>NC_064851.1:65526416-66901416 GCF_024139225.1 Suncus etruscus
GGACAGATTGTGACCTTTTTTTTTCCATCCCTCCCCTCCCACCCCTTGGAGTAAACTTTTATGTGGTTGGTGATCTTCAAAGTTTTTATGTAGTTGGAGATCTTCAGAGATATTTATTATTAGAGGTGAAGAGGAATTTCACAAAGGTCCCATTTATGTCTGTATTCTGTTCTAAGACAAGATACTAACAAGAGGGAATGAAAAAATAAAATTTACTGATAATGGTATTTTACAGTTTAACATTGGAAAAATAGGTATTTTATATCAGTAATCATTCTAGCACCAAATTCTCTGCTCTGGGGAATGTATTTTAATCATTGTAACCATTTATATTAAGTTCTCCAAAAATGGAAATTCTTGTATTAAGAAAATTTTTCTTTTTTTTTTCCTAAAATTCACCAGTAGTTGAAGTTAATTAGAATAGTTCTTTATAGTAAACATCTCAGAAATTGAGCTTTTAAGCAACAGTTTATTATGTACTACAAAAGAAATTTAATTATTCTAAATATAATAGAAAACTTAAATATTACCAAGTTTTATAACTTTTGGTATTTAAAATATTTGAATACAGAATTAGTCTACCTCTTCTCTAGATAAAGTGTTAATGTTAACGAAATAACAATATTTACTAAGCAAAAGAAATTGGTATTATTGCTGAGGAAGCAGCATTATTAAAATTGATCAGAATGTAACATTCAATTTAAAAGTTTGTCTTTTGGTAATATTAATATATTTTCATATGGGCAAAGGGAGAAAAATTATGAATTCTCTGTCACCACAAGCACCTGAAATAGCTGAAACTTTAGCTTCTAAATTAATGGCCAACCAATCTTTTTTTTTTTTTTTTTTTGGTGGTTTTTGGGTCACACCCGGCAGTGCTCAGGGGTTATTCCTGGCTCCAGGCTCAGAAATTGCTCCTGGTAAGCACAGAGGACCATATGGGACCCCGGGATTCAAATCGACCTCCTGCATGAAAGGCAAACGCCTTACCTCCATGCTATCTCTCCGGCCCCCCAATCTATTTTTAACTGAAGCTTTGAGAACTTTATCACTTATGTTTTAGCAAATAACAAAGTAATGCACACTATAGTATCAAACAGGATGTTGGACTGTAGATAGTGGAGCAAATAAAAATTTTCAAATTTCCTTAGTTGTGAAAATATAGAAGAGGCCAAAAAATAAAGCAGTTGTTATTTTATTTGTATATCTTTATTTAAATGGTTCCTATTTCTTCCACACTACACAAGACAGCTTTAACTGTTTTTGTAAATAAGATTACATAGCTGGTTTTGCATGTAAAAAAAAATCTAATTTATTAAAATAAATGATCTACCTGCCATGATCTTAATGGACAGATTTAAGATTGCTATTTAAAATAAAGCTACCTGTTATTTCTAGAAAAATGTCACTGTACTCTGAAGCTTTCATTATTTTAATTTCTACAATGATTAATTGATGCATATATATGTTTGAGATTCTTTTTTTTTTTTTTTTTTTTTTTGGTTTTTGGGCCACACCCGGCAATGCTCAGGGGTTACTCCTGGCTGGCTGCTCAGAAATAGCTTCTGGCAGGCACGGGGGACCATATGAGACACCGGGATTCGAACCAACCACCTTTGGTCCTGGATCGGCTGCTTGCAAGGCAAACGCCGTTGTGCTATCTCTCCAGGCCCTTGTTTGAGATTCTTATTTTTGAGTATTTCAAAAGGATTTTATTTTCACACAAATACTTTAAACATTTTAATGCCTTCCTCTTGAAAAATTTTCACTTATAAACTAATTTCTCTTGCTAATTATTTTAGTTAACCAGATTCCACAAATTTTTCATATACCCTTATCTGCTACTTCCAGTACAATTGAGATATTTGAATAACATGCTTAAATTCACTTTCAATCTCCAGATTATGTTTTTGAAAAAGGGAAATTTACTTCTGGTCACCAGAATGTGAAAAGTAGCATTTTTTATTTTTATCAAAATCATAGTTTGTTTTCAGAGAAAGCAAAAATACTGTTAGGACAAGAAATGTAGGCATTGCCTAATCAAAATTCAGGTTCATTTTAGAGATGGGTGCTTTCATCAAATCATTAAGTATCTAAGATGAGGTCTATGTACATCAGTTATCAAAAGTATAATGTGAGTAGATTAAGAATATTTCATTTCTTAGAAGTGCCACTTAATTCAGACCCAAATGGAATTAATTTTCTAACAAGAGTTAACTTAATATTAGGTAGGGAGTATGTACAATGAAAAGTGCTTTCCTTTGACAAGATCAGTGGATTACTTTAACTAGTATATGCTGTTAATGAGATAAAAGGCAAACATGTAAATTCCTTGAATATTTTCTACAGAATCCAGGAAGCACTCTTTAAGTGGCTAATAAAATGCCCTAGAGATTAAGACAATTAGTCAGCATGCTAAAGATGATCTGTATTGAAAGAAATGTTGAAAGGGGAGGTGAAAATGAGAGAGGGGTGTGAGTCCTCTGAGCAGAGCAAAAAAGGCAGAATTACTAAGATAGGACTAGGAAGTTAGACGTCTGGAAAATCATGAAGTATGAAAAATGCAAAAAGTGATTTGGGAAAATAGTGTAATAAAAAACTTAGAAGTGGAGAATTCTGAGGATAGTGAAATGTCTATACACTGACTGACAATTTGAATCCTGAAAAAAAGGGAGGGGGGAATCTAGAAAGATCATTAGAATCTGGAAAGAAATTTAGATACTTAACAATTGGTGTGACCCCAATAAAAAAAAACAGCCACAACAAAAAAGCTAACAGGAAATTACTGTTCTACTATAATTCATAATGTTACAGTCATTCACATCTGATTCTAAAAATAACTTCTAGAGAAAATTATTAATACTAGATTAGAGAAAACCTAATAAAAGTACAACTAATATACTGGCATACATTATTTTACTGACAGATTTCTAAACAGAACTAGGCATACATTTACACAAACTCTCTTGTAAATATCTAAAAAGATTTAGTTTGAGGCCAGAGAGATGATAGTACAGTGGGTTGCGTGTTTGTCTTATATATTCAGCTTTAACTCCCTGGTGTAGCGTAATCCCCAATGCCAGGAGTGATCCCTGAGCACCACCAGTTGTCTTAAAAACAAAGATTTAAATTACAAAAATAATATTTAGCTAAAGATTTAGTCTCTCGAGTTATAAATTGTTTAGTCTTCAATTTAGCAAATAAATTCAACATTTTGCTGTCATATCAGTTATTTTATGATTGAACTGTGAGAATTATGAATATTAATATAGTAATGATTGCAAATTTGATATATACTTAACAAAACATGGGCATAGGAAGAGGAAGAAATCAGTTTGCTTTTTGGAGCTGGCTGCAACTGACAAACTCTGCTGAACCTTTGGTCCCCTAATCTTTTGCCTTTGTTGATTATTTACTCTGGATATTATTACCGAGGTTTCCCCCAAAGTGGGGGACTGAAGAATGGGATTTAATTTATCTTTCTGGGAGTTAATTTTGGACTCGCAGACCATCAGCAAGGGGTTCGACCTTCCCCCCACGTTTGGATTTGGTGGTGGTACCATGCACTGAAAGAAAACAACAGATTTAAGAGGTTTTCCAACTTGAATTTGATAATCCTAGGGACCTGCTAGATAAAGATAGCAAAAACAAAACCTTACATCAGGTGATAATAGTTGTGATTCGGGTGCTGTAATATATGTAATTTGTTTTGAAATTTGTTTGACTGCCATGGAGAAGGTACAAAGAAGCATACTGAAAATCAGAATTGAATTTACATTACTGTCAATTTACATTCCCCTTATCAGGAAAATGGAGATATAGGTGACATCTCCAAGACTCCCAATTTCTCACGTGGAATAAGAGAATACCTGTCTAGCAGGGTTAATATCTATTACTAATTAAATGCAGTTGAGGACTTTTGCTGAATCAAATTGTTGCTTTAAGCACTGTTTTCCTTTTTTTTTTTTTAATCATAATCACCGTAAAGTCCAGTCAAAAACATAGCTGATTAACTTTGTATTTTCCTGACATTTTTTATTATTGTATAACAACTCAGAAAATAACATTTCTTTAGCTCTTAAAATTACTTTAAATTGGGGGGGGAATAAATGATAAGTGATAAGGTACAATGTTTCTTCTCTCGTTTTACAAAAGAAATGGCCTTAGATGAAGATTTTAGGAACAAATGTCACTTGATTTATGAATCAGTTTGACACACTGAAAATTTCTTGTTTGTTTTTGTTTTTTTTCGGGTCACACCTGTTTGATGCTCAAGGGTTACTCCTGGCTAAGTGCTCAGAAATTGCCCCTGGCTTGGGGGAACCACTGAGAATTTCTGTTGGAAGTTTTCAATATCCAAAATTTCTCCAAATTTAGTTCTTGAAATCCCTGGTTATTTTCCTGTTTTAAACTGGAGACTTTAAAAGATTGAATGAGTTTATGTCCCAATGAAGTCATCCACCTATGATGGGCATGACATAACAATTGTTGCCAGCTCATAAGGGAAGTAGACCAAAGTGGAAAATGCAAAGGCAAAAAGCAAGTAAACTACCTTGAGTCATCCTAGTGAAATCCAAGGCTGCAAACGTCTCTGAACTTTTCAGTAAGGCAATGATAGAGGCCACACATACTTACTCATATCTCTGCCTACCAAGAATTAAACAGGTGAGAAATTGGGGCCTCATCTTCCCAGCAAGTTCAAAGGAAAAGCTCTGTAGTTCAATCATTTGTAATAAGGTTAAAAAAAAAAAAAAAAGCTTTCTGATAAACACAGAAAGCAAAGAAAAAAAAAAAGGAAATTTATCAATAAAATACACCATTTTTTATAGAAAATGTTAAGTATAAGTATGACCTTAAATCAGTTTAGTCAGCAGTTTCTGAAATCTGAGCATTTTAACTTTTTGGACCATATCCAGATATTTAACATACTAATCCTGGAAGGATTTCCCTTTAAGGATATCCTGTAGAGGATTTGTTGCTCATGATTTTAAGTAAAAATTGGCAAGAAGTGCTTCTTCAGCTATAAGCCCAAGATGGGAAGACGCTTCTAATTTTCTTCACAAAGTTGAAAAATCTTTAATAGGAAATGACTATTATATACTATATACTTGTTAGCAATATTTCTTCTGGAGTTGTATATCTTATCTGTTAGAGGACAATATATTTCATCTTAATACTATTTAAATAACAGAAGCCGCAACTTTAAACAAACGTGAGTATTGTTTCCAGTGCTTATGTGTATGTGATATGTGGTATTTGTGTTTCTTTGGACTTTTAAGTATGAGAGATTGTCAGAAAAGTTTTAGTAACTTTAAGATGAAACTTTTTACTTAGCATATAACTTGAAATGTTGTACTGAAATTAACCAATGGTTGTCACATTTTATGTACCACACTTTTTCTGTGCTATTTGTATGAAGGAATTAAGGTGTTTTTACAGATGTTCTAAAAAATGGTTTTTAATTCAGAAATTCAGAATTCAGTGAGAAAAGGAATCCTGAAGATCATTTTAAACACAAAGGCATAATTTGACTCATAAAATGATTTTATGTTTTTATTTAAATGAGTAAATTTGTCACAGGGTCTTTATAAAATTTATATTTCCAGAGCACAATCTGAAGTTCTTTACGTATTTAAATGAGTTAGTGAGTTGATTTATGTTTTCAAGAAAAATCCTACTTTCCAAAACAAGCATATAAATAAAAATAATTCAGAATCTTAGATTTTTCTACAGTTGAGTTAGATTTGTAATTATTATGTATTTATTATGTATATGAATATGTATTTACATCTTATACAAGTAGACATATAAATTAAAAGCATTGCTCCTAGAATCTGAAATAGTGTTAAAAGGCAAAAGCATATATTTTACATGTTTATCTTTCTTATTATTTTAGTCAGACACTATTACTAAATAGTGTCATAATCCATTTCAAACCAAAATTGAATCCCCTCAGCTATCAAGTTGGAGCTTATAAATGTGAGGATAAAAATGATTCATTAATTATTATATATAAAATATCAAAAAAAATTTTGCCATTTTTAGCTTTTATTTTATTTTAACTTTTATTGCATATCCACACTATTTTATGTATACATTCTAAAATTTTATAGGTAAGTATATGCATTAAAATTTCACACAAGGAGCCAAAACAGTAGCACAGCAGTAAGGCGTTTGCCTTGCACGCAGCTGACCCAGGACACACCTCAGTTCGATCCCCAGCATCCCATATGGTCCCACAAGTCAGGAGCAATTTTTTTTTGTTTGTTTTGTTTTTGTTTTTGGGCCACACCCATTTGATGCTCAGGGGTTACTCCTGGCTAAGAGCTCAGAAATTGCCCCTGGCTTGGGGGGACCATATGGGATGTGGGGGGATCGAACCATGGTCCTTCTTTGGCTAGCGCTTGCAAGGCAGACACCTTACCTCTAGCGCCACCTCACCGGCCCCTAAGGAGCAATTTCTGATTGCATAGCCAGAAGTAACCCCTGAGCATCACTGTGTGTGGCCCAAAACCAAAATAAAAAAAAAAATTTTTTTCACACAAGTACTAACATTGCTATGATAGTTGTCAGTGTAGTTATTTCTCTAACTGCACTCACCACTCTGTGGTGAGCTTCATATCGTGAGCTGGACCTCCCAGCCCTCATCTCTTTTGTCTCTGAGAATTATTGCAAAAATGTCTTATTTTTAAGTGAGACTATTCTGCGTCTATCTCTCTCCCTCTGACTTATTTAACTCAGCATAATAGATTCCATGTTCATCCATGTATAGGAAAATGTTATGACTTTGTCTCATTTTTATCATACATGCCAACAAAATTTGGAGTTGAGCTGTATTAATTTGGGTTCTTAGTGAAACTACTTTATATTATAATATTGAAGATAAATGTTTGTCTAGAACAAATAGATATTTTTGTTTCAATTTAGAAAGCATCATCTCTGTAGAACTGACTTATCAAATACTCAGTTCAAGGGTTTACATGGGAAGTATTGAATCAGATGAAAGTTAAACTTCATTTCCATGTTCTTATAATCTTTTCTGGCCATTGTACTTCTTCTTGGCTACTTTCTGTTACCCTAGAAAAGGCTGAGAAGAGGAAGAGAAAGACTTCTTCCTAACTTCTAATCTCTCTACAATGAGCAACTGCAACATTTGTCTATCTCTACATCCAACCACTTAGGGATCACAGTTATCCTTTAGCCTGGTTCATTCAATAGATTATTTTCATTGAAAAGAGAAAATTGTAGACTGATTTTTCAGTGACAAATTTTAAGGGTCTTAAATCTATCCATTTTTTTCTGTGGTTTTTATTTTGAGCTCTTCACCAAATTTTATACTCCAGCATCTGACATATACTGGATTCAGTGTGCACTCCAAATCTTTAAAAGACAGGGTGAAAGTATGCCTAAGCAGTTTGTAAATTGTCCCCATCTAAAAAAAAGTTAAGGTTTATATGTAATATTTATTTTATTATTACAGTTTTATATGTGCATATATATATATATATGTTATATACATAGTCAAGGATTTTATCCAAAGATGGAAGTTAATTGTAGCATGCTTATTCTTGGCAATGTGTCATGAAAATAGAAATGATTCAGGGCCAAAGTGAACAAGGAAGCCTAGCAGAAGGGCATTTGCCTTGCACGCAGCCCATCCAGAACAGACCTTGGTTCAATCCCTGATCCCCAGAGTCCCATATGGTTCTCCAAGTCAGGAGCAATTTCTGAGTGCATAGCCAGGAGTAACCCCTGACCATCAGCGGGTGTGGCCCAAAAACCAAAAAAAAAAAAAAAAATAGAAATGATTCAAGTGCAGAACAATTTCTTTATGTAAAGTAGAATTTAGAAAACAAAGGTGAAGGATAATTAAGCCTCAGCACTATATACAGAATAGAAGCCCCAGCAGGATCTTCCTTTATATTTCTGGTTAGGCCCTCAATTCCTTACACCAACATGTGGGAAGATTAGAATGTAAAGGGGAAGATTTAAAGCTTAAATATATACAGAAATTCATCCAAAACCCTGACAAGTGAAGCTTCTGCAATAAAGGACAAAAGATCAGCATGCAGACAAATTGCAGAGATGCTTTACTTAGAAAGAAATCCCACCTTGGGGCAAAATTCTGGAGAAAATTATTAAGGTTTGGAAATTGTTGCAATTCAGCCCCTGAAGAGGTTGACCGATGGAGGGATGGAAGATGAGGTCTTTCTCCTCCAGCTCGGAGCACGCGTCTGCCACCCTGTCTAGCCGACGGTTCTGAGGTGAAACAGCGGGTAAACAGCTCACAGACAGTCAGGCTTGTGGAAATATTAGCTTTATTCGAAGTCCAAGGTCTCAGCCTCAGTTCCAGCCAACCAACCCTCGCATTCCACAGACCCTTGTTTTTATCCCCCAGAATCAGGTACCACCCAATGATGGGATCAGATACCACCCAATGGTGAAAGCAGAATCAGGTACCACCCTAGGGTGGGGCAGAATGCCAGGTCACACCCTAGGGTAGGGAACAATCACCGGATCAGGGTAGGGTCAGTAACATAATAATCCCCTAAAATATTTACATACACAACAGGAAATTTTTCTTGGGAAGCATAGGAGGATTAAGTTTAACACCTGTTATTCAAACAATTTTTACTAGAAGGGAAGACAAGAATCTGTTAGGCATAAAAGGATCAAAATCCTAGCTAGGTGCCTTCTTAATGACCTCATAACCTGGATTCTAACAGTGATGGGGGTGGGGTGGGCGGGGGGGGGGGGGAGGGAGTCAGATTGATTGGAACTCACACTCCATCAGACCCTAAGGCAAGTAAGTCTCTTAGTGCTTCAACAGCCCCAAGCAAATTACTGGTTGGGGTGCTGAGAGACAGGTATTAGTAGCTCTTCTTTCTCCTTGTAAACTAACAGCCCACATTTCTGCCAGCCCACATCTGACTGCTAGCAATTGAGCTGCAACCCCTATAAATAGAGATACTGGAGACTCCTCACAGCATCTCTCACAGCATCCTGTGGCCAGCTAGACTTTTACTCCCTGCCATCCTAGACTGTATACTCCAGCACCAACAGAGCATGGGACTCAGTTTACCTTGTTATGAGTCATCTGCCTCTGACCAAGTCTACAACACCACAGAAGCCTGTGACAGCTAGTACTGGTAACCTTGAGCTTTAGATCACTGCCCCGACCTTCTAAATTCTCCCATGGATACCTTTGAATATTTACTTCATCTAAATCTCTGTAATGACCCTGTTTTGCTTCAACACAGGTTTTTGACCCTAGTCCAGGTCCCCAAGGAGCAATAGACATGATGGAAAGATGGAAGAGCTCATTACATAAATATACATGTATGTAATGTATACATATATACATATACACATACATGCATATATACATATATGTATATGTATATATAAAATTCCAATAGGAATTTTGAGATAAATATATATACTATATATGTAGTTATATACTATATATTTAACTATTATATAATATATATTAGCTCATACTAACATATATTACATTTATCTCAAAATTCCTATTGCAACAGAACAATGCAAACTAGTCAAGCCTTCAAAACAACAGTCCAAATTATGCTGACTAGAATGAGGAAATCAATGGATGAGAACTTCAGCAGAGAAAAAGGATGAGAGAAAGTTTGAATATAGTTTGGAAATAACAGTGCTAATGAAATTAATAATTAATCTTAAAGAAATACAGTGGGTGGAGGGCAGGAATAGAGTATAGCAAATAGCTTGCCTTATACACCAGATCCACATTAAATCCCATATATTCAAAATGGTCCTCTAGGACTAATTCCTAAACACGAACTATGAAGAAGTCTGAACACTGCTGGACCTAGCCCAAAAATGAACAGAAAAAAAAATATCATAAAAGAATTCTACATGAAAGAATCTACATGAAGGAATCCAAAAATTAAATTAGTGAACACAAAGCTAACAGTGAAAACCATACAAAAAGTTCATGAATATAAGAAATTTATGGGATCACTTAAAAGAACAACTTTCATACCATATAAGGTCAGAAAGATAAGAAAGAGGAAGATCTCTATTAAAGAAATATTAAAACTTAACACAGATGAGAGATAAGTCACACCCAGATCCAACTCAAAGTGTTCCAACAAAAATAAATTTAAAACCATCAAGACACATTACAATTAAATTAGCAAAAATTTTAGATAAGATCCTTAAAAAACAGCAAGAGAAAAGCAGATTTTCATATAAGGGAACCCTTTTAATATCACAGTAGATACTTCACAGAGCTCTACAAGACAAAGTACTAAAAGAAAATATCTGACCACCAAGTATACTCTAAAGAGCTAGGTTACCAAGTTAAAAGGTGAATAAAGAGATTTTCAAACAAATTAAAGGAATTCATGACCGTTCAAGTCAGTTCTCCAAGAAATACTTCAGGAACTTCTATAAAAGGAAAAGTATATTACATTGTTTGATTCAACATTTGACTCAGATCAATATTGAAATATGATTTTCCTTCTTTTGAGAATGGGCCATATTGTCCTAATGCTTCTTTAAAATATCTTTATTTAAACATCTTGATTACAAATATGATTGTGATTAGGTTTAAATCATGTAAAGAACACCCCCCTTCACCAGTGCAACATTCCCACCACCAATGCCCCAAATCTCCCTCCACCCCACCCCACCCCTACCTATACTCTAGACAGGCTTTCCAGTTCCCTCATTCCCTAATGCTTCTTTTGTTAAAAATATTTTGGATTATATCCGTGGGAATTTATATATCTCCTATTCTGCGTGCTGTATTCTATTTCATCCCTTTGAAAATTTTTCTTTATGTTTCTCTAAATTTTAGATTTTCATTCAGTTGAACTCATGCAGCGATGCACCTCTTGGGTAAAGCTAAAATGTTGCTCGGTTCTCTATTGCTCTATGGAATGACTCCCTTTTGATGCCTCTTACTGTGATCACTGAAATGCTACCTTAAACTTCAAAATATTCATCTTGAGCTCAGTACTTTCTTTGAGTCAAGAATCTATGTTTAATTGTCTATGATTATAGGAATTCCCAGAATAGATGTGAACTTCACAACACTAACAAAGGTAGTGATGTCACTAGCAAGCCAGCTAAAATTCTGTAATAAATTTTCCCTAAAATCCCTTTCAAAATGCAAACTCACTTATATGGGTTTACTGGCCATCTTTTGAACCCTAACTTATGGTAAGAGCTATATTTTACTGCCTTACTATCTTTCAAAATTTACCATTTCAAACCCAAACTGAAGCCATTTTTTCCTACCCTCAACCCCAAATACACATACAGTAAATGACCCAACCATTTACTAAAGTCATAAATTGAGGTTTGTAAATTAAATCCTTCCAGTCCTCTATTTATTTATTATTAGGGAGCATGGTCCACATTCAGTGGTTCTCAGGTCTTCTGACTATTCTAAAGAATTAATACTGGTAACAATATGTATTATTGGGGATCAAATTCAGATTGACCAAGTTTAAGATAAGCAATTTACCTGCTATATATTATTTTTCCAGTTCCACATTTCAATTAATATGTTCCAAGAATAAACAAGTTCTGTCAAGGTTCCCTACTTTTTGTTGTTGTTGTTGTTGTTGTTGTTGTTGTTGTTTTAGTTTTTGTTTTTGGGTCACATCCAGCAGCACTCAGGGGTTACTCCTGGCTCTACACTTAGAAATTGCTCATGGCAATCTCCGGGACTATATCAGATGCTGGGAATTGAACCTAGATCCTTCCTGTGTTGGCAGCATGCAAGGCAAACATCCTACCACTGTACTATTGCTCCAGCCCCTAGGTTTCCCTCCTTAATGGTTCTCACTTCTCTCCATGATACCTGCTTCAAACTGCCATCTTGTTAATTTACTTTAACCAGATAAAAACTCTTAAGACAGTTGCCCTGCAACGAATCTCAGACTAAAGTTCATTTTTTTCCTCAGGTTTAAATAGGAGTGAATTCCAGTTTTTCATCTCGAAGTTTAATGTGTTTAGGAATCATGCCATTATTGTATGTTTAGATCCTTATTCTGTAGATCTTGCTAGGCACCTGAGATTTTTCATGTATCACGTGCTCTATAGTTATGCCCAAACCATTGTTTAAAAAGTTTTTCTTGTACTACAGTGAAGAAAAATCAATGAAAATTAAAGCTTTACCTTTTACTTTTTAAATACTCTAATGTTTGTTAAATCTAATTAATATACATTACCATGAACTATTTATAACCTTTATTTTACTAATAGCTTCCTTAATGGTATGATTCTAAATATAATTCCTCCATGAAAATCATACAAAGCACTTTTAAAATCTTGTTATAATCCACAGAACAAATTAGATTAACCCAATGGAAAAGATCTAGTCAGCTATTTTATTTTTCATGGGAGAGTAGATCATCGGTCTCAGAAGAATTGTTATTTGACCTTTCAGCTTTCAACAAACTGGCTTGCAAATGTGTCTCTAGAGACTGATATCAAACATTCCATCACATTTCTCTGATGCTTGTTTCAAGTTATTTTTGATTAATGGTTTAAAAGCATGGCTTAAGTTATTTTTAAAATTGTTGAGTTTTTAAAAAGTTGTGTTTGATGGGGGAAGAAAAGAACCTTCCTCCTCAAAATGGGAACCATAGTTATAATCACATTTTTAACCACATCAAATCTTCACAGTGATCTTAAGCACGATTTTTTATTCATACATCTTACTTATGCTTAAATGGAATTAATAAATAACTGATAATTACTCATTTCATAGTAAAGGATAGAAAGATAGAGAAATGTTTTCAGAACAGTGAAGAAGTACAATGACAGTGTTTAAGTAAACTGTATAAGAAGGAACAGTTGGTGATTTCTAAACCAACACTCTTCCCAGTATGTTTTGTCTTGGTTTATAATAAATAACTAAACATAAAGAGAGAGAGAGAGAGTTCAACACAACTGTATCCTCAGAACCATTCAGAAAAAAAATGAAAAAGGAACTAAAAAGATACCATATTTACTGATATTCTAAATTCCTATAGAAATTGAATTGATACCATTTATTCTATAGAATAGTTCTCATCTAGTGCAATTTAGATACATTTTAAAAGATATTTTTCATTGATCACATTTAACTCTTCATTTTGTACAATCCACTCAAGCATCTCAATTATGGGCTGGAGTGATAGTACAGTGTGGGTGCCCCTGCTTGCAGGGACGCCAATTAAGATGTGGTTATTCTTCCTTGGAGGGAAATCGCGCAAACACAAAGATAAAGACAGACAAGGAGACAGATAAAAGTGGGAAAAGGATTCCAGCCAAATCTGAATCCAATTCCGTTTATTGAAACTCAAGGCCCGGCTTATATACTTTTTGTGGGCACAGTTCTGCTCGTAAATATGTCGATAGGAAATGGATACATTGAACAGTCTATATTGTCCAGATATCAAGAACTATCAGCAAGTAGGATGGTGTACAGATAATGGGATCCATCTCCATCTAACCGGGGTGCACTGTTAATGGAACCCATCTCAGGCAGGTCGGAATGTACAGATAACGGGAACTTCATAATTTAGACTCAGTTTCCCAGGACCAAAATTCCGTGCTTTCTTTGTTTCTGTACAAGCCTTAAATCTTACATGTTTATATTTATTTCTCAGGGCTGCCTGCTTTTAGCATAGTTCTCTGCTTGTTGCTCTTCTGTGTCTTACAAGCCTTAAATCTTAAATGTTTACATTTATTTCTCAAGGCTACCTGCTTTTAGCAAAGTTCTGTGTTTGTCACAGGGCCCTGCTTTTTAGCTAAGTTTTCTGCCTGTTAAAAGGGGGGTGGGGTTTGATCCCCAGCACTCAGTATTTTCCCTTCAGCTTGCCAAAGTGATCTCTGAGCACTGCTGGGTATGACCCAAAACAACAATTTGTTTGTTTGTTTGTTTGTTTGGGGGCCACAGAAGGTGGCATTCAGAAGTTACTTCTGGCTTTGCACTCAGAAATTATTCCTGGCAGTCTCAAGGGACCAAATAGGCTGCTGGGGATTGACATCGGGTCAGCTGCAGCCAAGGCAAACACCCACTGTGCTATCACTGTGGCCCAACAATACGTTTTTGAGATAAAAGCAAAAAGGTATCAATCAAGCAACACTATTGCTACATAATAGATTTTAGAAGACAAAGTACGCAATTCTAGTAAGGACATGATTTTTCTAGAAATGACAGAAAAGACTATATCTTCTACATCTTCTTATAGAGAATTGAGGTACATGATCAAACAATTGAAGAATTCTTTTTTTTTTTTTTTTTTTTTTTGTGGTTTTTGGGTCACACCTGGCAGTGCTCAGGGGTTATTTCTGGCTCCAGGCTCAGAAATTGCTCCTGGCAGGCACAGGGGGGACCATATGGGGTGCCGGGATTCGAACCGATGACATCCTGCATGAAAGGCAAACGCCTTACCTCCATGCTATCTCTCCAGCCCCCGTTTTTTTTTGTTTTTTTTTTTTTTTTTAAAGCCTACAGCACCCAGTATTTCCAGGCGGTCTCCCATCCAAGTACTAACCAGGCCCGTCCCTGCTTAGCTTCCCAGATCAGATGAGATCAAGCACGTTCAGGGTGGTATGGCCGTAGACCAATTGGAGAATTCTTAATGGATCTTATTTATGCCCTTATTTCAGAGAAAAACCCTTCATAATTATAAGAGATTAATTACCTACTTTTGTTGCTGCTTTGATACATTCCTTAACTAGTATTCAGGAATACTCTAGCTGCCTTCTTCAGCTACTGACATTGAAATGTAAAAGACTCCATGCCCTGGTGGCACTTTTAAGGGACCCTAAAGTTCTCCAAACTTTATTTTTTTTTTTTTTGTATTATGTTCGGTGTTGCTAGGACAGATATAAATTAGTTCACTATTCAAGTGAGTACATAGCATACAGATTCTTAATTTTTTTATATTTTAGGATATATTTCTTTATTATGTTCAAAGAATCTTGCTTTATGATTTTATCATGAATTGTCCTGACTCCCCATCTTTAGAGAACAGAAAATATCCCCCTACATTTGTTCATAAGTCATGAAGAATTTTCTGAGCTCCTATGTTACTAGGATCTGAGATGCAAAGGAGGCAACATACTTATTCTTCAGTGACTAACAATTACGTGACAGACATATATAAAACAAAAGAAATTATTAAAATGTGACAGAAAAATAGACAAATGCATGATTCTGAGAAAAAAAACAACTATGGTATTTGAGATATGAGAAAACCCTAGAAAAGTTAGGAATGCAACACATAGATAACAAGAAGGACCTTAGAGATTTCAGAAGAAAAATCACATGTAAAAACTCAGACATAATGGTAAGACATATTGGAAGTAAAGGGTGTCACTAGCAGCAGCTAAATCAGTGTGAGTGTGTGCTTTAGGCAGTGCAAGGTAGAGAAAGAGACAGAAATTATTCAATCAGTGGTCTCTATGCTAAGTCATAGAATTTAGACTACCTAAAAGCCAAATGAAAAACATTTATGAGGTTTTTTGTAGTTCTTTTTTTTTTTGGCCAGGGAAGGGAGATGATGATAAGAATCTGGGCAAGAATTTTATTAAACTCTGTGAAAGGGATTTTGGAAAATAATCTCTCTCCCACCCACCTTCAACAAGTAAGTGAATTTATCATTATAGAACCCAAAACATGTAACAGAAATAATTATGTTTTTATAAAAAAGTATAAGAAATACATTTTTTTTTTCAGTTTTCACTATGGACCGCAAGCAATATAGGCTAGGAAGGGCAGGAACCACTGAACTAAGATGTAATCGATTATTTTAAAAATGGTATATATACCCAATAAACACCTGTGTTGGATACAGGCAAGAAAGGAGCAAAGGAAAATGAAACAATTTTCTTAACAGAAGAGGAGGCTGCATTATAAATGGCTTCAGTAACCCTTAATAGAACAAAATTCTTGTTCAACAAAGCTCCCAAATGATTTTGGCTGGTCCTCAGTCCCTTTCCCCTCTCTCCCATCCAACCATCGACCCTCAAAGCAACAATTCTAATTACAATTCTTAATGGAAATATGACCAAAGTGAGGTTATTAATATAGTTATAATTAAATTTATTCATCTAGTTTCTGTCTCCCTCCAAGCTCGGTGTATCAGTTAAGTTTCAAACTAGCATTTTCTAAGAGTATTTTAATATTCCTTGCACCATGTAAATTCTAAAATTCTTCCAAATTCTTTCCATAAAAAATAAAAAAGCAGAGACAATTCTGAAAAATTAATGAAAGACCAACTGGGCAATTAAATAGACCTGCAGCACTCCCAGATGAGCAAAGATTCATTTATAGAGGATGAGTGAATCTTTGAATAACCAAATGAAAATCAAGCCAAAATTCTCAGAAAAATTTAAGTAACAATGCACTTTTACAAAAGTGTAAAGGTAGTGACTCTGGGGTTCCATGTTTGTTTTTTTTAAGCAAAAGTTACAGATCTGTATTAGAAATAATTTTAAATACTATGTCCTTATGTTAAGATATGTCAGCAATGTGATGATTTCACATAGCATTACCTGCCTTGATAGTAAGCTAAAAGCTGCTATTGAGGACCAGTGAGATAATAGAGAATGTACGGTGCTTGACTTGCAAGCATCTCACATGGGGTTTATCCTCTGCACCATGTATGTTGGTCCAGCATATTCAGGAGTGATCCCTGATCATAGAGCAAGAGTAATCCCAGAGTATTGCTGAGTATGCCTGCCCATTATGCCCCCTTAAAAAGTGGCAATACATTTAAGTTAGTAACTTATAATTAATAATTAGATCAAAGACCATATGGTTACTTCATTCCTTCATGCATAAAATTCTCCAAACAGAGCAATAATGTGTTATTCTTGAAAACTGGGCCCAAATGATATCCATTATATCCCAGAGTATTCCAGTTCTATTATATGAAATAAAAGTCCTCTCACTTCCTAAATTTGTGATACATGAGGAAAATAATGACATACAAGATTTCTTTAATTGTCACAATGCCCATGTCTGAAGGCTATGTATATTAGAGTCACATGCCTTGCAGTAAACACTTTCATGTTGACTGACTATTGAGAAAAAAAAATGTATGGTCTCCCTATCCTATTGCCTTTATCGAAAACTGTTTTCTCAGCAGTCAATCCTTAATTCAGCTCACAAGCATTCCAGACCTCTCGTTTGGGCATTTTTCTGGTCACCATTCACATGTGATATACTTTCTGATACCCACTGAGATTTCTCTGTTGATAAAAGAGTGAAAGGATGGTTGAATATATATTACCTTTACTTATCACCCATCCATTAAATAAAATCCAAGTTTTAAAAGTCTTCAAAAGACATAAATGTATAGAAAAGCATTTCTGATTTGGCTTAAGAAATCAAAGGTTAAGAAAACAAGACAACAAAGATTTTCTGAATACAAAAAACTCATTACAATTTCTTAATTGTCCATTTAATTCCCCAATCTAGATAATCTGAGTTGAATCGCTCTGTACTTCATGTTTATCAATCTTTATGTTTTTATTTCTGTGTATGTGTGATGCTGGGGATATATGCAAATAAGTCTTTATATTCACAAGACATGAACTCCACTAAAAAGCTCCTTTGGCACCATTTTTATATATTAAGTATAATTAGGAACATGTTGAGTAACATTAACATATAATAAAGGCATTTGTTGTAGTTCTAAATCATATTCTAGTTTATTTTTGAACTTTGTGAAAATGGCATTCTGGCATATTTACTCTCTTAAAAATGGTTTCATTTAATTCTGTGAAAAGGTAATTGTTAACTCATGTTTTATATTGCTTTATGGTGCTATGTCATATCAAATACAAATAAATTTTCCCTTTGATACATTGCAAATTTTCTTGTTCTGTCTATATAAATTATGTTGCTGTGAGAGAACTCTTGTACCTGATACTGAAAGATTTACTGAGTAACACAGTTAGAGTTTAAATTGCTGAATTTTATGAAAGGCACATGTTCAACTTTACAATATAATGAGAGTAATTTAATGGAGAGATTGTATTCATTCATCTTTCATTCCTGCTTTCAGTATGTAAGTTAGTGATGCCCCTTTAATCACTAGTATTTAATATTGCTAGATTCATTTTTTCTGACCTTCTGAACATAAATGTACTTTATATGATTTTTCTGAACAGCAAATCAGTTCAAATTTCACTAAGTAAATTGATTTTTCTCCTCTTTTGTACTTTTTTCCATTGTTTATTTTTCATTCCAATTTATTTATTTATGACTATATAATTGCATTCTTTACCAGTTAAAACGTTTTTTTGAGTTTTGTTTCTTTGTTTTGTTTTGGTTTTGGTTTTTGGTTCACACCCGGCACGTTCAGGGGGTTACCCTGGCTCTCTGCTCAGAAATCATTCCTGACAGGCACAGGGGCCATATGGAATGCCAGGATTCGAACCACCATCCTTCTGCATGCAAGGCAAACATCTACCACTGTGCTATCTCTCCGGCCCCCTCTGCCAGTTAAATAGGGCAAACATCATTTGGTAATCTGATATCTTGTGCTGAATCTTTGCAGTCGTTTTTATTTTATTTTATTTTATTTGGTTTTTGGGCCACATCCGGTGACGCTCAGGGGTTACTCCTGGCTATTCACTCAGAAATTGCTCCTGGCTTGGAAGACCATATGGGTCTCCAGGGGATTGAACCGCAGTTCGTCCTAGGCTAGCGCGGGCAAGGCAGAAGCCTTACCTCTAGTGCCACCACTCTGGCCCCATATTTACACTCTTAATAATTACTTTCAGTAATTCTATTTAAATTATCTACATTTATATGTATGGTATATGTATTTGCAACTTTTAGTATACTTTTCCTATACATACCTCCCATAATCTTAAGTTTTACTGGGGCCAGAGAGATAGCATGAAGATAAGGCATTTGCCTTTCATGCAGAAGGTCATTGATTCAAATCCCAGCATCCCATACGGTCCCCCGAGCCTGCCAGGAGTGATTTCTGAGCATGGAGCCAGGAGTAACCCCTGAGCACTGCCGGGTGTAAACCAAAAAAAAAAAAAAAAAGTTTTGCTATTCATTGATTAAGTTGCTTTGGCTATGATGTAAAATAGGTTTGTTCGTTTGTTTGTTTTGTTTTGTTTTGTTTTGTAACTAACAACTATTAAAGTGCCAAAGTGCCATTTACTGGAATGTTTTCCTATTAATCTAAAATGGTTTTTTATGTATCAAATTACAAAATTCTTTTTTTTATTGTTTTTTTGGTGGGGTGGGGGTCACATCCACAGTGCTCAGGGCTTATTCCTGGCTCTGCACTCAGAAATAGCTCCTGGCACGTTCGGGGAACTATATGGGATACCAGGGATTGAACCTGGGTCTGTCCAGAGTCTGCAGTGTGCAAAGCAAATGCACTACGGCTGTATTATCACTCCAGCCTCTCAATTTACAAAATTTTGTGAATATGAAAGAGAGAGAAATCAAGAGAAATTTGATCCTCTTATATATCATTTTTTCCTTTTATCTAGTTGTAATACATTATCTTAATACTTTTAATTTTGGAATTCAATTGACAAATCTTACTATTATAAAATCCTTAGATGTGTTAGATTTAAAATCTGTATAATTTTATTGTTTTCAAGCATGGCATATTTTAATAAAGTATTACCGGTAAATTAGACTTTTTTTGTATGCTTGTTTTGTCAAACTCTTTAACTGTAAATGAAACTGAGAGCAATTTATTTGATTTATCATTTGGATTCTCTCTTTTGAATTGTATCTATACAAGTATTTAGTATTGTTTGTCATTGGTTTGTTCATTTTTTAATATCTTTTTTGAGTCCTTGACATGATTCTTATTTTGGTTCATAGGTTGAAATAATCCCATGAATTTATTCATTTTTTCATTGTCATTTTTTTAAAGTAAAATTTTTTATTTAGAAACTGAAAATGGGAAGGGAAAGTAAAGCATTCAAGAGAGATTTAGTTTTTCCTAAGATAGCGTGGGTTTTTTCCTAAGGCAGAAAGTGCCCCAGTACACATACCAGCATGAAAGTATGAAAACAGTAAAGTCCAAATTTAGGGTGAAGATATGGGAGGGTGACATGGGTTCAGGCACCATATACCCAGGAAAAAAAATTCTTGTACCTCCTGTGTTCTAAGTTGACTGTTGTTAATATATTTTATTTTGTTTCCAGTTTTTATCAAGTTGTTTACAATATACAGTATTTTAAGGCACTCAAGTTTCAATCACCAGTTGCACCACCAGAGTGACTTGCCCTATACAAGTGTCCTCAATCTCCCACCCACCACCATAGCCAAAGTTCATGCAGGCATAAACAATTGCACTTCATTTTGGTTGCTACAACACAAAGGCAAATGAAATGATCAAAATTTAGATTAACATGGCTTAATTCAAAATGATTGGTATTTGTCGATGGTGTTACTAAAATTAGTGTCTAAGGATTTAGGGCTGTGGTTGCTATTAGTTGAACCTTCTGTTTGCTGTTTAGGCTCACTGAGCTTGTGGATTACTGTGTAATTTATCTATCAGTTTTCCTGTGATTGGACCGGATTGACACTATGGCTGTGTAACACCTCAATATCTGAATAAATTATGTCCTTTTTTGACGATTGAATCAATTGAAATTTCTTCTCATGTAACAGTCTACATAATCTATCAACATTAGAAAATAATAACTAGAATTATATAATACAGAGGGTAGGCACTTGCCTTGTATGAGGCTGGCTGAACCAGATTTGATCTCTGACATTCCATGTGGTCCCTTGTGGTCTCTTGAGCACATAGGCAGAAGTAACCCTGATCATAGCCAGATGTGACCACCTCAATAAAAGGAAGTAATGATTTGTTCCTTTTATTTCTTCAAAAAAAATTTTAAGTAATTCTAGTTAAAGTTGCACTGCACTATATCAGGTACCAAGCATGTATTACTCACTATAAATGAAGAATTATATATCTGTGTATAAATATAAGTATATATTTATGCACACTAAGTTCAATAAGTACATTAAATGTTCCACTATAATGCTTTCTATAGTTTTTAAAATTACATTGAATACATCGCTTTTTTATTATTTTTGCTATATTTTAATTGTGAATTAAATAAATCTTATCAATGCTTTATTGTGTATATTGCAATACTTTATAAGGCTTTATTTTATTTAGTAAATATGATGAAATATACAGATTCTTCATTAAATTATTTTTATTTTGGTTTTTGGGCCACACCCAGTGGTGATATTCAAGGGTTACTGCTGGCGATGAGCTCAGAAATTGCTCCTGACTTAGGGGACCATATGGGACACCGGGGATCGAACCACAGTTTCTTCCTAGGCTAGCACTGGTAAGGCAGATGCCTTACCGCTTGTGCCACCACTTCATTGAAATTTATATTGGAGTCTATTCTGCCTGGACTACACAGAATGGGGTTAAAGAGCTATTTCTGGCTCTGTGGTTATTCTTTGTATGTAGTACTATGAATCAAAATGATCAGAAAGATGACATTCAGGAAAATGCTTTAACCCCTAAACTACCCTGTTAGCCTATACTTATTTAGTTAGATATTGTTCATTTGGATTTTGTTGTTTGGGGTGGAGGCACTGCTCGGGGCTTGTTCCTGTTTTTGTCTACAGATCACTCCTGGATGTGTTCTGGGGAGTATAGGTGTTGCCAAGTATCAAATTTGGGTGGAGAGTATGCAAGGACAACACCTTATTTTCTTTCTCTCTCTCTTTTTTTAATTAAATTTTACTGAATCCATGTAATTTACAAAGTCCTTTATAGTTTTGTTTCAGACATACGCTGAATCAGGGCCAATCTCACACTAGTGTCAACCTCCCTCCACCAATGTTCTCAGAGAGCATCCTATACCACCAGCCCCTGTCCCCAGGCCTGCCAATATAACAGGCCCATTATAAGTTTAGATTGTTACAGTTTTGTGGTCTCTTAATTTCACTGTTGTTAACTTGAACTTAGCTATTTAGTTCTGTCTTTTTTGTTTGGTTTTGTTTTGTTTTTGCGTCGCACCCCGAGGTACTCAGGGGTACTCCTAGCTCTGCGCTCAGAAATCACTCCTGGCAGGCTCTGGAGACCATATAGGATGCTGGGAATCAAACTGGGGTCTGTCCTGTGTTGGCCACGTGCAAGGCAAAAGCCCTACCACTGTGATATCTCTCTGACCCCTAGTACTGTCTCTCTATAACTCCACCAATGCACCTGAGACCTTTTGGCTCTTGGCCCCCATCCTTTCATATTTGTATTTCTTCTTCTCCACTTACTTTTTTTTTTCTTCTCGCTACTCTGGGAGCAAGGGTTTGATACAACTCTCATTTAGATCATTATGTTTCTTCATGCAGTTATTCTAAATACAAAATCTAAATGATGGCATTTTGTGTTTATCTTTCTTCTACTGGTTTACTTCATTAAACATATCTTTCAGTTCCATCCATGTTGCAAAAGTTTCATAATTGCATCATTCCTTACAGCTTGTAGTATGCCATTGTACATATATGTACTACATCTTCATGATCCACTTATGTTTTTGGACATCTAAGTTGATTCCAACTCTTAGTTATTGTATCTAGGTCTGCAATGAATAGAGGTGTGCATCTGTCCTTTCGGATGTATGTTTTGAGTCCTGGGGATAGATACCCAAAAGTGGGATTGGGGATCATATGGCACATTTTTCTTAGTTTATTGAAAACCCTCAGTACTGTTGGGTATGTTTTGTTGGTTTGGTTTGGTTTGGTTTTTTTTTTTTCGTTTTGCATTTTGTTTTGGGGCCACACCCAGTGATGCTCAGGGGTTACTCCTGGCTATGCACTCAGAAATTGCTCCTAGCTTGGGAGACCATATGGGACCAAACAGAATTCTGTCCTGGGTCAGCCTCCTGCAAGGCAAGTGCCTACCACTGTGCTATCGCTCTGGCCCCATGAAAACTCTCAATACTGTTGTTGATAGGGGTTGGATCAGGCAGAATTCCCAACAGCAGCGGATAAGAATTCTTTTCTCTCTACATCCCTGCCAACACAAAGTGTTCCCAGTATTTTTGATATGTGCCATTCTCACTGGTGTTAGATGATGTCTCATTTTTGTCTTGATTTGGATTTTCCTAATTATAAGTGATGATGAGAATTTTTCATGTACCTGTTGGTCATCTGTTGATTATCTTTAGAGAAGTGTCTGTTCATTTACTTTCCCCATTTTTTGATTGCGTTTTTAGGTCATGTGAACCTAACCTTTGTAATTTGAATATCCTAGATATCAAACCTTTATCTGATGTGTTGAGTGAAAATTTTTTTCTCTCATTAAGTTAGCTGCCTTATAATTTTAGTCCATGTTTCTTTTGTCATATGGAAATTTTTTAGTTTGATGTAGTCCTATTTATTCAGACTTGATTCTATATTTTTGCTATTATTATTATTATTATTATTATTGAAGACTTCTTTCAAGTGTAAGTCTTTGAGTATTCTGCTTATGTTTTTCTCACTGAAATTTATGGAGTCAGGTCTAATCTTAATATTAATTTGAATTGACTTTTGTCTAAGATGTGAGATATAGATTGATCTTTAATTTCTTACAAGTGATTATCCAATTGTTCCAATACCAACCATTGAATATACTATCCTTATTTTATTTCAAGTTATTGGCTCTTTTATCAAAGATTAATTGACCAGGGGCCGGGTAGGTGGCGCTGGAGGTAAGGTGTCTGCCTTGCAAGCGCTAGCCAAGGAAGGACCGCGGTTCGATCCCCCGGCGTCCCATATGGTCCCCCCAAGCCAGGGGTGATTTCTGAGCACATAGCCAGGAGTAACCCCTGAGCGTCAAACAGGTGTGGCCCAAAAACCAAAAGAAAAAAAAAAGATTAATTGACCCATATACATGGGAGTTTGTCATTGGATATTTTATTCTGTTATTTTATTCTACATTCTGAATCATTGGTCTGAATGTCTGTCAATGTTGCTGTTTTCTGGTTGTCAGGGAGTCATATGAACCTACCCTAGAGCAAGTCGATGCCAGGGCAGCATTAGGGCCTCCCCTGGTGGAAGTTTGATTCCTAGTGCTGGTGCAGAAAACCATACTGATTCCAAAGAAGGGTTCAAAGATTTGGGGTTGGACAGTTGATGTCTAATCAACTGAGGCCCAAGTTGAGTCACTATAAAAATGTTCAGGGTGAAAGGCATCCCTGCACAATAAAATTTAGGACTTTCTATTCCTCTTAGATAAGAACTTCTTTCTATACACGTTTTTCCTTATTTTAAAGTGCCCAGGCAAATAGGAACAATACCACTTGATACTACTGGTGCATATGAGGGCTAAAATAACAACTTACACAATCTCTTTAACCTTGTTCTAACCAGAACTCAGATTCCAAGAGAAACTTATCTACAAGAATTTCCTACCAAGCAGATCCAAAATATGGGATGGGAATAGCTACTACTACATATGGAAATACACACTAAGAATTATAACTATTAAGGAAATGCATCTAAAGACATATACAAAGGAAATATAAATACCCCATTACAGTTTTGGAGATATTCAGGGGATGGAGATAAAATTCAGGTTACAGTTTTACCCCGCACCTAGATCTTGTGGAGTCTGAGAAATGCATGCAGAAATCAGGGATCAGGTAGTGGCTCGAGCTGAGAGCTCTCCAGAGCCAAATCCAGTAGCAAGCAGCAGTCCAAATTGAGGGAAGATGGAAGAAAAGGGGCTGCACACGGCGAATAAGCAGGAGTGGTGGTGGCAGCTTCTTCCCGGCTGAGACTAGGTAGACTGGGAGGTTGTATTTTCATTTTGGGAGCCAGCTAGCAACTGGCTGGGGCAGGGGGGAAGATCCAGTTCCTGAGGAATTAAGAATTGAAGATAAAGAGGGTTAAATAGGGACAGATAACAGATCAGGGTTGAGAGGGTGAGAGGATAGAAGAGGATTTGTAAGGTGGTAAGTAGGGGAGTAGGGGTTATATATAACAGGGGCTATATATAATACGGATATTAGTGTACAAGACAGATTAAACAGACCTGTTTAATCTTTTTGCATTAAACATTAACATCTTTTTGCATGTTCCTTTGTTCCATGTGTCTACCATATACATACATACACACACCCACATAGACAAACATTGGAGATTGATTCTTAAGTTGCAGTTGAAGAACTGAACCTTGTGGAATGGTTCATAGTGCTTAAAAGATATGGAACTGGAACGATAGCACAGAGGTGTTTGCCTTGAACGTGGCCGATCTAGGACGGACCCTGGTTTGATCTCCCTGCTTTCCATATGGTCCCCCAAGCCACGAGCTATTTCTGAGCCCATAGCCATAAGTAACCCCTGAGTATTATAGGATGTGGCACAAAAAGAAAAAAATGTGAGGCTGGCACATAAGGGGGAAATTTTCCAGTTTCTAGGCAAGGTGAGGTTAAAAACGTTGCTAAATAAAAGCTTCCAGGAATAGATTGTCACATCTAGAATACTAAGCAATATGGTTGTTAGCACTGTAAAAGGAGTCTACACCATGGATCATTGTCAACCCTTGTCTGGAGCATCCAGATTCATTTCCTGAAAGCAAACTGACAATATGAATATTATGATATAATAGTAAACTAGCTTGAATTGGAAAAATAAATTGCAAAAACATACTCAATAAAAGGGGACTGTAGCAAATGTCTACGATATGTGGTTGCCTATTTCAACTGTGTCTCTGGACATAAATATTAGATCACAATAGCAGGCATAATAATAAAAAATGGATAGATTATTTTGTCAAGACATTACCATGTTGAAAATTGTATTTGGAGTCTAATATGACGTAGCACTGAAATGTAAAACTAAGGCAACTAACCTCTATCTCCAAGAACCACTGTGGACAAAGATGCTAAAGAGGTACTATAGACATATTAAAATTTAGAAACAAAAATATTCTTATAGTGAGCACTGTATTGGGAGTCCCTGGCTTCCAAACTCATTTTGCACCTGTTTCTTTGGATAAAAGCATTAGAGCATTGATATAGACCTCTATAAAGAGCAGTGTATTGAACACCTGTTCAATCTACACAGCTGCATTTGTTGTTGCAGGTTTCTTTGAAGTATAAAAAAGAATAAAGGTTTTGTGTTTCTCCTCTTCCATTAAATTTTTTTCCTTCTCCTCACTATACCTGGCACCTTGAGATATCAACCAATTAGACCATTGTATTTCTTTTGTTTTGTTTTGTTTTGGTTTGGGGCCACACCCATTGACACTCAGGGATTACTGCTGGCTATGAGCTCAGAAATTGCTCCTGGCTTGGGGGGGACCATTTGGGACACCAGAGGATAGAACTGAGGTTCATCCTAGGCTAGTGCTTGTGAGGCAGAAGCTTTACCTCTAGCGCCACTTTTTCAGCCCCACCATTGTATTTCTTAATTTCTAAATACCACATATAAGTAATATCATCTGTATTTATCCTTCCTCTGGCTTACTTTATTTCAAATACCCTGATCATCTTCTTAATGTTAATTCAAAGTCACAGTAGTTGAATAAGCTCTACTTTCTGTGGTATTATTCATTTTTTAAATGTTTCTGAATTTTATTTTTCATTGTGGTAAAAAGTTGAGTTACTAAAAAGTTATTGAGTATAATTAACCTGTGATTGTTATCCACATTTTAAGATTTGATATCAAAGTTTTAATGGAATCAGAAATATAATGAGCTGGCTGAGGAGATAGTGTAAAGGTTATGGTACAGCCTTACATGAGTGATTCTGAACAATCTCTCAGACAATCTGGTTCCCCCAGTATTGATGGATGCAGTTTTGCAGTCCTTCCAAGCTTGGTAGGATGACCTGACCATTTTCTCATACTGCACCCTTAAACTGTTGCATTAAATTTAGGCAACCTGAGTAAAAACATGGAAGCCCTCTCACCTAAAACACAAATATTAAAAAAACAAACAACACTTCGAGCATGTGTCCTATTTATATTAATAATGTGTTGACATTTTCATTATAGTCTGAATATCTCTTTAAGTAAAAATATTGTTTTTTTTTTACTTTAAACTGATAAAATTCATCTGTGAAAAGTCCCTGGATTTGTATTTTATTTTGTATATAGACTTTTAATCTAAATTCCTCTGGTAGTTACCAAACTATTTAAAAATTTTTATTTCTTCTGTCAATTTTAGGTTTTCTTCTCTTTTTTTATATTTTTTTGATATTTACATGGAAATGCAGTCATGAAAAATTGTTGATTAGAGTGTTATGAGGATACTCATCATGTATTTTCTTAAAATAGTATCATTAACTTAAGTTTATCACATAATTACAGTTCTGTATTAAGTAAGTAGGGGACTAAATGTTTTCCAAAAGAAACGCCTCAAGGAGGGGTGAGTGCAGTTTAAGAAATAATATACTAGCAACTACCAAAACAATGTTATAAGTGAGAGAAGTAGATACCCTGTTTCATATACAAGCAGAGGCTGTGGGAGTAGAGAGATGGGGGAAATTGGTGGTGAAAATGTTGCACTGGTGAAGGGAGGTGTTCTTTTTGTGACTGAAACCCAACTACAGTTGTTTGTATCATGGTGCTTAAATAAAAGATATTATTAAAAATTTTAAAAAAGAAATGTGTATATTTCAAAATAGTCTCACTTATCTATTAGTTTTAAGAAAACTAAAGACATTAAAAAACAAAAGAAACAATACTGAATATTTTTAAATACTTTAAGTGTGATTGATAATCTAGTATAATATTATACTAGATCTAAGTGCCACAAATATTGATTATGCATATATAATCTTTGTGAAATGCTTAAATGGTCATGTGAAATAATCATCTGTCAAAATTTCATAATACTACCTTAACAAACAGTTCTACTTTTCTTATAATTCTTAAGATTTACTTTCAACAATTTTAAGTGGACAATACATTATTAATTATAGTTATCTAGCTATATCTAACTATATTTATCTAACTAGTTATCATTCTCTCTACAATGTCCCAGCCTCCAGATATTTCTGGTAACAATCTGTTTTATCTTTTTTCTTCTTCTTTTTAAATTCAGGAATTCAGTTCAGTGAGGCTTTTTGTTTTGTTGTTTTTCTGAGGGTTTTTAATTGAGTAGAATATGGTATTTATCATTTGTCTTTTTTTTTTTTTTTTTTTTTTTTTTTTTTGCTTTTTGGACTACATCCTGTGATGCTCAGGTTTGTTTGTTTGTTTGTTTGTTTTACTCCTAGCTATGCTCTCAGAAATAATCGCTCCTACCTAGGCGGGGGGTGGGGTGGGGGGGGACCATATGGAAATCAAGTATCAAACCAAGGTCAGTCCTGGATCAGCCACATGCAAGGCAAGCACCCTACTGCTGTGCTATTTTGCTCAGGCCCCTTGTCATTTTTTATTTAACTCATTTAATTAACACAGTGCCTTTAAAGGCCATGCTAATATAAGCAGCAGTATTTCATTATTTTTTATAAATGAGTAATAGTCCACTGTTTATCTCATATTTCAT
Source organism: Suncus etruscus (assembly GCF_024139225.1). Lineage (NCBI taxonomy): Eukaryota > Metazoa > Chordata > Mammalia > Eulipotyphla > Soricidae > Suncus > Suncus etruscus. Next base: position 65,554,910 of record NC_064851.1, read on the forward strand.
TTATTCACTCATCTATTGATTGACATAAATTATACAATATCATCTCTAATTAAAGTACTGTTGCTAAAAGCAGCATAGTCTTCTCTTTTTCTCACATAAAGACAGTTATAGAATTGCTGAATCAAACAAGAAATTTATTTGCAATTATTTTGTAAAACCTACATACTATTATTCATGGTGTTAATCAATTTACTTCCTCATCATAATACCAAAACCCTTTTTATCAGAGACTTACCAACACATATTACATACTTTTTTTTTTTTTGAAGTAAAAACAAGCTTTATTCAAAGGTGCTGAGGGAAGAGAGAAATAAGATAAGAGAGGGAGAGAGTAATGCTCTCAAGAGAGCCTGGACTTCCAAAGAGGGAGAGAGACCAGTTCATAATCCAGCATGAAAGTAGAAAAGTCCATATATCAAGAGGGAAGATACAGGCAAGGGGACCATGTTTATGGTCCCAGGGCACACAGTGCCTATTTCCTACAATTTTTAATTATAGTAATTCAAACAAATGTGAAGATTAGAAATAAATCCCACTATGGATTTGACTTTAAATAGCCTTCTTAAACTGTGGTACATATACACAATGGAATATTATGCAACTGTCAGAAGATATGAAGTCATGAAATTTTCCTATACATGATGTACATGGAACTAGTATGCTGAATGAAATAAGTCAGAGGGAGAGAGATAGACATGGAATAGTCTCACTCATCTCTGTTTTTTTTTTAATATTTTTTATTTGACCAAAGTGGATTACAAATCTTTCACAGTAATATTTCAGGTACATAGTGACATTGAATCAGGGGCATTCGCACGAACAGTGTTGTCCTCCCTCCATTCCTGTTCCCAGCATGCATCCAATATACTCTTGGTGTGACCCCCCCCCCCACCTAGCAGCTCGAATAAATGGTCTCCTCTGTGTCTAGCTTGTAGATTGTGTATAGATTCTGTTGTCGCTGGCTTTGGATTTGGTGTTTAAGTCTGATCATTTTTTTTTATTTCTACTCTGTTTGGTCTTGGTACCATCCATTATTTCCCCCTCAATTTATGAGGCAGAACAAGATGATTCAAGTTATGTGGTTCTGTTTGAAGGAGAAAAAAGAAAAAATGGGGGGCAAAAATCAAACAAACTAACAACTGGGAGGAATCCATCTAGAGGTTATAAATATTAATTTAAGAGAAGAGAGAGAAAGGAAGCAAAACATAACAAAATACAAAAAAAACTGAAGAAAACAAAAACAAAAAGTCAAACAACAACAAAAACTAACAAAAATCACCACAGCAATAAAAGACAACAACCAAACAACAACCATGATCATGAAATAAAAACAAAACTAAAAATAAATTGTGCTTTTTTTTTTTGCATAGGCACAGTAAATATTGGGGAGATTAGAAAGGGAATTCTCTTGGCCTAAGACATTCAGGGTCTCTCCCCTTGAAGCATTATGTCATGGAATAACTACAGGCTCCATACATGCTCTTTTACTCTCCTCCAGGTCTTTTTGTGGTGTCTGGAAACTTTCCACTCAGTAGTGGATGATAAAATTAGGCCATTGTCGCTAGAGATCTGGGTATTTGCACAGGTCATAGGATGGAGCCTACAATGGAGTCTTTCTCTATAGTTTTAGAAGTTCTGTTCCATCATTGTTGTTTTAAGCAGTCTTCTGTAGTTGGTGGTATAAGACATTGAAATAATTTTCAGAGATTAGGGCCTAAGGACTGGCTCAAGATATGAACCTCACCACAAAGAGTTGTGAGTGCAGTTAGAGAAATAACTAAGCTGAGAACTATTTTAACAATGTCATTGAGTGAGGGATGTAGAAAACCTCTCTTGAATACAGGTTGGGGGTGGGAGAGGGAGAGAGCAGATAGGGTCATTAGTAATGGGAAAGTTGCACTGGTGAGGGGGGTGTTCTTTTTATTACTGAAACCCAACTACAATCATATTTGTAATCAATGTGTTTAAATAAAGATATTATCAAAAAAAATAAATAGCCTTATTTTTGATGCTGAGCATCTTCCCATGCATATTTGTCTTTCTCTGTGTCTTTTTTTTTTACTTTTGGAAGTGTGGGAATCTACTTATATAGATTGCCCATTTCTTCAATCACAATAATTGATATTAGGTTTAGTTTGGCTTGATATTTTGCTCTTAAGTTGAATAATCTTATAGCTTTGATATTAACTCTAAAGATAAGTTTATACCTTTTCTTAATTTTATGATCTATCTTTTTATTTATGTATTTAGTTATTTTTTTATTATTATTATTATTATTATTATTATTATTATTATTTTGTTTGTTTGGGGGGTCACACCCGGCAGTGCTCAGGGGTTACTTCTGGCTCCAACCTCAGAAATCGCTCCTGGCAGGTTCAGGGAACCATATGGGATGCCAGAACTCGAACCACCATTCTTCTGCATGCAAGGCAAAGGCCCTACCTCCATGCTATCTCTCCACCCCTCTATCTTTTTATTTTTATGGGCTTTTAATAAGTTTAATTTCATCCCACTTGCTTATTTTTGCCTTTGGTCTCAAATCTCAAAAATTATTAAAACTGGGGTGGAGAGATAGCATGGAGGTAAGGTGTTTGCTTTTCATGCAGGAGGTCATCGGTTCGAATCCCGGCATCCCATATGGTCCCCCGTGCCTGCCAGGAGCAATTTCTGAGCGCGGAGCCAGGAAAAAACCCTGAGCATTGCCGGGTGTGACCCAAAAACCACACACACAAAAAAAGAATTATTAAAACTAATATCCAGTACATTACACCTATGTTTCCCTTTACAAGTTTAATAACATGTTCAAAAATAAGTCAAGATGAGAGATTTGAGCATTTGATTTCTTATATGACAAGTACACAAAACTGTTAGTTTAGACAAGTATTTCTCATGGCTGTGATTACAAATGTTTGGCTCCAGAATACTGAATGTTTCTTATTTCAAATTATTACATAGAAATATACTTTATCTTCTTACAAAAATCATTTGCAAACTATATTATTATGTTATATAATAATTAAGTTGTGAATATAAAAGAGGAGTTTTGATATAAATAGGACATTTTATGCCAGTGAAGTCACAAATGGTAAGAAACCTATTGATGAGAACTACTACATAGAAAAATATGATTTTTTTAAAAAAAATAATGCATCTTGTGCATGCGCCTGAGTACCTAAGAACTCTGAGATGTATAGGACATCTCAGATATATAGATGTATAGGTGTTTCCATGTCTAACACAAGAACTATTCTTCAACTACTGTGCCAGGAGCTATTCACCAGGTAGGCTGCCCAATTTAGAAAATATATTTCATAAAAGTAGCTATTCCTCTGATGATTAAAATTCTCCTAAAAAGAATCACAATTCTAGATGTCATTTAGAACAATCAAAATTCATGCAAATATGCGAAAATATTAACATTAACAGGGGTTCAGAAAAAGCTTATTCAAAACCTATGTATGACAGAACAAAGAAGTACAGCTATAGTAAAAAAAAAAAAAGAACTAGAACAAGATATGAAAACTGATCATAAAGATTATAAGGATAATTTGTAATTTTATGGTAAAATTTAATAAATTAACTGTTTTTACATGTAAACAAAGAAATTGATTTTTTTTGGTTTGTTTTTAAGCTACACCCAGTGACATTCTGTGTTTACTCCTGGCTATGTGCTCAGAAATCGCTCCTGGCTTGGGGGACCATATGGGATGCCAGGGATCAAACTGTGCATGTTCTGTCCTAGGCTAGCACACACAAGGCAGATGACTTATCGCTTGCACAACTGCTCCTCCCCAAGAAATCGATATTTTTTCTCTTTTTGTTTTCTTTCTTTCTTCTTTCTTTCTTTCTTCTTCTTTCTTTTTTCTTTCTTTCTTTCTTTCTTTCTTTTTTCTTTCTTTCTTCTTTCTTTCTTTCTTTCTTTCTTCTTTCTTTCTTTCTTTCTTTCTTTCTTTCTTTCTTTCTTTCTTTCTTTCTTTCTTTCTTTCTTTCTTCTTTCTTTCTTTCTTTCTCTCTCTCTTTCTCTCTCTCTCTCTCTCTCCTCTCTCCCTCTCTCTCCCTCCCTCCCTCCCTCCTCCCTCCCTCCCTCCCCCCTTTCTTTCTTTCTCTTTCTTTCTTTCTTTCTTTCTTTCTTTCTTTCTTTCTTTCTTTCTTTCTTTTCTTCTTCTTTTTTCTTTCTTCTTCTTTCTCTCTCTCCTTTCTTTCTCTCCTTCTTCCTTCCTTCCTTTCTTCTTTCTTTCCTTCCTTCCTTCTTTCTTTCTTTCTTTCTTTCTTTCTTTCTTATTCTTTCTTTCTTTCTTTCTTTTTCTTTCTTTCTTTCTTTCTTTTTCTTTCTTTCTTTCTTTCTTTCTTTTCCTTCCTTCCTTCCTTCCTTCCTTCATTCCTTCCTTCCTTCCTTCATTCCTTCCTTCCTTCCTTCCTTCCTTCCTTCCTTCCTTCCTTCCTTCCTTCCTTCCTTTCTTTCGCTAATTTTTATTTTGACCAAAGTGAATTACAATTCTTTCACAGTAATATTTTAGGTACATAGTAACATTGAATCAGGGGCATTCCCACCACCAATGTTGTCTTTCCTCCTCCCCTGTTCCCAGCATGCACCCTATATCCCACTCCTTTGCCCTCCCCCCCCCCCCCGGCTGTCAGTATAAGTGGTCTCTTCTGTGTCTAGCTTGTTGTAGATAGAATATCAATTCTGTTGTAGTTGTCTTTGGATTTGGTGTTTTAGTCTGATCATTTTTTATTTCTACTCAATGTTCATATGACTGTTTGGTCTTGGTGCCCTGCATTATTTCCTTTCTCTTCAATTTGTGAGGCAGAACAAGATGGCTCAAGTTATGTGGTTCTGTTTAAAGGAAAGAAAAAAAGAAAAGAAAAGGGGGGTAATCAAACAAGCAAAAGATGAGAGGAGACCTTCTAGGGGCTATAAATATCAGTTTAAGAAAAGAAAAGGAAAAAGGGAGGAAAACACAACAATACAAAAAAAAATCAAACAAAAACAAACAAAACCCCAAAAGCACCACAGCAATAAAGACAAAATCAAATAATAACCACACGTCCGAAGTAAAGACAAAACAAAGCACACACACACACACACACACACACACACAAAACCAACAGCAACAACAATTACAAAAAAATATTAATTTGTGCTACTTTTTTTTGCATAGGCACAGTAAAAATTGGGGAGATTAGAAAGGGAATTCCCTTGGCCTAAGAGATACAGGTTTCTCTGCCCTTGAAGAATACTGTCATGGGTATAATTACAGGCTCCCTACATGCTCTTTTACTCTCCCCTAGGTCCTTTTGTGATGCCTGGAAACTTTCCGCTCAGTCGTGGATGATAAAATCAGGCCTCTGTGGCTAGCGATCTTGGTATTTGCACAGGTCATGGGGTGGAGTTTTTCCTTACGGTTCTAGAAGTTCTGTTCCATCACTGTTTTTTTTAACCCGTCTTCTGCAGTTGGTGGTCTTGGTTTTTGCACCAATCTGAGGACAAAACCTAGGATAGAATCTATTATTATATTTCCAGACGTTCTTCTCAGTTGCAGTTGTCTCAGTCAGATCTCTGGAATTAGAGATCTTGGTTGTTGTATATCGTAGGCTAAATCCTAGACTAGGGTCTTTTTTATTGGTCCAAGGATATGTTCTGCCCAGTCATGGTGGTCACAGTCTTTTGTAGTTAATGATCTTGGCTCTTGCACAGATCAAAGGATGATGTGTCTTCTGATTTCATCTTATCCTTAGGTGGTGAGGTAAGACAACCTGCTCTTAGACCAAGTTGTTGTCATTTTCTTGTTGTTAGGTGTCATATCAAGACTGGTGCATGTTGGTGTCAGAGCAGTATTAAGGATTTCCCAGAGGGAGTTTGGTTGCTGGAGCTGTTGCAAAGGCTTTTGTCTATTCTATTTCTGAGTTCTAGGTTTCAGGTTTGGATGATCGCTGTCTAATCACATGGAGTCTAAGTTGGGACCAAATGACATATGCTCAAGGTGGGAGTGCCCTGTATTGTAAAATGTATGAGTTTCTATCCCTAGTAGATAAGAGGTTGTTTCTATATGTAAAACTTCCCCTTTTTTCATATGCCTTTGCAAAAGGAAATGGTGCTATGTTATATTGCTGGTGCATTTGGGGGTGAGAGTGTTGGGTTCCATCATCTCTGTGCCCTGGTTTTGACCTGAGCTTTAATCCCAGGTAAGACTTTTTCTTGTAGGTTTTTGTACCCAGCAGAACCAAAACACCAAAACAGGTAAAGTTAAGGAAGAGAAGAAAACAACAAGACATATATATACATATATATATATATATTCACATATATATCAAGGCCAAAAAATAAATAAAAATGAGTGAAAAAAGTAATTAAGGGAACAAAGTGTTGCAGGAGACTACCTTACATTTGGAGATAAACAGGTTAAGAGGTAGTATTATATAGATCTTAAATGATAAAGGAAATGAAGTTTTCCTATTGTCTTTTGGAATATTCTTGTGGGGGGTGGAATCCAGGGCTCATTTTCATCACACCCCCTGGTCTTGTTTAGTATGGGAAATGATTTGTGGCAGAAAGTACTCGGGTAGAGTTCTTGTACTGGGGTCCTTCTGGAGCTGAATCTGGTATCAAGCAACAATCCACATTTGGAGGTGGTGAGAAGGAGGTCCACAGAGCATGAGTCAACAGGAGTGTTGGTTGTAGTTTCTTGCTGGAGGGGCAAGATATGGGGCTGAGTGGATGTCCCTTCACTTGGGAATTGGTTGATGGCTTATTGGGCAGGAGGTCTGTCTTGATACTTAATGGCTTAAGAACTGAGGGTAATAAACGTTAATAAGGTGGGATATTGAAATGGGGTTGGGGAGTGAAGGGATAGTAGGATACAAAATCGATTTCTTAAGATGACATCTACACCTGGTAGAGATGTAGTAAACATTATTAAAATGATAATCAAAGATTGAGAAAATTGCATAAACTTAGTTGATAAAGTAGTGAAAGAGTTTGAGGGAATTGGCAAGAATTAAAAAAATGTTTACTGTGGATTGGATGGGGACTAAGAAAATGGTCAAGACCCTTTTTCTTGCATGCAGGTTACCCTGGTTTATTTACCAACAGGGCAAATTGTTCCACAATCACCACCCTTTAGTAAAAAGCAAGGGTTATTCCTGAATATGAGAGATGCAGTCCAGAAACAAAAAGAAGTTGAATTATGTGTAAAATACTATTAATTAATTACATGGTACAGAGAAAACATTCATGAAAAGAATTTATCAACGTTGAAATTTTCATTGTTGTCTTATCTCAACAAATTGCCAAGTAACCTTAATTTTCAGCAAAGTTTGAATCAGCAACCATTAACATAGGATTAAAACTTTCCACTAACAAAATCATTGTAAATGTAGGCTCAAATAATGGTTAGCATTTTTAGCAATAGTTTTCTTTCCTTTCCTTTTAAGATATGCACTTCGTGGTCTTTACTTCCAAGCCATTATATCTAATATTTAATCCATTATATTATAAAACTATTAAAATATTTCTATATTTGTATGATGGGTGGTGCTGAGAGTGCAGGACATGCACTTTATCACTAAAACATTTCTCTGGCCTCAGTAAAATATAAATGGCAGATATATACATTATTTCAACATAACATTACTGCATGTTATGTTGGCTTAAGGTTAGTTTAATATAGAATTCACATGCACTAACAAACCAAAACTTAATGTGAATATTTTGTTGTAATATTCACTTTAATGTAGCGATATAGAACCAATCTACAATATCTGTGAAGTAGGCCTATATAGTTCAAGATCTTGTTTTTCTGTTGTTGGTTGTTTGGGGGCATTTAGAGGTTACATCTGGCTCTGGGCTAAGAAATCACTCTTGGAAGGCTTGGGGGACCATATGAGATGCTGTGGATTGAACCAGGATCAGTCCAGGGTAGGCCAGGTGCAAAGCAAATAACCTACCACTGTGCTATTGCCTGGCCCTAGTTCATGATCTTTTAGCCCAAATGTACCCAGGCAAAAAGATTTTCAAGACTTCTCCTAAACTCTAGTAAGTATTGTACTCTTCTTCGTATGTCTTTCCTTTTACTTTTAAATCAGTCTCATCTTTCTTTATAGTAAGCATAACAGTTTAATTTAAACATGTTACTTGAAAAAAATTTCCTGTCCTGCAGTTTCTTACTCTCTTTTCTACTAGTTGCCTAAGAACTCTTTCTGATTTTAGTGGAATATGCATCATTTATATGTTCATAAGACTTTTCAGACTTTTTACTCTCTTTGATTGCATTAATGTTTACATATTTGAATAATAGACTATGAAAATGAGGATTGAATTTTTCAACCTATTTTTCTCATTTAAAAATATGGTTAGTAAATGTTTTTATTATTACTTTATTTCAAATCATAGTCACTATTAACAAAGTAAATATTTGAGAGAATCTAGACATATTAAGAAGAGTGAGTTCAAATATCACTAAGTATGTGTTTGAAAAATATTTTATAGGTCAAATTATATTTTCAATAATTCTATAAATGAAAAATTATAAGATGGGTTTATTAAATTACTGTATTTTCCCTACATACACAATTTAATGATGTTACTTCTTTTTTAAAAAAATAGCTGAAATAGTAACTTTGTTTTTTAAAAATAAGAAGAAAAGTTCAGGGAAATAATACTTGGCTTAAGGCAGTTGTCATGTTTGTGGCTGACACCAGTTTGATCTCCAGAACCTCCTGGTCTCCCAAACACAATCAGGAATGATCTCTGAGTACAAAACGTCTAATTGAATTAGTTAGCATCTGAGCATTTTCATCTCTGCCTCACAAAAGAGAATATTTATATGACTAAAGTATAGTCCACTTTGTTTAAATAAGTATATTAATTGACATATATATAGATATCAGATGTGTACATAAAACAACTATTAATTTAGATATTCAACTGATATGTTTAGTTATCTGATATAGCCACAAATAAATATAGATATTATAGTTTTAATAAAAGTACTCTAAGGTTTGAAATATTAGCAATTTTGTGATCCCTTTTGCTATTTCTACATTTTATGTTATACTAAAAAACCTCACAAAATAAAAGTAGGCTAGGAATTCTCAAATCATGAGAGACTATCATTTATGTTGCTACTATATTCTTCTAAAAGTAAATATTAAAAATAAAAATGGAATTTTTATATTTAGTCATAGCAATAAATGCATAAAACTCAGTTCACTGTTGAGACAAATACATAATTCTTCTAAATGTGAATAAAGCTTAAATTTTAATACCATTCAAAGAACAAGATCTATCTTCCTACTGTTTTAAACCATCTGTAGCTTTTGTACTCACTCTGAAAAGACATTTCTGTGAAAATAATCAAATGGGGAACTTGATGTTCTTTGCAGATAATTTTGGAATGTCCATTGGGAACTTTCTTGTTTAGGTTTTTTTTTATTTTATTTTTCCTGGGAAAATACACACTAGTTTCAACTCTTAGGGCTTTTATTTGTTTTTTAGTAAAGTACAATATAACTAAACTCCTCTATACAGAGTTTATGCAATATATATTTAGCAAGACACTGTTAGAAAACCTCATCAATAAAATAAGTCAAAAGTATAAAGCAACATTTAAATATAGTAAAAATGATATTAAAGTAACATTAAAAGTAATATTAAAGGAAGCAGACTATCACAATAACTATTTTTTTGCTAAAATTTTAACATTTCTTAAGTAGATAATTAGAAAATATAGAGAAGTCGACATATTCCAATAAATCCAGAAATTACAAATCTCATTTTCCAAGAAAACAAGAGGCACTTCTTTCAGAAATAACAATAAACATAGTCAATGCTAAATAAATATCTTTTAAATCCACTTTTTTTCTTTAGTGGTCTTCTTAAACCTATCAAATGGTTAAAATTCTTATTCTATTATTGGCTTTTTATTTTGTATTAGTCTATATTCTTTTTTTTTGTTTTTTTTTTTTGGGGGGGGGTCACACCCGGCGGTGCTCAGGGGTTACTCCTGGCTGTCTGCTCAGAAATAGCTCCTGGCAGGCACGGGGGACCATATGGGACACCGGGATTTGAACCATCCACCTTTGGTCCTGGATCGGCTGCTTGCAAGGCAAACGCCGCTGTGTATCTCTCCGGGCCCTAGTCTATATTCTTAAAAGTGCTGCTGTTATTAATATTTCTAATAAATGGAAGATTAGCCACAAACTGAAGCCTATAACTGTTTTCTACTGCTTGATATAGTTTTATTTATTCATCCCTATGTGGGCATTTGCTCATCAATAGTCACAAGGACCAATAATTTGAATTGAGTGCTACATTCAAAGGATTTTGACTTGGCCACCATATTATAGGTCTCTTCAGTGGCCCATCAGAGAAATGGATAGTCAGGCTGAAACTAGATATTTTGGAATCTAGAACACAGAAGTGGAGGTTAAAGGAGTGGAGGATAAAATAAGAAAAATGTCCCAAAGCAAGAAAATATGATACAAGAAGATACAAGAAGAACAACAAATGTGCAGTATCCAAACTCCCTAGAAAGTTGAGAAATATGTGGCTTAAAATGGCAATATATTTATTTGGTTATTAATTTCTGCTTCCATTAGAATTAAAAAGACTACATTTATTTCTGCCTTCATCATAAAGTGATGATAGTAGTGAAAGTTATATTAAAGTTTTGTATTTATATCATAGAGGTGAAATGCCATACATCAAATTAACATTGAAGTTCATATTAGCAGATGCTGAATACAAAAGGTTTTTCACAATCTAACTGCTGATGTATGTTGTTACTTAAACACAAACTGCCAAGATGAGAAAGCAGCTTTTTCTAGATCAATAAGATCTTTTCCTGAATTGGTGGGGTTTTTGCTTAAAAAATCTTTGAAGGTCTTGATTTATATTTTGACTTCAAAATTATCATATACATAATGAACTTTCTTATTTATAGGATTAAACAAAATGACAACCCCTCAATTTTATTGTCAATACTGCACAGCGTCTCTTCTTGGAAAGAAGTATGTACTAAAGGACAACAATCCATACTGTGTTTCCTGCTTTGAGCGTATCTTTAGTAACTGCTGTGAAGAGTGCAGAGAGTCAATTGAACCAAACTCCAAGGTAAATTAGCACCTCTATTCACAAAATTCTTACCTAGAAATAGCAGCTATATGGCTTGAAATGTTCATTTTAACAAAGATTATTCTCTCTGGTTTTATTATTGAATAAAATAATTTTCAAAGTAAAAAAAGACTATGCACTATGTTTAGATAAATGTTGCATTGGTGAAGGGTTTAGGACTAAAACAAACATGCTTGTAATCAGGGTGCTTAAATAAAGATTTAAATAAAAAAGAATACCACCATGTATGCCCCAAAATGTGAAGTTAGTTCATTCTTTATGAAATAACAATAATATAATTATATAAGTGATGTAATGATTCAGAAATGTTTTCTAACTTCAAATTAGTCCTATTTCTGCTAAACCAATTACATTCCATAATTCTCAAATACAGATTATTCCTCTGTGCACATTATCAAGTGTGTGTGCATGTATATGCATGTGTCTGTATGTCTATTTGTCTTTAGGTAGATTATGTAAAATTTTTGCTTAATTAAACCTCTAACTGTATTATGATATTGCAGCCTACAATTAAAAATAATGTCCATGAAAACCTTTTCTTGTAAGTTATAAAAGCAAAATAAAATGAGAAGAAAGAGGAGATAGGTAATTTATTTTTCTTCTGCTTTTAGTAACCAACCAAGAAAGCCCCAGGTGCTATTTTTTAACTATCCCACAGAATCTCCTCTTTTTTTTGGGTAATAGTGTTAATAACATCTTTCCCTCTAGCTACCAGACAACTTACTGGTACTGAAGTCTCAGTAGTGTTCAGTTGTGTTTTCTAAAATGGCCTATTTTGTGGCAAACACATTTAATTAACTTTTATTTATTGTCTCAAAGGATCTTTGCTACAAAGGCCGACACTGGCATGAAAGCTGTTTCAATTGTGCCAAGTGCAATCACTCTTTGGTGGAAAAGCCTTTTGCTGCCAAGGATGAGCGCCTGCTGTGTTCAGAGTGTTATTCTAATGAGTGCTCCTCCAAGTGCTTCCATTGCAAGAAGACCATCATGCCTGGTAATATTATAAGGGAGTTGCAGTATCTAACTAAAGCAGATATGATTCAAATTTAAGCTATAGCAGGGAAAGCATGCAACAACTAACAAAATTCTGCTTTGAGGAAAACTTCTTTTTTTATTATCTCAATCCTGTATAGAGTACTTTAGAAATAAAAACATTACCCTTCTGTCTTAAATGGGTAAATTTCAGTGTGCTGAATATTTTTATAAACCATACTTGTAGAAATATGTGAATCTGAGTCATAAATACAAATAAAATATATAGCAATAATATGTTGATCATATAGAGATATTAATGGCTTTAGAAAACAAAGTTAATCAGTGATTAATGGGGCCAACCATTATTTTATACTTTGACACAAATTAATTTGAGGGCCATTTGATATTTTTTCAGATTAGACAGGACAGAATTATGAAAACCATTCCAATATTAATTCCAAAACATTAATTCTCTATGTTTTGATTCTCTTCAACATCCTTGTGGACAGAAACAAAAATTTTCTACTTACGGCTTTCTGAGAGATACTACTTATGAGTTGGTATACTAGAAATTACTAATATCACTGTAATGGCTCATCTGGCCCAGTTATATTTAAATCAAGGTCAACCTTTCAGAATCATCACTTACAGTAGTTTAATATCTCTAAATTATAACTTGCAAATTATCCATTTTAATGAGTGATTCACCATAATTCAAATCAAACTCTATTTGCTATTTTTATTTTTGCAATTCAGATTTAGAAACTAACAAAATCTGATTTTAATATTGACAATTATTCTAGCACTTTAAAGTAACATATACAAATAAATATATGTAAGTACTTTGATGTGTTTTTGATTGAAAGAAAATAAAGTTAAGTTTAATTTGTACTAATAGATTCTTACTCTGGGAATATAGGTTCACGGAAAATGGAATTTAAGGGAAACTACTGGCATGAAACCTGCTTTGTGTGTGAGCATTGCCGTCAACCAATAGGAACTAAACCTTTGATTTCCAAGGAGACTGGCAATTATTGTGTACCATGTTTTGAAAAGGAGTTTGCTCACTACTGCAGTTTCTGTAAGAAGGTAATTACTTGAAGTGGATAAATTTGTGAAACCTTCCAGATGAGTGTTTTTTAGCTGTACTATATATTTGGAATGTGTTGATAATATCATGTCATATCTCTCATTATATTTTATATTACTTTTAAATTTCAATCTATATAAAAGCACTATCTCTCACTGAAAATGACTTCTTTTAAAAAGCATCTATAACATTCCATTGAACATGAATTTAATATTCCAGAGCAGGGGTCCTCAAACTTTTTAAACAGGGGGCCAGTTCACTGTCCCTCAGACCATTGGAGGGTCTGACTATAGTAAAAACAAAACTTATGAACGAATTCTTATGCACACTGCATATATCTTATTTTGCAATAAAGAAACAAAACAGATACAAATACAATATGTGGCCCGCAGGCCAGAGTTTGAGGACCACTGTTCCAGAGGATCAAATTATTTGATATTCTAGTACCATTTGTTGCTGCTCCACATGATCTCACATATTCTTTGGAAGGACACAAATCTCTCTTTAAATACAAAATATTTTTTTGAAAATGGCCTTGATGCATTTAGATTCATAGAAATAATGGATCTATCTTACAGACTAATCAAGAACACTAATTTTAAAAGAATGTTAACTTCTTCATATTATGTCAGTAATGCAAATGTATTCTGGTTAGATCTTTATATTTTCAAGAGCAGATACAATTACTTAGGGATTTTGTTAGATCATAAGGGAAATTGAGCAGACAGAGTGTAAAAGACTTTACTTAAGTTCCCGAGTATTGCATATGGACTCTTGCTTTGGATGTCCATTCAGAGTTTATATTATCATAGTTGGAGAGATAGTATAGGGATTAAGGTGTATTACTTGCACATGGTCAACAGTGGTAGGTACCCTGAGCACAAAGCCAAAGTTAAACCCTAAATACACCCAGGTGTGGCCCAAAAGGAAAATACCACTTTAGGGCCACACCTAGAGATGCTCAGCACTTTTTCCTGGATCTACACTCAGTATTCAATCTGGGGAAAACAAGGGGGGGGGGGGGACAAAATAGAATGCTGAAGATCTAACATGGATCAGAAACCAGCAAGGCAAGTATCATTATTAGCTATACTATTGCTCTAGCTCTGAAAAAAATCATTTTTTTTTTTTTTTTTTGGTTTTTGGGCCACACCCGTTTGATGCTCAGGGGTTACTCCTGGCTATGTGCTCAGAAATCGCCCCTGGCTTGGGGGGGACCATATGGGACGCCGGGGGATCGAACCGCGGTCCTTCCTTGGCTAGCGCTTGCAAGGCAGACACCTTACCTCCAGCGCCACCTACCCGGCCCCTGAAAAAAATCATTTTTAAAGTAAACTTTGTTGAAATACTTTTCACCTTCTAAGATTTTATGTGGAAAGCGGTTACTCATTGCTCATCATGATAAAATTTGTATGTAACTCCCATAGTATAGATTAATATTCTTGAACAAGTCCTTAACCCATAAGACATCATAAATTGTGTTAAAATAACCTCAAATGAAATAAGAAAATAAAATTAGAATAATATATTGAATTAGAAAATTTAACAAATACTTTCTATATTGCACATACAAGCATATGTACATTCACAAGTAATTTTCTACTATGTTTATAATACAAATTAATTTGTAATTAGTTATACTCTGATGATGGCTAAAGATTACAATTGACGAAAACATGAAAAGTAGGGGCTGGAGCAGTGGCGCAAGTGGTAAGGTGTCTGCCTTGCCTGCACTCGCCTAGAATGGACCGTGATCAGATCCTCCGATGTCTCATATGGTCCCCCAAGCCAGAAGCGATTTCTGAGAGCATAGCCAGGATTAACCCCTGAGCGTCACCGAATGTGACCCATAAAACAAAAACAAACAAAAAAAGAAACATGGAAAATGTAATTGCCACAAAGCATCTTAGGTTAAATAATGATGCTAGTGGAGGTTCCTAGATGACTTGCATGAAGTGAAGAGGAGATATACAGCAGAGAAAGAAATCTGCCATTCACTCTATCCACCTCTGCTACACTAAGAATGCTTGGGAGATCTAGGACTAATAAGAGTGTTCTGTAAACCTTGCTCTTTGCTGGAAATGAAAGTCAGTCCTAGATCTTACCCAAACCTTTCAGATCTTTCCCTTTCCCTTGGAGAAAAGAATTTCCAGGAGGAGAACAGCAGAAAAGAGAAAAAGTAAAAATAGATTTTATTTTGAAAGTTCTAAGGAAAGGGAGAGAGCAATAGAGACAGAAGAGAGAGAAAAAGGAGAGAGTAGGCTTCTTCAGAGTGGAGGGGAAATTTCAGAGTTAAATATGTAAGTACACATCTCAAGAGGGAAGATATAGGCAACATGTGTTATATATATATATATATATATCACCAATGTGCATGGGTGAGCAACACATGTGTTTGGGCTTGTGCAGTACATACCCCTTTGTTCATGTGGCTTTTATAGAATTTCAATCTGCCCATGTTCTCATATTCCACCTCCCATCACCACCCCCACACAAACTCCAGGGCTTTCTATCTAGGTAAGAGTCAGTTACTAGGGTGGTTAACAATGGGGAAGAGTTGAGAGCTGTTGATGGCCTTCTTAGTTTTCCTTTATTGCCCTTTGTTCCTGCTGGAGTTTCTCAGCGTGTGTGACAGCCTTCTTGGTTCGGACACTTCAGAGAATTATCAGGGTCCCTTAGAAAAGTGGGTGCAGGATTCAATGAATGACAGAGTCACACTCAGTTGTGGGGGTGAATATGAATTATTGTTTATTGAATGCTACATTGATGTTTTTAAACATGATTTTTTTTTACTTGTGAGAGATCTCTTACATCTGTCTTTGTGCAAGGTTAAAATATTGTAAGTTCTTGTTAGCAAAATACTATTTGATCTACAAGTTTCTTCACAACAGACAATTCACAGGCCTTTACTGTGTGTTACAAACCTTCTGAAAGATAAGCTCCAATTAAAAGACAGAGGATAGTCTGTTTGATAAAAGGCTTCTCTGGTACCAAAAGGGAAAATTTTAATATCTCAAAGTTTTATACTCCCAGGCCAGACCCTGTGTGTCAATTCCAATATAAATTAAAAGATTAGCAAGTTGCCAGGTGTTCCTATGAAGGGTTCTTTTCATCTGAGTGAGCAGACTGCTTAAAGACAGATACAAGTCATCATTTCAAATGCCTAACTTCACTTTTTTACTAAGTTATTTTTATGTTTCTCTTGATGCTGAATTTTCCAGGTAAAGGGAAATTTAATCAAGGCCACAGTGGCCACATTTGCCTGTACTAATTCTTTCATCTGGAGATAAATGCTCAGATATATACATAGCGGGGCCGGGCGGTGGCGCTGGAGGTAAGGTGCCTGCCTTGTCTGCGCTATTGTCCAGCCTTCTCTGGGTCTGTTCTTTTGTTTTGTTTGTTTGTTTGGGTCACACCCGGAGGCACTCAGGGATTACTCCTGGCTTTGTGCTCAGAAATCACTCCTGGCTAGGGGGACCATATAGGATGCCCAGAATAGAACCAGCATCCATCCTGGGTCAACCACGTGTAAGGCAAACGCCTTACCACTGTGCTACCACTCCAGGTCTGTTCTCGGTCTGTTCTGTCTCCAAAAGTCTTGTCAGGCCTTAGTTCCTGTGTCTAAAAGGTGGGTCTTAGCAGCCTTAAAGCTAGTGACAGAGTAACTTCTTCAACTCCCATCTCTTGCTTTCTTAGGTCCCAGAACTCATTGCTGGAGAGCTACCCTAATCATGTTTACTTACTTCAGTATGGAAATTTCCATTGCTCTCCCAAAACATTGATTAAATTACAATGTAGCTAGATCTATAACATATAGTCTTGAATACTTTCAAAGAATCAGCCAAAAATATACCTCTGGAAACAGTTGTTGGATATAAAATGGTAACTAAATTGACCATATGAGGTTTACAATTTTTTATAATAATTTTTATTTTGACCAAAGTGGATTACAAATCTTTCACAGTAATATTTTAGGCACATAATGACATTGAATCAGGGGCATTCCCACCACCAATGTTGCCCTCCCTCCATCTCTGTTCATTTTTTAAAGATTTAGAGTAAAATATTAATTACACTTAAGGGAATAACCTTAAAATCATTTATTGTACACACAATATAAAGTTTGTTTTCATTATACAAACATTCCCAAGAGAAATTTCTCTACAAAGTCAGCATTGAATACTGCCTAGGGCCAAAGCACGGGCATCTCACAGGTTGGTTTTAAGATCCTGTTCTATATTTAGAAAACATCTGAAACCACCAAAGTTGTATGAAATGTTTGTTTATTTTGGGCAACAGACAGATGACAAAATGTCAGACTAAAATGTTTGATTTTTTTTTTAAAACCACAAATCTTTTAAAGAAAACTGAACATAAAATTCTCATCAAGATGTTCCAATTTGAACTTTCTTTTTTCAAATCTAAAAGAAAAACAAAGGTTAAAAACTACTTGACAAGCAGATCCTTAGAATTTTTCTTAGATTTTATTTGGTGAAACTAAAACTTATCCTAAAAAAGCAAGTAACTGTAAAGTATAAAAGTGTATTGATGTTAAACACTTCAGGGTTCAGATACATTAGAATATATTTTGCAATTCATCAGCTATTCTCTGTAGATGAAAAAGGTGCTAAGGACCAGTACCTTGCCAGAGTAGAAACTTGTTCTACATCATCAGATCAATCAGTGGCAAAAACAAAGCATAAATTTTAGCCTTCATCTTAGCTTACCGTCTTCAAAAGAAACATAATCAATAGTAAACTATTCTTAATATTCTCTAGTTCCTTCTCCCTATTAGACAACCTTTGTTATATAGCAAAGTTTATTTTTTGTGACTATGTTTTTTTGTTGTAGTTAACTTTAATAATAATTTAACAGTGTGTGCTAGTCATTTAACCAAATAAATCAGTCAGTAATAACATTAAACTCTACTATGCCTGCTATAAAGCATTTAAAGTCATTGGTGGACAGGTGTTTTGAGCTGCTTTACATATACCATTATGTTTCTCATTTATTTATTTAGAATAGCACATTCTTTCCTTATAAAAAAAAAAACTACATTTTTAATCCAGTAACCTTCATGAAGTTATTTCTTTTCCTCTTTTTTTTTCTTTTTTCTTTTTTGAATCGCACTTAGCTCTAATGCTTGGGGTGTCTTCCCACTGTTTGGGGACTTGCTCCAGGCAATGCTCATGGCAATAAGCTGTGTGTAGGATTCCTGATGCCTCCTGCATGCAAAGCATGCAGCCCATTGTTCTTAGCCCAGTGAAGTTTATCTGCAAATCATTAAGATGTTTCTTATAGGATTAAAATATGTATATAATTTTGTCAAGAATTTTATAATTTTTTTTGGTGGTGGTGGTGGGGAGTTTGCGCCACACCTAGCAGCTGCAGCACTCAGGGTTTACTCCTGACTCTGTACTCAGAAATCACTCAGGCTTGGGGGACAATATGGGATTTTGGGATTTGAACAAACGTAAGTCCTTGGTTGGCCACTCGCAAGGCAAACACCCTACTGCTGTGCTATATCTCCAGGCCAAATTTTATAACTTTTAAAAAAATTTAAACACAGTCTATGCTGTGTTGGTACACAGGCTGGGGGGAATTCCTTAAGCAATATTTGTCACTATTAGAAAATACCAGCTTTTCAATTTCACTCAGTTAACTACTGCTGATTGCTTAAATCTGAAGAAAACTTGAAAAAAAAAAACATTTTCACCACTCTTAAAAGCTAGAAGTGGGGAGGGGGAAATAAGAATTAAAAAAATAAAAATATTTTCTCTAAACCTTAAGTCTTGAGACCCACAAAAAAAGCTAGAGAAAAGTGAAAAAAAGAACTCACAAACCTTTTTCATAATCCTCAATCTATTTTATTTTTGCTGCTTTTATGTTCCATTATGAAGAAGGTGACTTGGATCTTTGTAACCGGTTCTTTTTAATTCCTACAGTCTTTTGCATCCTCAGTTGAGAAAAAAAAAAGGTAGGAAAAGAGCAACCTAACTATAAGGTGATAGATGAATAATACCATTTTCCAGGTGCCAGTAAAAGGTCTGAGTTGTTTCAGCCTCCACAATTATTACCTTTTCTGTGATACTTTAACAGGTGATAACTTCAGGTGGAATAACATTCCGAGGCCAGCCATGGCATAAGGAATGTTTTTTGTGCAGTGGATGTAGAAAGGAGCTCTGTGAAGAAGAGTTTATGTCTAGAGATGATTTTCCATTCTGCCTCGAGTGCTACAACTATCTTTATGCCAAAAAGTGTGCAGCCTGCACCAAACCTATTACTGGTGAGTTATTCTGTTAGAAAGTTCTTACCATATAAAAGACTATGTAAATGCTTTATAGTTAGTTATACAATATAATTAAGAAATATGGATAATCTTGCCTTCTTGTTTTTTTTCTGAGGTAAACATACATGGATAGTCTACATAAATGCCAGTACTAAAAAAGACCCTGAAGTCAAGGTGCTATGATTTACAGTACTGTTAGTGACAGGGTTTCATATATACTATGTTCCAACACCACATCCTCCATCATTCTGTTTCCCTCCATTATGTCTGACCACCATCTTCCATCACCCTTAGCGAGTGTAGTTCTATAAATCAGTTCTCAGGATCTGTTGTTTATGTCCATTTGTTATTTCTGTACTGTGTAAAGAGAGAGAAGAATTAAGTTTATCTATGTTTTTCTAGGATAATTAATACTAAATATACTAGAACTATATTTAAGTAATTAATATCCCAGAGAAGGTGAACAGGATGAGCTAATAGGTTTAAAAAGACCTTCGTGAAGAAGGCAGGTCTGATCCAGACCTTTAATGATTTGAGTTGGAATAAAAGGTTTTTCATACATCAAAATCTTGCTAAATTCCAAATGAAGGCCAATGAGCCTTAAAATAGAAAAAATGTAATTAAATGCAAGTATTGTAGAAACTTCTAAGGCTATTCTGAAGCTATAATAATTGGGGTAGCAGAGGTCTGTAATTAATTAATCTTATTTTGAACTGATACTAAAAATGTATTATTCTTTTCTCAAGTCATGTACAATAAGTTTTAATTAGAATACATGAAAAATATAGAACTCTGCTGAAGAAACAAAAAATAACAAGTGACAAGGTTTGAAGATTACAAAATAGTAAATCAGTCCATGTTAAATGATTTTTAATGTCAAAAATGCATTGTGAAATTTCCTCAGAAGCACTTCTAAAATACTAAACCTTAGTATTCTAAAGTAAAAGAGATGCAGGTAGCAGAACACCTGAGATAGAATTTTTTTCTTTTTCTGTGAACTAGGAGTTGGAATGGAGCAAAAAGGCTGTTCCCAGGCAGTGCTATAATTAGTACACAGTCAAATTAACCAGCCAATTCAATGCTAGTATTCTGAATTGCAAGGGACCACCAAGGCTACCAAGGCAGTGCTCAGGAAACTCCAGGGCCCCACCATATAGTGTTGGGGAGAAAAATAGCATTGCTAGACATTGAAGCAGGGTCACATATGCAAAGCAAGCATCCCTGATTTGAATTCTCTCCTTAACTCCTTAGAAGCTGCACTTCAGGGTTTTTGATCACTAAATAATGTAGCAGAATTGCATTTCCTACTCACTAATGCAAGAATTCTTATGTTTTATCTTTTGCAGTTATAAAGAATATATATATACATATATATATTTAAATATGGAGCGTTTCACGAATTTGCGTGTGATCCTTGTACAGGGGCCATGCTAATCTTCTCTGTATCGTTCTAATTTTAGTATATGAGCTGCCGAAGCGAGCACATTAAATAATATTTTAAAGAATTAAAACTATTTTATCTCTTTTAGCTTTAAATACATCACAAAATATAAGTTGAAACTTCATATATCTTTAAAGAAAGTAAGAAGCTTTACTAGAACTTCACTTGGCAAGTCTTCACTGATTTGCAAAGAAAGAGAGCTTAAGTAAATAGCATCTGGTCCTATATATAGGATAACCAGTTTCTACAACTCTAATACTGGCCTCACAATTCTGTGTTCAGCCTTTAGGTATGTTTCTGTTAGGTTACTTATGTATAGAAACAACCAACATAGGGGCCGGAGAGATAGCACAGCGGTAACGCGTTAGCCTCACAAGCGCTGACCTAGGACCAATGGTGGTTCGAATTTCAGCATCCCATATGGTCCCTCGAGTCTGCCAGGAGTGATTTCTGAGCAGAGAGCCAGGAGTAACCCCTGAGTGTGTTCGGGTGTGTCCCAAAAACCAAAAACCAAAAACAAAAAAAAGAAACAACATAAAACTTATTTTGCATCAAAAATTGTAGTGAAAAACTTGACTGTTCAGCATACTTTCCACATAACCCCTGAAAAGTCATTGTCACATGGAATTGAGAGCTACTTCACTGAATAGAGCATGTTTTGACCCTGACCTTTAAAACCTTATCCACATCACTCAGAAATCAAATACTTTCAAGGATGTGTATTGTCAAATCCAGACTACTGCCTTCCAAGGCTTGTCCCAAAGACTCAATTTCCCTACCTCCCACACATCTAGTGACTAGCAGTCAAGAGAATAAGCTACTATGTCTATGTCCACCCATTTTACTTAGAAATTGGGACTTTCAGAAATGTAGCAATAGCTAGATATCTAAAATCTCTTTTCCAGATCCTGCAGTAACAATCTTGTGGTTTCATCTATTTATATTTTTCTTGAATTAGATGATTAAACTGTCAGGAATAGTAGTAGTTAAGGTGAGGCTTTGATGAGAAAAGAGAACATTAAAAAAATATCGAAGTGAGTTTAGAGTTTTTCTTGCATTCAAATCTGCAAATAGCTACCACAAGCCTGTAATATACCCTATCATATGCCCAAGTGAACTTTTTCTGGTGAATGATTACAGGTCAGTCACTGCTCCAAGTTTTATAGGCTAAGGCAGAAAAAAAAACATATTGTTCTGCTTGAAACATAAGGATGATGGATCACAAATCAATGACTTGCACCAAATATAATCCAAATGTAGGATTCAGTCTGTATTTAGAATAATTGAGATTTTTTTGGTAATCATCTTACTTTTATTTTGAACTTATAAGGAAGACCAGAGACTTAAATACATGTCAAACATTCTAAAACAATTTAGCATTCTGTGATCTGATGATTAAATACATATTCTTTATTCTCGTGCTTCTTTAAAATGGAGCTACTTGAACTTATTAATATAGAATGGAAAATTCTGATATCCTATGTACTTACATTCTGAGAGTCAAATATTAATGTATAATAAGTCACACCAAGAATTGTCTACATTATGATAGATTAAGAAATGGTTTAATAAGAGCTAACCACAGCAATGTTTAGCCTTTTGACATAGACCTGATAGTTCAGTGTTCAAGGGTCACCTGGGTCTCCTCAAAATATGTTTGGGTACATGAAGTACTAGCCAGCAAACACAGGACTTTGTATATGCTAGGTGTCTGCTCTAGCATTTGAATTATTTCTACAGCCCCTCAAAATGCTGTAATATATTCATAAAATATATGCTACCAGGCATAATTTTTCAAAATTACCACATGGCTGGAGAGATAATGTAGTAGTAGGGTGCTCGTTTTGCACCAGGTCAAGTGGGATTTGATCCTCAATACAACATATGTGCCAGGAATGGCTGGGAGTAGTCCATAAAAAAAGAAAAAAATTAAAATGACTCATTCAATAAATTTTATATATTATAATAAACCATAGCTATACCATTTTTCTCTCCTACGAGATTAACCTTTCAAGCTTTCTTGTATGAATAAAGCTGCTAGATATGATAGGGAGTGTTCTAGATTAGTAGTAAAAGACCTTTGTATTTTACTGTTACTAATGAGTGACCATACTCACTTTCTTTTTCTTTCTTTCTTCCTTTCTTTCTTCCTTTCTTTCTTTCTTTCTTTCTTTCTTTCTTTCTTTCTTTCTTTCTTTCTTTCTTTCTTTCTTTCTTTCTTTCTTTCTTTCTTTCTTTCTTTCTTTCTTTCTTTCTTTCTTTCTTTCTTTCTTTCTTTCTTTCTTTCTTTCTTTCTTTCTTTCTTTCTTTCTTTCTTTCTTTCTTTCTTTCTTTCTTTCTTTCTTTCTTTTTTTTTTTTGTGGTTTTTGGGTCACACCCAGCAGTGCTCAAGGGTTATTCCTGGCTCCAGGCTCAGAAATTGCTCCTGGCAGGCACGGGGGACCATATGGGACGCCGGGATTCGAACCAATAACCTCCTGCATAGCACAGCGGTGTTTGCCTTGCAAGCAGCCGATCCAGGACCAAAGGTGGTTGGTTCGAATTTTGAACAAGTAGCTGAAAGTTTCTGGTTCTCAGTTTGGTTTGCATGGTAGGAATGATAATATCTACTGTACAGGAACCAGAGAGATAATATAGTAAATGAGGTGTTTGCCATGTATCAGGAGATTCTGGTTCAATGCCTGGTACAAGATCTCTCTCTAACTCCTTCCAGGAATAGGAATAACCTACTGTATTCCTGAGTACAGAAGTTCTGAGCAATTCCTGTATGGTCTCAATAATATACATGTAGATTATATCACATGAAGTTAAGTTGAGAGCTGAACTTATTGCAATAATGACTGGCTCATTTTCCATTTGTTCAACAAATGTTACCTTTTATTCTGATAACTTTTCAGAAGTAAATTCAGTCAGGTATTATAAGCACCATAGACCTTATTCCTAAATGTTTTTTTTTTAAATAGCTCTCATAATTTTAAGGGAATAAATATATTCCAAATTGAAAATTCGATAGCCTATCCCTTTAGTCAAATTTAAAAATCTGCTATGAGAAGCTTTATCTTTTCTTCTTTATAGAATTCTATAATAATTGATTTTTATATTTGCTATTTGTATAAAACTAGCACAATTTAAAACATTCATGAGGATCAAAATGCTGGGATGTATAATAAGTAGTTTTATAAACAGAGATGATTTGTATA
This sequence comes from Suncus etruscus, assembly GCF_024139225.1. Taxonomy (NCBI): domain Eukaryota; kingdom Metazoa; phylum Chordata; class Mammalia; order Eulipotyphla; family Soricidae; genus Suncus; species Suncus etruscus. The sequence continues at coordinate 65,579,039 of NC_064851.1, forward strand.
TATGGAGGTTGTTATTCATACAGTATATTATTAATGTTATGAATAACATTAAGGGAATTAATTGATACATTGCTGCATTATCCTTATTAGAAAATAATGATAGCATCATAAATAAGCTATAAATTAAAAATAAAGTAGGAACATGATGAAAATTTAACTATGAAATAGCAATTTATATATAATGATAGCAAATGTTTCTAGGAAAGAAACTAAATTTTTCTTATAATATTTAGGAATAGTTTAGGAGAAAACAATAATATCCACTGTTTTTTTATCCCCAACCTAAAATAAATAGTTGAAAATTATGTGTGACTAAACAGTCAACACATGAGTTATTTTATCCATATTCTTTGACTTATAAGTCAAATAGGAAGTACTAAAATAAATTGATAAAAATTTAGCAAGTAAATACCCGCATAGCAATTCAACTCCTTCCAAATACTTAGATCTTTTATCTTTTTCTACAACTTTTCAAAATCAATTTCTTAAATTTTACCTTAGATTCACATTAGAAGGATGGAATCTCATTGTGAACAGAAATTCTGCTAACCTCTTTAAAAAATCCTATGACTCATGGTCCCCTGAGCCTGCCAGGAGCAATTTCTATGGCTCAATTCCTATGGCTCAAACTTGATCCTAGTTGAAGTAGTAGAACTTCCCACAAACTAACACATCACTTCTTAGACACTGGTCATTGGGTATCATGACCTTAATGGCCAGAGATGAGAGTCATGGACTTTTGTTGCAGTTCTTATCTCTAAAAAAGGCAATAAATGTATTATCATATTAAGCTAACACGAATAAAAAGTCAATGAAGGGGCCAGAGAAATAGCATGGAGGTAGGGTGTTTGCCTTGCATGCAGAAGGATGGTGGTTCGAATCTGGGCATCCCATATGGTCCCCCAAGCCTCCAGGAGTGATTTCTCAGCATAGAGCCAGGAGTAAACCCTGAGCACTGCCAGGTGTGACCCCCCCCCCCAAAAAAAAGTCAATTACATTTTCTACTTCTGAAAGTTGAGACCAAATATATGGCTATGCCATTCTATTCTAAGTAAAATTAAACTTGCAACAAAGAAAAGAATTAAAAGTCATTTAAACATTAGACATCAGCCAATAAAGACTGTATTTATTTTATTATATATAAATTATATAGTTAATAGAACAGTATCATGAATAAAAAATGAAAAAATGTTCTTATGTAGCTCTTACTCCAAAACCTTACACCCACTTCCCATTACATTGTTTTCTATTTTCTTATTTGTTTTAGAGAGTACTTATCTGAAAACAACAGTAAGTACTCTTTGTATTTAAATTCTAAATATACTTCTATGAATCATAGAAAAAATTTACTGGGAATCAGTCTAGGTCTTACAGTAGGAATTTGCCTATGAGTGACATTTTAAAAGAAATCCAACCAATAGCCAGCAGGGAAAGAAGACATCATATTTTGGAGTTAAATTTTTTTTTCTCAATTCCTTTGCAGGTCTCAGAGGTGCCAAGTTTATTTGCTTTCAAGACCGACAGTGGCACAGTGAATGCTTTAACTGTGGAAAGTGTGCTGTCTCCTTAGTGGGTGATGGCTTCCTGACCCAGAAGAAGGAAATCTTCTGTCGCAAATGTGGTTCTGGGATGAACAATGATATCTAAAAGGAAATATTCCTCCTTTACTTGAAATCCACCTTGCTTTGCTCTTACTAAATACAGAACTTGATGGTATTTCTATCTCAAATTTAAAAAATATTAATGAAAGGTTTATAGCAGTAGAGTTCACATATATTTCGATAGAACTGTTATCAGAATTTTTAAAAGCAGTCTAACTTTTTAAATGATATATGCTAAATCACAAAGGCCTATTGTTTTGAAAAACTCTGCACTCTGATTAAAGGAAAATGAAATATAATTTTTGATTATCAAGTATAGAGCCTGAGTTATGGCTGTTATTACCAAAGCCAATGGTTTCAAAAATACACAGTACAAAAGACATCAACATGAAAGGCATATGAGAAACTAATGCTTGTATTCTTAACTAGTTATATATAACATATATAATGTTTAATGAATTTTAGTTATTTTTCATATTTAATTCTCTTCCTTTTTTTCCATGTTTAATTGTACTTCTGATAAAGTACCTGGGCCATACTATGCTTCAGAACGTAATTTCCAAAAACTGAACATACAGATGTATACATAATTTTATGACTTGTTAATGGTAGAAAAACTAAATGGATGAGGGGAAAATGATTAGCAGACATCATGTTTTAGAATTCTGTCCTTTAGTTTTTTTTTTTTAATATGGAACACTTCACAAATTTGCATGTCACCATTGAGCAGGGGCCATGTTAATCTTCTCTGTATTGTTCCAATTTTAGTATATGTGCTGCCAAAACAAGCACTTGTTTAGTTATTTTTAACTTGCCCACTTGTACTGAATTTGAAGTTGTGAAATGAAGGTGAAATTTGACTTTCTCCACAATACTTCTACAGCTCGTTTGCTTCTTCTGTTTAGCCACTGGAATTTGAAAAATGTGGAAACAGAATTGTGTCTCAACTCTGTATGCAGAGGTATGAAGGAGTCCTTTCTGTACAGGAATAATGAAAACATGGTTTTTGTAGTTAATATTGAATGTATTTTTCAAAGGCCAGAATGGTGTTTCTAGATAATTAAAGAGTACATGAGAGAAGTCTATTATTTAAAATGAGCAAATCAGGTAATAACTGTTCTCTGTGGCAAGCCTTTAAAGTAAATAGATCATTAAATCATCATTTGTGGAAATGAATTCTAGGGAAAGAATGAATATTGGAATATGACTTACATCTGGATATCGAAAGATAATGCATAATTAGTCTTGAGCCTCTTGCATTTGCCTTCTAAAAGTTTGTAGATGATAAATGGGAAGGCATAAAAAGTGATCTAGAAAGAAATCATTCTTAAAAAAAAATTTTTCCAACAAGAATTGGAAAAAATAATAATTCAGAACTGAAAAAGTAGCATAATAGAGTAAAGTATCCAGCACCCTTCTTCTTTCACATATACCAATCATGCTCCAGAGCTTCAGTCTACTGCATGGTCACAAGATGAACTTAAAACCCTAAAGAAAAATTCTACAAAGCCCGTAAGTTACAGACAAGTTTCACCCTTGGTGAAAATTTTATCTAATATCTTCATATTTTTATCTACATAACAGACATGAACTAATCATGACCCAAAGTATCTCCTCCTGGACAGCATTTTCTATGTCTTATGGGCAAACAGCAATCTGCTCTTCATGATCTGCTTTCCCCTTTTGCTACAGTTGAGTAGATTCTGAGTAATTCTACACAAAGAACATTTTTATATGTCTGCTCTCAAATCACTACATTATATTAAAGGTCTAATTTAAATATAATTAAGTATTATTATTGATTGAAATGATTAAGATAGTTTCATGGGGGATTAATTTAAAATTTTATGGTAATATAATTTGAGGTGGATGTGTCACACCCAGTAGTACTCAGGGACCATATGGAGATCTCCAAAAATCATTGCAGCGAATGTAACATGGAAAGCAAGTGGTTTAACCTCCACTCCCCAAAAAACATATTTTTGAAAATTTTTATAATGTAAGGACATTTGGAGATAATATAGGGAAACTAAAAAAGGTTAGGTATTAAAAACTATTTTAAAGATAAGATAAATGCAGTTGTCATTTTTATTAATAATAAAATATTTTCTTCCACTTACTGGTAAAAAATAATTTTATATTCGGAAGGTACCTTAGTCTATCAATCATGTATTGTGCAGTTAGAATTGCTCTGCTTATAGGATTCTGGTAGGTCAGGAGAGACAAATGTAGAAGGCACAGATGGAGATCACTTTCTCCTAAGCTAACTACTAATGCCATTGTAGATGTAAAGTACACATGTAATACAACTAAGAAAAAAGACATCCTTCTATCGACAGACACTGATGAAAGTAAAACATACACAATGGAGGAAAATAGATGATTTCAGGACAGTATAGAGAAACACTTTCTAACTGATTTTGAGATAAAATGGAATGAACTGCCTCAGGAAGCAGCAGGCTCCAGTAATTCAAGAAGTGACATCTGCACAGGCAAGGAAGGCAGTTAGAAGCAAATCCTGTGGACTAATAACAAAATGGCTTGGAAATAGCAAAGAGACTGTGCCAAAGAGCAAGAAGAAATGAGTTTTCTAAAAGAGAAAAGGTCAGGTGAAGTGAGAATATTAACTTTTGGGATAAAAGACTTACATTTTATAGGAGGAGAAATAGAAAGTTACTAATAGTCAAAAAAAAAAAAAAGCATTAGGGATTCTGTGTAGACCATTATCAAAGAGGACAAGGTTCTAAAATGTACATCTCTCACTGGTTTGTGAAAGCAGAAATGACAAAAGAAAAATTAGTTCATTCAGGCAAAGAGCTATATGTATTGATAGAGATAAATATGAGTTAATGAATATGAATATTTTTGGCATATCATTTAAAATAACAAAAAAGCAAAAGTTACTTACAATGGGTAAGTAGTATACAATGAGTAGGGTGATTATCATGCATGTGGCTGACCTGGGTCTTTTCCTGGCATCCATGATGTCACCTTGAGCCTCCCCAAAAATGATCCTTGAGTGTGCAGCCTAAGAGCAAAAAACAGCAAATACAGAGAGTATTTTTGCTTTTGCTTTTATGATATTTTTGCTTTTACAGGTAGGGTAAAATTTAGAATGAATCAAATCAATTTTCACTGAACAAAATTCTAAGCAATGTTATTTTTCAAGCTATTAAGGTTGTTAGTTAAGTGAAGAATTATAGTATTACCATCAAATATTGAAACTTAAATATTATCTATAACTAAAATATTAAGTGGCACATTGGAGTAAAAAATTGGCATTCTATTGTAGAAATCCCTCACATTGCTACAAATGACCTTGATTAAAAATTACCCATGGGACTGGAAAGATATCACAGGAGTAGGGCATTTACCTTGTGCAAGGCCAGCTTGGGAAGGCCCTGGGTTCAATTTCTGGCATCCCTTTTGGCCCTTGAGTCTGCTAGGAGTGATTTCTGAGCACAGAGCTAGAAATAAACCCTGAGCACTGCAGGCTGTGGTCCAAAAACCAGACAAAAACCAAAAATTACCATATTTTTCTTACTATAAGACGCACTCCCCCCCCTCCCAAAAATGTTTCTTATGAAGCTAACACTGCTGGAGCTGAAGCCTGAGTGCAGGGGAGGAGAGAATCTAAAAACTATGTGCAGGGAGGACAATTCGGTGATTGGAATTTCCCTGATTCAATGTTAGTATGTACCTAAAATATTACTGTGAACGATATGTAAGCCACTATGATTAAAATAAAAATGATATTAAAAAGTAGGGGCCAGCGAGGTGCTACTAGAGGCAAGGTGTCTGCCTTGCAAGCGCTAGCCAAGGAAGAACCACGGTTTGATCCCATGGCATCCCATATGGACCCCCCAAGCCAGGGGCAATTTCTGAGCGCTTAGCCATGAGTAACCACTGAGCATCAAATGGGTGTGGCCCGAAAAACCAAAAATAAAAAAGTTACATTAATAAATAAGTAAAATAAAATAAAATAAAACTAAACTATGTGCATTATATGGTCAGATGTGTCTTATAGAGTGAAAAATACCATATTGTAAACATTAGTAACACCAAACGCAACATAGATATAAAAAATTGTTATATGTTATTTATACCAATTTTACTTTATAAAAAAGGTATATTTTCATCTATTCTGATTCATCAGTAATTTTCATATTTAGATTAATAAATTATTGTTATAATATTTAGGTAAATATAATTGAGATAAATTATTCTTAAATATATTTATAGATAGATGCTTGTCATGGTTTTACTTATATTATAAATTGCAGTTTCAAAATTTCCTTATGCTAAATAAACTAGTCATTTAAATGTCTCCTGTTTCTATATTTACATTAAATAGTTAACAGAATAGATATGTAATAACTTTGCAGTGTTAATACTTTCATTAAGTAGAGCATATGATCATTTTTTCTTCTTGTGTCAATAAATTTTTACATCACTTAATTAATTATATTTTGAGACATTCTTAAGCATTGATACAAAATTTACATAATTGACTTATCAAAATAGTACTCTCTTATTAAAACAAATGAAGCATACTTTTCTCCTTCAGTAAATCAGTAATAATATTGTAAAATTATAATAATTATTTTATTTCTGTAACTCAGAAAGCATACTTCCTCAATTCTGTTTGCCTGTGTGGACTCGAGTAATGTTTCTTTTTGTGGGGGAGTGGTGGGACTTCCAGGCAGTGCTCAGGCATCCCAGAGGCCACTGTCTGTGATACTTGGTGAACCAGACTGTACAATTCTCTGCTCTGCCCCATGATGCAATATGGTACTGTTCAGCCATCATTGAGACTGGAAATCACTATCACTACACTTAGTGGTGTTTATGGGTACATGCTATGTAGAAATCTAATGCTGGACCTTGCCCACAACAAAGAATACACAGCTGATCCTGAGCTGTCTCCCTGGTCTCAATTTATACTATAATTTCTATTTTGGTCTTATTTTTTTTCCTCAAAAGAAATTTTGTATCTGTAACATAAGCCTTTATGAAACCTAAGATAAGCTAATGAGCATTAGCTAGGTTCTTTAGGTATAGCATTAGATCATAAATTTATTTATTGGGGCATGGGTCACAAAAATGTTGTCTTAGAAGAACATGTCTTAACAATATTTTTGGGTTACTTATTTATTTATTTTTTTGGTTTTTGGGTCACATCCGGCAGCACTCAGGGATTACTCCTGGCTCTATGCTCAGAAATCACTTCTGGCAGGCTCAGGAGACCATATGGGACACCGGGATTCAAACCACTGACCTGCATGAAAGGCAAATGCCTTACCTTCATGCTATCTTTCTGGCCCCGGGGTTTTTTTTTTTTTTTTTTTTTTTTAACTATGATTGGAAGGTGGAGCAATAGCACAACAGGGAGGGTGTATGTCTGCCTTGCTGGCAGCCTACCCAAGTTCTATCTCTACATCCCAGAAGTAACCCCTGAGCACCTCCAAATGTGACCCCAAAATAAAAAGCAAATAAAAATGTGTGGCTATGAAAAATAAAATTCCTTTTTTTTCTGTTTAGGTCACTTTATTTTGTTTTTAATTATTTCTTTCTTCCCTTCTCTGTAGTTTCTGAGGTCCTATAACAAACTTTTTAGGGTTTTTAAAATATTTTTTATCTTAAAATTGGAATAGTGTTTCTTCAATGAAAGAGAATAGCACTAAAAAATTGCCTTCATAAGGTCATGTTTTTATCCCAAATCTCTTCTTATAAGCATCAGATTTTTGCATCTTCATTATTCAAGAAAAAACATCCCAGGAATTAGCAGAGAGAAGTATTAAAAATGATTAGGAAATTGATTAAATTTTAAAATGATTTAAAATGAAATTAAAACATGATTAGGAAATTAAAAGGTCCCTTTTCCACGCTCAGGGTTACTCCTGGCTCTGCGCTCAGAAATAGCTCCTGTAGAGAGAAACCATAAGGGACACTGGGGGACTGAACCGAGGTCCATTCGTCCTATCTCTGTGCTATCCTGCAAGACAAACACCCTATCTGTGCTATCGCTCCAGCCCCAGATTTCAATGACTTTCTAACTACTAATTTGTATTTTGTATTGTTCCTCCAACATTATCAAAAGAGCAAGGATAACAGGACACTACTCAGGATAAATAGCTACCACTCAGTCATCTATGACACTTCCTAGGTAGCACTACAAAAATGTGTACCATGAAAGAATTAGTGGAGTAATTTTCTTTGTTGTTGTTGAGAATTTTGATCAGTCTGAATTTTTGTAAAGGGCTGGCCTTAGGACTACATACTCTTGTGAGGGTGATGGAGTCAATATTAAATTGGTGCTCAAAAAAGGAAGTGAGAAAAACTCAGATTCAAGATGAGTTTGAGTCTGTTAGAGATAAAAACAGGATTAATGTGTATTTCAAATCACTAGATAATCTGGCTAAGAAAGGAAACAGTTCACTGTGATAGAATTTGGATACATGTCACAGATGAATACTGAATATTTGGGTCAAATATTTTTCCATAAATGGTAATAAACTTATGGAGGGATGTCTATAAAGACTTCTCTGAGGAATGTTAAGTATCTCAACAGATATCCCTTTTGGCTTATTAACATTAAAGGATACTGACACAAAAATTGACATTTATGAAATCCATGCACTAAAACAGAACTATTATTTTTTTATTTCTACAAATGAAAGTCTATGATTTATCTCTAACATTATTTATAAAGTCATTCAATAATTCCAGTCCCAAAAGGTCCAATCCAATCTGAGTCTCCAACAGAATTTGAATAATGTAACATAAAACATGAATAAATAAAATAAAAAATAAAGTTAATACAATAACTGGTTTTGAAAAAATAATATGTTTAAAATGTTCCCCCTATGTAGTAAAAGCTTTAAAAATTTAAAGGGAGACAAAATAAAGGGACAACAGAAAAACAAATTCTTTAAACAAAATGTTGGGCGCAGAGAGATAGTACAGCAAGAGGAGCACTTACTTTGCACATGGCTTACACAGGTTCAGTTCTCAGCACTCCTGAGCACATCCAGGAGTAATTACTGAGAGCAGAGCCAGGAATTATCCCTAAGCATTGCTGGTATGGCCTCAAAACAAATATATGTGAGGGACCCCCAAGCAATATAATATTCAGGTATTTATCTATTCTCAGTAAACTAGGAAAGTGGTTGAATTCGAGGCCTGAGAATGTGATACTGCTAGAGCCTAGTGCCTTCAGGACTGCACCAAGCAAGGTGTGGAGACAATGTGGTGCCATGGATTGAAGTAAAGTGGCTGCATGCCAGACATCCTTCTTAACTGTTCTACACTCTGGTTCCTGATCAAAATTTTGACTAAAGAACTACAACTATACATTACTTACATGCCACTAATGTCACTAATGGATTATCAATGTCAATAACCAATTTTGTATGCTTAGCATGAAGTAGTTGTTGCTTTTCCCTAACTCCTTCAAAATGTCACAAGAATCAAAGACAGGGATGTGGTCCTAGTGATGGAGTATATGCTTCAAATAAGCAATTTAATCCTTGGCACTGAACGGGAATAGTGATACTATAGATACACTATATTAAGTAAAATAAAAACAAAATTCACATTATATTTATATGAAATGTCAAGAGAGGGCAAATTAATAGAGACAAATTAGATTAGCAGTTTTTGAGACTTGGAGTAAGATGGGAATTAATTTTAAATGGGCACAAGAGATTTTTATTATTTTTTAAATATAGGACACTTCTAATTCCTTTCTTGGCAATACAATTAATGTCTCAAAAATATAGTATGGCATATATAACAGACTACTGTGGTAGCATGAAGAACCCTTTAAATAAACAAAATTAACGACTACGCATGGGCTAGAGCAATAGTACAGCAGTAGGGCATTTGCCTTGCATGTGGCCAACCTGAGACCAACATGGGTTCAATCCCCATCATCCTCTCTATCCTCCAAGCCTGCCCAAAAACAAACAAAAAAGACTAAGCAGAAATTTCAGTTACTGTAGAATAACAACAGATCAAGTTACATGTACTTATAGCACTTTTTGCTTCTGTTTCATGTATTGAAATGAGCATCAATTATAATTACATGTCAAGACAGTGTCATTACCCAAAGTATTACTATCCATTATTCTCAATATACTGAATTCTTTGATGTTTATACTGCTGCTTGGTATTATTCAAGACTTTCTGCAGGGCTGGAGCAATACACAGAACTAGGGTATTTGCCTTGCATTCTACCAACCCAGGATGGACCCGGGTTTGTTTCCTGGCATCCTATATGGTCCCCTGAGCTTTCCAGGAGCGATTTCTGAGCACAGAACCAGGAGTGGGCCCGGAGAGATAGCACAGCGGCGTTTGCCTTGCAAGCAGCTGATCCAGGACCAAAGGTGGTTGGTTCGAATCCCGGTGTCCCATATGGTCCCCCGTGCCTGCCAGGAGCTATTTCTGATCAGACAGCCAGGAGTAACCCCTGAGCACTGTCGGGTGTGGCCCAAAAACCAAAAAAAAAAAAAAAAAAAAAAAGAACCAGGAGTGACCTCTGAACACCATCAGATGTGAGGCTCAATAACCAAAATCAATAAATAATTTTTTGTTTATTTTTATTCTTTCTGGGACAGACAATGCATAAATTTGACAACCAAAACCTTTAAAAACAGAGTTAGCACAAGGAGTTAGAGTTTTCTCATAGTATAAAATATACTGTTGCTCATTTTATAATATGTGAGGAATTGGGAGTATTAGTTTCCATGAAGCCTACAAATTTGTAACAGTGGTACTTCAATAATGATATTGTAATAAAAACATCGAAACAGAAATGAAAGGGGAGGTGTCACTACAGAGATTACAGAAATTCAGAGTTTTTGGAGATTACTTTGAAAATCCTTATACCACAAAACAAGTGAAACTGGGAAGAAATGGATAAATTCTTTAACTACTATAACCTCCCAACATTGAACCAAGATATGCCAAACAGCTGAATAAATCTATCATTACTGAGAAAAATGAAATATAACCAAAGGTTTACCCCCAAACAGAAGCCCAGGCACATATGGATTCACTAGGGAATTCTTTCAAATCTTTAAAGTGGACCTACTGCAATTCCTGTTCTTGCTCTCCCAGGAAATTGAAGAAATAGAAACATTCCAAATAGTTTTTATGAAGCTAACATCACCCTGATGCTAAAAGCATACAGAGACACAGAAAAAAAAGAGAGAATTACAGGCTGATATCCTTGATTAACACAAATGGAACGATCCTCAATAAAATACTAGCAAATAGATTCCAATCATCAAGAAGGTCATACACATGATGTATTAAATATTAATTATAAAGTCCCTGTGGTGGTGGATGGTGAGTGAGGCCTTTCTCATCGTAGCTGGGTGCCTGCAGCCTTTATGGCCTGGTGGGTCTGTAGGTTTCAGGATAACGGTGGAGAAATGACCAACAGTACTCAGATGAAATTTCAGGAGACATCAGCTTTATTACAAGGCCTATCTGCCATGTGCATATCTCACCTGGCTTTTAAGCTAAACTTTTTTTTTTTGTTATTGGGTCACACCCGGCAGCGCTCAGGGGTTACTCCTGGCTCTATGCTCAGAAATCGCCCCTAGCAGGCACGGGGGACCATATGGGATGCCGGGATTCGAACCACCGTCCTTCTGCATGAAAGGCAAATGCCTTACCTCCATGCTATCTCTCCGGTCCCTAAGCTAAACTTTTTAAAGAGCTGCCCTCCATCCATCTTGCTGCCTCTGTGTCTGTTCCCTTGCTATCTCTCTCTGATGGCTCTTTCTCTCCCTAGCCCCAGGCAACCCCTAACATGACCTAACACATACCCCTTCCAGTGTGGAAGGGTCTCCCTTTTCAGATGAGATAGACAGGAGGTTGGAGGAGAAGGGAACAAATTACAAAATAATATTCATTCCAGAGATGCAAGTCAATCCAATATAATACACCCCATTAACAAAAATTATAAAAATCATATGATCATATCAGTAGATGCAGATAAAGCATTTGACAAGGCTCAGCACTCCTTCATGATAAAAACTCTCAACAAGATGGTTAATGAAGGAACTTTCCTCAATATAGTCAAAGTTATTTACCAAAAGCCCATGGCATGTATTGTGCTCAATGAGGAAAAATTCAAAAGTCTTTCCTCTAAGATCTGGCATAAAACAAGGTTGTTTTCTCATTTCACTTCTATTTAGTATAGTAATAAAAATTATTGCTGAACAAGTCCATTGTCTGAAGCTTCCCACAAATAGTGGAAAGAAAGGACCACTATGACAATGATAGTTGGAAATGATCATTCTTGACAAGAATTGAGTATTGAAATGAGATTAAAATAATAGGTACGATACCTCTCACTAACTATTTCAAACCACAGTGTTTCTAAAAGGGAAGAGGAAGGATATAAGAGAGAGAGAGAGAGAGAGAGAGAGAGAGAGAGAGAGAGAGAGAGAGAGAGAGAGAGAGAGAGAGAGAGAGAGAGAGAAGAAAATTGTCTGTCTACCCCTGAAGGTGGAAGTGAAGTTGGGGTCATTGCTGCTGGGATATGAGCACTGCTGCTGTACATTGTACATCATATAACTGTATTATGAATGACTTTGTATCCATGTAATTTAAATAAAGAAATTAATTAACAAAAATAAAAACACTATTAAAATAATGATATCGAATATGACATGCCTTGTATGACTTTAATCCCTCCAGCATTCCTGACAGGCACTATCATCATCATCATCATCATCATCATCATCATCATCATCAACATCAACATGATCTGCTGCAGGCATCTTGCGTCTCAACATCTCTAGTGGGGACAAAATCCTTCACGAAAGGAAAGCGGGCACACAAACAGACGAATATGAAATATGAAATAATGAGACCACACAAAATAAATTGTATGGGGACCCATGTCTTCAATAGACGGGAGACAATTTTACTTTTCAAGCTGGTGACATATAAGAATGTTTTTGGTATGCAAGATATTTCCGTGATAACAAAAGGCAGAGTTAGGAGGAACAACACAATGGTACCGGGCCCTAGAATATACATATCAAAAAACTAGGTAATAAAACTAGGTAAAAAACAGGTAAAAAGAATCTCGAGCTAGCAAGGTAAGGCTTAACATGAGAAGGGGATGTTCTGGTTTAGAAAGGAGCTTCTTATAACAAGGAAGAGAAACTTGTTTTGCTACAATTTTGCAGCCTGCCCGAATGGCAAAATGCAAGAAAAATAGCAACTGTTTGTTTACCATCTAGAAGCTGAAAACAGAAATGCAGGTTGCAGGTAGCTGGCTGGACTCCTCTTTGAGTTGCAAATTTACTTTGCCAGTGGGTAACTTTAGTGGCTTTTGGTACTGAAAATTTCCCTGAGTACACATTGACTGAGGCCGAATTTTGCCCTGTAGTTTTGCAAGGGAGACAAAGCCAAATGATAAGAAAAAATATATTTAATGTCACCACTAAGTCATGTATTTCAGAAATATAGCAAGTAATCCATGTAGGGGTATGATTAATGTCCACCAATAGGCCTGCTGACTAAAAATTTCTTGGGGGAAAATATCAGCTTACTGCACCAGGAAAGCCAATAGACACATCTGGTGGGCTAGCTTCCCCTATAATAGAGACATCTTAGCTACATGATGTGACAATCAGCAGCAGCAGCAGCAGCAGCATGAAACTCAGACACAAAGAAGTCAAATTCTAAAGTTTTCCCAATGTAGCTCAAATTTTAATCAGGGACTTCAACTCTAGTTCATACTATTTCTTTTCTTTCCTTTCTTTTTTTTTTTTTTAGTTCATACTATTTCTAGTGGTATTCACTATGTGAAATATTGAACAGGAAACCTTTTATAGTTAATGTATATAGATAAACATTTATATTAGTAATATATGGGCATTTTTAATTTAACTGAGCACATTTGAAGTTATATTTTGCTGGTATCTACAAATTTTAGCAACTTTAAGAAAAGAATGTGATATAACATTTTAATAATATATGCCCCAAATTTTTTCTTATGATACGAACAACAAAAATATTTGGCCAAAAGATAGTACAAGGGTTTAAACACTTGCCTTGATGCAGACAACTCAGGTTCAATAACAGAACTTCATATGGTCCCATCAGCACAGATCCAGGGGTAAATTTCTGACCCCTGCAAAAAAAAAAAAAAAGTCTGAATAAAAAAAAAGCTCAGAAAGTGGACATCCTTGACTTATTCCTGATCTCGAGATGGAATCCTTCAGGTTTTTACCATTGAGTTGTTGGCTGTAGATACTGCTATCTGGAGTATGTTCCTTTTATCTCTATTTTGTTGGCTGTTTTTAATATTCAATCAGAATGAATGTTAAATCTTGAAAAAAGTTCTCTCCAGTTAAATTGATATAATTATATTACTGTTTTTTGAAGGTGATATTTAAGTAACATTCAGCAGACTTCAGGAGGCTATTCCTATTTCTGCGCTCAGGAATAAACCCTAGTAGTTTTCTGTGTAACCTATGTGGTGCTGAGATTAAAAACAGGGCTGTCCATATGCAAACCAAGAGCTTTAGCTTCTGACCATCTCTTTAACTTAATCATATGATGTATTACACATATTTATTTACATATATTGAATCATCCTTGTATCTCTATGATGAATCCACTTGATCATGATATATGATATTTTTATATATTGCTGGATTTAGTTTATTAAGATATTTCTGAGGATCTTTAATTTAATGTTTATTATGGATATCAGTAGCTTTCTTTTTAAGTATATCTTTGCTGGGATAGGAGCGATAGCGCAGCGATAGGGTGTTTGCCTTGCACGCGGCTGACCCAGGACAGACCTAAGTTTGATCCCCCCGTGTTCCATATGGTCCGCCAAGCCAGGAGCGATTTCTGAGCTCATAGTCAGTAGTAACCCCTGAGCGTCACAGGGTGTGGTCCAAAAAAAAAAAAAAACCGAACAAACAAAAGTAATATCTTTGCTTTTGATAGTAGGGTAATATTGGTTTCAAGAATCTGTTAAAAAGATTACATGGAGATATAAGACAAGGGAATGAGAGGTATCAAATGATAGCAAACCCTTACCTTTCTATTACAGAAATAAGAATGTCAAGTAAAAGGGTAAGTAAATTTAGTAAATGGGGGAATGATGAGATAGACTGAATGTTATATAAGGACATTGTCAGAGGGCCTTAGACACTTCTGAGGTGATGAGGTGAGATAACTGTGTAGAGCCAATATTTACATATGTGTAAATATTGTAACCTAATATATGTAACCCAATATATAATAATTACTTTTTGAAAAAAGATGAGCCTGCCAACTGTGTGGGGCAAGGGGATCTTGAAACATTTGTGGAAGAATGCAGATATTGATGGTGCGAGTTTTTGAGCTGAAACATTTATGACTAAATCTCTATTATAAATAGTACTGTAAATTACAGCACCTAAATAAAAATTAGGAAAAAAACAAAAGTCAATAAATTAGTTAGATTAAAAATGTACATTTGAGACACTGTGGAAAAAGTTGGTTTGCAAATTCAAAACTAGTTAATTTGCTAATACAAAAACATGTCTTTCCATTTGTGATAAATTTCATGAGCTATAAACACATGCTAGTTATGTACATCCAACACTTATGTCTGTTATATAACTTATAATTAAACTGCTATAATACAATGTTACTTTAATTAAAATATAAACAAAGAGGGCCGGAGAGATAGCGTGGAGGTAAAGCTTTTGCCTTGCATGCAGAAGGTCAGTGGTTCGGAACCCAGCATCCCATATGGTCCCTGAGCTTGCCAGGAGCGATTTCTGAGCATAGAGCCAGGAGTAACCCCTGAGCGCTGCTGGGTGTGACCCCAAAAAATATATATAAACAAAGAAAAGCAAGATTAATTTCCTCCTTCGGATAATGCTGATTTAAACAACAAAAAACCACGTTTTATTCTTTGAATTATCCACTAGATGGCAGAAGGTTGTTACTGTCCAAAGCCAACTTTTTTCTAAGCTTTAGGTTTATAAAAATTATTTTCACTTCTACCCATAGCAATGATCATTTTTTCACACAAGGCATTCTAAGACAAACACATAATTTTAAGTCAAGAGAAAAATCAGAAGCTTTCACAGTGATAGATATTAGGTATGGAGCACATGTTTGCATTGCTCTGCTTACATAGCACAAACAGATGTGATGTACAGATAAGGGAGAAAGGCTAGGGAACCCACATAGAATTTTCAATCAGATACTAAATATCAGATTTAATTTTCTGTAGTACAGTTTTTTTGTAATCACCAGTCACAGTTTGCATTCCTGGTTGCACACTGGACTCACCTGAAGAGCCTACCTCAGTCCTCATTACCTTAATGTTAAGAATAGGCATGCTATTTGTTCAAACCCACTTAAATATAAAATAATAGTTTGGGATCAGAGACATACTGTAACAGACAGAGGATTTACCTTGTATGCAGAAGACCTGATTTTGAACTTTGGTGCCCCATATTATCCCCTAAGCCCCTCTAGGAGTGATCACTGACTAAAGATCCAAGAGTTAACTGTGAACACTACTGGGTGTGGCCTTAAAACACCAAAACTAAGTAAATAATTTAAACATAATCATTTAATTAAATAACTAAAATAACAGATTGAAAATAGACATTCTTATCCTTTCCAGTACTAACCTTCTAGAAACGATATTTAACAACAAACCTATTACTGTAAACTTTGTCAATATGGAAGCCAATTCTTTCTTAGAGTCTCTGTATACCTTAGTTTAGTTAAATACTTTAAAAAATTTAATTTTAATATTCAATTTAAATTTAAGTTAGATACTTTAATTTAGTTAATCCATAACACTCTGACAGTTACGAATTGGAATGATACACATAAACTTTTTTGTGTGTGTGTGGTTTTTGGGTCACACCCAGCAGTGCTCAAGGGTTATTCCTGACTCCAGGCTCAGAAATTGCTCCTGGCAGGCATGGGGGACCATATGGGGTGCCGGGATTCGAACTGATGACCTCCTGCATGAAAGGCAAATGCCTTACCTCTATGCTATCTCTCCGGCCCCACACATAAACTTTTGTCCTTGCTCAAAACAAACAGTAAGGATCAAGTGAAGATAAGACTCACCATTGTAGCTCTAGAGCTGGAGCATAACATATTATGCCATAATTTCTTCATAAGTAGTAAAATAATGAATAAATTAAATCTATCTTTCTATTTTTTTTTACCAATATCCAAAAATATACCTGCCCTGGCAATACACTCTACACTCTTACACATATACCTGTAGCTGCTGACCTGGTTGGAAAATTAGCATAATATCTGGAAACTGTATTATGCAAAGGCCAATTCTAAAAGAATCAGTACATTTGTTTGTTTTTCTGAATGATACCATAGTTAAACTCAATAATCCCTACTAGTTTTCTAAAGTTGACCATTTAATTTTGGTAATCAAATACACTAAGACTTTCATGGTAAGAGTAGTAATAACTAGAATATATAAAAATATAAATTAAACCCTGAAATACATAAAATTATAAACCTATTTAAAAATGTTTTTGGTTTTAGAGCCCTATTCAGTGGTGTTTTTGTATTACTCTATGGTCAGGGATCACTCCTGACGGTGCACTGATGGGCTCTTCTGCAGTACCAGAGATAGATCCAGGGTTAGGCCATGCTAGCTAGGCAAGCACTTTAACACATGTACTAGCTCTCCATACCAAATTAAACATATTTTTAGGACCATTTAAAAGGCTTGGCAATTTTTTTTTTTTTTTTTTTGGTTTTTGGGTCCCACTGGGCGGTGCTCAGGGGTTACTCCTGGCTGTCTGCTCAGAAATAGCTCCTGGCAGGCACGGGGGACCATATGGGACACCGGGATTCGAACCAACCACCTTTGGTCCTGGATCAGCTGCTTGCAAGGCAAACACCGCTGTGCTATCTCTCCGGGCCCGGCTTGGCAATTTTTTAAAAAAGAAATGTTAGTTGAATAAATTTTATAAATATTCTTGCCTTAAATTTGACTCTGGAGACTGTAGAGACTAATAAAAACCTGAATTCTGTATTTTTTTAATTAAAAAATTATCTGAATAGGGCTGAAGTGATAGCACAGCGGTAGAGCATTTGCCTTGCACATGGACAACCTGGGACGGGCACAGGGTCGATTTCCAGCATCCCATATGGTCCCCTGAGCCTGTCAGGAGCGATTTCTGAGCACTGCCGAGTGTGGCCCATAAACCAATATATATAATATAATACATAATATAATATATATTATATATAAATATACATGAATAGAAAGATCTCTACAGATAACAAGGGAGGCATTCTTAGAAACACAAGATATGTGAAATAGGTCCCTATACACTCCTAATATAAACATTATAAATATGGGAGCTAATTCCTTTTTTTTTTTTTTTTGGTTTTGGGGCCACACCTGATGACTCTCAGGGGTTACTCCTGGCTATGCATTCAAAAAAATGCTCCTGGCTTGGGGGACCATATGGGATGCCAGGGGATTGAACCAGAGTCCATCCTAGGTCAGTGCATGTAAGGCAAAAGCCCTACCTCTTGTAAAACCGCTCTGGCCCCTTTATTTATGTATTTATGTATTTATTTATTGGTTGTAAGATAACTCTTTCTAAGAGTCTCGGTTAGGCTGATTCCCCAATAATTTGCTTTGAAAAGTAGTTGGTTAACTCTTTTTGCCAGTGAACTGGCCACATTATAAAAGTTTGAGGATCTCTATTACATAATGGTGACTCAATAAAAATGAAAATGTCGAGTCAGAGATATGGTACAGTGCACTGGCAGGGTCCTTCCCTTGCAGGTGGCCTACCCAGGTTTGATCCCTGGCATCTTATATGGTCTCCAGTGCCCCAAAAGAGTGATTCCTGAATGGATACCAGGAGTAAACCCTGAGCACCACTGGGTGTGGCCCTAAAACCAAAAAAAAAAAAAAAAAAAAGGCAAAATAAAAAATTAAAGAGAAATAGTAGGCTAACCAAGCTTAGATATTTATAATGGCTAAGCTTATTTAGCTTCCATATATACTGTAATTTACCCAAATTTTCATATTACCTCTTCTTTTTTACCTCTCATTTTGGCTGAATGAGGATGCCCACATTCAGCAATGCTTAGAAGTTATTCCCAGATCTTGCAATCAGGTATTAATCTGGGCCATGTTGGAGGACCATGTGGGATGCCAGGAATCAAATCCATGTTGGTGAGTGTAAGACAAGTACTCTGGTCCCACCTCCCCCCCTTTCTGTCAAATAGCTAGTCCCCTTCATCAGTCTCTGGAATACAGCCTGGCAACCTAGTAGAACCAGGTTGAAGTGAACTTACTTTTTTTTTTTTTAATTGACTGGACTAACTAGATCATCACTTTCCTTAATAAAAATCAAACCCATGAGGCTAGAGAAATAGTACAGAGGTTTGAATGCTCATGTACAACACCAGTTTGATTTTTGAAACCACATATTGTCTCCTGATCACTGCTAGAAGTGATCTCTGAACACAGAGACAGGAGTAAGCCCATTTAGTTACCATGCATGACATATATTATATATGTCAATAAAGCAGACCAAGAGAATTTACACTAACACAAGAGTTAAGGAAGTTATCAAGCATCAAGAGTTGATAAAATAGCTGGTTTTAGAAAAAGTTAATAACAAAGAAAGTAAGTGATGATGAAAAATATTTTTTTTTGTTTTGTTTTGTTTTTTTTTTGTTTGTTTTTTGGGTCACACCCAGCGGTGCTCAGGGGTTACTCCTGGCTGTCTGCTCAGAAATAGCTCCTGGCAGGCACGGGGGACCATATGGGACACCGGGATTTGAACCAACCACCTTTGGTCCTGGATCGGCTGCTTGCAAGGCAAACGCCGCTGTGCTATCTCTCCGGGCCCAGATGAAAAATATTTTAAACTGATAGAAATTCAAAAACATGTTTATTTCTTATAGTTCTCAGTAGTTTCTATATTTGTTTGTTTGTTTTGGGCCACACCCATTTGATGCTCAGGGGTTACTCCTGGCTAAGCGCTCAGAAATTGCCCCTGGCTTGGGGACACCATATGGGATGCTGGGGGATCCAACCGTGGTCCTTCCTTAGCTAGCACTTGCAAGGCAGACACCCCACCTCTAGTGCCACCTCTCAGGCCCCTAGTTTCTATATTAATCCCAAATTCAAGTTGTACTTAATCCATTCTCTATGCTTTGAATTTTTATACAACCAGATTTGTCCACTTAGAAAATCTCAAGTGCATATTTATAAGACATTTAGCAAGCATTAAATAAATGATTAAATATCTAATTATATAGAAAATTATGCAGGTCTGTATCAAGAGAACACTAATATTTAGCTTATGTGAGTTTAAAGTCTTAAACATAAATAAAAAATTGGAAGAGTGCAGAATGCAAAAATCTATTTTCCCATATTTTTCTCCATATCATCTTCAGGCAACCACTTTCAAGGTTTTTCAATCTTTCTAGCACTCATCATCACACTTTAATTTCTCAAAATTTTTATATTATAGTGACATATTTGACATATTCTTTACATTGCTTTTTTTAAATTTATTTTGGGGGGACTGCACTGTTTACAAGTGAAAAGGTTCCATTACCTCACTTCTGGGACACTCATTTCATGGTTCAGAATCTAAAACTTGCTTCATTGGACATCATCTATTCCCTGCCAAGAGTCTTTGTATACGTGATATGAGTGAGGTCCTTCTACAAATACTTTCTCCTTCTAATTCATTTTACCTAGTATTTTATAATATCTTACATAATATTTATAGTGTTTTACAATTTTTATTTTATATAGTTGCAGTCGAATTCAATTGCAAGAAATTATGAAGATTAATCTCATCATTTATCTGATTGCAGTGGCAATATCCTGAAGAATGATTGGACTAAATAACAACAGAAAAACTGACAATACATTCTTTTTTTCTTTTTTGGCCACACCCAGTGACACTCGGGGGTTACTCCTGGCTATGCCCAAAGAAATCACTCCTGGCTTGAGGGACCATATGGGACAAGGGGGGATCAAACTGCAGTTTATCCTAGGTCAGCCGCTTGTAAGGCAAACACCCTATCGCTGTGCCACTGCTCTGGCCCCTGACAATACAGTCTTGCTAACAAGATTCATCATCACAAAATCCTTCCGTACTATCTTTACCATAACTAAAACAAACTGTTCTCTTCCTTATTTAACTCTTACAACTCTAATCTATTCTTTATTTCTATAATTTTTGTCATTTCAAGAACTATATCAATAAACCATATGGTTTGATAACTTTTCTTAGGCTGGATTTCTTCATAACAGTCTCTGAAGATTCAGTCAGATTATTGTATATATCAATAGCTCATTCTTATATCTGATGGAGAAAGTAGTGTTTCTAGTTACAGAGTTTTCACTGAAATGATAGTTCTAGCTTTCTGTCAATTGTGAATAAATCCATTATAAACATTCATGCACAGATTTTATTTTTTAAATAATTATATTTTTGAAATAAATTTTAAAGATTGTAATTAATGGCTTAAAAGCCAAGTTGCATATTTTGTTTTATTAAACTTTTTTTTCTAGTGTCTGTACTATTACCAGAGGTCCTCAAACTTTTAAACAGCGGGTCAGTTCACTGTCACTCCGACTGTTAGAGGGCAGGATTATAGTTCATTCTTTTTAAAATAACTATGAGCATATTCCTATGCACACTGCACATATCTTATTTTGAAGTTAAAAACAAACCACTGGAACAAATAAAATATTTAGTTTTTGTTTTTATTTGGGGGCCATGCCTGGCGGTGCTCAAGGATTACTCCTGGCAGGCTTGGGGGACCACATGGGATGCTGGGGATCAAACCAAGGTCAACCACATTCAAGGCAAACACCCTACTCACTGTGCTGTAGCTCTGGCCCCCAAATATAATACTTAAAGAACAAGTAAAATTAAATCAACAAAATTATTTCAATTGGAACTATGGTTCTGTTGGGGGGGCTGGGCCTTAGTTTTAGGACCCCTGCCAGAGACTAAGAGGAGGAGTTAAGAGATAGAGAGGAGGAGAGTCTGAGAGTGTGGTGTACACTTTTGCACTGTGGGCCTGGGACTAGTCTGCTGCTAAAGAGAACAGGCAAAGGTGGCAAAAACACTGGTGGGATGGATAAATGTCTTCAGAGAATGCATGTGGCCCACCAGCTGGAGTTTGAGGACCCCTGTATTAAACATTCCCTTTAGTAATAAATTAGTGATCCAGTTACTCTAAATTCTGTCATGTGGCATTTAAATTCTATAAAGGCATAGTGACATCTCATTTTGGTTTCAATTTGTATTTCCTTAGTGCTAAGGATATTGACTATATTTTTTTCATTTTGGCCAGTTGTATATATTTTATAACAAAGTGTTTCTTGTTATGTGTCTATATTTGCTTTATTTTTATTGTTGAATTTTAAGAGCTCTGTGCATTTTAATTATTAGTCCTTTATTAAATACATGTTTTGCAAATATTTTCTTTTAATATGCACCTTGGATTTTCATCCTCCAGTAGGATCTAGCTTAGAAAATAATTTTTTTTATTAACTCAATTTACCACTCTGCATAGGTTGAAAGTTCAGACTCCTTCCTGTGTGACATAATCTAACACCATCCTCATAAATAAGATTTGTGGGAAGGAGTGAAATGGAAGTCCAGAGGCTGTCTGTGGCCTTGTGTTTGCTGGGTATTTAACAAGAATAATTACTATTTGAAGGCTCTTTGTTACGCTAGTTTAATAATTATTTATTACTTTGACTAGAGAGAACACGTTTTGGCTAATGCATTTTGGTTTGCTCCCATGGTTATTTTAGGATTGACAGCTTTTTGTTTGATTGATTTCAATTTTAGGACGACATCTGGCTGTACTCACAGATTACTTCTAGAGGGACTCTGGGGATTATTTGAAGTGTCAGGAATTGAAACCAAGTTGGTCACATGTAAGGTAAGCACCCTGCCCAATATACTATCACTCTAGCCTCTGCCAGCTTTTTTAATAATTCCAGAATACATGAAATAGAAAAGTAACTCAGAAAATTCACTTTTTTATATATCTCAGGCACTAGGATTCATACTGAATATGCTTTTGGTTTTTTTTTTTTTTGAGAGGGTTCTTGTTTTTGTTTGTTTTGGATAACATCCAGCAGTGTTCTGGACTTATCCTGACTCTGTAATCAAGGTTCACTTTTTTTAAATAATATTTTTATTTAAACACAGTGATTACAAGCATGATTGTAGTTAGGCTTCAGTCTCATAAAAAATATCATCCTCCTTTATCAGTGCAACATTGCCACCAATAAGGCCCCATATCTGCCTCCTCCCCCACACCCTGCCTGTATTCAAGATGGGCATTCTACTTCTCTCACTCATTAACATTGTCATGGTAGTTGTTAGTGTAGTTATTTCTCTAACTGCACTCACCACTCTTTGTGGTAAGCTTTATATCGTTAGCCAGTCCTTTCAGCCCTCATCTCTGGGCATTTTTACAATAAAATCTTTTACTTTTCTTAAAACCTATATATGAATGAGGCAATTCTGTGTCTATCTCTCTCCCTCTGACTTATTTCACTCAGCATAATAGTTTCCATGTCCATCCATATATAGGAAAATTTCACAACTTCATCTTTCCTGATGGCTGCTTTATATTCCATTGTGTATATGTACCACAGTTTCTTTAGCTGTTCATCTATTTAAGTGCATCTTGGTTGTTTACAGAGTTTGGTTATTGTAAATAGCACTGCAAAGAATATCGGTGTGAGGAAGGTATTTTTGTATTGCATTTTTTTGTTCCTAGGGTATATTTCTAGGAGTAGTATAGCTGGATGATATGGGAACTCAACTTTCAGTTTTTTGAAGATTGTCCCTATTTATTTCCATAAAGGCTGGACTAGCTAGCATTCCCAATGGCAGTGAATGAGAGTTCCTTTCTCCCTACATCCCCACCAGCGCTGATAGTTCTTGTTCTTTGTGATGTGTACTTCATTGTTGTTTTTTTTTTTTTTTTTTTTTTTTGGTTTTTGGGCCACACCCTGTGATGCTCAGGGGTTACTCCTGGCTATGCGCTCAGAAGTTGCTCCTGGCTTCTTGGGGGACCATATGGGACACCGGGGGATCGAACCGTGGTCCGTCCTAGGCTAGCGCAGGCACCTTACCTCCAGCGCCACCGCCCGGCCCCTCATTGTTGTTTTGATTTGCATCTCCCTGATGATTAGTGATGTGGAGCATTTTTTCATGTGCCTTTTGGCCATTTGTATTTCTCCCACCTAATACACATCAGATTAAGGGGCTAATATCTAAGATATACAAGGTACTGACAGAATTTAACAAAAAAAAATCTAATCCCATCAAAAATGGGGAGAAGAAATGAACAATTTCTCAAAGGATTCACTTCTTAAGGCCTCCAAGAATCATATAAGATGCTAGGGGTTGAACCGAGGTAATCTACAGAGATATTACAGCATGACGCTTACCTGCTAGCACCTTATATGATTCTTGTATGACTAACACTGCAGTAACCATAAAAATTACACATTCTTATCATCTCACACCAGTGAGAATTGTATATGTTAAAATATATGCAAATAACCAGTGTTGGCGGGGTTGTGGTAAAAAGAAAACCTCATTTACTACTTACAGGAATGCCTTCTGGTTCCATCTCTAAGGAAAGTAATATGGAGATCTCTCAAAAATATGAGAATAGAAGTCCTAGGATATACCACAAGAGTCTAAAAGCACAATCCAGTATCAGCATCTGCACTTTTATGTTCATTGCAACTCTATACATAAGAGCCAATATATGAAAACAATAAAATTGTTCATAAACAGATTACTGAATAAAGAAACTATAATACATGTGCACAATAAAATAGTACTTGGCCATAAGAAAAGGTACAGTCATGCAATTTGCTGCAATGTAGATGAATCTGGAAAATATCATGTTGAGTGAAATCAGAGCAAGGGGAACAGACTTAAGTGATCTCTTTCATATGTGAGATATAAAAAGACTTTGTACAGGAATATTAGTGCCCAATACAATAGAAATGAAGAGCAAGAAAACTGGTGCTTTTTGAATCAGTGTGGAAGAATGCAAATCATTACACTTAGAGATAGATGGCAGTCAGTTGAACTTTTTTTTTCTTTACTAGTTTAGCAGCAGAGTTAACCTTTTGCATGAAACGTTGTGACAAATCAAAGTGAACTGATTATTAAGTGCTATGTTTCCAATACCATTTCAAATAACTGAGACTATTTCTATATAGATGTCATTTAAAATTAAAAGCAAATAAATAAAAAATCTATTAAACTTGAATATGATTAAGGCTGGTGCTATTAAATCCAATTTATGGTGAAGTTCTTTATAGTGTTACTCATATCATAGAAAATATCAACTACATACTCAAGTAAACTCTGAGTTGAAGGCTATTTTCAATAAATGACAGAAAAAAAACAAATATTTAGAGTATATCAGGGGAAACACTTTTCCTAGCAACAGAATGCCTTATTTGGGTACAGCTTAACACTAACACAAACCCTAAGTAATTCACTGAATGGTGAGCTCAGTCTGATTTTCATGCCTTTTAAACTGTAAATTTCATTCTTCTCTCCAAATAATCACACACTTATTTTTTAGCCTAAGAAGTGACTAGTATAAAAGCACTGTATGTATTTCCCATAATCTCAAATAATGGTAATCATACGAACTCTAATCACTCTCCTTTGTCTCCTCACCCCATATTTTTCCTTTGGAAGATTCACAGCTATTAAATTTCTTACTATTTATCTTCTACACAATCAGAAATGAGTTTCATGAGTAAAATACCAAGCAAAATTATTTATACCAACATGATTCAATGATATCATGAGAATAATGATAATCCATAGTTCAGCATTTTTATCTCTGATTTTATTTTGGGACACAAATTTATAGATTTCTACATGTGGAATTGAGATTCAACTTTAAAACTCCTATTAGATTTTCAAAGAGACACTGACAGAGTGATATTTCACAAATTGACCTATTTAGAACCCAAATAAATAATTACTGGACTAAACTACAAAAAGAAGCAACAATCTGGAAGTCCCAAATATGACTTTGGCAAAAGACTAAACAATCTTCGGAAAGAAATCAGGAAGCTTAATTTAATCAGAGGACATCAGAATAAAAAAAATAAAGTGAATTTTAAAAAATAGCAAGTAAAACAAAGGCATGCAGATTTATATCTACCTTCTCAGGTGATTAGATCTTTTATAGGAATTATCTTAAGAAAAAATTTACATATAAATGTCATTCAAAGTAAACTTCTCTCCTGTCAAAATTCCATGAAATCAATGTTTTGACAAAGAAATAATTTAAAATGAGAAATATTCTCCCAAAAGGCATAAATGAATCAATAATTGATAATTAAAAGCAATAATTTTATCTATTTATATTTAATTCATTTGCAATTCTCAAAACACTTTTCTTTAAAATTAAGAGGTTACCTTTACAACAAAAATAGTCTTAGGTTTGACTACTGTGAATGTACCAGTGACTAAAATATAAAATAAAAAATTATCTTGATAGTAATCAACTATATATATATATACACAACTTGAAAGTACATATAGTTAATAGTTTAAGAAGTTGCACACAAATTGTGAAACTACAAATCTTCAAAATATAAATTTTGTTTATGTTAGATTGATAAATATTTCATGTTTATATTACATTAACTTTTATGAGTGTTTTAAATCATCCTTTTCAAAGTATTATAATATAGAGTATATTTGATAATGATTGAACATAAACATGTATAATCACAGGTATATAGTAAAATAACCTTTTTATCAACTTAATTAGTACACCTTCCATCTCATCCACATAATGCTGATAACAAATATTTTCTTAATAAATAAAATCGATGACATAAATAAAATTTATGTCCAAATAGGCATAAATCATAAAATGAATATATAATGAGTTGAAAATTCTACATTGTCAAAGAACTTAGTCACAATTCACAACATCACAGTAACAATTGATTTGGGCAAGAATCATCAATGAATGCTCTCTATAAGTCATCTCTTAATTATAAGAAAAAAAAAACAGAAAACTAACTTGTTATGCATCACCTTAACTGAGAAATAAATAGTTAAAATCATTACTAATAGAACTAAGTGAATATTTAGCCACTTGTTATGAAGTCTAAAAACAGTACAAAATAATTTCTTTGATAGCCTATATTTTTTAATATTAGAAGACATTAAATTAAGTAAAATGCTTCTATATAATTTTTTTGGGGGGGGCCACACCCGGCGGTGCTCAGGGGTTACTCCTGGCTGTCTGCTCAGAAATAGCTCCTGGCAGGCACGGGGGACCATATGGGACACGGGGATTCGAACCAACCACCTTTGGTCCTGGATGGGCTGCTTGCAAGGCAAACACCACTGTGCTATCTCTCCAGGTCCAAAATGCTTCTATATTTTAAGAATGTCATTGTGTGCAACGAAAAGAAGAGTAATAAATTATTTCATATTATATAGGTATAATAACTGAAGGAAGGCATTGCATTATTTTGGACTTCATTTTCAGTAAGGGAAAAATAAATGAAATCATTGAAAGAGTAAAATATAAATATGGATTATTTTTTAAAATAATACTAACAATCCACGTTTTTTCCTAGTAGTAGTAAAATTATAGAGTTTAAACTTGACCCAAGACCAAGTCGTCTTATCACCTCACCTAACACTGGATGGAAACCAGAAGATGTACTGTCTTTTTAACAGCAAAAAATAAGAGCACCAGCTACAGAAAACTGACTTTGACAGCTGCGACTGGGCAGAACTATTCTTGGGACCGATAAGGAAAACCCTGCCCTAGACTGTAGACCAGAACTCTTATAAAATTTAAAAAAAAAAAAAAAAAAAAAAAAAAAAAGGATTTCTTATTGCAGAGGCCTAACGTGGACAACAGAGACTGAGCAGAACCCTTAGATCCATAATATCCCATACTTCGGCTTGGGGACTGAATGAAAACAGGGAGCACCTGATACAGAAGACTGTACACAACAATGGTGGAACAGAACCTTTAGAACCGTAAAGACTCTAACCTAGACCCTGTCCTAGGACCTGTACAAATGCCAAGACCGCTGGATACAGTGGCCTCATTGTCTCACCCACAACTGAGAGGAAAGTTTCCTGGCACCACATACAAAGCCCTTGGGATGAGGTGATGAAAACCTATGGAGCCAGGGGTTGATCCCATGATGGTATGCTTCAAGAATGGAGAAGCCCTGAATCTCCTAGGCCACGGGAATTCCCATTCTCCCCCAATGCTTACTGTGCCTATACAAAACAAACAAACAAACAAACAAAAAAAAAAAAACGTGGAGGGAATGCCAAACCCTACCACTGCAGCACCCCTTCTTTTTCTTGTTTTGTTTTGATTTGTTAGTTTTTGACTTCATTTTCCTTCTTTCCTCCACTTTTCTCTTCCCTTTTCACTCCTGTGATGATTATTATTTGGTAATTTTTTTTTCTTTTCTCATTAGCCGGGTGCATTTTTTCTTCTCTCTCTCTCTCTCTCTCTCTCTCTCTCTCTCTCTCTCTCTCTCTCTCTCTCTCTCTCTCTCTCTCTCTCTCTCTCTCTCTCTCTCTCTTTTTTTTGGTAGTTGCGGCCAATTGTTTTTCTCTCTTCCTTTTTTTTTCTTTCTTTTTTCTTTTTTCTTCTTATCCTTTTTATCGCAAACGACAACAGAATAGACAATCTACAACAAGCTATAAAGTGGAGACTAGTTGCACTAGTATTCAGGGGGGAAAGGGAGGAAGATATGAGATGCATGCTGGAAAAGGGGCTGGAGGGGAGGAGTGCCCCTCATTCGTTGTCACTATGTACCATAAATAATGCTGTGAAAAAGAAAAAGAAAAAAAATTATAGAGTTTATGTAGGAAAATATGTTCCTAAAAAAAAAAAAAACACTAATGTCATAGGATAAGAGGTGTGTTCCAGAAAAAAAGTCAATTGAATATTATCAAAAGTGAAAGAAAAATAATGTGACAATTAACTGGTATATCTTGGTTAGAATATGTTTCTAGTTATTAGAACTAGAAATTTTGCATTTGTATAAATTTAAAATTAAATTTAAAAAGCAAGTAATAAAGTATCATACAATTACCAAACTCTAATAAGGTAATAAGAAATTTATATAAAATGTTCTATAAAAGATTGGGAACCAAGGAAAACATAAATTATGTACAACTATACCAGACTATCCTTAGAAGAATGGGATATAAGATTGCTAGAAAATAGGGGCCTTGTATGTGCCACCCCATATTATTCCCCACACCTCAGGTGTCATCCTTTAGCAAAAAGCCAGTAGTATGCCCTAATGTCAAAGTGTCAAAGCCAGAAGTAACCTCTTAAGACCAGAAGATGTAACCATGAAATAAGACACAAATAGAAGAGCTATAGACACTTGGAGCACACACAGACACACAGACACAGACACACACATACAAAAGAAAGAATAAGAAAGGAAAATAAGGGTGGGTGCAGAGAGATAGCACAGCAGGTAAGGAGGGCATTTGCCTTGCACAGGGCAAATTCAGGTTGGATACCCAGCCTGCCAGGTGTAACCCCTGAGTGCCTCCAGGTGTGGCCCAAAATCAACAAAGAAAATGAAAACAAAACTAGCTCACAATTTTTCAGCAAACTACAAATTTCATAAATGAAGGATCTAGCAAAGTAAATTTTAGTCCCTATATATACGTAAATATGATTGAAGATACTAATCAGGATAGAAGAACTTAGCTGCAATTTTTAGATAGAAAAATTTAGTCTACATATTCACTTTTGACAATTGACTAACGTACTACACTAGGAATTTTTCTTTGTATTTCAATTTCTGTGTTACCAAATATCATTTAATTTTCAAATGTTCTCCCAATTTATAACTTTAAATTCTACCTACCAAATCTCAAATGTAGAAAAGTCACTGAGTTGTCAAATCCCTCCTCTGCTAAATTAGGTGATACTTAAATCTCTATCTGATAATAGTAATTGACATTTTAATGTTTTTAAAATATGTTGTATAGTACTTAGAAATATATCAGAATCTACATAAGAAACACACATAATTGGTATTTTTGTATGGAAGGACACATTCTTATTAATCATAAAGTTTATTTTTATGGAATTTTCCATCAGCTTTCTCAAAGTGATATATGTAAATGATATTTTCCTAGAATGTCAAGCAGAATACACAATTGGTATCCTTTAGTGAATAAATTAAAATTAATTATCCAGTACTTGTCATCAGTGTTAATCACAGTTCATTTTCTGGGATGAATCCAAGGCTAAAGCATAAAATCACATTGGTTCTCTTGTGTGCCCTGATCCTAATTATAGTGGTTACTGCAGGAGCACAGACCAACATAGGTGCCGCCTTTCCCATCTTGTTTGTTACAAGAAATCTCTTTTGCCAATGCTGAGATCATACACAGTATATTTTAATGGTTGTTTAAAATGGTTGAAAAACAATTTCTCTAGTGAGACAAAATTTGCAACTCAATTCTTTGTCTCTTACAAACACAAATGCATATGTGCACAAACCTGTTACCTAAGAGATAGATGAAATCACTCAACTGCCATTTTTGGAAAAATTAAAATAGAAAACAGTAAGGCACAACACTTTTCTATTTTACCTAGGGGTGGCCTGTTAACAGAAAAAACTATTAAAGTGTTCTTTTTGTTTGGCAGAGAGAATCAACCTTAAACATGTAATGTCATTTCAGTTTGATGTCTTTTTCCATGTCCCATTGCCTATGTCATTATTTTTTCTTTGAGATATCAACTTCAATATCTACACCCAATTAAAAACGTCAAAAATTGATCAATCAATAAATTAATGTGTGGAAAGATGATTATTTTGTGTTTTCTTTTTCTTTTTTCCCCCTGCATAGACACATTAAGTATTGGGGATATTATAGAGGGAATTCCCTTGGCCTAGGAGTTACAGGGTTTCTCCACCCCTGAAGTATACTGTCATGGGATAAACTGTAGACTCCTTGCATGATCATTTACTCTCCCCTCAGTGCTTTTGTGGTGTATGGAAGACTTCTGCTTCGTCTTGGATGGTAAAATCAGACCTCTGTATCTAGCGATCTTGGTGACTGTGCAGCTCAAGGAATGGAGCTTATGATGGAGTCTTTCTTTGTGCTTGTAGGAGTTCTGCTTCTTAAGTGTCGTTTTAATCCATCTTTTGTAATTGGTGGTCTTGGTCATTATGTTGCTCCTAGGATGGAGCCTGGGATAAAGTCTTTCGTTATGTTTCCAGAAGACCCATTCAGTTGCGGTTGTCTCAGTCAGACCTTTGGAGTTGGAGATCTTGTTTGTTGAACAGATCGTAAACCAAAAGCTAGGCTAGAGCTTTTCGTTGCTGTTGTTGTTGTTGTTGGTCCCAGGATGCATACTGTCGAGTCCTGGTTGTAACGACCAGTCATCTGTATATAGCGATCTTGGCTTTTGCTCAGGTCAAAGGGTGACATGTTTTCTGATTTTGTCTTATCGTTGGCTGATGAGGATGGACAACTTGCTCTTAGATCAAGTTGTTCCCATTTCCTCGTTGTCAGGTTATAAATAGGCATGTTGGCATCAGAGCAGCATTATGAATGTCCTGGAGGGGATTTGGTTCCTGGAGCTGTTGTGGAGATCTCTGTTATTTCTATGTCTGGGAACTAGGAGTCAAGGCTGGACGGTCTGTGTCTAGTTCCCTGGAGTCTAAGTTGGTTCCACATGACATACGTTCAGAGTGGGAGATGTCTCTATGTTGTAAAGAAGTATGAGTTCTTATCCCTAGTAAATAAGAGCTTGTTTTTACACGTAAAATTTCCCCTTTGTTTAATATGTCGTTGCAGGAAGAAGTGGTGCTACATGTCATTATTTATTTATTTTTAATTCTTTTTTTATCTTTCACAGCATTATTTATGGTACATAGTGACAACGAATGAGGGGCACTCTCACCCCAGTGCTGTCCTCCCTCCACTCCCATTTCCAGCATGCATCTCATATCTCCCTTCCTTTCCCCCCAGAATACTAGTGCAACTGGTCTCCACTTTATAGCTTGTTGTAGATTGTTTATTCTGTTGTCGTTTGCGATAAAAAGGATAAGAAGAAAAAAGAAAAAAGAAAGAAAAAAGAAAAAAAAAAGGAAGAAAGAAAAAAATTGGCTGCAACTACCAAAAAAAGAAAGAGAAAAAGAAAAAAAAATTCACCCGGCTAATGAGAAAAGAAAAAAATCACCAAATAATAATCACAGGAATGAAAAGGGAAGAGAAAAGTGGAGGAAAGAAGGAAAATAAAGTTCAAAACTAACAAATCAAAACAAAACAAGAAAAAGAAGGGGTGGTCATTTATTTTTAACACATTTATTTTCACATTTTATTTATTTTAAGAGCACAAAGTTGAATCATGCTCTAATGGAGACTTTCAAACAAATCTTAAGGAAGTGCCAAAAAAAATAATTTGTCTTTGAGTGTTTACAAATTCCACTTCTCTTATAAGACAAAAGAAACAAAAACAAGGAATAGGTCCTAAGAAAATTTTCTCCCATGTGTGCATTTTCTCCTGCATTTCTCTTTCTCCAATACTTAAGTTTAATTTCTTTTCATTGGTAAGCATTACCATATCCTTTCATCCCAAGCCTTACTTTCCCAGAGAAACTTTCAGAAAGTCATTCGCACACCAAGGGATTTGCATTGTTCATTGTGGATCTTTCAAACCCTTGCTCCAACACGCCTTGGACCACCAAAGTTAGCATGAGTCTTTCAGGTGCCAAAAACCAAAGGACATATCTACCAACCTTGTGTTGTTGTGTTTGAACAGATGAAACACTCCTTGAAATTGTTAATTTCCTATGTTCCCCATTAGTTCTTTGTCCAAATGACTGAAATAGCTTTGTTCAATGATGCCAGTAATCCAAGAGATTAAGACATGCAAGTGCTCTACCCTTGAGCTACATCTCAGAACTAATGTCTCTGCTTGAATCTCTGTCTGAATTTTTTAATTTTTATTTTGTTGTTTTAATATACTTTGTTATCTCCCCTCATCCCCCCCAACGTGCACACACATACGCACACATAGTCACATACACACACGCAAGCACCCATGCACACCCCTCTTTGGTCTGCTTTACTCTGATTTTCTCAGGTAAGAGTAGAGGCTTGAGGCACACACTGGAACAAGTATATCTACTCCAGTTTCACTAACTGTGTCCTTAAACAGGTCACTTAAACTTATTCTAAATCTCCTCCGATTTATTTCACCCCCACTGAGACATGTACTATCAAGAGAATTTAGTTACTTCCTGTAAAGTTCTGAGAGCAGAGTCTGGATAGAAGTGTTGGATATACTCTAGCTATTAACCTGGAAAGTGTTATATATTTTATTTATATTTCATTTTTGCCCTATGTTTTAGCTTGGTAATATGTAGAACATTTCATATTTCTCATTTAAATATATACTTTTATCACCTTTGTCCTTTTTTTGTTCTTTTATTAAAACACTGTGGTTTACAGAGTTGCTCATAAGACATTTGTGTTTTTTTTTCATTCCATCCAGCACCACCAGTCTAAAATTCCCTCAACCATTTTTCTTAGATTTACACCTATCCCCCAGACACAAAATAGTTTACCTTATATTGATTGCTTACAGCTAAGTGGTAGAGAAATTATACTAAAAAGAAAATATGTCAAGAGGGGTCAGAGCAATAGTACAGCAGGTAGGCCACTGGCCTTGCATGCAACTGACCCATATGGTTCCCTACATCCAGCCAGGAGTAATTCCTGAGTTCAAAGCCAGGAATAATCCCTGAGCATAGCAGGGTTTGCCCTTGCATCAGCAAATAAAAATAATTAAAAAAAAAACCTACGCAAGAGAAAAACTTATGAACATTTTTATATCTAGCAATGGGGTCACAAAGACTTTGAGGTTTAGTAAGCTATGTGTTGCCAGTTCATCATTCTGTTACTGGTTTTGCTTGTTAAATTTAGGTGGCTTTGACCTCTAATTTGGTGTATTCCTTCTAGGGTGACAGTAGGAGAGATTTGGAGATGGCTGTGAGGTCCAGGAATTCCAAGTAATGGACACAGCTGTCAGGCCTTCTGGGAGTATTAAAAGATAGAAGGAAGTATTAAAAGTGGGTTATTATTTATCACTTATTTTCTCAATAATTCTACAATTTCCATCTCACTGGAACCAAAGTGCTTATAAACATCAGGACAGTATGAACTATCCACTCAAGTAGGTCTTGAACGTATTGATTGAACACAAAACATGTCACAAATCATGTCAAACATGATACAAACCAAAATTCAAATTTGTTTCCTCAATTTAAAGAGCATTTAATGTCATAATCCCTGAATTTTATTATTAGATTATATTTTAATATATATAATTTCTGCTAATATTATTGAATAGAAAATAAAAGACTTTTAGAGATTATTATAAATTTTGTATAGATTTTCTATTTTTCCTCTTCTTTCACACACAGACACCCCTGCGTGGTGGGGGTGAGTTACCAATCATCAGAAATAGAAAGATAAAAATTAAAGGAATAAGTGAAGTAGATTTTCACCAAGTCCTTGTGTTGATATACTGTTGCGGCTGAAGATATTCATCTAAAATATATCTAAATATAATTCTTATGCTTTTATATTTTCTCATTACATAAGAATGTTTTTACAAAGAGTAGAGAATTGACTAATCAAAATTAAAATCATGATTTAAATGTATGGTTATTGAGTCTTCCATGATTTCATACTTGTTTTATATAAAAGGTTAACCACAACCTATCAAATGAGACTATTCAGAGAGAATAATGATATAGTAGAAAATTCAATGAAATTAACACCTCACTAAGAATACTCTAACCAACTGGATTAATTACTCAGATTTGAAAGATTGACACAGAGCTTTGTTGATAGACACTAGCTTAAGGACTTCATAACCTTGAAATTTCACAGGGTGTTAAAATGCTTTGTTAAATAACAAAACAAGGTGCTGGAAAGAGTACTTTAGGTAAGGACTTGCATGCTGCTAACCCAGGTTTGATCCTCAGCATCCCAAATGGTCCCCTAACAGCCACCAGGAATGATTCCTAAATGCAGAATCACAAGGCACTCATGAATAACACTGAATATGCCCTGCCAAAAAAAACCCTATAAAG
Source organism: Suncus etruscus (assembly GCF_024139225.1). Lineage (NCBI taxonomy): Eukaryota > Metazoa > Chordata > Mammalia > Eulipotyphla > Soricidae > Suncus > Suncus etruscus. Next base: position 65,613,872 of record NC_064851.1, read on the forward strand.
TAGATAAATAAATAATAGGGCAAACTTTCTAAAACATGACATTTAATATGGCATTCATTCATAGTGTCTATGGCTGTCCTACACTAGATTAAGAAATGCATGCATAATGCTAGTTTATTAGGAGATCTCATATATTTTCAATAATAAATCAATGTCTTACTTATCTTGAGTGTCCTATGTTTTAACAGAGAGACATTTATTCAAATCTTTACTACTAAAGTAGATACTTAAGAAGTATCTAAATATAACACTTTCTAATATATAGCCAAATTTTTCTGTCTTAGAATAAATCACTCTGTAGTTTGACAGTCATCAGATTTCCCCCTTATAACTGATTTATAAACTTACAAATTTATAAAACTATTTTTAAGTTTCAAAGCCAATGAAACTGAAGTTTTTTGGTGATCAAACAAAGCTTACAGGGGAAAAGGTGATAGGAAGGATCCTTGGGACACTAGTGGAGGAAAGTAAGCTCTTTTGTTATGGGCCTAGTATTTGTTATGGGCCTAGTATTGTAATAATGTGTGTATAAAAGTGTGACTAACACTATTGTAAACTCTGGTATCCTCATTAAAATGATTTTTAAGTAATATCTTTATTTTTAGCATCATGAATTCAAACATGTTTGTAGTTATATTTCAGTTATAAAAAAAAAGAACCCCCCCTTCACCAGTTTTTAAAATAAAAAAAAATAGGGGCTGGAGAGATAGCATGGAGGTAAGGTGTTTGTATTTCATGCAGAAGGACGGTGGTTCAAATCCCAGTATCCCATATGGTCTCCTGTGCCTGCCAGGGGAGATTTCTGAGCATAGAGCCAGGAGTAACCCCTGAGCGCTGCCAGGTGTGACCCAAAATAAATAAATAAATAAATAAATAAATAAATAAATAAATAAATAAATAAATAAATAAATAAATAAAACAACCATACCTGTTCAGGATATTATAAATATATGAAGAATATTATTTCTAATACATTTGAAAATACTATATTCCAAATAGCTAAATTTGATGAAATAATTTAAATATGCATGCTCCAATTGCTTAAGTTCTAAAATATATTTGTCCCCTTAAATTTTGTATTTATTTATTGCAATAAAATAATTTTCTGTTGATATTTGAACTTAACAAAAGAATTTTTCCTTTTGATTCTTTTTCTCACTATTCCCACAACACCAAATCTTTTGTTCCACATTTCTAAGTCTTAAAAATGAGAAATTCACTGCTTGTCATAGTGTTAACAAAATCATCTAATATAATCCTACTGGGTATCACTTACAGCATTATGAATATGGATGCAAAATATCAAGTTTGAAATCTTAGAAACATACACATTCTACAATTAAAGCTTAAGTTAGAAGTCTATATTTGGTATTATCATCCTTTTGTCTTTTAATAAGCTAAATATACACTAATTTTCTATAGTAATATTTTTCACACATTTTAAATATGGTTCTTATATATTTGAAAAATCCTAACATATTGTATCCATAACATTACCATAAAACCCACAAACGCTAGTACATTTGAATAATCTCAAAATTAAAATTATATGAATTGGATCATTAAGCAATAGTTTTAATTTTCCTCCTTGAAGGAAAATATGCAATATTAAATATGATTTTGACTCTGATCTGTACTGATATCATTTTAGTTCCAGTGAAAAATAAGAATAGAGATCCTAGGTGCTTTTTCATAACAGTATTAGATCCCAAAATGTTTATTTCATAGATAAAACTGAAACTCAACAGTAGAAGGTAATATACTTACCAATTAAAAATTTGTGACTAAATATTAACAAAATTAACTTAAGTAATTAAAATTTGGGTAGGTCTTCTCATTGTACTCTAATGTGAGGATATTATCTGAAAACAGATTTTAAAGATTGTCTTAAATACAATAAAATAATATTAACACCCTGTAATCTGATATGCAAAAATATAGGAAAATTAACTACTTAAATAATATAAGAAAATTAACTAATATATGTTACATATATTAGTTAGAGTCAATCAGAGAAATCATACAGGAGTTAACAATCTCCACAAACTGGAAATAGCCCATGTACCTGAGAACAGATGAGTAGATAAACAGTGGTACATCTACACAATGGAATACTACATAACTACTACTACTGTCAGTTGTACATTGCTACACAGTTGTTAAGAAAAATGAAATTGTGAAATTTGCTTAGATGGATATGGAGAGTATTATGCTGAGCAAAATGAGTCATAGGAAGAGGGATAAACAGAATGATTGTACTCATTTATATATACATATATATTCCAAAAATATATATATATATATAATATGGTATGGTAATAATATCGACAGTAGAGATTGAAGCCAGAAAGACCAGCCCATGAAAGGAAACTTGTCACAAATAGGGGGGCAGTGCAGTTAGGGCAGAGAAGGGAACACTATGACAATGATCGCTTGCCATGATAACTCTGGACAAGAAATGGATGCTGAAAGGAGATAAAGTGGTATGCCTGATACCCCTTTCATAACAGTATTGCAAATTACAGTGTCTAACAGAAAAAAGAAAAGGAGAGAGAAAAGCAAGAGATGAAAAATTCATCTATCAATGGAGGGTAGGAGGAACGACAAAAGGAATACTAGGGACATTGTTGATAGAAAATTAGCACTGGTGAAGGGTGGGGTACATCGTGTGATTGAAACTCAATTGTCAGCTTTGTAACTGTATCTTATGATTAAATTAAATTTTATCTCATGGTTAAAATAAATTAAAGAATGTTTTTAGTACCTGAAAAAATGAGCTAGAAAGATAATACAGAAGGTAATGCTCTTGACTTATATGCAGCCAACTCCAGTTCAATCTCAGCACCACATGTGGTCTTCCAGCACTGCCACTCAAATAAAGGACTGTAAAACAGAGAAGTATTATCAACTTACTGAACAAGATAAAATGGTTTCAGTAGTATTAACATCTTAGAAACATTATATTTCCAAAGATAACCACTAGAACAACTGATATAAAATTTAAAAATTAACAGCATGTTGTTTAAAACCAATATGAAGACACAGATGTATGATAGCACAGGTTGGTGAAAATTATTTTGTCCAAGATTGTGTCTGTTAGGGCATAGGTGGGATATGTAATTCCAGCAAAATGAACACTGAAATGTTCTAAATAAAATATGAGAAGAACTTAAACAATTTGGTAGTATGTAAAGAACACAAGGGCACTTAGAACATAGAGTGATTTTAAACAAATGTTTGTGTGTGTCTCTAAAGTGAGACTCTACTACAGAATGTTGAGAAATAAAACTTGGGCAAAAGCAAAAACTTAGCCTTTTCACTATAAAGTTTGCAAGGTAAAGAGCTTCCCGAGGAATTTCCCTGGGAAATTTTAACTGCAGGTTAAGTTGAAAATAGGCAGAGCAGTTTGGAGATAAAATGAGAAATTCATTTTTATCAGTACACTAATTTTAATGTTACATTTCAATTATTTGTGTCCTATTACTTAGGAAATCATTGCTCATTCATTCAAAAATACTTATTCAGCTCTTTGTTCTGTGACCATCGTAGTTCTAGGTTCTCAGAACACACTGAAAAATTCAAAACACACATACCTTAAAGCATGATGAAGAATAGAGGAATGTGAACTAAACATTTCAACATATTGTGACAAATACTGAGTAGATCCAGGGAAGAAAAGGCATTGAGAGTATCACTAGTATCTTCTATTACATGTACTAATTATTATTACCAAGTTTTTGAAAATCATTATCAATAGACATTTTTACTTGACTAAACACCGTATGCAAGGAAATTTTATGGGTGGGATGTAATAAATGATAAAGGGCATCACTCTCATCCTTACATCCCCACCCTTGTCACAATCCCTTGCACAGGCTATGTAGAAAGAGACCCACAAATGTCTTTGTTTCAGCTTTGTGACTCACTTCTGCTGTCTTCATTTCAAATACAGAATGAAACACAGAAGAACACTATTCATACACAGCAGGAGAAATAGAGATGGAAGACTAGAAACTAGGGTAAAGCTCAAGCTACCCAAGGAACTAAATTTAAGCTGCTTATCCTCCTCAGAGATAAACAGTTGTTTTGCCAGCAATACCTCTTGTCATGGTGAGCGGACCTGGTGAATGACCACAGGATTTATGAATAATTGAAGACAGGAGGTAGTAGACAATTTTCTGAATCCATCTTTATGAGCCTATATAGAGCTCAAAGTGGTAATTTTTACATATTTACAATGATTATTTGGATACCTTCCATCACTAAAATTGGATATGAAATGTCTCACATTCCACTTATTTAGCAATAACACATTTAAATTGCCAACTTCAAACTTCTCAGGAAACTAATGCTCATGGAACTCTGCCAATTGCCTAAAACGGTTCTAAAAGGGTTGGCTGTGAAAAGAAATCATAGGAGAGTAATTTGATCCAGCATGAAAGGTCACATGAGTCAAGGACTGTTGCCAAAATGCTGTTACTAAGGATTAATTAATATCAATTGAGCAACCAACAGTTCCTGGCATTTTACCAAGACTGCCTTTCTCAGACTCCTCTACTGCAAAATGATTGTGGAGATTAAAACTACTGATTGACAAGTTGCCAGCCGACACTCTGGTGTAGTAAACTGGAAAAGGACTGATGAAATCACAAGGGTAAACTTCCTCATTACTTTCAGGTATATAAAGAAAAGTTGTAATTTACTTTGGAGTCTTTGTGTTGTTGTTTTTGTTGCTGTTTTTTTCTTTTCTATTCAGGTTAAAATAGCAAGAAATAACTAAAATTTATTGAGTTCTAAATATATGTCTGTCCCTAAGCTGAGCTTTTTTTTTTTTTTTTTTTTTTTTTTTAGTTTTACTCATGCAGCTTTCACAGAAACTCAACAAGATATCAAGGTATTCCCAATTCTCAAAGAAAAGGATGCTTTATTTTTGGTCAAAGATTCAATACTTATGAATTTTCTATCTCCAAAGTCTACCCTACTGTCATGTGCCTTGCTGAATCATAGCAATCATTTGTTACAAAAAAATCCTACAAAATTATCAAAATATTGCATTATCAAAGACCACTCTGATTCTGTTGACCATTATTGGGCTGAGAAAACCTTTTGTATATAAAATCTAGGTATTACTAATTAGCATTTAATCTTGACAAGTTTATATGGACCAGTCTGAATCCTTGTGAGAAGCAGAAAGCCTAGAGCATAAAATGAAGTATGCCTTAGATTATACCTGGGTTTACAAGAGACACATACAAGACAACTTTTTTTTTTTTCGGGCCACACCCGTTTGATGCTCAGGAGTTACTCCTGGCTAAGCACTCAGAAGTTGCCCCTGGCTTGGGGGACTATATGGGACGCCGGGGGATCGAACCACGGTCCGTCCTACGCTAGCACTTGCAAGGCAGACACCTTACCTCTAGTGCCACCTCACTGGCCCCAAGACAACATTTTTGGTAGGCGATGAAACAACTATATGAACCTTTTACTAACTTTTTTGTTTGTTTGTTTTTGGGCCACACACTCAGGGGTTACTCCTGGCTATGTGCTCAAAAATCGCTCCTGGCTTGAGGGACCATCTGAGACGATCCGCGCGGTCTGTCCTAGGCTAGCATGGGCAAGACAGAGATGCCTTACCGCTTATGCCACTGCTCCGGCCCCTTACTTTCTTGTTCTAAGATTTGGCAGCTTAATAGGACAAATCTTGTTGAACATAACATTTCAGTTACTCCTTATTACTTCTGCAAAGAAATGCATTCAAATCTAAGGTATGACTACAAAAAATTATGTAGCATGTACTAGATATTCTGTGAGTTGTATCTGGTTTCTTACAAATATTTTATTTTAAACACTGACGTGTTACAACATTTATAAAAGGAACATCCTCTATCTTATTTATCTCTATCTCCGGAAATTTGTAGGATCATCCTTGAAATACAGACAGTCCAGGGCCTGAGCTATAGCACAGGTGGGGGGCATTTGCCTTGCACACAGTCAACTTGGGATGGACCCGGGCTTGATCTTCGGCATCCAATATCATTTCCCAAGATTGCCAGAAGCAATTTCTGAGTGCAGAGCCAGTAATGCCCCCCCAAACAAACAAACAAACAAGATTTAACAAATAAAAAGAAATATAGATAGTCCTACAAGTCTCTGCTATTCTCAAATTATCCAATGAGGTGCAGTGTATCTATTCAATTTGCTGCATATTTAGCTCATCCTTTTCACGTGAAAATTTATGTTGTTAAATTATGGGAGTTATTTATTTTTATTTAGAAAATATATTTATCATAGGTTTGCAAGATGTAAGCTTCAGGAATATCAAATACATGAAATAAATATGTCACACCAAACCCATTACAAAATATATAGTACCAAAAAATTGGGTAGCTCAAAAATTTTGTTTTGGTTTTTGGGCCACACCTAGTAGTGCTTAGGAGTTACTACTCCTTGCTCTGAGCTCAGATATTATGCCTGGAAGGTTCAGGGGACAATATAAGATAAAGGAGATTGAACTTGGGTCGGCTGAGTGCATGGCAAACACCATATGCACTGTGCTATTTTCTCCAGCCCTATCAAATTTTTATCCATTCCTTCTATCCTTTTCCCTTTTCTCCTCTATTAAAATCATCTTTTATGCTGTCAAAATCAAGAGGCTTTTTGAGATCTATTGATTAATTTGCTTTGTTTCTTTATATTCAACAGATTATAAAATCTCTTGCCTTCTTATTTACTACATGCTATCTCCTCAAATTTTATCCACAAATTGCCACAAAAGGCAAGCTTTCATCCATTTGAATAACTGGCTCATAAGCTTTTGTGTACTATATGTATATATATATATGAATATGATATATTCACATCTTCTCTATTTTGCCATCTGTCAAGTATTAAGTTGTTTCCTGAATTGGCTATTGTAATGCCGCTATAAATGAAGGTGTGTACATTTCCTAATAAATTTTTCATATGCCTTCAAATTCTTTTATTATTATTTATCCACATAAAAATAAAATTTCCGGGGGCTGGAGCAGTGGCGCAAGCTGTTAGGCATTTGCCTTGTCCACGCTAGCCTAGGATGGGCTGTGGTATGCCCTAGAGAAAAAAATGAAAAGGATGAAAAAAATAAGAATGTCACCCTAAAATATGACTCTAACATAAAAATTATTTTTGGCTGAAGAAATGAAGCAGCAACCAAGGAAAAATCTCCCCTTTTATAGTCTAAAGGAATGAGATAAATTTTCCCTTCTACTGGTGACTGACTTTTATCAGTTCAGAGTTGACTTAGAAAGATCTACAAACAAATCGTGTTCTGTAACTTTCCTCCCACCTACTTTCCTTCCTCTAGTGAGTTGCCCTTACAAGTCTAAAACTGCATTTTTTGCCCTTTCACCTCTCTATAGATTTACAGTTCTTTGTTAAAACATTACCTTAATTGTAATTCTAAACAAACATTTTGGAATACCTTTGGTATAGGTATCTCTCATGTGATATGTGCAGCACCTGTTAAAAAATTTATTCCTAGGGCCGGAGCAGTGGCACAAGCCATAGGGCATCTGCCTTGCATACGCTAACGAAGGACAAACCACGATTCAATCCCCTAGCATCTCATATGGTCTCCCAAGACAAGACTTATTTCTGAGTGCCACCTGAGTAACCCCTGAGTGTCACCGTGTGTGGCCCAAAAACCAAAAAAAAAAGTTAATTCTAATATTATTATTCTGAGTTTTGTTAGGGTGCCACTTGCAATCCAAGATGTGTATAGCTTTGCCTCAATTTAAGAAAGATCTTTTATCAAACTTGCATAATTTTTAATAGCCCCATATCAGTCTATTTGTCTAGAGACACAGTATTAATAAGTCACTTAGATGATCTAGGCATTTAGATCTATTAATTCTGTAGAATTATTTTTATTATTTTTAAGAATTTCATATTAATTATATTAATTATTTTTTCTCATTAAGTTTTTGTTCTTTTATCTAATTGTGTTAAATCAGCTCCATAAAATATTTTTTTTTGTTTTTCGGGCCACACCCGTTTGATGCTCAGGGGTTACTCCTGGCTAAGTACTCAGAAATTGCCCTGGCTAGGGGGGACCATATGGGATGCCGGAGGATCAAACCGCGGTCCTTCTTTGACTAGCCCTTGCAAGGCAGACACCTTACCTCTAGCGCCACCTCGCCAGCCCCAGCTCCATAAATTTTACTGTTGCTCTACATAACTCCCTTTGTCCTTCTTAGGTTTAAACTGTAACATCTCTTTAAAGCAGAGAGATAGTTCATGTGGTAAAACACATGCCTTGCACATGTGAGTTTGATTCTAGATCTGCATCAGAAAGCCCTTCACATATGGCCCTGATAATTTCCAAGTGCCTCATTGCAAGGCCAATCATTCGAATATCAAATATCAAGCTTATAGTGACCCCTGGCCCCAAACACTATTTGGAGTGGTCCTTATTAAAAATTTTAAATAAACTAAAATTTCTTTACTTTAAGTTTGATATGGTTTGAGGAGAAGATACAATTTAATTAAATATTATTTGCATGTTTACTATGTCTTCATTTTTTCTATGAGGTAAATATTTAATTCTGAATATGTAATCCTCTGCTCAGGAACAGCCAGATTTTTATAATTCAAAGCAACTTGCTTTTCCACTATTTGTTCTCAGTAATACTTCTCACACAAACATTTTTAAAAATCAAGCTGATATCTCAAATACAGTAGTTCCTTTATTTACAACTCTGAATTATATGAGGCTTCAAACATGACTGTATGGCATGTTATATGTGATCTTAGTATTTGCTTCAACCCAAACCAGCTATTTTTGTCCTTTATTCTATCATGTATTTCTTTCTCTCTGACTTTGCTTGTATTTTTTCTGACAAGTGGAAGGCCTATTTATAGCATACATATTCCTTGTCTTTAAAGGTCAGATCTAATGGCTCTCAACCTCCAGTACCTTGCATTTCATACATAGCATCGTATGTATTTTATGTATTTGGTTTTGTTTTTCCACTAAAAGCATTATTTGCACAGTTTTATCATTTCTTTATATAAGTTCCTTGAGAGTGACAATTATATCTTGCTTTTATATCTTAGTAATGCAATGAATACATAAAATCATAATATACAAAGACATGATTGTAAATTAATTTTTAAAACTGTAAATTATTTTTTGAAGCTCCAATAAAAAATGATGGTTGCAGACTTTTCCGGGTAGTGTGATACAGACTGACAACTCTGTGACCTTTCAAAATGGCGGTGGGCAGATTCTTCTTTCTGCCTGAAAGCACAGCAGCCTATAGCCACAGTTGGCATCCTCTGGCAGGTTTCTCAGCTCCACAATTTAACCTTATCAAACTGCAACTAAATTTGTTTCAGATCCATAGATCCTAAACTGACATCTCAAAATTTCATAGTAATATCAGCTCAGTAGGTCACAGAAAATCTGATGAGAAAGATGCATAGATGACCACCAAGTTCAGTGAACCTAAACAGTAACACAGAAGACTAGACTAGCTCCAATAACAACCAAGAAAATCAGGTAATACTTTGACTTTAGTAACACCATTGAGAGTTATATCTATTATTACAAATTGACCCTCATTGATTTAAGTTTTAATAATCTGATTTGCATTTGTGTTGTATCAAATGATATGAAGTCAATTTGTTTGTGTCCATAGGGAGCAGGCTAGGGTGCTTGATGGGAAACTGGATATTGATGAAGGTAAGGTCACACTGGTGATGGGATTGATATTTGAACATTTATTGCCTGAACAACCTTATGATGAACAACTTGATAAATCACAAGATTATTATAAAAATTTAAATAAATGAAACATTTTCTCTAAAATTTTAGCGTATTTATTTGAAAAAGCAATACAATTTTAAATTTAATTAAAATAAACCTTGTTCCAAATTGTATGTCTCTGAGTAAAAATATCATTTCTTTCTTTCTTTTTTTTTTTTTTTTGGTTTTTGTTTTTTGGGTCACACCCGGCAGTGCTCAGGGGTTACTCCTGGCTCTGCACTCAGAAATCGCTCCTGGCAGGCTCAGGGGATCATATGGGATGCTGGGATTCAAACCACCATCCTTCTGCATGCAAGGCAAACGCCTTACCATGCTATCTTTCCGGCCCCCAAAAATATCATTTTCTAATGTAAGTTTTTCCATAAAATATAGCGGTCAAACTTCACTTTACTTTTGAGAATTTGCACATGATTCCCCAAAACAGTTTCCTTAAATAAGAGGGCATTGCTGGGTCATGAGGACTATGTATATTATATTAGTAACATAGTCGAATATTCTCTCATCCATTTAAAATTTTATTTTGGCATTTAAAGCAATGTCAGTCACCAAGAAAAAAGTGAGATTGACTTTAACTCATGGTGCAGTAGAAATAACTACAATGTTTCAAAAATATTCAATTTAAGATTCAATATCCTTCCAATTCTTATTTTATGAACTTATTTTAATAATTCATTTTTATATTATTAATCATCCCATGTTACTCCATTTCACATAAATATGTCTCAAATTATGTATTTATTGTAAGCGAAAATTTTATGTACTTTTTTTTTCTTTTTGCCACTCAGACCTAGTGGTGCTCAGGGCTCACTCCTGACCCTGTACTCAAGGATCATTAATGATAGTGCTCAGGGGACCTAAGTATTGTGGAGGATTAGATCATAGGCATCACAAAGCAAGGCAAGCACACAAATGTCGATATATTTTGGAGTGTTGGGAGTCAAACCCAGGAACTCAATGCAAGGTAAATTCTCTACCCATTGCTTTTTGTTGTTGTTGTTGTTGTTGTTTTTGGCAGGGTCACACCTGGTGGCACGCAGGGGTTACTCCTTTCTTTGAGCTCACAAATCGCTCCTGGCTCCGGGGACCATATGGAATGCTGGGGATGGAACCCTCGTCCATCCTGGGTCAGCCATGTGCAAGGCAAAAGCCCTACTACTGTGCTACCACTATGCCCCCCTGGCTTATTATTATTTTTTTCCTCATTTTTTTTATTGTGACTGAAGTTTATTACACAGAATTATTTATGGTACATAGTGATAATGAATGAAGGGCATTCCCACCACCAATGTTGTCCTCCCTCCACTTCTGTTCCCAGCATGTCTCCCTCCTTTACCCCCCCCCCCCCCAGAATCCTAGTGCAACTGGTCTCCACCTTACAGCTTGTTACAGGTTGGGTATCTATTCTGTTTGGTGTTCCAGTCTGGTCATTTTTTATTTACACTACATGTTCATATGACTGGCCTGGTATCATTCTTTTTCCCCCTCAATTTATGAGGCTGAATGATTCAAGTTATGCTATTCTGTTGGAGATAAATAGGTTAGGAAAAGAGAAAAAAATTGGTATCAACTAATAAAAAAGAAAAAAATCACCGAATAATATCCACAAAAGTGAAAAAGAAAGAAAAAAGTGAAGAAAAAAATATCAAAAAACAATCAAAAATGAAACAAAACAAAACAAAACCAGAAAAAGTGCTGCAGTGGCAGGGTTTGGTGTTACCCCATCTTTTTTTGGGGGTGGGGATAGGCACAGTAAGTATTGGGGAAGGAAGGAAATTCCCGTGGCATAAGAGATTCAGGGTTTCTCCACTCTTGAAGCATATTGTCATGGGAACAACCACTGGCTCCATACCTTCTCGTTGCCATATCCCAGGGTTTTTTGTTTGTTTGTTTGTTTTTTGTGATGTCAGAAACCTTCCCTCTCGGTTGTGGATGAGAAAATAAGGCCACTGTAGCAAGCAATCTGGTATTTGTGCAGGTCCTAGGACAAGGCCTAGGATAGAGTCTTTAAGGTTCTAGAGGTACTGTTCCAACATTGTTGGTGTGTTCAGTTTTCTGTATCATGTGCTTCATGTTTTTGTTTGTTCCCTAAGCTGAAGTCTAGGAAATTATGGTTCCAAAGGTTCTGCTCAGTCTCTGTTGTCAGAATTGGGCCTCTGTACTAAGAAATCTTGATTTTTGTAAGAGACCTGGGCTATAGCCTAGGGTAGGGTTTTCCTTAATGGTCTCAAGGTACATTCTGCCCAGTCACGGTTGTCAAAGTCAGTTTTCTGTAGTTAGCGCTCTTATTTTTCATAGTTCAAAGGACAATACATCTTCTGATTTCCACTTAGTGTTAGGTGATGTGATAGGACCTCCTGGTCTTAGGTCAAGTTGTCATTTCCTCACTGTCCTCGTTGTCATATTAACACTGGCACAAGTATATCTCCCAACGGAGCTTAGTTCCTGGTGTTGTTGCAGGGGGTTGTTTCAGTTCTATGTCTGGGATCTGGGATTTGAGAATGAACTAACACTGTCCAATCTCGTGGAGACTGAGTTGTAGCCACATGACATATGTCCAGGATGGGAGACACCCTTGTATAAAAAGTGTGAGTTCTTATCCTTAGAAGATAGGATCTTGTGTCTCAGTCCATGATTTCCCCTTATTTACTGTGCCTCTACAAATACGTATGGTGTCCTTTTGTATTGCTGGCGCTATTCCGGGTAAGGATGACAGGCTACACATTACAGTATCTGTGGTGTGGTCTGAGCTTTTATCCCAGGCAAGACGTTTTATTAGTTTTTGTACCAAGCAGCACCAAAACTGGTGAGGGTAGAGAAAATATGTATATATAAAAAATAGAATATATAGATAAAATTGAGATATATAAAAAAGGAAATTGAGAAAAAAAGGAAAAATGGTATTTGAAAAAAGAAAGTGATGGGGGAGGCTATCTGTATGTTTAGGAATAAATATCTTAAGATGCATTATTATAAAGGTATTAAGCTTATGTAGGCAATATAGGCCTCCCAATTAGGTCTTCTGAGACATTCTTGTGGGGAGTGAAAGCCAAGGTACTTTTATGTATCACAAACTTGGTCTAGAGTTTAAGGTATGATTTGCGGCATTTCAGAGTCCTGTAGTGTCCTTGAGCTGGGGGTTTTGCTGCAGCTGAATCCGGTATTATATAACCGTCTACGATTTGATGGGGTGAGAGGGGTCACAAACTTGAGTCAGGAGGCTTATTGGTTGTGGTTTCTTGCTGAGATACAAGATGAGGGATCCAGAGGGTGTCTTTCATTGAGGAGCTGGATGGTGGTCTGTTGGGAAGGAGGTCGGTCTTGGTGCCTAACGAGTTAAAAACTGAGGGTAAAGAGGGTTAAATAAGGGGGAGATAACAAATCCGGGTTGGGATATGGGGGGAGTAGGAAGGTCTCTGGGTGTGTAAAGGCAATATAGAATAGGGGCTATATACATTGTATAGATTAAATGTTTAAGGATAAGGCTCGGCAGTCAGAGAGGACAACTGTATAGAAAGTAACGTTCACTTAGACACTGACTTCAGATATCTATTTGAGTGCTATCCTCCATATATAGGATATTCCATTTCCTTTCCTATAAATGGTCAAGAACTAGAATATTTTTGGACAATGTTAAAAAGGGTATATATCATGCGGGCGCATTAGCGCCCGCGCACTTTTGAAAATAGTTATCAGTAAAATAAAATAAAATAAAATAAAATAAATAAAAAGACACCCCTGCAAAGGGTCTGCTATGGTTGAGATAAATCTGCTTTGGCTAACTATACTGGGATGTGAGTTCTCCAGGCCCAGCTCTCTCCTCTGCAGCTTGAGAATGAATGGATAGGGGAGGAGTTTTCCTCCACCCCATCCCATCCTCCAAGGCCCAGGTTACCAGATCTGGCCATGAAGACCATTCTGGCGTGGGGGAATCTGGGCTCCCGGACTAACTGGCAGTCTAGGGGTTCTTTGGCTAGCTGTCCTGCCCAGTACCCACCACATACCTGTGCAAGGAACCAACTCCTGGCATGTGGGTTTTCCAGGCCCACTGGCTTATTATTTTTAACTATTTTTGATCAAGTAAAGTCATTATCTTTTTGAAGTTTGACTTTTCTTTTTTTTTTTTTACAGGTTCCATTCTAATTTAATTAATCTTTAATTTCCTATCTTTCTGCCCCTTCATTGTTACTGCTGCTGCTGATTCTGTTACAATTACTAGTGAGTGATCACAAACCTGTCAGGCTGTAGTGCTCACACAGTAAACGGTGCTGTTCACTGTAGTCATACTTCAAGTTGCTATGCTGGCACACCCACCACATTTCTCACCAATGCTTGCACTTTAACTCTGGCACTCCCCTAAATGCGTGTCAGCAGTTGCATTATTTTTGTTGTTTTGGGACCACATTTTGGCGTTTTCTCTCTGCCTCTGTTCTTAGGGATCAGTCCTGGTAGGACACAAAATATGTAGTGTCCAGTATAGAATCCAGGGTGGCCACATACGAGCGCCACACATGCTGTACCCCAAGTCTGGTCCCAAAAAGCTTCACTCTTCAGCTGTGATGTTGACACACATTCTGGCTTAAGTGTGTGAACTGTGGTGCTGACACAGTTGCACTCCAGGGATTGCACTTCTTGGCTATTTTTTACTTTGTATTCACTAAAGAATATACCATACTGTAGTTGTAGTTTTCACACATTACTGCCTTGATTCGAGTGGAAATTTCTTATGTCAGTGGGGCTCAAGATCTAGAGCTGCCCAGCTTAAACAGCAGAGCTGCCAGTATTGTCCTTGGTGCATATGATGGCACTGCTGATGGAACCCATGACCCTAAAGGTATTTCTCAGAACGCTACACTGTTTATTACTTATGAAAGCCTTTTGGTTCTTTCAGTTCCACTTTACAAATATGCAAAATAAGACTTAAGATAAAGCTAAATAAATTGTGAAGCGTTAAAAAACAGGTGTTGTTTCCTGTTACCAAATGACTATCATTTTAGGATTAGCATGTATTTATATATCTCAGATGCTTTTACTGACCATGGTCTGCTGCTAACCGTGTTTTCTTACCATGCTCCCTAGTCCTATCATTTGCTTCCTAATCTATTAATTCTCCTCATTTATGTCACTTGCACACCAGAATATTCTCTTGAATGATCTCAGGTTCAAACCTACCTTATAGTATCATTTTGAGAAAAGTTGCTCTAATAAATTTGTTACAAAGTTTCAATGCTTTGTTTTTATCTCCAAACCAAGGAAAAGGTGATTCTGTATGAAATCTTGTTTCCTATCTGGCACAAAGTGGTGAAAGGAAAATTACCAACACAGATGTCCTGTAAAGTACAGATCTTTGGTGCAGTATTTGTGTGTTTTGTTCCATTTGTCATCTGCGTGCAAACAACCGTGGAAGAAAGTGCTTTCCTTAAGACCATCTGTCTTCCTGGCTCCCACTTGCTGATAATGGTCATTCTGCCTCACATTTCATTATCTAGCATCTCATTCAGTTATCCAGCATATTTGCTATCAGCTCACTGCAGTCTGCTTAAACTATTGTCTGGTAGCTGTTTTGTGGCAGCACATCTGATAATGGGTTCCATATTTTTCCTAAAACTAAAGCTGAAAGGAACAAACTTTGCAATTGACTATGAGTTCAGCATTGTGGTGCAATTTATTTGTTATTTTGGGCCTACGTTTATGTTGGGGGTGGGGTAGCCCAAGGGCTAATCCTTTCAATACTCAACCAAACTTGTTGGCAGTTTAATGTGAGGGCCCAAAGCTTTGGTGCTGCTAAGACCGAGGACCAGCTGAGTAACATGTTAAGGCCCATGAGAGCCACACCTGTCAGTTCTTGGAGGCTCCACAGCTATATACCCAAATATGTTCAGGGAACTATGGGCTGCCAGGGTTTGGATCTCTGTACTATCTCACCATACCCTATGCTGCATAGTTTTATAGCCTCTTTTGTATTATGCTAACTATAATATGCTATATAGTTCAACCTGTGTTCAAATCCCAGCACACCTATAGTTTCCCAACCCCCTAGAGGAGTGATCCCAGATTACAGGGCCAGGAGTAAGCTCTGGGCACAGCTGGGTGTGGCCCTCAAATAAAGAATTTTTTTTTGGGCGGGGGCCACACCCGGCATTGCTCAGGGGTTACTCCTGGCTGCCTGCTCAGAAATAGCTCCTGGCAGGCACGGGGACCATATGGGGCACCAGGATTTGAACCAACCACCTTTGGTCCTGGATTGGCTGCTTGCAAGGCAAATGCTGCTGTGCTATCTCTCCGGGCCCAAATAAAGAAATTTTTAAAAAGTCAAAGGTTCAAAAGTAACTTTGAGAGAAAAATATTTCGCTATCAAAGTGACAAAAAAGATATAATTTTATTTCTTTGTCTTAGCAATGATTTTTTTTGTGTGTGTGTTTTTTGGGTCACACCCGCCAGTGCTCAGGGGATAATCCTGGCTCCAGGCTCAGAAATTGCTCCTGGCAGGCACGGGGACCATATGGGACACCAGGATTCTAACCGATGACCTTCTGCATGAAAGGCAAACGCCTTGCCTCCAAGCTATCTCTCCGGCCCCAGCAATGATTTTCAAATGTACCTAGGAAAAGTTCTGGGGGTACTTTCTAAAGATGTAATGCCAGATTTCCATGCTTTGGATATAAATATGTTAGTTGCATTTCCAGAGTTCTAAATTTAACAAGCATTCCTCAGCAGATCTGCAAAAGACCAAATTTTGAAACACCTGTTCACAAATAATAGAAATTTTTCTTCATGAATAAATTAAATTTTAAGGGTTAAAAACACTGATATCTGATCTTGAGCCCCAGCTGTTTTCTATTATATTAGAGGACTGATTTATCAAGTAATACACAGACATTAGACATTTTATGTGGTTTCAAGGAGAAAATATTAGTTATGAGAAGGTGTTATATCTAGGGATATGCTGAAAGAGACACACATTCTCTAAACCAAGAGAATGAGAGTCTAAGAAAGCTGGTATGCTACCAGATCTGCAAATTTGTATTAATAATCATGTCAATTATTTAAATGAATAAACTTTCCAATACGTCCAACAATTGGCATCTACATTTATATATTCTATGACATAGACTGGACAACAGCAAAATAAAAATCTTCCTCTATTGAACACCTCAAAATATCACCAATATAAGGGCCTTTGTAGTTCTTTCAGTCTGATGTAAGGTTAGTTTTTAATCTTTCATCTCTAAGCTCATTTACTTGATTTATGTCTCTAGTTTACATGTAACTCTAACTTGGTTTTGCAATTTTCACTAGGGAGTGGTGTAAGAATAAAAATAGAATGTCTGAGCTGTGTAAATATAAGTCTGGCTCTCACAGGAAATTTTATTAGGTGCCCAAAGATTCCTCTGGGAATAGCTCATATTCCACATGTTCCCACTGGAAGGCTTGTAACTATTTGCCAGCTCCACCTGGTGGCACTGTACTGAGAAGAATAGGGCACTCAGCCAGCACTTGCTTTTCATAAAGAACAATACACGTGTCAGGCTAGGGGTAAAAAGGATTGCTCGTTTTGATTGCTTTTTCAAGATAATCCTTAGGAGAATTAAGTTTGGGGATGTTTAGAGTAGAGAATATTACTTGCAAAACTATTGTAGAGAATAATCTAGTAGATGCTTTTGTGTTCTGGTTTTTCAAAGTACCCTTATGCAGCAAATCATTTATAGAAAAACTTAAAATGGATTCTCTGAGACTCTAAGTGCTAGACAGTGCTTCTTATTGTGCTCCATTCAACTTGTGCAGAAAAAGGTGCAACTGCTCCTCTTGGTTCTTTTGAAAGTTCAACTCCAGGGCTCACTACTACTTCCTCTCTTCCTCCCTTCCTCCCTTCTTCCTTCCCTCCTTCCCTCCCTCCCTTCCTTCCTTCCTCTTTACCTCCCTCCCACCTTCCTCCCTCCCACCTTCTTCCTTCCTTTCTTCCTTCCTTCCTTCCTCCTATCCTCCCTTCCTCCTTCACTTTCTCCCTTCCTCCCTTCCTTCCTCTCTCCCACTTTCTTCCCTTCCTTCCTTCCTTCCTCCTACCCTCCCTTCCTCTTTCACTCCCTCCCTTCCTCCCTTCCTTCCTCCCACTTTCTTCCCTTCCTTCCTTCCTTTTTCCTTCCTTCCTTCCTTCCTTCCTTCCTTTTTCCTTCCTTTCTTCCTTCTTTCCTTCCTTCCCATAGACAAAGTAAATATAGGTGAAGGATGAAATAAATGAGTTTTTCCTCTGTGCCTGTCCCTCTCTCTCTAAGGGAATTCAGCTTAATGCTCTTCAGATCCCTCCACAATGCTGAAAAGTACATGATTTCTAATCTTCCTAGTAACATTACTTTGTGCATAATTACCACAATTTATTTACTCACTCATCTGTTCTTGGACACTTGGACATTTTGGCTATTGCAAATAGTGCCGCAATGAACATAGTTATTTCTTTAAATTCAAACAGGACATTTTCCTTTGGTCATCGACCATTGCATTTTTATTTAATCATAGTTCATACAACACTTTGTACTCTCTCTTAACCCACTTAAAAGTGAGGTGAAACAGTTATTCAGAAAGTAATAAAAATGACTGCTTATTGAAATATGTATTACATAACTTCTGAAAAGTACACAGGATTATGTCTATTGACCACATGAATTTGTTAATATGTTTTGTTTATTCATTAGAGCATTCATTCATAATTTACTTTTCGAGGGACTAGTTCTAGAGTAACTGAAGAGAAAATACTGAGAAAGACCTGTTTTGTAATGACAACCCAATAGGAGCACAGCAAATCAGATGGAAAAGTATCATAGAAGCAACTAGGCTCAATAAATCAAATAATTACACAGAAGTTTTAGCTATAAAAAGCAGCTCAGTTAAAAGTACTCAGACAATGACTTGAATAACACCATTGTGAGATAGGATCATTTTCATAAGTTTTATTTTACTAAACTTATTTTATAATTTCATTTACCATTTTGTTATAATGAGCAATATAAAAAATAAATTATTTTCTGCCTGACAAAGGGCAGGCTTGAGGGCAGGGGGGGAGGGAAGCAGGCACAATAGTGGAGAGAAGGTCACACTGTGGTAGGATTCATGTTGGAACACTGAATGCTCAACATAACTGTATTATGAGCAACTTTGTAATTAAAGTGTTTAAATAAAATTTAAAATATTAAAATAATAAAATAAAAAGAAGATGGTCTGTTTCAAAAATGCAATATAACAGTCAGATTACTTGTAAAACTTATATGCTAAATTTTCTGGACCTATTCTGTTTCCCTTCCTGATAACCTACCCCTCAAAATCTTCCTGCTGGACTAATGATGGATCTAATAATTTTCATAATTAGCATCATTACACATAATATAAATTATGTTAAATTATATATGTGTGCAGGTATAGTACTTGTGAACTGTTTTAGAAGTTGTGTAAATTTTCCTTAATGACACCTCTACACTGTCAAAGTTCTCTTTAGTAATTTCTAGAATAACTTGTGCATATTTGTGCTAAGTGCAGACCTTTCACCTATGATATCCTTATCATATTTTCCCCTCATTTGATGCTCTGCCTTCTTCCATTGGAATCTATTTTGACCAAACTCTGCTAGTTCATCTGCATTAGAAGCTGTATCAGACCTATACCATTTACTGAGCAAAAACTGTCTACCCAATTTAAGGGACTTTGAATCCCTGGGAAAGAAATCTATCTCTCCCATCTACTTTAGATTTAGCTGAAGTTATAACCAAACCAACAAAAAATATTTTTAAAATAATTTTTATTTTGACCAAAATGAATTACAAACTGTTCACAGTAATATTTTAGTTACATAATGACATTGTATCTGGGGCATTTTCACCACCAGTGTTGTCCTCCTTCCATCCCTGTTTTCAGCCTGTATCCCATATCCGCTTCCTTTGCCCCACAGACTGCTAGAATAAGTGGTCCCCTCTGTGTCTAGCTTGTTGTAGATTGGGTATAAATTATGTTGTTGTTGGCTTTGGATTTGGTGCTTAAGTTTGATCACTTTTTTTTATTTTTACCCAATTCTCATATCCTTGTTTGTCTTGGTACCATCCATTATTTCCCCCTCAATTTATGAGGCATAACAAGATTATTCAAGTTATGTGGTTCTGTTTGAAGGAAAGGAAAAAAGGGGACAAAAATCAAACAAACAAAAAACCAGGAGGAGTCCATCTAGAGGTAATAAATGTCAAGTTAAGAGAAAAGAGGGTAAAAAGAAAGAAAAACATAACAAAAATACAAAAAAGAAAAAAACAAAACAAAAAAGACAAACAAGGAAACAAAAACAAAACAGCAAAAAAAACAAAATAATCAGCAATGACAACAAAAAAAAACATTAAAAATCAAACAAAAAATGAAAAGCACCACAGCAATAAAGACAACAACCAAACAATAATCACATAAATAACCAAACAAATACCACTCTTGGTATTTGCACAGGTCACAGGGGGGAGCCTAGGATGTAGTCTTTCTTTATGGTTCTAGAGGTTCTGTCCCATCACTGTTGCTTTAATCAGTCTTTTGTAGTTGATGGTCTTCGTTTTTGCACCAATCCTAGGATGAAGAATAGGATAGAGTCTTTTATTATGTTTCCAGAGGTTCTACTCAGTTGCAGTTGTCTCAGTCAGACCTCTGGAATTAGAGATCTTGATTGTTGTACAGATCGTGGGCCAAAACCTAGGCTAGGATCTTTCTCATTGCTCCTAGGATAAGTTCTGTCCAGTCATGGTTATCACAGTCAGTCTTTTATAGTTAGTGATATTGGCTTTTGCACTGATCAAAGGATGACATGTCTTCTGATTTCATCTTTTTGTTAGGTGACAAGATAAGACAACCTGCTCTTACATTAAGTTGTTGCCATTTCCTCATTGTCAGGATGTCATATCAAAACTGGCACATGTTGATGTCAGAGCCATATTAAGAATGTCCCAGAGGGAGTTTGGTTCCTGGAGCTGTTGCGAAGGACTGTGTAAGTTCTATGTCTGAGATCTAGGGTTCAGGGTTGGATGGCTTATGTCTAATCACATGTAGTCTAAGTTGGGTCCACATCACATATGTCCAAGGTGGGAGTCACCTCTGTATTGTAAAGTATATGAGTTCTTATCCCTAGTAAGGAAGAGTTCATTTGGACTGTGAGAAACTGTGAGTGCTGCCTGTGTGTGTTTGTCTCCTGTCCTGTCTCCTGAACCTCTTGGGAGTGGGCCGAAAAGGGCCCAGAAAATTTGCTCTCCCAAATGCTCCAGAAGAGTATGCCGCTCCGTTTCCCTATGTGGCAGTGCGCTCTTTCTAAGGAAAGAACGCCACTGCAACAAGAAGAAAAAATCACACTAAGAACTGTGTTGGATCACTGAAGCCCAGCATTTCTCTCCGGACTGTCTTCTCTGCTGCGTATTGGGGCCTAAGATTTGATCCTATATGAGACTTCATCCATGGAGGACTCCCTATCCTTGGAGGCAAGTTGACCCACCCAGAAAGGGCGGAGCCAGAGGAGCATGGCCAGGTACATCATTTAGCCAATGAATACCACCACAACACTTAGAAAAACTCACAATACAAGTGTGACAATGGGGAAACAACGCAGGCCAGCATCAGACATAGAGAATGAAGATGACAATTCTGATGACCAGAAAATGACCAACCAACTAATCCAATCTCTCAGATAAGGAATTTAGACAAGAAAAATGGAAGATGCTCAAAGAACTCAAAGAAACCATGGATTGAGTTGAACAGAACACTAATAAGAATCAAGAAAATATGAAGACAGAAATCACAAAACTCCAAACTGATATAACAGGTCAAATAACAGGCCTGAAAAACTCAGTAAACGAATTGAATGACAAAATGAATAAGCTCTCCAATAGGGTAACAGAAGCTGAGAATAGAATTGGTGCTGTGGAAGTTGGGATAAATAAAAACTTCATACAGTGGGAGAGATTGGAAAAAACTTAAAGCAAAGGAAGAGCTCATTTCTATATGTAAAATTCCCCCTTTTTAATATGCCTTGTCAAAAAGAGAAATTGTGCTATATTATATTGCTGATGAATTTGGGGTGAGAGGTTCCATCACCTCTGTGCCCTGGTTTTGACCTGAGCTTTTATCCAAGGCAAGACTTTTCCTTGTAGGTTTTTGTCCCAAGCAGAACGAAAACAGATGAAGTTAAGGAAGAGTAGAAAACAAAACATGAATATATATATATATATATATATATATATATATATATATATATATATATATATACCACACACACATATATATAGAGGAAGAAATAAATAAAAATGAATTTTAAAAAAGTATAAGGGAAAAATGTAGTGCAGAAGACTACCTTACATTTGGGGATAAACAGGTTAAGAGATAGTATTATAGAGGTATAAAACATATAATGGAAATATAGGCTTCCTCATTGTCTTTTGAGATATTATTGTGGGGGGTGGAATCCAGGGTACATTTTCATCACACACCCTGGTCTTATTGAGTTTGAGAAGTAAATTGCAGCAGAAAGGACCCAGGTAGAGTTCTTGCACTGGGGGTCCTTCTGGAGCTGAATCCAGTATCTACATTTGGGGGATGAGTGAAAGGGAGGGCCACAGAGCATGAGTCAGTAGGAGTGTTGGTTTAGTTTCTTGCGGGGGGATGAGATGTGGGGTTGAGAGGGTGTTCTTTTACTTGGGAGCTGGGTCATGCCTTATTGGGGCAGGAGGTTGGTCTCCATAGCTAATGAGTTAAGGACTAAGGGTAAAGAGCATTAATAAGGAGGGATTTCAGATCGGGATTGGGTGGTGAAGGGATACTAGGATTTCTGAAGTGGGGAGGAGGGAGAGTGTATAGGAGGGGATATATATACACTATAGGTATGGATTGTTTACAATTTAGGTTTGGCTTTGATAGAGGAGTGCTCTGTCTATGTACTCGTGGTCACATAAAGACATACATTAGTGATCTATTCTTAAGGAATTCTTAGAGGTCTGACCCTAATAGGATGGGTCTGTGCTCTTAAGAACTGGTTAAATTAAGATAAATAATTAGCTTACATATAGCTTAGGAAAGAGAGGAAGGGAGAGCAAAAGATAAAAAAAGAGGAGAAAACCTTTTTCCTGAACTCTGGAAGCTCACCTCAGAGCCCTGGGAAGCGAACCCCCAAAAAACTGAAGCTACCCAGCAAGTGAGTGAGTAAGAAATGGCTGGATGTGGGAGTTTCCAGGCAGAGTGCTGATTGCTCTACCTGCAGAGTCTCCACCCAGCTGTGCTTCTTCTGAGGAAACTGAGGACCTGAAGGGAGCCCTGTCCTACTCTTCTCTGTCTTTCCTGAATGGAAGCTCACCTCAGAGCCCTGGGAAGCAAACTCCAAAAAAACTACTTTTGGAAGCTAGCCAGCGAGCCAGTGAGTGAGTAAGAAATGGCTGCATGTGGGGGTTTCCAGGCAGAGTGCTGATTGCTCTACCTGCAGAGTCTCCACCCGGCTGTGCTTCTTCTGAGGAAACAGAGGACCTGAAGGGAGCCCTGTCCTATCTTTTCTGAATTCTTGAAGCTCTCCTCAGAGTCCTGGGAACCGAACCCAAAGAATACAGCATTCTGAAGCTGCCCAGCAAGCGAGTGAAAACTACGCCTGTCCAGTGGGGCCCGACTGTGAAAAACTGTGAGTGCTGCCTGTGTATGTCTCTCTACTATCCTGTTGCGTGAACCTCTTGAGAGTGGGCTGAAAAGAGGCTCCAGAAGGCACTTAGCTCCACTACGCTATGCAGCCGTGCACTCTTTCTAAAAAAAGAACACCATCACAAGAAGAAAAAATAAAACACACTAAGAACTGTGTTGCATCACAGAAGCAAGAATTTCTCTCCAGACTGTCTTCTCTGCTGCGTGCTCGGGCCTAAGATTTGATCCTGTGTGAGGCTTCATCCACGGAGGACTCCCCTACCTTGGAGGCAAGTCGGCCCACCCAGAAAGGGCAGAGCCAGAGAAGCGTGCTGCCTGCATCATATAACCAATGAATACCACCACAACACGTAGAAAAACCCACAATACAAGTGTGACAATGGGGAAACAACGCAGGCCAGCATCAGACATAGAGAATGAAGATGACAATTCTGATGACCAGTTAATGACCAACCAACTAATCAACCTCTTAGATAAGGACTTTAGAGTAGCAATATGGAAGATGCTCAAAGACCTCAAAGAAACCATGGATAGAGTGGAACAGAACACTAATAAGAATCAAGAAAATATGAAGACAGAAATCACAAAACTCCAAACTGAAATAACATGTCAACTAACAGGCCTGAAAAAGTCAGTAAACGAAGTGAACGACAAAATAGATAAGCTCTGGGACAGGGTATCAGAAGCTGAGAATAGACTTGGTGCTGTGGAAGATGAGATACATAACAATTCCATACAGCAGGAGAGATTGGAAAAAAAACTTAAAGCAAATGAACAGACAATGGAAAAATTAGTCAAAGAATGGGAACAGATGAAAATAGAAGTCTATGATAAGATCAACAGAAACAACTTAAGAATCATTGGAGTCCCAGAGACCCAGGAAGAAAATTTCCAGGAAGAATCAACGGTCAAGAACATCATTAAAGAGAAACTTCCAGAGCTAAAGAATATATGTGATCAAATCCTGCATGCTCGAAGAGTACCAACCAAAAGAGACCCAAGAAAAACCACCCCAAGACACATCCTAGTCACAACGACAAATCCCACAGATAGAGACGGAATTCTGAAAACAGTAAGATCAAAAGGGGAAATTACATTCAAGCAAGCATCCTTGAGATTTACAGCAGACCTGTCACCAGAAACACTCAATGCCAGAAAGCAGTGGTGGGATATTGTGACAAGAGTGAATGAAATGAATGCTTCACCTAGAATACTGTACCCAGCAAAACTCACTTTCCGGTTTGACGGAAGAATACATGGTTTCACAGACAAAAAACAGCTCAGAAACTTTATAGACTCAAAACAAGTCTTAAGAGAAAAACTGAAAGACCTAATTTAAAACAAGACTAACCAAAAGACACACCAAATTTCGATATAAAGATGGCATTAAATCCCAGGACAATTCTTTCTCTCAACGTCAATGGACTAAATGCACCAGTTAAGAGACACAGAGTGGCTAAATGGATCAAAAAACTCAATCCAACCTTCTGCTGCCTACAAGAAACGCACCTGAATAGTCAGAACAAACATAGACTCAAAATAAAAGGCTGGAGAAAAATTATCCAAGCAAACAACACCCATAAAAAAGCTGGAGTGGCCATACTAATATCAGATAATGCAAACTTTATACTCAGGAAGGTTGTAAGGGACAAAGATGGACATTTTATATTAATCAAGGGGTATGTAGAACAGGAAGAAATAACTCTCCTAAACATATATGCACCAAATGAGGGGCCAGCAAAATATTTAAAACAACTGTTGACAAATCTGAAAAACAATATCAATAACAACACAATAATTGTGGGGGACCTCAACACTGCTTTGTCAACACTGGATAGGTCAACCAGACTGAAACCCAACAAGAATATACTAGACCTGAGGAGAGAAATGGAAGAAAGAGGCCTAGTGGATATATATAGGACACTCCATCCCCAGAAACCTGGATACACATTCTTCTCCAATGTACATGGGACATTCTCCAGGATAGAGGACATGCTGGCACATAAAACATACCTCCATAATATCAAGAGGATAGAAATTTTGCAGACTACCTTCGCTGACCACAAGGCTCTGAAATTATTTGTGAATTCCAAAGGGACTCAGAAGAAAAACTTTAACACCTGGAAGTTAAACAGCCTCATGCTCAATAACCACTGGGTCCGAGATGAAATCAAGGAGGAAATCAAAAGGTTCCTGGAAACAAATGACAATAAAGACACAAACTATCAGAACTTATGGGACACAGCAAAAGCAGTACTGAGAGGAAAATTTATAGCTTTGCAAGCACATATCAGGAAGGAAGAAGGAGCTTACCTGAGTAGCTTAATGACACAGCTAATAGAACTAGAAAGTACTCAACAAAAGGACCGAAAAATAGGAAGACAGAAGGAAATAACAAAGCTGAGAGCAGAAATCAACGAAGTGGAAACCCAAAAAACAGTCCGAAAGATCAACGAAAGCAGAAGTTTGTTCTTTGAAAAAATAAACAAGATTGATAGACCACTGGCAAACCTAACAAAGAAAGAGAGAGAGAGAAACTTGATAACTCGTATTAGGAATGAAAAAGGAGAGATCACTACTGATATGACAGAGATTCAAAGGGTAATCAGAAACTACTTTGAAAAACTCTATGCCACTAAAAATGAGAACCTGGAAGAAATGGATAAATTCTTGGACTCATAATCTTCCACGGTTGAAAGAAGAGAATGTAGCATATCTAAACACCCCCATCACCATTGATGAAATAAAAATGGTAATCAAAAGTCTGCCCAAAAACAAAAGCCCAGGCCCAGATGGATTCACTAATGAATTCTTTTAATCTTTCCAAGAGGAACTACTACCAATCCTGGCAAGACTCTTTCATGAAATTGAACAAATGGAAACACTCCCAAATAGCTTTTATGAAGCCAACATCACCCTGATACCTAAACCAGACAGAGACGCTACGAAAAAAGAAAATTACAGACCAATAGTGCTGATGAATGCAGATGCAAAGATCCTCAACAAAATCCTGGCAAATAGGATTCAATACCTCATTAAGAAGATCATCCACTACGATCAATTAGGTTTCATCCCAGGAATGCAAGGATGGTTTAACATCCGTAAGTCTATCAACATAATACACAACATCAACAACAAGAAAAATAAAAACCACATGATCATATCAATAGATGCAGAGAAAGCATTTGATAAGGTCCAACACCCACTCTTGTTCAAAACTCTCAGCAAGATGGGAATGGAAGGAACCTTTCTCAATATAGTTAAGGCCATCTACCACAAGCCAGAGGCAAATATTATCCTCAATGGAGAAAAATTAAAAGCCTTCCCTCTAAATTCTGGCACAAGACAAGGCTGTCCTCTCTCACCACTCCTATTCAATATAGCACTGGAAGTACTTGCTATAGCGATTAGGCAAGAAAAAGATATCAAGGGAATCCAGATAGGAAAGGAAGAAGTCAAGCTCTCACTGTTTGCAGATGACATGATGCTCTACTTAGAAAACCCTAAAGACTCTACCAAAAAGCTTCTAGAAACAATAGACTCATATAGCAAGGTGGCAGGCTACAAAATTAACACACATATATCAATGGCCTTTCTATACACCAATAGTAATAAGGAAGAAATGGACATTAAGAAAACAACCCCATTCACAATAGTGCCACACAAACTCAAATATCTTGGAATCAACTTGACTAAAAATGTGAAGGACCTATACAAAGAAAACTATAAAACTCTGCTGCAAGAAATAAGAGAGGACACGCGGAAATGGAAACACATACCCTGCTCATGGATTGGAAGGATTAACATCATCAAAATGGCAATACTCCCCAAGGCATTATACAGATTCAACGCTATCCCTCTAAAGATACCCATGACATTCTTCAAAGAAGTGGATCAGGCACTTTTGAAATTTGTTTGGAACAATAAACACCCTAGAATAGCTAAAGCAATCATTGGGAAAAAGAATATGGGAGGAATTACTTTCCCCAACTTTAAACTTTACTACAAAGCAATAGTTATCAAAACGGCATGGTATTGGAATAAGGACAGACCCTCAGATCAGTGGAATAGGCTTGAATACTCAGAAAATGTTCCCCAGACATACAATCACCTAATTTTTGATAAAGGAGCAGGAAATCCTAAATGGAGCAAGGAAAGCCTCTTCAACAAGTGGTGTTGGCACAACTGGCTAGCCACTTGCAAAAAATTAAACTTAGACCCCCAGCTAACATCATGTACAAAGGTAAAATTCAAATGGATTAAAGACCTCGATATCAGACCCCAAACTATAAGATATATAGAACAACACATAGGCAAAACTCTCCAGGACATTGAGACTACAGGCATCTTCAAGGAGGAAACTGCACTCTCCCAGCAAGTGAAAGCAGAGATTAACAGATGGGAATATATTAAGTTGAGAAGCTTATGCACCTCAAAGGAAATAGTGCCCAGGATACAAGAGCCACCCACTGAGTGGGAGAAACTATTCACCCAATACCCATCAGATAAGGGGCTAATCTCTAAAATATACAAGGCACTGACAGAAATTTACAAGAAAAAAGCATCTAACCCCATCAAAAAATGGGGAGAAGAAATGAACAGACACTTTGACAAAGAAGAAATACAAATGGCCAAAAGACACATGAAGAAATGCTCCACATCACTACTCATCAGGGAGATGCAAATCAAAACAATAATGAGATACCACCTCACACCACAGAGAATGGGACACATCACAAAGAATGAGAACAAACAGTGCTGGCGGGGATGTGGAGAGAAAGGAACCCTTATCCACTGCTGGTGGGAATGCCGTCTAGTTCAACCTTTATGGAAAGCAATATGGAGATTCCTCCAAAAACTGGAAATCAAGCTCCCATATGATCCAGCTATACCACTCCTAGGAATATACCCTAAGAACACAAAAATACAATACAAAAATCCCTTCCTTACACCTATATTCATTGCAGCACTATTTACTATAACAAGACTCTGGAAACAACCAAGATGCCCTTCAACAGAAGAATGGCTAAAGAAACTGTGGTACATATACACAATGGAATATTATGCAGCTGTCAGGAGAGATGAAGTCATGAAATTTTCCTATACATGGATGTACACAGAATCTATTATGCTGAGTGAAATAAGTCAGAGAGAGAGAGAAAAACACAGAATGGTCTCACTCATCTATGGGTTTTAAGAAAAATGAAAGACATTCTTGCAATAATAAATTTCAGACACAAAAGAGAAAAGAGCCGGAAGTTCCAGCTCACCTCAGGAAGCTCACCACAAAGAGTGATGAGTTTAGTTAGAGAAATATCTAAATTTTAACTGTCCTAATATTGAGAATGTATGAGGGAAATGCAGAGCTTGTTTAGAGTACAGGCAGGGGTCGGGTGGGGAGGAGGGAGATTTGGGACATGGGTGATGGGAATGTTGCACTGGTGATGGGTGGTGTTCCTTTTATGACTGAAACCCAAACACAATCATGTATGTAATCAAGGTGTTTAAATAAAAAAAAACTGTAAAAAAAAAAGAAAGAGGAGAAAAGAAAAGTAAGTAAATATAGTAAAAATAATTTAAAAAATTGACAGAACTTTACAAGAAAAAAACATCTAATCCCATCAAAAAATGGGGAGAAGAAATGAACAGACACTTTGATAAAGAAGAAATACAAATGGCCAAAAGACACATGAAAAAGTGCTCCACATCACTAATCATCAGGGAGATGCAAATCAAAACAACGATGAGATACCACCTCACACCCCAGAGAATGGGACACATCACAAAGAATGAGAATAAACAGTGTTGGCGGGGATGTGGAGAGAAAGGAACTCTTATCCACTGCTGGTGGGAATGCCGTCTAGTTCAACCTTTATGGAAAGTTATATGGAGATTCCTCCAAAAACTGGAAATCAAGCTCCCATACGATCCAGCTTTACCACTCCTAGGAACATACCCTAGGAACACAAAAATACAATACAAAAACCCCTTCCTTACACCTATATTCATTGCAGCACTATTTACCATAGCAAGACTCTGGAAACAACCAAGATGCCCTTCAACAGAAGAATGGCTAAAGAAACTGTGGTACATATACACAATGGAATATTATGCAGCTGTCAGGAGAGATGAAGTCATGAAATTTTCCTAAATATGGATGTACACGGAATCTATTATGCTGAGTGAAATAAGTCAGAGAGAGAGAGAAAAACGCAGAATAGTCTCACTCATCTATGGGTTTTAAGAAAAATGAAAGACATTCTTGCAATAATAAATTTCAGACACAAAAGAGAAAAGAGCTGGAAGTTCCAGCTCACTTCAAGAAGCTCACCACAAAAAGTGATGAGTTTAATTAGAGAAATAACTACATTTTGAACTTTCCTTATAATGAGAATGTATGAGGGAAATGGAGAGCCTATTTAGAGTACAGGCGGGGGTCGGGCGGGGAGGAGGGAGACTTGGGATATTGGTGATGGGAATGTTGCACTGGTGATGGGTGGTGTTCTTTACATGACTGAAACCCAAACACAATCATGTATGTAATCAAGGTGTTTAAATAAAAAAATAAAAAAATAAAAAAAATTAAGTAGGTCAACTAAAAGAGATTGGGCTGGTGTATTGGATTTGAGTTTTCCCAGTTTCTAGGCACTTCATCAGTGATGGGGTTGGGTCTTGCAAAATGAAGGTTTCAGGGTTAGATAATGGCTGGAGCAGTTTAGGATACACATAGGTTTCGTGTCTCGAGTACTAAGCAATGTGGTAATGAGGCCTACCTATGTAGGTGGCTACCCTATGCAGTATTGACTGCTGCATTTTATGTATAGAAGTTTCTTTCCTAAAGAGAAACTAACAGTGTGGGTTTTATTTGACTTAGATTGATTGGTGATGATGATGAAGAGGAAGAAGAAGAAAGGGGAGAAAGAAAGAGCTAGGGAGAAGAGAGAGATAAAGAGAGAGCAAAAATAAACGTTAATTTGCCAAAACATGATCGATGAGTAGGTCCTTTAACATGTCTGTGGTTCGCAGTTGACTGTTTCAGTGTTCTGAATGATCATATGCTTCAAGTCCTAACAGAGGACCTAAACCAGAGGAAATGGGTATATTGGAGTATTTTATTGAGACATTATCAAAATGAAAACTGAATATGGTAGATAATATGACTGAGCACCGAGTTTTAAATTTAGGGTGTCCACCCTTTGTATCAAAGAATCCCTGTGAACGAAGGAGCTGAAAGGTTATTTTATACCTAGTAAGATTAAAGCATTAAAACATACTGTTAAGAATCGCTGCAGCTGCTGCAGTCTGTGTCTTCCAGTCATATTCTTCACAGATATCTGTGTATAAATACCCTAAAACACTATTATGGGGCTTTGTAGTTAAAGGCTGATTCCATACCTGTTCACGCTAAACCATTGTTTCCATTGTTGCTGGTTTCTTTATGGTTTTAATGGATAGTTTAGGTTTTGTGTTGTTCCTCTTCCACTTGATTTGAACACTGCTCCCCAGTAAATGCTGACAACTACTATGCTTGCAGTTTCTACCCTATTAGACTATTGTATTTGTTCTTGGAGTATTAAATGTATATATGGTGATATTCTAAATATCTCAGAGAAGTGCTGTCATTTTGTATTTATCTTTCTTCTTCTGGCTTACTTCATTGAACATAATGTTTTCTAAATCCATACATGTTGCTGCAAAATCCATGATCCTATAATTTCTAACGGCTATGTAGTATTCCATTGTGTATAAATACCACATCTTCATGATCCACTCATCTGTTGTTGGACATCAAGGCTGGTTCCAAATCTTGGCTATTGTACTGAGTGCTGTGATAAATAGGGGAGTGCACCCATACTTTGATATGAATGTCCTTCTATCTTGGGGATAGAAACCCAGGAGGGCAGTTGCTGGGTCATATGGCAGCTCAATTCTGAGCACTCTCTACACTGTTTTCTATAGGGGTTGGACCAGGCAGCATTCCCACCAGCAGTGGATGAGAGTTCCTTTCTTACCACATCTCCACTAACAAAGATTATTCCCGTTATTTTTGATGTGAGCCAACCTCACTGGTGTAAGGTGGTATCTCATTGTTGTCTTAATTTGGATTTACCTAATGTTGAGTGATGGTGAGCATGTTTTCATGTGTCTATTGGCGATTTTTTGGTCTTTCTAGGAGAAGTGTCTATTCATTTCTTCTCCCCATTTTTCTATGGCTTTATTAGATTTTTTGGAGCTCACCTTTCTGAGTGTTTTGTAGATGCTAGATATCAGCTCTTTATCTGATGTATTAAGTTCAAAAATGTTTTCCCATTTCATTAACTGTCTTCTAGTATTAACTAGGGTTTCTTTCACCATTCAGAAACTTTTCAGTTTGACGTAGTCCTATTTATTTAGGTTTGATACTAAAGTTCTTGATATTGGCATTCTATCCTCAAAGATTTTTTTGATATATAGGTCTTGGAGTGTTCTGCCTAATTTTTCCTCAATAAACTCTATAGATTTGGGTCTGATTTTAAGGTTTTTAATGCATTTTGAGTTGACTTTTGTGTAAAGTGCAAGGTATGGATCATTTTTTAATTTCTTACAGGAGGTTATCCAGTTGTTCCAACACCATTTGTTGAAGAGACTGTCTTGTCCCATTTCAAGTTCTTGACTCTTTTGTCAAAGATTATTTGACTGTATATTTGGGGGTTTATCTCTGTTCTAACCCACTGGTCTGAGACTCTGTCTTTGTTCCAGTACCATACTGTTTTGATCACTATGGCTTTATAGTAAAGCTTCAGGTTAGGTAACAAGATGCCACCCAGCTTCTTATTTTTTAGTATGTATTTGGCTAACCTGGGTTTTTTGTGGTTCCAAATGAATTTTATAATTGATTATTATAATCAATTATAATCAATTTTATAATTGATATAACCTGGGTCTTTTGTGGTTCTGGATAAATTTTATAATTGATTGTTCTAAATCCTTAAAAATGATGTCTAAATTTAGATAGGGATGGCATTGAATCTATATAGAAGTTTAGGTAAAATAGTCATTTTGATGATGTTGATTCTACCTACCCATGAGCATGAGATTTTCTTCCATTTCCTTAGCTCCTCTTCAATTTCTTTCTGAACCAAACCAACAAAATTTTCCTTGATTTTAACTTTAGGTTCCTGTTTATTACAAAGACAATTCTAAAAAGCATTACTGTACTCAGAACCCTACTATTTCTAAAATATAACACTTCTTAAAGTTCAGAAGTTCATATAATGATATATTCATTATGGCAAACCCATCAGCTATTAGACAAATGTAGACATGTTCAGAGCTCAGTACTGGAAACAGCCTAGACTGCAAGTCTCCCTTCTATGTAAATGGAAATTTATCATAACATCAGATGTCATTCTGAGCTCATCATCTGGGCAATGTTAGAGAAACACAGTGGGAGGTTCTGTAATTGTCCCAAGTCACCTAAGTAGAGCCAATAGTCATACATTGGTCTGAATGGGACCCTAATTTCTGACCCTTCAACTACAAAATCTACTACATACCTAACCTTGAATTTAAAAAAGTAGGGAAGCTTGCATTACCATTCATGCTAGATAACCATTTTCCCCTTTCAGTTTCCACTTCATTCTCATAGGCAGATTTAATTTGATTTTTGGTGGCTTCCCCTATCTCAAGTTCTCCAATTAAATTATCTCTCACTCCTACTGTAGGAAGCACAAAATGCAGGCTACATAGAAGCTTAGCAAATAGTGATATGTACTAAAGCCAAAGAGCAAAGTGAATCAGTTGAACACCAAGCTTAAGATCTATGCTATCCTATTCTTTTCTGTTTATTTTGTTTTATTTTAGGCACCGTTGTTTATATTACTATTAATGAAAAGGTTTCATGTTAACAACATCCCTCACTTCACCTTCCCCAAGTGTCTACTTTCCCTCTACCACTATTTCAGTGACCCTACTAATCCCCCCACTTCCTTCCCTTGAGGAACTTCTTACCAAAGACCAATTTCTGTTACCTTTGAATGTTTGTCATTCTCCTACTTTATTTTTTGTTTGTTTGTTTTGTTTTGTTTGGTCCATACATAAGAATGCTTGTGGCATATTTTGGCTTTATGCGCAGGGTTCATTCCTGGCAAAGTTTGGGGGATCATACTTACTGTTATAAATCAAACTCAGCACAGCTACATTCAAGGCAAGAACTTTACCTGCTGTACTATTATTCTGCCATCCCCAATATTTCTTAATATCCACATAGAATATCATTCAGTGCCTGACCCTCTCCTTGTGACTAATTTCATTAAGCATGAGACTCTCTAGATATATCCATGTAGATGCTATTCTTTTCAAAAACACCTCAGCTCACAGTGATTTCCAAGTTGACTCAAGTTCCATATGAGGTCCATTAACTCAAGTTACACATGAGATTATACTATATGAAAAAGCCTGTAGTGGCAATTGCATCCAATGGATTTCCTCCATACTTTGCAAAAATTAGGTTTGAATTTCTCAGAAGTTCTCCCTTTAAAATAGGATGAATTGAATATAGTGTACCTTTAAGGTTGCAGCATCCTTCCCATTGACAAAATAGTAATTTTCTATCTTTTCTGCCCATCTTTTCCCTCACTTCTTCTCCATTACCCAAATTTTATTTTTCTTTGGTTCAAGGCTACAACTAGCTATGTACAGGGGTTACTCCTGGGTCTAGGCTCAGGGATCATTCCTGTATGACTCAAGAAACCATATAGGTTGCTAGGGATTGAACCCAGGTTAGCCATGTGCAAGTTAAGCACCCTACCTGCTATACTATTGCTCCAGTCTAAAGCCCACAGCTTCTGGGATAAGATGTGCTATCAGGAGTCAAAGAGATTGTACAGCAGATAAGGCCTGTAATGCTTCACACATATTCTACCAGAGATCGATCCAACATTCCATATTGTTCCCTGAACACTGAGTACAGAGCTAGAAGTAATCCCTGAGAATTGCTGGATATGGTCCAAAAAAAGAAAAGAAAAGAAAAGGAAAAAAAGAAAAAGAGAAGATTTGGCATCAGGATTTTGGGACACAGAAAAAGTTTTAGTCCATTAACGCTACTATAACAAAACAGTATCAGTTGAGTGGCTTATCAGCAGCAGATATCTGTTTCTCACAGTTCAAGAGACCTGTTGGATTCTAACATTCTTTTGGGGTTGCAAACCTCTCTCTTCATTTTATTCTCATGTAGAGAGCTGACTTGAGTCACCAATCTCATTCTTGAAGATTACTGTCTTAAACTAATTACCTTCCAAATGTTTCTCTCCTAAAATTGTTGAATTAAGGACTACAATTAATAATTTGAATAGAAGAGGTAACAAGCACTTGGTCTAAAGCAGGATCATTTTTGCCTTTGCCTGCACATCATCTATCCTCATTAGTCAGCACATTACTGTGAGGAGTAGTATACTTGTCTTGGAAAGTATTTTCTCAAGTATATGTTACTTACAATTCCCTCTTACAAAACAAGACATGACACCACCAAACTTTTTGGGGGGTTTCTTTTTTATTTTAGGAAGAAAATCAAAGAATTGATGCATAATGTTAGAAGGATTTTGTGTTACACTGAGAGCATATTTTGTTCAGGATATGAACAAGCGCTTTTGTCATTACCACAATACACATTTTCCACACATAAGCAATTACTAACAGTAATGATATTTAATTTAATTTCTTTGTCTTTGTTGCACTATATAATATTTGAAGGTCATTTCAAGGTGACTATATAACCAGCTCTTTATTGATGTTGTCATATGGATAAATATAAGTAAATGAGTAAGGAAAACAAACAGGCTAGTTATCAGTTGTGATGCTTAAACTTAGACCAACTCATTGACTTTCTTACCTTGGAAAATGTGTAGCTGTTAGAACATTTATATACAATTATAAAATACATAATAAACAAAATTAAGGCTAATTTTTATTTTGCTATATCGAACAAGAACTTAATTTGAAAAGCCTGGAAAAGACAAAGTACAATTTTTATTTGCTTTGCCAAAGTAAGATTTATTAGCCATTATAAAAGAGTAACATGACTTTACAAAAGTAATAAAATTAGATTCAGTTTTTCCACTTACCCATTTCAAAAAGCTCATTAAGTTTCCATGATAAAAGTGAAGGAACTATTAGTGATAATTACATGATTCAAAAATTCCCTAATGTATTAAACATAGTAAATGAAAGTAAAGGATGAAGTAAGTGAGTTTTTCTTCCATAACATCTTTAGATTCTTATGACTGAATCTTGGTCAGGTTGTGACATAGGCAGCTGTATATGCCATTAAATTACTAAGGCTATTTTCTAATTCTAATACTAATGGCTCCTTGATTGGTCAATATCTCCCTAAAATGTTTTCATGTCACAAAATGATTTATTCAGTTTACTCAGTCTTAGAAAGTAGCAAAAGTTATTACTTTCTTATCAACTAGTAAATGTTAAATGTATTATTTAGTGGTTAATCTATTGAATAACAGTTGAAATTAATAAGAGCTTATTACTATTTGTATTAACATACTTCTAATTATTAGCACATATACAGAATAAATGTTTTCATAGTTATTTTATTCAGTATTCATTATTTTTATCATAATTACATCTATTGTTTATGAGCAATCAATATATGTAATGGGTTAATTATATGTTAATTAATCAACTCCTTGTTCATAAACACAAGTTTAAAAGAGATTTGTATGCCACTTCTGACACAGTTGATAACAAGTGTCACTATTAATATTTACTTAGTATGTATTGATTTTATCAAGCATTTATTTTATATGTATTTTCTCCTGATTCCTACTGAGGTTAAAAATGCTTATAATTAAGAATTGATTGTTATTAACTATTATCAGTTACTTAAGTTTAATATATAATTAACATTACTGTTTTTATGCAAGATCAATGATTTATATTATTGATTGCTTTGTTCAATACCCAATTTGTTCTTTTTATTAAATTATAGTGTTATACTAGTCACTGTTTTAATGACTATTACCAGTCATTATTACTATCATTAATTATTAATTAATAAATTAATGTGAATGTTAAAAAGATGGGTATGCCAGAGTCTAAAGCACAGAATATATGGATCCTAAATGCCAGACTCTCAAAAATCAAATATAAATTATCTTAAAGTTCTGTCTAAAAGTATTGATATGATTAAATAGCTTCAAATATTTTGTATCAGTTTTATAGTCAAGTGTTTAATTGCTTTATGAAATTTACTTATATATATCGAGTTGATTTAAAAAACTTAGTTTTAAAGAACTACAACCATGCTGTGTTTCACATTTTTAAATATCTTCTTTTTGTTAAAAGGGTAATTGAACATTATTTCATAGCAATCTGTGAGAAGTTTTAAACATTTTAATACCCAGGACAAAAAACATCAGAA
The DNA here is from genome assembly GCF_024139225.1 of Suncus etruscus. Lineage (NCBI taxonomy): Eukaryota > Metazoa > Chordata > Mammalia > Eulipotyphla > Soricidae > Suncus > Suncus etruscus. Next base: position 65,650,771 of record NC_064851.1, read on the forward strand.
ATCAACATTCTAAAGAAAAGAATAAACATTTAAAAGAAAAATAAACACTTAATAAAATAAACACTTAAAAGAAAAATAAAATTAGAATACTTAAAAGAAAAATAAACACTTAAAATATGTATAAATAAGAGTAAATTTAAATATCATTAGAAAGACATGTTTAACATTGTCTTAACAATATTGACAGAAATACATATGGTTTACCTGGCAGGGTAGATACATGATCATGAAGGTGGTTTCCCCAGGGTGAGGCTCACTCATTGCACTCTGGCTGTGCTGACCCCTGTGATTTACCTAAATGTGGGTAATTCGACAGCATAATTTGTGGTAGTGGGGGACTGCGTTCGCGCTCTCCCTTGGGGGGACAGAAACAAAATGTATATGGAGTAAACCTATTTAGTATGTTAAATGGGAAGCACTGTTATATAACGTAGTGTGTTTAACATTCTTAACATATATGTGATGGCCACACGGGTATTCTAAACCTATGTGGAATCTTGAAGGATGGATATAGTTTTGTCAATTTCCAAAATTCATAAAACAGTTGCCATGACTTTCTTTCAATTATATTATAATACTACATTTAATTATGAAAAATGGTTCTAATACCCTATTATAATAAAAGATTACAAAGAACTTGACAAGTATTTAAGAGTACAAGCTTGTCAGACAACTGAGGATAAAATTTGGAGCACTTAAAGATAATCAAAGTTCTCTCATGTTTTGTTCTTTGTTGCTGGTTTCTCTGGGAGGGGAGTCTGGGGGAGGAGACCTTACCAGCAGTACCTGAAAAGGTCATGAGTGAGCGGAGGAATTGAACCAAGGTACCTGTTCTTGCCAATCTTTTGCTCCAGCCCTTTCAACTATATATCACAACCTTGAAAAACAGAACTCTCAAAAGTACTATGAGCTGCAACTACCTGTTAAATTATACCTTATTGCAAATAGAACTAAAATGCTTACTTATCCCTCTTTCTTATATCATCAGAACTTTTAGTTATTATTTTTAAAAAATGTCATTAAGGCCAAGTGATTTACAAAGCCATTCACATTAAGTTTCAAGCATACAATGTGAAAACACCAATCCCATCACCAGTGTTAACCTCCCTCCTCCATTGTCCACAGTTTGCCTCCAGTTTGCCTCCTTGACAGCAAATTTTTTAAGTTTCATTATAGTTAAGATCTCATACTTTCAGTTTTGTTTGTTCTGTGGTCAATAGCTCTATCTATATTTATCTTTTATATTTATATCTATATCACAGCTCTATTTTTATATACCACAGCAATGTGTTTGTTATATAAATCCAGGATGAAACATAATTTCTTTAGATAGAACATTTTATATTGATGACATGACGAAGTTTGACTAGAATGTCAGTTCATGTTATTTCAAGTACTAAGAGTGACCTCAGTGATGTAAGAAAATAGTTCTGAAGGCTTACTTATAGGATTCCAGTTTACTAAAAGAACAACTAAAGTAATCCCTTAGCAGTAATAGGAATCTGCAAGACATTTTAGGAATCTGAAAAAGTAAGAATATGGGTAAGTAAGAATTGAGGATGGACCCTGGAAGTAAACAAAACGTATTTTTCAAAAAGTTGTTGAAATAATCTAATCATAAGACATAGCTTTTAGTATATATAGAGACATAGACAGTCATGGCATTGCACAATTCATTATTCTGCTAAGCACCACTAGGAGTGATCTTTGAGCATAGAGCCAGAACTGAGACCTGAATATAGACCGTGCGGCCCACTCTTTCCCCTAAAAGAGTCCTGAGGTTGACCCCTACCAAACCTCTGGAGTCATACATCTAATATGGTAACAAAGAGCTTGTTGAAGTAAAATTTCCTACAAAAAACACTTGCTAAATTAAGCCATTTCCTGTACCTTGACAGAGGAGTTATTGCATTAAGATTCAAACTACAGACTTCAGACTCTCAGTGTCTAGAAGACAGCTCAAAGGGCAAAAGTGCCTGTTTTGCATGCTCAAGTCCTTGGGTTCCCAGCACTACATGGGGCTTTGAGCACCACCATGGATTCCTGGTGGCATGCAACATCACTGTGCATGTGTAATAGTGATCACTGAGCTAAGGATTGAGTCATTTTAGCCCTCTTGGCAATCAGGAGTGGCTCCTGGCTCCCTAAATATTTTCTAGCTGTCTTCTCCACCTCCCACCAAAAGCACAGATTCTAGGATTTCTCACATTAAATTAGATCCTGAACTAAACAAACTAGCAGATTAATTAATCTCTCTCTCTCTACCTTGATCTTTTATATCAAGTGTAAGTTGAGATAAAAATATAGTACCTCCCTCAAAGAGTTGGATTTAATAAGCAGATCACATAGGTAACAAAATAAGGTGTAGAATTCAATAACTAAATTAATACTCCCTATAATTATGATTGTCCTGATGAATGAGTGGTAGCTTTTGTTTACGATTTTATTCTCTTGGTTCACTTCAGCTGTGCTCCTTTTTCATAAGCAAAAGTAATTATAGGAAAGGGTAGGAGTCACCTCCCTAGCTGAGGATGAAAACTACTACACACTCATAATAGCAAAGGGGTTCAGAAACACTGTCCAATTATCTATATTTACATAATTTTCTCCTGTCATATTATATACTAAACACAGGCCTCATACTCTAAAGGTGAGAGGGGTTTGACACAAACAGATGCCTGAAGGGACAAAAAAGGGCATAGATAAAAGACCTCAGGAGGCAATACTTTTAGTTTAAGACCAAATGAAATATGTGATGAATTATATTAATTTATATAGCCATATCTTCCTGTATTTATTTCTTCCTTTCTATCCCAAACATCTAAAATAATAGTAGAAAACAAAGTGCACATTATCCTGGCTCCATATCCTTCCAAAGAAGACATATCTTTCCTTTAGTAACTAATAATAGGAGTGGGCTAATCACTTGGTTTAAACCAGGGGTTAAAGTTTCTCAACACAGGTGAAGGTTTTAGATAAAAATTCAGTGCATGCAAGTATCAAACATTTAAGACCAAATTTATGTTTATTATGGGTCTCTCTGGCAAAGTTGTGCTTACTAAAGCTTCAAATTTTTGTGGAAAATTCTATTTCATGTTTCAGTCTATGCCCCTCCATCCTCAGTATTGTTCTGGAACTCAGTTTCTCCAGCCATTCAAAGTTCCTCCATATTCCAACTGGAGATAAACTCTTGTCAGATTTGAGAGGTGATACAAGTTTTATATTTGTTTTACCCAAATAAAAATAAGATTAAATTATAAAATATTAAAATGTCTAATACATTTTATATTTTTAAATGTTATGCAAGCTCTATATGAGCAGAAATTCTAAAAACTACTGCTAACTTTCACAAACATATTTTCCTTCTGCCATGACACTGGCATATATTTCCTAGGAATATGCAACAAAGTACCACGAGCTGTGTGGCTTAGAAAACAGGATTTTTTTTGTCTTATAGTTCTGTGGTCTAAAAGCTCAAAATAAGTTGCTCAAGACTTAGATCCTTCTGAGGACTGTGAGAAAAAAATATTGTTCCCAATTTCTTTCACTGGCGTATATCTCACTGTGTTCCCCTAGTATCTTCTCTTCATAGTATCTTCTCTCTATACATTCCTGTCCATACTCAAATTTTCCTTTTTAATAAGGATAAAATCATACTTTAATGACATCATCTTATCTCATCACATCTGTAATGACCCTATTTCCAAATAAGGTCATATTCCATAGGTTAGGAATTCAACCTATAAACTGAAGGAACAGAAAATTTAGCCCAAGACAATGTCCCAAATCAGAGCTGTTTACATCCTGTGTGCAAAAATTAAGAAATTTCATGAATCAAAACCACAGTTAACAATCAATTTGAGTCCAAAGTTACTCGTTATTATTAACAAAGTTACTCTTTTATTATTATTATTACTCTTTATTATTATTATTATTATTATTATTATTATTATTATTATTATTATATTTGTAACCTGTGATCAGATGCAGAGATTCATTCTCAGTGCTTTCATTAACAATAAACTGAACAATATAGGATTTAGTGTGGATTCATTAAGTGGAGTTTTGTCTTTGGGTGATTTATTGGATTAAACTGTGCCCCTCACAAATATGAGTTCATACTAAACTACAATGTCTGTGAATGTATGATGATACTTAACAAACAGGCCATATTGGTTTGGCTTGGGCCCTAAGTTTTAACTCCTATCCTTATTTGAAGTGCACAGAGATACAAACATACAGAAGAAAGCAAGTGAAGGCAGAGCAGAGAAGGAAATTATACATCTACAAGTCAAGAAAGATTAAGTAAGGGTTTCCAAGGGATACCAAAAGCTAAGAGAAATAGGAATATACTTGCATGAATTGTGTCTATTTATTATTCATCCTTGAAATTAATAAATAACTACTATAGTCGTTAAATATTAGATAACTGAAAAATACAGTAGCAAGCTATATAAAATCTTTTCACTATTATTTTACAAGATTTCAATATCTTTAATAAATCTGTATTAAATTTTACAAAAATTTTACTCAATAAAGTATTTAAAACAGCAATAAATGCATTCATTTTATTTTATGAAACACCATAACCTTGTTCATGTTCCTTACTATCTAATAAGATTATACAATTGCAATAGTAAATATAACTTATTTAAAGCAATTTGGTAGCAAACAGAGCCCAAAATACTTCTAAAGCTAAACAAAAGACTAAGAAAGGGTATTTTTCTTTAGTAATGCTTAGTACAAGGAATTGTGAGGCTTATCACAGTTACCTTTTAGCAGAACTAAAAGATAAAAGTACTAAATAAATCTGATGGCTGAATCTTCCTTCTGTCTTTAGCCTTCTGTCTAAAGAAAGGTAAAGATGGAAAGCATGTCCCTATAGCTTAACACATTATTTTTTTCTGTCTCACTTGCCCAGTGAAACAGAGGTAGTGAGCCTCTACTGGTATTGGAAAGGGAGAGATTAGGATTTATGACAGAGAAACAGACAAAGATAGGGATCCAGGAGTTAGTTGACTTGGTAGATATACCTGGGGGGGGGGGGGTTGTAAGTTTAAGCACTGTCAGAAAATGTGAGATTTGAAATATTTGTATGTTGTAACCAATGATCAGATACAGAGAATATTTCTGTCTAGGAGACTTGACAGAAACTGGGGTGCTAACAATCAAAAGGAGACATAGGAAGAGATAAATCAAAAAGTACATCAAGTCAATGCCTTGAAGGCAAAATCAGCTGGATATCACTTATCTGTATTACTCTCAGTAGAAGTGAAATAAAAACTCAAGGAAAAAAAAAACATGACAGAAAATTAGCTCTGTAGTGAAAGTGAGTGTCAGAGGGGAAGATGCAACAAACTGAGATTTCCCCTGGTTAGATCAATGTGGTAGTTCCCTTTGTTTCCAGGATATTTGTGTATCTATGCATCCTTTACCCAACTCCCTAGGCAAGAATTTCTTTAATCTCTGTAAGATACTAGTTAAACACACAGAAAATGTTTAATGTTGCTTTGTAGATATTTGTACAGCCTTTCAAACAGAAATAAAATCACACACACACAGACACACACACACACACACACACACACACACACACACACACACACTGAATTGATATTTTCAGGAACCCCAAATTGGGAGTCCAGGGCAAGGGAGGGGTAGGAAGGTTAAAGATGAGGCAAAAGATAAATGTTAATATCCAAAACATTTGGTCTTAAGATATTTTGAAAATTATATAAATACATATCTTATCTGCATATAATTTTCCTGTGTCCATTTTAAAATATGACCATAAGCTGTAACTCACTGCATCAATAGATAGGGTTCACAGCCTGTATGTAGCTTTGTTCACAATACCCCAAGCCATTTCTGCCTGATTTGCTTAAGAATTTTCCAGAGAGAAACCATAATTAAGGGCTCAGGAAAGAAGAGCCTTTGAGCCGTCATGGGTGTGGCATCAAACTATTCGGCTTCAGATTCAGCTATTGGAGTCTTCCCAGATGACTTTTCTATAGCACAAAAATAAAAAAATTGTGATTTAAATTACCAAAATATGAAAGAGAGCATGCCCTTGTTTCTGGTTCTGTCTGCTTTTGCAAGTTCATCTCTGTTTCTTACTTATTTTGATTAAGGAGTATGTGTCCCTTCCAGCTCTGCAGAGAGCAGGATGTGCCTATATCTGGTGCCTAGTATTAAAGCTGTTAATAAGCCTTGTTAAGAATAAAAGAGAGGGCACCTGCAAATTCAAACCCAAAGGCTAATGGCTTAAAGGTAGAAGGATGACTGTATTTATCTATCTATTTATTTATATTTTTGTTTTGGGCCACACCCAGCTTGACTCCTGAATTTGCACTCAGAAACTAATCCTGGTGGTTCTAGCAGGACCATATGGGATGATAGGAATCAAACCCTGGTTAGCCTAATTCAACAACAATAGAATATAATAATTTAGTCAAGAGACTCAAACTATAACAATCTTTTTTTTTTTTTTTTGGTTTTTGGGCCACACCCGGTGACGCTCAGGGGTTACTCCTGGCTATGCGCTCAGAAGTCGCTCCTGGCTTGGGGGACCATATGGGACGCCGGGGGATCGAACCGCGGTCTGTCCGAGGCTAGCGCAGGCAAGGCAGGCACCTTACCTTTAGCGCCACCGCCCAGCCCCAAACTATAACAATCTAAATATAAAATGAACCTGTTACACTGGTAGACTAGGCAGCTAAGGGCAGGGTTATAGGATGCATGCTGGGAACTTGGTGGAGGGAGATCAACACTAGTTGTGGGAATGGCTCTAATTCACTGTGACTAAATTCCTGACATACATATAAGAAGGACTTGTAATTCACAATGTTCTCAATAAAAATTAAAAAACAATGAAAATGGCATTAAAATAAAGAGACCCTCAGGTCAATGGAATAGACTTAATTATTCAGAGTATGACCCCCAGACATACAATCAATTAATCGTTGCTAATGGGGCAAGAAATGCAAAATGGAGCAAGGAAAGCCTCTCAATAAGTGGTGTTGGGACAACTGGTCAGCCACTGCAAAATAGCAAACTCAGACCTCTATCTCACAACACAGAAATTGGCATACAACACAAAAAATACTAAAATAACCAGTGTTGGCATGGATGTGGGCAGAGAGGAACTCTCTCATTGGTTGCTGGTGGAAATGCCATCTAGTCCAGACTTTCTGGAAAACAATATGAGTATTCCTCAAAAAAAAAAAAAACAAAAACAAAAAACAAAAAACAAAAAACCCTGGAAATTGAGCTCCCATAATCTAGCAATACCAACACTAGGGATTACCCTAGGAACACAAAAACATAATACAAAAATGCCTTCTGCACTCCTATGTTCATTGTAGCTCTATTTACAATAGCCAGAATCTGTAAACAACCCAGGTGCCCAACAATAAATTAGTGGCCAATGAAACTGTGGACATCTACACAATGGAATACTATACAGCTGCTAGGAAGAAAATATAGTCATGAAATTTGTGTTTTCATAGATGGACATGCTGATTAAAATAAATCAGAGGGAGAGAGATATAGAATAGTCTCACTTATCTGTAAGATTTAAGAAAAATAAGAGAGTATAGTAATAATATCCTGAAACAATAGAGATGAGGCAGAAGGAGCAGCTTATGATGAAGCTAACCACAAGAGTGGTGAGCATAGTTAGAGAAATAGCTACAGTAAAAACTACCATGAATGTGATAGTGATAGAGAGAAATAGAATGTCTGTCCCCGAAACAGGCAAGGAGTGGGGGAAGAGAGAAATGCAGGACATTGGTGATAGGAATGTTGCACTTGTGAAGGGGGGTGTACACTTTTTGACTCAAATCCAACTATGAACTTGTCTGTAGTGTTTAAATAAAAATAAATTAAAATTAAATAAATGACTAAAATAATAAATAAATAACTTTCATGAAAAATAAAACAAAATCAAAAAGCCAATGCAAACAAAAAACTGACTCTTTGAAAAATAAACAAGGACTATAAGCTATTAGCAAGATTTTCTAAGAAAAAGGGAATTCTAATGAACCAAATCAGAAATGAAAGAAGGGATGTCAAAACAGACACTAAAGAAAAAATCAAAATATATTCAGAGATTACATAAAAATCTCTGTACCACAAAAGGAGAGAAAACTGGAATAAATTAATAACTGTTTGGACTCCTATAACTTTCCAAGGCTGATCAATGAAATACCTAAACAAACCTATATCTTTCAAGGATATAAAAAGACTTCCCCAAAACAAAAGGTGGGCACAGTTAGTGAATTCTGTCAACCTTTTAAAGGGACTTATTACCAATCATTTTCAGGCTCTTCTAATAAATGGAAGAATAAGAAAAAACCCAAATTTTTCAATGTTGCTAACTTCAATCTGATACCAAAGGTAGACAGATACACAAGGAAAAAAGAGAATTACAGGGCAATATATTCGATGAACACTGATACAAAAATTCTCAACAAACAACTAGCAAATAGAATCCAACAATTCATTGTATAATTAATACACTAATAAACAACTAATAAAATTTAAAATTATGTAAATAGCAAGCAATGCATTTGACAAGATCCAGCACCCATCCCTAATGGGAATTGAAGGATCTTTCTTCAATATAGCCAAAGACAGTTACTATAGAGCCCATGACAAACATTATGTTCAATGGCAAAAATCTAAAAAACCATTTTTCTAAATTCTGTCACCAGAGAACTTGTCCATTCTTGTCACTTCTATTTTAGATACAACTGAAAAATAATTGCTATATGCAATAAACAAAAACAAGATCTCAATGTTATCAATATAGGAAAGCAAAAATCCTGTAGTGCTCACTGGATAATTAATTTGATATTTCTTTCTGTATTGTTGTGGTGGTGTTTCAATACCTTCTTCATGTCCTCTCACAAATTGAGGTTGAAAGCCTCTAGAAGGTCTCTGCCCATTTTCAAAGTATTTGAATTCTTTCTTTCTTTCTTCTTTCTTTCTTTCTTTCTTTCTTTCTTTCTTTCTCTTTCTTTTCTTTCTTTCTTTCTTTCTTTCCTTTCTTTCTTTCTTTCTTTCTTTCTTTCTTTCTTTTCTTTTCTTCTTTCTTTCTTTCTTTTCTTTCTTTCTTTCTTTCTTCTTCTTTCTTTCTATCTTTCTTTCTCTCTCGTCTTTCTTTCTTTCCTTTCTCTCTTTCTTCTTTCTTTCTTTCTTTCTTTCATTCTTTCTTTCTTTCTTTCTTTCTTTCTTTCTTTTCTTTCTTTCTTCTTTCTTTCTTTCTTTCTTTCTTTCTTTCTTCCTTCCTTCCTTCCTTTCTTTCTTTCTTTCTATTTTTTTTCTTATTTTTGTACCCCATTCTATTGCTTTTCTTTCCTTCAAACAAAACCACATAACTTGATTTATCTAGTTCCATCTCTTAAATAGAGGGGGAAACAAGGGAGGGTACCAGGACCAAACATATATATGACCACTAATAGAAAGCTAGACAAAGAGGGGTTCCCTACTCTAGCAGCCTGGGGTGTGATGGTGGGGTATGTGGGTTGCAGAAAGGGAACTGGGATGAGGGGAGGACAAATTTGGTGATGGGTATTCCCCTGATTCAATGTTAATATGTACCTAAAATACTACTGTGAAAGATATGTAAGCCATTATGATCACAAAAAAAAAAAAAAAGGAAAGCAAAAATCAAACTCTCACTGTTTGCAGGTGGCATCTACTATGTTTAGAACATTCTAATGACTCCAAGAAAAGCTTCTAGAAACTTTTAGATTTCTAGAAACTTCTAGATTTTTATATTATAGTGGCAGGCAACAAAATTATATCATAATTCATGTTTTTATACAGAAATAATAAAAGTGAAGAAAAAAGATACTAAAAACAACCCCATAAGTGAAAAAACAACTATACAAAGAATGTTACAAAACTCTGCTTCAAGAAATTACAGGACACAAAAATGGAAATGTATTCCCTGCTTATGAGTTAGGAGGATTATTATCATTAAAATGATAATAATTCCCAAAGCATTGTACATTTATTACTTATTTAGTTATCTATTTTATTTATTTTGGGTCACATCCGAAGGTGCTCAGGATTACTCCTGGCTCTGTGTTCAGGAATCGGCCCCAGGCAGGCATGGGGAAACCATATGAGATGTCAGGATTCAAACCACTGTCCTTCCTGTGTTGGTTGTGTGCAAGGGCTAATGCCTTACCGCTGTGCTATTGCTCCAGCCCAGGATTGTACATATTAATGCAATCTCTATAAGTATGACGATGCTATATTTTCAAAGAAATAGAACAAACAATCCTAAAATCCATATGAAAAGTAAATGTTCATGAATAGCTAATGCAATCTTTGGATAAAAGTATATGGGGAAGCGTCACTTTTCCCAACTTCAACTGTACTATAAAGCAGTTGCCATTTAAATAGCATGGGCCTGGGCCGGAGAGATAGCACAGCGTCATTTGCCTTGCAAGCAGCTGATCCAGGACCTAAGGTGGTTGGTTCAAATCCTGGAGTCCCATATGGTCCCCCATGCCTGCCAGGAGCTATTTCTGAGCAATAGCCAGGAGTAACCCCTGAGCACCGCCGGGTGGTGGCCCCCAAAGATAAAATAAATAAATAGCATGGGACTGAAATAGAGATAGTTCTTCAGATTAATGGTTTAGATCTAAATATTCTGATACTGTCAGGGATATGAACAATTAATCTTTAATAACAGATCAAATACAAAGTGAAGCAAAGAAAGCCTCTTCATCAAATGTGTTAGGATAATTGGTCATTTACATGCCAATAAATAAACTCAGACCTCTTTTTAATGCCAGGCACAAAAGTCAAATCTAAATGGATTAAACATATTGATACCAGACATGAAACCTTAAGGTACATAGAAGAAAACATAGGTAGAACTCTCCATGACATTGAAACTAAAAGCATATTTTTATCAAATATCAAAGGAAAAGGTGACTAGAATACAAAGACTATCCATGCAATGGAAGAAACTATTTACCCAACACATTCTGATAAGAGGTTAATATATAAGATATTTAAGTTATTAAGAAAAATATACAAATACATATAAAAATGAGAAGAGACAAACAGAGGCTTCCTCAAAAAAGAATTACAAATGAAAAATATGCACATGAAAAATGTTCCACATTATTATTCATAAGGGAGATGAAAATCAAAACAACAATGATATATTTCACACCACAGAGAGACTGATACATATTACAAAGAACATAACAACCAGTGCTGGCATGCATGAGGAGAGAAGGGACTCTGGTTCACTGCTGGTGGTAATATTAATGGGTCCGGCTTTTCTGGAAAAGAAATATGGGATATTCCTCAAAAAAATTAGAAATTGAGTTTTCACGTGATCCAGCATACCACTCCTAGGGAATATATATTAGGAGTTCCAAAACACAATGCAGAAAAGCACTCTTATATTTCTTTGTTCATTCTAGCTTTATCACAATAGCTAGAATATAGAAACAATCCAAGTACTGAGAACAGGTTGAGTGGGTAAAGAAACAGAGGTATGGGGCCTGGAGAGATAGCACAGCGGCATTTGCCTTGCAAGCAGCCGATCCAGGACCAAAGTTGCTTGGTTTGAAATCCCGGTGTCCATATGGTCCCCCGTGCCAGTCAGGAGCTATTTCTGAGGCAGACAGCCAGGAGTAATGCCTGAGCAACGCCGGGTGGTGGCCCAAAAACAAACAAACAAGCAAACAAAAAGAAAACAATGGTACACCTACATAATTAAGTATTATGCAGTTTGTTAGAATAACACAATGGAATATTATGCAGCTGTCAGAGAGGACGAAGTCATGAAATTTTCCTATACATGGATGTATATGGAGATCTATGATGCTCAGTGAAAATAAGTCATAGAGAGAAAAATGCAGAATGGTCTCACTCATCTTATGGGTTTTAAGAAAAATGAAAGACATTCTTGCAATAATATATTTTCAGACACAAAAGATAAAAGAGCTGGAAGTTCCAGCTCACCACAGGGAAGCTCACCACAAAGAGTGATGAGTTTAGTTAGAGAAATAACTACAATTTGAACTTTCCTAATAATGAAAATGTATGAGGGAAATGGAGAGCCTGTTTAGAGTAACAGGCGGGGGTCCGGGTGGGGAGGAGGGAGACTTGGGTACAGTTGGTGATGGGAATGTTGCACTGGGTGATGGTGGTGGTTCCTTTACATGACTGAAACCCAAACACAATCATGTATGTAATCAATGTGTTTAAATAAATAAAAAAGGTAAAATATGAATTTCATGTAAATTTAATAAAATATGTTACTTAAAAAAAAAGAAAGAAAGAAAAATGTAGTTGGGGCGGGTGAGGTGGCGCTAGATGTAAGGTGTCTGCCTTGCAAGCGCTAGCCAAGGAAGGACCGCGGTTCGATCCTCCGGTGTCCCATATGGTGCCCCCAAGCCAGGGGCAATTTACTGAGCGCTTAACCAGGAGTAACCCCTGAGCATGAAATGGGTGTGGCTGAAAAAACAAACAAAAAAATAAAGAAAAGAAAAAATGAAGTTGTGAAATTTGCTTATAAATGGTTGATATGGAGAGGTATTATGCTGAGTGAAATGAGTTAGTGGGGAGAGGGACAGTCATAGAATAGTCATACTCATTTCTGGAATAATAAATAAAATATAGTATGGTAATAAAATATAAAGACAATAAGGATGAAGGCTAGGAGGACCAGTTTCAGGTAGGAAGCTTTGCCACAAATAGCAGGGAGTGCAGTCAGGGCACAGAAGAGACCACTATGACAATGAGAGTTGTAACTGATCACAGTGGATAATAACTGGATGTTGAAAGATATAAAGTTAAAAGATATAAGATATAAAGATATTATTGCATGATACTCTCTCAGTAACAACATTTTAAGGCAGGTATTTAAAATGAAAATAACAAGAGAGAAATAAATACATATATAGAGAAGAAAAATTGTATGCTCTAGAGGCAGGAGAGAGAAGGCAGAAATATTGGTGCTGGATAAATATTGTACTGATGAAGAGCATTGTACATTGTATGACTGATATTCAATCATGAGCAACCTTGTAATTGTGGGGGGAAAATAAACTGTATTATGATCCAGCTTGTAATTAAAGAGTTTAAATTAAATAATTAAAGCAAAAGTCAAACAAACAAAAAAGAAACATGTACAAGGGAAAAAATAAGGCAGTATACTTCCTACCAGAATTATAATGCTAAATGCATCTTAAGTAACAAACTTCTCACTTACGTTAGCATGTACTTGTTTTGACATGTTCTTCCTTCAACCAGCTCAGTTTCTATATCTTATGTATAAGAGTTAGCATATGGTGGAATTATTTTGTACTTTTTCATTCCGCCTATTTCTTTCTTTTTTAAAAAAAATTTAATATCTTTATTTAAACACCTTGATATGGTGGATAAACACCTCAGAAACACAGGTGAAGAAGAAAAGGAAAGGAAGTATCTCCACAGCTACTGGCAGGGCTCACGGAAATAGAGGGCCACGAGTTATTAGGCACACTCCAGCATCCCTTCCTGAGATTGAAAAAAAAAAAGGAGGTAGAACTTCTGTGCCTTTTATTTATACAGAATAGGAGATTCTCTGAAACAAAGAATGCCTACATTTCAGCAACTTATATACCATACTTCCAATTGTTGTAACATTGGCAATGAGGACAAAAGACATAGGATTTGTTTCTGTGCAATTATTACAATTACTCCAGCTCTTTTGATCCAATTCTACTCTCTCCAGTATTAGAGGGATTGCATTTGGAGATATGACTAAGAAGAACACTCTAAGTTTGATCACCCTCAGTCCAAATGACTACACTTAAACTTCTCTTATTCATTGTCGATATTTTATAGCTTCAGTTTGTAGACACTAGTCAAAATGATAAACAATTTTTCTCACCTTAATCTGTCATAATCCTTAATTTGTCTTTTAATTCCAGAGTGACTACTTCCCTAAAAATGATCAAAAATATTAATTGAAAATCTTCTTTCTCCCTTTAAGGAAAGGGGATTGATATAATATAAAAAATATATATTAAGGGTTGTTGTACTATCTCCTACAGATTCAATGACTTGTTCCTGTTATCTATTATGAAATAAAATTGGGGCTGAAAATTTATAATGTTGCATTTAAATATTCCATGTACACATTCCAGTCTTAGAAATCATATTCATGTAAAACTCTCAGATATGCTATTCTTAGCTCAATTTTTATAGTGATTATAGTATAGGGAGTATAGCTATGATGTTGCCATGGTTATCTACCTATTAATAATCAAACTTGCTTCTTCACACTAATTATAATGTATATTTGAAAATGGAGAAGACATTTCAGTTTTATTAGCAATTTAATATGTTAAGTTTGAAAAATATATTTGGATATTATAAGCCATTTTAAGCTCTTGATGTTCAATTTCTTCTCTTCTATTATCAGTATGTTTTTGCCTTTGTTTAGTTACAGTAATCGTTTCTCAAAGGATAAGAATTTTATGCTTGATAGAGTTATTATAACTTTCCTGAGAAGTTTGAAGCAAAGGTGAGAGTATGAAATTATGCAGAAAAAAACCCAGAAATATGTCTAAAAACCATAAAGCACCAACAAATAGAATCTTTGTATTTATTTAAATTTTTATCAGACCTATCCTCCAGAATCTACAGTATCACCGACAAATTATTAAGGAAATAAAACATCTCAGAATCATATCAGCAAGATTTAACAGCTAACTTTTTTTTTTACTGAAAATAACTGAAACGTAAAGACAAGAGTAATCCCTGAGTGTCACTGGTGTGGGCCCCCAAAACTAAAAATAAATAAATATTGTACACAATTCCTCTCAAAAAATTAGCCTCGTCCATATCCCATACATATCACATTTTTATAGACTTCTCTGAACTTAAACATTAGAACTTTCTGCAGTACACTTCCAGTAATAGTTACACTATATACACCAAGAACTGTTAACTTTTCTAAACAAAATCACAAGAACATTTTTGCAAATAACACAGTTTGAAAATAAGTTGTTACCTACGATACACAATAAAACATCATAGCAATTAGAAAACATCACTAGGATAGCTGAGAACTGTTAAGATTAACAACATTTTGAAACAAAAGGAGCTAGAAAACTCTTTCAAAGAAATCATACATTGGGAAAGTCACTATATAAAGACCAAATTTAGAACATAGAGAATAAATATTTGCAGCTAAGAAACAGTAATTCTTTGGAACCTCCCAGATATAATATGTAGGCCTCAATTCCATCTGATCTGCACTACTGCTTCTGCAATTCTTTGTAATATCTAGGCCATTTTAATTGAAATATCATTTTATGTTATAGAAGTTAAGTTTTTTTTATTCAAAGAAATGCTTAAGACATGTAGAAAAAAACTACTTCAAATTAGTAATATCAAAGGTTTAAATCAACTACAGCTTAAAATTACAAAGAAGAGATTTGGTTTAGATTATTCTAAAATGTACATCCTTTGTCCCTGAGGCTGCTGGTAGATGTTTACACAGACATATTATCAGTAAATATCTTCTTACTATATTTAACCTAGCCATGATAGCAGATTTCTATACAGCAATCCTAGTTTTTAGAGAAAAACTCTCTAGAAATACTCGGTGTGCGTGTTGACATAGACTTGATACAATTAATATGTGAAAATAACAAAACAAAATATATTTACCTAACTCAGTTATAATTTCACTTTTAAGAAATCCATGTAAATTATTACATAAGTTGCCTATTTAAAAATGTTTTCAACTATCTCTACATCACTTTCATTTTTTCAATTTTGACACAATTATTTAGAATTGATATATATAAAGTGCTAAACCTAATTTTTAATGTACGATAACAAAATATGCTGTTTCTAATAATAATAATAATAATAAGTGAACTATCAAAATGACAGTATATTCAATTGTATATATTTTTCTTTCTTTTCAAAAGTTAAACTTATCTATAGATCAAGTCAATTCTTAGAATTCTTAACATAGTTTAAAAATTTTAATTTGTCTTACTTTTACATTGTTAGTTGTCATTGGGAAATATGACCTTAAATGCTGGTTTTTCATTTGTTTAAAAAACATTACCACCCACACAAGACTCTATGTTTCAGTTCTATGATACTTTTTATATTGTCACATGTTATATCTTCTTTTTTATAAACTTAGAAAATTCACACACACACACATACACACACACAAACAAGCTTTAAAGTATGGACCCCTAAGCAAGATAACTTTAAAATATATTTTAAAACTATACAAGAAACTTTTCCCACCCATGTTCAATTTAAATTTATTCTTAGATACAGGATTTCAATGAAATCACCTTACATCAATGTGGGTAATATTTTTAGGCTTCACAAGAACAGTGGTTTCCTTTTAATATAAAAAGTTTAAGGTAGACAAAATAAAATTTACATTTCCTTGCCAAAATTGTGTTTTTGTGAACTTAATTTTAAAAAACTGACTGAAGTGACTGATAGGGTACTTTCCTTGCATGTGTTTGAACTGTTTTTGATCCCTAAGTACCCCATATGGTTACCTGAGTCCCTGCCAGGATTGATCCCTTAACAGAAAAGCCAGGAATAAGCCCTGACCACTGTCTATTGTGGCCCCAATGCACCAAATTAATTAATTAATAACCACATCATTTTATTTGTTATATTATATTATTCTCATGTCCTTCAATAAAATGGAAACAAATATGGCCATGACCATCTGCATCTGAGTCTGTATTCCTCAACCCAGCTAATCAAGTTTCTACATTTCAATTATCTAAAGTGTAAAAAATGGTATGCTATATCAAATATATATATATCAAAATAAACTACAGTACAACATTGTGTAGCTGTATATGTATGTATTGTACATATGTGTGGTATATGTATACACATGACTCAATTCATATTTCTGATTGACAGCTTGAAATTTCTTAACCATTGAGAGTGTCAAAGTATCTCCTGTCATAAAGGCAACCTTTTAGGAAAACCGAGTCTGGAGTTTGTCAGAAAAACCAACATCAGAGCTAAGGCTCAAATTTTCCATTTTCACCCCCAGACCTCTGGGTAGTAACAGAGAGAGAATCTAAAGTTTGACTACAATCACCAAGGGCCAAAATGTTAATCAGATCTATCACCCTCCAATCCTCCAAAAGTCAGAGGCTTCAGAGAACTTTTGAGTTGGGTGAAAAATATAGATTTGGAGAGAAAAGACATTGATAAAACAGTAAGCATTGTCCTTTTCACCATAATTTTTGGCTTAAATATCTTTTATCTAGATATTCCAATGTTACATTTTGTTATAAATTGTGATTATATAACTGGTTTCCTGAGTCTGAGCGCTGCTCTAACAAATTAATGGAGCCTGAGGAAGGTGTCCTGAAATCTCTCACATATAGGCAGTAGGGTAGACTGAGAGACTGAGAAACTGACTCCTTCAGCTATAGAATGTGGTATTATTAGGGTAAGAGGTATTAGGGTAAGTGGTAAGAGAGTTAAATAGAATTGTGTTGAATTCTTTGATATCATTGTTGTTGAGTGAAAATTGTTTAGTGTGGGGACATCTCACATATACCAATGTTGGCAAATGAGCTTGAGAACCCATCTCAGTCACTATCTCCTTTAAATATTATAATTTAAATTCCATTGTAGTTTAAATATAGGCCCAAATACCTTCCCAATGTTCCAGGTTTAGAATAGCAGAACCTAACCCGATTCAGTTTTCTCTTATGTTATTCTTTCCCTTTACTATCAAAACTATATTATGTGTTTAAAGAAAAAGGCTGAAGACATGAAGCAGAGTAAAGATATAAAATGAGAGGAGATGAAAGGAATTTTGAGTCCCACTGAAAATTGACTGCAGCACTTAATTCTTTACTTGAGCTCCCAAAACTCAGGTTGAAACTTTCTTATCTAGGCAGAGAATCAGACCTTTCTGTAAGAAAATAGGTAAGAGGATTATTAACAAATTTATTCATTCAAGTCAAATCTGATGCTCAAATATAACATTTTCACTATAGCATCCTAAATCATGACTAGACAGTTAAAAATTTCCAAATAAATAGTTTGAAGTCTCTTGACATTGATGAAGGTGATATCATAAATAGTCAACCAAAAAAACATAGGAAGAACAATTTAGAGAGTACCCCTAATATTCTCAGAGAAAACAGAGATTGTCAAACCCAATGAACAAGAACATGGAAATGTTTAGTAAGACCTCCAAACAATAATACTCTCACAGGGAAAAAGAAACTTAGATATTAACTAAGACTAGAAGATAATTTGAGTAACCATCTCAGTAAAATAGCAAATAAAAGAAATCAAAGAAAGAAAGTAAAAAGATAATAAAATTGAAGCAATGATATTTCCTTGAAGAGATGAGAGAAAGCTGAAGGCAAAAAATCATTTAATTTTACAGAATTAAAAAAAATACTATTTGTCATATTGGAGGATCCATTACAATGTTGAAAAAACCTCAGTACTAAATAACTGTGAGTTTTCAGAATCTGAGATAATATAAAGCAAAAATAATGTTGACTTTGAAGGAGGCAAGAGGCAGATAAAATAATCCAACGTAAATATTAATTAAGTAATTTTAAGTTCTAAATGCCAATAGAAAAACTAGAACAGAAAAACTAGAACACCTTCAAACATTTTATTGAGGGTCAGCAGTTTAGAGTGTCTTTCATTCTACCGACATGAGTTCAATCCCCACCACCATCATTTGATCTCCAATGCCAGACAGGAATAAATCTTGGTGCAGAGCTGGGAGTAAGCCCTAAATACACCCAGTGCAACCCCCAAACCATAAAAAAAATTTTTTTGTTTGCAAAATACTTTCCAACCTAGAATAGTTAATAAAAAAAATGCCTAGTCAAGTAGAGGGTAAATATAATAGCTTTTAAATTTGTACTTGTTATAAAGCCTTTTTTCACTATGACCCCTTATTAGAGAAATTTCTTAAGGATGAATTTTACCAACATGAGGAAGAAAATTATCACTAAGCCCAAGGCTACATATTATTCAGTTTGAGACAAGAATGAGAACTTTTCTAACCTGACTCAGGTTTGGCATCAACATGCTGCCAATAGAGTTTTTGTGCCTTCTCCACTGTCAGATAAGTCCTGCTAGGTATTATTAGTCAATATACCCAATTTTCATTCTATAACTATTCTTTGATCTTCTTGACACTTATCGGTGGATGCTAGTGAATTTAGATAAAGAGCATCAGCCCTTCTCTGTTGGCCACATTTCTTTTGAAAACTTGCTTATTAAACAGTGTGAGAATGTACACACCATTATAATAAAAAGGATGTGAGGGTATAGTGACTCTTAGGCCTTATTTTGCAACTCAATAAATGTATTGTCTGTATATAATTTTCCAAACTGGGTTGCTACATATTCATTCTGAAAGATTAAATAGTTCCAGGAGTAATAACAAATGAAGTGCCTAATCCTTTTAGGCTGGGGTTTTTCTTTCCAAAAAATGTGCGGGAAGAAAGTCCTATTAGTAGCAGACAAAGTAAGAGTTCTCTTACTATTTTCTGAAGACACTAGGCCTTTTCATTTGAAATGTTATCTAATATATATTCTATTCATCTACCTCATTTGCATCAAAATTTCAAAACCAGGCAAACAAAAAATCCTTATAGATATTAAAAAAGAGAATGATTAGAGACTAGCTTTTATCAAGACTGCCTTAAATCATGTGATTAATTTTAAGTGAGAAAATGCATTTATGACTACTATTATAATAGATAAATAAAATTAATTCCTGTAATAACTCTTTATACTCACTGTGCTGAAAACCACGTGCATTCTTCCTCTTCCTTTTATGATACAGAGCCCTCCCTTTTGGAGCTTAAGTTAAATATGAGAGACCATGCAGAATTTGTATGAAGAATTCTGTTTATCTCTGTTTCATTTGTTTTGCCTTTTTGATTTCATTTTAGTGTTCAGAAAAAAATTGAACTACTAGAATAAGTGCTATCTACATTAAAATATAAACATAAGAAATAAAAAGCAACTATGGGAAAATAAAGAACTAGCAATATTTTATTTTTTTAAAATTAATATCTTTATTTAAACACCTTGATAACAAATATGATTGTAGTTGGGTTTTAGTCATGTAAAGAACACCCCCCTTCCCCAGTGCAACATTCCCATCACCAATGTCCCAAATCTCCCTCCTCCCAACCCGACCCCTGCCTGTACTCTAGACAGGCTTTCTACTTCCCTCATTCATTCACATTGTTAGAATAGTTCTTAATGTAGTTATTTCTCTAACTGCACTCACCACTCTTTGTGGTGAGCTTCATGTAGTGAGCTGTAACTTCCAGCCCTCCTCTCTTTTATCTCTGAAAATTATTGCAAGAATGTCTTTCATTTTCCTTAAAACCCATAGATGAGTGAGACTATTCTCCCTCTGACTTATTTCACTCAGCATAATAAATTCCATGTACATCCATGTATAGAAAAATTTCATGACTTCATCTCTTCTGACTGCTGCATAATATTCCATTGTGTATATGTACCACAGTTTCTTTAGCCATTCATCTGTTGAAGGGCACCTTGGTTGTTTCCAGAGCCTGGTTATTGTAAATAGTGCTGCAATGAATATAGGTGTGAGGAAGGGATTTTTGTATGGTATTTTTCTATATCCCTAGGAGTGGTATAGCTGAGTCATATGGGAGCTCAATTTCCAGTTTTTGGAGGTATCTCCATATCGCTTTCCATAAAGGTTGGACTAGACAGCCTTCCTACCAGCAGTGAATAAGAGTTCCTTTCTCTCACATCCCCGCCAGCACTGCTTGTTCTTATTCTTTGTGAAGTGTGTCAATCTCTGTGGTGTGAAGTAGTACCTCATAGTTGTTTTGATTTGCAGCTCCCTGATGATTAGTGATGTGGAGCATTTTTTCATGTGTCTTTTGACCATTTGTATTTCTTTTTTGTCAAATTGTCTGTCCATTTCTTCTTCTCAATTTTTGATGGGATTAAATGTTTTTTCCTTGTAAAGTTCTATCAGTGCCTTGTATATTTTGGATATTAGCCCCTTATCTGATGGGTATTGGGTGAATAGTTTCTCCCACTCAGTGGGTGGCTCTTGTATCCTGGGCACTGTTTCTTTGAGATGCAGAAGCTTCTCAGCTTAATATATTCCCATCTGTTAATTTCTAGCAATGATATTTTAGGACAGTAGGATAAGCAACAGTTTCTAGAAACCAAGTTTAATGTAAAGAGGAATCGGTGCTTAGAAGTGATCTTCATCCTCTCCCTGACACTTAGAATAGCAAATTGTGTTATATTCACTATTATCTCCTCTATTTCCAACATTAATTAAACTTGTATTGTGATTATTTTTATTCACAGTTATCTTTTTTATACCGTTGTAAAATATATTACTCACTCAGCTTTTAAGTCTTAATCATCAAGGAAACAATCTACCTTTATTCAGAAATACAAGGACTAGGTGTCTCTAATTTTAAATAACAATCAATCATATGCATTAATCAATGAGTTATGTTGAAATAGGGCAAGTGTGCCTTCTACTTTTTTCTTGAACATTTTGCTCCCCATGTAAGTGAAAAAGCAGTATTCAGAAACAAAAGCACCTATAAAGAGATGAGGGGAAGGAAGGAAGGAAGGAAGGAAGGAAGGAAGGAAGGAAGGAAGGAAGGAAGGAAGGAAGGAAGGAAGGAAGGAAGGAAGGAAGGAAGGAAGGAAGGAAGGAAGGAAGGAAGGAAGGAAGGAAGGAAGGAAGGAAGGAAAGAAGGAAGGAAGGGAGGGGAGGGAGGGAGGGAGGGAGGAAAGAAAGAAAGAAAAGAAAGAAAGAAAGAAAAGAAGGAAAGAAGAAAGAAAGAAAGAAAGAAAGAAAGAAAGAAAGAAAGAAAGAAAGAAAGAAAGAAAGAAAGAAAGAAAGAAAGAAAGAAAGAAAGAAAGAAAGAAAGAAAGAAAGAAAGAAGAAAGACAGACAGAAAGAAAGAAAGAAAGAAAGAAAGAAAGAAAGAAAGAAAGAAAGAAGAAGAAAGAAAGAAAGGAAAGAAAGAAAGAAAGAAAGAAAGAAAGAAAGAAAGAAAGAAAGAAAGAAAGAAAGAAAGAAAGAAAGAAGAAAAAGAAGGAAGGAAGAAGGAAAGAAGGAAGGAAGGAAGAAAGGAATGGATGGTGGGAGGGAAAGTAGGGAAGGTGGGGAAGAAGGGAAGAGAAAAGAAGGAAGGATAAGCAGAAATTGTTTTTTAGTTGCCTTAATCTTTTCACATGTTCATTACTGCTGAAAAAAAAACTGGGCAAGAAAGAAGCTCCTCAGTTAAATTTTGTGCTTAAAAGAAAAAAGGAGTAGTCCCTGTGATACTTACCTCAGAAGAATGACAGATGCATATTTTACAAACAAAATCTGGTTTAATTCTATAACAATATATGTCAGAAAATATCTAGATGTAGTGTATGTCCACTTTCAATATTAATTAAAAAATGGGACTGCAGAATAGATTTACAAGATTATTGTCTGAAACTGAAAAGAATTAATTTTAAGAGAAATACTGTTGGGGCAGTGAGGGTGGCGCTAGAGGTAAAGTGTCTGCCTTGCAAGCACTAGCCAAGGAAAGACCGCGGTTCAATCCCCCGGCGTCCCTTATGGTCCCCCCAAGCCAGGGGCAATTTCTGAGCGTTTAGCCAGGAGTAACCCTCTGAGCATCAAATGGGTGTGGCCCCCCCAAAAAAGAGAAAAACTTTTATTCAAGATTCTGGGCAAGAAATAGAAGAGGAATCACAAGTACTTTTCTTTATGAGACCAAGTTCTTTTCTTCATTCTTCATTATTCCTATCCTTTCCAAATAACCATTATTTGTCAAAGAGGTATGATGATATATTCTGAGTAAAATATATGGATATGATATTCAGAAACACTGTAAATCTTTTGGCCATCATCTTACTATTTTACAAGTCTTACACCAAGAATACAGTTCATTTAAATATTAGACTCACTCTTTTCTGGGAGTGACTATTATTTATTTTGAAGTTAACATCATTTGATCACAATAATGTTTTGGAGGTCATTTTTAATAAATGGCCTTCATGCTGGTCCTCACTAAGTACAGTCAATTGGGGAATTATAGAATAAGGACATAAAAGCTTTTCTGTCATTCAAACTAGAAGAGTGCAATGATTGGAATAATTTCTTTTTTCATCATTTATTTTTCCAAGTTTATGGTGATTAGGAATACAAATAAGATGCAAAAGAAAAGAGATTACCAAGCTCTATTTTTTTGCATGCTATTGTCCTGTGACTGAATTAGATTAGTGTCTTTCTGCTGATTTTTGAAATCTATTTTGGTCATGTCAGGAAGCACTGACAAATGCAAAATGGAGTAAGTTGGTAAGAATATCATTATCAAAGTCTGCTTTACTTATCCATACCTTCCTTTTACTTCCAGTTATTTCCCAGTTTCAAAAGCAGCATTCCCATAGCATACAAAGCCTAGAAAAAACAAAGACTAAGGAAAGTTTTTCATTAAATGTCAATATTAGATGTCAATATTGTCCAAGCTTAAGTATTATACTGATCCACTTCCCTTGTAGAACAAATTCAGTTTCTTAACATTTGCTGTGATGGGGAAAGGAAATTTAAATTAAGTAAATAAAAAAGCACATTAATTCCTTATGTGTTTTTTAACTGTCATCTAGTCATAAAATAACATTGGGATTACATTTCTTAATAAATCATTGATTGAGATCTATAGGTCTACAGAGAAATCAACAAAGCCAAAAATTCATTTATAGCCTTTCAACTAGAAAAATTTATTAGAAGTAAAAATAAAACTGGTAAATTTCCATTGCTACCATATCCCTTTTCTCACAATTCCATTTAACATTATATACCTACAACAATTTTGTGATAAATAATTCACTTTTTAGATGGAACAATAATTTTTATATAACACCTGGTCTTAGGTTAATGAATAAGTAGTGGTCCAATTATTTATTTTGGTTTGAGGCTACACCTGGAGGTGCTCAGGGGTAACTTCTGGCTCTGTACTTAGGAATCATTACTGACAGTGATCATAGGATCACATCGAATGCCAGAGATAGAACCCAAGTCAACTGTCTATAAGGCAAGTGCCTTACAACTGCACTGTCTCTCCTGTCTCCAATTAGTTAGCTGAATAAAACAGTTTATTAAAGATAAAGAGACCCAGAAGTATAGGATGAATTAGAGTTGGCTATTGTTAATATATTTAATGTAAATGCAGTTAGCAATTTTTAAATATTTACTCAGAACATTTAATGAGTAAATTTTTTTTTTAAAACAAATTTTTAAATTTAAAATTTTAAATTTTTAAAAATTTTAAAATTTTTTAAAACAATTTTTAAATATTTACTCAGAACATTTAATGAGTAAATGTTGGGAAAATATAATCCATAACTCATTTTATTTATTCTGCAAGTTTTCTCTACAAAGATGGTAAAAAAAAGAAAACAGAGAGACAAAACAATCTCATAATACATGAAACAAGGTTGTTTTGTCTCTTGGAACAATGTGGTTAGGGAAGTAAAATACTGATTTCCTTCAGAAAGTGGAGAATGGGTTTTCTCACTCCCTTAATATTTTCTTCATAAAAAGAATTCTTAGAACCTTGAGAAAGGCTGTCCTAGACCATAAATCTGATCAAAAGGACTAGTTTCAAAAAGATTATATATATACTCCAAAAAGATGAAAAATGACTTATCATTACAATGTTCTAAAATCAAATGCTATAGCATAAAAAGACATTTCTTTATTTCAATGGCATTAGCTCTGCATGTTGATTTTACTTGTCCTAAAAAGGGATTCTAATTTTTTTTCTTCTTGTAAAAATAAATTTTATTCAGAGATTCAGAAATGTGAGGAAGAGTGTAAGAGTAATGTGTTTATTTGAGAATGAAGGCTTCTCCAAAGGTAGAAAGAGACTTGGTACATGTCCCAGAGTAAAGTATGAAAGTACACATCTCAAAACAGAAGATGTGGGTAACACATGCATGCAGACAACATGTACAATGGTTGGCAACATACATATGGCCAACAGCTTTGTTCCAAGTTGACTTTAATTTTTTTTTAGTTTAAATCATTGTGATTTAGAAATTTATTCATACTTGGACTTTAGAATACAATGTTTTTAGGGCAATTTCAGTGTCAATCTCTGATACCAATATTTCCAGAGTCTAATCCATGCCATCAGCTCCCACTTCATAATGGGAGCCTGCCTTCATAATAAACACTCTTTTAAAAGAAACAACACTCTCCAAACAAGTCGAAGTAGAGATATATAAATGGTTCTATATTAAGCTGAGAGCTTCTGCACCTTTATGGGAATAATGCCTACGATATAAAAGCCACTCACATAATGGGAGAAGATATTCACCCAATAATCTGAGGCTCTACCTCAGATACAATGGTCATCTTGGGCAATTTGCAGAAGGTATCACAAAGATAAAGTTCTCACTCTTAAATTAGCTAAGCATATACAACTCATGGCATTTATGTTTAATACAGTTTCTCACTTTTATGACTGGAATTAGATTAGCAATTTGAACCTAGATTACACTGAAATTCAGCAGTTCCTAGGAGTTACGAATATTTTCTTCCTTGATGATGTATTTCAAGTATATGTCTTTGAATGATGTGGAAGTAGCAAGAGGCTGACTTAGCATCTTACCTTTCACAATATTTTTTTGAAGAAACAAAAATATTTATTTTGAAACTTTTCCATGCAACTTTTTACCCCTGTAGGATTCCTTCAAATTGCTTGGATAGATGCCATTCATTCACTTCCAAAGCTGGAAGCATTTCCAGAGTGTGACTTCACATATCCTCCTTGTCTGGTTTTGGTTTTATGCCATAGCTACAGCCAACTTTTCTGGCCATAGCTCTGGAGAGCCATGTCAATGTTCCTCAAAAGCATTGCTTGAAGAGATACCTTCAGTTCTGTGTCTCAGGGTGTACATTCTTTTTGGGGGGCACACCTGGTGATTGACTCCCAGGGTTTACTCCTGGCTCTGCACTCAGGAATTACTCTTGGGAGGCCCAGGGGACCATATAGAGTGCCAGGGATGGAATCTTTGTTGGCCAAGGCTTTTTTCCCCTCATTTTCCCCATACTTTCACAAGATATTGAAAGAACTGGGATTGAGGCTTACTAGTATAACTAGAGTCCAAACAAAAAATGTTCTAAAAGAATTTGCTCTTTCTTTTTTAAAAATAAATTCTTTAATTGAATAACAGTGAGATACAAAGTTACAAAGTTTTTTATGATTGAATTTCAAACATACAATATTGAACACTCTTCACCAGTATACATTTTCTGCCACCATTGTTCTTAATTTCCCTCCCCATCCCTGCCTGTTTCAGACTTTTCTATATCACTCTCCCTCTCTTTTTTCCTGTATTTTCTCTTAGACACTGTGATTTGCAATATTGTTACAGAAGGGGTATCATGTATATCACTTTATCTCCTTTTTAGGCCCATGTTGAACCTTGATATGAAGCAGTGAACTTTAACTTTGAAGTATTTTCTGAGCTTGAAAGAATGTGTGCACAAAGTTTCTCAGTGATGAAACAGACCCCACATTTTCCAAAAGTATGGTCTAATTCAAAATTTTTACTAGTATTGCAAAATCATAAAGGAAAAAATATACTTTCATTATTCATTTACTTTTCTTATAACCATGAAAGACAAAACAGTACTCAAAGTAAACTTATCTTTTAAATAGTGTAAGATGACATTAATTTTGTTGTTGAAAGATCAGACAGATCCATTGGGAGCCAGAGGCTGCTCCCAGTGATCACATGTATAAGGCATGTGCTCTATGATTTGTGTCATATATTTGGCCCAAATATCGTATTCTTATACTAAATGTTATTCACTGTTCCATGTAAAGAATTTGAGAATCCCTGTCAGCATTAAAATTACAATGTATTAGGAAAATCATATAAGTAGATAAATATAATCAAGAAAAATAAACTATGGAATTAAAAGAACTGCATGGCCTGGATATACAGGTTTGGGGTTATTAATAAATGAAGATTTCTTTGGGGGTGTTATGTAATTTAGGGTTATTAAGGAAGAGAGAGTCACATTTTGGATTATTAAGGAAAATGTACATATAAAGATAAATTTAAACAGACTCAAAATGATTAAGAATTATTTACTTATAGGTATAATAATCTAAAAACATGTTGCATTTCCTTATAAAATAATTAATTAAAAAAGATATAAAATCAAGAGCTCTATATTAAACTAGTTCCCCAAAATAACGAATACATAGGAATCAACTTAAGGAACGCAAAAGACTTAGAGGTCAAAAATTCTAAGATACAATTGATAGAAACAGAAGATAACAAAAAATAGAAAAATATTCCATGTTCATGAACCAGAGAATCAACATTATTGAAATAACCAACCTGTTTAAAACATCATACAGATTTAATGGCTTATTAAGGTAGATAGCTCTCACTTTTATATAATATTTTTTAATTTAACTGAAAATGTTATTTCTCAGTGATTTAATTATGATAAAACGTTTCCCATCTTAGTGAATTTTAGAGAATGAATTTAAAAAAGAGCAAAGGCACTCACTACAAATTACTGTAACCAGTGAGTGAGAAAAACTTACAATAATTTTTAGATTAAGCTTTAAGTTGTAGTAACAGTATAGTGTGCTTGTATATGATAGCACAATTCTAAGATTCCTTAAGAATTCCTATTTTCCTGTTTAACACATGATAAGTTAAATGTGTTAAATAGCTTATGCAGCTGCTTTATAATTATAAAAGAACTTACACACTGGCATTAAATCTTAAGTTAAATCTGTTTTATATTCATTTAAGACATCGATATGTTCTCAATATATTCATATAAAATATCTTCCTTCATCCTAGATATAGAATTGCTCCAATATTCATTTGATAATATAATGCAAAGAACTACAGTTCTCTATTATAAACATTCTTCATACAATAATCTTTACTTGGAAACTTTTACTATTATAAAAATTTTTAAGTTATAAGAAATCATAACTAGTTATATTCAAATGGTTCCTGGAAGATTTTAAATAAACCTTTTAGAGAAGAGTTACACTAAATTAGAATTTGAATTTCACACAGTAATTTTTAGGACTGAGATTTTTCTTTGCCAGCCAAGTCTCTAGTCTTGTCACTACTAAAAATTTCTTAAAGTCTTGTCTTTAAAAACATGAACTTGAGGTATCAACTTGTAAAGAAGGTAGATAAAATGCAAATAAGTATTTTACAAGGAAAAACTTTACATTTTAAGAGAGATGACAGAATAATGCTAACCATCTACATTATTTAATTTAATCAAATTCCAGACTTACAATACTTGATAATTTCCTAGGTATTTTTTTTTTTATTCCATTGCTTGTAGATAACCAAGCAATAAGAAAACCAGAAGGTGGGTTCGGAGCTATAGCACAGTGGTAGGGCATTTGCTTTGCACGTGGCTGATCCAGGATGAACCTTGGTTAGATCCTTGGTGTCCCATATGGTTCCTGAGCCAGGGGAAATTCCTGAGCGCATAGGCCTGCCTCTCCCTCGCAAAAAAGCAGAAGGCTTCATTCACTCTTCATTAGTACTCACAGATCACACCATTCAAACTTTAATTTCAGCCTAGAGTTTTAAAAGTACAACTTCAATTTTTGAGAAAAAATTAAAGGGCATATTTAGCATTTGTACTGCAATGAAAAATCAGTAGTAGGTAAAAGTAGTATCAGTCTCAAAGTTTTAATATTTTGTAAGCTTATGTTATAATATTAGAAGTCTTATAAAGTGCATTTTCTAGGTAAGAAATCAAAAACAATTCAATCCCCACTGAAAATGTTCCTCTGTAAAGCAACTGGCTTCCTGATTCCACTAAAGCTCAAATCTTACATACCCTGCAATTATATATCTTATCAATTTTAGAGCTTCTTCACTTAAGAGAATAAAAGCAAAAAAAAGATACAAGTTAAAGATATTCATCAGACACAGTTTCTAATTTACTTCTTTCCCACCCCATAATCCTGATATTCATTCAATCCAACAACAAGTAAATCTGGTCAGATTTTTAAATTCATAAATTTTCAAGGTTTCTCCATTTTCCTACAGGTTGCTAGTAGCCAGACTCTACAAATTCTGAAATAAGCCTTGATCATTGGGGCTCATATTACTATTCATTAGTCCACGATCCTCAAATTGGCAATTCCACATTGGCAAAAACTATCTTCCATATAAATTTCATGGGCATTTTCTCTCAGAATGTTAATAGTACTTAACAGTACTTATAGTACTACTTATAGTAGTTAATTCTGATAAACAGAAAGTGGGGTGGGTGAGTATGTATACTAAGTAAATAATAAGTAGCAGTGTTTTTCTTTTACTGGATGTTGCACTAAACCTCCCTTTTGATCCTCAATCATGTGAACACTTTAAATCTTAGGAAGAAATCAAGTCAATCATAGAGCTGCTAGAGATTCAGATGAGCATTAGGATTTTCCTAGTGGCTAAACATGACTAGTAAGTTATTCCTATTTCACTGTGACTTAAAAAGTAGTTCCCAGAGTCTTCTTTCAGCCAGGTTGTTTTAGTGCCAATCACTGGTTCTTTACCTTCATCTACTTGTACTATTCCTATACAAGGAGTTTTATGTATGAATGTGGCCTACTTGATGCTAAAGTTTGCAGAGGTTTAGTGATTATAAAGAAAAATATTCCTCAGAAGGAAAACAAGAAGGCTCAAGATTGAGATAAAGAGAATTAGGTAACTTCTGCAGGTACTGATCTGAAGAAATGTTACATAAATGTGACTAGGAGTTGACTAATAAACCTATGGCTATGTGTGCTGCTGATTACCTACTCAGGAATAACTGTGTTGGAAGGATTCAGGTGGAAACTGCTAATAAAAATACTCTAAAATATAGTATATATTGCTATGAACATTTTTATTAAGAATGACTAGTTTTCTTGGTGTAATTAATACGGCACATACAGCATGCACCTCCATTTGAAGTTGCAATCTAACTATTGGCATATTGACAGTAGATGGAAAAACAGAAAGAGGTCATTACCAGTGTTCCTTTCTTTGAATCAACACTGTGCCCTTCTCTGGAATATTTTCTTCCATAAAGTCCATACTGGCAGGTGATTATGACCAATTAGTAGAATGATAAAGCTTAAAATATGAGAGTATATAGAAGTACAAAATGTGGCAAGGCCTTCACTGATGGAAAGGTCATTGAAGTAACATGTTCAGCCATTAGTAGAATTCTTGATCATTATAGGAAACCAAACACTGAAATAATCTCCTCTCCAGTCCTTTATCCACTCTTACCACTCTCACTCAAGCTCCATCCTGCACACTTTTTACTAATATCGCATATTGCTAAACTTCCTACTTACATGCTTGTACACTGCAGTTGATACTTTACAAAGAAATCAGAGATATTTTAAAAACATAAACCAAACCGTATAACTCCTTTGATTCAAACACTTGAAAAGCACATCACACCCGAAAAGTCAAAGTTTTCAAAATAATCAGGTGTTATGTTTAAGAAAATCCCTGATAAATAAAGTTGAGATTATCATGTGTCCTAGATGATAAATTTCCACAATTTTATAAAATAAAACAAAATGAAAAAATATTAAAGATTGTTTCTTATCACACTTCTTTTTTTTTTTTGTTTTTTGTTTTTTTTTTTGGGGGGGGGGTCACACCCGGCAGTGCTCAGGGGTTATTCCTGGCTCCACGCTCAGAAATTGCTCCTGGCTGGCACGGGGGACCATATGGGACGCTGGGATTCGAACCGATGACCTCCTGCATGAAAGGCAAACGCCTTACCTCCATGCTATCTCTCCAGCCCCCTTATCACACTTCTTATGCAAACCCCTCTTCCTTATTATACCCCTTCTTCTGACAAACTTTTTCTGGGGAGAATCACAGTTGATGATGCTTATGATTTACTCCTGGCTGATTACTCAGAAAATTACTCCTGACTGCTCAGAGAACATTATAGGATGTCAGGGATTAAAGCTGGATCCAATGCATGCAAGAAAAAGACTACCCACAATAATATTGCTCCAGTTCCAACAAAGTCTTTTAAATCTGCTTTGGCATTTTCTTCCCATACTAGGTTTATTATCAACCTGAGGGAATTAAGGGTCACTTTTTTTTTTTAAATTTTCTTCTCTAATAACATTCCCCTTTGCTAGTGCAACATTCCCATTACCAATGTCCTCAATCTCCCTCCTCCCTCCACAGATCTGTATTCGACACAGGCATTCAACTTCTCTCACTCAT
Organism: Suncus etruscus; assembly: GCF_024139225.1. NCBI lineage: Eukaryota > Metazoa > Chordata > Mammalia > Eulipotyphla > Soricidae > Suncus > Suncus etruscus. The sequence goes on from NC_064851.1 coordinate 65,682,112, forward strand.
TAACATTGTCACCATAGTTGTCAGTGTAGTTATTTCTTTGACTGCACTCACCACACTTTGTGGTGAGCTTCATATCTTAAGCCAGTCCTCTGGCCTTCATCTCTATTGTCTCTGGGCATTATTACAATAATGTCTTTTACTTTTCTTAAAACCTATAGAGACTATTCTGTGTCTATCTCTCTCCCTCTGATTTATTTCACTCAGCATAATAGTTTTCATGTCCATCCATGTTCAGATCAGGCACCACTTGGTCCAACCATTTGGGCTCTCCTTTCTCATTCCAGCTGAAGAGAGCCAAGATTACCCACAAGGCCAAGACACCCACCATCATCACTGAGGTCCTCTTGGGTCCAGGGTTCAAGTCCTTTGTCCCTGTTCGGGCACCAATATGTTGCATTATTAATTATAAAGTCCTAGTGTGGTGGATGGTGGTGAGGTCTTTCTCAGCACCTGCAGCCCCTTCAGCCAGGGTGTCTGTAGGTATCAGGGTAATGCAAAGAAATGATCCACAGGCAGTCAGTTGAAATTTCAGGAGACATCCAGCTTAATTACAAGGCCCTAATCGCCATATACTTTTTTCACCTGGCCTTTAAATTAAGCAGCCTCTTTCTTGTTACTCTGCATCCAACCTGTTTCTGATCTCTTTACTTGCTGCTTCCACCTCTCCCCTCCCCACAGGCAACCTCTTTATTAACAACCACAGACACTCCCAGCTGTGGGAGGATCTCACCATCAGATGAGATAGGCAGGAATTTGGGTGAGGGGTAACACCTTTCTCTCCACATCCCTGCCAGCACTGATTGTTCTTGTTCTTTGTGATGTGTGCCAGTCTCTGTGGCGTGAGATGGTACCTCATTGTTCTTTTGATTTGCATCTCTGTGATGATTAGTGATGTGAGCATTTTTTCATGTGCCATTTGTATTTCTTCTTTGAGAAAATGTCTGTTCATTTCTTCTCCTATCTTTCAATGGGATTAAATTTTTTATTGTTAAGTTCTGTCAGTACCTTATATATTTTCAATATTAGCCTCTTATCTGATGGGCTTTGGGTGAAGTATTTCTTCCAGTCTATGGGTTGCTTTTGAATCCTAGGCACTATTTCCTTTCAGGTACAGAAGCTTCTCAGTTTAGTATGGTCCCATCTGTTTATCTCTGCTTTGGAGAGTGCTGTTTCCTCCTTAAAGATGCCTTTAGTATCAATGTAATGGAGTGTTTTACCTACTTGTTTTTCTATATACCTCATGGTTTCGGGTCTAATATCAAGGTCTTTAATACACTTGGATTTGACCTTTGTGCATGGTGTTAGATTGAGGTCTGAGTTCTTTTTTTGCAAGTGGCTGACCAATTGTGCCGACACCACTTGTTGAAGACACCACTTGCTCCATTTGCATTTTTACCCCCTTATCAAAGATTAAGTTATTGTATGTCTGGGGAACATTCTCAGAATACTCGATGTCTATTCCACTAATATGAGGGTTTGTCTTTATTCCAATATCATGCTGTTTTAATGACTATATACTTGTAATACAATTTAAAGTTGGGTAAAGTGATGCCTCCCATATTCCTTTTCCCAAGGGTTGCTCTAGCTATTTGTGGGTGTTTATTGTTCCAAATGAATTTCAGTAGTGTTTGATCCACTTCTTTGAAGAATGTCATGGGTATCTGTAGAGGGATTGCATTAAATCTGTACAATGCTTTGAGGAGTATTGCTATATATGATGTTAATATTACCAATTCATAAGCAGGGTATGTGTCTCCAATTTTGTGTGACCTATTTTATTTCTTGAAGCAGGGTTCTGTAGTTTTCTTTGTACAGGTCCTTCATGTCTTTAGTTAAGTTGACTCCAAGATAATTGAGTTTGTGTGACATTAATGTAAATGGGATTGTTTTTTTTTAATGTCCATTTTTTCTCTATCATTATTGGAATATAAGAAGGCCATTGATTTTTGAGCATTAATTTTGTAGCCTGCCATTTTGCTATATGATTCTATTGTTTCTATAGTCTTTAGGATTTTCTAAATATAGTATCATGTAATCTGCAAACAGTAAGAGCTTGATTTCTTCCTTTTCTATTTGAATTCCATTGATATCTTTATCTTGCCTAATCGCTATGGTAAGAACTTCCAGCACTATGTTGAATAGGAGTGGTGCGAGAGGGCATCTTTGTCTTGTACCAGTACCCTCTCTTACCTCTCTCCTCCTGACCTTGTTTAATTTTTTGTCATCTTTAATTTTATAATCTATCATTTTTATTGTACATTTTACTTTTTTGGTTTTGGTGAGCATATCCAGTGACGCTCAGGGGTTACTCCTGGTTATGTGCTCAGAAATCGCTCCTGGCTTGGGGAACCATATGGGACACCTGAGGATGGAACCACAGTCCATCCTAGGTTAGCTACATGCAAGGCAAACGCCATACCACTGCACCACTGCTCCTGCCACTCTATTACTTTTATCTGATTGAACCTTGGTTGCTTTTGTTAGAAAAAATATAAATATCATATGACTATAACAATTAAATTCTTCATATTGTTTAAAAATCATAGAATAAGTTAGAATTAGTTCATTTTAACTGACTGCTTACCAGTCCTATCAGGTTGGTGAATACTAGTTGAATTTCCAATTATGATTAATATTCAGTTCATTCTCTCCCTCTCCTTAGTGACTTCAATTTTTATTAATACTCCTCTTAATATTCATTTGGAAAATTTAAATAACATGTTCATGATATGTTAAAATGTAAACTATGTTAAGTTTTCAATTTTGTTTTCTGGACCAGGCTTAGTAGTGCTCAGGACTTACTCCTGGTTCTGTGCTCAGGGATAAATCATAGCTGGTGGGAGTAGGTGTGCAGGACCACATAAAACACTTGGGGTTGCATCCATATGGCCAGAACAGTCACTGCAAGACAAATATTCTATCCACTGTACTCTCACTCTGACCCCAACCTTCCAATTTTTAAAAGTAAAAATTGAGCCAGAAAGATAATACAACAGTAGGGCATTTGCATTGCACGCAGCCAACCTGGGATGGACCCAGGTTTGATACCCAGCATTCTATATGGTCTCCTGACCCTGTCAGGAGCAATTTCTGAGGGCAGATCCAGAAGTAAACCCTGAGTGCTGCCTGGTGTGGCCCAACTCCTGCAAAAAAAATGTTAGCAATTAAATGTATTATTTTAAAGAAGAAGAGAATATGAATTGTAAGACACTTAACTGACTGAAATAGCTCAACACGATAAAAAATGCATATGTAGTATAAAATTTTCCATAGCATAAAGAGATCTAAATGTAGCAGTGACTTGATCAGTAAAATTAATGAAAATTTCATTTAAATGAATTTTATAGATTTCATTATATAAATTATTAAAAATCTGTGTACAGTATATTTAAATATATAACTAGGATTTCCTTGCATGTAGGCAATCTTGTTAAATTTTCAGGACTGCATATAGTCCCCAAAGCACCTCCAAGAGTGATCTCTGAGATCAGTATTAGGTGTAGATCCTGAGCATTGCCAAATATGACCCCAAAATAAGCAAAAACAAAAAAAGTAAAACTGAAAGTAGTGTAAAGGTTTATTAAACAAATAAACAAATAAAACCCATATAATCACATAGGCAAATTTATTATTATCATTCAAAGACAAAAATTTTGGGGGGGATTATACCCAGCAGTGCTCAGGGGTTACTTCTGGCTCCATATTCAGAAATCGCTCGAGGCAGGCTCAGGGGACCACTGGGGATGCTGGGATTTGAACCATCATCCTCTGCATGAAAAGCAAACGCCCTACCTTCATGCTATCTCTCTGGCCCCTCAAAGACAAATTTAAACAAAAAAACAATAAGAATACAGAGTCATGGTAAAAAGAGCAATTTGCCAAAATAATATAAAATTTTTAAAAACCTAAAATATTTGAGTTTAAAGGAAAATCTAGTAGAATTATTCAGATATATTTGAAAATATAAAATACAGGAAAACCGGCGGGCTTTCGCAGAAGCCAGCTGCCCTGTTTGGGACATCAGGCAGGGAAAAGCCACGAATCTGCACCTGCCCAGTGGAGCCCAACTGTGAGTGCTCCTTGTAAATGTTTCTCTACTGTCCTCTTGCGTGAAACTCTTGGGAGTGGGGCAAAAGACGCTCCAGAAATCTGCTCTCCCAGATGCCATTTCCAGGGCGGGTCTCCAGAACGTGAAAACCAGCGGGCTTTCACAGAAGCCAGCTGCCCTGTTTGGGACATCAGGCAGGGAAAAGCCACGAATCTGCACCTGCCCAGTGGAGCCCAACTGTGAGTGCTCCTTGTAAATGTTTCTCTACAGTCCTCTTGCGTGAAACTCTTGGGAGTCGGGCAAAAGACGCTCCAGCAGAGCACGGCCGCTCCGCTTCGCTACGCGGCCGTGCGCTCTTTCTAAGAAAAGAACACCATCGTAACAAGAGAAAAAATCACACTAAGAACTGAGCTATAACACAGAAGCAAGCATTCCTCTTCGGACTGTCTTCTCCGTTGAATGCTTGGGCCTAAGATTTGATCCAGTGTGAGGCTTCACCCACGGAGGACTCCCCTCCCTTAGAGACAAGTCAGCCCATCCAGAAAGGGCGGAGCCAGAGAAGTGTGCTGCCTACATCATATAGCCAATGAATACCACCACAACACGTAGAAAAACCCAAAATACAAGTGTGACAATGGGGAAACAACGCAGGCCAGCATCAGACATAGAGAATGAAGAGGAAAATTCTGATGACCAGATAATGGCCAACCAACTAATCAACCTCTCAGATAAGGACTTTAGACTAGCAATATGGAATATGTTCAAAGAACTCAAAGAAACCATGAATCGAGTTGAACAGAACACTAATAAGAACCAAGAAAATATGGAGACAGAAATCACAAAACTCCAAACTGAAATAACATATCAATTAACAGGCCTGAAAAAGTCAGTAAACGAAGTGAATGACAAAATGGATAAGCTCTGGGACAGGGTATCAGAAGCTGAGAATAGACTTGGTGCTGTGGAAGATGAGATACATAACAATTCCATACAGCAGGAGAGATTGGACAAAAAACTTAAAGCAAATAAGCAGACAATGGAAAAATTAGTCAAAGAATGGGAACAGATGAAAATAGAAGTCTATGATAAGATCAACAGAAACAACTTAAGAATCATTGGAGTCCCAGAGACCCAGGAAGAAAATTCCCAGGAAGAATCAATGGTCAAGAACATCATTAAAGAGAAACTTCCAGAGCTAAAGAATATAGGTGATCAAATCCTACATGCTCGAAGAGTACCAACCAAAAGAGACCCCAGAAAAAACACCCCAAGACACATCCTAGTCACAATGACAAATCCCACAGATAGAGACAGAATTCTGAAAACAGCAAGATCAAAAGGGGAAATTACGTTCAAGCAAGCGTCCTTGAGATTTACAGCAGACCTGTCACCAGAAACACTCAATGCCAGAAAGCAGTGGTGGGATATTGTGACAAGACTGAATGAAATGAATGCTTCACCCAGAATACTATACCCAGCAAAACTCACTTTCCGATTTGACGGAAGAATACATGGTTTCACAGACAAAAAGCACCTCAGAAACTTTACAGACTCCAAACCAGTCTTAAGAGAAAAACTGAAAGACCTAATTTAAGACAAGACTAACCAAGAGACACACCAAATTTCGATATAAAGATGGAATTAAATCCCAGGACAATTCTTTCTCTCAATGTCAATGGACTAAATGCACCAGTCAAGAGACACAGAGTGGCTAAATGGATCAAAAAACTCAATCCAACCTTCTGCTGCCTACAAGAAACGCACCTGAATAGTCAGAACAAACATAGACTCAAAATAAAAGGCTGGAGAAAAATTATCCAAGCAAACAACACCCATAAAAAAGCTGGAGTGGCCATACTAATATCAGATAATGCAAACTTTATACTCAGGAAGGTTGTAAGGGACAAAGATGGATATTTTATATTAATCAAGGGGTATGTAGAGCAGGAAGAAATAACTCTCCTAAACATATATGCACCGAATGAGGGGCCAGCAAAATATTTAATACAACTGTTGACAAATCTGAAAAATAATATCAATAACAACACAAAAATTTTGTGGGGGACCTCAACACGGCTATGTCAACACTGGATAGGTCAACCAGACTGAAACCCAACAAGAATATACTAGACCTGAGGAGAGAATTGGAAGAAAGAGGCTTAGTGGATATATATAGGACACTCCACCCCCAGAAACCTGGATACACATTCTTCTCCAATGTACATGGGACATTCTCCAGGATAGACTACATGCTGGCACATAAAACATACCTCCATAATATCAAGAGGATAGAAATTTTGCAGACTGCCTTTGCTGACCACAAGGCTCTGAAATTATTTGTGAATTCCAAAGGGACTCAGAAGAAAAACCTTAACACCTGGAAGTTAAACAGCCTCATACTCAATAACCAGTGGGTCCGAGATGAAATCAAGGAGGAAATCAAAAGGTTCCTGGAAACAAATGACAATCAAGACACAAACTATCAGAACTTATGGGACACAGCAAAAGCAGTACTGAGAGGAAAATTTATAGCTTTGCAAGCACACATCAGGAAGGAAGAAGGAGCTTACCTGAGTAGCCTAATGACACAGCTAATAGAACTAGAAAATGCTCAACAAAAGGACCCAAAAATAGGAAGACAGAAGGAAATAACAAAGCTGAGAGCAGAAATCAATGAAGTGGAAACCCAAAAAACAATCCGAAAGATCAACGAAAGCAGAAGTTGGTTCTTTGAAAAAATAAACAAGATTGATAGACCACTGGCAAACCTAACAAAGAAAGAGAGAGAGAGAAACTTGATAACTCGTATTAGGAATGAAAAAGGAGAGATCACTACTGATATGAGAGAGATTCAGAGGGTAATCAGAAGCTACTTTGAGAAACTCTACGCCACTAAAAATGAGAACCTGGAAGAAATGGATAAATTCTTGGACTCTTATAATCTTCCACGGTTGAAGGAAGAGGATGTAGCATATCTAAACAACCCCATCACCATTGATGAAATTAGAATGGTAATCAAAGGTCTGCTGAAAAACAAAAGCCCAGGCCCAGATGCATTCACTAATGAATTCTTTCAAACTTTCCAAGAGGAACTACTACCAATCCTGGCAAGACTCTTTCATGAAATTGAACAAACGGAAACACTTCCAAATAGCTTTTATGAAGCCAACATCACCTTGATACCTAAACCAGACAGAGATGCTACGAAAAAAGAAAATTACAGACCAATATCGCTGATGAATGCAGATGCAAAGATCCTCAACAAAATCCTGGCAAATAGGATTCAATGCCTCATTAAGAAGATCATCCACTATGATCAAGTAGGTTTCATCCCAGGAATGCAAGGCTGGTTTAACATCCGTAAATCTATCAACATCATACACAACATCAATAACAAGAAAAATAAAAACCACATGATCATATCAATAGATGCAGAGAAAGCATTTGATAAGGTCCAACACCCATTCTTGATCAAAACTCTCAGCAAGATGGGAATGGAAGGAACCTTTCTCAATCTAGTTGAAGCCATCTACCACAAGCCAACGGCAAATATTATCCTCAATGGAGAAAAACTAAAAGCCTTCCCTCTAAATTCTGGTACAAGACAAGGCTGTCCTCTCTCACCACTCCTATTCAACATAGCACTGGAAGTACTTGCTATAGCGATTAGGCAAGAAAAAGATATCAAGGGAATCCAGATAGGAAAGGAAGAAGTCAAGCACTCACTGTTTGCAGATGACATGATACTCTACTTAGAAAACCCTAAAGACTCTACCAAAAAGCTTCTAGAAACAATAGACTCATATAGCAAGGTGGCAGGCTACAAAATTAACACACAAAAATCAAAGGCCTTTCTATACACCAACAGTAATAAGGAAGAAATGGACATTAAGAAAACAACCCCATTCACAATAGTGCCACACAAACTCAAATATCTTGGAATCAACTTGACTAAAAATGTGAAGGACCTATACAGAGAAAACTATAAAACTCTGCTCCAAGAAATAAGAGAGGACACGCGGAAATGGAAATGCATACGCTGCTCGTGGATTGGCAGGATTAACATCATCAAAATGGCAATACTCCCCAAGGCATTAAACAGATTTAATGCTATCCCTCTAAAGATACCCATGACATTCTTCAAAGAAGTGGATCAGACACTTTTGAAATTCATTTGGAACAATAAACACCCTCGAATAGCCAAAGCAATCATTGGGGAAAAGAATATGGGAGGAATTACTTTCCCCAACTTTAAACTGTACTACAAAGCAATAGTTATCAAAACAGCATGGTATTGGAATAAGGACAGGCCCTCAGATCAGTGGAATAGGCTTGAATACTCAGAAAATTTTCCCCAGACATACAATCAACTAATTTTTGATAAAGGAGCAGGAAACCCTAAATGGAGCAGGGAAAGCCTCTTCAGCAAGTGGTGTTGGCACAATTGGATAGCTGCTTGCAAAAAATTGAACTTAGACCCCCAGCTATCATCATGTACGAAGGTAAAATCCAAATGGATTAAAGACCTCGATATCAGCCCCAAAACCATAAGATATATAGAACAGCACATAGGCAAGACACTCCAGGACATTACAGGCATCTTCAAGGAGGAAACTGCACTCTCCAAGCAAGTGAAAGCAGAGATTAACAGATGGGAATATATTAAGCTGAGAAGCTTCTGCACCTCAAAGGAAATAGTGCCCAGGATACAAGAGCCCCCCACTGAGTGGGAGAAACTATTCACCCAATACCCATCAGATAAGGGGCTAATCTCCAAAATATACAAGGCACTGACAGAACTTTACAAGAAAAAAACATCTAATCCCATCAAAAACTGGGGAGAAGAAATGAACAGACACTTTGACAAAAAAGAAATACAAATGGCCAAAAGACACATGAAAAAGTGCTCCACATCACTAATCATCAGGGAGATGCAAATCAAAACAATAATGAGATACCACCTCACACCACAGAGAATGGCACACATCACAAAGAATGAGAATAAACAGTGTTGGCGGGGATGTGGAGAGAAAGGAACTCTTATCCACTGCTGGTGGGAATGCCGTCTAGTTCAACCTTTATGGAAAGCGATATGGAGATTCCTCCAAAAACTGGAAATCGAGCTCCCATATGATCCAGCTATACCACTCCTAGGAATATACCCTAAGAACACAAAAATATAGTACAAAAACCCCTTCCTTACACCCATATTCATTGCAGCACTATTTACCATAGCAAGACTCTGGAAACAACCAAGATGCTCTTCAACAGATGAATGGCTAAAGAAACTGTGGTACATATACACAATGGAATATTATGCAGCTGTCAGGAGAGATGAAGTCATGAAATTTTCCTATACATGGATGTACACGGAATCTATTATGCTGAGTGAAATAAACCAGAGAGAGAGAGAGAAACACAGAATGGTCTCACTCATCTATGGGTTTTAAGAAAAATGAAAGACATTCTTGCAATAATAATTTTTAGACACAAAAGAGAAAAGAGTTGGAAGTTCCAGCTCACCACAGGAAGCTCACCACAAAGAGTGATGAGTTTAACTAGAGAAATAACTACATTCTGAACTTTCCTAATAATGAGAATGTATGAGGGAAATGGAGAGTCTGTTTAAAGTACAGGCAGGGGTTAGGTGGGGAGGAGGGAGACTTGGGACATTGGTGGTGGGAATGTTGCACTGGTGATGGGTGGCGTTCTTTACATGACTGAAACCCAAACACAATCATGTATGTAATCAAGGTGTTTAAATAAAATTAAAAAAAAAGAAATTTTATAAAAATAAAAAAAAGAAAAAAAAAGAAAATATAAAATACAGTGAAGAGATTTTCAAAAATTCTCTTCATAAGATAAAGTGAATACAAGATTGGAGAAATTATTACTTTGAAAGCAGCTGTGTACATATCCTTGCTCACATCCTGGCACTGCATATCGTGCCTGTAATAATCAGTCATGAAGCAAGAACCAAAAAAACTGAAATAGTTAATACGTAGCATGGACTATCATTAATACATCACACAATTCTATGCACAATTATATGCTCTGTAAATGTATATTAATTAATTTTAACAGCCCAACAAATTAAAATTTCTAGTAGTAATCTAGTATTAACAGCCAAAATTTACCCAGTTTTCCCTGAACTATATTGATTTCCCTGAAATCTAGTAATCTAGTATTCACAGCCAAAATTTACCCAGTTTTCCCTGAACTATATTGATTTCCCTGAAATATATAGATTTTGGCTTCCAGTTATTCTGGCCAAAACTATTTTTCCTTTTAGGCACTATGTTTTTTTACATTGGTATTAAAGAGGTATCATGCATATTACTTTATCTCTTTTAGACATCAAGTTTTTGTCCAGTGCAATTATTTTCAACTATCACTTTAATAGTGGTCCCTTTCTTCAGAAACTGCACTCATCTGTCTTTGTGGGAAACTCCCTCCCATGAACCAATCCTGCTGGCCCTCATCTTTTGTTTTGATTAGTACTAGAATACTATCTCTTCTTTTGTCTTTATCTCATAAATGAGTGTGATCACTCTATGCCTATCTTTCACCCTCTGACTCATTTCATTCAGCATTATATTCTCCATATTAATCCATGTAAAAGCAAATTTCATTACTACAGTTTTCCTAACAGTTGCATAGTATTCCATGTGTAGATGTACTACTTATTTGTTCTTGGACACTTGGGTTGTTTCCAGATTCTGATTATTGCAAATTGTGCTGCAATGAACATAGGAGTGCAGATGCTTTTCTGAATTTGGTTTTTGGGTCTCTAGGATATATTTCAAAAATGGTATTGCTGGATAATATGGAAGCAAAATTTCTAGTTTTTTTTTTTTTTGAGGAATATCTATATTGTTTTACCAAAAGGCTGGACCAGTCAACATTCCCAACCAGCATTCAAAAAAGAGTTCCTTTCTATCTCCATCCATCCTAACACTGTTCTTGTTTACTTTGAATAACACATGTACTAGTCTTTCTATTCTGGGATAATATCTCATTGTTGTTTTGAATTGCATCTCCCTGATGATTAATAATGTGGAGCATTTTTCATGTGCTTTTCTGTATTTCTTCTTTGAGGAGGTTTCTGTTCATCTCTTTATCCCATTTTTGAATGGAATTAAATGCCTTTTCTTTTTCATAAAATTCATAGGTATCTTATTTATCTTAGATAATAACCTCTTATCAGATGGGTATTAGGTGAATAGTTTCTCCTAATTCATGGCAGACTTTATACCCTAGTTACCATGTTTTTTTTTTGACATGCAAAATCTTCGTAGTTTAATGTAGTTCCATTAGCTTATCTTTGCTTCTATTTGATTGGTCAGTGGTATTTTAGCTTCAATGTCATGGATAGGTCTATGTTTTCCTCTTTATACTTTATGGTATTAAGTTGAAATCAGGCCTTTAATCCATTTTGATTGGACATTTTTTTTGCACAGCATTAAAAATGAGGTCTGGTTCACTTTTTGGCATGTTGAGGACCAGTTATCCCTACACCACTTGTTGAAAGGCTTTCCTTGGTCCACTTTGTATATTTTTCTACTTTTATCAAAGATTAGTTGATCATAAACTTGAGAATTTCTTTCAGAATATTCAGTTCTATTCCCTTAATCTAAAGGGTCTGTCTTTATTCCAGTAACTTGTTGTTTTTATTACTACCATTTTATACTACAGAATAAATAAATAAAATAAATGATACTTCTCATCTTCTTTTCCCCAAGGATTGCTTTAGCTATTCATAGAAGGGATTTATTGTTTCATATGAATTTCAGAAGTCTTTGGTCTATTTCTTTGATAATAATGGTATTCTTATAGAGATTGCATTTGATCTGTACAATGTTTTGGAGAGCGTTGCCATTTTAAGACACTAATCCTACCAATCCATAAGCAAGAAATGTGTTTCCACTTCCATATATCCACTTTTATTTCTTAAAGTAGTAGTGTTTGGTCATTTTCATTGTATAGGTCTTTCATCAATTTAGCTCAATTGATTTCAAATGCTTGACTGTTTGAGACACAATTGTAAATGAAATTTTTAAAATATCTTGCTTCTTTTTGGCTCTAGAAGCTTTTCGTAGTCTTTAGAATTTTTTAAAAATAGTATCATATCATCCAAAAATAGTGAGAGCTTGATTTCTTCCATTCCTATATAAATGTCCTTGATAGCTTTTCTCCCCAATTGCTATGTCAAGTACTTTCAGTACTATATTGAGAGATTGCTTTTTTTTTATCATGAATAGCTACTTATCTCTGCATCTATTTATAGTATCAGACAAATTTATTTTTATCCTGTTACGATGAAAATTTCAAAAAACATCTCAAAAATTTTATATTTAAGATGTTAAACAAGTCAATGTTAAACAACCTAACTTACTCTCCAGGTTTGTTATTGTGACACACACAAAACATAGCCTTCCCATTCCCACATGTTCACTCCACCCCTGGTTTTCTCTATTCTTAATGTTTCCAGGGAGAAAAAGATGTAGGAATTAGTCAAAGTCCTGAACAGAATACTGTTGGAGTAACCGGATTTTACTCTGTTCAAGATGATTCTCCTTTGTTTGTGCTTGTGACTCTGTACTTGTCCTCTATGTACCTGTTTTCCACCTATATGCGAATGGTTCCTCTCTTCCCAATAAAGACCTCAGTTCAGAGAAATTGCTTGCAATTTTGGTTCCACAGCTAGCTTGCCTGCCTGCCAACATCTTGGCAGAGAGCTTGTGGTGGAAGTTTCCTGAACCTGTTTTCTCTTCAGTTTCATGTGGATTATTCTCTGTGCCAGCGTTGCTTCCAGACCCATATTCTCCAATTCCTCGGGATTGGTTCATGAGACTTCCACTACAGAATATCAATTTTAAGTCAATTAATATCAATTGTAGTATTACCAAGCAAAGGAAAGTTCAACTATAAGATTAACAAAGACTTGCTCCTTTTAAATAAATGTCAAATTATTGTTAGTGAAAAGAAACATAAATATAAAACAGTTCTTGTTGCAGTTCAATGCTTTTCTAAAAATTTCATCACCCTTCTAGAACAATAGGAATAATATTATATTTGGACTACTAAAGAATCCCAGATATTTCAGAAGGGATAACTGATCTCTCCCATTTTCTCTTCCTTATTATCTTTTCTATCTTCTTTCTATCTTTCTCCCCCTGCTCCACATTCCTTCATAAAACTACAGTATTCTAGAGAAGAAATAGGAATTTGTTTTTATTAATATTATATATGTATATATATATATATATATATATATATATATATATATATATATATATATATATATGTTTTGGGGCCATACCCGGTGACGCTCAGGGGTTACTCCTGGCTATGCGATCAGAAATCGCTCCTGGCTTGGGGGACCATATGGGACGCTAGGGGATCGAATGGAGATCCATCCTAGGTCAGCGCATGTAAGGCAAACGTCCTACCATTTGCAACACTGCTCTGGCCCCTGAACTATATATTTTAACTCGAATTTATATTCTTTTAAATACTATTAATGAATTCTACTAAATTTGAATTACCACTCTAACTAAATAAGAAAGATTATTTTATTAGTCCTAGAACTTTTAAAATCATCTTGCTTTGAACTGATGTATAAACCTTCATCAGAAATGTCATAATTTATATTTCTGGTATGAAGTGTTAATACTTTAGGATCATTTCTAGTTAGTGACACCTGTCTTATATGTTAGTAGCTACCTAGCTATATCAAGCTTAAATTATTAAAAATGAGTTATCTGCTGATGACTCTTTTGTAACTGACATTGACCTTTAAATTAAAAATTGATGCTCAAAATATAATTTTCCTTAAAACATTTTGGCCCTTTTATACTAGAACAAAATCACTCAAACGGGACCGGCGAGGTGGCGCTAGAGGTAAGGTGTCTGCCTTGCAAGCGCTAGCCAAGGAAGGACCGCGGTTTGATCCCCTGGCGTCCCATATGGTCCCCCAAGCCAGGAGCGATTTCTGAGTGCATAGCCAGGAGTAACCCCTGCGCATGAAACAGGTGTGGCTGAAAAAACAAAACCAAACCAAAACAAAACAAAGCAAAATCATTCAAAGTTAAAGCTAAAATTTCCTGGAATGTCATTTAAAAATATTACTTGTTATTACTTGTGCACAAGAATAGTACCCTGATAAAGGCTTGTGTATAATATATGACTTAAACACGACAATGAACTAAATAAAGTAATTTAAAAAATATTACTTCTTAGATATTTATTTGTATTTAAAAAGAATCTTGGAGCCAGAGACAAGGAACATTTGTTCTACATGAGGCTGACTTGGTTTCAATTTCTGGAACCCCAGATGGTCTCCCACTCCCTCAAAGAGTGAGTACAAAGACTGAGAAGAACCAAGCATAGAGAAAAAAATGAGCAACGAGCAATGATCCATGAGCAACACTATTTGTCAAAAATAAATTTTAATGACAAAGAATTCATATGTTTAGCATATATTTAAGAAACTCGTGTTTCCGTTCACTTAATGTTAATTACAAAATAAATTACAAAATTACAACTACTATTAGCATAAAACTTTTCTCAACTTTTTCTCTATATTACTTCATTCATGCAAAACTATTTACACATTCAACCAAAAAAAAAGTGAACTTCACAAAATGAAACTTAAAATTATTGTGATCACAATCAAAACTAAGACAGCTCAAATACTTTACAGCTATCCCAAGAATAAAGGAAAAATTTTCTTTGTTTTGCTTGTTCTTTCATTTTTCATCTCAGTTTTTGTTGCCCGTGATTTTATGAAAAACTCAGTGTTTACACACTGTATATCTTGGATAATTTTATACTTAGACAAGCTAAGCCTAATTATAGCAGAAAAAAATCATGCCTGAGACTTTTTGCAGTATTTCGAAGCTCAAAAAATTACCCATATTCCTAAAGACTAGAATGAATGAATATACCCAGAGGAGCTCATTTTCATCTGTGCTTTGAACTTACAGGGAAACCACAGCTGCCTTTATCTAACTGGCTGATAGGATAGTTTACCCACAGGGTGCTCTCTTGCATTCTCTTTGGTGTTATTTAGCTGATAAAAATTGCTTGGAAATATTGTGACTACTTGCATCTTGCTCTTATTATATTGTCTGATTTGGTTTATATCATCCTAGCTCTATTCCTGCCCACCCTCAACCCTCTGAAATTAGATTTTGCTGTTGCCAAGACTGAACTGCTTCTTGGGGAATCAGTCAAAGTCTTGATAGTGTTGTCATGCTGAGTATAGGATCAAGTAATTTTTTTCCAGTAAGCCAAAGGAATTTGCATTTCTTTCACTTTAATTCACTCCTTACTCCATTTACTACTTTTCTTTCTACTTAAGTTCTAAATACAGACATAAAATGAAAGTGGAATAGCTAAAGGAGAAAAGTTAAAGGCTCTGATTTATTTTTTAAAAATATTTTTACTGGGGGTGCCAGGGCAGGAGGGAAAAAAACAAAACACAAAATATTGTTTATCTTTTTATATATTAGTTTTTATCTTCATTTATTATCATTATTATTTTTATTTACCTATCTATTTTTGGTTGATTTTTTAGTTTTGGTGTGGTTATTGAAGCTGTTGCCCCCATTTACACTTTTTTTCTTTTCTTTTCTTTTCTTTTCTTTCTTTATGTGCTCTGCCATGTTTCTTATCTCAAGACCATGGTGGTTTTTTTTTTTTTTTTTTGTGGTGCTTAGCGTCATTGTTGGAGTCCTCACTGGATATTTGACACTTCTTTTTGTACTGGTGGAGTGTTTCACCTTTTTCTCCTTCGTCTCTCTAACTGAGGATGAGACCCTCTAGAAGAATTCCGCTTATTTTCTGCATATTAGACTTTTACCCCAGTTTACTACTTTTCTCTTCTTCAAACAAAACCACATAACTTGAACAGGCTAGTCCTGCCCCCCAGTTAGAGGGGGAAACAAGGGAGGCACCAGGACCAAACAGGCGCAAGACTACTAAGTTGTAGGCAGATACAGAGGGGACAACATATTCTGGCAGCCCTGGGGGTGAGGGAAGAGCATATGGGAGGTAGGACAAAAACGGAGGTGTAGGGAGGACAAATTGGTGATGGAAATCCCCCCTGATTTTATGTAAATATGTACCTAAAATATTATTGTCAACAATATGTAAGCCACTATGATCAAAATAAAAATTATATTAAAAAAAAAGATAGCACCTTCTCAAGTTCGCCTGTGATATGACTTTTATCCATAGTTCAATGGCTTTTGGGTAGTTGAGCTTGGATTAAGAACTAAAAAAAATCATTATTTTCTTTAAAAATACAAAAATTCTATTGTATTTATATTAAATTAAAAAGATCTTAAATAAAGATACTTTTCAGGATCAGGATCACTTTTGTGACCTCTACCTTCACTGGTATCAAATCTTAAAGCTTTCTATCCAGTCCTTGTCTCTTTGACAGGTAAATTTCACCTAGTCCAGATGAAGTAAAAAAAAAAAACAAAAAGAAGTCTAGATTTGGAAACTTAATTGTGTTTGGATGCCAATTCTTCATGCTAACCCTTGAGAGAACTTGCTCTGAAACTGTTCTCTCATGTGATCATTAGGCTATGCTTTTAGTTAGTTTTTGATCGATTTATTTGTTTGGGTGTGGTTATTGAAATTCTTGTCCCCAGTTATACTTATTTTTTTTCTCTTCTTTTCTTTTCTTTCTTTATGTGCTCTGCCATGTTCCTTATCTCAAGACCATGGCATTTTTTTTTTTTGTGGTGCTTATCGTTATTGTTGGAGTCCTCACTGGATATTTGACACTTCTTTTTGTACTGGTAGAGTGTTTCACCTTCTTTTTCTCCTTCGTCTCTCAAATTGATGATGAGAGCCTCTGCAAGGATCCCGCCCATTTTCAGCGTATTAGACTTTTACCCCAGTTTATTACTTTTCTCTTCTTCAAACAAAGCCACGTAACTTGAACTAGCTAGTCCTGCTCCCAGTTAGAGGGGGAAACAAGGGAGGCACCAGGACCAAACAGGCGCAAGACTACTAAGTTGTAGGCTAGATACAGAGGGGACAACATATTCTGGCAGCCCTTGGGGTGAGGGAAGAGCATATGGGAGGTAGGACAAAAACGGAGGTGTAGGGAGGACAAATTGGTGATGGAAATCCCCCCTGATTTTATGTAAATATGTACCTAAAATATTATTGTCAACAATATGTAAGCCACTATGATCAAAATAAAAATTAAATTAAAAAAAATTTTAACTGGGGGGGGCAGGGAAGGGAGCCAGGGATGAACATTTTGTCTTTTTTTTTTTTCCCTTTTTTCTCCTTTGAATAAATGTCACTTTTGAGGCAAAAGAAGGAAATATATATTTTAACTAAAACGCTATGACACAGAGTTCTTTTTTTGAAGTGTGTGTGTGCATGTATGTGTCTTTGAGGAAAGTATAAATAGACAAATATACAAAAATATAGCCCCTCTGAGTGCACTGATATTATTAAGAATGAGCTAAATGGACTGAGCAGAACTTTTCCTGGGACCATAAAGGATGACCTTGGTGTTTGACAATGTCCAGAGCTTCTAGCCAGTCTTATGACAGTATGCTTCAAGGTTAGAGACACCTTGTATCTGTTAGACAAAGGGAATTTTCTTTCTAATTTTCCCAATGTTTAATGTGCCTATGCAAAAAACAAACAAAAAATTAAAACTACATCTTTTCCCCCTCTCTTTTTATTCTCTTTTTTCATTTTTTCTTCTTTTAATTTTATGTATAGCTTCTAGATAGGGGCTCCTACATTTTTTATAGAACCATAGAACATGAATCATATTGTTCTACCTAATATTTTTATGTTCTCCTACAAATTGAAAAGCGAAAAAAAAAAAGTGGATGGGACCCAGGTACCAAGTGGTCTCAGGAGTATTGAGTGGAAACAAAAAATGATCAGCTCTAAATACCCAAACTAAAGTTAACAACAATAGAGTCAGGAGACCCAAACTATAACAAGCTATACACAAAATGGACCTGTTATACTAGCAGTCCAAGGGGCTAAGGGTGGAGGTAAGGGATGCATGCTTGGAACTATGGTGGAGGGAGGTCAACACTGGTGGTGGGAATGACCTTAACTCACTGTCACTATATACTTGAAATACTACTGTAATTCACATTGGTTTCAATTAAAAAAAATAAAAAAAGAATGAGCTACATGTACAAAGAATAATAAGCCAAAACTATGATTTATTAATTTTAAATAATTGAATATTAATACAGTGAAATCTATTTTAGAAAATGAACTTTCTAGCAAATAAAATTAAACACAATAGGCAATTAAGAATTTCTAAAAACAGGGGCTGGAGAGATAGCATGAAGGTAGGACATTTGCCTTACATGCAGAAGGACAGTGGTTCAAATCCCGCAATTCCATATGGTCCCCAAGCCTGCCAGTAACGATTTCTGAGCATAGAGCTAGGAGTAATCCCTGAGCGCCACCAAGTGTGACCCAAAACAAAACAAAACAAAACAAAACAAAAGAATCTCTAAAAACATACAGGGAACTAGATGAGTAACCCAAACTGGTATCTAAGACAATTAAATAGAAGGATAGTTAGAAAAAAATAGAGATTCAGGATTTTCTTTCACACTTCAATGTTACTTTGATTGGAAATGAATGCTTATTATCTTCTAATTAAACAAAAACAAAAGTACAAAGAATAAAAATAAGCTTATTGACCTTGGAAGACAAATGCCTTATACATGGAGAAAAATTTTATTTATTTATTTATTTATTTTTAATAATAATTATTTAAGAACTATTTTTTAAATATAATTTTTATTTTGATCATAGTGGCTTACATATTGTTGGCAATAATATTTTAGGTACATATTTACATAAAATCAGGGGGGATTCCCATCACCAATTTGTCCTCCCTACACCTCCATTTTTGTCCTACCTCCCATATCCTCTTCCCTCACCCCCAGGGTTGCTAGAATATGTGGTCCCCTCTATACCTAGCCTACAACTTAGTAGTCTTGCACCTGTTTGGTCTTGGTGCCTCCCTTATTTCCCCCTCTAACTGGAAGGCAGGACTAGCTAGTTCAAATTACGTGGTTTTGTTTGAAGAGGAGAAAAGTAGTAAACTGGGGTAAAAGTCTAATACGCTGAAAATGGGCGGGATCCTTGCAGAGGCTCTCATCATCAATTTGAGAGATGAAGGAGAAAAAGAAGGTGAAACACTCTACCAGTACAAAAAGAAGTGTCAAATATCCAGTGAGGACTCCAACAATAACGATAAGCACCACAAAAAAAAAAAAAATGCCATGGTCTTGAGATAAGGAACATGGCAGAGCACATAAAGAAAGAAAAGAAGAGAAGAGAAAAAAAATAAGTATAACTGGGGACAACAACTTCAATAATCACACCCAAACAAATAAATCGATCAAAAATAGGTAAATAATAATAATAATAATAAATGAAGATAAAAACAATATATAAAAATAAACAATGTTTTGTGCTTTTTGCTTTTTTTTTCCTCCTGCACTGGCACAGTAAATATTGGGGTCATTCGAAAAGGAATTCACTTGGCCTAAGAGATATGGGGTTTCTCTGTCCTTGGAGTATATTGTCATGGGATCAACTATAGACTCTGTTCAGGGTCATTTACTCTCCCGGTGGTGCTTTTGTGGTGTTTTGAAGACTTCTGCTTTGTCCTGGGTGATACAATCAGATCTCTGTATCTAGAGATCTCGGTATCGGTACAGGTCCAGGGGTGGGTCTTATGATGAAGTCAGTCTTTGTGGTTCTAGAAGTTCTATTCCCTCAGTGTCATTTTAATCCATCTTCTGTGGTTGGTGGTCTTGGTCTTTGCACTGAACCTAGGATGGCACCTAGGATAGCATCTTTCTTTGTGTTTCCAGAAGCCCCATTCCATTACAATTGTCTCTGCCAGACCTTTGGAACTGGGTATCATGGTTATTGTGCAGGTCGTAGTTCAAACCCTAGACTAGGGCTTTTTTATTGGTCCCAAGATATATACAGTCTGGTCATGGTTCTAGCAGCCAGTCATCTGTAAATCGCGATCTTGGCTTTTGGACCTACCAAAGGGTGACAAGTCTGCTTTTGTCTTATTGTTAGCTGGTAAGGTAGGATAACCTGCTCTTAGGTCAAGTTGTTCCCATTTTCCTCGTTGTCAGGATATCATATTAGAGCTGGCACTTGTTGGTGACCCCACAGTATTAAGGCTGTCCCGGATGGGATTTGTTTCCTGCAGCTGTTGTGAAGAACTGTGCCGTTTCTATGTCTGGGATCCAGGGTTCAAGGCTGGATGGATGGTATCTAATCACCTGAGGTCTAAGTTGATTCTACATGACATATTTTCAAGGTAGGAGATATCCCTGTATTGTAAACAACTATGAGTTCCTATCTCTAGTAGATAAGAGCTCTTTTTTATATGTAAGATTTCCCCCCTTTTTTTAGTGTTAAGCACTATTTTTACAAACATGTTCATAGCTGGGTTTCAGCCATAAAATGCTCACCCCGCCCCTTCACCAGTGCAAAATTCTCACCTCCAATGTCCCCCATTTCCCTCCTCCCCTAGCCCTTACTTGTTTTCAAGACAAGAATTCTACTTCTCTATATATAATTGTAGTGGTAGTTGATAGTGTAGTTATTTCTCTAACTGCACTTGCCACTCTTTCATATCATGGAATGGTCCTTCTGGGGCTCATCTCTATTGTCTCTGGATATTATTACTATACTTTCTTTTATTTTTCTTAAATACCACAGATGAGTGAGACTATTTTGTGTTTATAGCTCTCACTCTGACTCATTTCATTCAGCATATCTCCATGCAAATTTCATGATTTCATTCTTTCTAACAGTTGCATAGTATTATATTGTGTAGATGTACCACAGTTTCTTTAGCCACTCATCTGTTGTCAGGCACCTGGGTTGTTTCCATATTTTGGCTATTGTAAAAGCACTGCTATGAACATTATTGTACTGTGTTATTGTGATCCTAGGATATATCTATCCATAGTAGTGGTATTGCTGGATCATGTGGGAGCTCAGTTTCCAGTTTTTTTTTTAAGGATATTCATATGTTTTTTCAGAGTAACTGGACTATCTGGCATTCCCATTAGCAGTGAATGAGATTGCCTTTCTCCCCACATCCATGCTGCAGTAGTTGTTCTTGTCCTTTGTGATATGTGCCAGTCTCTGTGGCATGAGATGATATCTCATTGTTTTCATTTGTATCTCCCTAATTATTAGTGATATGGAGCATTTTTCATAAGCCTTTTGGCCATCTGTATTTCTTTTTTGAAGAAATGTCTGTACATTTTTCTCCCTATTTTTTGATGGTTATATGTCTTTTCTTGCTAAGTTCTGTTAGTATCTTGTATATATTAGAAATATATTAGCTCCTTATCTGATGGGTATCTGGTAAATAATTTCCTCCATTTTATGGGTGACCTTTTAATCTAGTCACTGTTTCCTTGTCACTATTTGTTGAATCAAAGCAACTGGGCATATAATTTAGATGTAGTATATTTGGATACAAGTAATGGAAAACCCAACTCAAACTGACTTTTAAAATAGATATTAAGTTAGGGCATCTGCCTTACACTCGTTAACCTACAACGGACCGCAGTTCAATCCCCCGGCGTCCCATATGGTCCCCTAAATCAGAGTGATTGCTGAGCACATAGTCAGGAGTGACCCCTGAGCATCACCGGGTGTGGCTCAAAAACAAAAACAAAACAAAACAAAAAGGGGATATTAAGTGGACAGAGCAAAAGTACAGTGGGTAAGAAATTTGCCTTGTACAGTCAGCCTAGGTTTGACCCCTGACTTCCCATTTGTGGTTCCACAGCTTACCAATGTTAGAGTAACAGGTGTTTAATTTTTTCAGGATAATTCTTCCGGAAATATCTCTGGATTGGCCCCCTACCTACTTGTTTTCTATCTATGGGGGTAGTCCTTTTCTTCCCAATGAAGACCTTGGATCAGAGAGACTTCTGGTTTTGATTCCATAGCTAGCCTGTCTGCCTGTCGGTATCTTTGCCTGCTTGCAGAGAGCTTGTGGTGGAAGTTGCTGTTTTATCTTCTTAAACTGTATCAATTATTTCCTGTGTCAGCGTTGCTTCCATATTCGTGTTTCCCAATCCCTGTGGGATTTAGGTATGAGGCTTCCACTTCATACCAGGAATGATTCTTGAATACCACTTGGTGGGCTCAAGCCAAAAAATAAATAAGGAAGGGTACTAATTGGAACTCATAACCAACAATCCACTTACGAATTTTTCTGGTGACATAATACAGGAGTCCAATTCTATTTTACTTCTTTAATTTCCCCTCTCCTGGATACTGACTTTGCTCTTCATCTGATATGGAAATGAAATCAAACATATATAATCATCACACCTCCACAAGAACAATGAATTTTGGGTTTTTTTGTTTGTTTGTTTTTTGGGCCACACCAGTGATGCTCAGGGATTACTCCTGACTATGCGCTCAGAAATCGCTCCTGGCTTGGGGGACCATATGGGACACCGAGAATGGATCCAAGGTCCGTCCTGGATCAGCTGCCTGCAAGGCAAAATGCCCTACTGCTGCACTATTGCTCTGGTCCCAGGAATAATTAATTTTTTAAAAGTTTTTCCAGGAGATGAAGTAAATATCCCATAAAATCTCTACTAATCTGTCACTGGCCAAACTGCATCTTGTTTACAACATGAAAAAATTCATTGGCAAAGGAGGTGGATATATTATTAGGGCTATTCTTAGAGTAAGGCTCACATTAGGACATTAGGACATTTCCATAGGAATATGAACTGCATTAAGGAAGATATGGGATTATACATCTGATAGTATTATTATTCTATATAGTATATATTACACCTCATATAGAGATTATATAATATTATTCACTATACTATGTTAGTGAAGAGAAAAGGGAAATGGTGACTATGTTCAAACAACATAAATAGTGATATAGTTCTGGTGCTAAAGGAGTTTACCCTTCTGAAAAAAGGAAGTAATATCAGTAAGCATTATGAAAAAAAAGAAATTGAAGATTCTCTGCTTTGATAACAAATATTTACTGTTGACAGTGTTATAGGGACATTTGCAGACCATACTAAGGAATGAGTATTACCTGAAGAAAAGAGAAAGAAAACAGAATAGTGAACAAGAAGGTCAATAAGTTTAATAGGTTTAAATAACTGAAAGTAGTACCTATGGCCAGACCCTAGAGAAAGATATGAAAACTAAGTCTTTCACCTATCAGGACAAAAATTATAAATTCCAAGGACAAAGACAAATGTATAGAGAGGTAAAGGAGCAATGTAGTTTGTATAAACAGAAAAGACCAATGAGGATAGTAAATACTGCCTGTTCCAGTGACAAATGAAATTGAATTAAAAAATAAACATATCCCATTTTTCTTCTAGCAAAATTAAAATGAAATCTAGAGTCGGATATTTGGTGGAACACTTACTGCAGTAAATGTAAATTAATAAAACTTTTTTAGAAGTCAATCTTTGATAAGCCTCCCTCTAGTTTTTTTTAATGACTCCTTTATGAACCAACCAATTTTTCTTTAAAATTTATCTAAAATGAACATAAAACACAAAAGAGGATAAATATGTTGGCTGTAATTCATGATAGTATATGTAAAATCACTGAAAATCAATTATAGGCAATTTTGGAAATCATTGGAAAGTGATAAAATATGTAGAAAAATTTAAGGTAGTCTTTTCATAAACTTGGCCATGATTTGAAGATAGCATGGCCATTATAGGTTAAGCAAACATATACATGGGCAGATATTAAAATACATGCACATTTACACTATGAGAAGCCACAGGTTCAGCTTTCATGGTCAAATTGGAGTTTGTTAAGGGTGGAGGTTTATTAAAGTAATGAAATATTTAGAATGTAAAATAAAATATAAAATGTACACTTATTATGAAAAGCATAAAATGTCCCATTTTTAAATCTGCCACATGTCACCATAGCTAGAGAAATACATTTATTAATTTAACCTCAAACCTTCCTACCACTTTTCAGCTTATATTGGATATATACTCTGATAATAACTGTATAGCAAAAATCATTTGCTAAAATTATCTATGAGGATATCAGAATAACTCAGTATTTTATATCATTGCTCAGATTCATTATATTTTTATTTTGGTGAATGGGTCACACCCAGCAATACTCTGAGTTTACTTCTGACTTTGAACTAAGAAGTTACTTCTAGTGAGGCTTGGGGGATCTTATGTGGTATCAGAGATCCGACTTGGGTTGGCCATGTGCAAGGCAAGCATCCTACACACTTCACTTCATCTCACTTCACTTCACTTCATTATTCCAGCCCCTCAAATTTCATTTTTAAGTTATAGAATGCATAAAATATAATAATAAACATATACATTTTATTCATAATATTACTAAAGACTTTGACCTTGCAAAAACAAGAAGTTTAATCAAGTTATTCTCAAACTATTCCCATTCCTCTCTAAAATAAAAACACTTAAGCCGATTTTTAATTGCCTTATTTAAGGCAATTAGACTATTAAACAAGATGGAAACATCTACATATATTAAATTTCAATAAGAACTAAATTCTCCACTTGTAATAGCAATACTACATCTGTAATGTACACATTAATACATTGATATTAATAATAGCAATAAGTATAATATAATAATTAATATCAATAATTTATATTAATATATGTACATATTAACATATGTAATATACATATTACAATATAACATATCAGTATTTCCACATATTAGTTTCTGCCTTCAAATATTCCAAAATTACTTCTTTATTTTCCTCTTATTTCCAGTGCCAGTCACAAAAAGATACATTTATGTAGCAGTACCTTCCTGTCACAAAGTATGAGTCAGCACAGTGGGGAGTGGGAGTATTCCTGGAAACCCTTCCTACATTAGACTTGCTAGCAGTGATTTAATGATGTATGCATCCTGCTAAGCTAAATTAAAATTTGTCCCCAAATCAACTTGTACCCCAAAATGCCTACAAGCTCCCAAAGAAAAGATATATTGTTGGGTGTGGATCAAAAGCCAATATATATATATATATATATATATATATATATATATATATATATATATATATATGATGAAGGCAAGTCAAAGGGGAAGAAAGATCTGTAGTTCCAGAGTAAGTGAAAGAGTAAATACATAATTATTAATTTATATTATTTTTACACATTGTATTGATATAGACAAACATGTAATACACTGCAAAATACCAATCAGATCCTTAAAAGGTGTTCTGGCAAGTGAAATGCCTAGAAGTTTACTTAAACTTCATTAGTTTCACATTAAATCTAGCTATATGAATAAGAGAAAGGTAGGTAGAGAGAAAAACCTTGTGAATACCGGTAAGATCATAATAATAACAGATATTTTTCTGTAGGACAGAGGTATGGAACACAGTCCAGAAGCAGAAAAGGAGATAGAAGTGATTCCAGTAGACAGAGTTGCATATTAGAAACAAAAAGCTGAAGAAGTGTTAGCTGAAGGTTATATGGAGAATTGGAGCTAAGAAAGAAGGGAAAGGAACAAGAGTTTTTTTGGAGCCTATGAAAAAGACAGCCAGGGTGCATGAAAGTTTTCTAGGTAATGTTGAATTCAAAATAGTTAAAGAAGATGTACTTGAAAAGTCATCGTTGGGGGAGGGATGAGATATACCGGTGGTACTCAGTTCTTACACATATCTCTGTGCTCAGGGATCACTCCAGGTAGTGATTCAGAGACTATATGTAGGGAGCCAGATTCTCCCTCACAGCCTTAGCATAAGCACAGTCATCTTGTAGCAAACTGCCATTTTCTAACAGGCCTGTCCTTTAGCTATACATTGTGTACATGCAAACTGGCCATGAGTTGACACAGATCAAAAGAACCATAAGGTCACACTCTTCTGGCTCAGGAAACTCAGATCTATAGATAGAGCATTTGGTGTGATAATAGGATGTTCCTCAAGAAACTTGTATCAAATTAACAGGCACATGCCAAACCTTTTGAACTGCATGCTTGACAAATGCATGCTTGACAAATGTTTGCATTGTTCCCTCCTCCCTTGGTGTAAAAACTATATAAGTCATGGCATTTCAAAAATAAATTGACTCCATAATCAGAATCCTCGGTGGTCCCCTTTTTCCCACCCATTTCTTTTACAGGTGCAGACCCTTTCCATGACCACGAATAAACTGAAGCTGCAGGCCGGCACAACTATATATGTTAAGTGATCTGTTGTGTATGTAAATATTTTGGGGGATTACTATGTTGCTCACCCTAATCTGATTAGGTGATTGTGCCCTACCCTAGGGTGTGACCTGGCATTCTGCCCCCACCCTAGGGTAGGACCTGATTCTGCTTCCACCATTGGTTGGTATCTGATCCCACCATTGGGTGGGACCTGACTCTGGACTATAAGAGCAAGGGCCTGTGGAAGGCGAGAGGCTTTTGCTCGCTGGAACTGAATCGGAGTCTTTGGACTTCAGTTTTGTCCATCCGAATAAAGCAAATATTTCCACGAGCCTGATTGTCTGCGAGCTGTTTACCCGCCGTTTCACCTCAGAACCGTGGGCTAGACAGGGTGGCAGACACGTGCTACGAGCTGGAAGAAAAGGGCCTCATTCTCCATCCCTCCATCAGTCAACCTCTTCAGGGGCTGTCCTGCTACAGTGATCAAAACCAGGTCTTTCAAGTGTAAGGCAAGTGTTTGGGACTAAGCAGTTTCCACCCTAATCAAGACATTTCTTCTTTGCAAGTGCTTGTCCCACAATTACCTCTGAGCTGGGCCCCTACCTCTACCTGTTCTCCATCTATAGGGTTGGTCCTATTCTTATCAATAAAGATCTCAGATCAGAGACTTCCACTGGCTTTGGTTCCACAGCTTGTCTGTCTGCCTGCCTGTGCCCTTCGTCTTCTTACAGCTAACTTGTGGTGGAAGTTCCTGAACCTGATGCATCTCCCAAAATTGTGTGGACTATTTCCTGTGTCGGTGTTGATTCCAGACCCATGTTCTCCTATTTCCCAGTATGAGACTTCTACAGAAAGCACTTCTCTCCTCCTCTCTCATAAAGAATCCACCAAGTTTTAGGGTTGTATGACATAGCATCTAGCAGAATTCAGCTTAGAATTCAAAACTAATGAAAATGCTAAGTTTCGATAACCCAAGACTTGATACTTTATTAACAGATCATCACTTTAGTCACTATACACCAATTTCTCTGCTCTTACTCCTATTTTTCAGCACACACAATTATGAAATCAGGGTAGAGTATATTACTCTGATCCAAATGGGTGAATTTCTCTGTGG
This sequence comes from Suncus etruscus, assembly GCF_024139225.1. Classification (NCBI taxonomy): domain Eukaryota; kingdom Metazoa; phylum Chordata; class Mammalia; order Eulipotyphla; family Soricidae; genus Suncus; species Suncus etruscus. The sequence continues at coordinate 65,709,504 of NC_064851.1, forward strand.
CTTATGATGAACATTCTTTACTGAATATTTTTAATGAATATGGAAGTAAAATAGTACAAATAATGTATTTAAAAAGTGACATAAGAAAAAAGTAATATGAATTTTCTTAGGCAAGGAAATTGACAATCCTCAACAAGAAGTAATATAATATTTATTTTTCTATTAGGATTAGCATCATTAGCACTGTGTAGACATTAAAATGGTCACTAGGAAAAGTCAGATATCCGGAATACTTTTTTTGTTTTATGACCTTCTGTAAGGTCCCACAATGAAAAGATCACTTATAATGAAACTAATTGGGAAGGATTGAACATGACTGGCATGCTACTAATGGAGACCATTTCTATTTGTGTTCTGCAATATGATATGGGTAAAAATCCAATAAAATGAAGCCAGGTGTTAGAAAAAATAAAATTCTTTGTTTAAAGTTATAGTTAATATCAGGAACAACAGGAAAGTATAATTACTGATAGGATATGTTTCCACTCAATTCTATTCTATTACAAATACTAAAACTAGTCTGCAAAGAGAAAATTCGCCTAAATTCAAAAAATATCATGGGTTGGAATCTAGGAAAAGCAAATTATTTGGTGACTCCTACTACCACTATTAATGTCATCTCTAATAAGATACCTAAATGTAAGCCATTTGGTTGAGTATTAAGTACAACAGCCAATACTAAAAATTAAAACAATACAAGATGCAGAGACAAAAATTTCCAGGTGTAGTTTTAAAATTGAAAAATACTGTCATGACATAATGTCTGACTTTGAGATATTAAGACATGGAACACAGGAATGAAAGGGTAAAATGGGGGGGGGTGCTCATATATTGAGAAGAATTTGCTGACTTGTTCTAAATCAACTCCTAGAACTATGAAAGTTTATTAACTCAAAGTAGATTATTCCAAGATGATAACATTTTAAAACTTATTTTTCTTATTTGAAATAGGGTTGTCCTTCTGAAATGCAGACCAAAAAGCAATACACAAAAATGATATTCCCTAAAAAGCAAAACAGAAATCACATGCTTATTAAACATTTCAGTCCAAAATATCCAGGTTAGATTGAGGCTTTTCTTTTAGTAAACTAACTGTATTTATTTTATAACAAATATTTAGAGTAATACATTTTAGAAATAAAAGAATATGAGACATAGACAACTTAGGCTATTGACCTTCATTAACAAATTTCCCAATCTGTGGGTACATTTAATTAATATTTTTTGGTTTTGGGTTCACACCTGGCATTGCTCAGGGGTTACTCCTGCTCTGCACTCAGAAATCGCTCCTGGTAGATTCAGGGAACCATATGGAATGCCGAGATTCGAACCACTGTCCTTCTGCATGAAAGGCAAACGCCCTACCTCCATGCTATCTATCTGACCCCATAAGTAATTTTTTAATGTTGGAATTTGACCCAAATCCAAACCATGTACCTTACCAGGAAGCTATATTACAGTCTGTGTACTGTAATTTAAATGGTCTCTTATGATCAATTGCAATTCTTGAGGCTCAGAGTGGCAGATGAAAAGTCTAGGTGATGTACCAGAATCAAGGAGAAATCTTGTACCAAGTAAAATATATTTGTGAACATTTTTATGGAAACTTGTAGTCATTAATTCAATTATACTTTTTTTTAATAGTTTTCAGCACTCCATGGACTCTCAAATACTGTGAATTCAGCCCAAGTAGTACTTCAAGGGAAACAGGGCCTACACAGGACTAATTCTTATGAGCCTCTATAAAATTGGGGCTCTCATATTTTCAGGTGCTATCTGCTCTTTGGAATATTATAGCCAAAATAAAGGACCATCACTGTTTCTACTATTATAGAAAAAATATGTTTTCACAAAAACTTATCTCTTCTTCATCCATGACGTACAACTAAAACATGTTTCCACTGAAGAAAAGTGTTGCCTTTGTGGCCAAATTCTACAACAGCTCCGGGAAGAAAAAGAATGAATGCACTTCCAGGCATGTTCTCTAAAATCTCTTACCTAACCAGGTATGATACCTCTTTTATCCCAACTACTACCTGAATAATGACTCATCTGAATCAAGATCCAAAGATAATAAAACTGCTATCATCTTGTGAAGTAAAAGATGAAATAAAGCCAAAACAAACTGTGAAACAGATCATCACAAGTCAGGATAAAAATAGCAAGCCACTTACATAAAAGGTCAAGAGATCAACCCAAGAGGCTTATAATGGAGGAACCTGAAGAGAAACAGTCTGTGTGAGAACAGCAGAACTCTAGATTTCTCTGGTCCCAATAAAAAGATAAAAGATAAAAAATAACTTTTTAAATAAAGACAATATTTATATATATAATTTATGTATACAGATTTTATTGAGGTAGCAAGATTTAAAATGCTGTTAATTATACTTTTGATTCAGACATCATTTCATTCCTTTACTACACCCATCACTAGAGTGCCTGTTTTCCTCAATAATCTCCAGATCCAATGACTTACGCCACTTGTTGCTCCCATATTGTTTCTTTATATCCTACATTTAAAAGAGATTTTTTAAGTTTAATACTTCAATTATCTGCCAAAAAGGACCCTCACACTGGCAGTATTAGTGTTGTACCAGCACTCTCAACATTGATTATACTTAGGACATATCTGCCATTATATACCTAAACCTCACTTTTGTCTCACCTCTGTCCTTTTGACTTTCTCTTGTCTATAATGTGTAAGTCAGTGTCTCCCTTTTGCACAAGCTGACGACAAACACAACTTGGATTTCTGCATTATTTTGAGTAAATTTCTATCTACACTGAGAATAAGAATACTGGGTTCACAGACACTATTAGCTTGATGAAGCCTCTTCCCAATATCCTCACTGCTGTAAAACTATTCATCAACATTTGGTCATATGCCAGTTCTTTTTATTTAATTTTGTTCTGCACTTGTGCCTCAAACAGATTTTTATTTTCCACTTCCAAGTCCTCACATATCTAAGTCTCAGATTTGAACATTTCTCATAAACTACTAAGTAGTTATCCTATCTGAACAATGCTTCAAAACCTCAACACAAGTGTCTTGATTATTTAGTATCAAAGGTCTTCTGTTGCCCTAGGCTACTAGGACTCTGCTCTACTAAATATTATTGGTTCAATCCTGTGTTTCCTATTTGAAAATGATAAATTCATGACTCCAGGCCATAATGAGAAGACTCTTGTTTCTTGTATAAGACTGAAAATTATTGCTGAGGAGTGTAACCATTCTAATGGTAGAATATACCAAGTTGAAGATGAGATGAGTAAATAGCCAGATCATAAAAGTCACGGGCAAGGAGACCATTGAAGAACTGAGTATAAATTTGTCATAGGACCAGAAGTAACAAGTTGAATTAGGAAGCTATCTTTGAGTGAAGACATCATATTTTAAAGAAAAGTTTTTATGTTTTTATGTTATAAGTTCTTATGATCAAGGGAAACATAAGGTTACAGAAACAAGAAAGTAGAAGCAAGTAATTGGACAGATGATGTTATATAATTTTAAAAAATTATATTACCCACATTGATATAGGTTTGATTCACTATATCTTCACTTTGTGTGTCCTATGGCCTCATAAGAGTTAATCAATCACAAGGCATCTAATCACAAAATAACACCCTAAAAATACCCCATTGAGATTTTTTTTGGGGTCACACCTGGCAGCACTAAGGGGTTACTCCTGGCTCTATGCTCAGAAATCGCTCCAGGCAGGCTCAGGGGATCATATGGGATGCCGGGATTCAAACTGCTGTCCTTCTGCATGGAAGGCAAACGCCTTACCTCCATGCTATCTCTCGGCCCCCATTGAGAATTTTGTTTGAGTAACTCAAAAGCATATTGTGAGATGGTGAAGAATCAAGCCCCAGGTACCTCTAATTTTTACCAGGTATGTCTAGGCAAGCTTAGATAGCACTGCCTGCCAGAGTTAGCTGAACCACAAAAAGCCTTCCACAGTCTGCCCATGATTAACATTGGACAAATCACCTCCTGACAAATTTCACTACCGTCATAACTAAACTGACTGAATTTATCTGTGAATTTATCTGTGAAATTGAGTGTCATTTACCTAACTTTTTTGCACCTATAAAGGCTCTGGATATGAGGCAACTCATCACACAGTGATCCTTGGGGGATTATTATATGAAGAATACTGGCATGCTAATATATATCTCCTAAGTAATTACTTGTACTTGGCTTCAACAATATCTCATTCACTGTAGGGTGAATAGTAATGATGGTAATTATAGTAATGATAGCACATAGTAATGATCTCCTAGAGTTGATATAAGTAATTGAAATTATATATTTATATAGATATTATCTAGTAGGCATCAAATAATGGCTACTATTAGTATTATCATTAAGTTATAAACTTTTTATAAATCTTAATCAGCAATAAAACCCAGGATCAAATAAGTGGAATTTTTTTAACACTAAACTTACTTCAATAATAATGAATCAGTATTTAAAACTTAAATAATTTTGTATTTCTTCTCTGAACAGAATAAGCTAACTTCTTTGTAATGTAAAAGTATAAAATCACTGCCAAACGTACAGTACTCCCCAGTAATGTTCCAAGTTTTATGCTAGTTTTTGACTAGTTGCTGCTGACTAGTTCTTGGGATCCGGTTAAATTAGAGAACTTTTTGAGTCCTCTTGAGAAGAGTGGATGAAAGGGCAGCAAAATATGAAGAAAAATGAGCACAGAATATGTGTGAAGAAAAAGCATTCTAAGTTTAATGTCTGGGACAGGCATATAAGAAGTAAATTGTCAAGCCAGCGAGGTGGCACTAGAGGTAAGGTGTCTGCCTTTCAAGCTCTAGCCAAGGAAGGACTGCGGTTTGATTCCCCAGAGTCCCATATGGTCCCCCAAGCCAGGGGCAATTTCTGAGCGCTTAGCCAGGAGTAACCCCTGAGCATAAAATGGGTGTGGCCCGAAAAAAAACAAAAACAAAAAAGAAGTAAATTGTCAGTCATAGTTATGAAAAAGATTCCTACAATTACTAAGCATAACAATAAAAAATACATAAGGATAGGGTGATAAGCAGTAAGAATCCTGAGTTACAAAGGAGAAGATTAATTTTAACATCTCAAAATCAGTTCCTGGCAAGCTAGCCTCAGATGCACTATAAGAGATTAATGAGAAGAGGGAATTCTGTAGGAATTCTGTCAAGTTCCTATTCTAAGGGGATAAGTTTCCATTGTTTTAGAGGTCGAAATGATGGAGAGAGCTAAGTCTACAAAGATGTAATTCTTAATTTCTAGGAAAAGTATAATAGCCTGAAATCTGCATCCTAGGCAAAAACCTTTTGATTCCCAGAAGAAACTACAAGGACAATTTGAAGAAAGAGAAAGAGAAAAAATATTGTCTATAACTTGGTGCTGAAAATTTCCAGGCAACGAGAATTTAATCAAAGCTATATTTTGGTCTGAAAATAGGCACAGCAGAAGGGAGAATTAAGTTTAGATCAAATATATATGAAGGAAATATAATGTTAGTACCATAACATAAGTCTCAAAAATATCTCTACAAAATTTTACCAACTCTCTATGCAGGGGTGAGACTTCCACAGCAGGCCTTTTGGTGAAAATCCTTTTGGGGTATTTGAATAGCCACCCACTCTAAGAATATGACCTCCTAGCAGGTCTTCTGTCCATCCCCCTCAAAGAAATATAAAAATTCCTATAAATGGTGCAACAACTAGTCATCTTTAAGCTGCTTTTTTTCATGTAGACTGTCTTTCCACACCCAATTCTCTCCCTTCCTCCACCCCTCCCTCCCTCCCTCCCTCCCCCTTCCTTCCTTCCTTCCTTCCTTCCTTCCTTCCTTCCTTCCTTCCTTCCTTCCTTCCTTCCTTCCTTCCTTCCTTCCTTCCTTCCTGCCTGCCTGCCTTCCTGCCTGCATGCCTTCCTTCCTTCCTTCTTTCCTTCCTTCCCTCTTTCCTTCCTTCCTCTTTCCCTCCTTCAACCCTTACTTGGTTCTAACCCCATGTTATATCATTTGGTCTATTTATATAAGTTCACATAGTTCACTTATTTATATAAGTTCACTGAGTTTCTTCTTAGTAAAGACAATGAGCACAGTGAGCTTACTTAGTAAATGTTACATAATAGTAACTGTTAAATGCTCCTTTAAAATTTCACGAAGCTTTTATCTTTAGCTTCTACTTTGGGATAATTATATACTTCCTCAAAGCTATTTTTAGCTCTCATCAGGAAAAACAACTGAAAAAAAATGTGTTCACAGTCCTGCCAAAACTATGGTGAAAGTGATTTAAACTCCAAATTTTATTGCAAGTACTCAAATGGCATTCAAAATATGGATGTCTAATTCCAGCAATATGGAAAACTTCTCCACCCAAATCTTCCTGATTGAGGTGGTTATTGCATATATTTTAACTATATCATCACTGTCAATCCCAACAAAATGAGATTATACAAAACAGAGAAAAACACCTTCTACTTATAATTACCCATCTGTCTGTATCGCTGCTCCTCAGCTATACCATAAATCATGTTCTTCCTCTACCCTTTGAAATCTTAATTCTATTATATTTATTCCAAGATCATAAGTAACCCCTGATCATCCCTACAGGAATGAATTAGGATCATCTTTAAAGCAGGATTTACACATCACAGAGTCAAAAAATTATATGGACCATTAAGTCACTGGATCAAACAAACACAATTTTAGTACACTCATTCTCTTAACTAGCTGTGTCAGAAACCTCCACAGGACTTTTCACCAGACAAGGAGACAGGGCTGCTCATTGGGCAGATATGGAATAGGCTACTTACTGGTCTCAGCGTTTGCATCTTGACATCTGTTTGGTTTGGATAAGTCCAGTATGATTTTCACCATGAAATGATTCATTTCCAGACTTTTTCAAACACTTTCTGTGAATCATCATGACAGGAGCCAGAAATCTAATAAGCACAGAACCCTGTTTCTGGAGTTTAGTGCCCAGTGGGGGAAGAGGGGAACCTGGAGAAAAGATAAACCTAGACTATCAGATCTAGTATATGTCTTTTTTGTTTTAGTTTACAGCTGCCATCACCTCTTTGTCAGATTACATTCTGTTTCCCTTCAGTGGTGCATATTGTATTCCTTCTATTTGTGTTAGTAAAATTCTTTCTTGTCCTTGAGAAAGCTCAAATGGAATATGCTTCTTGGCAATAGTAACTTTAACACAGATTAATATAAGATATTGCAAAGTCTTTTTTCTTCTTGGCAGGGGAGCACAGATTAAGCTAATTTAATAACCCAGAGGCCCTAAGGATTTGCTCTTGGCTCTACATTCAGAATTTACTCCTGACAGGCTCATTATAGGAAGCCAGGAATTGAACCCGTGTCAGCCACATGCAAGGCAAACACCCTCCCCACTTGTGCTATCACTCCAGTCCCCAGATATTGTAATGTTCTGCACTCTATGTTAATCATGGTTTTCTTTGTAAGTTCATATATGTGGTTTGAAGTCAAGCAAGAAAACTCTATCTTTCTTCCTGTGAGAGAAAGATATCTTTGGGTCATTTACCATTACTTTTCTTACTAGATAATTTCTGGAAGAAGATGTAAGAGCAGAACAAAATTACCTTATTATTGAGGACTCTCCAGCATCCAGGACATTAAAGTCTTTTCATTTTAAATCTAGAAGAAAATACTAGTAATACTTATCTGAGCAGGTCTGGCTGTGTAAACCCAGTTTTGGTCCCCTTCAGAAATTTAAGTTCAGACAAAACTAACAGCTGGTTCACAAACTGGGGAGCAGTCATTCATGGTTGAACACAAGAAAGACAGTATACTACAAGGGTGGAGAAACCCCATATCTCTTAGGCCAACTGAATTCCTTTTCGAATGACCCCAATATTTACTGTGCCAGGGCAGGAGGGGAAAAAAAGCAAAAAGCACAAAACATTGTTTATTTTTATATATTATTTTTTTATCTTCATTTATTATTATTTTTTTATTTACCTATTTTTGATCGATTTATTTGTTTGGGTGTGGTTATTGAAGTTCTTGTCCCCAGTTATACTTATTTTTTTCTCTTCTTTTCTTTCTTTATGTGCTCTGCCATGTTCCTTATCTCAAGACCATGGCATTTTTTTTTTTTTGTGGTGCTTATCGTTATTGTTGGAGTCCTCACTGGATATTTGACACTTCTTTTTGTACTGGTGGAGTGTTTCACCTTCTTTTTCTCCTTCATCTCTCAAATTGATGATGAGAGCCTTTGCAAGGATCCCGCCCATTTTCAGCGTATTAGACTTTTACCCCAGTTTACTACTTTTCTCTTCTTCAAACAAAACCACGTAACTTGAACTAGCTAGTCCTGCCTCCCAGTTAGAGTGGGAAATAAGGAAGGCACCAAGACCAAACAGGTGCAAGACTACTAAGTAGTAGGCTAGGTACAGAGGGGACCACATATTCTAGCAGCCCTGGGGGTGAGGGAAGAGGATATGGGAGGTAGGACAAAAACGGAGGTGTAGGGAGGACAAATTGGTGATGGGAATCCCCCCTGATTTTATGTAAATATGTACCTAAAATATTATTGTCAACAATATGTAAGCCACTATGATCAAAATAAAAATTATATTAAAAAAAAAAGAAAGCACCTTCTCAAGTTCACCTGTGATATGACTTTTATCCATAGTTCAATGGCTTTTTTGGTAGTTGAGCTTGGATTAAGAACTAAAATAAAATCATTATTTTCTTTAAAAATACAAAAATTCTATTCAATTTATATTAAATTAAAAAGATCTTAAATAAAGATACTTTTCAGGATCAGGATCACTTTTGTGACCTCTACCTTCTTCACTGGTATCAAATCTTAAAGCTCTCTATCCAGTCCTTGTCTCTTTGACAGTTAAATTTCACCTAGTCCAGATGAAGTAAAAAAAAACAAAAAGAAGTCTAGATTTGGAAACTTAATTGTGTTTGGATGCCAATTCTTCATGCTAACTCTTGAGAGAACTTGCTCTGAAACTGTTCTCTCATGTGATCATTAGGCTATGCTTTTAGTTAGTTTTGTTTCATTTTGTTTTTCGGCCACACCCGGTGACACTCAGGGGTTACTCCTGGCTATGCGCTCAAAAATTGCTCCTGGCTTGGAGACCATATGGAACACGGGGGTGGGGGGGGGCGTGTAGGGGGAATGGGAGAGAGGGTTTCCAAACTGCAGTCCGTCCTAGGCTAGCACAAGCAAGGCAGATGCCTTATGGCTTTCGCCACCGCTCCAGCCCCATTTAGGCTATGTTGTTTTAAAAAAAACTTCAACGATGTTATTATTTTTTTGTAAGATAATTAAAGTATTCTTCCACTACACAAGGTTTTGGGATAATGTTGTACACAAATATTTGCTTAAGACATTCTAATTAATAAACTAAGCACTAGCAGGTACCTGAAACAACTGATGTTTTAAGTTAGGTTAAGATCCAGTAATGAAATGGGCAAGTAAAGCTAATCTAAGCATCAAAATGCTCCTGATTTTGAGCTTGCAGCTCTAGTCTTATCTGCTCGGTTTTGTAGTAAAATACTCTCCAACACTGTATCATTTATCTAATCAATGATACTAAATAGTATCTAATACTAAAATAGTATCTAATACTAATAGTATCTAATACTAAAATACTAAAATTGCAGATATGCCAGTATCTCTCAGAAATTCTAATAAGTTGTTTTTCCTTTTATATTTAAATGCCTTGGTTTGGCTTATATATGAAGATGTCACATTATTCTAAGACCCCAAATTTAGGTGTCCTGATCATTCCTGAAAACCCAGGTTCTGATTTTCTACACATCTCTAATCATTGTTTTAAGAACACTTATTAATAATATTTATTGAGTGGGAATGGACCCTCACAGAGGTCAACACTGGAGTTATAGCTGTGGGACATAGACCCTGGTCTGCTGAGAAAAAAAATATCTTGAGATATTGAGAAAAAATTGAGAAAAATTTCTCAAGATTAAGTTTTAAACTTTATTCATCCCCCCCCCCCCCGACTTTGGCAAGTACATCCAGAAAAGGCAGGGCACATAGAAGCCTTATATTTATTCTTCAAAAATTTTAAGTCCCATTCACCATGTCAAACTTCTTCACCTCCTCTGCCTTGATTTTGGCTATTACGAATAAATGCCAGGTCTTCAGACAAATGGGTACATAATTGAGTCTCGAATATTTATCAGAGCTTACACGGGCCTTTCTCAAAGGGTTTATGTAACTCAATTAATTCTGTGTATGAGTATCTATGTATCCCCGATATTTCTACCATACTTAAGTTACTTAAAGATTCTGGTATTAGATCTGTTGATTCAAACTCCAAGGTGTCATATTAGATACTCATTTTGTTTGTTTGCTTGTTTTTTGGGGTCACACCCGGCAGCACTCAGGGGTTACTCCTGGCTCTATGCTCAGGAATCGCCTCCGGCAGGCTCAGGGGACCATATGGGGTGCCTGGATTTGAACCACCGACCTTCTGCATGCAAGGCAAATGCCCTACCTTCATGCTATCTCTTCGGCCCCTACTAATTTTTAATAACAAAATACAATTATGGCGTACTTTTCTATCAATATGCATAGCATTGTATGTAACTTTGGTTCCTATTATTAGTATTTAATGCAAGTAGAGTAATAACCATTCAATAAGGAGCTTTGCAAATTCTTCTAAGGCCTCAGTTCTGTTATCAGAAAATAACAGGAGCAAAGTGTCTTCTTGTAAATCCAAGGATTGCCTGAAAAGTTAATCTTTTGAGAATAATTTTCTCGGTTAAGAATATGTAAAAACACTGGATTTAAATGATAGACTGAAAATAGCTGGTCAAAAATAGTACTCATCAATGTTATCATTAGTATACTGTTAGGCCAAAACATACTGTAGAAAATGGAAATACTTTTAAATGGTCATCGAAGACATAATACCTCTGACAGATTATCACAGATAATGAAAGCATACATTGTTTACATGTAAAAGATGGTTTACATAATCAAGTGACCACATTAATATTACTTTTAGAAATTCCAAAATAGATAAAATGAGTACTAACCTATGATTATGTGAATATTATCCATTATTTGTTTTAAATCTTATTTAACCATTGTAATCTAAAAGGTCCTTCAGAGTTGAATTTCACATATACAGTGAATCTGGGCCATTCCTACCACCAGTGTCAACCTTCCTCCACCAATGTTCCCAGAGCGCATCCTATATCACCACTGTTTGCCCTCTGGTTTGCCAGTATAACAGGCTCATTTAAGTTTAGATTGTTAAAGTTTAGGTCTCTTGATTATATTGTTGTTGACTTTGGCTTGGATATTTAATTCTGTCCTTTTTTCCTCCACCAATGCACTTTAGTCCACTTGGCCCCATTCTTTTTTTTTAATATAGAAAAATGCACAAATATTAGGTAAAACAAAGTAATCTATGTCCCAAGGTTCTAGGAAAAAGGTAGGAGCTACTATTAAAGATAAAGAAGAAAATAAACAAAATAAATGAAAAAAAGGGGGTGGCAGTTTTTTTACATAAAGTTTTTTTTTACAAAATTTGGGAAAATAAAAAGGAAACACCTTTGGCCTAAAAACAAGGAGACCTACCATTAAAACATCCTGTCCATAATAACAACTACAGGCTCTAGTCATACTAAGTTGTCTAACCCTAAAATCTTTCTTCATGGTCCCAGTAAAAGCTCTCCTCAATTATGAGTGTTACAGTCAGATTTCTTTAATTAGAGATCTTGGTTTTTGCATAGGCCCTATGTTGAAGTCAGGGTGTCTTGGAGCATCTTCTGGTTTCATCTCACCATTAGGTAGAGGGGCAGGAAAGCCTGTCCTTAAAGGAAATTGTTGCTGTTTCCAAGTCATCAGGATGTCATATGAACCACTCTGTGAGGTGAGCAAGTCGGTGCCAGGACATTAGGACCTTCCAAGTAGAAGTTTGATTCCTGATTCTGGTGCAGAAAACCATGCCGGTTTCAACAAGAATCCAAGGTTTGGGGATAAATAACCAATGTATGATCAATTGAAGTCTAAGTCAAATCACTATGATAAATGTTCAGGGTGAAAGATCCTCCTGCAATATAAAATTTATGAGTTCCTATCTGTATTAGATAAGAACTTCTTTCTGTACGTAAGATTTTCCTCTTTTTTTTTAAAAGAAAAATAATATCTTTATTTAAGCACCATGATTACAAACATGTTTGTAATTAGATTTCAGTCATAAAAAGAACACCTCCCTTCACCAGTATCTATGCAAAAGGAACAATGCCATTACTGGTGCATATGAAGGTAAAAATAAGCTAAACAATCCTATAACTTGGGTTCAGATCTCAAGAGAAACTTAACTACCAGAACTTTCTACTAAAGAAATCCAAAAAAGGGATGGAGGAAATTATCTACATAAGGAAATACACACTAATAATCATACCTATTAAGGAAATACATCTAAAGAAATATACAAAGGAAATATACATATTGTCTTTAAGTCTTTAGAAATGATCAAAATTATAGTGGGGAGAATAAAATCCAGACCAGTTATTCAGCCTGTGATGTGATCTTGTGGGGTCTAAAAATGGCTCCCAGCAGGCATAGATCAGGAAATGTCCTCAAGCTGAGGGTCTCTCAAAAGTCGAATCTAGTAGCGAGCAACAATGAAGAAAGGTGGGAGAAAAGGGGCTGCCAAGTGAAAATCAGCAGAAGCAGCAGCAGCAGCAGCTTCTTTCTGGGCCAAGGCAAGGAAGGCTGGGAAGCTGTCTTTTCACTTTGGGGGCCAGTTGGCAGCTGGTTGGGCTACACAGAGGGAGCGTTCCAGTTCTTGATGAGTTAGGAGCTGAGGGTAAAAAGTGTTAAATAGGGAGAAATAACATATCAGGGATGAGAGGGTGAAAGCATAGAAAAGAATTTGTGACATGGTAAGCAGGGGAGGGGAAAAAGGAAGGGTTATATATAATAGGGGGAAGGACTATATACAACACAGACAAACATTAGGTACATTACAGACGGACATTAGAGAGAAATAGAATTGGCCAACACATATACCTGCGCACATACATAAACAATGAAGATTCATCCATAGGTTGAAAAACTGACCCAGGTGGAACATATCAGAATGCATAAAAAATAAAAAAACCAGCAAGTCAGAAGAAAGGTTTTCCATATTCTAAACAAATCATCATTGGTGCGGGTAAACTTTATTAAAGAAAGGCCTCCTCTTTTAGATTGTGCATAGAGTACTCTTGAAACAATCATAATTTTCAAGTCTAGAATACTAAGCAATATGGTAATGAGAACTGTAAATGAAGTCTACACCATAAAGTATTGTCTAACAGGTCTTGAGCATTCAGGTTCCTTTCCTGAAAACAAAATGAAATCATGCCATTATGATACCATAGAAAACTTTCTTGAGTTGAAAATAAATTGCAATAATATACTCAATGAATGAATCCTGTAATAAGAATATATGGCATGCAGTTGCCTATTCTAATGTTATCTGTAGATACAAACATTAGATCATATTAGCAGTCATAATCAAATGGAACATGAATAGATTAGAAAATTTGTGAAGAGATTAGTTATGATGCATTTAGAATTTTTTTCATCCTTTGCAACAAATTTATCTTTACTGTTTACCTCAATAAAAAATTTTCCATGATCAAGTTTCTTGACTACTAACCTATATAACATTATTGAATACTGGGGCTGGAGCAATAGCACAACAGGTAGGCACATGGCCAACTTAGATTCAATCCCTGGCATCCCATTTGGTCCCCTGTCTGGAGTGATTCCTGAGTGCAGAGCCAAGATTAATACTTGTGTGCCACAAGGTGTAACCTAAAACAAAAACATTATAGAATTCTATATATGTAGTATATGTGTATATAGATAAACAAACACACATTTTTTGGTTTTGGGGTCAACCTGACTGTGCTTAGGGCTTATTCCTGGCTCTGAGCTCAGAGTTCATTCAGGGCAAATCTTGGAGAACCATATGGGGTTTCAGGAATCAAAACTGTGTCTGTTGTATACAAGGCAAGCACTCTACCTGATATCCTGTCTCTCTGATTCCTAATTATTATATATTAAATTTGACACATCAGTGTGATAGTTTTTTGTTTTGTCAGTTGAGCTAAGCTACAGGCTGCAGTTACCTCATCAAGAACTAACCAATGTGTTGCTGTTAAGATATTTAATATGTGATTAAACTCTGTACTTATATCTTATTAAGAACCTGGTTCTATAAATTAAAGGTCTTGAAAACAAAATTAAGAAAGAGCAGATTCCATCTATTTAGTTTCAGCTTGTGCATGCAGTGCTAGCCTACCATATCTAATTACCTTCTCTTTGGATTTCAGATTTACCTACCTAGAAGTATAAAAAAGTTAATTGCTAAATAAATTTCTCAGTAATAAATATCTTCTACTACATTAAATCTTATTAAGTGTATTTGATATTTAAGGTAGGAATTTCTTCTAAAGATTCTTATAATTTTATTATCAGTGAATTTGCTGTCACTCATTATTTTCACAGTGAATATAAAAGTGTCTTATATTCAACAGACTCCTATTTTGATAGCTTTTCTATTTTAGGTACTATCGAATATAGATTCAATGACAAATTTCTTTTGTAAATCAATCTTCATATATTGTTTAAAATACATCTATCTATTGACAGTGAATCAAAACAGAAATAAAAACCTACGTTCTAATTGGCAAAAAAAATTTTTGGTGAGGAGAGATGGACACATTTTGGCAATGCTCAGGGTTTACTCCTGGCTCTGAGACATGAATCACTCCTGGTGAAGCTCAGTGGACCGCACAGGGTGGTGGGGATTGAGCCAAGGTTGGACACATGCAAGACAGTGCCCCTACCTATTGTAATGTATTATTACTCCAGGTCCAAAACCTGACACTTTTAGATGCAAATAAATTGTACTTACTATGAATTTAAAGATGGGTTTTAGAAAGCATTAGAGTTTACAAATGGAAGGGCAATATTAAATCTTTTTTTTTTTTTTTTTTTTTTTTTGGTTTTTGGGCCACACCCGGCAGTGCTCAGGGGTTACTCCTGGCTGTCTGCTCAGAAATAGCTCCTGGCAGGCACGGGGGACCATATGGGACACCGGGATTCGAATCAACCACCTTTGGTCCTGGATTGGCTGCTTGCAAGGCAAACGCCACTGTGCTATCTCTCCGGGCCCATAAAATCATTTTATTAAATTTAAAGAAGACACTCATTGCTTTTCCAAGTGAAATCCAATTTTTAATGAATCAACAGTAACATTTTCATGACTCTTCTAAATGGAATTTCTTAAAACTGCATCTTAGGACTAAGGAGTTTTGTCAAGTTTCATTTCATTTTTAACTACTATGAGAACTTTTAAAACTAGAATATGTAATTATAAGCACACAGGCTCTTAAAGCTAATTTGCAAATAAGAACCCAAAGTAATCAAGACACAAAACCAACTTGGATTTTGAATTTAATAGACAGTATTACCCATGACAAATATTTCTAGGATAAGCAACCCTTTAAAAAGAAACCTCAATTTTTAGAAATATTAAATTTTTATTCATGTTCTTACTAGGAATAACTTTCCTAGCTATATTATATACAGTAACCATATTTTAATTTTTAATTATTACAACCAAAATTCAGTTTGTTCCTCAATACAGATGAAATATATAGTAAAATAAATTAATATTAATTACAAAGGACTAGTACCAATACATACCTATAACATGTATTACCATTTACCTGTAATAACAAACATGTGCTTTGATATTTTTGTTTTTAAAACTGAGTTTTCAATGAAGGCAGTTTATCAGGACTATCATAAAAATAAATTTGAATTAAGCAGATCTTTAACTTAAAAGATTCTACCACTCATGTACCACTCATGGTAGAATACAGTGCCAGGCAAGTGCGTTCTCTCTGCTATATATACATAAATATTTTCAAGTAAACAAAAGAAAATTCAAGAAAAACTCAATATCTTTGTTAGCAAAGAAATACACAGAGTAACAAAAAGGTTATTTTATTTTCTCCATGCTTTCATTGACTATGACTGGCATACACAGAACAATAGGCATTAGTTGTATCTTTACACTCCCCTCATACTCTTCAGGAAGTTACATATAATAAAGTTATCTTGCTAGTTGTAGAGAAGGTATCAGAGAAATTACACTTCTGAGAGTTATAACTTTCAAATATTAAACTGATTTCTGATTTACTATGAAACTCTATGTTTTAGCAGAACTTAAGGTAAAATCAACACTGGCAAGATCCAGCACTAACACATATGGCAGCAGAAGAGGCACAAAGATACAGAGATTTCCCTCTTGATGTAGTCTACCTATGTACTAGGAGATAATGACTTCAAACATAAAGCCAACTATTTTCATGAAACAAGTAATATTTAAAGGAATAGAGGACTATTTCTTGTATGTCCTAGAGCATATTTAAATCAGAATCAGACAGAATGCTGTCATAAAAAAACTAGTACATTTCTGGACTCAACACCAGAACTACTGGCCCAAGGAACCTGCATTGTTAAGAAATATCCCTGGGACTATCCAAACATTTATACGTTGTTGAAGTTTGAATATCACTATTCCAGATTATTTCCTTTGAACTTTCTTTTAACTAAAAATATTCTTCTGTCATTCTTCTATGAGGCTAAAAAAAAAAAAAAACAGTTCTGATACGTCAGTCTGCAGTAATAGTAGTGTTATTTTTCCCCTTAAGAAAATAGGGGAAAATAGGCAACATATGATTTTGCACCTAAATTTTTCAAAGTTACATTATAGTACTTTTTTCAAAAAGCTTTCAAAATGTGTACATGATAAAAAAAGTTCAAAATTATTTGTAAACTGTCATCAGATCAAGATTATCCAGTGTAAAGACAACTGTTGTACAGTGTTGCCTAACTATCTAAGGCCCCCATAGTCATCTTTCACAAATATGAAATCTCAGCAAGCAATCCAGTGCTCTCATTGCCAATGAAGCAGCACCAAATTACTCCACAAAAGCACATAGAAAAGGACAGAGCAAACAAAGCTGTTTCAGCTCCAAGTGCAAGCCTTAAGACCCCTAGTACCAATACATGAGAATAAAGGTCAAGCTGACTTCCCTTAATAGTCTACTTAAAACTATACTTAATTTATGATTGAATCCAGTTTATATTGATTAGAAAACATGTTACACTTCAACATGCGGCTATATCTACAACATTGTTTATGTTGTATATGGTCTTCACAGACCAAACAATTTTACCTGTGAAAATTATAGATTAGAAACCAAAGAGGTAGGTAATGATCATCATCAGAAGATGATCCCAAACATGTTGCATTATATGCTTTTTTTCACTAGAAAGTGATCTTTCTCATGTTCTAGTACATTAGTTAGGTGTTTTTTTTTGAAGTCAACAAACTTCCAACACCTTAAATCCTGTTATCTTGCTTTGTGATCTTCAGACACTGAATTTTTAGAAATAGCTGATGAACAAAACTGTAAAGAAATAATACTGGTGACCAAAGTGTGCTGCTCAAGTCAGCAAGGCTCTTTAAAAATCTCTACTTTCGGGGCTGGAGAGATAGCATGGAGGTAAGACGTTTGCCTTTCATGCAGGAGGTCATCGGTTCAAATCCCAGCGTCCCATATGGTCCCCCGTGCCTGCCAGGAGCAATTTCTGAGCCTGGAGCCAGGAATAACCCCTGAGCACTGCCGGGTGTGACCCAAAAACCACAAAAAAAAAAAAACAAAAAAAAAACTCTACTTTCACATAGAAGGAAGTATGTTGGATAACACCTGTAATCCAATTCCTCAGTGGTGTAGAGGAAAAATGGGCTCCCTTTTTAGCATTGGCTCACAGAGCACTAAAAATCAAAAGTTGTGAAATTCCAAAAAGCTTTCCCGGTTAACTTACCTACATATAATGATACCTACATATAATACCACCAAGAGACTACACTTTCAATTCTTAAGGCCTTAGCATAAATCCTGTCCCTGTTGGTTGCTTTATGAAATGTGCCAGAGTTTCAGAGAAAAATATACAAAGTCCCTAAAAGCAGGAATCAACACACAAACCATCAGCAAGAGGGAAAAACAAAACAAAATGAAACAATACATTCCAGACCTGCTCTACTAATACTTGCTCTGTGCTTCTCTATATACTCTTCCCATTTCTCTATATAGTCTTCACAAGTGCCATGAGCTTGAGCAACAACAGTTCTGACAGAACATTGAGAGGTATAGCTGAACAACTGGAAACCCCCAAAGCTGCAAGGCAAAGACCTTCACCCATAAAGCTGCTCTGAACTTCTCAATCAAGTGTCAAGCCAAAAAACAAAACTTGTTTGATTTGCTTTTAGCCTTATTTATCTAGGATTTTTCTACTCTGCCTTATAAAAGGTAGTGTAACTATTTTCCCTTTCCCAGGCTTTTTGGAATACCTTCCAGGTAGCTATTTTGTTTGTTTTTGTTTTGGGGCCATACCTGGTGACACTCAGGGGTTACTACTTGCTATACGCTCAGAAACCGCTCTTGGCTTGGAGGACCATATGGAATGCCAGGGATTGAACCGAGGTTTGTCCTGGGTCAGCTGTGTGCAAGGCAAATGCCCTACTGCTGCACTATCTTTCTGCCCCCCCCCCCATTTAAAGAAAACAGATGTAATTTAAATAAATGAAAGTGTACAAAAGTTTCCTGTTGACTATGGAACATCACAGCCTGCATGAAGTATTTGTGTGGCTCAGCAGAGCAGGTCAGGCTCTTAGCAGAGATTTTTGAATACTTGGGCTACCACTAACCTTTAACAGGGCTTTAGTCTGAGATGTGCCTTCTTTATCTATAAGAGATAATACATAACTAATAAATCTTAGCGCAGTATCTAGTACATGAGTTTAACAACTGGTTTTTCAGTCATCTTTGTACTGGACTTTGCAAATTCTTGAGTGAAAGAATCTCTGCAGCCCACACTGGCTATCTACTCACAGAACCCGTTTACTTGTGGAAGAGAGCTATTTCTTGACTGTGTCCAAGCATAAAGGATTCCTATTGTGCTTAGACAAGTTTTACATTTTTATGTTTTCTACTTTAAAACGGTACATGCAGATAAAACATAAGCTATCATCCTAGGAATTATTACACAATGCCTCCTAAAGCACATGTCAGGTATAAAAACAATCCTGAAAAACATGACTTAATTAGTTTGTACATTGTTTCTTAGAGTGCACCAAAGTAAATTTTAATGACCTTTAAAATATCATTAACCCTCTGGGGCTATTCTTTTTCTAAAAATGAAACTACATATTTATCTATTGAAATGTATATGGAGGGTTTTTGGCTCCAACAGGATGACATAAAGCAGCAGCATGTTCCAGATAAAGAAGATTTTATAAAATAAACTAATAAGCAAATCTTAGCAGCATATAAAACACCTACAATTCAATGTAACTGCAGGCTCAGTAATGCACAATCTTAAATCCTACTACAAAACCAAAATCCAAGGTGAAAAAAAAAATCTTCCTACCAGACAGGATGATTTCTTTTAAATCCTGGAGTTAATGCTCATTTCCCTATAGTGTATCTTTGATAACAGATTTATAGTTGATGAGCTTGTTTTCTTTATACCTCCCAAACACACACATACAAGCAAGTAAATTTTAAGTATGAAATTCATGGAAAGAAGATGCAAAGTCAGATAAAGAATAACCATCATCCAAAATGGCTGGTAGTTTCAACAGTCACACAACTGTCCGATGTTCTGAACACACATAGATAGCACTGGGGCGAATCCGGCGCCTGGTGTGACCAGGAAGCTTCGGCAAAAACTTGAAGGACTTCGGCATCATGTCCAGGCAGGCGTCATGGAATTTTTTAATCCTCCAGTAGTAAATCAGTGGGTTCAATGCAGATTTGAGGTAGCAGAGCCAGAGTAGCCAGGTGCTAATCTCAAAAAAGTTGTGCTGATAATAAACCTGCTTGTTGAATGTTGCCAAAAGGCTGTAAGTGGTGAATGGGGCCCAGCAGACTATGAAGACAGCAAAGAGAATCAGAATGGTGGTGAAGGCACGCGTTTTAAAGCCCATGTCAATGCTCATCTGGAAGGGTCTCTGCAGACTCATGAGACCTAGCTTGCTAGCCTGGCTGAGACATATACCCTCAGGGTAGCTATGGATCCTCAAAGCGTTGTGCCGAAGAGTGTTGAGTATGCCCATAAATGAGTACAGTATCACCAAGAAGGGTATGAAGAAAGAAATGAGAGAAATCAAAATCACATAAGCCTGGTATCCTGGATTAGTTGTGTACCCAAATACACACTGCGGGGCTCGGGAAGGTAACTGCAAGTCAGGATTTCCTACAGCCAAAGGGAAAGCTATACAAAAAGAAGTTGCCCAAGAGACTGCAATGAGAACTTTAGCCCTATATGGATTTAGCTTATCCTGCTTCTGAACTATAATAAGAAACCTATCTATACTAATTATGAGCAAAATGGCTACTCCTTCTATCACAAACATCCAGAAAAACATAGCAGACACCCTACAAAAAAATTTCCCAAAAATCCATCTAGTAGTAAGGATAGTTACCAAGGCAAAGGGCATGTTCAGCACGGCAAGTAACATATCTGCAAATGCCAGGCTTGCAAGGAGAATGTTAATTGCAGACCGCATGGCTGCTTTTTGGTAAACCATCAGGCAAACAACCAAGTTCCCGAGAAAAGACACAAAGAGAATAAATATCATCAGAGCAAAAAGGATGATTTGGAGAGGCAAGTTGAGGCTCTCAAAAGCTGCTGGTACTGGGGATACCGCTGTGCTATTTACCATCAAGGAACTCATCCCAGTAAAAGCCATCGTTTCAAAACTATATCTAATCAGTGGGCCAATGCTGGGATGGTGGAATGGCGGAGGGGCTGTCATATTCATGTATGTATTTTCATACACTATGTACGTTGTGTTGGATGTCCCCGGATGGGATGCAGTCAACATTGCTAAGAATACCATGGTTTCTGTTGCATAGAAGGTGCCATCAGAGATGTGTCTCTCTCAAGCAGCAGAATCATGTTTCACTGAGGAGCCTTGAGACATAGTCTGAAATCCAGAGTTCCATCTTCCACAGGAATCCTTTTGCCCAAAAACAAGCCTGAAGCACAAGAAGTAAAGGAAAAGAGTTTTTGTAAATAATATTGAATTTCTTACCTTCCCCCTTGAAGGATTTCAAACTTTATTCATTATTTAAGAATCTTTAGGTCTCTAGTTACCTGAGCATAAAAAAAATTGTCATTGTGCTGTTTAATTCTAATAAATCGTGATTGAAATTCCCTGACATTCACACACAAAGTAAAGATGAACAGAATCAAAGTAACAATGTTGCCTTCTAGGGAAAAAAAAAGTTATAAATTGTTTAAATTTCCAATAATAACACTATGAACACAGATTTTACTATTTGATTCTCCTGTGATTTATAAAAAACTTTTTTTTTTGTTTTTTGGGTCACACCCAGTAGCGCTCAGGGGTTACTCCTGGCTCTACGCTCAAAAATCATTCCTGGCAGACTCGGGGGACCATATGGGATGCCAGGATTTAAATCGTCGTCCTTCTGCATGCAAAGGGAAACGTCTTACCTCCAAGTTATCTCTCTGGCTCCCAAATTTTGTTCTTAAGTAAAGGCCTACCCAAACAATGTTCAGCCTATTGGAGCTAAGAGGCCATGTTGTGTTAAAGATAAAATCCTGGCCTTTTACCTTCTAGAATACGTTTAATAAACCTTTGGTATAGGTTCATTTCCATTTTTACATGAGCACAAAACTAGATAGCAAAGAGTTCTGTACTATTCATTATTAAAGGCAAAGTACATGCTTCTAAACCAACAGCTTATAATAGATGATAGGTTATTTCTACTGAAACTCTAAAACAGCCTTTTGAAAATATATCTTCCCAGTAAATATAAGGGTGAAATTCTTCAATAAGAGAAAAAAGTGTACGTAAAAATATCTTATTCATATTTTTCAAGATTTCTTATCATATTTTTAGAGTTCACTTCTTATATTCACTTTTTTTGTGCACATCCACTTTCATCCTTTTTTGAAATGGTACATATACTTCCATTGCCACAATTCTCTTGAGATTGATATTAGCATGTATTAACAACTTGATATGTCAATCAGAAAACGAAACAGAAATTGTAAGAGATAACAAAAAAAAATTTCAGGTATGGAAAATCTATTCCCAAGTACTTACAAAGATGTTTAATTGCCGAAAGAATAAATACCAAAAATACTTAAAATAATTTTTCTTACCAACATAATAGTTGTCTGAAAGGGTTTTCATAATCTATCAATCCAATAACCAATAGATGGCCAATATTCCTGTACATTCAAAATGTGCATTTTTATATTTTATACATTTAAAAAGATTTTTGAATGTAAAAGACTTTATTTTTAATAACAGGACCATTTTAGATTAGATTTGGAGTCTTAAAAGACCACAAATGTGTCTAAGGACCCTAAAATGGGTAGTGACCATGTAAGAGAAAGTGTTTGTGTAACTATAGTAACATTTTTTTATTATGATAAACGTAATATTTTTATGCATTTAAATACTTAATTACATTTACAATACATGATTGATTGATATGATGTATATACCATTAACATACCACATTAACCCATAGTATTCAATGGCAACTTTAATAAAGTGGATAAAATTTAAGACAATAAAGCATTGTAAATAAATGATTATAAATCCAGAATCCTAATCACTTATTTACAATGCTTTATTGTCTTAAATAATTGTCTTATAATCAGGAGTATAAGGATTCAGGATTTATAATCATTTATTTACATGACTTTACTGCGATAAATGGGTTTTTCACTTAATTAAATGTGCACTGAATACTGTGGGTTAAATAGTTCAGTGGCATACCATTCAGTTCAGCTGCCTATCTCTTTAGTTCAGCCACGACTTGTGGACTGAAGACGGCAGAAGATGATTGGAGACTGTGCACTGTATGTGCACCAAATCAAATAACCTGTATGACCCGAGAATAAGTTGAGTTCGAGTATATACTGTACCATTTATTTTAGACGGTAGTTTTGTCCCTCTTAGATTTTATCTATCTTCACATATTCACTTTGAAATACAAAAACATAAATAAAATGATAAACAAAATCAATATCAAGTAGACTAAAGCACAGACATGAAGAAGAGGAGAGACAATTGATAGTTATAATGCTTTACAACTGAACAACCATAAGTTGCTTCAGAATTACCTGAATATATATAAGTAAGAATAAAGACTGTTCATCTTGAAATAATACACTACACTGTTGGTTTTAAATGTTGATTTTTCAGTGCTGTACACAGAAACATATGTCATCGTGCAAAGATACTTAAATTAAAAATAGTCATAAGATTAAACAGTTTTCTTAACATATTGAGGAACAGGATGCTTGAGATGCTAAGACTCAGAAGGAATTGACTTTATATAAAGGATAGTACAACAGCAGTGGCATTAGCCCAAGTGCTCATCACCTGAGAACAGAGTCCCCTCTCTTGCAAGTGATGCACATGGGAACAAGATGAGTGGACCCCAACCCAACACTACAGCAGTACCCACCAGGTCACACATAGGCCCAAAGAGAAGAGCCTAGCCTCACCTGCCAGTGAAGCGTCGGAAGTCAATTAAAGTGAACAGGTTCCAATCCAAAGTGTGGAGCCGGAGGAGCATGAACAAGGAGCAGAAAGGCCACACACTTTTCTTAATCAATGAACTCCAGAACGCATAGAAAATACCATACTACAAGTGTGATAGTGGGGGGAGACAATGCAGGCCTCCACTATGCTTAGAAAATGAAGAAAGCACCTCTGATGACACAATAAATACCAACCACCTATTCAGCCTTTCAGATAAGAACTTTAAAGAAGAAATATGGTGGATGTTCATAGATCTCAAAAGAAAGCATGAAAAGAACTAATGAGCCACAAATAAGAATCAAGATATGAAAGTTGAAATAAGAAAACACCAAACTAAAATAACAGGACTGAAAGATTTTATAAGTGATATGAATACCTCACTGGAAAGCCTCTCTAACAAAGTTACAGCAGCTGTGGACAGAATCAATGAGCTGGAAGATGAGATGCATATCAGCTCCATACAGCAGAAGAGATTGGTAAAGAGCTTTAAAACAATGAGTGGACAATGGAAAAAATTCTCAAAGTATCTGAACATACAAAAATAAAAGTCTATGATAAACTCATCAGAAACAACATAAGACTCATTGGAGGGCCAGAGCAATAGCGCAGCAGTAGGGCATTTGCCTTGCATGTGGCTGATCCAGGACAGACCTTGGTTCAATCCCCAGTATCCCATATGGTCCCCCAAGACAGGAGCAATTTCTGAGCACATAATCAGGAAAAATCTTTGAGCATCACTGGGTATGGCCCCAAAACCAAACTAAAACAAAACAGCAACAACAACAACAAATCATTGGAGTTCCAGAAACCTAGGAAGAAAATAAATCACTAGCAAAACTCACATCAACAGAGACTAATCAGAAACTAATTTGAGAAACTCTATGTCATAAAACAATAGAACCTGGAAGAAATGGATAAATTCTTGGAGTCTTACACATCCAAGATTGAACCGGGATGATCTAGCATTTCTGAATAGACCAATCACTACTGAGGAAGTTAAAATGATGATAAAAAGTTTTTCCAAAAATAAAAACCCATGCACAGACAGATTCACT
This sequence comes from Suncus etruscus, assembly GCF_024139225.1. Taxonomy (NCBI): domain Eukaryota; kingdom Metazoa; phylum Chordata; class Mammalia; order Eulipotyphla; family Soricidae; genus Suncus; species Suncus etruscus. The sequence continues at coordinate 65,734,245 of NC_064851.1, forward strand.
AATGAATTATTTTCAAACCTTTCAAGAAGACTTACTACCAAGACTTTTCAGGCTTTTCCCGAAAATGAAGAAACAGAAACACCCCCAAATAGTTTTAATGGAGCTAACATCACCCTGACAACCAAAAGCTGACAAAAATGCCACAAAAAAGAACTACAGACCAATATCCCTGATGAATACGATGCAAAAATCCTCAACAAAATCCTAGGAAATAAAATACTATGCCTCATCAATAAGGTCATAAACCATGACCAAGTAGGTTTCATTTCAGAGATATAAGGATGGTTTAACATATGCAACTCAATCAACATAATATACCATATCTATAAAAGAAAAATAAAAACCATATGATCATATTAACAGATGCAAAGAAAGCATTTGATAAAGTCCAACATCCATTCATGATAAAAACTCAGCAAGATGGGAATGGAAGAAACTTTTCTTAGTTTATATAAAGCCATTTACCACAAGATCATGGCAAATATTAAATTCAATGGAGATAAGCTGAAAGTCTTTTGTCTAAAATTTGGCACGACAATCTTGCTATTTCTATTTAATATAATACTGGAAATACTTACCATTGCAAGTAGGCAAGAAAAAGATATCAAAGGCATTCAGATAGGAAACAAAGAAGTCAAGTTCTCACTGTCTACAGATGACATGATACTATATTTAGAAAACCCTAAAGACTACCCAAAAGTTTCTAAAAACAGTAGATTCATATAGCAAAGTGGCAGGCAGAAAACTTAACATGCAAATACTCATGGCCTTCTTATACACAGAAAACGGTAGAGAAGAAATAGATATTTAAAAAATTCCATTCACAAAAGCACCATAGAAACTCAAATACCTTGCGTCAACTTAACTAAAGTGGTGAAGGACCTACACAAAACTACAAAATACTGCTTCAAAATAAAAGTGAAAAAAAGCAATGGGGGCATATAATCTGTTCATGAAATGGGAGGATTAACATCATTAAAATGGCAATTCTTCCCAAAGCCTTGTAAAGATTTAATTCAATCCATCAAAGGATACCCATAACATTCTTTAAAGAAGTGGATCAAACATTCCTGAAATTCATTTGGAACAGTTATCGCCCATGAATAGTTAAAACAACCCTTAATTAAAAGAAGATGGAAAGCATCACTTTTTTCAACTTTAAATGGTATTACAAAGCAATAGTCATTAAAACAGCATGGTGTTGAAATAATGAGACCCTCACATCAATGGCACAAACTTGAGTATTCAGAGAATAATCACCAGACACACAATCAATTAATCTTCTACAAAGGGGCAAGAAATGCTACATGGGGACCAGAGCAGTGGTGCAGCGGTAAGGCATTTGATTTGCAAGTGGTTGACCTAGGAAGGACCATGGTTCGATTCCCTGGCATCCCATATAGTCCCCAAAGCCAGGAGCAATTCCTAAGGGCAGAGCCAGGGGTAAACCCTGAGCATCACCAGGTGTGGCCCCAAAAAACAAAACAAGACAAAACAAAAAGAAAAAGAAAAAAAGAAAAGAAAATGCAACTGAGTAAGTAAAATCATAATGTCTCTAAAACATAAAAATTTCACAATGACTATAAAAATTTTATAAATAAATTAATTTTTATGTTTATTCAAGGACCTAATACATGTCAGGCACTAGAGGAAATTTGGTGGATGGATGGTTCCTAAATTTCACATAATGGGTAAGGGATTAAAATAATTTTTAAGAAAAAAATCAAATAGTGGGATGGTTACTGCCTAAACAAAATAGAACAGAGAACTATTTATTTTCAATAATTCTAAAAACATACTTAAAAGAAAAAAACTGAAGTACATTGTAGATTTCCAGAAAAGTTCTGAATTTAAAGATACCAACTAATATGGAAAGTGCAGAAAAATTGACTGAAAATCTTCATGGATATTAAATATAAAACTGCACCTCCATGTGTGATGCCCTTTATTGATTAACCTAAAATCATGAACCCTCATCTTATAACTCATTCTCTTACTCTTACTCCCTACACCACCTGTTCCCAAACTACCAGAAGCCAAGTAAATGCTACCCTGCTACCCATGCTGAAGAGAAGAGCAACTCAACATGTCCAATAATTAAAATCCTAGAGGAAAAATCTCAGATGCTAGCCTATGATAGTACCACCAGAAAAATGCCAGCTTGGAGATATGTCACCCAGTAAATTCTGAAGTCTTGAACAGATGTGCACAGATTTTAACATGTTCTTATATTGAAGCAAAGCTTTTGCCTTTTACTTCATTACACTCTGCCGCCTCAGAATGTAAGTGTCACATGGGCAAGATTCATTTTCTTTTTTTTTTTTTCCATACCTGTGGATATTCAGGATATTTGCACTCAGGGATCAAACCCAGGTCAGCCCAAGTCCTACCCATTGAACTATCACTTTGACCACCTTCATTTTCTTATTGAGAAGTACAGAAGGCAAAGCATTATTTTCTAATTATAGTAGCAGTTATATTTAAAAGTTCTTTTTTCCTGATTCCCATGAAATTCAATTTTGTTTCCTTGAATTTTATTTAAGACTAAAAAAGCTTTGTGTTTCAATTTTCAGTGTACCAAGGTAATGGAACAGTAACAGTATGGAAATATAAGACAACTTATGTTGGTAATATATGCATAGCAATTCAATTTAAATTTAATGTACTCCTTACTTGCCATTTGGTGAAAACTTTTACTACATTTTCCTAGTAGGGCAAACTTGAAATTATTTGTGAATGTGTGCATGCTATATATTTGAACATATGCATACATGTATCCACCCTGTAGTCTGTGTACTGCAAAACTGATATGTGACTGAAGTAAATAGAACTATGAATATTTTCTCTCTATCTTCTTATAGCATTTTATGCTGGAAGCATGCCAGAATGTTACAATTACTGGTGCTTTTGTGGTTGGAATGGATAGTGAATTTTGAGGACTCCTCTCGGTCTGCCATTCATTATTTTATCTGTTATGGCAATGACTTAGATCAGATGTAGGGACTGTTCAAAACTGTATACCTTAAATTATTTTTTGTTTTGTTTTTGGGCCACACCCATTGATGCTGAGGGGTTACTCCTGGCTATGCACTCAGAAATCACTCCTGGCTTGGGGGACCATATGGGATGCCGGGGGATCAAACATAGGACTAACCAGTCCTAGGTCAGCAGCTAGCAAGGCAAAAACCCTACTGCTGCGCCACCACTCTGGCCCCTATATACCATAAAATTTTTAAGAAGTGATATGTAGAAGTGAGAAAATAATGACCAATACACTTTAGACTGAAAGAATATTTGACTACCATTCATTTGATAATGAATTAATATTTAAGATATATAATGCACTAGTAGAATTTTACAAGGAAAAAAATCATCCAAACCCATCAAAATATGGGAAGGAATGAACAGAAGCTTTCTCAAAGATATACAACAGCTAAAAGGTAAATGAAACAAGTAAATGCTCTCTACCACTAATCATCAGGGAAACTCAAATCAAAACAAAGAGATATCACCTCAGATCAGAGAGACTGGCACACAAAAAGTACAATAACAACCAGTATTGGTGTAGATGCAGAAAAAGGGAACCCTCATCTACTGCTGGTAGAAATTTCAACAGGTCCAGACTTCTTGGAAAACAATATAGACACTACTCAAAAAACTAGAAATTGATTTTTCATAAGATTCAGGATTACACTTCTTGAAATATACTTCCAAAACACACAATCCAGAAAAGACACCTGTATTCCTGTATTTACTGCAGCACTGTTCACAGTAGCCAAAATCTAAAAAACAAAACAAAACAAACAAAAATATCCCAAGTGCCCAAGAACAAAATAAAAATGGTACATATGCACAATGGAACACTACACAGCCATTAAAAAAGATAAAGTTGTGTGTATTGCTGCTACATGGATCTGGAGATCGTGTTCAGTGAAATTATTCAGAGAAAGGCAGAGTATTTCTCATATCCAGAATATATAGAAAATTAGTAGGGTAATAATAAGTGTCCAAAGATAATAGAAACCACATAAGAACTAGTCCTCAGCAGGAGATTAGGTCATGGAAGGGGACACTAAAGTGATATTTCTGATTTTCTATCAGTAACAAAACTGAAAAACACAGTGTAAAAGAAAAAGAAAGAAAGAACGGTGTTTGCTACAGAGGCAGGCCTGGAGATGGAAGGAAAACTGGGACATTGTTGAAGAAAAGTGTGCTTTAGTGAAGGCACTGATGATGGAACACTGTATTACTAAAAGGCAACCATGAATAGCTTTATAAATTCATGGTGCCTCGATTAAGAAAAAAAATTTTTTAATGATGTGGTCGGGTCATGGTTTATGATGAGATAGAAAGATATGCTTCTCATCAATTGTCCAGGTCCCTGCTAGCACTTTATGGTCCACAAATAATATTATAAATATCTAAATAGTCCTTGGCAGGAAAACAATATCCAGCCCCGGATTTAGATACTTATTTTAGTCATTTAAAAAATAATGCCCTCCTAGGAAGCAAAGATAGATTTTATTCATATCACTTTCCCCTATTACTACTGTGATTTGTTTGCTATAACTCAATAAATAACTGGTGAACTAAATTTGTTTATGCTGTGTTTTGTAAGCTTATGGGATTTCTTTTTACTCATTTTAGTATTTGTCAGATGATAAATGAGTCTAATATTTAAAATACAAAATGAGATTTAAAATGACAAACTATCAGACTTGTACCATTTTTCAATGTTCCATACTATTACTAATTTTAATTCTTTAATTTAATTTTTCAAGCATTTATTCCTAAACTGTATAATAAAATTTGGCTTTTGAGTTTGTTGATGCTACATATTAATTTCTGATTTTTTGTTCCACTAGCCAGATAAGATCTTAGCTATCATAGCAGCTCTGAAATTATTTCTCTTTACCATTCTCCTATCAAAATCTTTATTAGAATGTTAGAAAGACAGCAGAAGTGAACATATGCATTGATGCATAACTGCAAACACTAATATTAGCTGATATACCAACAGATTATTTTCCTTTCTATATAAGTTCTGAATTTCCTAGAATTAATGTTTATTTATTTTTATTTCTAAATATAACTCAATCATTTTTCTTCAACTTTTTCATATAAATTATAAGTCTATCAGTCAGGTTTTATACCTGAATATTATGGTGGTGGGTGGTGAATGGCCATATTCACTAGTGCTGGCTCTGTTCTCAGGGGTGACCATTGGGAGTGACCATTGGGAGTACCAAAAGTAGTACTCAGAATTCAAAACTTATTGGCTACAAGCAACATAAATGCTTTAACCCCCATCCTCTCTCTCACTTACTATAGCATTTTAATGAACACAAGGAAGGTAAAATTTGGGCCTCTGTTTGATGATAACTGTCTTGGATTAGATCAAATGTAGTTTTCTTAGAAAATCTTGAAGACATACTTTTTAATAAATATTTTATAACACTATTTACCAAATTAGTCATTATACAGTCATTTCAGGCTTTAAATGCCCAACACCAATCCTATCACTAGTGTAACTTTCCTTGTACCCATGCCCTCAATTTCCTATCAACCACTTTGCAGCCACAAACACATTTACTTAATATTGTTTGACATAACACAAAGGCAAATGAAATTATCAAAACTTAGATCAACAAGGGTCAATCTGAGATAATTGTTATATCTTTCCATGGGGTTACTAAAGTCAGTGTCTATGGATTCATTGAGCTGTAGTTGGTGCTAACAGCCTTTAGGCTTATGCTCTTGGTAGATTGCTATGCAACTTTTCCATCATATTTCACGTGATCTACTGGGCTGACACACAAATATACTTTTGGGGTATTGCATGGCCAAGAAGTCCAAGAATTATAGATCTAAAATAAAATTGGTGGGTTGGCAGATTAGTAAGGTTAAATTGTGGAGCTGGGTTATTTCTATTGGAAGATGTAGAGTATAGCAATGGGCTGCTGTAGTGTATGCAGAAAGGGGAATCTGCCCCAACCATTCTAACATTTCCATGGAGGTATGAGCCTGAACCCAACTACCTGAAAAGTATCTACAGCCATTATTTCCTTTTAGAGCTTGGTATAGGAGTTGCGGCATTTTCTGCTGGAAATGGAAAGATGGCCTTTTTAAAAAAATAAATAAAACTGAATTACTGTGATATAGAATTAAATCGTTGTTGATATTTTCTGTCTCTATCGCTATTTCTCTAACACTCACTCTTTTCCTTTAGGTACCGTGAATGAAGATATATTCTGAATTAGTAATTCTAAATGTTAAGGGCACCTAAAAATCAACTAGAGTACAATGAAAATAGACTGCTGGACTCTCTAATTTGCAATCTGGATGGGACCAGAATTTGCATTTCTGAAGAAAAGGTCGGTTAAGGACTTTAAGCTCCAAACTCAAGGAAAGATGAAGATCCAAAAAGCTTCTTCATCCCCACAAAAAAGAAGTTTTTATCTCTTATAGCCCCAGAGAAAAGGTTTCTGAAAACTAAACCAAAGACTAATCCTGTGGGTGGCTGTATTACAATGCAAATTAGATTCTCAAACTTACAGTATTTTCTGCTAAAGTTAGAACATGATTAAGAAATGGGAGACTTAAAAATATGGATGGCAGCATATGGGAATACTAATAAGGCTGAGGACCTTATTCTGCAAAGATTGTTGATTGAAATCACCTTTCTTCCTTCCAATATCTAATGAGGTTATGTTCTTTCCTAAAGAAGCACTAAGAGCCTCATCTTAAACTTAGCTTCTTATACTGTGGGTCATGGCTCCATATAACGGATTGAACTTTTAAAAAGTTTGTTTTAAATACATTTCTTTATGCTTTGTCAGTGAATAGAGATTTTATAGCTAATTTGTATGCTTCTATACCTGGTCCCAATAACATTTCTTGGGTGAAAGGTAGTGGTAAATGGAATAAGTTTATTAAGTCCCTACCTAAAGTCATTCTTCATTTTTGTTCTTTTTGTTCTTCCTAAAAAAAACTCTGCCTTTCAACCTTATTGCTTCTAGCAGAACACAGCCAGATATTACAGTTTCAAGTATAATCTAGAAAGAAGTACCATTTATTTTCCTTAATGCAAGATTTATATTCTAATTTAACAGAACCCAGAGCACATGCATAGAATTCATAAATTAATTGGTGCAAAAAAAGAAAAATAACTGGGGCCAGAGCAAGGGGTAAGGCCAAGCCAGGAGAAATTTCTGAGCACATAGCCAAGGAGTAACCCCAAGGGCGTCACTGGGTGTAGTCCAAAAACAAAAGCAAACAAAATAAAACAACTATGGAAAGATTTTGGCAGAAAGGACTGCTTAATTGGAATGATCAGGTAGAAGGTAAGATCTACTTCACTACTTCTATCTCTTGATAGAAGCCAAAGGGCACATACTTTACCAAAGTTTTAAAAGATACATTGGTTTAGAGGACCACTGGCTTTCTTGAAAATATCTGCAGTAGTCTTTTCTGTGCAAAAGGAAAGACAATATGCAATACTGTTATCCAGAAATAGGATCCCTGAATTGAAGAGAGTAATTTCTATACTACTGATCCATCTGGCAGCAGGCTGAATACACTTCCATCACTGAAGTTTGTTATTATTGAATAATACCTATATGCTAGATACTCTTTTAAATTGAACCACTGAGCATAATATCTGTATGTTTTATGTCCATATCATACTTGTAGCAGTAAAATGAAAAGCAAATCAATACTACTATACCTTGTATTTTTGGAGTAAAAATAATTGGGAATTGTTTTGTTAGTATTCTTAAACAATAATGTTTTAAGTACTTAAAATATATTACATTTGAATAAATGTTATAAGATATTATGATATTCAAATAGTAAATATATATCTTTTACCAGTTCAAGGCAGAGTGACTACCACAAAAAATAAACTTTTTTTTTTACTAATTTTCTGAGTAATGTTTAGTTTTTCCATGAAGTTTTACAATTAATTTATTAAGCATGAGGATTTATTTGCATTCATGTTATTCTTCCTCACAAACAAGAAGGACAAATGAAACTAAATGTCAGCAGAGGCTGTTTCAGAAGAGAATATTCCAAGTGATTTTTGATGACAAAACTAAAACGCAAGAAGCATAAAACAGTCAAAAGCTAGTAGAAGAGAAATTAATTATAATTAAAAGTAGGAAATGTATTTTTAAGTGACTGATAAAAGATCAACCTTCTGGAACCTTCCTAGAAATTAAAAAAATGATAGCCTGCAGGGGCAAAGGATTTTGTTAATTTCATCTCCTATTTTCATATCTCATGCTTTGTTTCACATTCATTGATTGGGTCACGGTTCTGCTGAGAATCTTTAGCAGTCTGAAAAATATTCTTTGGGGAAGATGCAGAAAAATTTAATTTCATCAGCCTTTTGGAATAGATTATAGAAACATTACTTTCCTGTCAGCAGTGCATCTCATAAAAGTGCTGATTTTATGTAAATATGTACCTAAAATATTATTGTCAACAATATGTAAGCCACTATGATCAAAATAAAAATTTATATTAAAAAAAAACAATACATGCATAATTCAATTCTGAAAAAAAAAAGTGCTTAACTATAAATTCAACATTTGGAAGGGAACACCAGTTCTTCTCAGATAATGAACCAGGAGTCTCAAAAATAAATCATAGGTCTGCCCAGACCTAGTGCAATGTTAAAATATTAATATCTCCTTTCTTCATTTATTTGCAGAGACAGGGTAACACCAATTTTTGTTTTGTTTTTACACCTAACGTAGTACAGCAGCATTCAGATTAAAATTACATTGTAGGGGGCAGAGACTAGCACAGCTGTAAGGCATTTGCCTTGCACATGGCTAACACAGGACAGACCAGGGTTAGAATCTCAGCATCCCATATGGTCCCCTGAGCCTGCCAGGAATCGCTTCTGAGTACAGAACCAGGAGTAACCCCTGAGCGCCACTGGGTGTGACCCAAAAATAAAACAAAAAACCCCCCAAAAATCTGTAAGCTGTAAGTCTTATCTTAAGAAATACATTAGCTTTTTAAAGATTTTTTTTTATAAAAGCTTTGTTTCTCATGTCAGAAGCAATCACCTTGCTCATTTCTTAAATTACTGTTAGGCAAAAACAGTAATATGCCAAACTTCTGATTTCTGACCTCACATACTCAAATTCTCATTTAACATTCTTCACTTGGATAACACAAAGGCACTTCAGAATCTTTCTGTCCAAAATTAACTAGGGAGGATGTTTCTTCATCACTCACCTACAGTCCACATATTGCTCAGTAATATGATTGCTAACCATCTAGATATACAAACAGAAATTGTCACTTTAACCTTTCATTTTCCATCCTCAGCCATAATCTACTCTTCCCCGAATAACTATGTATTTCAATTTCCAAATACTTTTGCCACTCAGCTACTTTCCTACTCCTCTGCCTTCATCCAGATCCATATTACCAATAACATTCACGAGATAATTTTTTTTTTTTTACCAACTCAGCAGTGCTTTGGAATCACTCTTAGCAAGCTCAGGGGACCATAAAGATGCCAGGGATTAAATCTGGGTCAGTTGCATGCTGGTAAATTCCCTACTCTGTCATTCCAAGAATTCCAAGATATTGACAACGTGATTCTCAACAACAGTGAGCGTGCCTGCTATATAGTTGGTATTCATTAAGCATCTGCTCTATGAACAACCTCTTGCTAATCATTCACCCATCCCCTGTTCACTCAAGAATTTCCTCTTATCATAACAAAGTGAATGAATGAGGGAAGTAGAAAGCCTGTCTCGAGTACAGGTGTAGGGGGGTGGGGAGGGAGATCTGGGAAATTGGTGGTGGGAATGTTGCACAGGTGAAGAGGGGTGTTCTTTACATGACTGTAATCATACAACTATAATCATGTTTGTAATCACGGTGTTTAAATAAAGATAATTATATAAAAAAAAGAATTTCCTCTGGTTACACAACCAAGTCAGGCACCTTCTTTCATTTTATTGTGTTATGTCAACATGTACTTACCTTTGAAGATGCTGTCAGCTAGTATTTTAGAGTTCTACATGGCATTCCTTAATCCAAATTTGTTCCTGTGCCTGCCCCACCCCTGTCTTATCTACACACTAAACATCAGGAAAAGAAATGTGAAACATAGTTTTACGTAGCATTGTATACTTAAACCCATTTAAACATCAGTCACATAGTATATACTCAATAAAAAGCACCATCACCTTCTTCATAATCTAATGTCCCCCTTTCTTTTACTGTTTGTGAAACCCTTAAAAGAAGAGAAAATTCTACAGCACTGCATTTATAATTCTTAACTGCAACATTTGTATCTTGTTTATTTGAGAAGCAAACTATGCTGATTAGTTCAATAATAAAGGAAACACCAAAATCAGTAACCAAAGGGATCTGGCCCCAAGATAATACGAAGTCTAGGTAATGATATAATCTGTATGTCCATCCTCCCTAAATGGGCATATTTGGAAATGATCATGTCACCAGAGCAGGGAACTTTCCTTTATCCCTTTGCCTTGAAAGTTTATATCTGCAATATCAAAGAATGATTCTATCCAACATTTATGGCACCCTAATCTCAGGTTTCCAGACTCTAAAATTGGAGAAAAAATATTTTATTCATGATACCTAAAATCTTATAATAAACTCTGAAGAGACTAGGACCAAAGCAAAGAGACCAAACTTATTTGATTTGTCATCCCTTTGCAGAAAACAAAATTATTCAGCAAACCCCTGAAAATAAGAACAGTTCCTACTAAATGGATACAGTGACCACCTTCTCCTGAGACACACACACACACACACACACACACACACTCACTCACACAAGTAGCATTTACCACTGGAGAAAGAATTAAATAGAAAAACAAAATAATTGTATGCCTATTGCCTGGAAACTGAATGTTAATACATTTGCTAGTTCACATAAATTAAAAGAACATGAATTTAAAATTAAAAGCTGAACAATATGGCTAGAGTCATATTAGAGTACAGGGGTCAAAGTGTTTGCCTTGCATGCAACTGGCAATCCCAAGCACTGGATATGTTTCCCACAAAAACACTGTCAGAAATGATCACTGTGCAGTCAACAGTAAGCCTGGAGAACCACTAAATGTGGCTTCAACACTTCTCTCCATTTCCTAATTCCTAACTTTGTCAAAAAATTTAAATGATAAATAAATAAAATAGCATCATATCATAAGATATTTTATTTTATGTTAACAATGGAATAAGACATACAGGAAACAAGATATAAAGCACAGAGCCAGAAGAGTCAACAATGTACTTTGCAGCCAGTTTACTAACCTTCCAAATCTCATTCAAAACCCCTTTCTTCTTGGGCTTTGATAACTGCCCTGACCCTATCAGCCTGTCCAAATATATCCTCACAGAACTTTAGAAATTCTGCTTCTTCAATGACTTAACTCACATTATTTGCTATACTAGAAGCATGGATCGAATTTTAACTGACTGTCTCAAGTTGATCTTTAACTCAGTCCAGAAGTAAAATATGAAAATAAAAAAATCCAATAAGGGTAATTTAAGTCATCAGAGAACCACAAGAGATAGAAAGAATGTCTCTCACTTGAGTCTTTGATCTGACCAGGTTTATGGAGAGTTCTTGAAAGCCTGTCTAGGAGACACACGATGAAGGTGTGTGCACACCACCTTAATTTTAACTTTCCTTCCTCCCTCTGTTTCTTTTCTTAACTTTTTTTGTTTAAAAACAATGGTCTATAATGTTGTTCATAATGCAGTTGTTTTGAGTAATCAGTGTCCCAACACCAATTTACCACCCATATGACTCCACGATTGTCTCCAGTTTCCCATTCACTCCCCAAACCTGAGCTCTTAGCAGGCACAAAAAAATTATTTATGTGCTAGTTACAACAAAACAGTATTCCTTCCCCCCCATCACTACTGCAATCTAAGAATTGCATTTCTCAAACAGCCTTTCACTGACTTTTGTGGGGGTTTTTGTTTTGTTTTGCTGGGTTTTGGCAACTTGCCCCAAAACATCCCCATGGTTTTTTGTTCCTTAGTGCAAAATCTGAGTTTAGGGCTTGGGACAATAGGCACAGCAGGTAGAGTGTTTACCTCACGCAAAGCCAGCCTGGCATTCCATATGTACTTCCAAGCTTGCCAAGGGTAATTTATTTTTTATCTTATTTTTTTTTACCATGATTATATACATGATTGTAGTTGGGTTTCAGTTGCCCTTCACCTGTGCAACCTTATTTCAAGCTCTGGTTTCCAGGAAGCAGTGAACAAGAGATACTAATCTAAAATACTCTGCTACTATTATTTTCCTTTGCTGCTACTATTATTTTCCTTTTCTAGCCTAACTTGTAGTTAATGATCTCACCAAACTTTTACTTAAATCCAGGACCAGCAAGCCAAAATCCAATCCTTCTATACAGCACAAATGACTCTATCCTACCCATTTTCTCCCATTCTTATTGATAGGATATAAATTATAATACTGTCACTAATTTTTATACATACCTAATTCCAAAGTCACACCTAGCACCAGTGTTCACTTCTCTCCATCCACAACACTCCAAATCTTTGTTCTCAAAACACCCCAATGACAGAGATGTTCATATCTCAAACACTTCTCTGTTTTTGTTGCTTTGGCCAACACATTTGTACTCTTACTATATTCCTTTATATTCCACATATATGAGAGAGATCATTCTATATCTATTGTTCTCCTTTTAACTTCATTTGACATCTTCCCTTGTTCCATACAGAAAGTGCAAACTGTATGGTTTTTTTTTTCTTTTTTGGGCCACACCCTGTGATGCTCAGGGGTTACTCCTAGTTATGCACTCAGAAATCACTCCTGGTTCAGGGGACCATATAGGAAGCCGGGGGATCAAACCAAGGTCCATCCTAGATCGGCCAAATGCAAGGCAAACACCCTATCATTGTGCTATTTCTCCAGCCCCCAAACTGCATGATTTTATCTTTCTTACATCTGAGTATTCTACTGTGCATTTATATCACAAGTTCTTTATTTTGTCATGTATGGTTGAACATTTGGATTGTTTCCAGATTTTGGTTATTGGTAAATGCTGCAGTGAAACAGAAGTGCAAGTATCTTGTCATAATAGTATCCATGTCTGTCTATGCAATTAACTTTCATTACTTCGTTTTACCTAATGGCTGCATCGTGTGGCATGCCACAATTTCTTTAGCCACTCAGTTGTTGTTGGACACCAGGGTTCTTTCCAGATTTTGGAATAACATTGCACTGAACAGAAGAGAGCAGAGATTATCTTTTGTGTTGTGTTTTTGTGTTGCTGAGGTATATCTCTAGGAGTGATATTGCTAGGTCATATGGGAGATCAATTTCTAGCTTTGTGAGGAATGTCCATATGTTTTCCCAAAAGGCTGGGCCATTCTACATTCCATCAGCACTGAATGAGAGTCCCTTTCTCTTCACTCCATACCAGCAGTGGTAGTTGTTGTGTTTTTTGATATGTTCTAGTATATCATTGTTTTGATTTGCATCTTACTGATGATTAGTGATGAGGAGCATTTTTTTCATGTGCCTTTTGGCCATCTGTATTTCTTCTCTGAGGAAATGTCTATTCATTACTTCTCACTATTTTTTTGATAAGGTAAGATTTTTTTTTTCTTGTAAAGTTCAATCAGAGCCTTGCATATTTCAGATATTAATCCCTTATCTAATGGCTATTGGGTGAATAATTTCTTCTATTCTGTGAGTAAACTCTGTATCATAGTTACTTATTTTTTTGAGCTATAGAAGCATTTGAGTTTGATACAATCCCATTTGTTTATCTTTGCTTCCATTTGCTTACTCAGTGGTGTTTCATTCCTTTTTTTTTTTTTTTTTGACCCCCATTCACAATACAGACCAGGCAAAGGGCCTGGGTTGAGGTACATATGGGGTGCATTTACTGTACCTCCCCTTCCAGTCAGTGTAAAGAACACAGCCTGTGGTAAGCATTGGGAGACCTTATCTTTTCTTTTCTCTTTGTTTTTTTTAATTTTATATATATATATATATATATATATATATATATATAATATATAATATATATATATATATATATATATATATATATATAAACCCTTCACCAGTGCAACATTCCCATAAAGTGTCCTTCCTCCCCACCTTGAAAATGGCTTTAACTTCAAAGTCATGAAGCATTCTGCTTACAATTTTCTCTATGTACCTTATGGTTTCAGATCTGATATCAAGGTCTTTAATTCATTTTGATTTGAACTTTGTTCATGGTGTTAAGGGGAAGTCTCAGCTCATTCTTTTGCATGTAGCTGACCAGTTTTCCCAACACCACTTGGTGAAGAGGCTTTCCTGCTTTCTCTTTGTGCCCCTTTATCAAAAAATAAATGTTCATGAATCTGTGGGTCCATTTTCAGATATTTAAGTCTATTCTTTTCCATCTTTTTTCCCCCAAAGATATCTTTAACTATTTGTAGATGTTTATTTCTCCATATGAATTTTAGGAGTCTAATCCATTTCTTTGAAAAATGTCAAGGGAATTTTTATAGTGGTTGCATTAAATCTGTACAAAGGTATAAGAAGTGTTGAAATTTTTATAATAAGTATTAATCCTCCCAATCCATGAGCAGAATATGTGTCTTCATTTCCTTGTATCCTCCTTTCTTGAAGCAGTGTTTTGCAATTTCCTTTATATAATTCATCTCTTTAATTAAGTTGACACCAAGATACTCAAATTTTTAGGCACAATTGTGAATAGGATTGTTTATTTTGATATATTCTTCCTCTCTTTCATTATTTATTTATGTATAGGAAAGCCATGGATTTTTGCATATTAATTTTGTATCCTGCAACTTTACTATACAAGTCTATTGTTTCTAGAAGCTTTTTTGTAGAGTCTTTAAGATTTATATATATACATATATACATATATAAGATATATATCATCATTGTTATCTGCAAACAATGCAAGCCTCACTTCTTTCTTTCTTATATGGATGCCCTTGATGTCTTTTTCTTGCATAACTGCTATGGCAATTACTTCCAGTACTATATGGAATAAAAATAGTGAGATGAGACAAATTTGTCTTTTGCCAGATCTTAGTGGAAAAGCTTTTAGTTTTTCCTTATTGAGTATGTTTGCAATGGATTTGTAATGAATGGCTTTGATAATATTGAGAAAAATTCCCATCTTATTGCGAGATTTTTATCATGAATGGTATCATGATATCATATCATATCAATGGTATCATGAATGATCTTGTCAAAAGCTTTCTCTATGGCTCTTGATATGATCATATAGTTTTATTTTCTTTTATTTGATATGCCACATTATGTTGATATTTGTGTATATTAAACTATCCTATGTCTACATTGTTGGTGTGTGTTGTTGGTCTATGTTATTTCCCCATTGTCCTGCTTGTAGTTTGTTGCTTTCTACATGTTCATGTCTGTACATGACAGAATTGTATGGTCACAGAGAGAAGTAGAGCTCCTCTGGCTCTGTCTATCAGGGCAGAGCCAGCAGATATGACTTACAAGGGTGTTCAAGGCACTTAGGGAAGCAAAGGACTTTCTCTGTGCCTGTCTTTCAGGGCAGGGGCAGCTCACCTGACAGACTACAGTGTTCTGAGCACCAGTAGGGAGGCAGAGGCCTTTTTCTGGGTCTGTCTATTAGGGCAGAGGAAGCTCACCTGGCAGATGATGGTGTTCTGGGCACCAGCAGGAGGCAGAGGCATTTCTCTGGGTCATCCATCAGGACGAGGCCAAGTCACCTGGTTGATGATGGTGTACCAGACACCTGACTCCTACACATTCTAATGCAGCACCTTGAAACCAGCACTCTATCTATGGTTCACTCCAAGCAAACTTTTAGGCTGCCACTGTGTTATAATGCCATTTTTTCTCAAGAGCAACGGAGCTGTTGGGAAGTTGTCATTAGCTTTTTCTAAGAACAAGTGGTAAAGAAAGATTTTTAAAAATGTACCAGGTGATTCCTTTGAACTTAATAGTTATTTTTTTTATTTTGCCTCTATTACTTTTTTTTATTTATTTTTAATTATGTGAACAATGATGCAAAGAAAGAGGACAAGGTAAAGTTACAGTGGAAGAACAATCACCCAGAAACAGAGTTCTCAGAAGAAATCCCCCTGCTGAAACCTTAATTTTGAACTTACAGTTAAAGAACATTAAGAAAAATAAAACAGAAACCATGTACAATTACTTTGTCCCTCAAGACCCCAGATTGTAGTATATTATAACATTTCTTAGTGGTACACAAAGCAATCTAAAGCCATAAAATTTATGTAACTCCTTAAACTTGAAATCATAGTAGTTTTTAACATTTCCATGCACATGCATATTAGTTTAAGTTAACCTCAAAAGTTTAAGTGTATTTTTTTTTAAGGTTTAGAGTCAAAGGAGCACAGTAGAAACGGTGTTAGAATGGCAATTATCATTTGCATAGGCCCACCAAAGTATGGGGGACATGGAAAGAAAACATTTGGCCTGAATAAAAGGAGCCCCTACCCCTGAAGTTTCCTGGCCTAACGCCAACTCTAAGCTCCAGGCAAACTAGTTTGTCCAATCCAGGTCATTGTCTGTAGTGCCAATACAGTTTTATTTTTCACACAGTCTCTGTTGTTGGTATCATGTTTCTGTATTGAAGATCCTGGAATCTGTATATCCTACAATGAAGTCAGGATAATGCGGAGCATCCTCTAATTTCAACTCACAATTAAAGGGCAATGCAGAAAGCCCTGTCCAGTAAGCAGGTCGTTGTTGTTGAGTCTTCTCAGTGTTAAGGGAAGACTCTTTTGAGTAGATCAATGTCAGAGCAGCAGTAGGGTCTTCCATGGTAGAGGATTGCTTCCAGGTGATGTTATAGACAACTTTGGATATTTCATAGATGGCTTCCCAGGTTCAGGTTTGAATGGAAAATGCCTATTCTTCTGAGGCCTGTGCCAGGTCATTATGTCAATGTTCAGGTGTAAGGTCCCATTGCACTACAAGATTTGTGTGTTCCTATCTCTATTAGATAAGAACTATTTTGTATGTATAGTATTTTCTGTTTTAATGTGCCTATGCAAACAAGAAATAATGTCACATGGCATTATCAGCACATATGGGGGCCACAAGAACAAGTCCAACAATCCCCGTGACTTGGTTCAAACATAAGCATTGAACTGAGGGACTCTTTCACCAAAATTCCTTATTGAACAGTTCACAAAGAGAAAAAAGATAAAAAGTGGGGAAAATAAATAATCTAACTTAAGACAGTGGACACAATTGTCACCGTAGGGGATATTCAATAATAGTTATAGCAGTTGAGGGAATATATCTACAATATTTAAAGGAGATATGTATGTCCCTTTTATGTCATTAGAAATAGTCAGGAGGTTGCTGAATCCTGGACACCACTTTGGTCTGGGATTTAGCCTTCTGGAGTCTGCAAAATGACTCCCTGTAGTTCCATATAGGGAAATGCATTTGAGTGGGAACCAGCCGTTCCCCTATTTCTCCCCTGGTCTCTAGGCCTTCCCTGAGTGCCAGCTCAGGTGGCCTGAAGTGGGTTTCAGGTGGACTCTTTTAGATGTCCTCAGGCTGGGCAGCCAGATATCTGGCTTCGAGTCTCTTGACCCCGGAGGCCAGCTCTTCCCAGGTATGGGGTTAGGGGACACCCCATGCCGGAGGCCTACTCCCTAGCTTGGGGGTGCTGGGAGGCTTGGCAGGCCCCCAGCCATTCCCCTATTTCTCCCCTGAACTCTAGGCCTTCCCTGGGTGCCAGCTCAGGTGGCCTGAAGTGGGTTCCAGGTAGACTCTTTTAGGGGTCCTCAGGCTTCCCCTGCCTATTCTAGGAGGGAGGAGCATGGGGAGAAGGCCGGGCAGATATCTGGCTTCGGGTCTCTTGATCCTGAAGGCCAGCTCTTCCCAGGTATGGTGTAGGAGACACCCCATGCCGGAGGCCTCTTCCCTAGCTTGGGGGGGTGCTGGGAGGCTTGGCAGGCCCCCAGCCATTCCCCTATTTCTCCCCTGGACTCCAGGCCTTCCCTAGTTGCTGGCTCAGGTGGACTCTATAGTGGTCCTCAGGCTTTTCCCCTTTCTCTCCCTATACTAAGGGGGGGACGCATGGGGAGTAGGGTGGGCTGATGCAGCACTGGTGTATGTCGGGACATTCACTCTTAATTTTTTTTCTCATTGGTCTCCATTTTAAAAACTGCGTGAGAGCATACAATATATATTCAAAATAAAAATGAGAGGATGGACTCTCAGTCTGGGAAGAGACCAGTACTCTTTTCCTACTTCTTTGCTCTCAGCGGCCTCTTGGCCACTTCCTTCTTTCATTGTATAACTGTTCTTGCTACCATACTAGGTTTCTGATTAGTTCCCACTCAAATGTATTTCCCTAGAGTTATTAAATCTAATAGCCAAATAAAATAAGCATCTTTGGAAGCCCTTCAATAAAAAAAACCTGTGGCATATATTCAAGATTAGAGATAATCTTGAAACTCAAGAGGAAAAAGATACCAATATATATTTCCTAATCTTCTAACTCCTTTTACCTATGTAGATTACAAATAAAGTCTTGCTTTTTATCTTTATCTTTTGAGTCACACCTAATGATGCTATTCCCAGCTCAGTATTGTAAAGTCTCTCCTAGATGCTCAGAGTACAATGTTTGTGCCGGGGATCAAACCCAGCACTACCATATACAAAATATAGTCTTAGTCCTTTGGGCAATCTTCCTACTCCCAAATGCACCAGTTCTTCATACACATTTTAATAATCTCATATAATTTTGTAAACATTTAAGAGAAACTTTTTTTAATAATTATTTAAGCATCATGGTTACAGAAATGTTCATAGTTGGGGTTTCAGTCATAGAATATATACCACCCTTGGGGCCGGTGATGTGGCACTAGAGGTAAGGTGTCTGCCTTGCAAGCGCTAGCCAAGGAAGGACCACGGTTTGATCCCCCGATGTCCCATATGGTCCCCCCAAGCCAGGGGAAATTTCTGAGTGCTTAGCCAGGAGTAACCCCTGAGCATCAAGCAGGTGTGTCCCCAAACAAAACAAAAAAACAGTGTAACTTTTCCCTTATAAAAAATGATATAATAGTACATGTAGACTTTAATTATAAAATTCATAGATACACATAAACACACACACAAGCTCAAGGGAAATAATCTTTCTATTCTGAAAACCATGTTAATAGTAGTGAGAACATGTTTGTTCTTTCTTTTTCTATCTAGATTTTAACAGGCTTTTACTTTTTAATGAGAAAATTAAAATCATTAATTTGAATCTCAGGAGTATATTTTCAATACATTAGAAAGCAAGCACAAAGACATTTCACAATGAAACTCTAACAAAGCAATAGTCAGACTAGAAGAGCTTTTATCTTTCTTTCTTTCTTTCTCTCTCTCTTTCTTTCTTTCTCTCTTTCTTTCTTTCTCTCTCTCTCTCTTTCTCTCTCTTTCTTTCTTTCTTTCTTTCTTTCTTTCTTTCTTTCTTTCTTTCTTTCTTTCTTTCTCCTTTCTTTTTTTGGAAGATCTTTTCTTGAGAGCAGAGTGATCCAGGTGATACTAAGCTCAGTCAGTAAACTTCAGCATTTTTAGTCTCATATGTATATATATATATATATATATACATATATATATATACACACACATATATAATATGTAATGTAGAGAAGATAATTTTGTGGAAAACAATCAGAGAAAAAATATTTTCTCATTGATTTGTTCATGACTTTACTAGTCCCTAAGCAGAAACAAATAGTCTCAACCAAGCAATGGGAATGAGGAAGAGTAATAAGTAGCCTAGAAATAACATAAGGAAAGTGGTGGAGAGTCTTGGACACTTGGGTGCTGGTTTTTATAAAAATCAATTCTTCCCCCAAACTATGGAAGTAGGCAAATAATTTAAGTTATAAATAAATCATAAAAATATTTTGTTATAATTGTCATACACCCACTATCCTGAATTTTGTTTATCTGTTCTGTCATGCTATGCCTTTTAGGTGGCAAATTCATATCTTTTACATTTAGGATATAAGAATTTATTGCCATTTCACTGTTTATAAGGGATTTTCATGATTTAACACTGTTCTTTTGCTTTTAATGTCATTTCATCTCTTGCAATTTAACATCATCCATTCTCACTCTCCAAATGAATTACTTCTCCAGTTTCTTAAGTTTTTCATCCACAGATTTTCATGTTAGGTCTTGAAATTTATGAAGTTCTACTTAAATAAAAAAATCTGTGTTCTTTATGGGAAAAGTTAACAGATGCAAACAAGTTATTATCTAATAGAAATGGGAACACAAAAATTTTTATACTGCAATGGAACTTTACACCCTAAACCCTTGGCATAGTGACTTTTCTTAGACTCCAGTTGATTGGTCATTGGCCATTCACCCCTGAACCATGGATACCACCTAAGGAAACAAATATGTTTTCCTACACTAGCACCAGGCACATAAATTCTACCAAGGAAGGCCGCTCTACCGCCATGGCACTGACTTACTCCAAAGACAGTTCTTATATCACCCTGACAAACAAGCAACAGCAACAGTCTGATTTTATGGTAGAATTTTCTGTAATGCTAACTGATGGTGAAATGCAACCAGAAGACACTACACATCTCCTGGTCTTCGACATAGGACCTGTACAGAAACCAGAATCTATAACTACAGAAACCTGACAGCAACAACTGTGATGCTGAAGAGCTGGCCACCGAAAATGACTAGGGGGTTGGACAACCTAGTATGCCTGGAACCTTGAGTTGGACTTGTGTCAAAATACTTCGGGGTTAAGGTCTCCCTGTTTTTTAGGCCAAAGGTCTTTCTTTCTAATTTCTTTCTTATTTTTCTGTGCCTACGCAAAAGACAACTGCCACACACACACACACACACACACACACACACACAAAATAGACATCTTGTTGATTTTTAGTGTATCTCCCATCTCATATTTCTTCTTGTATCATGTCCCATATATCTATAATAGTATATGCAATCATTCAGTAACTGAGGGATATGAAGGTTATTTCCATTTGATGTATATACAACATAGAGTGATTTTTGTTAACAGTAGAACCACAAGACTAAAACTTAATAAGGATATACTGGCTTTGAAGGAATAATTAAAAGAGAGTGACTTAGTAGACATACATAGGGCTTTCCATTCCCCAAAAGCTGAATACAAATTATTTTCCAATGCAGATGGGACATTTTCCAAGACAGATCATATGCTAGTCCAAAAAGCACACCTCCATGAAATCAAGAGGATAGAAATTGTGTCTTGGGTTACAAACTCATATGGCCACCTGGAAAGCCATAAAAGAAGGGTCTCTCTCTCCCTGTAAGAGCTAAGAAATCAGTTAGTGATGCCCCTTGTAATTATTGTTTAGGGGAAGTTGTTGGCAGGGTATACAAGCCCACAGCTCAAGTGTGGGGGTGGCTGCTTCTCCCAGACCCTGGCTGCTTTTCCCCGGATGGTTTCTCTGGAAGATTTCTGCCAGACTAATAAAAAAAACTATTCATTGGACTTGCTATTCCTGTTGGCTTGTTGCTCCTTCTGCCTTTCCCTTTCCTCTAGTCCTCTCTGACTGATCCCTAACCTCAGCGCTCTCTCTCTCTCTCTCTCTCTCTCTCTCTCTCTCTCTCTCTCTCTCTCTCTCTCTCTCTCTCTCTCTCTCTCTCTTTTCTGGCCTAGGAGTTGGTTACAAGAATCCTGGCTTCCCTATTTTTGCCTGTTCCCCTATAACCCAATTTCCAATCAAACCTTTTATTGTCAAAGCAGTGCCTACTTAGCAGTGGGCTTTGGCAGGATCAACTACCTTCTCAGACCATGATATACTAAAAATAGAGGTAATAAAGGGAGAGGTGAAGAGTACATGCACCCACATCCTGGGCACCAAAGAGTACCAGCTAAGAGAGACCCAAATAAAATCACCCCAGGCACATCTTAGTCACAGTGATGAAAACAATAGAGCTAGAATACTAAAAGTAGCAATATCAAAAATGGAAATGAATCAATACAAAGGAACATCCTTAAGATTTACAGCAGATTGACCACAGCAACTTCAGGCCCAAAGGAAGTGGTGAGACAGAGTGGGAAAAAAATAAAAACTTCAGCAAAATTAACGTCTCACCAAGAATATTTCACCCAGCCAGATTCTCATTCAGATTTGAAGGTAGGATATACAGCTTCACCATTAAACAACAGCTTGTGAAATTTATAAACTCAAAACCAACATTAAAAGAACTGAAGGGGGTACTTTAAGGCAAGACAACTCCACAAACACCCCAAAGTTTTATGAAAAGATGGCACAAAATCCCATGGCAGTCATCTCTTTCAATGTCAATGGACTAAATGCACCTATTAAGAGATAGAGTAGCAAAATGGATGAAAAAGTTGAATCTAACATGTTGCTGACTGCAAGAAACACATTTGAATAGTCAGAAGAAAAACAAACTATAAGTCAAAAGTTGAGGAGCCGGAGCGGTGGCTCAAGATATAGGGCATCTGTCTTGCATGTGCTAACCTGGCAATCCCATATGGTCCCCCAAGCCAGGAGCAATTTCTGAGGACATAGCAGGAGCAATCCCTGAGCATCACTGGGTGTGGCCCAAAAACAAACAAACAAACAAACAAAAACCCTAAAAAATGTTTAACACAATCTTTCAAGGAAGACAACTCCCTTAAAATTTCTAGGGTGGCCTTAACCTTGGATACCATCAATGGAAACAAACATGGTTTTCTACATCATCATCAGGAATTGAACTTCTACCAGGGAAGACCCTACTGCTGGCCTGGCATCAACTTACTCCAAGGAGGGTTCTTATGACACCCTGACAACTTAGTATCAGCAACAACCTGCTTTCAGGGCAAGATTCTCTGCTTTGCCACCTAATGGTGAGATGAAACCAGAAGGTACTCCATGTCACCCTAACTTTGACATAAGATCTGTACAGAAACTAAGAACTCTAACTACAGAAATCTGACAGCAACAATCATATTTTGAAAAGCTTTGCTAGGGCCACAGAGAATGACTTTGGGGTTAGACAACCTAGTATACCTGGAGCCTGGAGTTGGTCTTAAGTCAGAATACTTCATGGTAAGTACTCCCTGTTTTTAGGCCAAAGGTTTTCCTTTCTATTTCACCCATATTTTGCTGTGACTATGGAAACAACAAGTGCCCCTCCCCACACACACATACACAGATATTATTTTATCTCTTATCTATAAAATAAAAGAGCTTACTAAACCTTCTGCTATTTATTTATTTAATGACTTTACTGGAGATATAATTTTTCACAAATACACTTGCTACTGAACTTTTTCTTCTTTCTTTTTTCTTCCCTTCCATTTTATTTATTTAGTTTTTCTTTCTATTTTTTCTATTTTTAATAACTTTGCTTTCTGTCATATTGAAACAAATATATTATGATCAGTTATGCCAATTATGTGGTGCATTTTCTTTAAATAAAATAATTTTGTTTGTTTGTTTTGGGGCCACCTCCAGTGATGCTCAGGGGTTACTCCTAGCTATGTGCTCAGAAATTGCTCCAGATTTGGGGGACCATATGGGATGCTGGGGATTGAACCGAGGTTTGTTCTGAGTCAGACACATACAAGGGAAGCACCCTACTGCCGTGCTATCACTTTGGCCTTTAAAAAAGTTATTTTTTATAAAAATTCTGGGGGTGGCCATATTACTGTCATATGGCATAGACTTCAAAAAGTATTAAAAAACAAAGAGGGCCATTTCTTAATAATCAAGGGATATCTACATCAGGAAGAAATCACATTCATATATATATATATATGCACCAAATGATGGGCCAGCAAAATAGTTAAAACAATTGTTAAAAGATTTGAAAGCATCAATAGCAACATAGCAGTAGTTGGAGATTTCAATACTGCTCTGTCACCTCTTGTTAGATCAACCGAGCTAAAACTCAGAAACAATATACTGATTTTGAAGGAAGAAATGGAAGACAGTGGAATTCTATAAGGCTTTTCATCTCTATAAGCTGAAAGCATCATCATATATGTCCCAAAAGCACCGAAGCACTATTTGGTGTTTGTGTTGTTTCGATATCTGGCTATTCTATTAAACACTGCAATGCATGTAAGTATGCATATGTCTTTTAGAACTGTTGTTATGTGTTAAATACCAGTAAGTGGAATTCTTGGGTTCTATGGGAATTTTACTCACATTTTTGAAAAATTTCCATACTGTATTTGACAGGAGCTGAAACAAGCAAATTTCCCACCAGCAATGAAAACAAACTCATTTTATCACATCCTTGCTAACAATAGTTCTTAGCAGTCCTTTTGGTAACATTCTCATTGGTTACTTTGATATCTCATTGCATTTTGATTTGTATTTCTCTGATCATAAGTAACTTTGTCATATACTTATTGGCCACACATATGTCTGCATCATGAAAATGTCTGCTAATTTCCTCTTCCCTTTTTTTTAATGAGGTTATTGGTTTCATTGTTCTGAGCTTTGTTAGTATTTTACATATCCTAGATTTTATCTCTTTGACTAATGTTCTGTATGCATATAAAGATCTTCTTTCATTTAGTAGGATGCCTTTTAATTTTCACTTAAGTTTCTTTGCAATATCTACATTATTTTTAATATCTACATTATCTACAATATCTACTACAATATCTACATTATTTTAAGTTTAAACTTCAACCTACCATATATCAAATATGGTAGATATATTTGTACCAAATATCTACTATGTACTCATTATGAAATTAGAGAAAGAAAAACGAAGCACAACTTTTGTCTTCAAAATCTTGAAATGGGGGGCTGGAGCAGTGGCGCAAGCAGTAGGGCATTTATCTTGCATGCACTAACCTAGAATGGACCATGATTCAATCCCCTGGCATCCCATGTGGTTCTCCAAGCCAGGAGCGATTTCTGAGTGCATAGCCAGGAGTAACCCTTGAGCATCACCAGGTGTGGCCCAAAAACTCAAAAAAAAAAAATCTTGAAATAGGACCTGAGATCGTAGTACTTACCTTACATGCAGCAACCCCAATTCAATCCCCAGTATCATATATCAAGTCCCCCACATATGCCAACAGGACTGACATCTAAGCATGCAGCAAGGAATAGCACCTGAAGACAACCAGGTGTTACACAAATCCTTACCCCACTTGAAATAGAATAAAGATCAACAGAATAGTTAATTTTCAATACATTAAAGTATAACCGGGGCCAGAGAGGTAGCACAGCAGTAGGGCATTTGCCTTTTTTTTTTTTTTTGCCTTGCACATGACCAACCTGGAATGGACCTTGGTTCAATTTCCTGCATCCCATATGGTCCCCCAAACGTGCCAGGAGCAACTTCTGAGTGCAGAGCAACTTCTGAGTGCAGAGCCAGGAGTAACCTGAGCACCAAAGGGTGTGGCCCAACCCCCTCCCAATTATAACCCTTTATTTCCTTTGCATAAATTAGTATTAATATAATAAATGTTATATACTTTTTTAGAAACAACTAGTAGGTAAATAATAAATGAAAGATTCAAAAGACCAAGAATCTTTTGAAACAGTGTTCACTCTTATTAGTATAAACTTAAAAAGTTAGAGGAATCAAAGAAATAGCTCAACAGGCTATACCAGTGGTCGGCAACCTGTGGCTCACGAGCCACATGTGGCTCTTTACACTTTTAATTTGGCTCTTCTGTGTGCAAGGCTGCCGCTGCGAGGTGTATCAACCCTAAAAAAAGATGTTTCCCCCAACGTCATCCTTTTTAAACCTCTTCCTTTGATATGTAAAAAGTCCACTGAATATTTACTTCTCTCTCTCTCTCTCTCTCTCTCTCTCTCTTGACCTGAAGCCTCCTGGTATTGGGAATTGGTTTTAATAAAGAAAGAGGTGTCTAGCTTCTTGGGCTTGAGGCAGAGAGTACAAGGTAAAAGGCCATGGAATCCATGATTATTCTTTCCTGGCTAGCTTGGTTTATTATTTCTTTCCTCTACCCTGCTTCTTCAGATCAGGTTGGGTGGTGTTTAGAAATACAGTGCCTGGAGTGATCTTAAAACACATATTTTATTTTGTACAAGAGTGGGCATCTTCCATGAAGGGATCCTCAACTCAGAGTTTTCTTTTCCGTGGATTCTCATGTTCAGAGTACTCATGATTAAAATTGTGAGCTAATGCCCTTAAATGCTGTTTTTCATATTGATTATGACTTTCTGCATAATATAAGTGCCAATCAGAAATTTTTTGCAAGAGTGGAAACATTTCATATCTCCTCAAACACAGCTATCCCAGAATCAGATTCTTTTTTGAACACATCCATCTTGTGTCTCACTGTAAAAACTACTTGTGAAACACCCCTGCAGAAAATATTAAATTCATAGAGAAAATGAACAATGTCTTCCAAATACACAAGTTTAGCTACACACTCCTGGTCCAACTAGGGCTGTACAAAGTCAGAGTTCTGCTCTCACAGGAACTGCACTACTTCTTCTCTCTTGCCAACAAGGCGAGAGAGCACCCTTCCCCTGAACACCCAATTCACTTCTTCATGGAGAAGATGCTAGTAGTGGGCATCCATACTCTCACCCAGGGTGGTAAATTGCCTGAATTTGATCACAATTGTGAATTTCACAAATTATCTTTACTGTGTAATCTGTCACAGAGTTTAGTTCAGCAGGGAGTTTTTTTGAATCCAGTCTATCATACAATGAGTGGCTACAATGTAAGGGTGTGCAACTTCTGTTTCTTGTGACTACACAAAAAAACTGAGCCACGCACTGTGCATCATCTGTACATACAGATGTACATACATGCATATACAACACATCAGATTATTATTCTAAGTGAAATGAGTCAGAAGGAGAGGTGTAGACACAGAATAATCATTTGTGGCATTTAGAGATTAATAAATGGCAATATGGTAATATTATCTAGAGAAAATAGAGATGAGGGACAGGAGGACTAGTCCATGATAGGAAGCTTGCCATAAAAAGTGGTGAGTTCAGTTAGAATAGAGACAGGTACATTATGATATTGATTGTTGGAACTTACCACTCTGGACAAGAACTGGATGCTGAAAATGGATAAGTGACATGCATAGTACCCTTTAATTAACAATATTGCAAACTATGGTGTCATAAAAGAAAATTTGCAAACTTCAGTATCATAAAAGAAAAGAGAGATTACAGGGGAAGGAACCACAATTTTTTCAATGTCAGAAGAAGTTATTTCGTTTGAAAACAAATTATCTGTTTTTGCTCAAGATTTTGACCAAGAAACTTTGATTCACCTTCCAAGCCTGTTGAAACGTCGCCAAGAAAATAATTCTGATATTGACATTACCTATTTTAAAACAGCACTTTTAAATATGAGGGAAGCTTTTCTCAAGAGGTTTCAGGATTTCAGAAACAGCAAAGCGACGTTGGCCTTTGTTAAAAAAAACTCTAGATGCCACTGTAACGGAATTAAATTTTTCTCCCTTTAATATTGACATTGGCAACTTTGAAATGCAATTTCTGCGTTTTAAAACACAAAGAATAGTGGAGCTCGAAATTTGAATGTCTTTGTGCTAATTTAGAAAGATTGGAGAAACACAAATGTCAACTTAGTTCACAGCACAAGTGATCTGCTTTGAAAGACCTGGAGAAGGAAGATATGTTGATTTTTTAACACCTGGAATAGTATTCCTGACTCATATAATCAACTAAAAAAGCTAGCGTTTGCTGTTCTTTCCTTGTTCGGGTCTACATATTTATGTGAACAATCATTTTCAAGCATGAATCTTATCAAGAGTAAGTTGAGAAATCTTCTCATCAATGAGAACCTGGAATCGTGCCTAAAATTAAAAACAACAGCATACAAACCTGACTTACTCAAACTATCCAAGGAAATGCAAGGCCAATGTTCACATTAGTGTTTGTGACTTTGTTAGTAATTGTCAGGATATAATTTTCTCTACATTGTAAGGCAAATTTTATGGAATTTAACGTTATCAATAAATAATATCGTTCTAAAGTTTTTGTTTTATTAGTTGTGCTATTTGTATCCTCCTGACCTATGTGGATACTTGCATGCAGAATATTCTCAATAAAAACTTATTGAAACTAAAAACAGTGTACCATCCTATGTATTTTCAGTTTTAAAAATGTGGCTCTTAGGGCCAGAGAGAGAGCATGGAAGTAAGGCGTTTGCCTCTCATGCAGAAAGTCGGTGGTTCGAATTCTGGCATCCCATATGGTCCCCTGAGTCTGCCAGAAGCCCTGAGCTCTGCCAAAAAAAAAAAAAAACCAAAAAACAAAAAACAAACAAACAAACAAACAAAAACAAAACAAAAATGTGGCTCTCAAAATAAATTTCAATCGTGGTTTTAGCGAGATTTGGCTCAGTTGAAAAAAAAAGGTTGCTGACCACTGGCTATACACATACTTTACATGTTGAAGGCCCATGTTCACAATTACAATCACAATTACCTAAGCTAGGTTAATCACCTAAACTCTGAGCCAGGAGGAGCTCCTAAGTACTGCTTGGCCTTACACCCAAGACCAAATAAATGAACATTTAAAAATGTTATTTTTACCCAGTAAATTTTCAAATGTATAAAAATTATTAAAATAGCCCTAATAAGTTAATATTCCAGCAATTTAGAGTAATTCAGCAAGTTGTTTAACAATCAAAAAAAATCATTCTAAAGTCTTCTTTCCTAGAAAGGCAAGCCAAATGCTCTCACCAAAGCAATAGGAAAGCTATTATGTTTTGGTTTGGGGTTGGGGTTTTTTGGGGGTGGGGTACACTCACAGGTGTCAGGGGTTACTCCTAGGTCAACACTCAGAAATTACTCTTGGAGTAATTTCTGAAAACCATATGGGATCCAAGGGATTGAACCCAGGTCCATCATGTGCAAGGCAAATGCCCTACTGGCTGTAATATCTTTCCAGCCCTACTAGCTAGATATTTTTTAAAACCTCTATGAAGTCTTCAAAAAGCTAAAGCAGAACTTAAGAGGTCAGAATCTCAGAGAGAAGGAAGGTGAAGTAGTTTAACATGTGCCTATGCTTTGCCCCTAGAGGCATGAGCCAGTTCTAAAATGCTAACTCAAAGGATTCTGTTTCTCAAGGCAGCTAAGATGCTGAAACCCTGAAAAGTGGCATGAAAA
Organism: Suncus etruscus; assembly: GCF_024139225.1. Lineage (NCBI taxonomy): Eukaryota > Metazoa > Chordata > Mammalia > Eulipotyphla > Soricidae > Suncus > Suncus etruscus. The sequence goes on from NC_064851.1 coordinate 65,763,413, forward strand.
AACTTTTCTTTTTAAGCAGCTGAGAAGATCAAAGGTGAATAAACAAACTGAAAAGCTGCAGAGTCTATATCAGTCTCCAGGGTGTGGAAGCTGGTATTGAAGGCTCCTGGGAGGTCGGAGGAAATGACTTCTGAAAGACATCACTCCTGGCACAGGCCAGGAGAAGAAACTAAATAGAGTCCTCAGAACAATCAAACACCAACCTCTAATTAGCTCAACTTTAAGTTTCTCAGTCCTAATTAGCTTTTCAAAGCAAGTTTATCTTTAAGACACAAATAGGTCATCAAAAGATCTAACTATAAAGAAGAAATTGAGCAAAAAGATATCATGAAAACGAAAAGGTATCCCAAAAAGTAGAAGATAATTGCAGTTACCTAATTAATCAAGGATTCAAACAAAACCATTAGTTTATCAGTGTCTACAAATAGAAAAACCCAAACTAACACCATTGAAAGATAAGCAAAGTTAAGCAAAAGCTTCCATATAGGAAGATAGACACCCTCTCTCCTTCTTTCTCTATCTCTATCAAGATGCTCTCAGTACTCATTGGCAAAACGCAAATTAAAAAATAAAACATCAAAAAGCAAATCTTATAGAAATTAGCTAAAATTTAAAAGAGAAACATGAGTATTGATCAAGATGTATTATAACTAAAATTTGTATACACTGCTGCTGAGAATGACAAATTATAAGTATCTGTAGAAATCAGTTTGTTATTTAAAGAAAATTTGTAGGTATACCTGCCCCTTAACTTAGCAACCCAACTCCTGAATGTATGCTGAACAAAAGTACCTTTGTATACCAAGTCAACTATAGTATATTTCTACCATCATTATCTAAAAAGTCCAAGTACCAGGACCCCAAAAATGTATATCAATAGTGGAATAAGTGATAAATGTCATAGAGCCATATAATGAAATACTTTACTGCAATGAAAACATACTACTATAACACAACACAAGGATGAATCCTACAGGAGCAAAACTCACAGACACAAAAATGATAAACAGTATTATCCAGTTTATATAAAAGTCTATGATTTTAGTGATTATTGCTCTTCTCTGGGCTTCTGAAAAGTTCCCAGGGATTTCTCAAATATTGGCAGCAGTCTCTGTTCATGTGTGGTAGCTATATACAAATATTTATTTTTTTGTCAAATTTCACTAGGTAAACCTTATAATTCCTGTTTATAATATTAAAAATACCTTATTAAAATGAATGTATTAAAAGTAACAAGATATTGGGACCAGAGCGATAGCACACTGGTAGAATGTTTGCCTTGCATGCAGCTGATCTAGGACGGACCTTGGTACGAGACCCAGCATCCCATGTGGTCCCCCAAGCCAGGAGCAATTTCTGAGCTCCTTTCCAGGAGTAACCCCTAAATGTCACTGGGTGTGACCCAAAACACAAACAAATAAAAAGTTACAAGAAACTTACTTCTTATGTTTAATCCCTAAGAAGTTTTTTTAAATATCTTTTAAAAAATTCCAAGATGGTTTTTTTTTTTTTGGTAGAATAAAATTGGGAGTGAGTTCAACAAGCTCAACACACTTTGCATGCAAGATTTTTGGTTCAATTCCCAGTACCACATGGTCCCCTGAGCACTATCAGCAGTGACCCCTAAGAACTAAGCATAGAGACCCCCAAGAACTAGCATAGAGAGGACCCTGAATACCTCTATTCCTTAAAAAAGTGTGTGTGTATGTGCATGCGTATGTATGTTATAGTGTGTGTTGTAAAATATTCAAGACCTTGGTTTAGACAAAAAGTCTTAGATTTGATATCAACTTGCTATATGGAATTTATCAAAGCACTAAAGTTTTTCGTATTTAGATGACATCATTAAGAAAATGTAAATCAAGCAACAGAATAAATGTATTTGTAAAACATGCACATAATAGACATGTAACAGACTTTACAAATAACATAATATGTGAACTCAATCCAAAATATAGATAATATATTTGTTGCTCTGGAGCCATAACTGGTGGTACTCAGAGGCTACTCCTGGCTCTGTGTTCTGGGGTAACTCCTCATAGAGCTTATGAAAAGACCTTTCAACTAAGAAGATAAAAAAATACCTAATAAAGACACAAGATATTCCACACACTTTCAATAAGAAACTGTATATTAAAATTACATTGCAGGACCCAGTGGGATCATAGAGCACCTGCCTTACAAAAGACTAACCTGGATTCCAACCCTGGCACTATAATATAGTCCACAATCCTCTGTAGAACCAGGTGAAAAGCTAGGAATACTTGAACACCACTGAATGTGGCACACACACAAAAAAAGACTGGACCAGTCTACATTTCTCCCATCAGCAGTGAGTGACAGTCCCTTTCTCCCTGCATCCTTGCCAGCACTGGTTCTTCTTGTTCTTTGTGATGTGTGATGTTCTCTGTGGTGTAAGATAATAACTCGTTTTGATTTGCTTCTCCCAGATGATTACTGATATGGAACATTTTTCATGTGTCTTTTGGCCATCTGTATTTCTTGAGAAAACACCTGTTCATTTCTTTCCCCATTTTTGGATTAGATTATTTTTTGCCAAGTTCTATCAGTACTTTGTATATTTTAGATAGTAACCCCTTATCTGATGGGTAATGAGTTAATAGTTTCTCCGATTCCATGTGTAGTTTTTTTTTAACTGCTGGAGAAAATATAAACTGGTCTAGTTTTTTGGAAAACAACATGAATGATGAGTGACTGAAGAAATTGTGGCACATCTACACAATGGAATACTATGCAGCTATTAGGAAAAATGAAGTCATGAAATTTGTTTATACATGGGTGGATATGGAGATTATTATTCTGAGTAAAATGACTCAAGAGGGGGAGAAATAGACATAGAATAATCAATCTCATTTATGGGATATAAGGAAAATAAAAGATAGTACGGTAATAATATCCAGAGGTGATAGAGACAAGAACTAGGGGGACAAATTCATGGTAGGAAACTTGTTATAAAGAGTGGTAAATGCACTTAGAGTAGAGAAGGGACCACTCTGACAACAGTTGGAACTGATCACTCAGGACAAGACATGTGTGCTGAAAGAGAATAAAGTGGCATGCATGGTAACCTTTCAATAACAATACTGCAAACCACAATGTCAAGAGAGAGAGAGAGAAAGAGAGAGAGAGAGAGAGAGAGAGAGAAGTAAAATGCTTACCCAGAGGCAGTGGGAGTGAGTGGATAGGTGCAAAACTGGATCATTGATGGTGAGAAAAGTGCACTGGTGAAGGGTGCACTTCTATGACAGAAACTCTATGACAAAATTCTATGACAGAAACTAAATTTGAACGATTTTTTAAACACAGTGCTTAAATAAAGTCATTTAAAGAAAAACTACATTGTGACAGTTTACACCCTGAAAGAATGGCTTCACTTCATTAGAAAGCAAACAACAAATATTGAATAAGAATAGTTAGAAATAGAAATCCTCATAATATTGCTATTTGGAATGCAAATAGTAGAAATACTTCTGAAACTATTTTGCCATTTTCAGAAAAGTTAAACGTAAATGGGACAGAGGGGCTAGAACAGGAATTAGGAAACACATCTTACACAGGTTTAATGCCTGACACCACATGGCACTGCAAGCATGCTATATGCAGCCTTGGAGCATCATTGATTGTGGTCCTCAGCAGCACACGAGAGCCCTAGCAGCACAAGGTCTTAGAAGAATGTAAGCATCACCACTTTTTCGCATCCTCACACTGAATTGCCAGTACAGTTGAGCAAGTATCACAGGGAGTAGCTTTGAGTATAAAATAAATCCCCTAGTAGTGAGATCACCCCACATTCTGCACTTCCACCCCAGACGAACTGATCTGAAGGACAGTAGTGAAGTATTAATAAGCCAAGCCAGTCAGGAGATTCATGGAGTTAGTTTACCTCATGGTGTCTCCAAGTCCACCAAAGCCAAAATTGCTTTCTTTCTTAGCCCAGTACAAAATTCAACAAGGCGGGACAGGTTGGAGAAAGATTCAGGTGGACTTTTACATATCAAAGGGCTAGGTGAAAAGGAAAGAGGAAGATGTAAGAACATCTATATTTTGGGTTAATAGCTTGGTATCATCTTACAATTCCACCCTTTCTGTTCAAAAGAAAATAAATTTAGAAAGGAAAATAAAATAGTTTCATTCTACTTTTTTGCCCAGAGACTGGAATCCCAGATCAGAAATTATAGGAGTAGTTGTTATTTTGCATAGGCACAGAAAAAATTGGCTTTAAAAGCATCAAAGATTAGATGGTAGGGACTGGGGAGAAAGCAGAGCAGTAAGGGCATTTGCCTTGCATGCAGTCGATTCAGGATGAACCTGGTTTCGATCCTGGTGTCCCATATGGTCCCCAAAGCCAGGAGCAATTTCTGAGCAGATAGCCAGGAGTAACTCCTGAGCATCACCAGGTGTGGTCCAAAAAACAAACAACCAAAAAGGCTAGATTGTATATGTCATTCTCAAAACAATCAGATGTTTTTATATACTTGTCTTATATATATCACAAAAAAATTTCATAGACTTCTTTGAACATAGACATTAGAGCTTTTCTTCAGATATACTTAATTTGAAAAGTTCTAAGCATTCTTACACTGAACACTATAATACAAGTCTAGAACATCCAAATTCATTTTGGGTCACACCTGGCAGCGCTCAGGGGTTACTCCTGGCTCTAAGCTCTATATCGCTCCTGGCAGGCTCAGGAGACCCCACGGATGCTGGGATTCGAACCATCGTCCTTCTGCATGCAAGGCAAACACTCTACCTCCATGCTATCTCTCCGGCCCCCAAATTTATTTTCAATAAACTTCTCTAAACAAAATCACAAGAACATTTCTGCAGATGATATATATATATAATTTAATATAAATCTGCTAAAACATTCTTATAATGAGCACTTAATAACTGTATAGTATCCACATTCCTTTCCATCAAATTTTGTGGACAAAAACTTTAGAACATTTTTGTAGACATAATATGAGAATAAGTTGCTACTTAATTTATATATATATATATATATATATATATATATATATATATATATATATATATAATTAAACACTGCAGCAATTTAAAAACATTTCCAATTGGATAGCTTAGCACTATTAAAAACCTGACATTATACATTTTCCCAGAATTATGCAGGCTAATATTAAAACATTAAAGTTGGATACAAATTTTTCTGTTTGCAGTGAGGATAGAACAAAAGAGTAGCTATTTAGATATATATATATAGTAGAACACACAGTTTAACCTGTAATAGAGTAACTGAGGCAAATAGGATCAAGAAATTAACCTAGATTAAAGTTGCAGGAGATCTTTGAAACCAGTTTTTCCTCAGTTAGTCTTTGACTTGGCTTGTATCCTCCATCTTCTCCTTCTATAGTGGGTTACTGAGGTTTGTCTGGGATGGAAAGACCTTCAGTTTCTGGGCCAGAATCTGGGTGGGGGATCTACTCTTCTCCCTGCTATTGGTCCTCTCAAATGGGACATTCTCTTTGGCTTCTACCCTATTAGTGACCTCGATAAGCTGCAGCAGGCTGAAGATGTAGTACCTTTGGTAGAAGAAAGGCAGTGGGCCTCAGCCTCTGGGATGCTGCTCAGAGTCCTGAGCTCGCTCCCCTTCACTCTCTGCTTCTGTCAGGCTTGAGGGTGTCTCTACCATGTTCAGAACAGGGGCCAGGTGCACCAATGTTCTGGTCACAGGTACTACACACTGAATCCAGTTTAAGGAAGCCATCATTTTGATTAGCCTCCAGAAGGTTAAATCACTCACCATCGTTGAGATTTTCTCTGATTCTTGGTTGCTGTTTGAGAGCCAGTTGTAAAATAAATTCCCTTGTTGTGAGATCACCTTATGCACCACACTTTCATCCCCAAGTGGATGGTTCTAAAGAAGGGCAGCACAAAAGAGACAAAAGAGAGGAGGGCTGGAAGGTTCAGCTCAGGACATGAAGCTCACCACGAAGAGTGATGAGTGCAGTTAGAGAAATAATTACACTGAGAACCATCATAACAATGTTAATGAATGAGGGAAGTAGAAAGCCTGTCTAGAGCACAGGCCAGGATGGGGCAGGGAGGAGGGACACTTGGGACACTGGTGATGGGAATAAAAATTTTATAAATACTTAGTGATGAAATGAAGCTTTATTTGATAAATAAATTAATAAAAAAATAAAGAAGGGCAGCAGTGAAGAATGAATAAACCAAGACAATCAGGAGAGTCATGGAGTCAGTTATGGTATCTCTTAGCACACCAAAGCCAAAAGTGCTCTTTCTTTATTAACCCAGTACAAAATTCATCAAGGCGGGCAAGGTGGAATAAGATCCAGGTGGACTTTTACATATCAAAGTGCTAGGTGAAGAGGAAAGAGGAAGATGTAGGAATGTCTTTGTTTTGGGTTAATAGCTGGGTGTTACCTTACACTCAGGTCTAACTTAGAAATTCCAATCAAAGAAAACTACAATATGATTCCGATACAACTCTAAAATTGTACACAGCAAAGAGAAATGAAAACATATAGCCCACAAAGACTTCTTTAAGAAAGCTCAGGGGCTGGTGTGTTGGCACAATGGTAGGGTATTTGCCTTGTTTATAGCTGACCTAGGACGGACCACAGTTCAATCCCCCAGCTTTTCATATGGTCTCCCAAGCTAGGAGCTATTTCTAAGCAGGACTAACACCTAAAAGTCACCTGGTGTGGCCCAAAAACAACCCCCCCCAAAAAAAAACTTCTCTTATGAAAATTCATAGCAGCATTATTCATAATAGTACAAAATGGGTAACTACTTTGTAGGGATACAAATTCATCCCTACACATCCCGATAACAACAACAAAAAGTTGATGGACCTGTATCCCTACAATGGAATATTGTGCAGCAATATGGAATACTGACAGATATTACACCTCAGATGAACTTCAAAAATATGCTGATCATCAAAAAGATCAGGCAAGAGAAATCACAAACTACATAATTTCACTTACATACAATGTTTAGAAAAGAGGGGCGAGGTAGGTTGTATACCTTGCATGTGGCTGACCATTACCCTGTGTGGTCCCTTGAGCCCACCAGAAATACAGAAGCAGAAGTAGCCCTGAAAATCACTAGATGTGACCCCAAAACAAACAAACAAAAATAAAAAATGTACACAAAAGACACTTCTATAGAAAAAGAAAGTACGTTGGTAGTTGGGAGTAAGGACAGGAGAGATATTGATTACAACTGGTTGTTTATAGTTAAATAGGTTTTCCTTGTTCCAATTTGTATTTCTTGCCTTTATCAAAGACTATTTGATCATATACCTTCAGGTCAGTCTCAGAATACTCAAGTCTATTCCACTAATCTGAGGGTCAGTCTTTGTTCCAATACCATGATGTTTTGATGACTGTTGCTTTATAGTACAATTTAAAGTTGGGCAAAGTGATGCCTCTCATCTTTTTTTCCCCAAGGATTGCTTTAGTATTCATGGACACTGTTCATTGTTCCAAATAAATTTCAGGAGTGTTTGATCCATTTCTTTGAAAAACATCATAAGTATCCTTAGAGGGATTGCATTAAATCTGTTCAGTGCTTTGGGAAATATTGACATTTTAACGTTGTTAATCCTCCCAGTCCATAAGCAGGGTATATGTCTTCATTTCCTTGTGTCCTCTCTTACGTCTTAAGCAGTATTTTGTAGTTTTCTTTATAAAGCTCTTTCAACTCTTAGTTGACTCCAAGGTACTTGATTTTTCTGAGCCACAATTTATGTCTTAATTATCACTGCTTTTTCAAGGATTCCACATTTTTCCAATTATTTATTTGCTAATATAAAAACAATACTGACTTTCTTATATTAAACTATCCCTCTCTGGTTCCCACACATATTCCCTGGAAAGCAATACAATTTGCAAAAACAAAACTAAACAAAAAAACAAGGAAACAACAGGAAAACTTATTTTTAATTTCATGCCACTCTTAATGGTTTTTTGTTATTGGCAGTTATTTGTTTATTTTTTAGGAGACAATGGTTTATAAAAATCTAAACTATTTTTAACTTTTAGGAGTACAATACTGCAATAACACATCTACCATCAAGGTAATAATATCCTTCCATCATAGTTCACAGAACTAGTTCAACTCACATCCCTTGCACCCCACTCTCCCACCATGGTCAACTTTTGTCCTCTGACCAGAGCCAAAGGATTTTATTTTTTATCACACATTCTCTATTTCCTTCCTTTGCTTCTTTAAAACCACCCGAGGAAGACCATCTGGTATTCATCTTTCTTCTCTGACTTATTTTGCTTTGCACAACCTTGCTGTTCAATAAATGTAGCCAAAGGTAAGATTTTATCTTTTTCTCAGTTGAGAATTATTCATTCCATTGTGTATTTGCCACAACTTCTTTACCTACTCATCTTTCACTGGTTATTTATTTGGGTTATTCCTCAATTATAAATAGCACTACAATAAGTAGAGATGTTCGTGTATTTTTCAAAATTAGTGTATTTTTATAGATACTTAAGATTTGAATTGCTATATTATGTGGTAGTTCTATTTTTTGGGGGGGGGGCTATATCTGGCAGTGCTCAGGGCTATTCCTGAATCACTCCTGAAACTGCTCAAGGGGTCATATGTGGTACCAAGGATTAAACCAAGTTGTCTGTCTGCAAGACAAGTGCCTCACAAGTCCTTCTATTCTTAATTTTAATAACCTATTACTTATATTTCTAAATTCATACTGTTTTTTTAAGATTTTTGTTCTTGAGTATGTGTTCGTTTATCTGGTTTGACTTAGGGTCAATTTCTGTGCCCAATTCAGCTTGCCTAGCATTGTATTGAACTTTTGTGCCTCAGTGTTCAGGGGCCTAAAAGGCTACTCTCTACCAGTGGTATTTGGGCCTTCAAGACTATACCTATTAGGGGCCAGAGTGATAGCACAGTAGCAGGGCATTTTTCTTGCATGTAGACAACCTGGGATGGATCCGTTTTCGATCTCTGGCATTCCATATGGTCCCCCGAGCCTGCCAGGATCAATTACTGAGTGCAGAGCCAGGAGTAGCCCCTGAGTGCCACTGGGTGTGGCCCCAAAACAAACAAACAAAAAGACTATACCCACTAATGCTCAGGAGTACACTCGCAATACTAGGGATCAAAGCAGGGTCAACTCATGCCAAGCATACACCATAATTCCTGTATTATCTAGTACCTGGTCAGATCACTTAAGTATTTGAGCCTTCCCCTTATGTAATATTATAGCCCTATTGATCCCTTATTGCTACCTGCATGAGGATTAGATAATTTTGTTTTGTTTCGTTTTGTTTTAGGGTCACACCCATCAGCGCTCAGGGATTACTCATGGCTCTATGCTCAGAAATCACCCCTGCTAGGCTCGAAGGACCATATGGGATGCCAAGATTCGAACAACCGACCTTCTGCATGCAAGGCAAAAACACCTTACCTCCAATGCTATCTCTCCATAGATGATTTTTCTTTAAAAAGTCACAAAGTTAACACAATGAGAGTGTCCAAGATCTTATAAAATGAATGTCATATAATGAAAATTAAAAGTTTTCACCATCATATTGGCATATTTTTATGAAAGTGCTAGTTATCTTTTTTTGAGGGTTGGGTGTTTGAGCCACACCTAGCAGCGCTCAGGGTTACTACTAGCTCTGTGCTGAGTAATCACTCCTGGCAGGCTCAGGGGACCATAGGGGATGCCAGGGATTGAACCTGGGTAGATCCCAGGTCAGCTGCGTGCAAGGTAAATGCACTCCTGCTGTTCTATTACTCTGGTCCCAGTGCTGGTTATCTTTATATTCTCCACCACCTACTACTACCAATTATTTTGGAATATGCTTTGAATAAAATATAAAAGCTGGTAGGATCATCGATAGCTTTCTACTGAGCAAGACCATACTCTTCCTTCAATGTCCACTGCATGCATGTTAGCAGTGGTCAGAGAACCTGGTTGTCATTTACAAACTGTATTATCACTGGACTTACTTAAATATTTTCTTAGGCAGAAAAGCAGAAGTGATAATAGGGTAGCTTAGCCCATGAAGCCCTAGTAAGCATGAAATATACCTGAAAACTAACTTATAGTCAGCCCTTTTAAATGCAAGCTATTAGTTCTACTGAAGTAAAAAAAAAGAAACTATTCCCTTCCTTACAATAAGTCATGAATGGGCTTTTTATTTTATTCGTCACCCTTGCCAATGACTACTTCACATCCCAAACTGAATTTAGACCTTCCATATTCTGTACAATGTGTATGAAACTATATATTTTTTTCTCTTCCTCTGATCATCTTTGAGTTAGCACCCTGGCCTTTTTACTTGCTTTTTAATAACATTTGTTGCTAATTACTATCGCCCAGGTGAGGTTCATGCAAGTCAATTAAAAAAATTTCAACTATGTGCTGGGCACTATTGAAAATTCATGTCTGACATGTTACCTGTCTATGAAAAACAAATAGAAAACATAAACTTATACCATGATTTTACTTCTTCCTACATATCTGAATAATGCCACTACTTAAAGATTAATGGTCCAAGCATCAGCTCTTGGCAGAAAATGATCTATAAAATTCCCTAATATACTACTTTGCTAGTGATCTCACCAGCATCAGCTAGACATTTTATCCTTTGATAAAGCAGAAATTTTGCAGAATGTGAAATTCGAGGACCTTCATGATATCAACAAAAACCTCTCTATTTCTACTTCCCACACAAATATGCAAAATATATATATAAACACACAGTCAAAAGTTAAAGAGGGGATGATGCTAATGTGTTTGGTCTTAGCATTTAAGTATATAAATGTAATTCATTAGCATAGTAAATGTCAAAAATGAGCATACGGGAAAAGATGAGATTATTAATTTTTATGAATAGGAAGCTAAAAAATAATGCAAGAAACAGCGAAGAATTAATGATCTTTACACACTTATTATGCCTTCTAAAATAGGATTGCTTAAGAGCAGTTGACTCATCCTCAGAATTAATGATAAATCTGTCTTGACCTTGATTTACTGTCATGATCAAATTAATTCTAATTAAATTTGGAAGACTGGGGGCCGGAGAGATAGCATGGAGGTAAGGCGTTTGCCTTTCATGCAGGAGGTCATCGGTTCGAATCCCGGCGCCCCATATGGTCCCCTGTGCCTGCCAGGAGCAATTTCTGAGCCTGGAGCCAGAAATAACCCCTGAGCACTGCTGGGTGTGACCCAAAAACTACAAAAAAAAAATTGGAAGACTGAACAATTTATAAAGTTTATACTTAAAATACTTAATATAAGATTAAAAAAACTTAGGAAGCTAGAGTTGCTTTATTTAGTGCACAAAGTAGTCACCAAATAAACATAAAAGAAAGCAAAGAACTGAAATTACCTTCTTTTACAAATTCTGTTCTGTGCAATCTTCCATCATGTCTATACATTTTTGTCATATACTTTGCAACTTGATTTACACATATCTTTAAAATTAATTTCATCCTTCCCTTTTAAATTTTTGTTATTTGGGGGGTTTTTTGTTTGTTTTTGGTCACACCTGGCAATACTTAGGGCCAATTCCTGGCTCTGCATTGAGATTACTCCTGGTAAGGCTTGGGGCGGGAGGCAATCAGAGTGTTGAGCATCAATCATGGGTAAGCCAAGTGCAAGGCAAGTGCCCTTATCTGTTGCATACTGTTTTTCCAACTCCCTTCCTTCTTTTCTAACATAAATTAAGACCAACTCTAAATCCAATTCTAACTAAGTCAGGCATACAATAAAGAAAAATACATGTATATCCCCTCATCTAATGTAGCTCAAATTCAGTGAGGTTACTCACTGTGATGGTCAATTTTAAGCCAACCTCACTTTGAAACATTAAAACATTAAAACACATTTTTCCAGGTGTTTGTGAGAAGGTTTCTTCATGAAATTAGCATGTGAATTGATGGCCTGGTTAAAGCCTCAGATGATCTTCCTTAATGTGGGTGGGACTTATCCAAATCCACGTGGGTATAAATAGAATAAAATCTTGGAAGAAATGGGATTCTGCACTCTCCCTCTATGAGTTAGGATGGAAAATGAGCCTCAACTGACTTACATTATATCACTAGCCATCCAGTTGTTGTTTATTTTTTAATTTTTGGGCCACACCCAGCATTCCTCAGGGCTGACTCCAGATTCTGAGTTTAGGGATCACTTCCTGCAGGGCTCAAAAACCATTTGGAGTGCCAGAGATCTAACCTGGGTCAACTACATGTAAGGCAAGCAACCCCAGAACGGGAGAGTTCTTAACATTTTCATCAACTTTTCTGGATCTCAGGATTTGGTATAGTGGGACTCATAATCACATGGTGGTGTTCAGAATTATATGAGTCAACTCTTAATAATAGATCATCTATTTATCTGTTTGCTTATGTTTCTCTGGAGAATCATACTCTTTTCAAAATATAAAAATCAAGCACACAATAACCAATGTATTAGACCATGTAGTGTGTGCTTTCTAAAAGCTTAGAATAGTATGAGTACAAAATAGAAAAAAGAATTTTTCTCTTTTATATAGCTATATATTCTTATTAAAGGCTTTAAATCTTAGCATCTATGATCATGTTTTATTATCCTCTAAGGTGATATCAAAAGATATAAAGTTGAAGACTAGTACTTTTAGGTTTTGAAGCTATAGTTCATTTTGTATTCCAATTTTGTTTTTGTTGAGAAAGGTAGGAGAAAAAAAGCTATAAATAAAAGTAAAATAAAATTAGGTCTAAAAATCTTTCCATTGTAAAACAGACCAAACTTTTATAAAATGTGATCATGAAAAAATGTTTTCTAAAACTATATGCTTTTAGGGGCTAGAAAAACAGCACAACAGGCAAGGGACTACCTTGCACGTTGCTAGCCCAAGTCCAATCCCTGGCACTCCTAAACCCACAAGGAATGATTCCAAAGCATAGCCAGATATAGCCTGAAAACAAACAAAAACAAATTTTAATAAAATACCAAACACATTGAAATCCAGGAAAATAATTCTTAGCACTTTACTATTCAAGGACTTTTCTCTAAATTCTCCCATAAATCATGCAAAAAACTGATCTTTGGCCCAATCTTATTTCCATTTCTTTTATTCCTATATTGTTAGACCAAGTTTATGATACATACAGCAATGGGAAAGTACTGCTTTAAGACAAAACAGCTATGATGTGCTAAGACATTTGCCTTTCACGCAGAAGGTCGGTGGTTCGAACCCGGCATCCCATATGATCCTCTGAGCCTGACAGGAGCGATTTCTGAGCATTGAGCCAGGAGTAACATCTGATCGCTGCCAGGTGTGACCCAAAAACCAAAAACAAAACAAAACAGCTGCAGAGTTCTCAGTCTAAATTCAAAGCTCTAATGCCACCTCTTGACACTCACCTCCTCTCCCTTCCACACCAAAAAAAAGACAGGATAGATATGTCTTAGTAAAGTTTTTTTTGTTTGTTTTTGTTTTTCGGCCACACCCATTTGATGCTCAGGGGTTACTCCTGGCTAAGCGCTCAGAAATTGCCTCTGGCTTGGGGGGACCATATGGGACGCTGGGGGATCGAACCGTGGTCCTTCCTTGGCTAGCGCTTGCAAGGCAGACACCTTACCTCTAGTGCCACCTCACCGGTCTTTAGTAAAGTTTTTTTAATTTTCAATATTCATCCTAACTTTTTTATAAATTATTTCAATATCAAGATATGAACAGTTGCATACTAAAACACCAAAGAACAAATTCTCATTATGCATTACAGAGACAGAAGAGAAGAAGAGATTCAAGGTGAGGTAGTAAAAGGTTTGCTCTGCAAGACTTGCTTTCTACTCCTATTCTTCTGGTCTTCTGCTCAAAGATTAAGACATCAGTTAAAAAAAGCCTCGTATGTTCACAAGGTTCTGGTGCAACTGACAGACAGCTAGGAAGGCCAAGGAACCATAAAGAGATCACTTCCCAGTGTCAGCTATATATGCAACAATCAGAACTGTACTTCTTGAATTTCCTATTATACTAAAAAGGAGAAATAAAGAACACTAAATAAGTTGTATAAACATCACTGCATATACTTGTGTGAAGTTTTTCCAACTTTATTTTACTTCACTAATGCTTTTCACTTCTCACTTCTTCTGACATACATAGATAGCCTATATATAGCCTATAAGCCTATATATATGTATATATATATGTGTATATATATATATGTATATATATATGTATATATATATATATATATATATATAGCCTATAAGCCTATCAGAAAGTGGTGGGTATGAATACATTTACTTGTGTACAAACTCAATATATTTTCTTTTTTAACTTTTCTAATATTTTTATTATTTTTAATTTTTGGTTTTTGGCCTACACCCAGTGACGCAAAGGGGTTACTCCTGACTATGTGCTCAAAAATCACTCCTGGCTCAGGGGACCGTATGGGATGCTGGTGATTGAACCCTGCCTCTTTCTAATATATTTTCAATAAAGGCAAGAACCATTGCAGTAGAATGGCCCACATATCAGGATTATCTAGTGGAACATATCAAGAGTAGCAAATGGAACAAAAGTGTAAATGTTATCTCATATTTATCATATTTATTATGCCATTATTCTATACTTATGATCAATAACAAATAACTTAATATTCATACTTAAGGGGCTGGAGCGGTGGCACAAGTGGTAAGACATTTGCCTTGCACACACTAACCTAGGACAGACTGCGGTTCAATCCCGCACCGTTCCATATGGTCCCCCAAGCAAGGAACGATTTCTGAGCACATAGCCAGGATTAACCCCTGAGCATCACCGGTGTGGCCCAAAAAGCAAAACAAAAAAAATTATACTGTAAAATAAACAGAACATGATATTCTGTGATGGACAGCATTCAGTGAAAGGATCACTCCCAAGTTTCAAATATATATATATGTATGTATGTATATATATGTATATACATATATATATTTTAAATACTAGGGAGAAGTGATAGTAAAGCAGGCACTTTCTTTGCAAGCAGTAGGCCCAGGTTCTATCCCTGGTGTGCTATATATTACCCTAAGCACTGCAAGGAATGATTACTGAGTGAAGAGTTAGGAGAAGCCCCTGATTATTGCCAGATATGCCTCAAAAACCAAGATAATAAATAATAAATAAAACAGAAATTAAAAAATTGAAAATTCTTTTTTTTTTTTCAAAAGTCACAAACTAGATTAAAAGCTTTATATACTATGGATTTGATGTAGGAACACCTTGTGTACACAGCCTAGCTACTGAAAGATAATTTCCTGGTATGATGGTATAACCAGTCTTCACCCTGTTCAGTATATCTCTTTTTGTTGGTGTTTGACATGATTGGATGGAACACCTTTGGATTGGTCTCTACCCTACCTGTTCTTTATCCCAGGGTGTGTGGTCTTGTGCTTCCCAATAAAGACCCAGTCTTTATTATTTTAGTACTCTGGGTTACCTGCTTAAAAGCAGAAGGTTTGCATGTGGAAGTTTCTAAACCTGTTTTATCCCTTAACTGTGTGTAAATTATTTCCTGTGTCAGTGTTTACTTCCAAACCCACATTTAGGACCCACATCCCTCCAATCCTCTGGGATTGGGGCATGAGGCTTCCGCTACATTGCTGCTTTTTTCCAATCTAAAATCTAGATGTAAACAAAATCCTTACCAAAATAAGATTCTATTGTGTGAGTGAGCTTCAGAAGCCATTTTTATTCTGGTGCTTCTTTATGCAAGATGAGAAGAATTAATAGAACAGAAAGGCAGATATTAAGACTCAGAATATATAAAAAAAATTTCATAAAGAGTTGAGGAAATAGTAAAGTTTATTTTATGACATGGATAATCATAATCTAACAAATATAAAAATTGTACAAAAGTAACCAAGTTAATTGTATTAGTTTTTTTTGTTTGCATGTGACTCCATTTTTCCATTATATCTAAATTTGTATTGCTAAGCCACAGTGAGTACAGACAGATATAAATGTCAAGGTTCTTACTAAACAGTTTTAACTGTTCGTTGCAACCACAAATACACCCACATAACTACATCATGGGGGGGGACTAAAGAAAAAATATGAGTATGATATAACAAAAAACAGAAAAATAAACATTTCTCTGAATATTTACAAAGCTGTAACCATTTGAAATAAACATAAAAATTACTACTTTTCAATGCATACTATCCAGAGGAGCCCTATAGTTTTCTATTTTGAATTTGCTTTTGAGAGAATAAGTAAGAGCAAAGAAGACCCTGGGTAGCTTTATAATTTCCCTGTTGCCATTTTATTTATTTGTTTACTGAATTGAAAATATAATTGGTTTTTTTCCAGAAAAGGCTGGGGCCACTCTAGGCAGTGCTCTGGCAACTGTGCTGTGCCAGGAATAAAATCCAGGTCTCCTACAGACAAGCATGCACTGAGTCTTTTGAGCTATTTCTCTGGTCTGAAAAATAGAATTGGTAGGGAGATTTGAATAAGGAAGGCAGCTCAGTGACTGCCATGAGTGCAAAGCCCACCATTTGTCCAAAAAAGCCACAAGTAGTGATATGTTTGTTCCCCAAAGCTACATGGTATCAGATATTTTTCTGCCTTTTTTTTTTTTTTTTTTTTTTTTTTGGTTTTTGGATCACACTCAGCAGCACTCAGGAGTTACTCCTGGCTCTACACTCAGAAATCACTCCTGGCAGGCTTGGGGGACCATATGGGATGCCAGGATTCGAACCACTGTCCTTCTGCATGCAAAGCAAACACCCTACCACCATGCTATCTCTCCAGTCCCACGTTTCTTTTTATCTTCAAATCCATCCACATTAAGCTAAGAAAAACCTCACTTCTTGGAAATGTGAACCTTCTAAACTTAAAAGTTGTCCCAATAAAAGAGCTTAGTCACATGGTCCTTGTTCTGCAGCTTATTGTGCAGATAGTGTGGCCCCTGGCTTCTTTTCTTGGGCTTTTCAAAGGCATCTTGTATACCTATCTGGAGCCTAAGACTGAGCACTAGAATAAATAAACAGAAATATAAATAAGAATATATAAGAATAAATATAAATATTAATAAATAAAATATAAAGCAACAAAAAAGAAAGCTTATTTATTATTTATATATGAATATATTATAATAGATATAAAAAGAATGAATATAAATAAGAATAATAAATAGGAAATATAAACAAACATAAATAAACAGAAGTTAATTGAAAAGGGCTGTCTCCAAGGTAACTTGTGTGGTCCACACAAAAAACAAGTTTGCAGATATTAAAGCAAGCGCTTTCTGTTCACAGCCAACACCCAACAGTTCAACTATTGCTTACATGCCAAGCCCAGAAATCTAAAGCAATAACAAACTAAAAGTGACTAGCTATGTCTTTCAAGATCACAGATGAAACTAAAAAGTATATGATGCCTACACGAACTCCCTTACAACACACTGTAGAGGTCCTAAAGAAAGAACAGCAGGTATGGTTTTGCATTGCAGGCAGTTGACCCAGGTTCCATCCCTCGCACCCCATGCAAACCTCCAAGCCTGCTAGGAGTGATCTCTGAGCATAGAGCCAGAAGTAAGCCTTAACTGACCACTGCTACATGTGACCCCAAAACAAAACAAAGCAAAAATGCAGTTAGTCTTACGCTGAGAACTATCATAACAATGTCATTGAGTGAAGGATGTAGAAAGTCTGTCTTGAATACAAGTGTGGGGGGGGTGGAGATGGGGGCATTGGTAATGGGAAAGTTGCACTGGTGAAGGGGGGTGTTCTTTTTATGACTAAAACACAACAACAATCATGTTTGTAATCACGGTGTTTGAATAAATATATATTTAAAAAAATAAAACGTATGATCCAGCTGTTGTTGAGCAGCATGTTGTTTAATCTCCAGGTATTAGTTTTTCTCCATTGTTTCTTCTTGACATCAATTTTGACCTCTGTTGCATAGTGATCTGAAAGGGTACTTCTAATGATCCTTACCTTTGTGGTCTTATATAGGTTGGCTTTGTATCCTAAGACATGGTCTATTCTGGAGAAGGTTCCATGTGGGTTTGAGAAGAATGTGTATTCTGCTTTCTGGGGATGGAGGGCTCTATATAAGTCTATTAGCCCTAAATCTTCTAATTTTTCATTTAGAGATCTTATGTCTTTGCTATTTTTCTGTTTGGTGAATCTGTCCAGTGGTGATAGTGGAGTATTGAGGTCCCCTACTATTATCACATTTCCCTTCATGTGTTTCTCCAGGTTTGCCAGTAGTTGCCTCACATATTTTGCTGGCTCTATATTAGGTGCATAGATATTGACCAGGGTTAGTACTTCTTGATCTAATGTTCCCCTGATCAGTAGGTAGTGACCCTCTTTGTCTTTGATCACTTTCTTGAGATTGAATGCAATTTGGTCTGATACAAGAATGGCTGTCCCTGATCTTTTTTGTCTTCCATTGGCCTGTATAATTACTTTCCATCCCTTTATTCTAAGCCGGTGCTTATCCTGTAGTTATAGGTGTGTTTCTTGGAGACAGCAGAAGTCTGGTTTATTTTTCCTAACCCAGTTCTCTACTATGTGTCTTTTAATTGGAGAGTTTAGTCTGTTAACATTTAGGGAAATTATTGAGAGAGAGGCCTATTGAGAGAGACGACTGTTTAAAACAGACTCTTCAAACAAAACAATATAACTTGAACTAGCTAGTCCTGCCCCCCAATTAGAGGGGGAAATAAAGGAGGCATCAGGACCAAACAGGTGTAAGACTATGAAGTAATAGGATAGGTACAGAGGGGACCACATATTCTAGCAGCCCTGGGGGTGAGGGAAGAGGATATGGGAGGTAGGACAAAAACGGAGGAGTAAGGAGGACAAACCGGTGATGGGAATCCCCCCTGATTTTATGTAAATATGTAACTAAAATATTATTGTCAACAATATGTAAGCCACTATGATCAAAATAAAAATTATGTTGAAAAAAAAAACAAACGTAGCTAGTTGTGACCCTGAATTACCTCCCAGTCTAAAATTAAGAAACATTTTATAGGTTTATATGAAATCACAATAGAACCTGAAAACGAGTTTACAGAATGATAGAAATGGGCTTACCAAAAGCTGGGGATGTGAAGGATGTTCCTGCAGCAACAGTAGAAAGATACAGACACAATCCTAAGGAAGAATCAAAATAATTGTGTTACCTGACTTTAAACATACATAACATGACCAAAGATAAGGAGATCATAATGGAGAAAGTTTCTTTTAGAAGCAATTTTGAGAAACAAAACTGGACAGCCACATGCAAAAGAAACTGAACAATTCTCTAACCCAGAATCGAAAAAAGAAGATTAAAAATGAATTTAAGATTCAAAACATCAATGTACATAAAAGACAAAGGTTTCATACTGTTATCATTTGAGATGCTGGAAAAACTCAATCAAACAAGGAAAATAAAAGCAAACTGAATAATTAGGATTACATTAAATTTAAAAACCTAGGAAGAGTAAAACATAAATTAAAATGACTACTAAAGAGAAGATAATTGCATAGCATACATTTGAGAATAAATTAACATGCATGTATACAAAGAAATGATTACCAAAACATATTAAATCAAAATATGGCAGACTTCAACATACACTTCACTAGAATGGTTAAGTTTGCCAACAGACATATGAAAAAATGGTCATTGCCACTGACCATTAAGGAAATGTAAATTAAATATAGTGAGAAGCACCTCAGAACTGTAAGAATATAAATTGGTACAACCGTTTGGAAAATAGTATGGAGCTTCTCTAAGAAGTAAAGATGAAGCTCTCTTAAGATCCAGAAATTCCACTTGTGGTATCTATTTAAAAACTATAAAAATATCAACATAAAAAATTATAGCCACCCCTTTTTTATTGGTTATTCACATCAAAATAGTAAAAATGGAGGCAAAATAATGCCAACAGATACTTTGATAAATATATAGCTTAAACCTATATCTTCATTATGTGTTAGATCCTTGTGTGATTTTATTTCTTGAATTTCAATTATATTCCATTAATCTGTGTGTCTACTGTTATTTCAATATGAAACAGTTTAAATTACCCTTTTTTGTAGTATAAAGTCAGTGTTTATATGGGTTTATATCACCCATGATAATCAATGCCCCGCCTCTATTTTTCAACTACATAATTATACATCAGGATGCTATTAAACTCTTTAAAAGATGAAATGAGCTCAAGGGAATTATGTGAAATAAAATAGGTTAGATGGAAAAAGCCAAGTACTGGATGATTTCACCTTTCTTCACAATATATAAAACTATCAGATCAAGCAAAATGATAAAAAGAAAATAAACCAGTGGGTATGGTAAAAAACTCAGGTTAAAGAGAAGGGAATGAAGGAAGAATGAGAACACAGTGACAAGAAATTTTTATATATATTTTTGAAGAATTTAGCAGTAGGACATTAAATTCAACCTTGATAGGTTACTTTTTATATTAAAATACAAAGGTATGGTTCTGATATTCACCTTTCAATATATTCATTATAAATTTGTGCCAAATAGGTAAGCAAGGTACTAAAAGAACAGAAAAGGCTCAATCTGGCTTTTAAATGAATAAAAGAAATAGTTTTGCCATGGAGAAGACAAAAACTGAAAAATAATAACTACCTCAGATTATATGCTTGTGTATGTATATTTACCTTATTTTTCTTTTACAGGCAGCACATGAACTTGCATTTATTAGGGTTATTTTTAATGGGTAAAATTAAATTAATGGGGCCTGTACGATACGAAAACAGGGACGGATTTGCCTTGCATGGGGTTGACCTAGGTTCCATCTCCTGCATCCCATAGTGCCCTGAAACCACCAGGAGTGATACCTGAACAGAGAGTCAGAAGTAAGCCTTGAGCACAGCAAAGTGTGGCCCACGAAACAGAAGCATGAATTAAAATGAAATGATAAAAATAAATTTATTTGAGCAATAATGGAAAGAAATATCAGTCCTTTTTTTAAATCCCTTTCCTTTACCTGATTGTTGACCTTCGTATATCATCAGTTTTGTTCAGAATGTGATCCTATTTTTGATATGTAGAAAATACTTATCTAGCTCCAAAAACTAATTTATATAATAAGATTAATTTTAATTATGAGAACAATATGCAAAGAGGACAAGGTAAAGTTACAGTGAAAGGGTGAAAGGACAATCGCCCATAAACAGAGTTCTCAGAAGAAATCCCCTTGCTGACGCCTAAATATTGAACTTACAGTCAAAAAAACATTAAGAAAAATAAGGCAGAACCCTTGTACAATTACTTTGTCCACAAGTCCCCAGATTGTAGTACATTATAACATTTCTTAGCAGTACACAAAGCAACCTAAAGCCATGAAATTTATGTGACTCCTTAACATTGAAGGCATAGTATGGCCAAATTTGGGAGCCTTTCTGCCTTGCTTATCAAGCCCTGCTTACACTCTTGGTGATTATGTTTGTATCCTGCCACACAGATGGGCTTGTAACACTTTCCATAGTGTCCAGCTCTGCCATGGGACTAAAGCAGGGTGCCACTCACTGCTAAACTACTATCTCTAGGAACACTGCTGCATAGCTGCCTTTTCTCCACCAATCTTTTTCTCCAAAAGTCTGATGCCCCTTTGCCTGGCTCTGTAAGATGATACCCAGCTATCAACCCCAAACAAAGGTGTTCCCCCAATTTCCTCCTTGCTTAAACCTCTTCCTTTGATATGTAAAAGCCTACTGGATAGTACTTTTGTCTTACTCTTGACCTTCCCCCACCTGATGGATGGATGGGTATTGGTATAATAAGGAAAAGTCAGTTTTGGCTTGGCACTCAGGGGTACCCCCAGGCACAGACTGACTCCCTGGCTCTCTCCTGTCTGGCTTTGTTTATTATTTCTTCCTAACCCAGATGTGCCTAAGGGGTTAGAAACACAGCATGTGGGGTGATCTCACAACTCATAAATTTTTATTTTACATGTCTTGAGGGCAGAAATTTTATACTTGGAATTGCTTGGGGATGATCTGCTCTTGGCTCCTGCATGATGCTGCTGCTGAGGCTGCTACTGCTGCCACCATTTTTTTTCCTCTGCTTCGTTAAGTTCTTTTAGTACAGTTCTACTGAGTCCTGCTTCGAGTTTGAAGGGTTCCTTATTTCAAATTGAGTTCTTTAGCGATATAATAGGATGCTGAAATTAAGATTCTCTAGTTTTCATAAATGCCTCAGTTAAGTTTGCTCCTTTCTTTAAAAGTGTGGCTATGTTGGGAGCTTTTTGTTTTTGTTTCTATATTTTATAGATATATCAACTGATATTGTATGTTTCAAGCTCTTTTTCTTATAATAGGATTTTTTGGCTATAATGCAACAATACGTGCTCATGACAAGCAAAAAGCAGAAAACAAAAATGAAAAAACAATTATACTTGGAAGTAACATTTGATGACATTTGCTATACTAGATTTTTAGGTATATGGAGAAAAATTGCATAGAATTTTAATTTATAGAAATGATTTAAAATATTGAACATGAATTACATTATTAATGAATAATCTTTTCTTGGGGTGAGACTTGTGGTGGTACTGGTGATTTTATCACTTGGAACACTGACATACTGGGTATATATAATTTGAAGATAATTTGAAGATTGCATGTTGTATTTATTTATTTATTTTTGGTTTTTGGGCCACACCCGTTTGACGCTCAGGGTTTACTCCTGGCTATGCGCTCAGAAATTGCCCCTGGCTTGGGGGACCATATGGGAAGCCTCGGGATCGAACCACGGTCCATCCTATGCTAGCTCTTGCAAGGCAGACACCTTACCTCTAGCGCCACCTTCCCTGCCCCTTTTTTTTGTTTTTTAAATAACTTTATTTGAACACCATAATTACAAGCATGTTTATAGTTGGGTTTTAGTTATAAAAAAGAACAACCCCCTCTTTCCTTCCTGGGAGCCGGGAGTCTAGCAGCATGGGGTTCGGCAGGCCTCCGCCATGCCAGAAGCCTTCTTAACCAGGCCTGGGGGGGGGCGTGACTTGGGTAACCCCAACACCCCTCTACCGCCTTGCTCCAGGTCTCCAAGACTTCCCCGGGCCACGTGCCTGGGCAAGCCAGCGAGTTGGGTCCCTTGGCAGAGCTTGAAGGTACCCTAGGCTTTCCCCCATTATCCATTCGGCTCTTTAGGGAGGGTCTGGGTGGGGCTTTAAATTTCCAGCCTCCCAGTGTCCTGACGCAGTCACTGGTAATCTCTTTCCAGTCTATATTTTCAAAGATATATTAATAGTACTCACTATCATTGAATTATGTCTTTATGTATGCAGAATGTCCATTTTGTACTCTGCCCTTTTGCACACCCCTACAAAAGATCATTTTTCTCTTTAACTCTCTTAACCCCTATCATCATTACTCCTCATTTACCCTTTTTAACTTAAGTACTGTAGAGTCGAGTCCTAAGTCACAGACCAAAGTGGTGCCCTGGAGTTAACACCCACCCAACTATTCCAAAAGGCATAAAAAGGACACATATGTCTTTTCAACATTTTATGGGTGTTTTCTTTGATGGCTATAACTTTTGCTGAATATTTTTTTAATACAGTGATGATCCCCCCCCCACTTTTTTTTATCTTCTCTTTGTGAACTGCTCAATATGGAATTTGGTGTGAAAGAATCCCTCAGTTTAATGCTTATGTTTGAACCAAGTCATGGGTATTGTTGGACGTGTTTTTACGCCCCCATATACTCTGATAACGCCACGTGGCTTTATTTCTTGTTTTCTTAGGCACATTAAAACGGGAAAATACTATACATACAAATAAGTTCTTATCTAATAGAGATGGGAACACACAAATCTTGTAGTGCAATGGGACCTTACACCCTGAAAATTGACATAAAGACCTGGCACAGGCTTCAGAAGAATAGGCATTCTCCATTCACCCCTAATCTAGAGAAGACATCTACAAAACATCCAAGGTTGTCTATAACATCACCTGGAGGCAATCCTCTACCAGGGAACACCCAACTGCTGCTCTGACATCGACCTATTCAAAAGAGACTTCCCTTAACACTGAGAAGACTTAACAACAACAATGACCTGCTTACTGGACAGGGCTTTCTGTATTGCTCCTTAATCGTGAGGTGAAACTAGAGGATACTCCACACCAGCCTGACTTCAATGTAGGATGTGCAGATTCCAGGATCTTTAATAAAGAAACCTGATGCCAACAATAGAGACTGCATAAAAATAAAACTGTATTGGCACTACAGACAATGACTTGGATTGAATAAACTAGTTTGCCTGGAGCCTAGAGTTGGTCTTATGTCAGGAAACTTCAGGGGTAGTGGTCTCCTTGTATTTAGACCAAGGCTATTCCTTTCTTTGACCCCCATATTTTGATGGGCCTATGCAAACAATATTTGCCACTCTAACACCGTTTTTACTGTGCCCTTTTGACTAACCCTTAAAAAAAACCTCTTAAACTTTTGATGTTAACTTAAACTAATATGTATGTGCATGAATAAATAAAAAAATACTATGCCTTCAATGTTAAGGAGTCACATAAATTTCATGGCTTTAGGTTGCTTTGTGTACTGCTAAGAAATGTTATAATGTACTACAATCTGGGGACTTGTGGACAAAGTAATTGTACAAGGGTTCTGCAAGCCAGGAGCGATTTCTGAGCACATAGCCATGACCCTGAGTGTCACCGGGTGTGACCCAAAAACAAAATAAAGATTCCTGTAAATAAATGAGAATGAAGACACAGATTATCAGATTTTATACAACAGAGTAAACGTGATATTAAAAGAAAAGTGTATAGCTTTGCAAGCATTCACCAGAAAAAGGAAAAGACCAACATAAATGTCACAGCTTAAGTAATTGAAAATGACCAACAAAATGAGCTGAAAATAGTTAGTAGAAAGAAAAAAATAAAATTTAGAGCAAATATTAATCAACTGGATACCCAGAAAACAATATAAAAGATCAGTGAAAGCAAAAGTTGGTTCTTTGAGAAAGTAAACATGACCTAAAAGGCATTAGCAAGACTCTTAACAAAAGTGGGAAAGAGAAAATAAACAGAATCAAAAATAAAAGGAGAGTGTTACTAAAGAAATTACAGAAATTTAATGGGTAATCCGAGATTATCTTGAGAATCTTTATAAATGTATAAATTAGTGGATTCCTATAACCTCCTAAGGGTGAAAAAAATAGCCTGTAATGCCTGAGAGTGTGCATCACTATTGAGGAAATTTAAATAATAATCAAAAGACTTCCCCCCCAAAAAGCCTAGGCCCAGATGAATCCACTAGTGAGTTCTATCAAATCTTTACCAAAGGACCTAATGCCAATCCTTTTTAGGTTCTTCCAGGATATTAAAGAAACATAAACACTCCCAAAGAGTTTCTATGAAGCTACCATCACCCTGATAACAAAAGCAGACAGCACAAAAAAAAAAAAAAAAGGAGAATTACAGACATATTCTTGATGAACTAAGGTGCAAAACCCCTCAACAAAATATTAGCAAACAGAATCCAACAATTCATAGACAAGGTCATACATCAAGACTAAGTAGGATTCATTCCAGAGATGCAAGGATGGATTATTATACACAAGCCTATCAACAGAATACACCATATGAGTAAGATAAAAAAAAACAATATGATCATATCAACAGATGGAGAGAAAGCTTTAGACAAGATCAGCACCCACTCATGATAAAAACTTTCAACGAGATTGAAATTGAAGAAACTTTTCTCAACATAGTCAAAGCCATTTACCACAAACCCATTGCAAACATGGGGAAAAATCTAAAGCCTTTCTTCTAAATTGGCAAAAGACAATTTGCCTCTTAGTGCCACTTCTATTCAATATAGTACTTTCCATAGCAATTAGAATAAAGATATCGGAGGCATCCAGATAGGTATAGGATAAGTCAAGTTCTCACTATTTGTAGATGACATACTATATTTAGAAATCCTAAAGAATTCACAAAGAAGATTCTGTATGGTAAAGTATCAGGTTGCAAAATTAATATGAAAAAACCATAGCTTTTCTATATACAAACAATGAAAGAGAAGATAGTTTTCTTTTTAAATGATCACAGAACCTATTGTGTCTCAGGAAATCAAGTACCTTGCAGTAATATAAGTAAAGAAGTGAAAGACCTACAAAGAAAACTACAAAAGAGTGCTTCAAGAAATAAGAGGACACAAGGAAATGGAAACATATACCCTGTTGGTGTATTTTAAAAATACCCATGATATTTTCAGAGAAATAGATCAGACAGTCCTGAAATTAATATGGAACAATAAATGTACATTAATAGCTAAAGCAATCCTTAGGAAAAGAAGATGTAAAGAATAAATTTATCAATGTCTTATAAAGCAGTAGTCATTAAAACAACATGGTACTGGAATAAAGACAGATCCATGAAATAAATTTTAATACTCTGAGATGGACCTGCAGGTATAAGAACAACTAATCTCTGATAAAGTGACAAAAAATACAAAGTGCAGGAAAAAAAAGGCATTTCAACAAGTTGTTTTGGGGAAACTGGTCAGCTACATGCAAAAACAAGGAACTCAGACCCCTATTTAACATCATGCACAAAGGTCAAATCAAATAAATTAAAGACCTAGAAATCAGACCTAAAACCAAACAGTAGGTACACAAATGAAAATGAAGAAAGAACATTCATGGCACAGAAGCTCAAGGCATCTTCAAGGAAGAAACACCACTGGTCAAGCAAATGGAAGAAAATATAAACAAATAGGACTGCATTAATCCAAGAAGCTTCAGCACCTGAAAGGAAATGGTGAATAGGATACAAAGATTACCCATGAAAAGGGAGAAACTATTCACCCAATACACATCTGATAAGGGGCTAATATCTAAGATATGCAAAGCACTGATAGAACTCAGCAAGAAAAAAGTCTAACCAGGTCCAAAAATGCAGAGGAAAAAACTGAACAAACATTTCCTCAAAGAAGAAATACAGATAGTCAACAGTCACATAAAAAAAAATGCCCACATCACTGTTCATTAGGGAGATGCAAATCAAAACAAGGTATCATCTCACACCACAGCAACTGGCACACATCACAAAGAACAAGAATAATCAGTGCTGGTGCAGATATGGGAAGGAAAGGATTCTCATTCACTTTTGGTGGGAATGCCTACTAGTCTAGCCTTTTTGAATAACAATAAGCATATTCCTCAAAGAACTAGAAATTATGCTCCCCTATGATCCAGCAATATCTAGGGATATATACCTAAGAACCTAAAATACTATGCAGAAAAGCTTGCTGCATTCCTATGTTCACTGCAGCACTATTTACAATAGTCAGAAACAATCCACATGTCAGAACAACTGAGTGACTAAAGAAACTGTGGTACATCTATACAATGGAATGAATATTATGCAGCTGTAGGGAAAACTGAAGTCATGAAATTTGCTTATATATGGATGGATATGGATATAATTACACTGAGTGAAATGAGTCACAGGAAGACATAATCTCACTATATGTTATATAGATATAATCTCACTCATTTGTGGACTATAAGAAAAAAGATGGTATGGTAATAATATCCAGAGACAATTGAGGGCCAAGAGAACCAGTCCATGGTAGGAAGTTTGCCACAAATAATGAAGCAGAGCAGTTAGGGTAGAGAAGGGTACACTATGACAATGATAGTAGGACTGACCACTTTGGACAATAGCTGGGTATGAATGAGATAAAGTGTACATTGTAAGCTGAAACTCAATCATGAACAACTTTTTAATCATAGATAAAAATAGATAAGAAAAACATAAATAAAAAGATGTCAGGACAGCTAGCCACAGGCCCCCTGGGCTGAACACCTAGTCCAGGGGACCAAGGTCCCCCCAATCCTGGTGGGTCTTCAAGGCCACACCTGGTTAATTGGGCCCTGGGGGGAGGGGGGCAGAAATTCCTCCCTAGGCATCCAAAAACTACAGAACCGCACGGGGGCTCATGTACTTCATATACTTCATGTTTTCAGAATATTCCTTATTCTTATGTTATGTTTTGCATATATAGAATGTTCACTTTGTATTCTACCCTTTCCCACACCCATACAAAACTCTTTTTTACTCCTTAACTCTCTAACCCCCTCTCAAACATCACTAACCTACATTACTCTTTTTAACTTCAGTAGTGTACAATCCTAATCACAGTCCAAAGCTGTCCATTGTGTGTGACAACCCCAAACTATTTCAAGATACATAAAATGGACACGTATTTCTTTAGAATATTTTGTGGTTTTTTTCGGACAGCTATAATTCTTACTAAATTTTGTCTTATACAGTGATGATTCTAACCACTTTTTTTTTTTTTTTTGGTTTTTTTTTTTTTTGGGGGGGCCACACCCGTTTGACGCTCAGGGGTTACTCCTGGCTATGCGCTCAGAAATCGCCCCTGGCTTGGGGGGACCATATGGGATGCCGGGGGATCGAACCGAGGTCCTTCCTTGGCTAGCGCTTGCAAGGCAGACACCTTACCTCCAGCGCCACCTACCCGGCCCCGATTCTAACCACTTTTTATCTTCTCTTTTTGAGCTGTTTAACAAGGAATTTTGGTGGAAGAGTCCCCCAGTTTAATGCTTATGATTGAACCATGTCATGGGAATCATTGGAATTGTTCTTAGGGCCCCCATATGCGCCAATAACACCACGTGGCATTGCTTTTTTATTTGCATAGGCACATTAAAATGGGAAAATACTATACATACAAATAAGATCCTATTTAATAGAAATTGGAACACACAAATCTTGTAGTGCAGAGAGACCTTACACCCTGAACATTGACATAACGACCTGGCACAGACCTCAGAAGAAAGGGCATAATCCATTCTCCCCTGAACCAGGGAAGCCATCCACGAAACATCCAGGCTGGTCTATAACATCACCTGGAAGCAATCCTCTACCACGGAAGACCTACACTGCTCAGACTTTGACCTGCTCAAAAGAGACTTCCCTTAACATTGAGAAGACTTAACAATGACAATGACCTGCTTACAGGACAGGGCTCCCTGCATTGCCCTTTGATTGTGAGGTGAAAGGAGAGGATGCTCCACATCCTGACTTCAATGTAAGATATGCAGATTCCAGGATCTTTAATACAGAAACATGATACCAACAACAGAGACAGTGTGAAAAATAAAAGTGTGTTGGCACTACAGACAATGTATTGGATTGGACGATCTAGCTTGCCTGAAGCCTAGACTTGGTCTTGTGCCAGGAAACTTCAGGGGTCGGGTCTCTTTGTACTTAGGCCAAGGTTATTTCTTTCCATGTCCCTCATATTTTGGTGGGCCTATGCAAACAACAATTGCCACTCTAACACCATTTTTACTGTGCTCCTTTGACTCTAATCCTTAAAAAGAACTCACTTAAAATTTGAGGTTAACGTAAGCTAATATGCATGTATATGGAAATGTAAGAAAATACTATGCCTGTAATGTTTAAGGAGTTACGTAAATTTTATGGCTTTAGATTGCTTTGTGTACTGTTAAGAAATATTATAATGTGTTACAATCTGGGGACTTGAGGGACAAAGCAATTGTACATGGATTCTGTCTTATTTATCTTAATGTTCTTTGGCTGAAATTTCAAAGTTAAGATATCAGCGAGGGGACTTCTGAGAATTATGTTATGGGTGATTGTCCTTCCACTGTAACTTTACCTTGTCCTCTTTCTTTGCACACTTGTTCTCATAATTAAAAAAAAAAAAAGAAGAAAAAAAAAAAAGATGTAACAAGCAATCGGTAAATGCTGGGCATGGGAAACTAAAAGGCATCAGGATTGGGACAAGACAACAGGAAAACAGCCTACTTCTTAACAGGTTGGAAGAAATGGGAAAACATAAGCTAAGATGATGAAAAGACAGGATTCTATTAGAAGTACACATAAAAGCAAACATTCTGTTTACTGAAAGGCAACAGATGTGTCATTTGGAAGAACCATTCTTTCCTTTTGCAACAATATCATCCCAGAACCTATTTATGTTAAAAACAAAAACAAAAACAAAAAAACCCTAGTGTCCGAGCAATGGCACAGTGGTAGGGCATTTGCCTTGCATGCAGTTAACCTAGGACAAATTGAGGTAGAAAGTAGTTGTCTTGTAGATTTGATTCCCAGCATCTCATATGATCCCCCCAAGAATCCCCAGAATTATTTGTATAACCAGGAGTAACTCCTGAGCATTGCCAAAAAAAAAAAAAAAAAAAAAAAAAAAGAAACCAAAAAACTCATAATGGGCGTTTATCACAGTCAGTTACTATTGAACTAACCTAGCAGTCAGTTACTATGTCAAATATCTAGCATAGATTTTAATTAATTCTTTAGTTATTTTCAGCTAAAATTTATATTTTGATCCAAAATTCTAATCTCTTCAAATATAAATATTCATTCTCTAAATTGTTTTATGTACTTGATTTTGTTTAAAGGAAAATTCGAAAGAGCTGATAGTGTCTGAATAAAGAAAATCACACACCTCCACACCATCCCTGCAAAATAAATCCTCAGAAGAAATAAACTCTGCCAAGCATTTTTGTTTATTTATTGTTTTGTTTGGGGCCAAATTCAGTTGTGCTCCTGCCTCTGTATTCAGGGATCATTCTTGCATTGCTCAGGGAGCCAACAAGATGCCAGAGATTGAACCTGTCAGCCTGTACAAAGTAAGCACCTAATACCCTATAGAATCTCTCCAGTTCATCAATTATTTTAAATTTATATTAAAAATAATTACAAATTATATTAAAACCCTCCCTCAGGGTCCAAAAGAGCACAACGGATTGAAGTGCAAGCCTGACATACACAAGGTTCCAAATTTAATCCCTAGTAACAGGATGCCCTCACCCAGCATGCTGCTCATTCCCTAAACCTGCTGGAGAGAACAGTCAAAAAATAAATTCTAGTTAGATCTGTTACCAGTCACCTAGATTGGACCATTTTCACATGAAGCCTTTTCAATCACAAATTTTACATACTTTTCTGTCAATTACCCATATTTAGTGAATATCATTAAAGCATCTGAAAATTATTCTAGGCAAACTTTTCAATTAATTTTTATAAATAAACACTAGATTATCATCTTAGCTGCAATGTCATATTTTTGTCCAAGACCTGAAAGTTAAAATTCATCCCTCCCAATTTTCATTGAACATAAATGAGCTTTCCAGTGTATTCAGCAACAGTTTCATGCTTGAGTTTTCTGAATTTTTGTTATACTGCCAGTAAGGGAATAAAGTATTTTTACCAGTCCTGTCCATATTTATTGTCATAAAGACTAACAGGCACTTTATTCTGTATGTCAAACTCAAAAATGGAAATAGCATTTTGTCAGTTTCAGAAACCATTTTTAACCAGCATGGCACATTGCCTCGACCCAACTGAAAAACTAAATACTAAAGCATGTTGGGTTACCCACACTACAAATTATTTGGAACGTACTCCATAATTTGTGGTTGTAAAAGTACCTATTTCAAATTAGGGCCATATCTAACCCTAAACAAAATTTCCAAAGAACTGAAATGATTACTGACCAACATCCATCAGTTCTGAGTGACAGAGGCTAATAACATTTCAAATACTATTTTAAAAGTGGGAGAGATAAACATAAAATCCATGAAACATGTTACTGGTTCAAGTAAACACAAAGAATTTACTCTAAATACAATAAGCCACAGCTGCAAAAATGAAAAGAAATTCTGAAAAATGCAACAAAGCAAATACATCTGTAGAAAATATAAACACATTTCTATAAAGTGCCTAACAAATTAGGACAGAAAATATGTCTGAAAATATTTTATTTTTTACTTACATATATTGAAATGTAGCAGCTTCAATTGTGATAAGAAACATGATAAAGCTTTGTTTATAGTAGCCGGAGCACTGCATTATAAGCATTATTTTTCCAAGTATGAATAAGTGCCTATTTAAAATCAAATACTTAATAAATCATTTCAAAAAGCAGAATACCAAAACTTGGGGCCAAAGAGATAACACGGTGGTAGGGCATTTGCCTTGCACGCAGCCGATACAGGACAGACAGTGGTTCCAACCCAGCATCCCCCATGCCTTCCAGGAGCTATCCCTGAGTACAGAGCCAGAAATAACCCCTGAGCGCCACTGGGTATGACCCAATAAATAAATAAATAAATAAATAAATAAATAAATAAATAAATAAATAAATAGAATACCAAAACTTACCCAAGGTTTGCCTATCAAGCCTTTGAGGTCCACCCTCTAGATCCCATACCTGCATAGATGCCAGGAAAGACATTTTTGAATAGTTAAAAGAAACACTAAATAAACAATAATTTCAGTAATTTCTCCACTAAAGATAGATTACTAAAGAATAAGAAATATCTCTTCCAAATATCCATTGATACAATGATTGGTGCTATGGGTGAAGACCAGGCCAAAGTATTCAAAGAAAATCCCTACCTGCTATACCATCTCTCCAGCCAAAGCACTGTATTTTTTTCCTTAATTGATACTGATAAAAGTTCTTATGGAAGAAAAAGCTCCAAGAAGAACCACTCTACCTTCCAATTTTTCAGAACTGCTGTTATTATATATAGACATATGTCTTATCTATGGAAAAACTTAGAAACAGATTTATAATATATAATTTCAAAAACAACAATTTCTAAAACAATTTTTCAGAACTGCTGTTATTATATATAGACATATGTCTTATCTATGGAAAAACTTAGAAACAGATTTATAATATATAATTTCAAAAACAACAATTTCTAAAACAATCATCTCCAACCAAATAAACTACATACAAAATCTCCAGGTACTCACATTAAACATATGAGTGAAATTTTAGAATTTAAGTAACATCTATTATAGAACCCTGAATTCTTACTGAATGTCATACTTTCTTCCTGGAGTCCAGAAAAAAAATGGTAAAATGATAACAGAAGTTAGGATGCTAAAAGTGTGACTTTTTCTGAGCAATTTTTTCACAAATTTTCAGAAAACACTTAAAATGATACTCTTTTTAAAAATTTCATTTCTGGAATAATTGACATCAAAGTAACAAGATTATGCTCAGAGATTAAAAAAATCGTACAACCAAAAAAATAGTTGTAAAATTAATAATTATTCTGGAATTATTTTCTTGCAAAATTTTGCCCTGTAAATAGTATGTCTCCTACAATAGTCTCTGTTTTGGTAGTGCACATTCCCACCCAAAACTATACACAGAACATATATCTGAACAGCTAAACACTACATGATATCCTTTAACAAGATCCCATATTCTACTTTTCTTTTTCAAAATAATTGGGATGTAATCACATGCCAAATTTGGGCTGTGCTAAACTTCACAAAACATTTCCTGATGACTAATTATCAGAGAAATGCAAATCAAAACAATGAGGTACCATCTCACGCCACAAAGACTAGCACTCATCACAATAGGAAGTCTCATTCACTGTTCATGGGAATGCCTTCCAGATCAGCCTTTATAGAAAACAATATGGAGATTCCTAAAATAAAATGGTAGTTGAACTCCCAAGTGATCCAGCTATACCTAACTCCTAAGGATTTACCCTAGGAACACAAAAACATAAAACAAAAATGCGTTCTGTATACCTATATTCATTACAGCACTATTTACAATAGCTAGAATCTGGAGACAACCAAGATGCCAACAACAGATGAGTGGCTAAAGAAACTGTGGCAGATATACACAATGGAATACTATGCAGCTGTCAGAAAAAAAGGAGTCATGAAATTTCCTATACATGGATGAACATCGAAACTATTATGCTGACTAAAATAAGTCAGAGGGAGAGAGATAAAGAGTAGCCTCACTCATCTGGGGGTTTAAAAAAAATAAAAGACAGTTGGATAATAATACCCAGAGACAATAGAGCTGAGGGCCAGAAGAACTAGCCCATGATATGAACCTTACCACAAAGACTGGTGAGTGCAGTTAGAGAAATAACTACTCTAACAACTATCATTACAATGGTAGTAAGTGAGAGAATTAGAAACCCTCTCTTAAACACAGGCAGAGGGTGGGAGAGGAGGAAGATGAAGAGCATTGTGGTGAGAAGGTTGCACTGGTGAGGGGGGAGTGTTTTTTATTTTTAACAACTGAAACCCAACTACAAACATACTTGTAATCATGGTGCTTAAATAAAGATATTAGAAAATAATATACAAAAATAAATAAAATTAAAAATAAACCCTTCATATATTGCTTCATAAAGAAAAGTTTTAATAAATATTTATATAATTGCCACAAAAAAAAAACCCTCACAGAACACAGATATCTTCCAACAGTTTCTTAGTGTGTAAGGAGAGGTATGGTGTAAGAGAACAGAAACAGGAATAGAAAAGTGTGGGAGACATCTGGGGGTGTGAGAAAATGGGCTTCCTTCTCCCACAGGACACATTTAACCATCTGTGTACTACACACTAGGTCTCATCAAATAATTCCAGCTATTACTCTAGCTCATCCAAGGGTTAAATAGTCTAAAGCAATGTTAAATCATTCAAGAAAGGTCTGGTTGTATTGATGATTTTTAGAAATACTCTTCCAAACATACGTGGAGCCTTTCTATATCAAAAACATAATACAGATCGAGTCCACCAATACACACCAAGAAAACCTTATCATTAAACTATAAATATATAGCTACAACCCCCTAGCTTTTTACCTCCTTGAAAAACCACATCCCACTCTCAGAACACCTAAAGTCCCCAGACTGAGTCTAAAGATTTCCTCAAGGACTTAAGTGATGGGTTTTTAAAAAATGAAACTATCCCTGGGGCTACATTTTAGAAAGTCGTTGTTTGTGTGTTCTAGGCCCCCTGGCCCTCTAGGATTTTTTAAATTCAAATAAATAAAAGTATGCATATCTGTTTCCCATGGAGGGGTAGGGTGCCTACAGAGGGAGCACTAAAACCAGGGTATAGCTGGAAAAAAAATCCACCCACAAAGGCTGACAGGTACCCCCGGAAAGCAAGCTTGCACACCCGCCTGGAAGGGCCAAGATCTGGGAACTGTGAGGCGCTCCAAGCCGAGCCTTCCACCTCGGGCCACCCCGGGATGGATTCTCTGCAGCCCCAAGAGCGCCCAGACCGCGTTGCAAAAGTTCCAGAGGCTTCCAGACTCTGATTTCGCACACACCCAGCACTTAGCTTCCAGAAGAGATAGCCGGGCTATGGAAAAGAAAAGCGAAGAAAAAGAAAATCGGGGCGTCGGATTTCAATCTTCCACCCTCAGGAAACACAGGAGGCCTCAGAGCTCCAGTGTGTAAGGGAATGGGGGGGCTGGGAAGGGATGGGGGGTAAAAAATCGAGTCCCTGCCAGCCCTGCCAGCCCCTTACCGGGTGGCATCGGCTGCTGAAATAACTCCAGTGCAGCTGGAGAAATCTCCCCGCAAAGCCCACCAGCTCCTCCTCCGGCACAACTTCGTTCACAGCAGCCTTCTCCTCCTCTTTTGCCACCCACTCCAACCCGCCAAGCACCCGCCAAGCACCCTAAGCCCCAGGGGCTGGGGGCCCCGACACTCACCTCCTGCAAGGCGCGGCGCGCGAGCGGCGGAGCCCCGATTGCATGGCCCCCTGCGCTCCCTCCCCGAACTTTCCCGACATAGCACTGGTCCCCGCCGCTGCAGAACACCACGCTCCGAGGCAGGGCAGGCGGAACGCAACGAGGAAGAAGAACAGGAGGAGGAGGAGGAGGTGGAGATGGAGGCGACCGCGCGGCCGCAGCGGCCGCTGGAGCCGGAGTCGGAGCCCTTGCGCGTCGAAAGGAGCATCACGGCGGCGCGCGGCCGCCGCCCGAGCTGCCGAGGGGTTCCCACCCCCAGGGGCACCCCAGCTCCCTCTTAAAGGAGCCTCACACGTTTTGGCTTGGAGGGGAAGGGGAGACCAGGAGAGAAGGGAAAGGAGGCAACTGGAGATGGAAGGGGGAACCAGGGACTGTCTGATTTTGGAGGCCATGGATGGGACTGGCCCTTGGCTGCTCTGCTTGCGCTGGCTCAGCTCCTTTCCCTGCTTCCCTGCAGCTCCGATCGCCCTTCACTACTAGGGTAAATGCATTGAGTTAGGGTTCGTGCTGCAACTGCACAGATTAGCCATCGATAGAAACCCCCAAGACTGTCCTGGGAACCTCGCCCCTAGGGTTCACCAATATGATCCCTAGATTCTAGACCTTGGCTTTTTTTTATTTTTTATTTTTATTTTTTCCCCAGGGACACCGGAAAAGCCTTAGCGCGCTGCTGGCGACTGCCCCCTGAAATTGCATTGGCAGTATGGTGTTTTCTGCTTATTCTTCCTCTAGTTCAAGCAGTTCTAGTTCGAGTCCCCCCCTTGCAGCGCAAAAATCTGAATAAAGACTAGTTAAGGCACCAAGGCACCTGTCCCCCCCACCAACGTGTCTCAAGACATATTCAATGTCCTGTGCTTTCTTTTAGTCCAAATGGTCCATTGCCATTTCGATTTCTTAAACTACTGATTTGCTTTTAACAAAGGTTGAGTGGCAAAGAGAATCTAGCAGTGGTCCTCAAACTATGACCCGCGGGCCACATATTGAATTTGTATCTGTTTTGTTTCTTCATTGCAAAATAAGATTTATGCAGTGTGCATAAGAATTCGTTCATAAGTTTTGTTTTTACTATAGTCAGACCCTCCAATGGTCTGAGGGACAGTGAACTGGCCCCATGTTTAAAAAGTTTGAGGACCCTGATAGAAGATCTGAGGAGATTATCCAGAATAGATACCTTTTAAGGACTAGTAAGGGGGGAATGGTTTAAAAGCAAAAGCCTTTTTCCAGTAATCATTATTGTAATCTCTGCTAAGAAACCTCCGTAGGTTCAACCAATGTGGGGGTCCCCTACAGACACACAACATAAACAGTTATCATCACCCTAAGAATAGAATACAATCAAGAGTATGATGCAGCTCACCCAGCAACAGGTGGGTTTTCTACCATGGTGTTTTTTATTTGTTTATTTGGTTTGAGAATCACATCTAAAGGAGTTCCGGAATTACTCCTGATTCCATTTGTAGTGGTGGTGGGCCTGCTTGCTTCCACATGAGGTGGCAGGGATTGTACAAGGACTTCTGCATGAAAGGCCCTGCCCACTCTAGGATCTTCCCAGCCAATCTGACTCATGTTTCTTAGCAGAGAGCCTTAGCATATAGAGTAGTACTTTTGTATCCTCCACAGTGGCCTTTGGCCTATTTGGCAATGGGCAGGTAATTCTAACAATAATGGGGCATGGCCTTCAAATTACTGAATGAGGACTTGTAAGAAGGAGAAGTAATTTCCAACTCAAGGAGCACTTACTCTCAGAACTTCACGTTGTCCTTTCTAGGACAATATGTAAAACATTATGGCAACTTCTCTTACTAGATGGAAATAAAACAAATTACCGTAAAAGCAGGAAACCTCTCCAGGATCAAACTATAATGATAAGAGGTTAACAGTAAGCAAAAATGAAGATGTTCTGGTTATGATCAATTTCTGTGTAGTTAGAACAGCTGAGTATATAGGCAACCACCTTAAACTAGCTTAAGAAACAGTACAGTGGAGAAAATTGGAATTTATTGGCTCATATGCTTATAAATTCCATGAGCATAACTGGTCCCCCAAAATTAAGTTTTTTAAATACTTTTAAAAATAAACATTAAAAACCATTAATAATCATAAAAAAATTGTTGGGCTACAACTAGCTAAACAGGATACACAACAAAAAGATTCATAAATAGGGGCCAGAGCGGTGGCACAAGCGGTAAGTTATCTGCCTTATCTGGGCTAGCCTAGGATGGACTGTGGTTCCATCCCCCAGCATCCCATATAATCCCCCAAGCTAGGAGCCATTTCTGAATGCACAGCCAGGAGTAACCCCTGAGTGTCACTAGGTGAGGCCCAAAAACCCAAACAAAAAATATTCATAAATAAATCCTCTCATAGAGAAAAATCAAAGCAGTAATTAGGATAAAAATAATAATAAAATATTAAGCATTAATATTAAATATTTAAGTAATTTAGTTTTAATTAATTGGTTTAAATTTAATTTTAATATTAAATATTAAAATATAAATATCACATTTTAAAAAGTTTCTCCCATTTTATAGTTGGTAGAATATTAGGACTCATTCTCTCTATATCTTAACTTTATTACTTTTGTTTACTTGGGTTCACACCCAGTAGTGCTCAGAGAATAAAACTCATGATGCCAAGGTTTGAGCTTGATTCTATTACATACCAATTTAGCCCCTACACTTTTTCTCAAGACCCCCAACTGTATTTTTTTCACTGGTATTATTTTCTCCTCAAGGCTCTAACATTCAGCATCCAAAACAATTGACCCCATGAAAAAGAAAACAGGCATTGAATGCTGAATCTTACTTAGATCATGTACTATTTGTAGTATCTATGGGCTAGAATATACAAGGCCTGGTTGGATCTTTTATCTATGTCTAAACAATGTTAAAGAGATACCTTTCATGCCTACCTCATTACTACACACCAAAACCATTATGTACTGAGGAGAAAAATCTTCCATTCCCTTCACCTTCCCAATACAAACACACATATTCAGAAATGTATATAAACATACATTCACACATACACACATATGAATACACTCTCACACACATACCTCACCATTACCAACAAGACTAATTACCCCTTTGTCTCTTCTGCTGATAGCCTTAGGATTAAAAGAATGGTGTGACCCATGCTGGAGCAAGTGCGGAGAGAAAGGAACTCTCATTAATTGTTAGTGAGAATGTCGACTAGTCCAGCCTTTTGGAAAATGAATATGGATATTCCTCAAAAACACTAAGAATTGAGTTCCCATATGATCCAGCAATAGTACTTCACCTAGGGATATAGCCTAGGAACCTAAAATCACCATGCAAATAAGCCTTCTGCATTCCTATGTTCATCATAGTACTATTTACAATAACCAGAATCTTGAAACAACTCAAGTGAAGAACAGATGAGTGGGTAAAGAAACTGTGATACATCTATACAATGGAATACTATGCAGTTGTTAGTAAAAATGAGTCATAAACTTTGCTTATACATGGGTGGATATGGAGAGTATTATGCTTGAGTGAAATGAGTCAGAGAGAGAGATAGACATAAAAAAATCTCATTCATTTGTGGGATATAAGAAAAATAAAATATAGTATGAAAATAATGTCCAGAGAAAATATGAGAATGAGTGCTAGGAGAATCAGTCCATGGTAGGAAGCTTGCCAAAAAGAACAGTGAATGCAGTTAAAGTAGAGAAGGAACCACTATGACAATAATAGTTGGAACAGATCACTCTGCTTAAAAACTGGATACTTAAAGGGGATAAAAAAAAAACATGTGTGGTACCCCTTCATTAAAGATAGTGCAAATCACAGTGTCAAAAAAGAAAAAAAAAGATTTGGGGGTAAGAAAAATGCCTGTCCTGTAGACAGGGACAGGGGAAGATTGAAACAGAGACACTGGTGGCTGGAAAAATACACTTGTGAAGGGTGGCATACATTCTATGATTGAAAGTCAAGTATTAACTTTGTAATCCCAGTGCTTCAATAAAGAAAAATTTTAAAAATTTAAACCCGGCAGTGCTCAGGGATTATGCCTGGCTCCGGGCTCAGAGATTGCCCCTGGCGGGCATGAGGGACCATGTGGGGCGCAGAGATTCGAGCCGATGACTTCCTACATGAAAGGCAGACGCCTTGCCTCCATGTGATCTCTCAGGCCCCTTCTTTTCCCTCTTCATGGTCTCTGCCATGATGCCTTTCTCAAGACCACGACATTTTTTTTGTTTGTTTGTTTTGTTCTGTTTTTGGGGTGCTTAGCGTTATGGTTGGAACTCTTAATAGATATTTGACACTTCATTTCGTAGGGGTGGACTGCTTCACCTTTTTTTTCTCCTTCGTCTCTCAAACCGATGGCGAGAGCCTCTAAAAGAACTCTGCTTATTCCCGGCGTATTAGACTTTTACCCCAGTTTATTATTTTTCTCCTCTTCAAACAAAACCACATAACTTGAACTAGCTAGTCCTGCCCCCCAATTAGAGGGGGAAATAAAGGAGGCATCAGGACCAAACAGGTGTAAGACTACGAAGTAATAGGATAGGTACAGAGGGGACCACATATTCTAGTAGCACTGGGGGTGAGGGAAGAGGATATGGAAGGTAGGACAAAAAAGGAGGAGTAGGGAAGACAAACCGGTGATGGGAATCCCCCCTGATTTTATGTAAATATGTACCTAAAATATTATTGTCAACAATATGTAAGCCACTATGATCAAAATAAAAATTATGTTAAAAAATTAAAAATAATAAAAGAATGTTTATAGTCAATGAATGATTTGCACACAAGTAAGCCTACAACATCCTTTGGTCTCAGAAGACATTGGAATGTCCTTAGTGATATTTTACAAACTACTTGCAACCAAAAAATATGCAAAAATATGTAATATTTTTCCTAAAATACCATATCTCTGCTAACAGACTCCCAATGCTACATTCATTGTTAAACCTTATGTAATCAATTAAACTTCATAATACTATGAAAGTTTCTTATAAGTATATATTCATTCAACTTGGAAAACAAATTATTAATAGAATTCAGTATGCCAGAGACAGCTTCCAAATTCTTTTTCAAACTCCAATACATTCTTTAACTTTTGAGACATATTCCAGAGAAATTTATACTTTACCTATCAAAAATACTTCCCACTCTCAAAATTTTCAGTTTCTTATATTTCCCTTAATTTATACACTTTTCTATCGCATCTAAGAAGTCCATATATACCATAGAAAAGTAAGTGTAAGAACTGGAGAGATTTTAAATTTTTCTAAAGCAATCCTTCCATTTCAAGGGTGATAAAAAAAAAAATCAACCAAAAACACTGATAAACTGGTTATTTTCCCAAGGATCACAGCTGGTTTGAATAGTTTTGTTATGCTTAGAAATATACTAGACATTTTGAAAATTAAAAAAGCTAAAATATGGAACACAGTTATAATTCTCAAGAATATTAAACTTAGTCACATAAATATAATTATTAAAAACAAGAAAATTAAAACATCACACTATGTCATGTAATTTGGTAAAAAAAATACATGATGAGCTTTGTGTGTTGAAACTATAAGGAACTAAAATAAGAGGTACTGTGAATCAGGGCTGTCAGAATCAAATTTGATGCTATTTTAATAATCAAGGAAAAGATTACCAAAAATATAAGACAATGGATAGGGTTCTTGCCTTGCACAACAGTAACTATGATCTGCTATTGCAGATCACTAGGAGTGATTCCTAAGCACAGAACCAAGAATAAATCCTGAACACCCAGGTATGGCCCCAAAACTACAACAAACACAGAAGAAAAGAGTAGGATTTCTAAGTGAGGAAACAAAGAAAAAAAAAGAGAAAATATTGATTTAAAAAAATCTTGCCTTGTGTTAAAACAGAAATGAAATCTTTACTGCAGTGACTTAAAAGGAGAATTTTAACTGCCTTGAAATACGTTTAGTAAACTTTGGCCAGTATTTTTTTAATTTTAGAAAATATAAAATATGAGTATATCACACTTAATAGATTAAATATCATTTGTTAAACTTGCTACCTATTATCTTGAGTGTTCTAATTTAACCAAAAGTGTATTTATTACCTTGAAAGGTCATTGTCAAAAAAAGGTAAAAAGACCTAAGTTATGCAACATACTAGATAAATTCTGCAATGTAGCAAGATATTGAGCAGATAACCTCTTTTCAAGCATCAGTTTCCTGGACACACAAATAGAACCTCTTGTTTTATGGCTAGATGAGAGATTTTAACTTTGATTGCATATTAGAATAATCTAAATTTTTTTTTCATTTATCAGTAGCTGGATCTCAAGTTCAGAGACCCAGACTTCTTTGGTGGAATCTAATTATGAGTATCCTAAATGTGATTTCTCCCCAGAAGGATCACAGCTGAGAATGCTCAGATGGACCATAGCAGAACATATTTATTTATATTATAAAAGGAGGGTTTCACACTGATTTTTCATCTGTGTACACATTGACCTTCATTATTCAGTTTTATATTTCTTTACCAAACAATAGTTAGCATGATAACTAATCAGTGGATTTCAAACTGGTTGATTGGGCTTTTAAAATCTTCAGGTGCCAACTGTTCCTGTTCATCTCAGTCTGTAATACAATATGTATCGTGATGCATAATCTCTTAGGGTTTCTCCACATATACAATTTATGGTCAATTTTCAGTATAAAATAGTATTACATAATGTAATGTTATGACACTCACTTTCTCTCTCTATGCTCTATGGTTTGCACACCTGTTACTGAAAAGAGCATGCATATAATACACATCACATGCACATCATTGTAACTCCTTTCTTTTATTGTGACTTTTTAATAGCATGCCTTCTAAATTTAGTCTCAGTGATGTTCTTTTTATAATTTTACCTTTAGTAATACCCAAGTGTTAATTTTCCTCTAGCCAGTCAGTCCCTGCCATATGAAGTAAATGTTTCTTCAAACACAAATGTTCAAGTGTTAGACCTACTAGTATTCTACCTAGTAGAGTTGTCTGTGTAAAGGTTATTTTTAGATTGGCTAAACAAAGAAATGTAGCCTAATTTTAAGTGAATAACTAAAGAAGGACAAAATATTAAAACCTAAAAATTTGACAATGAAACACTTTGTCCATCACAATATGGTCAAAATACAAAGTACCTAAAATCATTATGAGTTATTATCAGCTAAGAAAATGACTCTGAATCTAATCAAATCTCTTGATAAATAGTAAATATAGGGACAAAGAATCAAGTCTTAAAATTATTCTCAAGTAAGCAATTAGTTAAATCCAGAAGACCAAATGTTTAATGAGAAAAATCACCAAATCAAAGGCATAAAAACAAGGAGCAGTTTATAAAAAAAATGAGTTATTTAAGAATTATAATAATAAAATGCAATGGGTGGATTTTATAATCTATTTTGACCATATCACCATGAATAAAACCTTTCAAAGAAACCAAAAAATCAGATTAGAGTATCTGAGATATTGTACAAAGATAGTACATTTGTGCTGTGTGCTGCAGACCCAGGTTCAATCCCATGTACCTCATATGGTCCCCCCAGACCTTCCAGTTAGCACAGGTGGGTAATGCTGAAAAAGGCATTAATAAAAAGGCAGAGAAAGCAGACAATATGTTTATTTAAATAAGTATTATACTATGCCATAATGTTGGTTTATTATATTGATCCAAAATAATATAATATAAATAAATATATGTTAATTTCATTTTCATGTGATAATGACATGACAATTAGATTTAAACCCAAAATATCCTCAGAAGTGCATATATATAAGTATTTATAGAATATATATGTGCATTATGATTCCAGAGGGGGGAAAATTCAGTGAGGACAATATTTTTAAATGAGAATTTTAAAGGATGGGCATTGGATCCAAAGAAGTTTATTATTCTGTATTCACTATTATTATGTATATTTAAAAATTCCTAATAAAATGTTGCACTTTCTATGTGAAGTTAAAGATAGCATGGAGGCAAAGCGTTTGCCTTCCATGAAGAAGGATAGTGGTTCGAATCTCGGCATCCCATATGGTCCCCTGTGCCTGCCAGGGGCGATTTATGAGCGCAGAACAAGGAGTAAACCCCGAGCGCTGCCAGGTGTGACCTCCAAAAAACAAAACAACAACAACAACAAAACACACACACACACATACAAAATATTTTTATTCACTTTGCAAGTAGGATAAAGATTAAAAAATGTGCATATAGGCATCATTAGAAATGAGTTTTTAGCTTTTCTGCTGAGCCAGACTACAGACACCAAGGACTGTAATCTCTAAAGGACCCACACTCTGTAAGATGTCCCTGCCCAACGAAGGTGGGGCTAATTCCTGCTGTGTGATTGGGAACCCAGAGACTTATAAAGAACAGCGGCCATGCTCTCTGCCTCTTTTCTGCTGAGCCAGCCTACAGACACCAAGGACTGTAATTTCTCCAGGACCCACACCCGAAAAGCGCAGCCGCACTTATCTTGTAACCCCTGAATTCCATTTCTGCACATTATAAGAAGCAATCTACAGCCTTACCAATGGAGTAATTTTGCAGTACACCTCCATATTTACAGAAATCAAGATGGCTCCTCTAATAATCTAAAAATTAGGAAACAGCTAGCTCTTGCCAGGTATAGGTTTTGGGGAGGCCCCATACCAGGGCCCTTATCACTAGTCTGAGGAGTACTGGGAGGCTTGGCAGGCCCCCAGCTGCCCTTGTCTTTTTCCCCTGACTCCAGGCCTTCCCTGGGTGCCAGCTCAGATGGCCAGAAGTGGGTTCATGTGGACTCTTAGTGGTCCTCAGTCTTCTCCCCTCCCTTCGTACTCCAGTGGGGAGGTGCATGGGGAGGAGGAAGGACAGACATCTGGCTTCCGGTTTCCTCCTTGATTCTGGAGACCAGCTCTTGCCAGGACTTTCTCCCCTGGACTTCAGTCTTTCCCTGGGCTCCGGTCTATGTGGACTCTA
The DNA here is from genome assembly GCF_024139225.1 of Suncus etruscus. Lineage (NCBI taxonomy): Eukaryota > Metazoa > Chordata > Mammalia > Eulipotyphla > Soricidae > Suncus > Suncus etruscus. The sequence continues at coordinate 65,807,949 of NC_064851.1, forward strand.
TAGGGGTCAACAGGCTTTCCCCCTATCTCTCCCTACACTAATGGGAATGCACTCTGGGAGGAGGGCGGGCTGTTCTAGCACTGGTTTATGTTGGGACAGTCAGTGGAAATTTTTTCTTCTTGTATTCATATTGATAGTATTGTATGCATATATTCTATATATCCATAATATCTATCTTGTATTGTGACCTTGATACTGCCCTACAAAGCTCATTTCTAATATTTTACTGCCTCAGTCCCAACCCTTACTTCCCCCCATCTTCCCATGTAGGTGCAGCTAATGACATGAAGCTCACCACATAGAGTGATAAGTGCAGTTAGAGAAATAACTACACTGAAAACTATCATAAAAATGTGAATGAATGAGGGAAAAATAAAGCCTGTCTCGAGTACAGGTGTGGGTGGGGTGGGGAGTAGGTAGATCTGGGAAATTGGTGGTGGGAATCCTGCACTGGTGAAGGGGGTGTTCTTTACATGACTGTAACCATACAACTACAATTATATTTGTAATCATGGTGTTTAAATAAAGATAATTAAAAAACATAAGGGTAATAATAAACATAGAGATTAACCTTAAAAAAAAAAAGAAATGAGTTTTTAGGGGGCCAGAGCAGTGGCATAGCAGTAGGGCATTTGCCTTGTACGTGGCTGACCTAGGAAGTACCTGGACCACAGTTCTATCCCTTGGCATCCCATATGGTCCTCCAAGCCAGGAGTGATTTCTGAGCACAGAGCCAGGAGTAACCCCTGAGCATCACTGAGTGTGGCCCCAAAACCAAAAAGAAAGAAAGAAAGAAAGAAAGAAAGAAAGAAAGAAAGAAAGAAAGAAAGAAAGAAAGAAAGAAAGAAAGAAAGAAAGAAAGAAAGAAAGAAAGAAAGGAAGGAAGGAAGGAAGGAAGGAAGGAAGGAAGGAAGGAAGGAAGGAAGGAAGGAAGGAAGGAAGGAAGGAAGGAAGGAAGGAAGGAAGGAAGGAAGGAGGAAGGGAGGGAGGGAGGGAGGGGAAAAGAGAGAGAGAAAGAAAGAAAGAAGAAAGGAAGAAAGAAAGAAAGAAAGAAAGAAAGAAAGAAAGAAAGAAAGAAAGAAAGAAAGAAAGAAAGAAAGAAAGAAAGAAAGAAAGAAAGAAAGAAAGAAAGAAAGAAAGAAAGAAAGAAAGAAAGAAAGAAAGAAAGAAAGAAAGAAAGAAAGAAGCATTTAGGTTTAGAAATTTTTGGCAAATATTTATTTCTCTAAGTGCAGTCTTTTCAATATACCATTAGTGACTCAAGATTAGACCAAAAGAGTGATCTTTGTTGGTCTTTGTGAGAACATTACAGGACTATTCCACACAAATGACTGTACTGCAGGTTTTCAGTTTCCAGGTATCTCTGTACTCCAATGATTATTTCCAATAACTGTCTTTAGCTGACTCCACTTTATTATATCCATGATGAACTCTGCAGGCAAGTGTCTAAGGACATGTTGAGTGGAAGCTTCTATCCTTTTCTTGTAAGCCAGTGGAGACAGTCCCTCTTAGCCTTTTAATCCCTTTTATTACACCTTTCTTCATCACATTATTTTCCACTCTCCAGACCAGTTATCTACTCAGTCAGCTACATGCATGCACCAAAAGACAAAGTAGTGATAATATTGAGTGGTCAAGTTAGAGAGCAATCATTCATTCTTCTTTTAGTGTATGTTTTAGTCTTGTATTTCTTTCACAATGGTATCTGGACTAATGTTGGCACATTATTCTATTTTAGAATAGTATAACCTTTAATACAGCTATTTAATTTCTAATAATTTAAAATTATAACTATCACATTAGTCTCATGGAAGAGACTTCATAGGGTGAGGTGACATTTAAAAAGAAATGAGATGATTACAATTATTAGATGAATAAAGTATAGCTATTTTGAGGTTATGTCAAAATTTAGAAAGGTGCTTCATATAAGAATGAGAATGTTTGACATTCTTCCTTTATCTAGACAAGCAGAAAGAGGCTTCAGAGCTAATACTATGCTGGCCAATTCAGAGGAAGTTTTGCTAGCAATGAAAGTAAAATAGTTGATAGGTAAATCACTTGTCATTTTATTGTCATAAGTTCTAATTCTAGCTGCAGCATAATTGAAGAACTTGAGGTAGTTATTTAACCTTTCCAACCCTCACCTTCTTTCAATGTAGATTTGGAATAAGAATTAGGTGTTAGAGGATAATATAGTAGTTAAAGAGCTTACTTGCATATGGCTGAACCAGGTTCAATCCCTGCCACCCACATGGTCCCCTGAGTGATGTGATGCCTGAGTATAGAGTCAGGAGTAAAGCAATGCCAGATGTGGCAAAAAAAAAATTAAATAAAACATTCATCAAAATCATTAAGTCCAGTTTATGATACTAAGAAGCTAGATATCAAGGGCATCATTATGACACCAACTTTATATTTTTTAGAGTTTATTTTTATGTCATCCCTTGATTAACATTTTTTCATTAATACATATAATACAGTATGCAATGTTATGCCCACTTACTGGTTTTTTTCTAATATGCACTTTTTACCCAACTTAGAATACATTCAACCATTTTATTTATCTTTCTAATTTGTTGTTAATACAATTTATATTTTTGGTGATGTGGCTCAAGTGTTAAAGTTCATGCTTTGCACTTTGCATTTTTCAAACTCCTGGTTTCAATCTGATGTACCACAGGTGTGGATCTCACAAAAATGGCAGATATTATTATATCCTTGAAGAAGAAATAAAGATAGGAAGTAAAGCTAAAGGCAGTGTGCTATACATAATACCCTACCTCACTTCAATATCTAGACTATTAGAATTTTTCCATCTTATTAACAGCTTGTTCCAGACTTCTCTATTTCACAACCCAGATTGCACACTATTAACTTCAAAGTTTAAAATTTATAGCACATCCTAATTAATGGTTCTCTTCCTTTCTGGTTTTCAAGTTTAGGAGCATACATGATAGATTGTGGCATTTTGACAAGTGTGAACACACTATACCTCAGGTGAATCTTCATGCTCTCTGAGCAAAATGCACTGGAGTACAAATAATTCTGTTTCTTGTTGTTGTTTTTGTTTTGTTTTGTTTTGAGGCCACACCAGTGGCACTCAGGCATTACTCCTCTGGCTCTGTATGTAGGCATAGAATCTGGGCCACATGCAAGGCAAAGGACCTACCCACTGTGCTATCACTCTGGAGACTAATTCTTCCTTTAAAAACAAACAGGGGCCGGAGAGATAGCATGGAGGTAATGCATTTGCCTTGCATGCAGAAGGTCGGTGGTTCGAATCGCGGCATTCCACATGGTCCCTCGAGCCAGCCAGGAGCGATTTCTGAGCCAGGAGTAACCCCTGAGCGTTGCCGGGTGTGACCCAAACAAACAAACAAACAAAACAAACAAGCAAGCAAACACCCTAGCAATACTCTCTGGATATATATTTGTCTTATTTTTTTGAGGAAAGACAAGAGGGTATAACTGGATTTGTTCAAAGCTTACTCCAGGTGGTGTGCTCAGGAACTATTCCTAACAATTTCAGGAATTGAAATGAAATCAGCTTGCCTGTGACCTGGGATCACCTTAACCCTCTATAATGTCTCCTATCTCTCTGCACCTAGTGGCTTATCTTTTAGGTAAATACTCATATGTATTTTTATTACTCCTCAAAGTTGAGGGTTAGAATCGTAAATTTGAACACTCTTATGGATGAAGAGAAAGTTCAACTGCTGGAGTGTATACTTCACGTGCAAAAGCTCCAAGTTGGATCTCCAGCACTTCAAAAGCAACAAAAATTTAGTCATCAAAGTGTTTCTATCTGTATTCCTGCTAAATAATCTATCACTATACAAATATCTTCCCTATTTTATAAATATTGGTTATATTTATCAGTCTATTCTGTATCCTTAAGGGCTCTGGATAGCAATAAAAACAAAACAACATCATTCAGAATTGTTTGTGGCAATTTAAGTGCAACTATTTCAAATGCTTATTGTTTCAGTTGCTTCCATATTTCTAAAACTATTTTAAGTTATTATTATGTGTTCCTGGTAGCTTCTGTTTCCCTTTTTTAATAACCATGTCACTTGTAGTGGTATTTTTGATATATGTTACCAATAAAATTTAATTACATTTGCTGAAGGCTACAGTAAGAAAAAAAGCTCATATTAGTAACTAACTTCAACCAAACTACTTCTGACTCAAAAAAAACATAAAGTTTTAGTTTGGGTTAAAAATATTAGCTTATTATGGGGTTAGACTGATAGTACAGTGGTACAGTGTTTGCCTTGCACGCTGCTGACCCAGAATGGACCCAGTTTTGATCCCTAGTTCTGGTCCCAGTTCTGATCCCATATGGTCCTCCAGAGCTTGACAGGAGTGATTTCTGATTTAGTAACCCCTGAAAACCTCCGAATGTGGCCCCAAAATCAAATATATACATATATAATATATATTAGCTTATCAAGGGCCAAAATGTTGGTAAGGCCTTCCATGCAGCCTACCCAGGTTTAATTCCTGACATACCAAATGGTCCCCCGAGCATTGCTAGGATTAATTTCTGAGTGCCACGGGTATGATTCAAAACCAAAAATAAATAAATTAAAATTTTAAAAATGTTATCTCATTAGGAAAAGAAATGTGACTTTATTATTCATCTAGATTGTAGATGATATTGTAATCTATGGCATGACATTGTATGATAAGAAATTTTTGTCTTTGAACAATTTGACTTCATTTCAGTTATTAGGACAGGCCTTTATTGAAACTTTTTGGTGTAAATGATTATGAAATATTGTAAGGGATATAAAAGTGAGCAAAACTAAATGACTTCTTTCCAATAGGGAAACTTTATTCTAAAGCAATCAAAATAAGTGCGTTAGAGAAATAAAACATAATAGGGATTTGATGTGGAAGAGCCTTTATTTTGCCTCAGAGATCTTGAAAGTTTTAGGGGTAATAATATTTATCTAGGAATCAGTCATTGAACTGATAAGAACCTCAGAGGAACTTGTAAGTAGGTAAAAGAAAAACAGATTTCAACAGGCAAGAAGTTAATAGTCTCAGTATTGAAGCTCATGTAAATTATAGCATTCATAATGTAACTCATAAATACAACAAAGCATTACTATATTTAATATATACTAATGTATGTATGAGGAAAAGCACTAAAATCATAGTAGAAAGATAAAAAACATATTTATAGAAGATAAAATATAATCTGATTAACAGACATTAAATGCATTCAATTTTCTCGTCAAAGAAATACAAATCCAATCATAACTGTGTTCTAAAATAGAAAACACTTGAAAAGGGGCCCGGAGAGATAGCACAGCGGCATTTGCCTTGCAAGCAGCCATCCAGTACCAAAGGTGGTTGGTTCGAATCCCATTGTCCCATATGGTCCCCCTTGCCTGCCAGGAGCTATTTCTGAGCAGACAGCCAGGAGTAGCCACTGAGCACTGCTGGGTGTGGCCCAAACACCAAAAAAAAAAAAAAGAAAAGAAAAGAAAAGAAAACACTTGAAAAGGTATTATTTAGGACTAATCATTAAGATGGATATTTTGCATAAACTGATATAATATCTTTAAAAAAGAAATTTGATGTTCTTACCTAAGAGATACAAAAAGTTTTCTTATCTTTAATGTTCCAAAAAATTCCACTAATATTCTCTATAAAAATATTCTGAGTAAAAACCATAATCATAATATAGCTAAAGATCATGTGAGATAATTTGCATTATAAGATATTCTTTAAAAAGTAGATTAGTTAAAGTATGCTGTAAATTTCTTATAAAATATCAAACAAAATGATGTTTAATAAAAATTTTAAAGACACAAAAATGCTAAATATTCACTAACTAGTGAATAAAATAGAATATAAAACAATATATTTTATTTTATTCTCTTCATCTAAAACATCATGATATGGGTAAAATGAGACTTACGTTACTCTCTTTTACATATTATTTTTGACATTTTCTTCCATTGAGCATGTAATGCTTTTATCACTAGGAAAGATAGCTCTTCAAAGAAATATTTGGCCTTTTGCTCTTACCCCACCACATCTAATTCAAAAGAAATTCACAAACAGACCCATATATATATATATATATATATATATATATATATATATATATATATATATATATATATATGACAGTTGTGTTGTCCAGCATTGAAATTTGTTCATCTTTTACCCTGACCCAAAATAAAATCTAAAGTTGCCCTCTGCTGCTTCTACTTTGCAGTAGAAGGCAACACCCTTAAGATAGCATTAGCTATTTAATACTATAGTATTCTACATTTAATCTTTTTATCTAATAATGAACAGAAATGAGGTTTTATAAAAGTTTAAAATAAGAAATTGCTCATATCTGGTCTTTATTATAAAAAGCAGAATGGTTTGCATTAATCTAAGCTTTATGTAACTAATCTAGAACAAGTACACATAAATTTGTAATGAAATGTACTGAAAACAGACACTATCAAATAAACTCTCATTTTATATATTAAGATCTAATTCTCTTTTTGTTGTTGTTGTTTGGTTTTTGGGCCACCCCGGTGGTGCTCAGGGGTTACTCCTGGCTGTCTGCTCAGAAATAGCTCCTGGCAGGCACGGGGGACCATATGGGACACCGGGATTTGAACCAACCAGCTTTGGTCCTGGATAGGCTGCTTGCAAGGCAAATGCCGCTGTGCTATCTCTCCGGGCCCAAGATCTAATTCTTTTATTTATATTTAAAAATTAATAATATATTTTAGGCATAGTGATTTACCAGATACACAATTTTCCAGTACTACAGTCTCCACCAGTGTCCACTTTCCTACATCAGTGTCCCATCGATTCCCTCAACCTCATCGTATCTCCCTTGCCATGGTAAGCTAATTTCTGTAGGCCATTTTTTATTTTCTGTTGCTTCGGGGTTATTTTTAATTACGATTTTTTTCTATACCCCACATATGACTGAGATCATTCTATAACTGTCCATTTCCTTCTGACTAACTTCACTTAGCATGATTCTCTACAGTTTCATCCACATAATAGAAACTACATGTATTTTGGATTATAAAGGGATGAAAACAGACTTCATAGAGAAGATAGTACCTGAATCACCTTCACAGAAAACAAGAACAGATGCATAATTAGTGTTGAGACATATGCCAATGCTGGGTAAAAAACTAGAGCAGCTTAAAAACTCAGACCATGGGGCCGGAGAGATAGCACAGCGGTAAGGCGTTTGCCTTGCACACGGCCAACTCAGGACAGATGGTGGTTCAAATCCTGGCATCCTGTATGGTTCCCTGAGACTGCCAGAGGCAATTTCTGAGCTCAGAGCCAGGAGTAATCTCTGAGCACCTCCAGGCATGAACCAAAGTTAAAAACAAACAAACAAACAAACAAAAAACCCTCAGACCACAGCCTCAAACACAAAGGAAAGATAATTAATTTTCATCAATTTAATCCAAGTTCTAATTTAGAACATGCTTCGCTGGAGATTGATTCCATTTGGATCATTACCAGGACCCCAGATCCATCTAAAGTTTTAACAAAAACCAAAAATCTTTTATGAATTCAGAAGAAAGAAGACCTCTATTATTTTTGTGGTTGATATGGCTTCCTCATTAAACAAATATAAAATGATCTATTAAATTCTTTGCTTTATATTTGGAATACAGTTTAGTATTTCACCTCTATTGCAGCTATTACTGGTACCAAAGGTTCTGCATGCTATAAGCCTTTTCTGATCTCTATACCAGCAGACATCTTATTCCAGAATAGGAGGACTTTCCTGTTCAGAATCTTCAGACATTGTATTGTTTTCCAAAAGGCCTATTTCACAATGAGTTGTAAAATTATCCCCAAAACCTTTATATTAAAACTAATTCATTTTTCCTTGAGGGTAGAAAGAAATCACTCTCCAAATTCTCCTAGACGATAAGAGAATATTTTTGTTTCTAAGAGAGCAGGCTGGAATTGAAACAAAACTAGAAATACCTAAATTGAACAAATTACACTTTCTATTTTCCCACATTTTCCCATTTTATACTCATCATATTAGTTTCTCATTATGTTTTAAACTGCTTTTTCTTTCTACAAACATACCTTCATAACACTTCTAAGTTGATGTAAGTAAAAAAGGATATATTTTTATTTTCAAATAAAAATCACATAAATCATTAATTATTAAATCTTTAACTCTTTTTAATCTTTAAATCATTAAAATTTTGTCTTCCTTTTTATTTCAACTTATGTTTCCTACGACACAACTCATTGAGACAAGAGAATAAGAGCAGAATTGTGGTCTATAGCTAAACTAGAAAGTCTTGTCTCAGAAAAATATTCCTTTGTGTAGGTGTTGAAAAACTTAACAATTATAATATTCTGTTATTTTAAAGAACACATATAAGTGGTTGCACAGACATGTATCTATTATATTTTGCCCTTTCCTATGTCAAAATTTGTCACCTCATTTTTTTCCAAAATTGATCAATTCCAATCTTTACGTAGGTATTTCTTGAAACTCTTCAAACAAAGACCAGAATCATGGTATGTTTATGCCAACAGATTTAATAGGACAGGGAAACTGGGTACCAAAGGGAATACAGCAAAATCAGATGAAAGAATCAAGTGATTGTTAATAACCCACAACCTTATTACATACTCATTAGTCTACATTTACAGTATAAAAATCACATCTACTTACACCATAGCATCTTATGATTTTCAAAGTAACCCCAAAAAGTGACAAGTCTGATTAGCATCTTGATATGCTTTGACTTTGAGAAATAGCCATTCCTCAAAGCTCTCGCTTCTCTGAAAGTCTGTGCAAGTTCCACTCCTTATTAATATACTATTTTATACCTTTATAACCCACACATTTGTGTACAAAGAGACTACTCTTTCTTGGGTAAGCATGTATTCCAACTTTGAGTGTATACTCTTAGTTTTAGTAAATATTAATAGAAGTATTATTAGAAGTATTATTAGAAGAAATTTAGTATCTTTAGGTCATGCCTGCACTCTAATTTTTAATTTTATATTATGCTTTAATAAATTCCTCTTTGGGGCCAGTGCGGTGGCGCTAGAGGTAAGATGCCTGCCTTGCCAGCACTAGCCTAGGACAGACCGCGTTTTGATCCCCCGTTGTCCCATATGGTCCTCGGGGAGGGACTTCTGTATGCATAGCCAGGAGTAACCCCTGAGCATTACCGGGAGTGGCCCAAAAACCAAAAATAAATAAATAAATAAATAAATAAATAAATAAATAAATAAATAAATAAATAAATTCCTCTTTGTACTTTGTTTCCTGGCTGATTTTTTTTTTTTTTTTTGGTTTTTGGGCCACACCCGGCTTTGCTCAGGGGTTACTCCTGGCTGTCTGCTCAGAAATAGCTCCTGGCAGGCACGGGGGACCATATGGGACACCGGGATTCGAACCAACCACCTTTGGTCCTGGATCGGCTGCTTGCAAGGCAAACGCCGCTGTGCTATCTCTCCGGGCCCCTGGCTGATTTTTTTAATGCTTTCCTTTGGTGAAAAAAAGAGGCTGAATTTCCAAGGGAGGACTAACAGCTTTAACCCTGATCAAACTTTTCCTACAACTATATGGAATTAAGAAGTTTGTAAAAATAAAAGCTCTGATCAAGTATTTTGCCGCACAAGCCCTTATTGAAATGTTTCAGCAGTTTCATGTATGAAAGATATCAATACTTTCAGTCAAAGTTGATTCAAGAAGTCCAAAGAATAGATGTCTGCACATTTCCTGACCCTACCACTGTACTGAGTTTTAAAATATCTCTTTGATATCTTCCTATAACTAAAGAAATGCTGTGATTATACTGGAAGCTCTTCTCTTCCCATTAAGACCTCACTATTAAACTTTAAAAATCTTAAAAAACTTAGTATTTGAGTGTTCTAACAGATTCTTTCTGCCAGTAATAATTGGAAATGTTTGCTTTTAAGTTTTCTTGATTTTTCAAAATATTTATAATGTGAGTGAAAATAACTTAATAACAAAAATTAACTCAAAGGCAAGAAAGAGCTAAAAATCAATACATAGTCACACATTTTTCTCAACTTCTTCATTTTTTTGGTTTTTGTTTTGTTTTGTTTGTTTGTTTTAGTTTTACCAAAGCAGTGGCTGAGTTGTCTCCTCTTGGTACAAATTGAGTTTTTCAGATTCAACTTATAGACCAGATATTATCTACAGAAAAGATACCTCCATAAAATCATAAAACATACCTCCATAAAATCAAGAGGTTAGAAATTGTACATACTACCTTCTCAGACCACAAGGCACTGAAATTAGAAGCGAATTACAAAGGGACACAGAAGAAAAACTTTAGCACCTGGAAATTAAACAGCTTACTACTGAACAAACAGTGGATCAGTGGGTTTCCTCTTTGAAACCAAAGAATTAATTAAAAGATTTCTGTAAACAAATACCAATAAAGACACAAATTATAAGATTGTATGAAACACAGAAAAAGCGGTACTCAGAGAAAAATTTATAACTTTGCAAGTACACATCAAGAAGAAAGAAGAAACCTACATAAATAGCTTGATTTCATAGCTTATAAAATTAAAAAATGATCAACAAAATAAACACAAAATAAGTAAGGAGAAGGAAATAACAAAGCTTAGAGCAGACATCAATGAAGTGGAAACCCAAAAAACAATCTGAAAGATCAACAAAAACAAAAGTGGTTCTTTGAAAAAATAAACAAGATTGATAAATCACTAGCAAAACTCACAAAGAAAAAAAGAAAGGAAGGAAGAAAGAAAGAAAGAAAGAAAGAAAGAAAGAAAGAAAGAAAGAAAGAAAGAAAGAAAGAAAGAAAGAAAGAAAGAAAGAAAGAAAGAAAGAAAGAAAGAAAGAAAGAAAGAAAGAAAGGAAGAAAGGAAGGAAGGAAGGAAGGAAGAAAGGAAGGAAGGAAGGAAGGAAGGAAGGAAGGAAGGAAGGAAGGAAGGAAGGAAGGAAGGAAGGAAGGAAGGAAGGAAGAAAGGAAGAAAGAAAGAAAGAAAGAAAGAAAGAAAGAAAGAAAGAAAGAAAGAAAGAAAGAAAGAAAGAAAGAAAGAAAGAAAGAAAGAAAGAAAGAAAGAAAGAAAGAAAGAAAGAAAGAAAGAAAGAAAGAAAGAAAGAAAAAGAAGAAAGAGAAAGAAAGAAGAAAGAAGAAAGAAAGAAAGAGAGAAAGAAAGAGAAAGAGAGAGAACTAGAGAAAAATATCCCTGATTAAAACATGCAAAGATACTCAACAAAATCCTGGCAAATAGGATCCAACACCTCAAGAAGGTCATACACCATGACCGAGGTGGTTTCATTCCAGGAATGCAAGGATGGTTTAACATGTAAATCAATCAACATAATACATCATATCAACAAAAGGAAAAATAAAAACCATATGATCATATCAATTGATTCAGAGAAAGCATTTGATAAAGCCCAACACCTATTCATGATAAAAACTCTCAACAAGATGGGAATGGAAGAAACTTTTATCAATATAATCAAGGACATTTACCACAAGCCAATGGCAAATATTATTCTCAATGGGGATAAACTAATATCCTTTTTTTTTAAATCTGGTACAAGACGAGGCTGCCCTCTCTTCCCAATCATATTCAATATAGTACTAGAAGTACTTGCCATAACAATTAGACAAGAAAAAGATATCAAGGGCATCCAGATAGGAAAGGAAGAAGTAAAGCTCTCACTGTTTGCAGATGACATGATATCATATTTAAAAATCCAAAAGACTCTGCCACAAAACTTCTATAAACAATAGATTAATATAGCAAAGTGGCAGGCTACAAAATTAACACACAAAAATCAAAGGACTTCTTATAAACAAATAATGATAGAGAAGAAATGGACATTTAAAAAACAACAATCCCATTTACATTAGGGCCACACAAACTCAAATACCTTTGAGTCAACTTAACTGAAGAGGTGAAGGACCTATACAAAGAAAACTACAAAATACTGCTTCAAGAAATAAAAAAGGACACAAGAAAACAGCGACATATACCCTGCTCATGGATTGGGATGATTAACATAATTAAAATGGCAATATTGGGGCTGAAGCAGAAAGGCATTTACCTTGCATGTGGCCTACCTTGATTGGACAGTGGTTTGATCCCCTGGTGTCACATATCATTCCCCAAGCCATGAGTGATTTCTGAGCATATAGCCAGGAGTAACCCCTGAGTGTCACTGGGTGAGGGCCAAAAACCAAATATGTATATTATTATAAATTATATATTATATATTACATATGCTATTATATATCATATGTTATATATGTTATAATATTTATATATAATATATACAATATAATAGTATATATTATATGTAACATATATAATGACTATATTTCCCAAAGCTTTGTAGAGATTTAATGCAATCACTCTAAGATTACCCATGATATTCTTCAAATAAATGGATAAAATACTGCTGAAACTTATTGGGAACAATAAATACCTGTGAATAGCTAAAGCAATCCTTAGGAAAAAGAATATGGATATGGGATGCATGCTGGGAACAGGGGTGGAGGAAGGACAACACTGGTGGTGGGAATGCCCCTGATTCAATGTCACTATGTATCTAAAATATTACTGTGAAAGATTTGTAATTTACTTTGGTCAAAATAAAAATTATTTAATTAAAAAATAGGTGTTTTGGGCCGGAGAGATAGCATGGAGGTAAGGCGTTTGCCTTTCATGCAGGAGGTCATCGGTTCTAATCCTGGCGTCCCATATAGTCCCCCGTGCCTGCCAGGAGCAATTTCTGAGCCTGGAGCCAGAAATAACCCCTGAGCACTGCCGGGTGTGACCCAAAAACCACAACAACAACAAAAAAATAGGTGTTTTTACAATGACCTGGATTGGACAAACTAGTTTGCCTGGAGCCTAGAATTGGACTTATGTCAGGAAACTTCAGGGGTATGGTCTCCTTGTATTTAGGCCAATGTTTTTTCTTTCCATGTCTCCCATACTTTGGTGGGCCTATGCAAACGATAATTGCCTCTCTAATACTGTTTTTACAGTGCTCCTTTGACTCTAAACCAGGGGTCTTCAAACTTTTAAACAGGGGGCCAGTTCACTGTCCTTCAGACTGTTGGAGGGCCAGATTATAGTAAAAACAAAAATTATGAACAAATTTCTATGCACACTGCATATATCTTATTTAGAAGTGAAGAAACAAAATGGGAATAAATACAATATGTGGCTCGCAGGCCGTAGTTTGAAGACCCCTGCAGTCTAAACCTTTAAGAAACCACTTATAAAACCATCTGGAACTGCACTTTTGTTTTTGTTTAGTTTCAATTTCCATTCTTGAATATGTCTGTTGGTGGGTTTTTTTTTTTTTTTTTTTTTTTTTTTTTTTTTTTTTTTGCTATTTGTTCCATTAAGTCTTGAATGGCTGTGAGATTCTAAAACTATGTTTATTTCCTCTGGGTGATTCAATTTAGTTAAAGTTAGTCCAGACATTCTGGATGGGGGGAGAGGGAGGAAGAAAAGGGAGAAGAGGAGAGGAGAGAGTAGGGGAGTGGAGGAGAGGAGAGAAAAGAAAAAGTATATATCTCAGAGACAGGCAGGGGAAAAGGCATAAAGGAGGATGGGAGGGAAATTGGAGACATCAGTGGTGGTAATGTGCACTGGTAAAGGGTATTGTATATTGTATGACTTTAACTGTGGAAAAAACAACAAATGTATTATGAACAATCTTTTAGCCATGGTGTTTAAATAAAGTAATTAATGATTAATGATGTATAATCCAAAGATGTGATAACAGAATATTTAAAATTGCATTTAAAGTTCCTGACTTGAATAAAAACATTTGATCCCTTTTAACATAAAATAGGTGTTTTATCCTAAGAAAGGAAATATTGATAAGAGAGATAAAACATATAATACTCAATATAAGTGAGATGCTATTTTATTATTGAAATATATAACATTATCTAGCAATTAGGGGTAAGCATATATACAAAATATAATAGAGGACAATTCTAAGCTCTATCAGTGAATGCTATCCTCAATGGTACATGCTGAGAAGTTTGTTCTTACCTTTAAGAAAGCTCCTATAATGCTTCCTATAATATTGGTCTCAAAACTATGAATTCCCTAAGCTGCTTCCTGTCCCTAAAGCTTTGCATCATTCTTTCAATATGAATGTTAACCTTGTTGAACAGAGTATTCTTGGTGAGGTGTTCATTTTGTTGAGTTTTTGTATTGTATCCCTTCATCCCCTTCTGAATCATAGTGTCACATTTGATAGATCTTCTGTGAATCTTATAAGCTTTCCTTTGTATGTAAGTTTCTTTGTTTATCTTGCCGCCTTCAGTATGGAGTTTCTAACTTTGAAATTTTTTATTTTGAGTGTTTTCCTATTTGAGTCTATTTTCACTAAGATCCTTTGGGCATCCTTGATCTCAATGCCTGCAATACTCAAATCTAGGAAGTTCCTCTCTGTAAATTGTTTAATATTGTTTCTTCATCAAATTTGTCTCTCTGAAATTCAAAACTTCAACTCATTCAATTAACTCAATTATTGTTCCTTTTGAGCTCAACTTGTAGTTCTTTAGTATTCTGTTTATTTCTTTTCAGACTATTTTCTGCCTTCAGTTGTTTCCTAGGTTACTTCATCTCATCCAGGAGTTTCTTGGTACTTTACTCAGCTGCTGTTAATCTGAAGTTCAGCCCTTCTGTTGAATTTTAACATCACCCACCAATTATACATATTCTTCATTTCTACTTTTTAATTTATTCATTTCAGCACTCAATCTCTTTTGCATTTTTGCCTTTGCTGATGACCTATCCTATTATTTCATTGATTTCATTAAACAGCCTCACAATGGTGTCATTAAAATCATTGCCTGAGGATTTACTGAGACAGTTGGTGCTAGGGAACCCTCTGTGTTCTTGTTTTGCTCATTGAGCTAAGTAGGCATCTATCTATCTTCCCCATCTGGTTTTTTTATAATTTTATGGTAGTGTGAGTAGTATGAAATAAAGAGGAGCTAAAGGGTCATGAGTTTTAGGAGTTGTGGAGCTGGGTCCCTTACTATGCTAAAGTTTGGGAGGAAATACACTTACATCATAAATTATACTATATATAGATAACAGCTTAAAAGATGATATACAGAAGGTGAAAATATATGATGCTGGAGAATAAGATTATGAGAGAAGCTTCTCTATCATATTAAATTTAATCTTAATTAGATAATTTATATTTACATAAAATTATAGAAAAGGTTATTTTCTCTATTAATTTGAATGATTAGGGTATTTCATTCCAAATAACTTAATTTTAATGCAATTGTAAACATTTTAATGATGTTCATTATGCCTCACTAATTGAAAATGGAACTAAGATCTACTATTGTAATGAATGTTTAAAAAGTGCCTCCTTGGGGCAGGCATGGTGGCGCTAGAGGTAAGGGGTCTACATCGCCAGCGCTAGCCTAGAACGGACCACTGTTCGATCCCCTGGCGTCTCATATGGTCCCCCAAGCCAGGAGCGACTTCTGAGCGCATAGCCAGGAGTAACCCCTGAGCGTTACTGGTTGTGGCCCAAAAACCAAAAAAAAAGTACCTCCTTAAGTATAACATTCAATTCATAATACCAATTTTTTTAGACTGCAAGCATTTTCAAGAGCTACTTTATTAATTCAAGAGAAACTAAATTTATTGAAGAGAAAAAGTTGTGTATCAAATATATAAATGCATCTAATTGCTTAATCTTTATTGCTTCCAAATAAAAAAGCATAAATTAAATAACCTCATTTCCCAATTACTAATAATGAGGCCTCTATTTAAATTCTCCAAACTTTCATGTAATTGATTAATGTTGAACTTGGAAAGAAAAGATAGATATACATTAAAACAAAAGATTCTATTCCAAGATAAATTACAGAAAACATTCATTTTTGATAATACTTTTATTTAAACACTGTATTACAAACATGATTGTAGTTGGGTTTCAGTCACAAAAAGAACACTGCCCCTTCACCAGTGCAACATTCCCATCACCAATGTCCTAAATCTTCATCATTCGACCCCACCTTTGTCTGTATTCGAGACAAGCATTTTACTACAGGAAACTTTTAAATGATAAAGTATATGTCATCAGAGAACATGTTTCTCCCTTAGATGAAAATGGATGTTTCAATCCTGATCTTCACATTTTATTCTGAATTAATTTTGTTGAGGTATTACTATAATAAGTTAAACTGCACATATACATTCATACTCAAATTCCAAAAGGAGAGTGCATTTTGACTATTTTGACATAGTTCTGCCCATATGCTTATTAGTACTAGTGGAAAGATCTGTAAAGCTAATGATTTCATAGATTTCATGTAAAAGCCTGCACAAATTTGCATGGTGCCTAAGCACTATATATGCATTTTTCATGTTGCTTTTCTTCATATGTCCAAACTGGCACTCCAGAGAGTGCTTACTTTTTTCCACAGACTTTTCCAGGCCTTCCAAATCTTGAATTACATTTTTCCCCCTACATTATTTCAACCATTTGAACATTCAATTATTCAATTACCCAATACCTTAGACAACTGTTTATATATTGTGAGTGTCCATCCTGTCAATTTTCAATTATGACAAATTCACTTAAAATCTGTGACTCACTTGGTCTAATTTGGCTTATGTGACTTTACCTACTCAAGTACACTGAACCTTGATTTATTCATCTGAAATATGGAGGTAGTTGACTCTTCTCAGACAGGTTTGATTATAAAGTACCTTTGACAATAACTTACACAAAATAAGATTTGAAATAAATGTTAGTATTTTTTTTTTTTTTGGTTTCGGGTTTTTTTTTGGGCGGGGGTGGGGGGAGTCACATCCGGCAGCACTCAGGGGTTACTCCTGGTTCTCCACTCAGAAATCGCTCCTGGCAGACTCCAGGGACCACATGGGATTTCAGAATTCGAACCACTGTCCTTCTACATGCAAGGCAAACGTGCTGCCTCCATGCTATCCCTCCGGCCCCAAATGTTAGTATTTTTATTAAGATTACTTATATAAGAAAAGAAAAAAATAAGAAAGAAAAAGATTATTTACATATCTAATATTCTACTTAATGGCAGTGGCTAAATCTTATCCCAGAAGGTTAAATATAAAATGTTGATAGAACAGAAAGATGGTATCATGCACACATCTGACCTGGGTTCAATCTTTGGCACTCCATATGTTCCCCAGAGCCCTGCCAGAAATTATTCCCAAACACAAAAACAGGAGAGAGCCCTAAGAACTCCCAAATGTGGCCACCAACAAAGAAGCATATTAGAAAGATATACAAAATATACATACACATGAAACATAAAATTCCTATCATATATGAATTTACCTAGATTTTAAAAACATTCATAAATTTTACCTAGATTTCTTTCTTTCAACAGAAAACATTTTGCAAAGATTGATATGCAAACAAAAATTTTTAAATAATGAAAGATTTCTAATGGAAAGCAAAAGTTTCTTTGGGGATAGAAGGTGGGAAATTAAAACTGAATTTAGCAGGGATATATGTAAGAAAATAATGCACTTTTTTCTCAAAAAGAAAAACAAAAAAACTCAACACCTGAAGAGTATTAACCAGGACATAATGTCAGAAGAAGGAAAAAAGTAACACCTTCAAAGCAGAATATAAAATATAAAGTACATATATTTAGATATATAAATAGGTATGTATCTATGAATCAGCACAGGCCAAACCCCTTTGGTATTTGTATCACATTGTGAGACTTTTTAGCTGTTGATTTTTCCTCTTAACCAAGCAAATGTCATTCAGAGTTTAGGTCTGAACAAAATGTCTGGGCTAAAATTTGACTTAATGATGTCAGAGAGTCTCAAAGCAGTTTGCACTGAGTGAAGCAAAACAAAGCCTCTGTCTCCAGGGTGCTTATACTCAGAGGACACGCACTGAAGCACACAGTACATTTTGCAATGATGTTTCTCACTTTTAAACTGATTTAAACTATCTCAAAGCTAGCCTTTGTTTCACATAGGCCCATTTGGATGTTTTTAGACCAGTCATGAAAGAATTGAACTGCCTGTTTGTAGATAATTTTCTTTCGTTATGGTGGTAAAACGTATGGATAGGGGTACTAATTGGCAAACACACGGGACCAACAAAGTCTCTTGAGCAGTGATCAACAGGCCTGCCATTTAATGGGAAAAGGACTGGGGGATTCATAGTAGAATGTGTCTTTTATCAAGAGCTGCACTTAAAAGGAGTAAACCACAGAAAGATTCCACTCAAAAAAGACATACTGCATTTTGAGGTCCTATACTTAACATGATTAAAATTGCAATACATAGCAAATGAAATTATTTTAAAAACCACTCAATGATTTGATAAGGGCCTACTCAAGGAGCTGAAATGCATCAAGTTTTATACAATCTGGGTTTTGCTCAAATTCAGTTAAGTTACTGTTTTGTATTTACAGTAGCTCTTTTGCAGGGTTGTCTCCCAGCTGTGTGCAGGGTCCCAGGACCACTCTTACTGATGAACTGGAAATTAGGAACATGATCTCTGAGTAAATCATTAAGGAACTGAACAGTATGGGTTATTAATTATGGAATTATTAATATGATTATTAATTATGGGTTATTAACAGGAATGGGTTATTAATCATTTGGAACACTGTTACAATACTGTTGCCCCATTTGTGGGGTCCCGTTTACTCCTTTGTTGGGTATTTGTGTATTCTCAAAGAGCTCCCAGAATGAGAAATTGATTCCCATCCCCTTGTTCCCTTTTGGGAGGAGATCTTGGTAATAATTATCTGCAGCAAATAATCCACACAGACAGGAGGGTTAAGGGGTAAAAGGTTGGGCAAAGAGAGTCCTTTGTCAGCCTGCAGCACGCTCCAAAAAACCCCTGGAGCCAGACAGCAGACTCTCCAAAAGACCCCAAACACCTTGCTCCCACAACATCGCCCCCACCTGGAAGGTCAAGGTGGGACAACAGGCAAAGAATAATCTTAGGGAAATATTTTCATATACCACACAATACCAGGTTGGATCATGTTGTAGAAACAGGAACTAAGAAGTAAACTAGCTATGAAACTTGTAACAGAATATATCAGCCATGGAAAGCATTAGCTGCAGGATTCTTCACCCAAGAACACAAATCTTGTGTGAACTGTACTCAGCAATTTGACTCCAGTGGCAGTGGCCAGGACAACTTTAAATGTGTAAAAAAAAAAAAAAAATGGGAGTGGTGGTGGTGGCTTCCTCATACAACTTAAGTACATCTATTCCTTAGTCAGAATTCCATAACAGTGATACGAGGCTGGCAGTGCAGGACTGACAATTTGCTGCTTGGTCCAGCAATGTAGTAGTACTCTTTCAACATGGTGATGCTGGGGGCTCCCCTCCAAAAAAATTACAAAACTTAAGGGGTTGAAGTAGCATTATTTCAGACATATTTAAATTACAGATTAAATCTACCCATGAAATGAAATGTTTGGAGGAGACTAACTTGGAAAAATATTCTAATAATGTTCATCTCTTTAAAGTTTCAAGAGGACCAGAGACAAGTACAGTGAGGTCGGCCCTTCCCTGTATCTGATTCCCATACTACAAATGGTCCCCCAAGTATAGGCCAAAGTGATCCCTGAGCGCATAGCCAGGATTAAGCCCTCTACCAAATATGAAGCCTCCCCCTTAAAAAAACCCCAAAAATATCCAAATAAAGAAGATTCATAAGAATTCATGCTGCTCTAAATTTTAGCAATTAATCTTCTACAATGTAGAAAATTGATGAGTAGATCATTAAGAAACATTTGAGCTCCCAAATCTGTAAGAACTCAAAAATAGGGACAACCATGAAATTCTCACACTACTTAGGATCTCAGAGAACAGCATATTCATTTTTATTGAATATATCAAATCTGTCTTCTCTAATAGTGACAGCTAGCAACTGCAAAATTGTGTTAAATTAACACTTGATAAGTGACTGCCACATATACAAGGCATGGTATTAGATGCTAGGTGGCAGGAAAGATGGACACAGGTCACTTACTAAAGAATCAGACAGTGAAAAAGGGTTAAGTGTTATCTTCAAGTTTGCTCTAAGGAGTCAAAATCTACACACACACACACACACACACACACACACACACACACACACACACACACACACACCGCCATATTTAGTCGAGTATAACGCGCAAAATTTTCTACCAAAAAAAATAAATCTAAGCTTGGGTGCTTGTTCTAAACAAGGGGTGGGGTGGGGTGGCAGTGGCGGCCAGTCCAATGAGGGCGCAGGGAATTGTGAGTTCGCACTGCGCCTTTTCCGGGCTGCCTCAAGAAACCTGGCCTATCTCTCGTGACATCCTGGGTTCAAACATCATGGGAAGACATACCAAAAGAAATGAGCCGGAGAGATAGCATGGAGGTAAGGCGTTTGCCTTTCATGCAGGAGGTCATCGGTTCGAATCCCGGCGCCCCATATGGTCCCCTGTGCCTGCCAGGAGCAATTTCTGAGCCTGGAGCCAGGAATAACCCCTGAGCACTGCCAGGTGTGACCCAAAAACCAAAAAAAAAAGAAATGAGCATCAAGAGTTTTTGGAAGACAGGCATCAGCAATCAAATGGACGGCAGAGAAGACGACCTGCTGTGGAATTCAGACTCAGAAGAAAGCGAAGAAACTGGAGAAACAGATGTTCCTGCCCACTGGAACACTGATGAAAAATTAACTCGAGAAGAATGGGAACAACTCGTTAGTGTATCTGATGATGAATCTGACTTTGAAGCATTTTAAATAAATATTGTTACCGGTCATTTTATTTCGGTATTGTGTTTATACCAGTTTACGTTGTCAATAAATGGTTTTTATCATGGCCGCGTGTGTTCAACAATGTTTTTTGTGGTTTTTTTTTTGTCAATTACAATGCTTGGTGTGAAACAAAATTTTATACCGGTTTTTAATCGAAAATTAGGGGTGCGCGTTATACATGGGTGCGCATTTATACTCTAATAAATATGGTATGTACACAAAGACAATCTGCATATTAATATGGAGTTGGTCCTTTAAGAGTTGTTTTTTCACATTATCATATTTTATAAATATTCAAAAGTTAATACATTTTAATTTTATAACAAAAATTATTAAATTACAAAAATTAAACATGGATTTCAAAGAGTTTATTATAATATTTTAAAGCTCATTTATCTCCAAAGAATTTGAAATATATTCCTAACCTAAAAAAAGTCAAGTAAAAATAAAGTCAAGTAAACATATATCTAGTAAATTAAGTCCTACATTTTGGAATTTATGTCTAATACACAGGTTGTTTTTAGTGGAAGTAACAGAAAAAATCTATATGAGGAAGATGATGAAAAAGCATAGAGTAATAGTATAATTTGTATCATCTTCTAATGTCTTTTTTCAGATTCTAGATACTAAAATGATGAATTCTTTAAATGCTTGAAGAGCCAAATTTAATGTAAAATCACAAGTGCTTCTGTCACAAATACAACCAGCTGTGTTTAGAATTTATGTCTTGGTATTTTAAAAAACCAACCATTTGAAATGTGCTGTGGGAGCTCATCCCTTTTACTACTCATTTCTGTGACCAGAGACAGAGCAAAGAATTTGCAAATAAATCCAGTTGTATTTACTTTCGTGTCTGATTTGATAAGTCTTTAAAAATACTTGCCAGTTGCTATGCTGAATAATAGAAATTAAAAAAGAGACATAATTATTAATAAAAAAAGTATCGCTCAACTTTTAAAATGTACAAAACACTTGAAAAACTTTGTAACAAATATATCCAAATAGCCAACAAGAAAATGAATAGGTGTAAAACATCATTAATCATACGATAAATACAAGTTAAAACTGCATTACATGTCCACTCAAATAATTAAAATTAGATGGCTTGCTATACAAGTATTAGAGAGTTTGTGTAGCAAATGCAAGGCTCTTTAAAGTGGGAGTAAAATGCTACAATCATTTTTAAAAACTCTTAAGCAGTTTCCAAGAAAATAAAACACAGGTCTGTTCTGTGAGTCATCAATTCTATTCATCAGTACATTAACAATAGAAATAAATGTATATACTCTCCAAAACATGTACTAAAATAATTTATTAACATTAATACTTTAATATACATATTGATGTTTAATTCAACAATATTTCATTATGTTAAAATTCTTTTAATATCTTTTTCTCAGCAAATAAAACTGAAAATACAGATACTCATCGATTAGAAAATTATATTGAGGAGTGAGTGAGTGAGAAATGGCTGCATGTGGGGGTTTTCAGGCAGAGTGCTGATTGCTCTACCTGCAAAGTCTCCACCCGGCTGTGCTTCTTCTGAGGAACTGAGCACCGGAAGGGAGCCCTGTCCTACCTTCTCTGTCTTTCCTGAACTCTGGAAGCTCTCCTCAGAGCCCTGGGAAGCGAACCCCAAAGAAACTACATTCGGAAGCTACCCAGCGAGCCAGTGAGTGAGTGAGAAATGGCTGCATGTGGGGGTTTCCAGGCAGAGTGCTGATTGCTCTACCTGCAAAGTCTCCACCGGGCTGTGCTTCTTCTGAGGAACTGAGCACCGGAAGGGAGCCTTGTCCTACCCTTCTCTGTCTTTCCTGAACTCTGGAAGCTCTCCTCAGAGCCCTGGGAAGCGAACCCCAAAGAAACTACATTTGGAAGCTACCCAGCGAACCAGAAACTGAGCACCTGAAGGGAGCCCTGTCCTACTCTTCTCTGTCTTTCCTGAACTCTGGAAGCTCTCCTCAGAGCCCTGGGAAGCGAACCCCAAAGAAACTACATTCGGAAGCTACCCAGCGAGCCAGTGACTCTCCTCAGAGTCCTGGGAAGTGAACCCCAAAAATACAGCATTCTGAAGCTGCCCAGCGAGTGAGTGAAAACTACGCCTGACCAGTGGGGCCCGACTGTGAAAAACTGTGAGTGCTGCCTGTGTGTGTCTCTCTGCTATCCTGTTGCGTGAACCTCCTGAGAGTGGGCTGAAAAGAGGCTCCAGAAGGCACTTAGCTCCACTTCGCTACGCAGCCGTGCGCTCTTTCTAAAGAAAGAACACCATCACAAGAAGAAAAAAACCACACTAAGAACTGTGCTGGATCACAGAAGCAAGAATTTCTCTCCAGACTGTCTTCTCTGCTGCGTGCTTGGGCCTAAGATTTGATCCTGTGTGAGGCTTCATCCATGGAGGACTCCCCTACCTTGGAGGCAAGTCGGCCCATCCAGAAAGGGCGGAACCAGAGAAGTGCGTTGCCTGCATCATATAACCAATGAATACCACCACAACACGTAGAAAAACCCACAATACAAGTGTGAAAATGGGGAAACAACGCAGGCCAGCATCAGACATAGAGAATGAAGATGACAATTCTGATGACCAGTTAACGACCAACCAACTAATCAATCTCTCAGATAAGGACTTTAGAGTAGCAATATGGAATATACTCAAAGAACTCAAAGAAACCATGAATAGAATAGAACAGAACACTAATAAGAATCAAGAAAATATGAAGACAGAAATCACAAAACTCCAAACTGAAATAACATGTCAAATAACAGGCCTGAAAAAATCAGTAAACGAAGTGAATGACAAAATGGATAAGCTCTGGGACAGGGTATCAGAAGCTGAGAATAGACTTGGTGCTGTGGAAGATGAGATACATAACAATTCCATACAACAGGAGAGATTGGAAAAAAAACTTAAAGCAAATGAACAGACAATGGAAAAATTAGTCAAAGAATGGGAACAGATGAAAATAGAGGTCTATGATAAGATCAACAGAAACAACTTAAGAATCATTGGAGTTCCAGAGACCCAGGAAGAAAATTTCCAGGAAGAATCAACGGTCAAGAACATCATTAAAGAGAAACTCCCAGAGCTAAAGAATATATGTGATCAAATCCTGCATGCTCGAAGAGTACCAACCAAAAGAGACCCCAGAAAAACCACCCCAAGACACATCCTAGTCACAATGACAAATCCCACAGATAGAGACAGAATTCTGAAAACAGCAAGATCAAAAGGGGAAATTACATTCAAGCAAGCATCCTTGAGATTTACAGCAGACCTGTCACCAGAAACACTCAATGCCAGAAAGCAGTGGTGGGATATTGTGACAAGACTGAATGAAATGAGTGCTTCACCTAGAATACTGTACCCAGCAAAACTCACTTTCCGGTTTGACGGAAGAATACATGGTTTCACAGACAAAAAACAGCTCAGAAACTTTACAGACTCAAAACCAGTCTTAAGAGAAAAACTGAAAGACCTAATCTAAGACAAGACTGACCAAAAGACACACCAAATTTCGATATAAAGATGGCATTAAATCCCAGGACAATTCTTTCTCTCAACGTCAATGGACTAAATGCACCAGTGAAGAGACACAGAGTGGCTAAATGGATCAAAAAACTCAATCCAACCTTCTGCTGCCTACAAGAAACGCACCTGAATAGTCAGAACAAACATAGACTCAAAATAAAAGGCTGGAGAAAAGTTATCCAAGCAAACAACACCCATAAAAAAGCTGGAGTGGCCATACTAATAAAAGATAATGCAAACTTTATACTCAGGAAGGTTGTAAGGGACAAAGATGGACATTTTATATTAATCAAGGGGTATGTAGAGCAGGAAGAAATAACTCTCCTAAACATATATGCACCAAATGAGGGGCCAGCAAAATATTTAATACAACTGTTGACAAATCTGAAAAACAATATCAATAACAACACAATAATTGTGGGGGACCTCAATACTGCTTTGTCAACACTGGATAGGTCAACCAGACTGAAACCCAACAAGAATATACTAGACCTGAGGAGAGAAATGGAAGAAAGAGGCCTAGTGGATATATATAGGACACTCCATCCCCAGAAACCTGGATACACATTCTTCTCCAATGTACATGGGACATTCTCCAGGATAGACTACATGCTGGCACATAAAACATACCTCCATAAGATCAAGAGGATAGAAATTTTGCAGACTACCTTCGCTGACCACAAGGCTCTGAAATTATTTGTAAATTCCAAAGGGACTCAGAAGAAAAACTTTAAAACCTGGAAGTTAAACAGCCTCATACTCAATAACCAGTGGGTCCGAGATGAAATCAAGAAGGAAATCAAAAGGTTCCTGGAAACAAATGACAATAAAGACACAAACTATCAGAACTTATGGGACACAGCAAAAGCAGTACTGAGAGGAAAATTTATAGCTTTGCAAGCACACATCAGGAAGGAAGAAGGAGCTTACCTGAGTAGCTTAATGACACAGCTAATAGAACTAGAAAGTACTCAACAAAAGGACCCAAAAATAGGAAGACAGAAGGAAATAACAAAGCTGAGAGCAGAAATCAACGAAGTGGAAACTCAAAAAACAATCCGAAAGATCAACGAAAGCAGAAGTTGGTTCTTCGAAAAAATAAACAAGATTGATAGACCACTGGCAAACCTAACAAAGAAAGAGAGAGAGAGAGAGAGAAACTTGATAACTTGTATTAGGAATGAAAAAGGAGAGATCACTACTGATATGACAGAGATTCAAAGGGTAATCAGAAACTACTTTGAAAAACTCTATGCCACTAAAAATGAGAACCTGGAAGAAATGGATAAATTCTTGGACTCATAATCTTCCACGGTTGAAAGAAGAGAATGTAGCATATCTAAACACCCCCATCACCATTGATGAAATAAAAATGGTAATCAAAAGTCTGCCCAAAAACAAAAGCCCAGGCACAGATGGATTCACTAATGAATTCTTTTAATCTTTCCAAGAAAAACTACTACCAATCCTGGCAAGACTCTTTCATGAAATTGAACAAATGGAAACACTCCCAAATAGCTTTTATGAAGCCAACATCACCCTGATACCTAAACCAGACAGAGGCGCTACGAAAAAAGAAAATTACAGACCAATAGCGCTGATGAATGCAGATGCAAAGATCCTCAACAAAATCCTGGCAAATAGGATTCATACCTCATTAAAAAGATCATCCACTACGATCAAGTAGGTTTCATCCCAGGAATGCAAGGATGGTTTAACATCCGTAAGTCTATCAACATAATACACAACATCAACAACAAGAAAAATAAAAACCACATGATCATATCAATAGATGCAGAGAAAGCATTTGACAAGGTCCAACTCCCATTCTTGATCAAAACTCTCAGCAAGATGGGAATGGAAGGAACCTTTCTCAATATAGTTAAGGCCATCTACCACAAGCCAGTGGCAAATATTATCCTCAATGGAGAAAAACTAAAAGCCTTCCCTCTAAATTCTGGCACAAGACAAGGCTGTCCTCTCTCACCACTCCTATTCAACATAGCACTGGAAGTACTTGCTATAGCGATTAGGCAAGAAAAAGATATCAAGGGAATCCAGATAGGAAAGGAAGAAGTCAAGCTCTCACTGTTTGCAGAGGACATGATGCTCTACTTAGAAAACCCTAAAGACTCTACCAAAAAGCTTCTAGAAACAATAGACTCACATAGCAAGGTGGCAGGCTACAAAATTAACACACAAAAATCAATGGCCTTTCTATACACCAATAGTAATAAGGAAGAAATAGACATTAAGAAAACAACCCCATTCACAATAGTGCCACACAAACTCAAATATCTTGGAATCAACTTGACTAAAAATGTGAAAGACCTATACAAAGAAAACTATTAAACTCTGCTCCAAGAAATAAGAGAGGACACGCGGAAATGGAAACACATACCCTGCTCATGGATTGGCAGGATTAACATCATCAAAATGGCAATACTCCCCATGGTGTTATACAGATTCAACGCTATCCCTCTAAAGATACCTATGACATTCTTCAAAGAGGTAGATCAGGCACTTTTAAAATTTGTTTGGAACAATAAACACCCTAGAATAGCTAAAGCATTCATTGGGAAAAAGAATATGGGAGGAATTACTTTCCCCAACTTTAAACTTTACTACAAAGCAATAGTTATCAAAACAGCATGGTATTGGAATAAGGACAGACCCTCAGGTCAGTGGAATAGGCTTGAATACTCAGAAAATGTTCCCCAGACATACAATCACCTAATTTTTGATAAAGGAGCAGGAAATCCTAAATGGAGCAAGGAAAGCCTCTTCAACA
The DNA here is from genome assembly GCF_024139225.1 of Suncus etruscus. Lineage (NCBI taxonomy): Eukaryota > Metazoa > Chordata > Mammalia > Eulipotyphla > Soricidae > Suncus > Suncus etruscus. Next base: position 65,835,066 of record NC_064851.1, read on the forward strand.
AGTGGTGTTGGCACAACTGGCTAGCCACTTGCAAAAAATTAAACTTAGACCCCCAGCTAACATCATGTACAAAGGTAAAATCCAAATGGATTAAAGACCTCGATATCAGACCCCAAACCATAAGATATATAGAACAACACATAGGCAAAACTCTCCAGGACATTGAGACTTCAGGCATCTTCAAGGAGGAAACTGCACTCTCCAAGCAAGTGAAAACAGAGATTAACAGATGGGAATATATTAAGTTGAGAAGCTTCTGCACCTCAAAGGAAATAGTGCCCAGGATACAAGAGCCACCCACTGAGTGGGAGAATCTATTCACCCAATACCCATCAGACAAAGGGCTAATCTCCAAAATATACAAGGCACTGACAGAAATTTACAAGAAAAAAACATCTAATCCCATCAAAAAATGGGGAGAAGAAATGAACAGACACTTTGACAAAGAAGAAATACAAATGGCCAAAAGACACATGAAGAAATGCTTCACATCACTAATCATCAGAGAGATGCAAATCAAAACAACAATGAGATACCACCTCACACCACAGAGAATGGCACACATCACAAAGAATGAGAACAAACAGTGCTGGCGGGGATGTGGAGAGAAAGGCACCCTTGTCCACTGCTGGTGGGAATGCCATCTAGTTCAACCTTTATGGAAAGCAATATGGAGATTCCTCCAAAAACTGGAAATCGAGCTCCCATACGATCCAGCTATACCACTCCTAGGAATATACCCTAGGAACACAAAAATACAATACAAAAACCCCTTCCTTACACCTATATTCATTGCAACACTATTTACCATAGCAAGACTCTGGAAACAACCAAGATGCCCTTCAACAGATGAATGGCTAAAGAAACTGTGGTACATATACACAATGGAATATTATGCAGCTGTCAGGAGGGATGAAGTCATGAAATTTTCCTATACATGGATGTACACAGAATCTATTATGCTGAGTGAAATAAGTCAGAGAGAGAGAGAAAAACGCAGAATGGTCTCACTCATCTATGGGTTTTAAGAAAAATGAAAGACATTCTTGCAATAATAAATTTCAGACACAAAAGAGAAAAGAGCTGGAAGTTCCAGCTCACCTCAGGAAGCTCACCACAAAGAGTGATGAGTTTAGGTAGAGAAATAACTACATTTTGAACTGTCCTAATATTGAGAATGTATGAGGGAAATGTAGAGCCTGTTTAGGGTACAGGCGTTGGTTGGGTGGGGAGGAGGGAGATTTGGGACTTGGGTGATGGGAATGTTGCACTGGTGATGGGTGGTGTTCCTTTTATGACTGAAACCCAAACACAATCATGTATGTAATCAAGGTGTTTAAATAAAAAAAAAAAAAGAAAATAAAATAGAATTTGCTGACTTTAAGTGTTGTAAAATAAATAAAATACCTATGTGTATTGGTACAGATTTTATTATCATAAAGAAAGATGACAAGCATTCTTTTCTTGAAATTGCTCATTTATTTTTTATGGAAATTAATACTAATTTGAATACCTAATTAAATAAAAGTTAAAGAAAACCCCCCCCCCCAAAAAAAAGAAAATTATATTGAGGTAAGATAGGCATTGTGAAAAACTATTATAAGAAACAAGAAGGGTTATTTGATGAGACTGAAGAAACTCATAGTTTCAGAATATTCTCACTTATCTATGGGTTTTAAGAAAAATAAAAGACATTATTGTAATAATGCCCAGAGATGAGGGCCAAAAGGCTTGGCTCATGATATGAAGCTCACTTCAAAGAGGGGTGAGTGCAGTTAGAGAAACAATACACTAACAACCAAGACAATGTTAATGAGCAAGAGAAGTAGAATGCCTGTTTAGAATACAGGCAGGGATGGGGGATAAGGGAGATAGGGGACACTGGTGATGGGAATGTTGCACTGGTGAAGAGAGGTGTTCTTTTTATGACTGACCCAACAACAGTCATGTTTGTAATCATGGTGTTTAAATAAAGATATTATTAAAAATAAATGCAGGCATTTCTCCTCCTGGCTAACTCACTTCTTAAAAATCCTTCCCCCAAGACCTAGCTTGTGCCTCTCCCTTGAGAGCACAAGCACTTCATCTTAGATGTGTGTTATTACTTTAGTAAACCCTTCTACTTATATCTGTAATTTGTATTTTTGAATTCTTTCAAGAACTTCTTAACTTATTCCTTATTTCTTTACCTTCATTTAGAGCTAAAATTTGTCCTTGTCTGAGTTCTCAAGCATACCAAATATTGCGTTGTGCAGATCAAGTAGAATTCAGGCATAGACTGAAAACTGCATCAGTACAGCTGCCAAGAATTTAACCCAGGCATTAGAAAAAAATCAGGTTCTGAATTTCATTCTTCTCTGATCTGACCTCTCTGTGAATCTGTGAATTACACAATGCAATTCAATTTTAGCCTTCTCCCATATCTTTCTCTCTATCTTTCTATATCTGTCTCTCTATATCTGTCTGTCTGTCTGTCTTTCTCAACTCAAAGGTTAAAAGCACATTCTAGCTTTGGTTCAGAGGTTCTTCTGAGATTCAGAATGGTAGAGATTAATTTCCATGTCATGCAGATTCAGTAGCAATTAGTGTGTTATGGGGGCCGGCGAGGTGGCGCTAGAGGTAAGGTGTCTGCCTCGCAAGCGCTAGTCAAGGAAGGACCAAGGTTCGATCCCCCAGAGTCCCATATGGTCCCCCCAAGCCAGGGGCAATTTCTGAGCGCTTAGTCAGGAGGAACCCCTGAACATCAAACGGGTGTGGCCGAAAAAAAAAACAAAAAAGAAAAAAGAAAAGAAATGAGTGTGTTATGATGATCACTGACTTTGTGAGACTAACCATGTAGTTGTCTGTGACAAGCAGAAACTTAGCTGAGTCCTTTCTTTTTTTTTGAGCCCTTCTCACCCACAGTCTAATCTTCAGCAAAATATTGTCAAACAATGAAATATAAATGTAAAAGAATAACCAACCAAATAGTAAAGGAACTCAAAAATATTATTTAAGCAAAAAGATTGCATACTGAGTTTAGTGTTTTCATTTATATGATGCTCAAAAACACGGAAAGCAATGTAATAGATATCAAAATAGTGCTTCCTAGGCCAGGGACAGAAACATGACTGTTGACTGAGAAGAACCCCCAGAGTTTTATAAGAGTAGTTGAGACACTCTACATCTTCATTTGTGTAGTGTATATCTGGGTATACATATATGAGCAGAAACAACTATTTTAGGTCATTTATATTTTGTGCATTTTACAACATGCTAATTATATCTCAATTAAAAATGAATAGGTATTTATCTCCAAGAAGTTTTAATAGGAGTGGATTAGTAATAAGGCATTGTATTAAGGACAATAATATATGGTAAATAATGTCTATCAAACTCAAAGTGGAAACAGAATATTCTGTGATGGAATTATGTTTCAGTCACCAAGAGCAATTATGAAACTGGTGTTTGATTGTGACATTTTTACCCCAGGGAAGTGTCTCTCTAGGTCAATGGTCCTCAAACTATGGCCCGCAGGCCACATATTGTATTTATCCCCATTTTGTTTCTTCACTTCTAAATAAGATATATGCAGTGTGCATAGAAATTTGTTCATAATTTTTGTTTTTACTATAATCTGGCCCTCCAACAGTCTGAAGGACAGTGAACTGGCCCCCCGTTTAAAAAGTTTGAGGACCCCTGTGAGTCTAGGTTATCACAATTTTCCTCATCACTGATATTATCAGCATTTAAAATGTTATAATTGAAGATTCATCCCTCAATCCCCAGTACATACTGCAGACATAATTGTTTTGTGTTAGCCAGTGTTTTTTGTCATGCAGTTCAATTTAATAAATGAATGTTTATTGGGGCATCAGTATTTCTTACATTTTGTTGATAGAGCAGATGGAGAAAAGTGAAACTAAATTATTGCCTTCAAGGAGTGTTCTTGTCTTTCAAAATATTGTTTACTATTTATCTCTTCTCTATGTTAGCATCATCTAAGATCAGTTCTCTTGCTTAAACTAGTCAGTAGAATTTCATCTAGTGGCCCCATTTCCTGGTACTTTCCCAGCCACAAGTGTTATGTATATGACCCTTTTTGTCGTTTCATACTAAGTGGTCTGAATCCTTCACTGCTATCCCAGGACACATACACCAAATGTTCACTCTTCAATATTGCTTATAAAGACCTTCACTAATCTGGCCAACCAGTTATTACCCCCAGGAAAGATAATATCTACTAAGTAACAGTGTACTGGAAAGGTACAAAGATGAAGCAAAAGAATAACTTTTATTCCATGTTTAGTTTTCCTAAAAGTTACTTTTTTCCATTGAAGTACTTTAATTTTTCTATTTGTGAAAGTTATTAATTTAAATAATCAATTCAGAATTTTAGAATACATTTATGTTTATAAATGAATGTTGTTCTGTTAAAGTGGCTTAAAGAAATTTAATAGGTGAGTGCAAGATTAAGCATAATTCTCTTCTTTAAAGAGAACATGAGACTACACTGAAACTGACAACACAGAAATCATATAAACTCATGCTTACCTCCAAGAGGTGACCTGAGTACCTAAAAAGTTTTGCATTTTATATGCTATGCTTAATTGTAATTTTAAACTTTCCCTTTCTCAGAGGTTCCTTGATCTGACCATAAATTCCTTTCTAAGTCAAATTTCTGATAATACCAACTAGGATGTTTTTTGACTCATGTCCAAGACTTTGAAAGCACAAAGCTAAGCTAAAATTGTGTAACTTGACTCATGGCAGCTTAAATAGCTAATGTTTACTGATAATTTTGAAAAAGTGCATCCCACCTAGAGAAAGAGAAACAACAGAAGACTCAGCAGGTACAAACAAGTTTCCAGACAGAAGATATTTGAGACAAAGACAGCCTTAAAATGTTGAGGGAATTATAAATTTTCTGTGAAAATATTTTTGCCCCTAGGGTCTGACTCATGCATTCAAGGTCTATCATGTGCAAAGTAAATGCACTGTATTAACTTGATCCAGAAACCATATTCCTCAAGTTGTCATTTAAGACCTAAGTTCTTTCTCCAGGATGAGAGATCTGGCATGGAAAGCAGGGATGGAGCCAGACAGCAGCCTCTAATGGGGAATAGGTAGGACTCCAACTTCATCTCCATGTAATTGTCACAAAACAGAAGAAGCTCAATCATAATGGAAAGTCAATCATACTGGAAAGGACAGCAATTGTAGTTGATGACTCACAGAGGAGTAGATTAGATAACTTCAATCTTTTTTCAGCTGTTTCTCCATATTTTGAAAATCACGGCCAACTTTTGGTCTTACATTTCCTGCATTGTCCATATTTCTTGAGAAACACAGATATAAATTACTCTGCTTATGATTTCATTTTCTTTGTCAAATTCAACAATGACTCATTATGAGTTTAAATGTTTATTCAGAACTAGTGAGAAATTACAGCTGTTGGAAAGTCAGAAGGTCTTTTTTATTGCAATGAGAAATAAACATTGAATTCAGACAGTAACAAGCAGTACTGCCTTGAAACAAGCATTGTACATATTTGATGTCAGCAAAATGTGAAGTCCTTATTCAGGTTAAGGAGGACCAGAAATGCTATAGCTCAGGGCTATGTGCAATTTTAGATTGAGTGTCCTCATTACTGAGTAAAAATAGAAATACCTACATAATATTGTGTTATTCCAAGGTAGATTAAAGAAAATAAGCCTGAATGAATCGTTTCTTCTAGAATATTTCAAAACATGATGTTTATGAAGTTCTAAGTATAAAAAAATCACTAGTAAAAATAATTAAGTTGAATGATGTATTTAAAAATACAAATTGAAGACTAAAAGATAATAGACATAGAAATAATGAGTTTGACTTTTAAAGGAACAAAAGAGCTTTTCTGTATCTCCTCTGGCATTACAATAAAAATAAAATGAGTCTACTGTATATATATTTTGCTTTATTTTAGGATATTTTTAGTTGTATTTTCATCTTTAGCTTTCCCCGTTTCAAAAAATAATTTTTTTTTATTTGGGGCCACCCCCGATGACATTCAGGGGTTACTCCTGATTATGTGTTCAGAAATCGCTCTTGGTTTGGGGGATTATATGGGACACCGGAGAATCAAACTTTGGTCTGTCTGGGGAATCAAACCGTGGTCTTTCCTGTGTCAGCGGCATACAAGGCAAATGCCCTATCGTTGTACCATATCTCCGGGCCCTCCTCCTCAAAAATTAACATTTCCTCTTTCACTTTTAGAATGATAGGTCTGAATAACTAACCTTATATGCAAATACTATACTTGAAAATCCAAGGGAATACACAATTCAAAGATCTTCAAATTCTCACCAATTTTTCCTAATTTCCTTTTCCAAAAGAGACTTCCTTTCTGCTGACAATGGGAAAGGAGTATTTTCAAATGATAAATGATAGTTAACACTTCTTTTAAGTCAAAAAAGGTTTTATTTAGAAATTATGAGGAAGGGTAGGAAGACAAAGATAAATATATATATTTGCATGTAAATATAGAGACAGAAAAAAGTGTGTGTGGGGGGGGAGAAAACACAGACATCACCATCAACTTTTGAACAAAATTTTATCTGTACTGTTGTGTTCAATTGCTTTGCCTGAAAATGATATATTTCAAATAGGATGAAATGTTGGCCAACCTTTGCTTCCTAAATCCTAAATCGACAATGGAGGAAGACTATTCTTATCTTTTATACCTGTAATTATTTGAAGGGCACTGCACAACCTACAAAATGTGTCTGATCCCAATCAACTAAGTGAAAGGAAAGAAGTCCAGGAATGGTCATATAGAATATCTAGCACTTAAAGTTATCTCAGCTACTGGGTACTGGGAATGGGGTGCTTATTTGCATAAATCTTAGGTTGTGCTAGACCTAATCAATAGAATTAATTCATTCTGCCTGGTGTAAAAATCAATAGCTGAGTCTTGAGTGGTAAACAAATATTTCCCTAAAAGTGCTTTAGTTATAATTATTAAAAGCAATATCAAATAAATATATATAATCAAAATAATAGAATTGGTGACTGTAAGTATTGCTTACAGAAATAGTGTTGTCTGCTTTTAGAACAATACTATAATCAGAAGTTAAAAGGATTGAGTAATGGTAGAGGCTAGTCAGAGGAAAAAATCTAACACAAATATCATGTTCCTTTACTTAATTTTCAAAGACTGTATGTTCACTTATTTTATGTGAAAAAATACAGTATTACAGATATGGGTAAACAAAATTACAAGATTACTTAAAGAAATGAGTTTCAGCTAGAATGCTAGAGCCTACTTCTCCCCTCTCAAAGCAAAATCTTTCATATCTTTCTTCCTCAACCTATTATAGAATAACAGATATAATTTGATCAGCATACTAAGTTGTTATCAAGCAAGGAGATATTTTTGGGTGTATGACTTTTCTTCTTTGAGCCCTTGAGATGCCTGAGGGATGATGATAAAATTAATCAGCAGCATTTGAAAGTCTCCATTAGCATCCCATCACCAAGGACATCTTGCAAACTTTGTATTCTGTAGCTCAGAGGTCAGCACTGATTCATTAACAATGAGACAAACACAAGACAGTCAAGACATGAGGAAAGATATTTAATAATACATCTCCAAACATACAATTGTAAAGAAATGTTTAAGTAAAGATACAATCTTTGGTGTGAGGAAAATTCGTGAGGAATAAAAGAATGTAAGACAAACAAATTGACCTAGATCAAAATTAAATGTCTGACTATTTTTATATCTTATTTCTAAGCCTTGACATATGTTAATTCTCACTCCAAGTAAATTTAATTAATTAATAAAATTCATTTATTTCATTTCATGCCTACAATCCTGTAATGAATAGTATGAGTACTAGATTTATCCACTAAACCTATACGATTCATTGCAGTGTATCACCTCCCTTTGAGATTATCTTTCTGTGAATCTTTGCTAGAATCTTTGTTAGAGAAAATGGTCCTCTAAAATTTTTTACCTTTTCTAGTGCAAAGTTAAAAAGAGTCTTCATTGCAAAAAAATCATCATTAAAAATAGAATATATGTGGGTCAGAGAGATAGCATGGAGGTAAAGTGTTTGCCTTTCATGCAGAAGGTCGGTGGTTCAAATCCTGGCATTCCATATGGTCCCGGGTTCCTGCCAGGGGCTATTTCTGAGTGCAGAGCCAGGAGTAACCCCTGAGTGCTGCTGGGTGTGACCCAAAACTCAAAAAAAAATATATATAATATATGTGTTGTGATGATACAGTAGTTCAGCACTATTTTGGTAAGGCCTTGGGCTTTGGAAAAAAAAAAAACATGCACCTAAGAGAACCTCTGGCCTCTGGGCTTGCAATAGACCAGCTCTAAGCCAGCTCCAAGCACTCTGTCTTTTGGCATTTGCAATTAGAGAGCATACAGAGTAATTTTGAGGATAAGATAATATAAAGGACATAAAGTATTTAGCACTATGTTGGAAAAAAAACACTAAAATAAGCCATAACAAAAACATTGTGCTCTTCATTATAAACTCAATAATTTGTATATCTACAGTTCTTTACAAAGATACATAAGGATTCACTTTTGAGTTTCTTACAGACTATTTGCATCAGAAAAATTGAACATGATTAGAATAAAACTCCACTGGGTATGGATTAAAAAACAAAAAGATAGTGCTGGAGAAGGCGCTTGTCTTGCATATGGTCTATTCGAGTACAACCCCTGGGAACTCCATATGGATCCTCAAGCCCCACCAGAAGTAATTTCCTGAGCTCAGAACCAGGAGTAAACTCTGAGCATACCTGGGTATGGTTCATAGAACAAAAGAAATAAAATGGGTTATTATCAGTTAGTTTTTGATCTATTTTGAAGACATATATTTACTATAATTTTGATATATTCTTAGTTACATAATGAGGATAGTTCACTGTTGTGGAAATGAAATTAATATTGAGCAGTTGCTCAATAGCTAGACAGAATTGTTCATATTCAGATGTGCATTGTTAATATACTTAAAAACCTGTAATTTACTTATGAAAAATTATCATAGTATTAAATCTGAATGATGAATATTTTAAAGCACTAGAATATACTTTGAAATGTTGAATCTAAAATTACATCTACTTATTTTATTTCTGATAATAAAAGATCATAAAACATAGCAACATTTTCACAATCTTTAGGAGGTCATGTTTATTACAAGGTAAATGCAATGTTGGTTGGTAAATTGGAAACTTGGAATTCTGGGTTCTAGACTTATTTGGCTTATTTGGCTTCAGACTTTATAGCTGAATCTACAAAATAAAAAAATTTGACCTGATTTGGACTAAGATACCATCCACTGTTACAGGATGCTTCAATGAGAAGCAGCTCCAATGATGACCAAATGTCAAATATGAACTACAGTATAAACTAATCTAATGTTTTTGCAATGCAATTTATAGAGATAAACTCATGTCTTCAAAATGTTTTATGTGTTAGTTCAAATCTGACATAGATTGGTATCATGGTTTGAACAGTTTTCCCCAAAAATTGATGTTTAAGATCCAAACTCCAAGAACATGAACTATTTGCTGACAGGATTTTTAAAGATGTAGTAGGATGAGGCCATTTCCTAATTCCCTAACTATTGTTACTGGTATACTTACATCAGAAAGAGGGGATTAAAATAAATCATACCATAGACAGGCACAGAGAAAAAAGGAAATGTAAAAGACACAGGGAAAATAGAGACATATTCAGGCTAGAGATAAATATGTTTAAAAAATTCTAATGACTTCTTGAACTCTGATTCCAAATTCCAGAAACAAAATATTAATTTCTATGGTGTAACCCAGCAAGTCTCTGACCCTTCAGTATACAGCCCTATCAATTTAAAACAATTGGCTCTTTTCTATCAGCTATAAAATAAAAATGCAAATAACTCTAAGCATTGGGTGGATAAATGACTTTGGAGCTTAATAATATAAAAATATCTGAGACATCACCAGCAGTCTCCATAAACATTAAAAAAGCTCTGTTGGAAGAGTATGCTCTGCACAAAAGCCCCATCTTGAGGGTCTCTGCCGACATTGCACCACTAACTGCAATTTTCTGCAGAGAAAAAATAAAACTGAAACAACTGCCAGCATAAGAAAATAAGATCAACTGAAAACGATAATAAAAAAAAAGGTAAAGAAATCAATCCACACCCACAAAAGGCCAGTCCTTCCAATAGCATCAACAGAAAAGTGAAAGTATATCTTAGAGAACAGATCGTCTGTCTTCAGCCTCTAAATATGTCACCCACACAAGGGACTTGGCTCTGTGGAGTTTCAATCCACTAATTGCTTTTGTATGATTTCTCCTCTTAATTGCTGCTTTGATTGACCAACTGATTAGAACAACTGATTAATTAAAGCAATAAGTTCTACTTAGAATGGCTCTCATCAATCCCTCTCTAGAATTCCTATGCATTGTACTTGTATCACTTAAAATACTTATTTAAATTCTACTCTGTAGTAGAGTAATTTTTATACTCTTATTCCAACATATTCCTTATCATAACTCTTATGATACTCTTACTCTGTGTCTAGTTGAGACACTTGAACTCTATTAATTCTCATTAGTACTCATTAAATAGAATGGAATGAAGATGACATTTAATAAAGCCATGAGGTGATAATAGGCATTTTTGATCATGGACAACTACATATCTCCGTAGAAACTTAGAAGGTTGAAGTTTATAGGGAGAAAGTCATGAGAGATGAGTTTGGAGATAATAAGCAGAGATAGAACTACTTATGCTTTAAGGAACTTAGATTTTTATCTGAAAAAATAGAGCATAGATTTTGGGAGAAAAATAATTCTAGGTACTGAACTGAAAGAGAATTATAAGAAAACATTACTGAGGCAGAACACTCAAGATGGGGTGAATTACAAAACATGATTTTAGCAATTGAGAAGTTAATGGAATCATTGCCATACAAACAGTATAACCTGACAAAGTAAGAAAGTAGAGATCACAATGTGAAATTTGAAAGTACACATGGAAATTTGGCTTAAAAAATTTTATTACATTATTAAACATAAGAAAACATGTAAAATGTCTTATTTTTATATGAAGAACATGACAAATTTGGACCAATGTATATAAGATACATACCTAGGTCAAAAAACATGTTAGTGGGAAAGTGAGGTGGGGAGAAGAGCTAGAATGAGAGAGGCCACTAAGAAAATGGTGAAAGGAAACTAGCACGGTGGTAAAGGGTCTGGAATGTTTGTAAACATTGACAGTATTATAAAATTATAAATAGCTTTGACTAACATTTTAAAATAGAACCACACCCATATCTCTTATGTGCCTTTTTCATGACACCATAAGGGCAAAGATAACCACAAATCCTTTGATACTTTTCCATATAGAGATGTGGGGCCAATGTTTCCTATTCCTGAATCTAGATAACTCTCAAAAGTCTCTGATGACTAGAATAAAGAAATGATGAACTGCTAAAGTCTTCTAGTTCGTCTCTATTTGTCCTTCAGATTAACTTTTAGAACCCAGTCATGCATGGTGACTGGATTATCTACATAACTAAGAGAAGCCCATGCCATATCAAGAGACTCCTTAAAGATGCTGTAATCCAGTCTGGGCTGATCTTTCAGCGAACAACCACCATCAACTCCTACATATAAAAGCCAGAGAGATAGTATAAGGGTTAACATACCTACCTTACAAACCTTGCAACATACTGACCCCATTCAAATTCCTGGCATCATCTCTGGTTCCCTAAGCACCACTAGGGATGGCTTCTGAGTAATGCTGGATGTGATTCTACCTTTTCTTCCCTCCTTCAAAAATAAATAAATAAATAAATAAATAAATAAATAAATAAATAAATAAATAAATAAATAAATTAGCCTACATGTAAGTGTACCATCTTAGATATGCAACACAATCCTTGATGACACCAATGTAACCACAACTTCATGAGATCCAAAATAAAAATATCCAGTTGAACTTCAAAAGTGGGGATGGTGCAGAACCCGAGTAATTGTAAAGAATGTAGAAGGCTTGCCTTGCAAGTGGCTGCCAAGAATCAATCCTGACATCCCATATAGTCCCATGCACTTCCAGGAGTAATACATGAGCGCAGAGCCAGGAGTAACTGCTGATGATGTCTGGGTATGGTCCACAAAGTCAAAGGAAAAAAAAAGTGGGAAGTGTGGGTGGGGAAGGGAAAATTAAAGAAATTATATAGCTAGCTATATATATATACATGGGTATATATATATATATAGCTAGCTATATAATTGTATATATATATATATATATATATAGCAATTAGGTTTTGAGAGAGTTAGGGAGTAACAGTTATCTAAAACAACTAAAATTATAAAGCAAAAGCTTCATTAAGAATTTACATTATTGGGGCCGGAGATATAGTACAGCAGTAAGGCATGCCTTGCATACGGTCGATCCGGGATGGACCCGGTTCGATTCCTGGCATCCCATATGGTTCTCCCTGCTTGTCAGGAGCAATTTCTGAGCACAGAGCCTGGAGTAACCCCTAGCATCCCTGGGTGCAGCTCCCAAACCAATCAATTGATAAACTGCTAAAAAGAAAGAATTTACATTATTATTTATTTTCTTTGTTGTGTTCCATGCTATTTGAGTAATTTTTTTACACATAACAGATACATCATTCTTTGCAGTGAATGAAAGAGAAATGAATAAGTATTAAGCAATATTTTTTAATTTTAATGATTGGAAAAGACATTTATTTTAAGAACAGTTAAGCAAAACTTAGTCTTCTTTTAAATCCTTGAACAAAGAAAGTTCATAAAAATAATGCTGCATTGTCAAGTGGGTCACACATTTGGCCTACCTAAATGTGTGTTTCCTAAAAAATAGTTAAACAATTTAAATATTTAAAGATTTTATTAAAGGATATTAAAAACTAATTTCTTTTTTAATAACAATTTTTATTTAAGCACTACGATTACAAATATGTTAGTAGTTGGAGTTTCAGCCATAAAATGCTCACCCCTCATCACCAATGCAACTTTCCCACAACCACTATATCCCATATTCCCTCTCCCCCATCCCCTGTCTGCCTTCATGATAGGCATTGAGTTTCTCTCTATATCATAGTCATGGTAGTTGATAGTGTAGTTATTTCTCTAACTGCACTTACCACTCTTTGTAGTAAGCTTCATTATCATGAGCTGTTTTTTCCAGCCCTCATCTCTATTGTTTCTGTCTAGATTATTACTATACTGTCTTTTATTTTTCTTACATCCCATAGATGAGTGAGACTATTCTGTGTTTATCTCTCTCGCTCTGACTTATTTTACTCAACATAATAGTCACCATATTCATCCATGTAAAGGCAAATTTTGTGACTTCATCTTTTTTTCTAACAGTGCATAGTATTCCACTGTGTAGATATACCAGTTTCTTTAGCCACTCATCTGTTGTTGGGCAGCAGTGTTGTTTCCAGATTCTGACTATTGTAAATAATGCTTCTGTGAACATAGGAGTTCAGAGGGCATTATTGTATTGTGATTTTGTGTTTTGTTTCTGTTTCTGAAGTATATACCTCAGAGTAGTATTACTGCATCATATGGGAGCTCCATTTCCATTTTTTTGAGGAATATCCATATTGTCTTTCAGAAAGGCTGACTTGATTGCATACCCCCAAACAGTGAATGAGAATTCTTTTCCCCAGTAGTGGTTGCTCTTGTTCTTTGTGATGTGTATCAGTTTCTGGCATGATATGATATATCATTGTTGTTTAGATTTGTATCTTTCTTATTATTAGTATTATGAGCAGTTTTATGTGCTTCTTGGACATATTTATTTCTTCCTTGAGGAAATGCCTGTTCATTTCTTCTCCCTATTTTTTGTTGGGGTTAGATGTTCTTTTGTTAAGTTCTGTTAGTACTTTGTATATCTTAGATATTAGCCTCTTGTCTGATGGGTATTGGGTGAATAGTTTCTTCCATTTTGTGAGTGACCTATTGAACCTGGTTGCTATTTCTTTTGAAGTGAAGAAGCTTCAAAGTTTGATGTAATCCCATTTACTTATTTCTGCTTTCATTTGTTTGGACAGTATTGTTTCTTCTTTGAAGATACCTTTAGTCTCAATGTCATAAAATGTTTTGCCTGAGTTTTCTTCTATAAACCTTATAGTTTCAGGTCTGATATCAAGATTATTAATTCATTCTAATTTGACCTTTGTGCATTAGATTGTGTTAGTGATCTGAGTTCCTTTTTTGCATGTGGCTGACTAGTTGTCACAGCAACACTTGTTAAAGAGGCTTTCCTTGCTCCATTTTGTGTTTCTTGGCCCTTTAGCAAAGATGAATTGACTGTATTTCTGAGGAACATTCTCTTAATACTTAAGGCTGTTCCATTAATCTAAGGGTCTGTGTTTATTCCAGTACCATGGTGTTTTAATGATTATAGCTTTGTAGTATAATTTAAAGTTGGGTAAAGTGATGCCTCCCATCCCCCCCCCCAATCCAAGGATTGCTTTAGCTATTCTTGGGCATTTATTGTTCCAAATGACTTTCAGGAGTGTTTGGTCCACTTCCTTGAAGAATGCCCTGGGTATCCTTAGAGGGATTTCATTAAATTTGTATAGTGTTTCGAGGAGTATTTCCATTTTATGTATTTTCATTTCCATTTTATTGATGTTAATTCTCCCAATCCATGAACAGGGTAGATGCCTTCATTTCCTTGTGTCTTATTTCTTGAAACAATGTTTTATAGTTTCTTTGTATAGGTCCTTCTCTTCTTTAGTTGACTCCAATATATTTGAATTTCTATTATTATGAATGGGATTGTTATTTTAATGTCTATTTCTTCTCTATCATTTTAGTGTATAAGAAGCATTGTTTTTTGTGCAATAATTTTGTAGTTTGCCACTTTGCTATACAAATCTATTGTTTCTAGGAGCTTTTGATAGAGTCTTTAGGATTTTCTAAGTATAATACCATGTCATCTGCAAATAGTGAGAGCTTGACTTTTTCTTCCTTTCCTATCTGGATGTCCTTGATATCTATTTCTTGCCTAATTGCTATGGTAAGTACTTCCAGTTTATGGCAGTTGAACTTGGAGATGCTCTTTGGATACCCCTATTGTAATGACTGTTGAAGTTGTACAGGCACCTTGGACATGCCCTTTGAACATGCCCCCATCATGTTGAATATGAAAGGAATATTTTGGAGTATTGGAGAAGAGTCTAATATAGTGTCTAGAGCAAGACTCCTGGTTTATGGGGAGCCAGAGATTAAGCATCGAAAAAAATGCTACCAGCTTTGCATCTATTCTTTCTTCCTTTTTTTTTTTTTAACCCAAGCCTCCCCTGTCACCTCTGACCAGTAGATTTCCATCTAACTCTCTTTTCCTCTCTCTAGAGCCCTTTAATGGTGGCAGCAGGCTTCAGACACCAGGAGGAATAAAACGTATATTTAGTTTCTTCTTTTCTTTCTCTCAGTCCTGGGTGGACAGTTGTTACTTGTTGGTATTTCTGGATGGGCATGAGGCCTCAACCACCAGCTTGGCTCCACTGGCACCTGAGAGCCTGGCAGCACAAACCTTGGCAAACTTGAGGTTCTTCACTTCCAGTACTATGTTGTATAGGAATGATGAGAGAGAGAGAGAGAGAGAGAGAGAGAGAGAGAGAGAGAGAGAGAGAGAGAGAGAGAAGCCTTGCCCTCTCTTGCCAGATCTTAGGGGAAAGGCTTTCAGTTTTTCTCCAATGAGTATATTTGCCATGGGCTTGTGGTAAATTGCCTTGACTTTATTGAGAAAAGTTCCTTCCATTCCCATCTTGTTGAGAGTTTTTATTATGAGTGTTGAACCTTATCAAATGCATTCTCTGCCTCTATTGATATGATCAGATAGTTTAAAATTTTTCTTTTGTTCATGTGCATTTATTGATATGATCATTCATATGGTTTTAAGTTTTCCTTTTGTTGATGTGGTATATTACATTGATTGACTTGCATGTGTTGTCATCCTTGCATCTCCAGAATGAATTCTACTTGGTCATGGGTATGACTTCTTTGTGTTCATCAGGGATATTGGTCTGCCATTCTCTTTTTTGGTGGAATCTCTTGTCTGCTTTTGATATCAGGGTGATGTTAGCTTCATAAAAAAATATTTGGGAGTGTTGCCATTTCTTCAATTTTCTGGATAAAACATTAATTTCTTAAATTTAATCAGTTGAAATTTATTTGTCTTACCTTTTGGTATTCCTCAAGAAGTATTAAAGCCAGCAACAAATAGATTTAATTATATAACCTAAGAGGAAAAAGGGGGCATTTGTTTTCCTTGGTGATGTTGCAAGTGTTTCTATGATGCTTGTAAGATACAAAATCATTTATTTCTCTTTCCTTTTACCAGATACTTTTTTTTTTTTTTTTTTTTTTTTTTGGTTTTTGGGCCATACCCGGCAGTGTTCAGGGGTTACTCCTGGCTATCTGCTCAGAAATAGCTTCTGGCAGGCACGGGGAACCGTATGGGACTCCGGGATTCGAACCAACCACTTTAGGTCCTGAGTCGGCTGCTTGCAAGGCAAACGCCACTGTGCTATATCTCCGGCCCCTTACCAGACACTTTTTTCTTTTGCTTTTTTTTTAGCCATGTCAGGAAGTGTTCTGGGTTGCTCCAGGCTGTGTTCTGAGTTGCTTCCAAGTAAGGTTTGGAAGTGCTGAGAATTAAACCTGGGCTTTCAAGATGCAGTTGTGTTCATTCCTTTGAGGTCTCTGGCCCTTACAAGTCTATTTTGAGTGTTTTCTCGTTTTCTAAACTCCTTATCTGTATCAATAGCATCAGTGTGGGTAATTACCAGAAACAGAATGGCTGACAAAGAAATGACTGGATGGTAGTTCTATAATAGCTATAGTAGTCTTGTTTTTCCAGGTATAGGTTCTGTAATCAATCTTACACATACCAATACTCTTTTTTTTTTTTTTTTTTTGGTTTTTGGGCCACACCTGGCGGTGCTCAGGGGTTACTCCTGGCTGTCTGCTCAGAAATAGCTCCTGGCAGGCACGGGGGACCATATGGGACACCGGGATTTGAACCAACCACCTTTGGTCCTGGATCGGCTGCTTGCAAGGCAAATGCCGCTATGCTATCTCTCAGGGCCCAGATACCAATACTCTTACTTGTTTACAGGTTTCAGAGTTATAGCAGAGTTCACTGTCAGATGGAATTGTTAAGGCTTTCCTCTTTCAGAATTAGATTGTTTCCCCAAATGTTATTGTTTCATACATCTAAGAAGGTTTCCTACTCTATTATCTATTTCCTTTCTTCTCCAAGATTATTTCTTAGCTCTCAAGTATGATATATCATTTTGACTGAATTCTTTCCCTGAAATATTTCATTTTGTTTGTTTAGTTTTTGGGCCACATCTAGCACATCTAGCTCAAGGGTTACTACTGGCACTGCGTTCAGGTTCTGGGGAACCATGAGATGCCAGGAATCAAACCTGGGTTGGCTGTGTGCTAGACAAACGCTCTGTCTGCTGTGCTATTGCTCTACCCCCTCATATACTCTTTACGATGTTTCCTAACTGTTGAATTTTTTCCTCACAAGAAGCAATTTTTATACTGCTTATTAAATGTTACACAAGTTTGAACATTTTTGTTTTGATATTACTCCAGGTGATATTTATGACCTACTGCTGTGTTTAAGGGTCATGCTTGTTGCTGCTCAGGAAACCCAGGAATAGAACTAGGGTTGGCTATGTAATGCACTTTATCCTTTGCACTATTATTCTCCAGCCCCTAATTTACTTGTTGCCCTTTTCTCACTCAGAAGTGTTCCGATGTGGGTAATAAATTATATGGTGAGCCAGTTTTGGGGCAGAACTTTGTCAAAACCATCATTTGGGTGTGCTTCTAATAGTAAGGTGGCTACCTGTCCACTTTAATAACTTCCCTTTTCTTTAAAACTTGAGGAATTATTTCCTCTACCTATGGCAATGGTTCTAAATAGTGGGGCGAAACCCCCAGGAGGAGCACAAGGCTCCGTAAAGGGGGGCGCATTTGACCTCGGCACTGTCATAACAAGTTAAGCCTCGTGTTTATGTCTCTGGAGCTGAGAGTTGCTGTGTCCTGCTTCAAACCCTGCTTCAAAAAGCTATGCATTGCAAAACGTGCTCATTGTAGCCATTAATCCAGACATCATCTCTGATTTAAAAAATCAGCTCAAATTATTTTATATATTTTGTTTTGCAGGTTAGTTTTTTTAATATACTATTTACAGTCGTGTGGGGGGGTTGCAATAAATGTTTTCTTCTTCCTATGGGGGCATGACAGAAAACAATTGAGAAGCACTGCCCTAGGGTAACTTCTCTCAGTCTCTTTCATCTCCCATTCCTTTCATTCATTCATTCACAACAAACTAAACCACTATTGATCTTCAACCTGTATAGATAACAGTTTGGATAGTCTGGTGCTACACTTTATTAAATATTTAAAAATATCCCTGGTTTAGACCATTTTAATAAAGTTGCCCAGATTTACTGAATGAGTCTCACAGTAGAAAAATTTTGCCAGTTTTTTTCAAAAATGATTCTTATTGTGATATTCTAAATACAGCATTGACCAGTTCCAACATGTTATATACATATGCTAATTCTGGTAATCCTACAGAGGCAGTATGGTATAAGAGTTAGCAACACAAGTCTCTGGAAACACTTTACTAAGGTTTAAATCTAAGATCAAACTTTTTTTTTTTTTTTTTTTTTTTTGGTTTTTGAGCCACACCCGTTTGATGATCAGGGTTTACTCCTGGCTATGTGCTCAGAAATCGCCCCTGGCTTGGGGGGACCATATGGGATCGAACCGCGGTCTGTCCTACACTAGCGCTTGCAAGGCAGACACCTTCCCGGCCCCATGGGATCAAACTTTTAATTAATCCGTTACTGGGGATCTGTGCTTCTATTTTTCTTGTAAAATGATTAACTGTACTTATTTCCATACCTGCTAAACTATTATGCAAGTTAAAATATGTAATAAAAAAACCCCTAGATGATTAATACCCAGAACAAAAACTTGCTTTTAAAGTGCAATTATTAGGTACTCCAGTTGAAGACATTTCCAAAGTAATGATGCATCTGATATGTATATTGGTTTCCTGAATCTAAGTTCCACGCTTTCTGTGAACACTACTGATATGTGCAATAAAAGGCAACAGGTAAATGAATGATATGGTAAGCACTTTTGTCATGACATCTTAGAACAGCTATAATTAAAGCTGCTTAACCAATGTAGACTTTTATACAGAAAATGACTCAGAAACAGCAGTTTTAATATGAAAAAGGTCAAGTTCTGACCTTTGTACTGTGGAAGTATACCTTTATACTAAATTTTCTTAAAAGAACTATTGTGTGGAATCCAGTATAAACTGGGTCTATTCACATAACTCTTATCTGGCAAGTTAAAATATTTCCCACCTCAATCTTTTTCACAACTTGAAATATTAAACTCTATTCTGATGAATCCCTAAGCATCTTCCCTAGGATTGTATTATACTATTTTCCCAGAAAGACACTGATAACCTGATTATTTCTTCCTATGTTCTCCCAAATTCTTACAACACATGTTTTCATGCACTTTTGTGACATATTTCTTTTAGATATTTCAGAAAAAGACAAAATAATCTTAAAATAGGTATGGTTTATGCTCTAAACTGCAAAAAAGTTATTTGTTTACTTCTATGTAGGCCTGTTAACATCTTCATTTATCCTTGGATTTCATTGAAACAAGATTAACTCATTGTACACTGGAAATTCACTATGAGGTTATTTAATCTACCAGAGATACAAGTGATAATACAACAAAGCTAAACTGACAGTCTCACTTAAATCCTAGTACTAGTAAATATTGCATGTTTTGTTTTTCTTTAATTTTTCTTCTTTTGATTGCATTTGGTAGTACTCAGCTCAGGGGCTACTCTTGGCTCTTTGCTGAATAGCTCCTGTCTGTGCACAGTGATCATGTGGTGCCAGAGATCAAAACCAGGTTTCCATGTACTCTAACCATTGAACTGAGGTCCAACTTTCCAGCCCCCATTGTGTTAAATGGATGAGCCAACAATTTCCCAGGTTCCTTCTAGTGATAACATTTTCTTTTTTTTTTTTAATTTTTATTTTGGGGCTACCTAGCAGTGCTCAGAAATCACTCCTTACAGTCTCGGGGTGGGGGTGCGGGTGTGAGTTGCTGGGGATCAAACCCAGGTCAGCTACATGCAAGGTAAATTCCCTATTACCTATTGCTCCAGTTGCTGATCACATTTTCTATATCTGCTTGCTAATTTTTCTTTTATATCAGCATTTAAATTAAAAATATATAATCATATCACTTCATGTGATTCTTTCATTGAAATTCTTAAATTCTTAATTACAATATATTGGAATAACAGAAATGTATTTCCTATTAATTTGGTAGTAACCTGTGCCTGCCTTTATATGAAAACACAACACTTAATTATTTCCCCAACATATTTCCCCCTTCTTTAAGAACAAAACGTTTCAGATTCTAGTCAGGGAAGCTCTCACTTTCCGTTCTAAAAAAAATATAATAAGCTAAACTGGAAGATAATCTTTGACATATTTTCCCTAAAATAACACAATGAGTCCTTTATTTATAATAAATGTATAATTAGACATGCTGATACTACATTGTGTACAAATTCCTTAATTGAAGCTCACAACAAAATTGTCAGAAATCCCGGAAGTCAACAAGCTCAATAAATAGTAGATTCTTAAAAGGAGAGCACATTATAAACATTCTGTAATCAATATAATATCCTAAAACCAAGAAAATAGGGTAAAGGATGAAGAGTATACAGGACAATTAATTTTATGAATTCTTCATTTTGGTTGTATTGCCTTCTTGTCATTAGCAGGGAAAATTTTGATGTCGTAAGTAACAAAGTACTTGAGAAGTGAATTTACATCTTTCTGCTCTAGATGGTATTCTTCTGCTATTTTCTCAGCTGTCCATGTCTCTGGATAAAGCTTATGATTATTAAGAAGTGTCAATGCTTCTACAATGGAAATTTTGCCTTTGGGAATGCTCTTGATATTCATCATTTCAAAGTGATGGCCTTTTGGCAATCTGAACTCTTTTGATTCTTGATGTACTCCAGCATCTTTAACCTGCTATCAAAATAAAATAAACCGAAATTAAAACAAATCTCTTTTTCAGGAAGAGAAAAAGATTTGCTACCTGTTTTCATGTTTCTCAAATGTCAGCTCTTGTTATTCAAATGCCATATTTGCTTCTTGAAATTATACTTTTCCATTATACTAAATATGTTTTGATAACACAACTGCCACATTGCCATTTCAGAACTATAGGTCACTCATCAAGGAATAGAGGCAGCTCTAGCAAATTAAACTCAAAATGTTACTGCCCATTCAAATTATTTCCTGTATATCAAAAAAAGTGCAACAATGAAATGATTAAACACCACTTTAGCCAAGATCCTGCTTTGACTAAACATCCTAGCTGACATTGCTGATGGTGGTAGGAAAGCACAATGCCAGGAGTGAAAGCCCAGCTCTCCTGCATGCAAAGCATGTGCTTAACCTGCTGAGTTCTCTCTAGAATTCCTCCATTTTTAAAAAT
Source organism: Suncus etruscus (assembly GCF_024139225.1). NCBI lineage: Eukaryota > Metazoa > Chordata > Mammalia > Eulipotyphla > Soricidae > Suncus > Suncus etruscus. The sequence goes on from NC_064851.1 coordinate 65,856,676, forward strand.
AGCTAAATAATATAAAAATAATATGTATAAGTACACCCAGTCATCACATGTATCTGATTATCATAGAACATTTTCAGTTGCTTCCATACTGGCTGCTATAAACCTTTCTAACTTGTGACCCCAAATTTCCAAAGTGCATGTGACCATCTTTATGTGGACAAATTATATAAGCACTTAAAAATTAAAAAAATAAAGAAATATGAGGCAGAAAAAGATGACTCATGTTTTCTGGTTCTGTAAAAAAAGGAAAAAAAAAAGCAGGTACGAGACCATGTCTAGAAGCTATAAATATAAATTAAAATTTAAAACTAAATGTCTTTTCCCCCAAACCTAGTTCTATCCCCTACCCTGGATCTCAGTGGACAAATCTATTTGTCTCACATATCCTACAACAGAAGCAAGAGATAATGTTTGGGATCTCCCTCTCCCTTCCTTATTATACACAACTATGATAAGCTGCCTTTTAAGCCCCCCACCAAATCCATTCATTATTCTCCCAGTCACTAATTACCTCAAAGCCAGTGTTTCCAAGAAACTATCACAAAAGCTTCCTAATTAGTCTCCACCTAGATTATAAAAACTATGTTGCCGATGTTGCTCACTCTTAAGATTTCTCTTAGAGCTCTCTGGGTACTGCTTAGGAAGCAAACCATGACCTTTCCAAAAAACTTCTCTTGTTATCAACTAAATAGTTATTTTGTGACTTGGAACTTTAAAATGACTGACTCCCTATAATCTTCAGATTAAAAACTAAGCCAAATAAAGGATCTTCATGATATGACCCCTATTGCCTTTCTCCCAAACTCACTGTTCACCTTTCCTTAATTATACTAAACTGCATTTTTATGTGTGTGTGCAAAGGTTCCACACACTCTCCCACCTTTATATTGTAAACACTTTATATCGAATACTGCACCCAACTGCTTCATAAAATTTTGAAATTCTCACATATTCTTATTTTCAAACAGAGGCTCCTTTCACCCCATATAAAGATTGACTCTAACTTTCCTTCTTTTATTATACACCAAAATTAGTATAAAATGTCAAGAGCTTCTAATTTAAAATAATGAGTCCAATAATGTTGGAGGGCCACCATCAGGAACACACACAGTGGCTTTCAGGGGTTTGTAGTGCTGGGGATTGAATTTAGGGACCAGAAATGCAAGGCATGCTACTTTAGCCTTTGCACTATCTCCCCAGTTCTGACAATATAATTCCTGTTTATTTGGGAAATAAATTTGTTAGAAAAGCCAAAAAAAAAAAAATTACAATTGGGCCAGAGAAATTATACAGCAAGCACACTGCTTGCCTTGGATGCACATAACCCAGATTCAATCTCTAGTACTGCTTAAAGTTCCCCCAAACACTACTAGAGTGACTCCTGACACACAGCCAGGAATAAGCCCTAAGCACAATTGTGTATGGCTCAACACCCACTCTTCCCATAAAAAGGCAGATATTAAGACACAATACAAAGCAGCATCAATTAATACAGCATGATTCTACATTTAATAAAATTGTAATGAGTAAATCCAAAAAGACATGCATATAAAATTAGCATTTGAAGTGTGCGGAAAAAGGACTAGGTTACACAATATCTATTGAGGCAAATAACCATCCAGGAAGAATCTCCAGATACTATTTAACATAAAATAATATGTACATGAAAATTTTAAAAGTATAAAGAGAAGAGTCCAGGGATGAGATAGATTATATACTCGCTAGCCATACCTGATTAAAATCCCAAGCATCACCTCTAAGTTCCATCAGGAATGGAACAAACCTAAAACCCCTAACCCCCCAAAGAAAAAAAGATGAGCCCAGATTTCCTATGGCAAAAATGGCAAAAGGCTGACATTTTAGGTAACAAATAGCTATAAACAATTAAGTCTAAAAGTCAGATCAAAAATATAAATTATTGGCAGGGGGTGGGGAGTCAAAAATATATATGAATTATTTGCTATATGGTAGGCATAAGGTATCTTTTATATAGATAAAAACCTATATGGTTTTGTTTTCCAAGTCCATTTTCAAATTCAGGATTTAGTAAACAATATTAAGAAGTATTATTCTGTCAGAGAGAAGTATAGTGGGTAGGGCACTTGTCCTGCATGCAGTCAACCCAGGGTATCCAATAGTCTTCCAAGCACCATTAAAAGGGATGCCTTTAATGCAGTCAAGAGTGAAGACTCGAATAGCACCAGGACTGACTCAAAAAATCAGAAGAAATATGATTATTCACTACTAGCAATAAAATAATTGGGTTGGATATTAAAATACCAGTATATGTATTTTTGGGGAGGGGGCTCTGATAATCTTGTGATAATCAAGTTCTATATAGCATGCAAATGACAGAAAGATCCTACATTTTATCTATCAATATAATCTCTAGTGAATATTATTTCTTTTTTTGGTGCAAACCATTATATCCTCTATCTCAGGGGTCCTCAAACTATGGCCCTCAGGCCACATGTGGTCCACTGAGGACATTTAACCAGCCTGCCTGGTATTTTTGCCTCTGCTGCCTGTCCTGCTTAGCTGATCATTTTGCTTAGCAGCCAATTTGTCCCGAAGTGAACATACAGGTATCTTCAAACTGCAGGTGACTATGGTTTATAATTTTTTTTAACTATAGGCTGGCTCCCCAACAGTCTGAGGGTCAATGAATTGGCCCCCTGTATAAAATCACCACAAGCTCATCAGGTTAACTCAAATTCACTCCAATCTTTGAAGATTAAATACTACTTTCTCAGAAATCACCCTTGAATCTCCACTCTCCTAAGTGTACCTCAAACACTTTTCCAACCATGTTCTCTTCTGACATTGTCACCCCCCCTAGTCTCAGAGAATGTCAGTCCCACTCCCAATTATGGATTTTCACCTTGGGTTCACTTGAAATATCTTCGGAGTCCACAGGATCCTCTATAGACAAATGCTGGTCACACACTTCTTCACACACTTATACAAACAGTTCTGTACTTAGGTATGGCTCATCAATTTGATGTGTGAGGCCTGTTGCGTTCACCATAGCTGCACCCAATGAACAACTTCACTTGTCTTTAGATTTGCTAGTGACAACTCCATGACCCGAGACACGTGTGCCTGGCTTAATTAAGAGCAGGGCGTTGAAGCTTGCAAACACACCGTCGGTACTCTGGCCCGAGCTACAACCAGTAAGCTATTTATCCACAATTCAAAAACCCCTCCTTACCTGCGCAGGAGACACCGGGTCTTTGGAATCCACATACACGTCTCTGAGCAGTGACAACAGGGTGTTATCTTTCCGCACGATTTCTCCCTGAATCTCTGGATACTCTTAAGACAGAAACAACGTGGAAAGGGATGTTAAAGGTCTATCAAGTTACTAAGGTGCCCAGAGAAAAATCCCACTTGCACACACCCCAGGATTCCCATCCCTTAAATCGGTTCCAAGCTTCCAGAAGGAAAAAAACCCAGCAAGACCGACCTGATTGATAGATAAAGGCCGCCACCTTGGGGACGAGGAAGGAGGCGGAGTTGCGCGGGGACAGTTTCAATGTCATCGGCCCAGCCCCGCTCCCACCCGGACAGTGGAGCGAGAGTCCCAGCACCGAACCTGCAGGCCCGCAGTGGGCAAGCAGTTCCCAGGGGCCGCGATTCCCCAAGTTCTACCCCCACCCGCACCACTCACGGTTCATCTGCTCCTGCAGGAGGTTCTTGGTAGTGGGGTGCCGGGGCGCGGACAAGGGCTTCCTTTTGCTGATTTCGCGTTCGGCCCGGTTCTCCAGGTTGAAATTCCTCAGGGCGCGCGTCATCCAGGCCCCCATCATCCTACATGATTCTCACGCCACGCGTGGATTGAAACCGGCACACAGCGCCTCCGGGACGCACAGCGCATGCGTAAATCAGGCCGGCCAATCGGAGACGAGTAGGGAGGGAGGTAAAAGGTCGCGGAGCGTTTGTAGAGCGGCCCCTAGCGGTCTGGAGGGCAAAGACTGTGCACTCTGCTAGGCGCTGTCAAATGGAGTTCATTCAATCCAATGAGCCGCTGGCGGTTCTCGCAAAACTGGGCTGGTTCTCACCACTGTAGGGTCGTGGAGTCGCGCGGAAACACCTGGCCCGGCCTCATTGCAGACAGCATTCATGCCTCCAGAGCCAAAACTTCCCACGTGGTTTTAAAGGAGCAGGGTGGGTGGAGACTGGCCAAGGGATTTGACCTTGAGGTGACTTCCAGGGTCCAAGCAGAGGACCTGATAGAACTTGTTTTCCTGGTTGCCTTTTCATGCTTTGCTGGAAAGAAAAGAATCCAAATGTATTTATTCCCAATGAATGTTTGTTCTTGGCCACCTTTATTAATTAGAATTTTATTTAGGCACCTGGGATTTACAATACTTTAATAATAAACTTTCAAATATACAATGTTCCACCACCATGCCCACTACCAGTGTAAGTAAGCATCCTGTACCAATGTTTCAGGGTCCTCATCCTATTTGCATCATCACCCCTCCTTGGGCAAACTCAGTCTGAGCCCACTTTGTAATTTTAAGTGCTGCTTTTTATTGCTTTTCCCCTTTCTGATATATTTCTACACCACTGAGATTTTTCCCCCATGGTCATGTACGTCCAGATCTTGTAACTGGACTTAGGTATTTAATTTTTTTAATATAATTTTTATTTTGATCATAGTGTCTTACATATTGTTGACAATAACATTTTAGGTACATATTTACATAAAATCAGGGGGGATTCCCATCACCAAATTGTCCTCCCTACCCCTCCGTTTTTGTCCTACCTCCCATTTCCTCTTCCCTCACCCCCAGGGCGGCTAGAATATGTGGTCCCCTCTATATCCAACCCACTACTTAGTAGTCTTGCACCTGTTTGGTCTTGATGCCTCCCTTATCTCCCCCTCTAACTGTAGGCAGGACTAGCTAGTTCAAGTTGCGTGGTTTTGCCTGAAAAGGAGAAGATAAATAAACTGGGGTAAGAGTCTAATACTCCCAAAATGGGTGGAATCCTTCTAGAGGCTCTCATCATCGATTTGGGAGATGAAGGAGAGAAAGAAGGTGAAACACTCCACCTTAATTGTTGTTGTTTTCCTTTTTTCCCCCTACCTTTCCATACAAGTACAAGATCATGTCGTTCCCTAGCCTACTTTCTCCTGCTTTCCTCATTACACAGAAATAGCAAAGTATTACTAAAAGAGCCATTAAATAGCTTGAAATATTACTGGGACTTATATTGGAGGCAAAAAAAAAAAAAAAGAAGTGTTTTTTAGCAGTTAGTTAGGAAATTAGCCTGAAGGTGGCAGACTGCTCCAAGATTTTAGTCTTTAGGGCAACCATTCTTTAGAGCCAGCGTATTCATATTTCTATTGATGCCAAGATATTTTCATCTGCCTCATTAAATCTATGAGCTTGAACATTTATGGCAGCAATTTCACTCCTTATCTTTTCAAATAGTATAAGGTGAAAAACTGATTTTTATAGAAATCTCACCGTATTTCTGACAGCATAAAAAAAGAAGTATTAAAAATGCGAAAAATAGACAGGCTGTGGGAAATACAGAATTAAAAATAAAGGCTTGAATTCCCATATTTAAAGTATAATTTTGACTGAGCATTTAAGGAGAATTCATACCAATTGCACTGGCCTGGACTGGACTTGGTGTCTAATCACCAAAGAGAAGAGCCAAAGACAGAGAAACTACCAGAAATATATATTTGCTGTGAGGTGTGTGAATCATTATGGAAATAAAATATGAACCACTGAATTATGCATAATTTTAGCCTCTCTTGTCATAACATAGAAATTGACAGGAGCTCTGAACTCCCCACAAGACTTAGGCTAAGGTTCCCAAGCAAACACAACTAAGCTGTTGCTCAGACTTAAGCATCTCAGGGATAGAAACAATAATACAGTGGATGGGGTGCTTGCCTTGCACAAAGGCAACAGGGGTTCAATCTATGGCACCCCATATAGTCTCCTGAGCACACCAGAAGTGATGTCTGAACAGAGCCAGGAGCATCACTGGGTGTTGTTAAAAATAAAAGAACTAAGCACCTTTGGGCCAGAAGGGTGTAGAGTGGGTAGGCATTTTTCTTGCCTGTGGCTGACTGAGTTTAATCCTTGGCATCCCGTATGCTCACCCAGCACTCCTAGGAATAGTTCTTGGCTACAGAGACAGAGTAACCCCTGAGCACTGCTAGGTGTGTCTCTCCCCCCCCCAAAAAAAAAAGTAAAGCAAAAAGAACTAAGCATCTGAATAAAAAATGATGATAGGCATGTAGGAAATAGAGTCTATGAGAACAGGAATTTTTGTTTGTTTGTTCACTGTCATATTGAGTACTGGTACATAGTAGGCACTAAACAAAAATACAGTAAATGTCATTTGAACCTAAAGAAATATAAGCAGGACACCTAAGCTGGAGTTCAGGTCCTACATGGATTCTCTCTGCATGAACATCAGCCCTTCTGCCAGAAGTAAGGCTTTGTGAAAGTCATTCAGTCTGGTTGAATGCACTTCCTTCATCTTAAAATTAGACTGATGAATTTCACACAGCTTAATAATATAAAGTTGTTTGATATACCGCTAGCTCAGATTATTATGTTCAATGTTTACATTATTTTATATTTTTCCAAAAAAGCAGGGGGGGAGTTAGAAAATGAACCAGACAATCTGGAGCCCTGATGAGCAAAATAAAAATGATTCAACATCTCAAAGTAAGACTTATGTCATTCAACAATAGTTTAATTTTAAAAACAGATACTCAGTTTTGTTACCTAATTAGCATGTCTATTTGTTACAATGCTGGGACTTGTGATGCTGGAATTTGGAGCAGATATTAGCTCAGGGGCTCAAAATGTCACCTGCATTTTTCTGACTATCAAAATGTCACAAATAGTCTATCTACAGTGCTCTTTATGCACTTATCTTCAGTCCCTCTATTCTTTCTCCACCTAGTCTTTTTACCTTTGTGCCTTCCTTCCTTTGAATATAATCCACTGTAATTCTTTGTCTCCAAACGATTTCAGTCAATGACCTAGGTGACAGGTCAACCCAAGAGAGCTCCTAGACATTTCATTGGCCAAATCTCACATTAGTAGACATCACAGCAGATCCTAAGGATATGGTTCATCTTGGCATAGATAATTAGACTAGACTAGAGAATTAGAACCTAGACTCGAGTTTAGGAACCATGGAATTTATGAGTTCACGGAAGTCATTTACTAGGTTACCAATATTTACCCACTCCATTTTCATACATAATGATGCAGTATTATGGGTTTTTAAAACTTTGAGTAGTTATGTGGCATGTGGGGAGATTCAAACCCTAACCAAACTAGGCTCTTCAGAGATTCAATATTCACATTAACAGGTGCTGGTTCTCATCAGAGTTTTCAACCAGCAATAATCCCCAAAGCTTTGTGGGTTATGGCACTCACAATTTAATAATGGTGTTTTTCACTTTATCAATTTCCTATTGCAGTAAATAAACTACCACACAGATTGTTCCTAAAACAAACAAAACCCAAATTCATTACCTTAGAGTTTAGGAAATAAGGAATTGGGAAAAATTTATAGTAGATTAAAAATCAAGGTGATTTTTTTTTTTATCAAGGCAATCAAAATTGTCTTCTTTTTGAATGCCCTAGAAGAATTTTCTGATTTCTAAAATCTTCTAGAGCATCTTGGCAACTATTAATTGTGCCTTTTATTGTTTTCTATATCTCTACTATAACTCTTGTTTCAGTCCTTTCTTCTATCACTCTTGTCATGATATTTGACCTATATATGATCCAGTATATATTCTTCGTTACAAATTATTCACTTCTACAAAATACTGTTTGAAGATTCTGGAAATGACTAAATGAAAATCTTTGAGGGAAGCTATTGTTCTGCCTCCTATAGTCATAAAAATCTCCTGTATGTATTAAGAAGGAAAACTATTTTTTCAACTTACAGCATGATAAAAAGACTGGAAGTTGAATACATTTTTCTTTCTGGTGATGCAAGAAGAAAATTCAGATATATCTGCTTGAACCTCAGATCTCAAGAAATATGAGATGTGAGGATTTTGTTTTAAGCCTTTGATCCTGTGGTGATTAATGTTATGAAGCAGTAGAAAATGAAGATAACAGATAGTCTGAAGGTAAGGATAAAGATGAAGTAGGTCTCAGGAAATCAGGGCAATAAGCCCAGGCAAGACATGTCCTCTGCTCTGAATCTACAAACCCAGGCAAGTACAAGGATTACAACTCAGTAGAATCACACTCCACCTCTATCAAATGCTAGACATAGTTCTTAACTGCTATTGGAAGTACTAAGGGTAAAAACAGTGTACAATTCTTGTTACCAAGAGTGTGTACTTTATGTCATTAGATGGGAATATTAACAAAAAGAATATACTAGGAGCAAACTAGTGATAAGCAATTTCACATGAACATTTTGTAATAAATAGAAGTAATTGACTTTTGAAAATAACTTTTAAAGGGTCAGAATAATTTTACAAGGATAGGACAGTTGATTTACACACAGCTGACCTGAATTCAATCCTCAGCACCTCATACAGTTGCCTAAGTCATGCTAAGAATAATCTCTGAATGCAAAGCTAGTAAGGAGCCCTGAACACATCCAGGTGTATCCATGAAAGAAAACAAAAAGTTAAATAAATACATAAAAATAACTTTTGGGGAGACAGAAATAGTACTGCATGGAAAGGAGCTTCCATAGTTCTTACCTGAATCTAATTCAATCCCCAGGTTTGTGTCGAATGGGAACAGCTAGGAGTGACCCCTGAGTGCAGATCCAGGAATAAGCTCTGTCATCAGTGGGTATGGCTCCTCCAAAAACAACACAAAAACAAAAAATTATCTTTAAAAAATGTCCCCAAGCGGGGGCCGGGCGGTGGCGCTGGAGGTAAGGTGCCTGCCTTGCCTGCGCTAGCCTAGGAGACGGACCGCGGTTCGATCCCCCGGCGTCCCATATGGTCCCCCAAGCCAGGAGCGACTTCTGAGCGCATAGCCAGGAGTAACCCCTGAGCGTTACCGGGTGTGGCCCAAAAACCAAAAAAAAAAAAAAAAAAAAAAAATGTCCCCAAGCACTTTCAGAAATTATCTTTAAAAAATGACCCCCAGCACAGCCAGAAATAATCCTAACCACCATTGGTTATGTCCTAAAGCAAACTAAAATAAGAAAACAAACAAAAAAAAGATATATAATTGGTAACAGGATACAGACATCTGATTTTATTAATTTACCAATATTTGGTAAGTTTATTATGACTTTTTGCAATGAAATTGAGCAAAAAACTCATAATATAACTGTTAAATGCTTTGTGTATAGGATATTCTTGAAATTATGTCTCTCTCTCTCTGTACACTTCATTGCCCATGGCTTTCCTTTTATGATTTTATTCGCTCTGAAAAGTTGGAGAGTTTGCTGTTCATCAGAAAAGTGACTGTATAATCTTAAGTTGTTCATATTGGAGTCACTCAGCTCATTTCTGTAACAATTTCTGTTAAAAGGTCATTTTATTTTTATCTGGTTGGTTGAGCCAGATGAAAAGAGAAATGCAATTCATTTGAATAATATCATCCATCCCTGCTTCCTTGAAGCTTTCCTACCAAAATCAAAGTTTTGGTTACTGCCCAAGAAGTACAATGGATTGCTCTACTTTTTATACAAGATGAATTTTTCATCTTCTTCTAGACCAATAGGACAGACATAATCTTTACTTGGAAAATAATCGATTTTGGATAACTTTAAGATGAGTTACATTCAGGTTAATTCAGAATAGAGTTGAAAAAACTCTATTGATAATACTTTTCCCCAACACCCAGCCCTAATAAATATAAAAGTACTGCGTGGGGATGAAAAATGACTTTGCTGGTGTAATTAATTCAATTTTTTGAATATATTATCCTAGTGGATTCTCAATGCATTCATGAGTTTCCTTAGAAGAGGCAGAGAAAGAGTTGATTCAGAGGAAAGCTGACTTGCTGGTGTTGAAGTTAGAAGAAATGTCAAGGAAACAGATTTTACCCCCAGAAACTTCAGAGAGAGAATGGCCTTGAAGACACCAATTTGAGTTTAGACTTTTAGAACTGTAAAAGAAACATCTGTTTGGGTTGAAGCTATCAAATTTATTGTAATGTATTATGACAATCATAGAAAACTGCTATTTGCACTCACTAATGACTTGCCACAGATAAAATGACCAAATATTTCGGGGCTCTTTGTATCATATCTTTTGAATCCTTTTGTTTGTTTGTTTTGTTTTTATGGTTCTCAAGGCTTACACCTGAATCTATATGTAGAGATCACTCCTGGCAGGTTTGTGGAATCATGTAGGGTGCCTGAGATATTTTTCTGACCAAGATAAAAAAAATTCCCACAAGATTGAAATCAATTATCTTGGCTTGTTTTCTGTGCTAATTTGAGAGGGATAGTATCATTCATCCCTCTGAGATCTACATTGAAGGTGAAGATAAAGGTATAAGGATTCTGCATAGAAAAAATAGCAAGAAATAAAATAGTTCTGTTGACTCCCTGAGAGTAACCACTTTGCTCTAAAAGTTCACAGATTTATTGCCAAGGCTCATTTTTTGGTCTTGATTTTGGTCCTGGGTCATATTTGTAACCAAGTTATAAACTTTTTAAATCAAATAACAATGAGATAAAGAGTTAAAAAGTTTTTGATAGTTGAGTTTCAGTCATACAATGTCCCAACACCCATCTCTTTATTAGTGTTCATTTCATGCCACCAATTTCCCTAGTAACCCTCCTATGCTCACACCTCAACATCTCTCTTTTAGGCTCTGTGATTTGCTGTTATTGTTACTGAACAGGTATCATACATATCACTTTAATTCCTTTCAATTCCCAATTATTTTTTAGAGTAATCATTTCCAATTATTGCTATATTTCCCTCCATTATTTCTAATGTCTTTGTGTATTATTCTAAAAATTTGAGGTTGGTTTATTTTATCCCTCACATGAGTGTAATCATTCTATGTCTGTCCCACTCCTTCTGATGCATTTTGCTCAGCATGATACTTTTTATGTGTAAGCAAATTTCATGACTTCATTTTCATAACAGCTATGTAATATTTCATCGTGTAGATGTAGCAGTTTCTTTATCTACTAATCTATTCTTAGACCCTTAAGTTCTTTTCAGATTCTGGCTATTGTGAATAGTGCTGCAATAAACATGGGCAAACAAATGCTTTTGCTGCATTATGTGGGGGTAGGGTATATCCCAGAAAAGACATTGCTAGGTCAAAATAAAGTTTAATTTCTAGTTTTTTGAGGAAAATGCATGTTTTCCAAAATGGGTGGGCCAGTAAGCAATCTCACCAGCAGTGAATAAAAATCCTATTCTCCCTTCATCCACACCATCACTAGTTGTTTTTTTCTTGATGTGTGTCCATTTCTGTGATGTGAGATGAGATCACATTGTTTTTTTGATTTACATCTCCCTAGTAATTAATAATGTGGTGCATTTTACTTGCCTTTGGCCATCTACAATTCTTCATTTATGAATTTCTATTCATCTATTCTATTTTTGATGGTGATGGATGCTTTTTCCCTTGTTAAACTCTACAAGTGCCTTATGTATCTTAGATATTAGCCTCTTATCACATTCAATGTAGTCTTATTTGTTTATCTTTAAAGGAGAAAATTAGAATTTGGGTACTGCTGGTATGATACATTAAGAAGATAGATAAGAAAAGCCTAGCACAAGATGTAAGGCACTTGCTTTGAAAGCAACTTACCCCAGTTTTAACCTTGGAACTATATATTGTCATGCAAACATTACTTTTAGATTAACAACCGTATTTATGGCATTTTCTGTGAAAATTAATTTTTCTTTACTTTTTTTACTTCTTCACTAATTTCCCACCTACCTTCATTGCAAGCCCCATGAGAAAATATTATTACCACTTTCTTTGTGCATCTTAGCCCTTTTATGGTGAGTACCAACAGCACAATCCTCATAAATATTTGCTGCTAATAATAATAAAGTGAAGATTTACTATTTATATTTATTTAAAATTATGAACTGCATCTTAGCGGATGTTATTGATTTGCTCCTAATCTTTGCTTTATTTCTACACATAATCCTATAAGTATTTTAGGTAAATCATCAGTATTAACAAAAATATTATTTTAATCTGGATTAGCATGAAGCAGATTTGACAGTTTGTTGATAAAATTAGAAAGCCATGAGTAGAGACTAAAAGTTTGACTCAAGCAGGTGCTGTCCAAGATAAATACTTGAGTGTTACATTTAAATTATCACTATTTGCTAAAATTATAATCATATATAAGTTTGCACATGTATCTCTTTAATATGTATTGTAAAATGAATGTAGTTAACTATGTAATATCAGAATAGGAAACAATTATATTGTAAATATATTTTTTTTCCTGATTTTTTTTAAAGTTTTATTGTGACTGAAGTTCATTACACAGAATTATTTATGGTACATAGTGACAATGAATGAAGGGCATTCCCACCACCAATGTTGTCCTCCCTCCACTCCTGTTCCCAGCATGTCTCCCATATCTCCCTTCTTTACCCCACCCCCCAAGAATACTAGTGTAACTGGTCTCCACTTTACACTTTGTTGTAGCTTGGGTATCTATTCTGTTGTCATTGACTTTGGGTTTGGTGTTCCAGTCTGATCATTTTTTATTTTCACTACATGTTCATATGACTGGTCCTGGTATCATCATTTTCCTGTAAATATATTTTAAAACAATGTACAGCTAGCATTTTGATATTCAACATTAATTTGCAAGGGCTCCTTAATGAAGTAGTACTGATTGAGAGACAAAACAGTAATATATTTAACTGTATATAGTTCTGAAAGTTTGCAACTTGAGGTGAAGATATTATACCTGTCAAATCTGTTTTATTAGGACTATGAGATACATTATGCTTCCCCCACCCCTAGTTTCTGATAATTATAGCATATAGAATGGCCTGATCTCTGACTGCATCTCAGATGTATTTCTCTCCTTTGTCATTTTTGAACATTCTCTTTTTGTTTGCCTTTTTTAAGTTTTGGGACAATACCTAACGGTGCCCAGGTATTACTCCTGATAAATTCAGGGAATGTGAGGGGTGCTAAAAAACTAACCCAAAACAGGAGCAGGCAAGGTAAGCACCTTACCTGATGTACTCTCTCTCTCTATGGTCCCAGATGTCCCCTGTTATTAAGAACACCATTCATAGTATTAGGAGCTACTCTATTTTAGTATAATCTCATATTAAATAATTACATCTGTTATGATCCTATTCTCAAATAAGATCAAAGAAGAATTGGGAATTAGAACTTCTATACATAAATTTTGAAAGGCCATAATTCTATCTACCAAGCAGTATTATAATAATTATTTATATATATATATATTTATATCTAACTACATGCAACATTTGTTTAAGTCAGGCTCCTATTTCCTTATGGGGAAATGATCCTTATGCTAGTCCTTAACTATCAGAGAAAGTGAAATCTTTTACAACTCATTTTTAGCTCCTACTCAATAGGAAGAATGCTTTATTTAGGTGATAAACATTCATTAGTCCAAGTCCTTTTGAGTGAGGCCAATGGATTGGGTGGAGGAATTAGGATGATTTGGACAACAGCCTACAGTGCTCATGAATGACCCCTGGTTGTGCTCTGGGGACCATGAGCTTACTTATAAGCTCATGAGTTACTCATAAGGTGCATGAAAATACTGACATTTTTACTCTATGTTATTAGGTCATATAAGCAGGACCTGGACCTCTTTCTCTTAAACTCCTAGCTGCCATTATAAAACCAGGTCTGCATAGGGCCATAAACTTCCTAGTGGAGGAGACAGGTAGGGCTAATCTTAACTCCTTAACTAAGTTCCTTAACTAAGAGGCAATTGGATGATGATAAATCCATTCACTTTAGTGAGCTAAGAAGAAAGTTAAAACTCTTTTCAAGACTTAGCTTTTAGAGGCTGAAGCAATAGTACTAAGGGTAAGGTGGTTGGTTGCCTGGCAAAAGGCCAACCTGGATTGATCCCTGCATCCCATATGGTACCTTTAACACCATCAAAAGTGATCCCTGACCACAGATTCAGGAATACATCCATATCTCTGTCAGATGTGGGGAAAAAACTGTAGGTTTTAGTCCTACATATCACTCACCAGTAATGATACCTGGTGCTAAGGAAAGAGAGCTGTTTATCAGGGTGACTTTTGCCCTGACCCAGGTAAGTGTGCTTCATCTTGAATTTTCTTTACCCTAATTTTCTTTTTAATTGTTATTTTTGGGGTGTAACACCTTGTGGTGGTCAGGTTTTATACCTGGTTCCATACTGAACTCTTGGTGTGCTAAAGATCATTTGTGGAACTAGTAATCAAACCCAGGTAACCTACATGCAAGGCAAGTGCAACATAATATGCTACATCTCTGGCCCCAGTAGTGAGATATTATACTTAAGGATGGGAACATAAAAATTTTATTTAAGGCATCCCACTGCCACTCTTGATCTCCTGACTGTCTCTTGCCCCATCTCAGGATTGTCTACAAAGGGTGAGACCTTCAAACGCAGCCAGTGCCCCTACCATCAATCCTCCTCTTTGCAACCTGTGTGGATGCTAGCACATCTGCACAAAGACATTTCGATTTATATCAGATATTTCCAGGCAGATTAGACCTAGCACTTCTCTTAGAAAATATACAACTCAAAACTCAGTTGAACAAACCAATGAATTAGTTGTAAAGATTATTTTTATACTTAGATAATCTCATGTGTTTAGAAAAATAGAATATGAACCAGATATACCCTTTAGCCACCTTTTATACAATAAGTTCAATAGACCACTCTTAAACAACCCGAGACATCAGCATTACAACCCACTAAGTGCAAAGAAATTAAGGAAGACAACTGCAATTGGGGCTATGGAGAGAACCTCTGCTGCCATGGCCTGCTTGGTCTGGACATTAAGGGAATGCTTGGGGTACCTTAGGAAGGTGGGTGTGCAGATTTGATGATGGGAAACAAAGGTAAGAGACTCAGTGGGGTTCAAATTCTGTTCCATTTATTGAATGTTAAAGCTGGAATACTTATACTTAATTTTTTGGCATGGTAACATAATTGCAGACATAATATTAGTTCTCACAAAATACACAGGGAAAGCTGTTCCTTATGGACCGAGGGCAGCCTTATGTGCTTCTCTACTATCTTGTCTAAAGTTTCTGCTAACATGGTCAATATTTTCCAGAAACTTCTGTGTTTTTTTTTATTATTATAGTTTTGGCCTTGTTCCAGTTCATGCATTCTGAGCTGAGGCCTGAAATATTAACACTTAATATGACTGCACTTAGGCTAACAGAAAAGCTAGGTTTAAGGATGGTTAATGACTTTGTGAGACTAATAAAGAATTGTTTAAGCATACACAACTGTTCATGACAGGGTGTCTTTATAAAAATCTAAGTAGTTTTTAAGAGGCTCAAAAAAGGCCCTTAGAATATTTTTGAATTTATGTATCAAATATTATTTATGCCATGTCCCCTATCAGTTTCCACATTTCCCTGAGGGCCTCATGGAGAGAGAGCCAAGGTCTCTCAATGCCTAATGCCTTCCCTTGTGGGTACAGGTGGTTTCTCGAGTACAGTGCCCTCCCTTGAGGGTTCAGGCAAGTAAGACCTCTTGAGTATGGATGGTGTCCTCTTTAGGGTCAGAGTTCCTTACACTGGTGGATGTGGCATGGTGGACATGGCACCTTTCAAATTTCCAAGCCCGCCAAAATGCCTGAGCCGTATAGATGAGGGCCTAAAGTCAACACTCAATGTTTTAGCAACAGAAATCAAAGAGGCAATAGCAAAATTAAGCAACCTATAGCTGAACAATTCAACCAACTCAACTTTAAGAAGATGAGAGAACCTATACAAATGGAACTGAAGGCACCGAAAAACATGTTAGCAAGGCATAGTAGCAGAATTACACAGGTGGAGAATTACATAGATCAACTTGAAGACAAATTACAAGCCAGCATTGATAAAGAAGTCAAAAGAGGGGCCGGGCAGTGGCGCTAGAGGTAAGGTGCCTGCCTTGCCTGCGCTAGCCTAGGACGGACCGCGGTTCGATCCCCCTGTGTCCCATATGGTCCCCCAAGCCAGGAGCAACTTCTGAGCACATAGCCAGGAGTAACCCCTGAGCATCAGCGGGTGTGGCCCAAAAACCAAAAAAAAAAAAAAAAAAAAAAAAGAAGTCAAAAGAGAAAAGAGAGACAAAATAATGAAAGAAAATGTAAGGTACTTAATGAACAAAGACAAAAGAAATAATCTCCAAATTATAGGAATACTAGAAGGGGAAGAAAAAGGGCAAGGGAAGAACAAATAGTGAAGGAGATAAGTGCTGCAGGTGGCTTCTGTCCTACAGCACCAGTGGATTCAATGAATCCGCTTCAGGGAGAGTGGGTTGCCCAAGCCAGTGTAGGGGATTATATTGGAAAAATGATTACCACACAAGAAGTATGGGGACTCACATCTGGCAAGCATGCAACAAGTTTAATTTTTTTGAGCAGGGAGTTTTATAGAGGTAAAGCTGAGGTGCAGAGAAGAATGTTTACATTCTTAAAGGTGCAGAGAAGAAAGTTTACAATCATAAAGCAAAGTTTAAGAATTCTGAGTTGCAAATGAAAAGGTCACACTCAGGGCAGCTTTTAACAATTAACTTCAAATGCAAAATCAGGGATATTGAGAAGTAGAAAAAATCTAGGAACATAATCCCAACCAAGGTGAACTCTTATTGTTTTAGAGGTCAAAGAAGGGACCAAATTCCCTAAAGCAGTGGTTGGCAACCTACAGCTTGCAAGCCACATGTGGTTCTTTACACTTTGAATTTGGCTCTTCTGTGTGCCGGGCGGCTGCTCCAGGAGTCAGTACTCTGTTCCTAGCATCTGTCAGTGCGCGTCCTGTGTGACTCTCAAAATAAATTTCAATCGTGGTTTTGGTGAGATTTGGCTCAGTTAAAAAAAAGGTTGCCGACCACTGCCCTAAGGTGCAGCTCCCAATTTCTGAGAAGGATGGATACTCCAGGATCTGCACGCTGGCTATGCAGATTACCAGACACTGAGGCTACAAGGACATAAGAGAAAAAATATTGTTTTTTTTTATTTTAGTGCTAAATATTTTTCAGAAAAGGGGTTCTCTTAGTAATCTTTGATGCTGGGATTTCTAAAAAAAATTTTGATTGAAGCCAATTTTTGCCTGAGATTTTACAAAGGAAGGATAGCTAAATAATACAAAAAATGTAATACCAAGCATAGATTTATCTCTTCGGGAATTCCCCAACTATCCATGCAGGGGAAAAGGCGTCCATAGCAGGCCTTTTGAGAAACCCTGTGGGGAACATTTCAGTTCTTCACACCAGGGAAATCTAGGGACACATCTGGTGTGCTGAATTCTCCTAAAATGGAGATTTTTTTTTACATGTCGTGGAGGATGAGATAATAGCAGAGAACTTTCTCACTCTCTGGAAAGAGGCTGCTGTACAAATCCAAGAGGCAAAAAGAGTGTCAAACAAAATAGACTCTAACAGAACAAAATCAAGACATATAGTAATCCAAATAGTAAAAAGCAAGCAAACAAACAAAAACCACAACAAAAAAACAAGAGAGAGATTGACTCTTTAAAGCAGTATAGGAGAAGAAAAATCCGTAAGTATAAAGGAAAGAACATAAGAATCAAACCAAATCTCCCATTTGAAACAATCCAGGGAAGAAAAGTGTGGAATAACATATTTATGTGAGAGGGAGAGACAAAACATTCTTAGACAAAAAAGAACTAATAGCACTCACAATAACCAAACTGACTATAAATGAACTACTCAAAGATCAATTATGTAAATTAAATTTTCAATTATATTTTGTCTGTTTTTGTTGTTTGGGCCACACCCAGCAGTGCTCAGGGCTTATTCCTGGTTCTATGCTCAGAAAATCACTCCTGGTTTGAGGGACCATATGGGATGCTGGGAATTGAATCCACATCTGTCTTGGATCAGAGGTGTGCAAGTCAAAAGTGTTGGCTATGCTACCACTTTAGCCTTAAAATATTCAATTCTACCAGCAATCCTACACAGTATAATGGTACAAAAGCCTTTTCCATCAATACTTTTCATAAATATTTATGGACTAAACTCTCCCATCAAAAGTCATAGAGAAATGGGTTGGATCAGAAAATAAAACCAGGCCATGTGCTACTTGCAAGAAACACACTGAAAATTTCAGGATAGACAGAGTATCAGAGTAAAAATATGGAAAACAATTACACAAGCTACTATAAAACGAAACAAAATAGGTTGGACAGCCAAATTTATTTCAGGCCAAATTGCTTTCAACCTCAGTAAAGTACTTAGAGAAGAGAATGGATACTACTTATTTATCAGGGGAACAATAGACCTATAAGTACTGATCAACATTTATGCACTAAATGTAGAGTCAGCAAAATATGTAAGTATTTTTCTCACAAACCTAGAGAAACATATGGAGGGCAACACGATATTAATGAGAGATTTCAACATGCCACTATTGTCATTGGACAGATCCACTAGGCAGAACACTAGTAAAAGAATAAGAGTCCTAAATGAGAAACTAAAAAAACTAGGACTAATGGATCTGTACAGAACATTTCATCCTCAAAAGTTGAATACACATTCTTCTCAAGTACACATGAAACATTCTCCAGAATAGACTACACTTTAGGACACAAGTCTAAATTACAAAAATTTACAAATAAGATTTATACCAAGCACCCTATCAGACCACAATGCCACAGAGATCAAGACTGACTGTAAAAAGAAGAGGTGGAAAAAAACCTAACACTGGAGACTAAAGAACATGCTGCTCAACAACAACTAGATCAAAAAGGAAATCAAGGAAGCAATAAAGAGATTCCTTGAGGGACCCCAGGCCTTCCCCAACCCCCACCCTGGACCAGAGGGATGGATTGGGGGAGGGGACTGGTGAACTTCTGGCTTCCAGCATAATTAAGGACCCAAACTCCTCTCTGAGAGCCAGAAGCTTTAGCAGAAGCAGGGGGAGCAGGCATGGCTTCGTGCCAAAAGCTTTTTGGCCAAGCTTAGGGAAAAATGTGGACTCCAGCTGCCCCCACAGCCTTCTTTCTCCTTCCTCCTGGACCCCAGGGCTACTCCTGGCTGCCTACCCAGGGTGCCAGCAAGGTGTGTGCCGGGGAGAAGTTTAAAGGGGACCCCAGGTCTCCCCCAGCCTCCACCCTACACCAGAGGAGTGGATTGGGGGAGGGGATTGGTGAACTTCTGGCTTCCAGCATAATTAAGGACCCAAACTGCTCTCTAAGAGAAGCTTCAGCAGGCAGCATGGGGAGTGGCATGGCTTCATGCCACAGGCTTCTTGGCCAAGTTTAGGGGAAATTGTGGGCTCTAGCTGCCCCCCACAGCCTTCTTTCTCCTTCCTCCCGGACCCCAGGGCTATCCCTGACGTGCTTGAGGAAGTCTATGGCAACTTTCCCTCCCACTAGTCCCCATTCTCAAACCGTGTGGGGGCTATTGCCCCTACATGCAAAGTTTATTTAGATTAATAGGATATCATAGGATTTAATCCACTTTGCATTATACAGAATATAATATACTGTCCTTCCCCCTTTAGGTCACTACCTTTAAGCGCATTTCTAGTATTTTACCCACTCATCCCACCACCTATTACCCCACATTTAACTCTTTTACCATCAGTTCTTGGCTCCTCACAAGCAGATCATTATCCCTACTCAAGTCAACTGCCAAACAGCTCCCCAAGTGAAAAAATAGAGTCTCAGACTTAGAAGAAACCAATACTCTGTTGCTATTGATCTACTTTCAGCAACCTCCTTTCCTCCAGCTCCCTTCATTGCGTAGATGTGCTTGCTACCTCACTTGGTTTCTGAGAATTCCCCAATCAAAGACATTTCCTGATATGGAACTGTTGGGAGCAGTTTTGAAGACTCCAGAAAGCCAACTCACAGACGAAGTCGTTTTCTGGACTTAACACTCCTCTGACTATTTCCAAAGAGATAAAAGGGACATGTTCATCTCCCTTGAGTATCTTAAGTGTATTCCCTTAACAGCTATAACTCTTAATGAATATTCTTTTATATAGTGACAAGTTCACCCATTTTTTTGTATGTGTGTGTGTTTGTTTTGTTTTGCCTTTTTGTGTGTTTTATTTAATAGATAATTCTGTCAGAAGAGTCTCTCTGTTTAGAGTTCATGTTAGAGCCAATTTACCGGGATTATTGGACTTGTTCCCTTGACTCCCATATGCACCAATAATAATACCTTGTGGCATTCTCTCTCTTTTTCATAGGCACATTAAAATGGGAAAATATTACATATACAAACAAGTTCTCATCTAATAGAGATGGGAACACAAATTTTGTAATGCAGTGGGGACTTACACCCTGAACACAGTCATAATGACTTGGCTCAGGCCTCATAGGAACAGGCATTGCCCATACACTCCTTGACCAAGGATACCATCTGCAGAAACACCCAAAATTATATATAACATCACCAGGAAGCAAACCTCTATCAAATAAGACCCTACCTGGCATGAAATTACTCCAAAGAGGGTTCTCTTAACAACCAAATGACTTAGTAACAGCAACAACCCACTTGCAGGGCAGGGCTCTCTCTCTCTCTGCATTGCCCACTAATGGTGAGGTAAAACTAGAGGACTCTCAACATCATCCTGATTTTCACGAAGAAGATGCACAGAAACCAGAATCTTTAAATACAAAAACCTGACAGCAACAACAGTGAATCTGCAAAAATTTTTTTACCAGGACCACAGAGAGTGAATCAGGGGTTGGACAGCCTAGTATCCTGAAGCCCTGAGTCAGTGTTATGCCAGAAAATTTCAGGGGTAAGGTCTCCTTGTACTTAGGCCAAGGCTTTTCCCTTCCATTTCCCCCATATTTTGCTGGGCCTATGCAAACAACAATTGCCACCCACACTGTTTTTACTGTATTTCTTTAACTCTCATCCTTTAACAAAAATAAGAGCTTACTAAACTTTCTGCTAGTGCTTTAATGAGTTCTATGGTGATTCAATAATTTTCAAAAATGTACTTGCCACTGAACATTTTCTTTCCTTTTTCTCCCATCCCATAGTTTTTCTTTCAATTTTATATTTCTTTTTTTTTCTTTTAGTCATGTTGCTTTTGGTCTTCCTGAAACAATTGTACTATGATCAGTTATGTCAACTATGTGATGCATTTTCATCAATTAAAAAAATAAATGCCATAAAGGCACTAATTGTGGCAACAAAGCATATGAAAAAAGAAAACAAATGAAAAAATAGTTTATTTAATCATCCAAACATTGACACATTGGATTCTCTAAATGGACATATTTTTAGAATAAACTCTCTGATGTACAAACCTAACTGCATACATTCCCTTAATGATAATAAGTAAGGGAGGTTTTTCATTTTCACATTGAAATAGATAAATTGAATAATTTGTATTGAAATCTACTATTTCCAGGTTATGTTTATTCACCATTGTTTTCATTATCATCATTTAAAAATTGTGATGTAAGCTAAGTGCTAAATAGATAATTGAATCACAAAAGATATAAAAAGAAATATGTGAGTATCCTTTTTTCTAAGCTCAACTTAATTACTTTCTTCAAGTAATAAAATTAATTAATGTTAATCTCTAAAAAAAATTTATGGAGATGAATGATAATGAAGAAACAAATTACCAAATTTTATGGGTATAGAATTACAGCAAAAGCTGTAATTAGGGAAAACACAAAGCAATACAGGTTTATATTGGGAAAGAAAAAAAAGACAAATCAACAACCTAAAGGCACACTTAAAATATCTGTAAAATAGGGTGCAGAGAAGTGGCACAAATGATAAGGCGCCTGCCTTGCTCGCAATAGCCTAGGATGGACCAAGGTTTGATCCCCCCAGCATCCCATATGGTCCCCCAAGCCAGGAGCAATTTCTGAGCACATAATCAAGAGTAATCCCTGAGCTTCTGTGGGTGTGACCCAAAAACTAAAAAAAAAAATCTGGTAAACAAACAGCAAAGAACCCAAACACAAGCAGAAAAGTAATATTAAAAACCAAAGCAGAAATGAACAATATAGAAACAAAGAAAATAATACAAAGAATTGATGAAACCAGGAGGTGACTTTTTGAGAGAAAAAAATAAGATAGACAAAATGTTGGCAAGTCTCACAAGAAAACCCTAGGATGCAAGTATGGCTCAGTTATGCAAATTAATCAACATTATACACTACATCAGTAAAAGGAAGGATAAAAAACCACATGATCAAATCAATGTAGAGAAACCATTTGACAAAATCCAACACCCATTCAAGATGAAAACTTTAAAAAATAGTTACAAAAATAGTAACAACTAACTATAAAAAGCCCAACCCAGGCCAGAGAGGTAACACAGCAGCATTGCAAGCAGCCGATCCAAGATCTTAGGTGATTGGTTTGAATCCCGGTGTCCCATATGGTCCCCCTGCCTGCCAGGAGCTATTTCTGAGCAGATAGCCAGGAGTAATCCCTGAGCACCTCCGGGTGTGGCCCTAAAACAAAACAAAACAAACAAACAAACAAACAAACAAAAAAGCCAAAGCCAACATTATTCTTAATGGCAAAAAAACTGAAAGTATTTCCACTAAGGTCAGGCACTAGGCAAGGATGTACACTATCTCCGTTTTGATTCAACATAATATTAGAAGTCCTGGCAATAGCAATCAGACAAGAGAAGGAAATCAAAGGAATTGAAATCTCTAAAAAGGAAATCAAATTATTTCTATTTGCAGATCACAGAAAGACAATAAAGAGTCCACAACAAAGCTCCTAGAAACAATAAACCAATACACCAAAGTGTCAGCTACAAAGTCAATACACAAAAGAATATTCATTCCTTCATACAATTAATGATTAAGAAGGAAATCAAAGAGTCTATCCCATTTAAAATAGTGTCCAAAGCTATCTAGTACCTAGAAATTCACCTAACAAGAGACCTATACCATGAAAACTTCAAAACACTTAAGAAATAAAGTGAAAAAGACAAGGAAATGAAGAACATTTCATGCTTATGGATTGGAAAAATCAATATCATCAAAATGACCATAATGCCTAAATTATTATATAGATTCAGTGCAACCCCTATTTAAATTCAGACAATATTTTTCAAGGACTTAAAACAATCAATTATAATCAATTTGTGTGAAATCATAAAAGACCTAGCCAATCCATATTGAAAAACAAGAAACTGGGAGGCATCTTATTTCCTAATTTGAAGCTCTACCACAAAGCCATAGTGATCAAAACAGTATAGTATTGGAACAAAGACAGTCTTTAAGACCAGTGAAAAATCCCCATGTATATGGTTAATTAATCTTTGACTAAGGAGCAAAGAATTTAAATTGAAATAAAGGCAGTCTCTTCAACAACTAGTGTTGTAACAATTAGATAATCATGTGTAAGAAATTAAATATTGATCCATGTATCACACCTTACAGAAAAGTCAATTCATAGTGGATTTAAGACTTGAAGATTAGACCCTAACCCATAAAGTTCATTGAGGAATACATAGGTAGAACTCTCCAAGACTTATACCTCAAAGAAGTCTTTGATGATAGGATACCAATGACAAGAGCTAAAGCACCAAACCTGAATAAATAAGAATATATCAAACTAAAAAGATTCTGTGTGGCAAAAGAAATACGGGCTAAAATTAGAAGACGGCTAACTGAATGGGAGAATATTTTTGCACTCAACACATCAGATAGAGGTTTGATATCTAGGATATGCAAAGTACTCACAAAGGTTAAGTCCATCAAACCTAAATGCACCATAAAAAATGGAGAGAAAAAATGAACAGACACTTCTCTGAGGAAGATCAGATAGCCAGCAGACACATGAAATGCTCATCATCAGTTATCATTAGGAAAATCCAAATCAAGACAACAATTAGATATCATCTTACATCAGTGTTGATGGCACATGTCAAACATAATAAGAACAGTCTGTTGGCAGGGATACAGTGAGAAAGAAACTTTCATCCACTGGTAGTGGGATTGGCCCTGAACCATTATATTTCTGAAACCCCAAAATAATAGACTTTGTAAATCACAATAATTTCAATAAAATTAAAAAATTTTTAAATTTATTTGAAGAAAAATACCCATGATATCCATTTTAGTTTTATGTTTGATTGAACCCTTGCTTAATTTTTTTTTACTACTGTATGCAGGTTTCTTGGTCACTTGATCAAGTGTTAGGAGGATTGGTGTGCTGTCTTCCTGTGACATTTGTTGACTTATTTTGGGTAGAAGCTTCCCAAGCAGTGCTCAGGATGGGAGGGATAAAGGTGCTATTCCTGACAATACTCTTTTTGGCTATGGGTGCTGAACAGTTCAAGTATCCAGCATATATGAGGATACTGTTCCACCTGGCTTTACTGGGGTTCACCTGGGAGTTTATGCAGTTAAAGGATAAAACTTGGGGGTCTTATGCATGTAGTTTGTGCTCCAGTTATGTGAATTATCTCCTCTGATCACCATTTGTTTTTCTCATACACAACCCTGATATAGGTAATTTAGTAATATGTTTGTCTGTTGATATCTCTTTTCCAATACTTGATGCAAATAGGTACATTTTTTCCATCAGGAATATCACTGTGTCCACTGTTATCACAAACGTCCTTTAGGTATTCTTTGGAGCCTTCTTTTTAAAATCTCCAGCTACCACCACTTTTCATCTAGAGGATAATTCTTTTCTTGAATGTATAATTCTAGGGGGCTACAGAGAACAATTAATGGAGTTTTGGGGGAAAACATAGGGAGCTTCAGATGTCAGGACACTCTACCTTTTTTTTCAAACTTGAGGAAAAGGGCTCAGAACTTCTGGTTTGGACATTAATATTGGTTCCTCTGCTTCCAGGTAGAAATGATGATTGAAAGAAAGTGATAGCTGCATATAAGGGCTTAGGACAAGGGCAACCATTTTGTCTTTCTTCCTTAACACAAACTCCAGAAATAATGGAGTTTCCTGTGCTTGTGATCAATAATTGGCAACATCCTGGGAAGTGCAAATTAAAAGTGTCAATTAAAGCACCAAGTAAATATTCAATCTAGATAGAGTTTTTCTGATTACTAACTAACCTTGAAATTGTAACTACATTTCCCACTATGTTGTGACAATTAAAACCTGGTATAGACAGCGGCTCATCTGTTTGCACATCTGCTATAGCTGAATGTGCTCCACTTTTTTTTTGTATTTTGAAGTTTAAGTGTTTTTATTTTGTTTTTATTTGAGTTGGTGTGTGTGCACACATAGTTCTAAGATATAAACTCTGAATCCAGTTACCTTCTGAAACCAAAATTTATTTTTGAGCAGATTTTGTGTGTAAAAATATTGATTCTGATGTATCTTCTCTTTATTCCAGTGTAAGGAATTCTCAGTTTATTCTCTGTGAGGGAAAGAGGGATCAGGGGTAATTAATGTGATCCTTGTAAGACCCTTTTATATATTTTGGAACGACACAGCCTTGAGTACCCTACTTAAGAATCTCTACCTCAAAGTGCCAGGCATTCAGTGCATAATTCCTAAGAGATCTGCCAAGAGGGACCTCCTAAAATCAAATCAGTACTGCCTAGGTATGTGCTCCCTTCCCCCCAACTCCCAACCCTAAGGAAAGAAAGAAGAAAAGAAAAAACAAGAGAGAAGAATGAATGAATAAGAAGAAGAAAACAGAAAAACAAACTATCTCAAAGTCTCTGACTCTGACTACTTCAATTATCCCTTCCAGAAGAGACAGTTCCAGGAGGGGTAGAAAGAGGGTTTTTAAGTTTTTTTTGTTTGTTTGTTTTGCTTGGGACTACAGTCTTTGGTGTTCAAAACTTTATCCTTGCTCTGTGATCAGGATCACTCCTGGCAGACATTGAGGACCTTATGGTGTGCCAGGGATCAAACTTGGTCAGCTTTGTGGAGGGCAAGCTCCCTACTTGTTCTATCACTCATGTACACAAAGTGGTCTGTTTGTTTATTTTTGAAGCCTTATTTTACATCTGAGACTTCCTGGATGATGAAGTCTGTTTTTGTTTGTTTGTTTGTTGTTGTTGTTATTGGTGTTGGTGGTTGTGATGATTTTGGTTTTGGGGCCACACCCGATGGTACTCAGAAACTACTGGCAGGCTCAGGGGACCATGTAAGATGTTGGAGATTAAACCCAGGTATTCCGTGTGCAAAGCAAAGCCCTACTTGCTGTGCTATCTCTCACTCAAGCCTCTAAGTCGGTTTTCATGCCTGGCTGGCTGATTTATTTACCTCTCCACAAGCATGTAAACCCACAAAAAAAAGTGGGTTTTATTTTGTTATTCACTTTTTTTTAAAATAGAACCTGATGCTTTTTGTAAGGAAAATCATATTTGAGTGCATTAAAGTCCCCTGGCCACCAGAGCATGGACAATTCATTGGATCACACCCACACCTCTCAATGTAGGTTACAACTCTGAGTCAAAATGATTCTCTATCCACCTTTCACTTTTTGATTGCACTCTTTGTGCAATCTCTTTGTCTCTGGTCAGGTTTCTTCCAATTTAATAAATAAATTTCAATTCTATCCCCCCAAATTCTCCGTTCTGTATCTGTTAAAGTCAACTTTTTAGAAAAAGTTGTTTACATTTCCTATTCCAATTCTGAACCTCCCATTCACACTTCTGCCTCTTTCAATCAGGCTTCAGTCTCAGAGAACACTTAGATGAAACTGCCATTGACCTCACCAGGGAAGCTCAATGGAAAACCCAGGAGGATTTATATTTCCTCATTTACTTTAGACCTGTGTAATACTTGACCTGCCGGCCATGACCTTCTTTTTGAGACCTTTTTTACCCTAATATCTCTCTATCCTGGTTTTGTGTGTGTGTGTGTGTGTGTGTGTGTGTGTGTGTGTGTGTGTGTGTGTTTACAAATCTTCTACTGCCTCTTACATCCGAATTTCCTCCATGTTTTATTCTAGGCTTTTAGCTCATCTCATTCTATAAATCTCTCCTAGGTCATTTCATTTCATTATTGGCTTCTATTTTCATTTTTATTTTAATGATCTCAGATTGATTCGTCCAGTCTCCAAGAGGCACTTGCTGCTTAGACACTTCCTCTCTTTTTTTAATTTTATTTATTTTTCTTTTTTTTATTTAAACACCTTGATTACAAACATGATTGTGGTTGGTTTTCTGTCATGTAAAGAATACCCCCCATCACCAGTACATCATTCCCATCACCAATGTCCCAGTTCTCCCTCCTCCCCACCCCACCCCTGCCTGTACTCTACAAGGCTTTCTATTTCCCTCATACATTCTCACTGTTAGGATAGTTCTCAATGTAGTTAATTCTCTAACTAACTCATCACTCTTTGTGATGAGCTTCATGAGCTGGAGCTTCCAGCCCTCCTCTCTTTTGTCTTTAAAAATTATTGCAAAAATGTCTTTCATTTTTCTTAAGACCCATAGATGAGTGAGGCCATTCTGCGTCTTACTCTCTCTCTCTCTCTCTCTCTGACTTATTTTACTCAGCATAATAGATTCCATGTACATCCATGTATAGGAAAATTTCATGACTTCATCTCTTCTGACATCTGCATAATATTCCATTGTGTATATGTACCATAGTTTCTTTAGCCATTCATCTGTTGAAGGGCATCTTGGTTGTTTCCAGAGTCTTGCTATGGTAAATAGTGCTGCAATGAAGATAGGTGTAAGGAAGGGCTTTTTGTGTTGTATTTTTGTGTTCCTAGGGTATATCCCTAGGAGTGGTATACCTGGGTCGAATTGGAGCTCAATTTCCAGTTTTTGGAATCTCCATATCACTTTCTCTCCGCATCCCTACCACCACTGCTTGTTCTCAATCTTTGTGATGTGTGCCAATCTCTGTGGGGTGAAATGGTACCTCATAGTTGTTTTGATTTGCATCTCCCTGATGTGGAGCATTTTTTCATGTGCCTTTTGGCCATTTGAATTTCTTCTTTATTAAATTGTCTGCAGGACACAACTTTGAGTAGTAATTTTCTATACATAAACTCACCATATCCTCGAACAGACAAGCTCTTCCTCTTGTGCTTCTATCTCAGTAATGGATATCATCCTGCAGATGTTTAAAGAATAAACTGTGCAGTGTCTTTTACTCTGCCCCTACTTGATCCCCTACATCTTCCATGTTTGGCCCCTCCTGTCATCTCTTTATCTTGGAGTCAACTTAACTAAAGAGATGAAGGACTTATATAAAAGCCTGCTTCAAGAAATAAGAGAGGACACAAGGAAATGGAGACATATATCCTGCTCATGGATTGGCAGGATTACTATCATTAAAATGACTATACTCCCCAAAGCATTGCACAGATTTAATGCAATCCCTCTAAAGATACTCTTGACATTCTTCAAAGAAGTGGATCAAACACTCCTGAAATTCATTTGGAACAATAAACACCCATGAATAGCTAAAGCAATGTTTGGGAAAAGGAATATGGGAGACATTACTTTCTCCAATCTTTAATTGTATTACAAAGCAATAGTAATTAAAACAGCATGTTATTAGAATAAAGACAGATCCTCAGATCAGTGGAATAGACTTGAGTATTCAGAGAATGTTCCCCAGATATGCAATCAACTAATCTTTGATAAAGGGGCAAGAAATACAAAATGGATCAAGGAAAACCTCTTCAACAAGTGGTGTTGGCACAACTGTTTAGCTACTTGCAAAAAAGCTAACTCAGACCTCCATCTAACTCCTCTTTCTCATTTAATGTTGCAGTGTTTCATTAAAACATAAGCCATCTGGTCATAATCCTGATTAGCAACTCTGCTTACTGGTGCTTCACAATCAAAGGATGCTTCTTTTTTGTTGTTGTTGTTGTTGCTGCTCCATATTTCCTCATGTTCCACTTGACTGGTCATACCAGCTTCCTTTTTCCTGGAACTCATCAGGACATTCCTGTGCTCCCTTTTACTGGAACAACTTTTTCTCCATTATTCCTTAAAATTTCTACTTCCTATGCTCCCAGATTTATTTTTTTCTGTGAGATCTTTGGTAAATTTATTGAACTAGGTTGTGCTTCAATTACTTCAGTTGTAAAATGAGGATTATAATACTATCTATCTTGTGGATGTCAGAAAAACTAAACAAAATTAAGTGTGTCTAAATGACCAGCATTTAGCGGACAGGGAGGTAGTACAGTGGGAAGCTGCATGCCACACAAGTGCCCAACCTGGCTCAGTCCCCAGAGCTACATATGGTTCCCTGAGAAGGAGTCAGGAGTTATTCCTGAATACTGTACAATGCCAGAAGTAGGCCCTTAGCATCATCAAGTGTGACCAAAACTTCTCTCCTCAATAAACAAATAAGCAATTAACATATAAATGAATGGAATTTCAAATACTTAGATATAGAATTTATTAGGATTTAGTGTATAATAATTCTATTTTCCCTCAGTAGACTAAGTTTATATAGCATTTCATTTGAGGCTTCTCAATTCATTTAGAAAATCTAGCTGAGGACCAGGCAAAATACTTCCACAAATCAATTATTTTGCCTTTTTCTTTTCGTCTTTTTCTCCTCTCCCCACCATCTGCATTATACGAGGTCTTTCTACATAATTGTTATTTTTATTGTAATCATCTTTATTCTGAGTAGAAGCTAAAACTTTTTGTTAACAAAAGAATATGAATTCAAGATTATTGCAAAATGTTAATTGCAATAAATTATTGAGATAATCTACATTCTGAGTAGAAGCTCAAACTTTTAAACAGAAGAATATAAATTCAAGATAATTGCAACTTATTAGTTGCACCTTTTGCTAATTTAATTCTGCTTCTGCTAGACCAAATCGTTCATTGATTTGTGGCTTTTTACAATACTGCTAAGATTAGGAAGTATTACTAATGAAGTGTGGCTTTCATACCATGCCTGCCCAGTTTAGGTAGCAAATAAATCTGATTAGCCTGGGCAACAATCCAGCAGTTAATCAGCTGTATCCTTCTAATCTTACCGGATATAAGAAGCTAATTAGACAAAATTGGGTTCTCTTTGGTCTTGATATTTGTCTCATAGTCCCTGACTAATTTCAGTACCCCGTCATTATCTTTGAAACATAATGTGTATTCCAAACTTCCAAACTTCGATGAGTAGTTTGGAATACACATGTTCCAACTATGAGTTGGTAGAAGTCATATTTAAACCCATACATTCCCAGTGATAGTATAATACCTGGTTATCTTAGGGGAAGGGGTTGAGCTATATATATAGTGTTATATAATGTTATAAGTAGTTCTATCTTGGTTTGTGCCAACCTGTTGTTGCAAATTTTTTAAAGCTGTAATAAAATTTTTCTGCAGAAAATACAAAATTGTATACAGGATTTATGGGTGGGTAATTAAGAGGACTGTGTGAATTTTATTTTTATGAATAACTATGTATTATGGACAGAAGAGTTCATTGATCAGGATTAGAAAAAATATTCTGAGAGAATGTAGTAAATTTTAGGATGGTTTTACTCAGCTTATCTCCAAGCCTTCCCTAGATGAATGTACATATCTCCTTATCTCAGGTTCTCATATTGGTAGTTAGGCTTGATACTGGACATCAGTTTCCAGGAAGAAGGGTATAGTAGGCATAATAACGGCTTTCAATGATCTCCATGTCCTAATTTCTGTAAACTCTGAATATTATCCTTTATATGAAATTAGAGTTAAAATTGCAGTTGAAGTAAGATTGATATTAGTTCAGTGAGACTCAGGTAGGATTTTTAATTTACAGAACTGAAATAACAAATTTGTGTTCCTTCCAATCTCTATATTTGTGATATTTTGTTATGGTAGCAACAGAAAATTAATGCTAATAAATACCATTATTAGGAGTGAAGAAGACCCTTTACCTTGCTGAGTACCTGCTTACATTTGACTTCTTAATCAATGGACTCCAAATCTTTGTCTCTACAACTTTACCTATGACTTGCCTTTGGTTCTTTGGTTTTCCTGGCAAGTAGAGCCTGAATTACTCAAATAAAATTATTTGTTTAACTCCCTGTACCACAAATATTTATCAGGTATCCAATCTTGTAACTTTATGTCCCACCCCTCAAGAAAGCAGAAAAGCTAGTCAAAACTCCAGAATTAATCTTCTCCTTAACTATGCCCTCAATCTTCACTCTGTGCTATATTTCTAACACTTAAATCCTATAAAATTATAACAGTCCTAGAACAATCCTAATGGAAAAACACAAGAAATCTGATGAGAGATTTTAAAGGTATCAATTGCCCTGATAAAAGTACAGATGTCTTTGCTTGGCCTCTATAAATTTGCACCAATATACTTTGTTGAAGTTATTTCTCTACTAATATTATATTTTAATTAAAATGGTACCTAAAACTTCATATTTTACTGCTTCTTAACTCATATTCACCCATCCATTTCTCCATTTATCATACAATTAGTATTATGAGCAATTTGGGGGGTGGATTTTGGGCTATATTTGGCAGTGCTCAAGGGTTGCTTCTTTCTCTGCACTTAGAAATTACTCCTAATGCTTCTCAGGGGACCATATCGAAGGCTGAAGATTGAACCCAGTTTGTACCTGTGGAAGTAAAACACCCTACCTACTATACTATCTCTCTGACCTCACTTTTTAAATACTTGTGTTGAGCATGACACATGGCTCAAAAATGAAAGACCAAAACCAGGAGCAAAACATCTTACTATAGAAGAATGCACAACATAATAGAGCACACTGAACAGGTACACAGATTCAGAAACAAATTACTCTAAACTATAGTGCTACCTACCAGATTATGAAAGCTTAGCAAAATAACTAGTTTATACTATTTCCTTTCTAATTCTTTATCCCACTACTAAGATCTGTATTTCTGAGAGAAAGACATTGAACTTCAGAGCTGGAAACATGAATTTAAGTCTATTTTACTATTACATTCCTGGTGAATTTCCTGGTGAATTTCTGATAAAAGAATGGGGTGAAAAATACTCATAGTGAGGAATACTCAATTGTGAGTAGTGAAAATTAGAATCAATAATGTTCTGTAATACTAAAAGTACTATGTATATAGAATTCCAAGATTGCTTATGAAAGATATCAGAACTTATCACCTCAAAATATCTCCTTTTGGTATACAGGTTATATTTTACTGGGAAGCAGCAAATATTAAAATGCTCTTCTTTAATCTACTCCATGTGGTGCCTAAGTGTCCTTTTGTGAAGGTGTTCTCTTCTTGTTTCCTGTACTATGAGAACAACAGTTGTTTTTGGAGTCAAGGAGAATCTACTAAGATGGATCTGCAAATAAACCTTGCAAAGACTAATCATTTCTTTTTTAGTTTTATCCTTCATATTTAACTTCTACAATACTATTTCTACAAACACCAAGCCTCTTCCTTGTCCTTGTACGTCTCTACAATTTACTGCTTTCATTATGATGATATAAAAACTCTAGCTATATCTTCTTAGTTTCTTTTTTTATTCTGTGAAGAACACTGCTTGCATGGAAACAATACTGCATGAAATCAAAGTCATATGAACTCTCAACTAGTATTTTGTCTTTTGCCAGTTTATTGCATGAGTCTCAGTCATGAAACATTAGAGAATAGAGAAGAAGTGACCAAACATTCACTATATTCAAGGGTCCGGGCCAAATTTGGTTGTGCTCAGTTACTGAAGAGCTTATGATACAAGGATGCAAGCTTCACATATGTGCTCTACTGAACCACCTCCTCAGCCTCTAAATAAAAACTATTGTTTATGATGCAGGTTATATACCAATTCCTTTCTCTTTCCTTTAAATTCCTTAAAACTTCTGCTTTTTAATGGTCATAATAAAAGTTTTTCCATAAAACAAAAAAAGAATAACACAGAATTATTGTGCAATAAATTATTCAAGAATCAAAAATGGGGCCGGAGAGGTGGCACTAGAGTATGGTGTCTGCCTTGCAAGTGCTAGCCAAGGAAGGACCGCGGTTCGATCCCCCAGCGTCCCAGATGGTCCCCCCAAGCCAGGGGCAATTTCTGAGCGCTTAGCCAGGAGTAACCCCTGGGCATCAAACAGGTGTGGCCCAAAAAACCAAAAGGAAAAAAAAAGAATCAAAACATATAATCAAAACCCAGGAACCCCTATATGTATTTTATATAAGATAAACTTTTCATGTGTCCTATGTTGCTTTATGAAATTGAAAACAATTTGTTTCTATTTCTTTTATTTTCTTTTGGAGGAGGGAGAAAGGCACACCTAGCAGTTTTAAGGGATAACTCCTGAAGGTGTTGACTGAACCAGAATGTATTGTGTGCAGTGAAAATGCCTTATGTCTGTACTATCTCTAATGTAAAACTAAAAGATTTTGAAGCCAGTTGCATTAATCAATATTTTTCTGCTGAAAATGATAAAAAATAAATTTATTTACAGTTTAAAGAGAAATCCATAATTAATGAAATGGTGAGAAGTATGAGGGCTGAATCAAAATTGGGAATCTCTGACTAACGCATTATTAGCTTCTTCCTTGAACTTCCTCTCTTTCTTGCTTTATTTCCTCTTTGTTCCTCTTCACATGGTAGCCTCCTCACCTCAAACTAGTTTCCTCCTCACTCAAGTCTCTGACTCTACAGTCTTCAGACTAGAAAAAAAAATCTTCTTTTAGCTTGAGTTAAAATAAAAGAACATCCTTTAGAAGTCCTTACTTGGCTAAACTGATTCCCATTATATGACTATATTAGAAGTATGAGCACAGGGTTAGAGCAGGAGAGGGTCAGAATTAGATGCTGATGGCAAAACAATAGACATGATAGAGACATTCTTTCTTTTTCAATGCTCCCTCTTTCTGTAGAGGAGGTAATTCTATCCTCAACATTGCAGTTTTCATTATTCCAGGGGAAGATGAAGATGGGAACATCATGAGTTTAAAAGAATCAGAAGATTGATGATGTTTGAGAATAGAACAGTTTCTTCTTAGATTATCTTGAAGCATAGCTCTTAAGGACTTAATCAGGGGTCTCAAACTCATGGCCCGCGGGCCGTTTGCAGCCCTCCGTACAACATTTTGTGGTCCTGCCCTAGAGAAATCTTTTTTTGTTTTGTTTAATTTTGGTTGTTTGGGTCACACCCCCCAATGTTCAAGGCTTACTACTGACTTTGCACTCAAGGATCATCCCGACTTTGCCTGCTGCGGCCCCCAGGTAAATTGAGTTTGAGACCCCTGATAGATTTTATACAGAAAAAGGATCTTTCTATCGTGGCAAGTTGTGATGTTCTCCTGTGTGTATTGCACTGTGGAATAGACTTGAGTATTCAGATAATGGCCGCCAGACATACACTCAATTAATATTTTATAAAGGGGCAAAATATAAAATAGAGCAAGGAAAGCCTCTTCAACTAGTGATGTTGGGAACAACTGACCAGCCACATGCAAAAATGTGAACTCAGACCTTTATTTAACTCCATGCAGAAAGGCCAAATTAAAATGAATTAAAGACCTTAATATCATACCTGAAACCAAAAGATATATAAAAGAAAATGTAGGTAAAACACTCCATGATATTGAGACTAAAGCCATCTCAAGGAGGAAACACCGCTATCCAAGAAAGTGTAAGTAGAGATAAACAAATGGGACTACATTAGATTGAGTAGATTCTGCGCCTTGAAGGCAACAGTGACTAGGATATAAAGGCCAACAGCAGAATGAGAGAAACTATTCACCCAAAACCTACCTGATAAGGGGCTAATATTCAAGGAATACTAAATACTAACAGAACTTAACAAGACAAAACATCTAACAACATAAAAACATGGGGAGAAGAAATGAAAGACATTTCTTCAAAGAAGAAATATAGATGGTCCAAAGGCACAAAGTATTTAGAATACCTACATGAAAAAACACAACAGTCTACTGGTAGTTATCTCAAACACAATAAGTAGCAAGGTATAGTAAGGAAGGAAACAAACTCAATAGATGAGGAGAAAAACAAAAGCATTTATTCTCTTTTATGCTTCAAAGAAACCTACAGCAACAGATAAAGCTGTGTAGATTGAACAGATGTTCAATCAACTGCTCTTTATAGAGGTCTATAATAATGTTCTAATGCTTTTATCAACAGAAACAGGTGCAGAAAGTGTTTGAAAGCCAGGTTCCCACTACAGTGCTCATAATTAGAAGGTTTTAGTGTCTAGATTTTATTATGTTCATAATAACTCTTTAACTTCTTTATTCACAGGGTTTTTTTGGAGATATAGATTGGTCGCCCTAGTTTCACATTTCAGTGCTTTATAATACTAGACTCTAAATGCAGTGTTCAACATGGAAATGTCTTGACAAAATGCTCTTATTTATCCATCTTCCATTTGATTACTCCTGCTATTATGATCTAATGTCCACAGAGACCATTGAAATAAGCCAACTGAAACCCAACTACAAACATGTTTGTAATCATGGTGCTTAAATAAAGATATTATTAAGAAAAATAGAACCATGGTATTGAGATTGTTTACCTTATTATTTTTAACCCTATATGCACCAGTAGTATTAAGTGGCATTGTTCATTTTTGCATAGGCACACTAAAATGAGAAAATCTTAAATATAGAAACAAGTTCTTGGGGCCAGAGAGATAGCATGGAGGTAGTGAGTTTGCCTTTCATGCAGAAGGACGGTGGTTCTAATCCCGGCATCCCATATCGTTCCCCCTGTCTGCCAGGGGCAATTCCTGAGCATAGAGTCAGTAGTAACCCCTGAGCACTGCGGGGTGTGACCCAAAAACCAAAAACCAAAAAAAAAAAAAAGAAAGAAAGAGAGAGAGAAAGAGAGAGAGAGAAAGAAAGAAAGAAAGAAAACGAAAGAAAGAAAGAAAGAAAGAAAGAAAGAAAGAAAGAAAGAAAGAAAGAAAGAAAGAAAGAAAGAAAGAAAGAAAGAAGAAGAAAGAAAGAAAGAAAGAAAGAAAGAAAGAAAGAAAGAAAGAAAGAAAGAAAGAAAGAAAGAAAGAAAGAAAGAAGAAAGAAAGAAAGAAAGAAAGAAAGAAAGAAGAAAGAAAGAAAGAAAGAAAGAAAGAAAGAAAGAAAGAAAGAAAGAAAGAAAGAAAGAAAGAAAGAAAGAAAGAAAGAAAGAAAGAAAGAAAGAAAGAAAGAAAGAAAGAAGAAAGAAAGAAAAAGAAGAAGTTCTTATCTAGTAAAGTAGAAACTCATAAGTGTTATAGTGCAGGGGAACCTTTCACCCTGAACATTTGTCATGGGGACTTACTTAGACCTCAGTTTATCAGACATTAATCCTCCAACCCCGAAAATTGTATCCCATCTTCAGAACCGGCTAGGTTTTATGCACCAGGAATCAATCCCCCTCTGAAGGAGGTCTTAATGATACCCTGGCACCAACTTGTTTTAGGGTAGGTCCCTTGCAAAGAGGAAACAGCAACAATTTGCTCTAAGGGCAGGTTTTCCTGCCTTGCCATCTAACAGTAAGATGAAATCAGAAAACATTCTGTGACACTTTGGCTTTGACATAGGATCTGTGCAAAAACCAAGACCTCTAATTACAGAAGCCTGACTACTACTTCTACCTCGATTAAGTAGAACTTTTCCTGGAACCATGAAGAAAGATCTTGGGTTTGGAAAATTAGTATGTCTGGAGAATACAGTCTTATGACAGTAAGGTTCATAGGTAGAGACACTCTGCTTTTTTAGGCCAAGAGTATTTCCTTTCTAATTTTCCCCAACGTTTGCTGTGCCTATGAAAAAAATAATTAAATAAGATAAAACAAAAAACGAAAACCACCCACAAACAAAGAAACATGCTACACACATTTTTCTTTATTTAATTCTATTTATATCTATCTTCTTGATAAGGGCTTCCTCCTTTTCATAAAATCTAGAGACATGAAATACTTTGTTTTACCTCATAATTCTGTTTTTCTACAATTTGTAAAAAGAGAAAAAGAAAGTGGATGGGGCCCAGGGACCAATTGAGTTGGAAAAAAAAAAAGGTTAGAACTAAATACCCAAGCCAAAGTCAATGACAATAGAATAGAACAATAGAGACAAGAGGCCCAACTACAACAATCTAAACATAAAATAGATGTGTTACACTAGTAAACCAGGGGATAAGGGCAACAGTACAGTAAATATTTACCAAGCACATGGTGTATTTTGTTGATTAGACTGAAAACAATAGCAGTGGTACCAGAGTATGTAGCGGAGAACTATAGATATCAAAAGGTTAACTCTTATACTTTCCTCATAGCATAACTATGAGAAAGATGTTTCTACAGTATAACTGATTTTGAAAAATACTGACTTCTTGTTAATATTATGAATTAACTACAAGTGTACCTACAGGTAATTGAATAAGCTGAGTGTTAGTTATTTAGTATTTTCCACTTGAAAACCTAGATAATATCAGCCAAAAATTAATTTTGGTCTTGGCATAATTAACAATTATCTGTTCTCTCTAGA
This sequence comes from Suncus etruscus, assembly GCF_024139225.1. Classification (NCBI taxonomy): domain Eukaryota; kingdom Metazoa; phylum Chordata; class Mammalia; order Eulipotyphla; family Soricidae; genus Suncus; species Suncus etruscus. Next base: position 65,894,172 of record NC_064851.1, read on the forward strand.
AGCATAAAAATTAAACATATGGCTCAGTGATTCCTTAATTTTACCACTGCTCTGTAAAGAAAACCATGACACTGACATTCATAATACTCAACTTCATGTTTGCTATAGGACCAGGAAGCTATGACAGTGGTCCTGGATCTGAAGGAGACAATATGATATGACATTCTTTAATGATATAGCTTTTTTTTAAAATTTTTTATTAAGACCAATGTGAATTACAAATATTTCACAGTTGTATTTGAGGTACATAGTGACAGTGAATTAGTGTCCTACCACCAGTGTTGACCTCCCTCTACCATAGTTCCCACCATGCCTCCCATAACTCCATCCTTAGCCCTCTAGACTGCTAGTGTAACAAGTTTCTTTTGTGTATAGCTTGTTGTAGTTTGGGTCTCTTGATTCTATTATCATTGATTTTGGTTTGGGTATTTAGGTTTGACTATTTTTTTTTATTTCTACTCAATGCTTCTGAGTCTGTTTTGCCCCTGGGTACTATCCACTTCTTTTTCTCAGTTTGTAGGAAGACATAGAAATATGAAGCAGAACAAAATTATTCATATTCTATGGTTCTATAAAAATAAACATGGGTGAGACCCCTTGTGTAGAAGCTATAAATATAAGTAAAATTAAAAGAAGAAGAAATAAAAGAAGAAAAAAAATTTAAATTTAATAAATGGGGCCAGATGTGGCAAGGGTTTTTTTTTGTTTGTTTAGTTTTATTTTGTTTTCCATAGGTGCAGTAAATGTTGGAGAAATTAGAAAGGAAATTTCTTTGGCCTAAGAGATACAGTCTCTACCCTTGAAACATACTGTCATGAGACTGAATACAGTTTCTGGACATGTTAATTGTCAAACCCCAAGTACTTTCATTATGGTGCCAAGAAACGTTCTGCTCTGTTGCAGTTTGTCAAAGTTAGTCCTCTGTAATTAGAGATGTTGGTTTTTGCATAGATTTTAGGACAAAGCCTGGATAGAGTCTTTCAATATAATCCCAGGAAAAGTTCTGTTTAGTTATGGTTGTAGTCAGACTTCTGTAATTAGTGATCTTGGTTTTTGCACAGATCCTAGGATGGAGGGTCTTCTGATTTCATCTCAGATGATGAGGTAGGGCAACCTGCCCTTAGATCAAGATTATTGCTGTTTCCTTGTCATCAAGGTGTCATAAAAACCCACCCTAAAGCAAATTGGTGTCAGAGTGGTATTAGGACCTCCCAGAGTGGAGGGGGAGTTGATTCCTGGTACTAGTGCAGGGAACTGAGCCAGTGCTAAGGTTGGTACCCGAGTTTAGGGTTGGATGATCAATGTCCAATCACTTGAGGTCTATATCGAGTCCTCATGACAAATGCTCAGGATGGAAGGAATCCCTGTTTATAAAATTTATGGGTTCTTATCCCTATAAGAAATTATTTCTATAATAAGATTTCCCCATTTTAATGTGCTTATGCAAAATGTAACAATATTATGTTTGTTATTGGTGCTTTGGTGCTAAACATGCCAAGCTATATACAATCTCTGTGCCCTGGTTTTGACCTGAGCTCTAATCCCCAAGCAAGACATTTCTACTAGAATTTCTTACTAAGTTGAACAACTGTAGCAAGCAAAAGTCCACATTGAGGGGCCGTTGAAGGAAATGGGCCACATAGAATGAGTCAGCAGGAGCCATAGCTGCATCTTTTTGTCAGGTCGAGAGATGGGGGTCTGAGAGGGTGTCCTGCTTTGGGCACTGGGTGGCAGCTTCCTGGGGCAGGGGGATGTTTTTGCTTCCTGAGGTGTTATAAACTGAGAGAAAAGAGGGTTAAATAGGGAGAGATAACTGATCAGGAATGAGGGGGTGAGGGGACAGAAGGAGTTTTGTAAGGTGGTGAACAAGAAGGGGTAGAGGGATAATCTATAAGAGGGGTTATATACATATAGGAATAGATTATTTACAATACAGATTAGGCGAAAGTAGAGGAGTTCACTGCATACAGACAACAATTTATAGACAGACATTGGAGATCTATTCATAGGTTGTAGTTAGAGGCCTGACCCTATGGGATGGGTCAGAGCACTTAAAAATATAAAAAAAATTAATTTAAATTAATTTAAAAAATTGAGTTGGCACATCGGAGGGAAAAGGTTTTCTAATTTCTAGGCACTTCATCAATGGTTGGGATGAACTTTCCTAAATGAAATTTTTTGGGTTAGATTGTGTATGGAGCATTTTACCATAACCATAATTTTCACATTTAGAGTACTAAGTAATATGGTAGTGAGCACTATAAGAGGAGTCTACCCCATGTAGTATCATCTACAGTGTCTTGTGTAATGAGGTTCATTTCCTGAAAGGAAACTGAGAGTGTGGGTATTATGATATAATAGTAACATAGCCTGAATTGAAAAAGAAAAAAAAAAAGGAAAAATAGGAAGTAAAATAAAAAGATAATAATAATTTGCAAAACATACTCAATGAGCAGGGCTTGAAACAAAAGTCTATGGTGTGCCATTGCCTATTTCAGTGGTCTGTATGGTCATAAGAGTCAGGTCATAGTAGCAAATATAATCAAAAGACAATGGATAAATTGGAGTATTTTGTCAAGACTTTGTCATATGCACACTGTATTTGGAGTTTAATATGATAGAGCACTGAATTTTAAAATTAGGGTGTCCAACCTATATCTCCAAGAATCTCTGTGAATAAAGACGTTGTAGAGTTATTTTATACATAGTAAAATTAAGGCACTAAAATATACTGATAGTGAGCACTGTAGTGAGTGTCTTTGGCTTCTAATCATATTTTGCACCTGATTCTTTGTAGTGAGAGGTTAATTGAACAACTGTTCAGTCTAAACTGCTGTTCCCATTGTTGCAGATTTCTTTGTAGTATAAAAGAAAGTAAAGGAAGTAAAGACTGTGTTTCTCCCTTTCACTTGATTTGTTCCCTTCACCTTGATATACCCTGGCACTTATGGTGTTCAGAGCATCTGCCCTTTAGACCATTGTGTTTCTTCATAGAGTTATTCTAAATATAACATGTAAGTGATATTATTCTGTATTTATCCTTCTTTTTCTGGTTTACTTCACTTAACATAATATTTTCTAGTTCCATACATGTTGCTGCAAATTGCATGATTGTATCATTTCTTATTGCTATGTAGTATTTTATTGTGTAAAAATACCACATCTTCTTGATCCAAATATTGGCTATTTTACTGAGCGCTACAATGAATAGTGGTCTATATACATAATTTTGGATGAATTTCGATTTTGGGGACAGATACCCAGGAGCTCTATTGCTGGGTCATATGGCAGATCAATTTTAAATTTACTGCGAACCCTCCATACTGTTTTCCATAGGATTTGAACCAGGCAACATACCCACCAGCAGTGAATAAGAGTTCCTTTCTTACCACATCTCTGCCAATAGAGAATAGTCCATTATTTTTGATGTGTGCCAAAACTCACTGGTGTAAGGTGGTACCTCATTATTGCCTTGATTTGGATTTCCCTAATTATGAATGAATGTGAACATATTTTCATGTGTCTATTGGTCATTTGTTGGTCTTTCTCAGAGAAGAGTCTGTTTATTTTTCCTTTCCATTTTTGAGGATATTTTTAAGTTTCATGGAGCTAACCTTTGTGATTGCTTTGTACACCCTAGATATTGAACTTTTATCTGATGTGTTGAGTGCAAAAATTTTTCCCATTCTGTTAACTCTTCTAGGTTTAGCCCATATTTCTTTTGCCATACAGAAACTTTTTAGTTTGATATAGTTCCATTTATTTAGATTTGATGCTATAGCACTTGCCATTGGCATCCTATGATCAAGGACTTTTTTGAGGTATAAGTTTTGAAGTGTTCTGCCCATTTTTTCCTCAATGAACTTTATAGTTTCAGTTCTGATTTTTTTGTGTGGTTTTTGGGTCACACCTGGCAGTGCTCAGAGGTTATTCTTGGCTCCAGGCTCAGAAATTGCTCCTGGCAAGCACGGGGGACCATATGGGACCCCGGGATTCGAACCGATGACCTCCTGCATGAAAGGCAAATGCCTTACCTCCATGCTATCTCTCTGGGCCCTCAGTTCTGATTTTAAAGTCTTTAATCCATTTTGAATTGAGTTTTAAAGTGTGAGGTGGTTATACAGTTGTTCCAACACCATTTGTTAAAGAGACTATTTTTGTTCCATTTGAAGTTCTTGGCTCCTTTGTTAAATATTAATTGACCATACATTTGGGGATATGTCACTGGATATTCTATTCTGACCTGTTGGTCTGAGATTCTGACTTTATTCTAGTTACCATGCTGTTTTGATCAGTATGACTTTGTAGTAAAGATTCAGGTTAGATAAAAAGATGTCAACAGTTTATTGTTTTTCAATGTGGATTCCACACTAACTTTATAATTGATTGTTCTAAGTCCTTAAAAATGATGTCTGAATTTGGATGGGGATTGCATTGGATTTATATAGTATTTTAGGTAAGAATATCACTTTGATTATATTGATTCTTCCTATTATGAGATGAGACGTTCTTCTAATTCCGTTTTTTTTAAAATATATTTTTTATTTAAAAACCTTGATTACACACATGATTGTGTTGTTTGGGTTTCAGTCATGTAAAGAACACCACCCATCACTAGTGCAACATTCCCATCACCAATGTCCCAAGTCTCCTTGCTCCCCACCCAACCCCCGCCTGCACTCTAGACAGGCTTTCTATTTCCTTCATACATTCTCATTATTAGGATAGTTCAAAATGTAGTTATTTCTCTGACTAAACTCATCCCTGTTTGTGGTGAGTGTTTTGAAGTTTTCATGGTATAGATCTTTTACCGTATTTGCCGGCGTATAAGACGACCCCCTAATTTTTGCAGTTAAAATATAGGTGTAGGCCTATATTCGCTGTATCAGACAGAATGTTCCTGTGCTGCATGTGTTCCTGTGCTCATGAACCACAGTTCGCCAATCACAACAAGCAAAGGTCCAAAGGTTATACTGTAATAGATGTCCTCTCTAACTCTGACCAATCTGAGCATGCTTTTTACAGTGTAGATTCGGGTCCAGAACATTGTCTGATTTGCATGCATAAAAAGTCTGCTTGGATTGGCTGAGTTAGAGAGGCGGTCCGAGCAGCCTTGCAGTGATTGGTGCAGGATCGAGTTGGAAAATTCGTTTTGTGGCAATATTCAGACAATTTTCGTTTAGTGGCATATTGAAACATTTTTTTTGGGATATACTCGGGCGCATAAGACGACCCCCGATTTTCGGTTGACATTTTTTGTTTCAAAAGTCGTCTTATACGCTGGAAAATACCTCTCTTGTTAGGTTTATTCCTAGGAACTTGTTATTTTTAGATACTATTTTAAATGGATGAACTCCTTTATCTTTTTCTATTCTGTTTTGTTATTTGTATAAATGAACGCTCATGTTTTTGTGTATTAGCCAACCATTTTGTTGTATCAGTTTATAGCTTCTAGGATCTTTTCTGTGGATTCTTTAGAGCTTTCTATGCATATCTGGAATGAAACCCACTTGGTACTGGTGTATAATATTTTTGATCTGTTGTTGGATTCAGTTTGCTAAGGTTTTGTTAAGGATTTATGCATCCATGTTCATTACTGAGATTGGTCTGAAGTTTTCTTTCTTGATAGTATCTTTGTCATTTTGGGAATGAGTGTGTTATTAGATTCATAAAAGGAATTAGGAAAGAATCCTGTCTTTTTGATATTTTGGAAGAATCTGAGGATCAATGATAGTAATTCTTCTCTGAATGTTTGTATTGTTTTCTTTGTTTCTATGTTGTTTATTTCTGCTCTGACTTTTATTATTTCTTTTCTTCTACCTGTGTTTGGGTTCTTTTGCTGCTGGTTTTCAGGATACTTAAGGTGTCCATTTAAGCTGTTAATTTTGTCATTTCCTTTTTCCAAACATAGGCCTTTATTGCTATGAATTTCCCCCTAATTATTTCTTTTGCTGTATCTCATAGATTTTGGCAATTTGTTTCTTCATTGTCATTCATCTCAAGATTTTTTTTTTCTTCATTGATTTTTCTCTCTGATCCAGCTGTTGTTGAGAAGCATTTTATTTAGTCACTAGATGTTAGATTTCTCTACCTCTTCTTTTTTTACAGAAAATCTTGATCTCTGTTGTGTTGTGGTCTGGTAGGGTGCTTTATATAATTCTTATATTTGTGATTTTATGCAAGTTAAATTTGTGTTTTAAGGTATGATCTATCCTAGAAAATATCCCATGTGCACTTGAGAAGAATGTGTATTCTGCTTTCTGAGGGAGGAGGTCCCTGGATAACTCCATTAGTTCTAGTTCTTCACGTTTCTCATTGACGGCTCTTATGTCTTTACTAATATTCTGTCTAGCAGATCTGTCTAGTGGCAATAATGTTGTATTGAAATCTCCCATTACTATCATATTTCTGTTCATATGTTTCTCTCGGTTTGTGAACAAAGCCTCACCTATTTTGATGGCTCTATATTTGGTGCATAAATGTTGATCAACGCCAGTCTTTTCTTTTTCTTCTTCTTCTTTTTCTTTCTTTCTTTCTTTCTTTCTTTCTTTCTTCTTTCTTTCTTTCTTTTCTTTCTTTCTTTCTTTCTTTCTTTCTTTCTTTCTCTTTCTTTCTTTCTTTCTTTCTTTCTTTCTTCTTTCCTTTCTTTCTTTCTTTCTTTCTTTCTTTCTTTCTTTCTTTCTCTCTCTCTCTTCTTTCTTTCTTTCTTGTTTGTTTCTTTCTCTTTCTTCTTTCTTTTCTTTCTTCTTTCTTTCCCCCTCTTCCTCTTCCTCCTCCTCCTTCTCTTCTTCTTCTTCTTCTTCTTCTTCTTCTTCTTCTTCTTCTTCTTCTTCTTCTTCTCCTCCTCCTCCTCCTCTTCCTCCTCCTCCTCCTCCTCCTCCTCCTCCTCCTCCTCCCCCTCCCTATTTCTTTGGGTTTTGGACCACAGTGGTGACATTCAGGGGTTACTCATGACTCATGACTATGTGCTCAGAAATTGCTCCTGGCTTGAGGGACTATATGGGATGTTAGGGGATCAAACAGAGGTCTGTCCTAGGTTAGCACATGCAAGGCAAATGCCCTACCACTTGCACCATTACTCCAGCCCCCAGAGTCAGTATTTCTTGATCTAATGTTCCTTTGATTACTAAGAAGTGTCCATCTTTGCCTCTGAGTACTTTCTTGAGATTGAATGCAATTTGAACTGATATAAGTATGTCTGTCCCAGTTTTTTAATTTTCTAGTGGCATGTATAATTGATTTCCATTCTTTTATTTTCAGCCTGTGTCTATCCTGAACTTTTAAATGTGTTTACATAGGAACAGATACCTGCTATTTGTTTCCTGATCCAATTATCTACTCTGTGCCTATTAATGGGAGAGTTTAGTTCATTGACATTTAAGAAAATTACTGAGAGGGCTGTTTTGCTATTATTTATATAGGGTTGTTGTTGTTACAATTGGGGATTTGGTTTGTGTAATTAATCTCTAAGTAGCACATTTAGAGTTGGTTTGGTTAGCACAAATATGGTTTTTGTCTGAGAATGTTTTTAAACCTCCCTCCCATGTAAATGAGAGTTTTGCTGGGTAGTGAACTCTAGGTTGGAAGTTTCTTTCATTCAGTAGTTTAAATATGCCATTCCACTGTCTTCTTGCTGAATTGTTTCAAACAATTTGATTCTTATGTTCCTTCCTTTGTACTTGAGTTTTTCTCTTCCTTATTGCTTTGAAGACTCTTTTTTCTGTTTTTTTTTTTTTTTTGTCATTTGAATTACTATGTCTTGGTGTTGATCTGTTAGGGTCTATTTTGTTTGGTATTCTTATAGACTCTTGAATTTGTACAGTTATCTCTTTCCAAGAGTGGGAAAATTCTCTGCTATTATTTTCCTTACTACTTTTTCTTCCTCTTTCCCCTTTTTTCTCCCCTCTGGTATTCTTTTATGGCATAGATTATTTCTTTTGTCTTTGCTCATTAAATACCTTACATTTTCTTCTTGTTTTTGTCTCATTTCTTTATTGACTTTTTTGTTGTTGGCTTGTATTTTGTCTTCAAGTTTATCCCTGTGATTCTCTCTGTGTGTATTCCAGCTATTATGGCTTGCTAGCATGTTTTTTTTTAGTTCTCTTGGTTCGATATGTATGTATGGATTCTCTCATCTTCTGATAGAGTTCTTTGATTTTTTTGTTTTGTTTTTGTTTTTTGGCTCACACCCAACGGTGCTCAGGGGTTAATCCTGGTTATTTGCTCAGAAATAGCTCCTGGCAGGCATGGGGACCATATGGGATGCCGGGATTTGAACCAACCATCTTAGGTCCTGAATAGACTGCTTGCAAGGCAAACACCGCTGTGCTATCTCTCCGACCCCTGGTTGATTTGTTTGTCTATGGATTTCTTAATTTCTTTGGCTAGTGATTCCTTTAATTTCATTACTAAGACATTAGATGATAATTTTTATGTCCTCATCTATAGGGTTTGTGTCCTTTGGAGGACTTTGAAATTTGCTAGGATTTCTCTTCATATTCCCAGATGTTGGTGTCTTCCTTAGTTTTCCCATTGTTCTTTGGGTGGGTTGGAGTGCTGGAGTTTCAGGGTGTTTAAAAAAAAGTAGCCTGTTTAATTGTATAAGAGGTGGTTGAAGTTATATCTGTTTGGGGGTTTATTTATTCTAGTTAAGAGATGTTCAAGTATGAAAGAAATGTGTACTTGTTAGGGTGTTCTTCTGTATATTTTATATTATATTACATATTATATCATATTATATTATTACATTACATTATATTTATTATATATATATTTTCTAAGGGAGAGAAATGTTAGGCCTGCTCTGCCTAGAACTGTCTGGTATAAGCCAAAGTGTCTGCGAGATTTGTAGGGCAGTGGATCAATAAGCTTTCTTTCCTGAGTTGGCTCAGGGTTTTTGTGATGGCAGCTGGGAGGTTCAGAGGTAGAAGGGTGAGGGAGGGGCTATTTTACAAGCACTAAATTTACAGGGTGACCCGAGGGTTCTTGTGCCCCCCACCCCTGAGCTAGGGTCCGCAAGGATGGAGGGGATTAAAGCTGTTTTTATTGACATTTTTTTCCAGAGCAGGCTCTGGGCTTTGGTAATAGTGGCTGGGAGGTTCGAGGCTCTGGGAAGGTGGAGGCCTTTAATGATACAGTTTTAGTCTAAAATATGGTTTATCTAGAGTCGATCCCAATGATCTCTGATTGCCACGAAGCTGTTAACACAGGTTTTTATAAAAACTGTGATGATACTAGATTTCTATTGCACTTTCATATCTTGGTTCATAAATTAGCTGATAACAAATGGCAGTGGAAAGGGAGGGTGGATAAAACCTTACAGTGTTAGAAAAATTGTTTTCAATGTGTGTTGAAGTAAACTGGAAAAAATAGTACATACTTAATTAAATTTTAGCAGAGTTATTCAAAACATTGAAAAAGAGTTTCTTTTCTGCAATATCTCAGAGTTATAGTAATAACAATGACAGAGAACAGATTTTTAGTATTTCTACTAAGTCTTTTGATCCTGGCACCGTTTTCTATGGTGAACATTTGTTTTCCAGCTACCTAAGGTCAACTTTTCCTTCTGAAATTTCTTTCTGAAATATGGATCCAGGTCCCCTCTGTGATTAAGCTTCCTCTCTAAGATTCTTCATTCTAGCTAAAGGACAAATGTTCCAAATTAGAACAACAGAAAACGGAGGCATAATTGATAGTAACAAAGAGCAATAGATTGTGGTTTATCGATTCTAGCAGTTGGCACCTGATTACAACATTCCTGTGCTGACACATCCTGCTGTCATTGCAGCTGTGCCCAAAGAGCTGCAGTGACTCCTGCCAGCTTCCTGTCCTGGTTTTCTAGGCTAGGCTGTCCATCAATGCAAGAATTTCTTTTATCTGTCCATCAGATTCCTTTTTACTTATATTGATGGAGTGGTTTTTCTCTTTGTGATGAAAATACTCATACTTCATTTTTTCTTCCTTTGTTTATATCACATAAATTATAACAGGAACATTATTTTTATTAACATTGACCATAGAGAGTCCTACAACTGATGTGGTAACATATTCTAAGAGCTCAGAAACATATTTTTTTACAACAGGCTAGCATTCTAATGTACAATATCTCAACATTGCTTCAATTCTTATGTGGAGAAAATTTATACATAAAGGTATATCAGAGAAAAATAACACCTACATTTAATTGGCTTTTACTACACTTGATCTTAGCCAAAAGGCCGAGAAGTGATATGATTGGCTTTTAATAGCAGGGCATATTGGAATACATTCTTTTTATTAAATTTTGGTGGCTAACAAACTTTAGTCTTTTAGGAAATTTTTAATAAAGAAAACTTTTTAAAAGAAGAAAGTCATATTTAATTGGGGGCACACCCAACGGCATTCAGGGGTTACACCTGGCTCTGCACTCAGAAATCTCTCCTGACTCTGGCAAACATATGGGATGCCGGGGATCAAATCTGTGTCTGTCCTGGGACAGCAGCATGTAAGGCAAATGCCTTACACTGTGCTACCACTCCAGCCCAGGAAATCATTCTTAAGGAGTTTTTTAGAAAAAAATAATTCTCTACCTGAAGGCAATTTTACAAGACATTTTATGGACATTTTAATATCTGAGCGTGAGGGCACAGGGTTCAGAGCCTACTCCTAACTGCACTCAGGGGTCATTCCTGGTGGGGCTGCAGGTGGAGGTTCAAGGTGGACCACAGGTGGTGCCTTGGATCAAACCCAGGTCAGCCACATGCAAGGTAAGTGCCTTAGCCACTGTACTCTCCACAAATGAACATTTTAGTCTTCAATTAACCCTCTACGTGTCAGCACTATTTGTTGAGCCTTCAATATTGTGACAGGCATTGTGTTAGTAACACAGGAATAAAAGAGTCAACAAGACAGACCTAGCATGGACAAATGATAAATTCTTCTATAGCTACATACAGAGAGTTGGTGGCATAAAGGTGGCATTTTCCTTTGTAATTATATTCTTCGCTTTTACTATTTTTTCAAATAAATAATAGTCTTAAGCAATAGAATCCAATACACATAGTTTTACATATCTGAAGTATGGTCACTTGAGTCACAAATCTATCATGAATCTTCAAGGAGGATTTATTTTATTGAAATTTGTTATATCTGCATTTTGGGTTCAAAAATGTTTGGTATTTAATATTTTGGTATATAACAGCATTCACTGAAATATATAAAATTGCTTATGAAACATAGATATTTTTGTGCCTTTCTTTCATTGCTCTCATGTTGATATTTAAGACTGCTTTCATATTACTATCTAGGCTCACTAGGTTCCTAGAATCTGAAATCTGAAATCAAAACTATGGGAATGAAGTCAATCTGTCCAGAAGGGAAGGATTATAGCATGGGGGTGGTGGGTGTGATAGAAACAGTTGCAAAAAACCTGTGGTTGTGAAAGTAGAAAAATTGTTCAACCGGACAAATGAGAATGCTAAACACATCCCAGAACAGATGTGGACACAGGTTCTTGCTCAAGTGTGGTAAATCTCCAACTCTAGAATATGAGATTTTACATCCTGTGAAATTTCATTTTTGCTGAAGAACCCCGAATCTCTGCAAAATAGTTTCAATAGCGAATTTCATTTTGCGCTTACATCCGTGCTGCTTCATAGTACATCTAGCCATTTTAAAAGTGAATTGATTCAAATGTGAAATATGGAATTTTCAAAAAATCTATTTGAACACTCCAATTTGTTTCCGTGTGCATTTCAACATGTTTTACAGAGGCGTGAGATACATAAAATTCAAGTGGCACTAAGTGAGCCAGATCCTAGCATTGAATTTGGGGAGTGGGAGGGGTCTGGGGCCTAAGTTGTATTAAAGAACTGGTTGTAAACAACACCCTCCTCATTTTTCTGGTTTGAACTTCCATGGATCACAGGTTACATCCCTGTCATTTCTCAGCATTACTCAGAAGACTTTCTCGACACTCCTATAAAGTGTTATTATCCTAAGGAAGTTTTAGCAAAAGAGCCACTTGAAATAAAGTTAATGAATGAGAGAAGTAGTATGTCTGTCTTGAATAAGGGCAGGGGTTGGGGAGAAGGGAGATCTGGGGCATTGGTGGTGGGAATGTTGCACTGGTGAAGGGGGGGGAGTGTTCTATTTATGACTGTAACCCAACTACAATCATGCTTGTAATCATGATGCTTAAAGATTTTAAAGAAAGAAGAAAGAAAGAGAAAAAAAGGAAAGAAAGGAAGGAAGAAAGGCAGGAAGAAAGGAAAAGAAAGGAAAGAAAAAGAAAGAAGAAAGGAGGGAGGTAAGTAGGGAGGAAGGAAGAACAAAGAAGAAAGAAGAGAGAAAGAAAGAGAAAGGAAGGAAGGAGAGAAAGAAAAAGAAAGGAAGAAAAGAGAAAGAAAGGAAGGAAGGAAGGAGAAAAAGAGAAAGGAAGAAAGAAGAAAGAAGAAAGAAAGGAAGGGAGGAAGGAAGGAAGGAAGGAAGGAAGGAAGGAAGGAAGGAAGGAAGGAAGGAAGGAAGGAAGGAAGGAAGGAAGGAAGGAAGGAAGGAAGGAAGGAAGGAAGGAAAGAAGGGAGGGAGGGGAGGGAGGGAGGGAGGAGAGGAGGAGGAAGGAAGGAAGGAAGGAAGGAAGGAAGGAAGGAAGGAAGGAAGGAAGGAAGGAAGGAAGGAAGGAAGGAAGGAAGGAAATAGAGGCAACTTGAATTTCCTAAGTCCAGAGAGTCGGGACTCGAAGAAGTGTCAGAATTAGAGTCAGTTCAGCAGATTTTCTCCTCAGCCCTGGGAAAGGAATCTGGGCAGAAAAGATCCCGGGGTCTCACTTTTGGTGGGTGGAAAGCAGCTGTCACTGCAGGTGGCCTACAAGACCCCCAGCGTCGCAGGCATCCGCCGGGAGCCCCGAGAAAGCCGGAGGCGATGCGGAGGAGGAGGAGGAGGTGGAGGCCTTCCGGGGAGTGCGGGAGCGCGCTCCGACTGGCGGTGGCGAGCGGCGCGGGCTCACCGGCGCGGGGAGGGCAGAGGGCGGAGCCGCGCTCCTCCGGCTGAGCCCGCCCCAGGGTGCCCGCTCAGGTGCGTCTGCCGCTGACGCTGCCGCGGGAGGGACCGCGAGCCCGACGCGCCACCTGCAGTGCTGGCTGCTGCTGCTGCGGTTGCTTTCTATTGACTTGGAGACGCAGTTTCCCGGCCGGAGAGTCTGGGGCGCGCGCAGGCAAGCAGACACACACGCACGGGCGCGCGCATCACACACAACACACACACACACACAACACACATACACACACACGCGCCATTGTGCATCATCCCGGAGAACCCGGGGCTTGCCCTGCCGCCTCTTGGCACCTAACCCAGCAGACTGCTCAGCCCCGTCGGGTAAGCCTGTCTCTCTCTTTTTCTCTCTCTCTCCTTTTCCTCTTCGGGGTCTGCGTCTGCAACCGGGAGGTAGCGGGTGGGAGGTTGCTGGTGTGCAGGAGATTAAGAGTTGCTATGTCCGAGGCAATGCAGCCAGCCCCCCTGCAGCCTCAACCAGCCTAGGTTAGCGGGAGCCTATTACTACTCCGGTGACTTATTCTCCCACCCCACCCCTTCTACCTCCCTGCCCCCCCAATTCAGGATGAATTGTGCTCCCTGGTTGCCAAGGAGACTTGCTTTAAACACCGGGGTTTGGGACCTCTCTCAGAAGAACTAGGTTCTCAATGATGCTCTTATCTATTTTGATTATTTTGTTAAATGAAAATTTGCACCTTGTGGTCATTGGCATTCGGGAATCTGCATTTTAGGGGATGGTTTCATTCAACTTCAAGAAAAGCGGTAGTTGCACTAGATGATCAGGATTGACAAAAGATTTTAGATAGGATTGGATTAGATAGCCTCCACCAATGGATTGGATTTTGAATGGTGAATTACTCTCTTTTGGGGGGGGGGGGTTTGACAATATAAAGAAAATTTTGTTTTAAAATCCCGTCTTCCTCTCGGTTTTCGTCTTATATTTTGCAGTTCATGCAAGCATGGTTCTTTTATCTGTGAGAGTTAAAGATGAGTTAATTGTGGACCCCACTCGAATGATCTGTTGTAAATTAGCCAGAATAGGAATAAATATGAAGTCCCAATGTAATATGCTATCAATTGGTGATATTTTTTTTCTGCCAATAGTTCTGCATCTATCGCATCATTGTATAAGTGTAGTTTTCTGCACTTTTGCCCATTTCCTTTTTAGTATTTTAGGGCCACACCTAGCTATGCTCAGTGTTCAGGGAATCACCCCTGGTGGGACTATATGGAGTGCCAGTAACCAAATTCCACATGCGAGGCAAGCATCCTTGGGCTAAACTATCTCTCTGACACTTCTGTTGTGAGTTTTAACTAATAAATTAGGCCTTAATTAAAAACTCTTTATTAAAGAGTTAAGCTGCATTTTTTTTTCCTTTTCCTTTATCTTTTTTATTTTTCTTGCCTCCCAGAGTGGGTAGGTGACCCCAAAATTGTGTTTTCATTCAAGTTTCGTTGGTTCCATTTGGATCCGTGCTTCTATGGATATATAAATACATACAGTTATGGCTTGGTATTCTGGATTCTAAAATTTTAGAGCTTATGTTAAAATGTAGAGTAAAAATGACATAGAGGATGCTTTATAGATCCTGTTGATTTTTTCTGAAATGAATCTTTTGTCAGCATTTAGACCTAAGTGGATGCCAGTGTTTATATGTCACCTGAGGCCTCAAGTTCCTAGTGAGTGAACTTAACACACCTTTGAAGAGTTCGGAAGCTATTAAGCACATTTTACACTAAATTTTTGCTTCATTACAAGTAGACCTGACCTAGTAAAATCCACTGAGACACAGAGGTATTCAAATTTTTTATTTTATTTTCCCATGAAATTTGTCTCCCTTTCCTGTTTAAATGAGAACAGAAAGCCAGTAGTAGCTGAAGTAGAAGGAGTAGGTTTTATTGCACTGATGGGAACTGGAAAATGAATACTGATAAACATTCTACATTTTAAAATGTACTTTTCATACACTTCTTTTTAAAATCTTCATGCAATCTCAAGAGGTCAAGGAATGTTCTTCAGTTTAAATCGGAGGGACCTGAAACTTAGAGCCTGTTGAAGATCACAGAGCTAGTGAATACAAAAACCTGTTTTTGCATTTAGGTTCTAAAAAAAAAAATCTTATGTCTGTATTTTTACTGTGCTGAGGTGGATGTCCGATAGGTGAAATTGGGGAGTGAAGTAGTCCTAGGATGGGAATAATGGGGGCTGTGAATTGTGGCCCCTAAAACATAAAAATAAGCATAAAAGTGGGGGCTCCTATCCAAATGTAGTTAGTTATTGCTACCCCAATTAGGATTTTTTTTAAGAAAACAAAATCTTCTATATTTCTTAAATGTGAAGTGTGTTCTTAAAAACTGTTAGAAACACAATAAAAATAACTTATTGGGGCCCCACGTGGCCTGCCAATTTGTAATCTATGGCTATTGCTATTCTCGATCAATTCTAAGCTATTTTTATTTAATGGAACAGTGATATGAACACATATGTCCATCATTCTAAGGGTAATTATGAGTTTCCTGATGTTGATGTTAAAATCACTATGTATGTATTCTATACTGGTTCTCCAATTTGATTTAAGCTTGTTTTTGAGATTTTCTAGGTCTCTTTCATACCACTGAACAGAAGTGTTTATGCCCTCAAAGTACTGTTTTTTAATGTGGTGAAACAAAATGTATTTTTCTGGCTTGCTATTTTTTTTTTTAGACATAGGAAACGGAATAATAGAAAGAAAATATTTGTTGACTACATGTCATCATAGGGGCGGTAATTAATATAAAGAGGCACCCTGAGCGCAGAGCTAGGACATATAGCAGACACAGGTAGGACATATAGCAGACACAAACCTGGTGTAAGCATATTTCTACACTAGGACCCTTGCTGTTCCCCCAGCTCCCATTGCTCTCCCTGTGACCCCCAGCAATGCTGGGATAGTGGCACTGGTTTCTTATTGAATCGAACAGTTCAATTCTCTAAATTTTGGGGTCACCTACCCACTCTGGGAGGCAAGAAAAATAAAAAAGATAAAGAAAAAGAAAAAAAATGCAGCTTACCTCTTTAATAAAGAGTTTCTATTAAGGCCTTAATTTATTAGTTAAAACTCACACCAGAAGTGTCAGAGAGCTAGTTTAGCCACAAGGATGCTTGCCTAGCATGTGGAATTTGGTTACTGGCATTCCATATAGTCCCACCAGGAGTGATTTCCTGAACACTGAGCATAGCTAGGTGTGGCCCTAAAATACTAAAAATGAAATAAAACACTACAGAGTACCTCAAAATTTCTAAAACATAAATGGAACTGAAGGTAACATTCCATTGCAACATGCTGGCATAGAAAATACTATTTTAAGAATTCAAATATCTTTAGAAAAAGATTCTTTTATTATTTATAATTTTTATTTTGACCATATTGGCTTACATATCTTTCACAGTAGTATTTTAGGTACATATTAACATTGAATCAGGGGAATTCCCATCACCAAAAAACAGTTTCTTTCTCATTGTTTTAAAGAAGCTACTGAAATATCTGTCATTGGAGTTGACCTTGTGATCAGAAAGGAGTATTATTTTTGTTTGTTTGTTTATTCTGAATCAGATTGTAAGAGTTGTTCTTAAAAAAAGCAAGCTAAGACCTGGCCAGTGACTTCTAAAAGTTCTCTTCTAAAACCATACAATAGAAGTATGCTTTAATAATAAATGAATGCCTTTGTTTTCATTTCACCGAAGTGTATGGCTTCTAAGTAAAAAGCTATTCAAATGTTAGTTAATACTAATGTAACAAAATCCTGGAGGAGACATTATCTGTGTCCTCAAGGATTCAGAGCAAACATTCTGCTCCTGAAAATTTCTCCCCTTTTAGTATTTACTCTATACAAACTATTTCTTATATTAGTGTCACAATGTCTATATAAAATGTGCTTAATATTTCCAATTTACTTACAAAGAATCCAAGATTATGTGAAATTAAACTGGTTTAATTAAACTTTAAGCCTTAGCAACAGCTCTTATTTTATACTCATTCCTTGTGTTTTACCTCATAGAGATTATAGTCATATTCATAATTGTGATTCTTGAGACAACTGGGGTCAAATTTTTACAATAGGCAAAAATACAAGAGGTAACAGAACCACAGATAGAGAAAAGGAACACAATTAAGATTGTGGAGATGAGGTAAGTCCTGTATAGAAGGTTTAGTGTTTGACCTTGATGACTGGATCTGATTGTATTAATGAAGATTCCTTTATCTTTGAAGAGATGAGAGACCATTAGACAATCCCTGAGTTGAGAGGATAATGTTTTGGGTATCTTATATTGATGAGTTCATTGTTATTTCTGAAGGGATGGAAGAAATATGTTTTCCAAGGTAATATACAACAAGAAGATGGAACTGAGAATATGTAGGAGTGGACAGATAAAGGTGGTAAAAGTGTTAAATAGAAATTTTAGGTAAAAGGAAGAAACTGAGTTTAGTATTGATTCCTCTGAAGAATTGAAGATAAGGACCAGGAAGGATTAAAATATACCAAGCTGTTGAGCTTGGTACACATTAAATACTTATAAAGATTATGATATATTAAGGTGTTTTAACACACAATACCTGCTTCCTAATTTCCTCTTTTAATATCACTTCTTTGTGGGACAAAAGTATATACCAATTGAAGTCATTTGAAATTCACAAATACCTGAATTTTCAAAAGCAGTATAAGGTTTTGATGATAAGATACAAAATAAAGAATTCAGGGGTTGGAGATATAGTACATGCCTTGCATTCAGCCAGCTCCAGTTGGATCCCCAGCAACACATGGTCCTTTATGCATTGCTAGATTTCTGATACTTTTAAGCACTAATGGTGGCCTGTGTGATCCCCAGCATTGAAGGATTTACAAAACAACACCACATTCTTGGTCTTCAGATTGAACTACCAGCAAGGTTGACTGAGAATCACTGACAGGGATCCCAGGCCTCTGGAGCACAACCTTGGAAGAAACACACACACACACACACACACACACACACAGCAACAAAACATTCACACACACACACACACACACACACACACACACACCCATAGCAGCAAAACATTCACACACACACACACCCATAGCAGCAAAACATTCTCTTAATATGTATGCATACTTGAATGCAAGGGGACTCTTGAAGATTGAGATTATTTTTTCACAAGGAGTTGGCGTGGTGGGCCTACGCAAACAGAAGTAGCGGCAGCCAGGGACTACTCCCCGAGATACCTCTAACTGGGCAGGGTGGTTCAATACTTACTCCTGAAGATGTGATGTTGCTTGGACCAAAGACAAACTGGAGTCACCAGAACTATATTAGACACTACTCACAAGCCAATACAAATTTTTAATGTTTAGAGGTTTTTGATTAAAAAAAATCTCATCCCAGATGTATGGAAAAATTATGGGAAATGTAAATATTTTGTTAGCTACTTGAAAATCTTTGCAAACCCTTTTTTTTTTTTTTTGGAGAACTTTTTAATGATGGATAAATGACCTCTTGATCCTCATTGGGTCATTTATGTTTTATGGGTTATTTTGGGGGTATATATTACCTTTATGGAAATACAAAGTAATGTGACAAGGACCTGGTTTCAAGTGCTAGAACTACAGTGAGTAGGAGGGTGAGCTGTAGATTAGAATGGCTGAAAGATGAAACAAAAAAGAAAACATGTCATAGTTAGCTAGAAGCTATTGCTGAGGACATTTGACATGACAGGAGTTTGTTTTAAATTTGGAGCTATTTAATTCTCCTCAAGATGGAAGCATAATAATTTGCTCTTTATGTATTTCATGAGTGATGGAATATATTCTAAATAAATGATGTAAAGAGTTCAGCTATGTTCTTATGTGTAACTTTTTGGTGACAGTGGAGCTTAGTTGATTTTATATATATTTTATTTTTTGTTTTGGGGCCACACCTGGCAGTGCTCTGGGTTTACTTCTGGCTCTGTGCTCAAAATTACTCTTGACAGACTTGGGGGACCATATGGGATGCTGGCAATTGAACCTGGGTCAGCCTCATTCAAACCAAACACATTATGCATTGTGCTATTGCTCTGTTCCCACAATTAATTATATTTTTGTATCAATCAATCAATGCCTTAGATTCTCTTTCTTCTTTATAAAGCTTGTTCTCAGGATTTTTTGGATATCTTCTAATATGGAGAGTATAAAATGAAGGTATTTATTCTAGGACATCTTAATTTTGCCTTTTAGTGGAAATTAATCAATTAAATTTTATTTTCTTGGAGACTGAAGAGATAGTACAGTTTGTAGAGCACATGCTTTGCATGAAGTCATCCTATGCTCCATCTCCTGCACTCCAAATGGTCACTTGAACCCATCAGGAGTGATCTCTGAGCGCAGAGCCAGAAATAAATTCTGAGCACTATCAAAAATGGCTAAAATAACAAAAAAGCAAAAATATCTTTTCTTGACCATTAAAAAATAACTGATTTCTGATAGAAATCTATATTCCATTACCATCTACTAAGATCTCTTTTAGGAGATAGATGATACCTTCAACTTTTCTTTCAATTTCCCTTATCCTTGTTTTGCTTCATATGTACATTTCAATGCATGAATACATTTAACTTGAATTAGACACATGGCACTATAAATTTTGGCAAGTTTTTAAAAGGAACTTTGTAAAAAAAATAGCTTTGCAAACTTGACTTCAAGTTAGACAAGTTTGCATATGGCAAAAACATTGAAAGATCTAACTTCATCTAAAATAATTTTGAAGGGTTGAAATTACCAATCTGATAAGATGATTTTTAATAAAAGAAGAAAATCTTTGGCAGATTTCACAGTCTCTTGATTTTCTTCTACATGCTTATTTGAGATGTAATTTATTCCAATTTTTATGCCAGATGAGCTGATGCCAGTAACTTAGAATAACTTTTCTACCCCACACTCAGTGTATACACAGTACAATATGTTTTACATAGATCAAATAATAGTACCATCTTGACTGATTCCTTTAGTGGAATAATAATAATAATAATGCTAAAGAGACATATGCCAAAAGCAGGAAGGAGGAATTTTCCAATTTTTTAATGTTAAAACTTCTGATACTGGGCCCGGAGAGATAGCACAGTGGCGTTTGCCTTGCAAGCAGCCGATCCAGGACCAAAGGTGGTTGGTTCGAATCCCGGTGTCCCATATGGTCCCCCGTGCCTGCCAGGAGCTATTTCTTTTCTTTTTTTCTTTTTTTTTTTTTGGGTCACACCCGTTTGATGCTCAGGGGTTACTCCTGGCTATGTGCTCAGAAATCGCCCCTGGCTTGGGGGACCATATGGGACGCCGGGGGATCAAACCGCGGTCCTTCCTTGGCTAGCGCTTGCAAGGCAGACACCTTACCTCCAGCGCCACCTACCGGGCCCCTACCAGGAGCTATTTCTGATCAGACAGCCAGGAGTAACCCCTGAGCACTGCTGGGATTGACCCAAAAACCAAAAACCAAAAAAAAAAAAAACTTCTGATACTGCATTTGAAATTGTTTAGTTTCTTTTTTATTTGTGAGTTTTAGTTTTCCAAATATATATATTAGTGTAACATCACCAGAAAAACACAAGTCTAGTAGAAATGGACTTTTATTACTGAAAGGGTTAAATATGTCTGTTCTTAGCTGAAGAGACAATTTAAGGCTGGATCACAAATCTGTATTTGAGGATTGGCACTGCATGGTTCCCTAAAAATGAATGAGTTGGGAGCACTATGCTGGGAGTGAACTTTGGACAATTAGCTGAGAGGAGCCCAAGAGCACTGCTAATTGTGACCCCCAAAACAAAATAGAACAAATCTAGGAACATCTAATGGTGCCCGATATCTAATAGAATCTTAGTATTTATTTATTTACCTTTGCCTTTCCCTACCTTTGTCATCCTCAAAAGAAAGATAGAATCTATTTATATTTCATGTATATTTGATTTATTGGAAATTGCTCTAATCATGTTTTCAAGTCTTAGGACCTATCTATCCCTTTCATATAATGAACTTTTGAGTGAGCATAGGAGGTTTGGCTGAATCTTTCCCAGGAGAAGGACAAGTATCTTGGAGTAAAGTATCTTGGTGACTTTCTTGTCTCCTCTTTTCTGCACTCCTGGAATCCCAATCTGGCCAAAGGGAAAAATGGTGATGGTAAAGATAAACAGATGGGACTATATTAAACTATGAAGCTTCACTTCAAAAGAAATGGTGACTAAGTAACAAAGACTTCCACAGAATGGAAGAAAATATTCACCCATCTGATAAGAAGCTAATAAAAGAGACTTATAAGGAACCCATACAGCTTAACAAGAAAAAAAAATATCCCCATCCCAAAATGGGAAGAGATGAACATAAACTTTCTCAAAGAATAAATACTGATAAATGCTCCACATTATTAATCATTGGGAAGCTATAAATCAAAACAACAATGAGATATCTTATACTACAGAAACTGTATGCGTCCAAAAGACTTGTACAGATCTAAACTGTGTTTTTGGGCCCCAGAAGTACATTCCTATGAGTTCTATTTCTAGATCAGATGGAAGATCAATTTCTAGATTTTCCCAAAAGGCTGGATATTCAAAATTCCCACCATCAGTGAAAAAGAGTCCTTTCTCCCCATATCTGTGCCAGAACTGTGTATCTAATGGTGATTAAGTTAAATTATTTATTAAAAAATTTAAATAATTGGTTGGTCAGTTTTCTCTTGACTAGGTAATCTCAGAACTCTATTATAGGATCTCATCAGGGACTCCAATTATAGATAAAGTCTCTTGTGGAATTAATAATAGCAGTACCAAGTACCAGGAAGGTTCAGACTTGTAACCTTTTCTTTGAGGTCAAGTTCTAGTTGCCTGGATCTTTCTAGACAAATCTGTATTTCATTCTTGCTGGTTATGCAAATTCAATGAAAAGGTCAAGAGCTCACCAGGCTCAAAGTATAAACTCCTCAAGTGCACTTTTAAGTCAGATAGGATTAAAACCTACCCCCCAAAACACTATTTAAATATACCTTTTCCACTTTTTCTCTGCCTCACTGACTGCCACTTCTACTGACAAGAGACTACACACCATTACAAATGGAAGTCACTTTTCTGCTTTTAAAAATATGTATCATTTGGTTCTCTGACACCCTAGGATTTTAGATATGGTAAAGAATATCTTCACTTTTTTAAGGTCATCTTTCCAACTCAGGGAGTTGGAGTAATCCAGACACTATAGGAATTGTAGCAGTTTATTGCATTGTAACAAGAATAATGAAGAACACTTATAGAAAAGTTGTTTTGGAGATTGAAAGACGACCCAATGGCACAGTGTTTGCCCTGCATGTGCCTTTCAGGTTCTATCCTCAGCATCCTATATGTTTTTCAGAGAACAAGCAGGAGTAATTCTTGAGTGCAAAGCCACAAGTAGCCCCTGAGTATTATCAGTACAGCCCCAAACAAAAGCCCAGACAAACAAAAAAATAGATTAATTCTATTATATACATATTAGCATAGCCAGACAAGACCAGCTTCAGAACTCAAAATTGCATGAACTATACTTTTTACAATTCCAAGTTGTTAGTTTATATCATGTGATTTATAATAAAAGATTTCCTTACTGAAAAGACCATTGCTTTTGTTGTGCTCAGTCATGTACATATTTATACATATAAAAACATCCTAATATTTTTTGAAAAGAGTTGCAGCATTGAGAGTTTGAAGGTGTTTGTCTTGCAATACAGCTGACCCTAGTTTGATCCCTGGCACTACAAATAATCGCTCTGTGCACTTTTAGGACTCCTGAGCACAGAGCCAAGAATAATCTCTGAGCATCAGGCCTGTATGGCCCAGCTCCTGTTCCCCTAGTGTAACTTAATAATTCATTTGTATTTTTAGTGATTGGTAATAACATCTGTTATAAACAAAAATCATAAAATCTTAGGGATGTGAATTCTGAATTTGTGATTCTAGACAAAGACAAACTGTCTTTATTTGTTTATTTACTATATGGTTCCAGAATAGATCATTTAAAAAATGTGGTATGTAGTAGGTATCAGATCAGGTTGAAAATGAAAATACTGTAGTCAAGATGCTATCTGTGTCAAGTTTTGTGTGACAAGACCAGCAATCAACCAAATTGTATATTTAAATTATTTGTTTAGTTCTGGACCATACCTGACTGTGCTCAGGACTTACTCCTGAATGCACTGAGGAATCACTCTTGGCTGGCTTAGGGGACTATAGAGGGTGCCTGGAATGGTACCCAAGTTGGCCACATGTGAAGAAAATGATATATTCTTTACTATCCTTATAGATACCCAATATTATATTATTAAGGAAAAAAAACTCTACAGTTTTTTGAGAGGGGGGACATAACTAGCAATGTTCAGGGCTTACTTCTAACTCTATGCTCAGAGATCATTCTTTGAAAAATTCTACTTTAAATTTAAATATGCTCAACTACTTCCCAAGTGACAACTATCATATTATTTTGTAAAGTCAAGTTAATAATTGAGGTAGATGACTGAGTGAAAAAAATTATTTTGATAGAATCTTTCTTTGACTTGCTTCTCCATTTACTCCTCTTGATAGTTCCTGAAGATTCTTTTCCTTTAACTATTCTTTCCATGCTCGATAGTTGTGTAGATACAACACAATAACCCTTTCAGTACTAACATTTAGTGGTCTTTCCCTGACTGATGGTATGAATGATTGCTCTTTTTAGAATTCAAAGCCTAAAGAAATATTGAGTGAATATGTTATATTTTTTTTCTCCTAGGGAATCATTAATCACCTATATTCTGATTGGATTTGGGCACAGCTCATCTTCTTTAGCCTTGGATAAATCTATCATTTCTTGAAGATATTTAATATTATCTACATTCTAAGCTTTCTAACTGATCAAGTGTCATTCGAGAAACTCCCAAACACCTCTAAGGCATTTTTATTTATTTATTTATTTATTTATTTATTTATTTATTTATTTATTTATTTATTTATTTATTTATTTATATTTTTGTTTTTGGGCCACACCGGCATTGCTCAGGGGTTACTCCTGGCTGTCTGCTCAGAAATAGCTCCTGGCAGGCACGGGGGACCATATGGGACACCGGCATTCGAACCAACCACCTTTGGTCCTGGATTGGCTGCTTGCAAGGCAAATGCCGTTGTGCTATCTCTCCAGGCCCTCTAAGGCATTTTTAAATAGAATTTAACTGGATTTCTACTTATTTGTAAATCTTAGTGTCATCTGTAGGATTTTGTAATGAATTTTCCTCTTCTGACCTTATATACTCTTGCACAAGGTTATCAGTTTTTGTTTTTCATATTGTTCTCTAAGTTTTGCTTACCAAAATCTATAGTAAATATATTATTAGATTGTGTTAATATAAAATGTTAATGTACTTGATATGTGTAACTGCCAAGTTGCTTATTAGATGTGGTAGAATGCTTCAAAAGCACATTTTTTTTCTTTTTATAGATAGGTTTTGATTTCCTGATATTAAGAGATGACTAATTTGCATGGCTTAAATATGTAGTAGCATCAACTCTAAATTTTGGTTTTAAAAATGAGCCCCTGGCTTCCATGTTTGCACACTGCCAGCGCCATAGACTATTTTCTCAAATGAGATGTAAAAACCAAGATGTGAAAAATTATGGATACGGGCCCGGAGAGATAACACAGCGAGCGGTGTTTGCCTTACAAGCAGCCAATCCAGGACCTAGGGTGGTTGGTTCGAACCCCGGCGTCCCGTATGGTCCTCAATGCCTGCCAGGAACTATTTCTGAGCGGATAGCCAGGAGTAATCCCTGAGCACCACCGGGTGTGGCCCAAAAACAAAAGAAACAAACAAAAAAAAAACAAAATAAAAATTATGGATACACTGGCCATACAATTGATAGCTGGCAAGTCTATGCCCTCTTGAAGACATGCTTGCTACACCCATCACCCATGATTGCTACTTTGTTAATGACCCTGCTTCACCACTCCTCTATACCTCTCTGTAAAGACACCAATCTGACCAAAACTCAAAGTATGCAGGAATTTGCACTGATATCACCAGGCTGGAGTGAGAGCAATCACTCTCTCCTACTTTTCCGTACTTCCAGAAGCCTTGGAAGCAGAAGGCATGCACCACAAAAACCACAGTATCAGTTATAATGCTTAGAACTCTTTTTTTATTTAATACAACCATCCCCATAGAAACTCACCAGTTTAAATGCCAATGTGGATCTGAAGCCACTTACTGTTCAGAAACAAATGAAATAGCAGTTAACTAGAAACAAGAGCTTATTGAGCCTTCTGACAATGACTTAGTGACCTTTCCTCCTCCTCCTCTCTCTCTCTCTCTCTCTCTCTCTCTCTCTCTCTCTCTCTCTCTCTCTCTCTCTCTCTCTCTCTCTCGTTTTTGGGCCACACCTGGCAAAGCTCAGGGGTTACTCCTGGCTCTCTGCTCAGAAATCACTCCTGGCAGGCACGGGGACCATATGGGATGCCGGTATTCGAACCACCTTGGTCCTGGGTCAGCGCTTGCAAGGCAAACGCTCTACCACTGTGCTATCTCTCCGGCCCCTCCTTTCTCTCTTTTTTAATGGCTTTTCTTCCTGGAAACAAATGTATTGTGATCAAGTAAGTCAAGTGAGTGATATATGTTCTTTAAATAAAGTAAATTAAATATTAATCTTTTTTCTTTTTTTTGGTTTTTGGGCCAGACCTGGCGGTGCTCAGGGGTTACTCCTGGCTGTCTGCTCAGAAATAGCTCCTGGCAGGCACGGGGGACCATATGGGACACCGGGATTCGAACCAACCACCTTTGGTCCTGGATCGGCTGCTTGCAAGGCAAACGCCGCTGTGCTATCTCTCTGGGCCCAAATATTAATATTTTAAGTGAGCCCACTACATACTTTATCCTGGGATCAAGTAGGGAATTAGTGGAATTCCCAGACTCTTTAAATCTGTGACTTGGCTAATGTATTTTATTGGGACATTGTGTTCTTGGTGTTTCCCTGATCATTTTATATTAGCCTCTTTTTGGAAACCCATATATTGTGATTGCTTCAGAATTTTATGGCTTATAGTACTTCAATTAGTACTTATTGGTATATTATTTAATTTTATTCATGATACAGCAGCAAGAATGTAGGAGGATATCTTGTATATCAGATTAAGTGAGACTGCTTGATGGGTTGAACTGTCACTAAGATGTTTAGGAAACCCAGGTATCACTATAAGAACTTTTGATATAGGATGACGAATATCTCTTTTACTTATCTATCATCTGTTGGTTGATCTCAGGGATAGAAATGAGCTGAAAGTTTCAGGAGAGGGTCTTTTACATGATGTCATGGTAGCTACCAAGAAACATCAGGATCATCTCCATCTTCCTTTATGCCAAATTTTTATGCAAGGAAAGATAGCAGGAGTTTGAGTATATTACAGAGGATGGAGGGCTTGCCTTGCTTATGGCAGACCCAGGTTTGATCTCTGCCAGAGCATATGGTCTTCTGATCCCCACTAGAAGTGACCCCTGAGTGAAGACCTGAAAATAAAAAAGAATAATAGGAAAATTATTTTTCTTTGAGTAGATTCAGAATTGATAAGTCATTTTCTCAAAGTTGCTCCCAGCTGCTCTAATAGAGCAGAACTAAACATCCCTCTGAAGTATGATAAGACAAGATAGAAAAAGGCAGATAGAAAAAGCAAGAGCATAATATAGTCAGATTCTTATAATATAGTCAGAATTTTCTTCACTGAAAACTGAGGATGCTTCACATGTATAAATTTGAATAGCCTTAAGAATGGCGAGAAAATAATTATGTGGAAATATATCTCTTTCAATGTGATTTTTATATTTAAAAGTGTTCTTTTGCTGGTTTTTAATAGGGAATTTTTGAACATTGTTTCAACTGAGAATTTGTTTTATAAGACTATATATTCTAGGAACTTTCTTTAGAAAGGTAATATACATCATTATTCTATAAATATGTTCAGAAGTTTATAGCTAAACATATCTTTAGAATGATTTGGAGTTGCTTTGTTTTTTATGTACTGTGTTGAAATGGGTTTGATACTGAGGCTATCTTTATTTTCTTCTCTTTTTCTGTCACTATTTATTTTAGAAATCCTTTCCTAGGCAATTCTCTGATTTATTTGATTGGGAGCCAGATTTTATATTCCAGTAGTTATCTGTCCTCTTGTTATTCATACTTTCAAAGAGTTAATTGTACTTTCTGAATTAGGCCTCAGCTTTTATCTTTTTTAATCATTCACATTTAATAAACAATAGCAAGTTAACTCAGATTTTAAAAAATACATATCTCTGGATAATCAGTGAACATTTAAACATTGAAGTTTCATAAAACATTGCATCTGGCTAAAAGTAATGATATGTGATTGACTTCTTCAATAGTGAGACAGACATTCTGATTTTCTTCTTAAATTTTTACACAACTTCTCAGGTGGACTACTTCAGAGAGCCTCAATAATAAATGTCCCCATTTGTAAATTAATCTACATACTTTATTTCCAACACTGGTGAATGGATATGAAAAAGGACATCCATGTGAATTAATAAACCAAGCCAGTCATGAGGGAGAAAAATCATTGAGTTAGGGGGATTCTCGTCTTGTGGTCTCTTGGTCTGCCAACCTGAAACCTCTTTATTTACCATTTCAAATTCAGCTGGGCATGAGAGGGTCAAGTGAGAGACAAAAGTACCTATATCAAGCTAATTTAGTCTAGGTGGACTTTTACATATCAAAGGGATAGGTGAAAGGAAAGAGGAAGTTGGGGACTGCCTTTGTTTTAGGTAAAAGCAGAGTATAATCTAATACTCATTATTGTTCAATTTTGAAATAGTTATATTGATTCA
The DNA here is from genome assembly GCF_024139225.1 of Suncus etruscus. NCBI lineage: Eukaryota > Metazoa > Chordata > Mammalia > Eulipotyphla > Soricidae > Suncus > Suncus etruscus. The sequence goes on from NC_064851.1 coordinate 65,922,064, forward strand.
AATGTAAATTTTTAAATAAAATGAAATTAGATGCATATTTTATATCTCTTAATAGAGAATTAGATGTAGAGAATTGATGGTGATCACATGGTATTATATAAGCCAACATTAAAATGGTATTTCTATTGTGGATGAAATCTTTTAAGTCATTGATTTAAAAGGTTGGTAGTGAACTGCTACAGAATAGTATAGAGCTTTATGACAGGATTTTGGGAACAGAGAAAAGACAATTTTGAATTGTCATTTGTTATTTAGATTTCTTCTCTTTTTTTCGGAGAGTGTTCCTATGAGACTCCACTTTTCTGTTTTGTTTTGGGACACATCTGACTGTGCTCAGAGCTTATCCCTGGCTCTGAGCTCAGAAATCAGTTCTGGTGGTGTGTGGAGTTCATAGGGGATGCTAGAGATAGAACTCAGTTCACAGAGAACAAGGCAAATACTCTACCAACTATAAGTATTCTTGCCCTAGGCTCTATATTTTTAAACAGACTTTTAAATGTAATAATCTGTGCTTGGAGACTGGCTGGAACCCTGTGACTATGCAGAGAATATCATGACTTTCTTAAATCATAGAATGTACAAGAACATTTGACTATCATATATTTTGAAGAGATCAGCAATTGTTAAGTACTGGTATGTAAGTAAGAAGACAAAAACTACTTGTGATGATATAGTTTGTGAAATAATAAGTGAATTTTGGGCATCAATTAAAGTGATCAGAACTCTTCAAGGTGAGGATGTTGCCCAATTATAACAAGTTTACTTTGTCGTATACAAGAGAAGGGCATATATCATAGAATTTTTGTGTGTCTGGCTATTTTGTCATCATTATTACTGTTGTGATATTTTATCTAAAATTGAGTTATTAACACAAACTTAGTCTCTATTGCAGTAAATTTTTAATTAGCAGTATTTTTGAGCTGAAGAAAAGTCTATGACTATTTTAGAATTGGAATTGATTCTTCAGTTACCTTTTACTATTTAGAAAATTAGGTGAAATGCTCTTTTTATAATTGGCCTTATTAGAATTTGGGTGCAATTGTCTATATTTTATGTTAAAAACAGAAAAAATATATGTATATGCACATAATGGAGAGAGGGAGAGGAGAGATAGGTAAAGAGGATGAGTGAGAGCAAAAGTGAGAGATAGAGGACTGTTCAGTTGCATTAAACATTAGCTGATTTTGAAGCTGTACCCTCATTAGGTGGTTAGCACCTGACCATTTTGCCAAAATCATCTTTTTGGCCATCTGTGCCAAAATTACTTGTTGGAAGTAATAGCCTTGGACACAATCACTATTCTAATGTGTATTTCTAAGTAGTGATTTAATGATAATGACCACATAGGAAAGTTCAGTGGCCAAATGTGCAGACTAAATAAAAGAGACTAATACAAAAATTAAAATGTACAACTGTAAAAAAGAAAAATCTTTGACACCATGAAATGAGAGCAAGTATTATTTAATCTTCAGATAAGAAAGTAAATGATCTATTTTCATTTTCTTATAATAATTTTTTCCTAAGGAGAAATAACTCACAAGACTGAAATTTGGGGGGGTATTGGGCCACACCTGATGACACTCAGGGGTTACTCCTGGCTATAGGCTCAGAAATCGCTCCTGGCTTGGGGGAACATATGGAATGCCGGGGATAGAACTGAGGTCTGTCCTGGATCAGCCACATGCAAGGCTAACACCCTACCATTGTGCCATCACTCTGGCCCCAAGACTGATATTTTTTTTTCCTTTTTGGGCCACATGCAGTGATACTCGGGGTTACTCCTGGCTATGTGCTCAGAAATTGCTCTTTTTTTTTTTTTTTTTTTTTTTTTGGTTTTTGGGCCACACCCTGTGACGCTCAGGGGTTACTCCTGGCTATGCGCTCAGAAGTTGCTCCTGGCTTCTTGGGGGACCATATGGGATGCCGGGGGATCGAACCGCGGTCCGTCCTAGGCTAGCGCAGGCAAGGCAGGCACCTTACCTCCAGCGCCACCGCCCGGCCCCCCCCCCAGAAATTGCTCTTAGCTTGAGGGACCATATGGGAAACCCGGGGATAGAACCGAGGTTCATCCTGAGTTAGCTGCGTGCAAGGCAAATGCTTTACTGCTTGCACCACTGTTCTGGCCCTAAAACTGATTGATTTTTAACTTCTTCCTTCTTTGTGGTGGTTCATAAATATTTTTCTAATATTAATATTTTTGTAGAGGTGAATTTTATTAATATATTCAACATTCATTGACAGGTTTTATTTTGCAGCACAGGCATTACTTAAGAAGAATCATGTAGAAAGTGTAGCTGTCATTTCATACTATTGTACTTCTTTTTTGGACAAATAATGGGAGCTTTCCAGGCTGATTAAATCTAGTGCCATTTGAAATAAAAGTTTTAAAATTTAAAAGGTAAATAATATCTTCAGCAATTAAAGATAAAATGCCCACTAGTATGAATAAGTGCATATATCTATGTCCAAATCTATTCATTTGTCCAAACGTTTCTCATTAAATTATCTCCCCATTTCATTGCTTAGACTCAAAACCTTGAAGTCATCCTTGGGTTTCTTCTCTCAGCACTCATAGTAAGAACACTGTGGCCTTTCTATGGTTCTCCTTCCTAAGTACATTCTGAATTTGATCATCTCCCTTTTCAGTCTATCACCTCTGCTGCATCTACAATCGAGTCCCAACTGTTCTCGATTCTTTGTCTCCATTCCCACACAGAAGCTGAAGCAATCCTTTGAAACACTGAATTAGGCCATGATTTTCTTTAGCTAAAAACTGAAGGGCCTTACATCTCATGGACAAAATGCTCTCAACATCATCTACCATCTTTTTTTTTTTCTTTTTTTGGGGGGTGGGGCATACCCGGTGACTCTCAGGGGTTACTCCTGGCTATGCGCTCAGAAATCGCTCCTGGCTTTGGGGACCATATTGAACCATGGTCCATCCTAGGCTAGCGCACGCAAGGCAGACGCCTTACCCCTTGCTCCACCGCTTTGGCCCCATCTATCCTCTTCTTCCTCTCTTTCCTCATTCACTCCTCTGGTTTCACTGACTTCCTTTTCTCTCTTAGAATGTGCACACATAGTTCCTGATGTCCTCTGTCTGGAGTGTTCCATAACTCAGATGTCCTCCAACTACTTTTCTCTCCCATTAGGTCTTTTTTCAAATATAACTTCAATGAGAGCCATAGTGGATACCCTGTTTACAGCTATAACCTACCCCTGATCCCCATCTCTTCTCTCCCTATTTACCTTACTTTGTATTACTTTTTATTTTACTAAGCTCCAGGAAGGGATACTTTATATAATATAAAGTTCGGTCATCCTAAGTGCCCAGTTAATTTTTAGTAAATGCATAGTGTTATACAGCTATCACTGCAGTCCACATTTAGAGTATGTTTTTTTTTTATCACTCCCCACCCCCAGTTTCTTTCAGCCCACTTGCAATGATTTCTATTTTATCTAGGTCACCTCCAATCTGCTGCTGTATGAATACACTTGCTTTTTCTAAACATGTTAATGCTTTTCTCTGACTTTACTTTGTACCACTACTGCTTAGTACATGCTCAACACATGTGGGTTAAAGGAGCAGCATGTTTTTATAAAATTAAAATGTCACCATATTTTGTGTGTGTCATATTTCTTGCAGATAACTTGGGTGCTATTTCAATATTTAGTCTTTGGGTTCTATCAACTTCTTCCTAGTATCTCACATGTCCTTCCCTGTCCTAGCCCATCTTGTGGCTCATTCTCTAATGCTCTAATGCAGTCAGTCTTCAGTACTTCAGCTTCTATACTATTTTCTGTGCCTCTTTATTTTCTTTCTCTCTTATGGTTGACTGTGTTTTGAAAAATAGCCTTAGAATATTGGTTTCCATTATCTTTCTTCTCTAAAATATTTTAGTGTCTCCCTAAGACCCATAATGTTATTAGTATAGAATTTTTTCTCACCAACCTCCTAATTATTTCCAATGCAAAATATTTCCATTCCTCAGGCTTTGTAAATAATCATACTTTTAGGAAATGCTGATTTCTATACAAACTTGTTTTTGCATATGTCTGATTTTAAACTTCTCTGACAGACAAAACATTTTAAAATATGCTCTCATTGGTATTTTTGAATATACCAGTCTTACTAGTTTCTTCATTAATATTTTTCTTTTATTCCAAGAATGCTTATTTAGCAGCTAGTTATTAGGCATCTGATAAATATTAGGTAATATGCGAGAAGCAGATGGTTTAGTAATGAAAAAAGTAATCAGGCCTTTCTCATATTAGTTCTTGGCACTGCAGTAAAAAGAGATGAGAATTTCTCAAGTGATATCACAAATAAGGATAGAATGACAGTGGAAATAAATATTGAAAGAGGTTCATGGTATAATGAAAGGTGGAAATGGGCTTTGGACCTGCTGAGGGCAGGGTGCCTGAGGAAGTTGTCAATGAGATGAAAGTCAATTTGGATATTGCTTCAGATAATGAAAAAATTAAGTGTAGAAGCTTAGAGCAGTTTTGGGAAGAAGAGTGGTGACCAAAAGCTACATTATGGTCCAGAGAGTCAAGAGAAACTTTGGGGGTATGTTGCTGGAGATGAAGGGTGAGGAAGGGAGGACCACCTAGATCTATAAAATAATACCATAGGCTTTTATCCAAGTAACAGTGAAAGCCATTAAGATTGGGAATATTTCAAAAGAGTGACATAACCTGGAAGACTAACAGTGGCTTCTGATTGAAGCAGAGCACTAATTTATATAGAAAGGCACTGCTCCAATCAGAGATGATGGTAATCATTTGACCTAGGAAAGTCAGGATAAAGAAAGGAATAAACCATTTGAGATTTGTTTAAGTGGCAATCTTTTAGGATGAGTCAAGGAATTGAATACCGAGGATGAGGATAATAGTGTCTATATTTACAAGAATGGTGGTGCCATTACATATGAATATGTGAATAGAGGTGCTACTCCCTACAACTGCTTAGGAGGAGGCACCATTTGCACAAATGGTTGTCCTCAGCCATACAACTCTGTGTTAAAGACATTTTCTACAATTTGCTATATGTTGATGATTTTCATAATGAACAAATTCTAGAAGATGAAAACTTTGAGGAGGATTGAAACAAGTGAAGGTAATTACTGGTGTGGCTAAGGTACTATTAAATTCAAAGTATCTCTAAGAGATTCAAATGAAATAAAATTAGGAGGTTATTGTATGTTTAGTTATCATTGAAGGCTCTGAATCAGTGATACATTCTTTTGGTGTCGAAGCTTCCTAGGGAAAGAATAGCCCATTAAACTGGATCTTGAGAACTTACTCTTTAGATACCTTTCTATTATCTCTCTGGCCCATAAATCTTTTTTATGAAATTCTCAGAACATTCACTCATTCTCAATCTTGTAATCTCACATTTCAGCATGTGTATTGAACTTGAGTAATTGAACACTAACACAACATCTAGCTTTAACTTGACTTCCAGCTGTATTCTTTCTCTGTCAATTCCTGTTCTCCAGGTTGTTGCTCAGAGTTATATCAAAGATGAGAACAGCTGGAAATAGATGTCTGTGAATATCAAGGCAGTAATTACTGATCATGCCGACACCAACAATAGTTACTGGGGCTTAAATAATTGAATATGTTACCTGTAAGATGAGCATAGATTCCAGGATAAAAGACTTTATCTGGAATATCTTGGGCAATATTAAATTGCTTTCATTCTTGTTTTATTTAGATATTCTGGTTAAATTGTTATGTAGAGATAATGACTCTGGAATTTAGTTATTTTTTATTAAGCAAAATATATGTTACAGGAACTGGAGAAGTGCTATTTTGGAGAAAAAATATCCATTTTATGATAGTTCTCAGATTATTAGGAGAGGAGTGATTGCTTTGGCATGATAGTAGAATTAACTCAATGGTGCTATATATTTACACTGTGCTTCCTAATTTATAAAACACTTTCAAAATAATTGTTTTATTTAGGGTCGACCAGGTATTGTAAAGGACGTGTTTTACCTCTGTCTTATGGAGAAGTAAAAGGTGACAGGGAAAAGTTAAATAATCATTTAATTCTTAATACAAGAGTATTGAGTTGTGAGTTTAGTTAAGAACATAATATATCTTTGTGTTGAGCTTCACAAAGATTGGTGAATGCTGTATATCTTTGTGTTGAGCTTCACAAAGATTGGTGAATACAAGAGTATTGAGTTGTGAGTTTAGTTAAGAACATAATATATCTTTGTGTTGAGCTTCACAAAGATTGGTTAACTACATTAACAACTAGCATGACAATGTTAAAGAATAAGAGAAATAGAATGTTTGTCGTGAATTACAGGCAGGGGTGGGGGAGGAGGAGGGCATTGGTGGTGGGAATGTTGCATTGGTGAAGGGGGTATTCTTTTTATGACTGAAACCTAGCTACAAACATGCTTGTAATCTTGGTGCTTAAATAAGATTTAAGACTCCAAAAAACCCAATTTAACAGATGACTGACCACAACAACCACAACTGAGCAGAACTTTTCCTGGGACCATAAAGAACTTGGAGTCTTGACGACTGACATGCCCAGAACCTGTTGTCAGTCTTTTGACAGTATGCTTCAAGGGAAGATACACTCTGCATCCCTTAGACCCAGGGAACTTCCTTTCTAATTTCTCCAATATTTACTGCACCTATGCAAAATAAAACAAAATAAAACAAACAACAACCAAAAAACCATGCCACATCTGCCCCTTCTTTTTTCTTTTTTTCTTTTATTACTTTCAGATAGGGGCACCTGACTTTTTTACAGAACATTATGTAAATTATGTAATATGTTAATTACATAGAATACAATTAATTAATATTATATATTGACATGTACTTAATATACATGCCTATATGTAATATATACATTATATATGTAATTAATATAATTACATGTCAATATGTAATCATGTAATATGTTTTTTTACAGAACATAGGACATGAATCATCTTGTTTTGCCTCATATTCCTAAATCTTCCTACAAATTGACAAAATAAAAGAAAAAGTGGGTGGGACCCAGGACCAAGTGGTCTCAGGAGCATTGAGTGAAAATAAAAAATAGTCAGATTGAAATTCCCAAATCCCAGTCACTGACAATAGAATCAAGAGACCCAAACTATAACTAGCTATACACAAAATGGACTACTTACACTAGCAGTCCAGGGGGCTCAGAGTGGAGGTATGGGATGCATGCTGGGAGCTATGGTGGAAGGAGGTCAACACTGGTGGGGGAATGGCTCTATCTCATTCTCACTATGTGCCTAAAATACAATTGTGAAAGACTTGTACATTCATATTGGTCTTAATAAAGAATTTTTTAAAAATACACAAAATGCTACAATACTATTGGTCATATTTTTTACATTAGAAGAGTAAGATTGATAAAGGAAGGATTCAGCTTCAGACATTGTGAATGGATGGATTTGAGAATGCTTTTCCCCTTTTACACCCCCTACACTCTTCTCTCTGAGACTTTTCCTCCTATTTTTTTTTTGTTTGTTTATTTGTTTTTGGGCCACACCCGGTGATGCTCAGGCGTTACTCTTGGCTATGCGCTCAGAAATTGCTCCTTGCTTGGTGGACCATATAGGACACCGGAGGATCGAACTGCAGTCCTTTCTAGGTTAGCGCTTGCAAGGCAAATGCCCTAACACTTGCACCACTACTCCGCCCCTTCCTCCCACTTGGTAAGATCACCCAAAGTCTGGTGACTGAACCAAGAAAACAGACTCCACTCTTCTCTTTTGACTAATGCCAAAATATGACATTGAAATTCAAAACATGTCTCAATTCATAAAACATAATGTGGAAAACTATCTCGTTTTTGACTCTGGAATATTCTTTATCTTTTTTACACTTGTATAAGTAAGAGATATTTTAAATTCCTTTTTCAAGAGGCTTTCCCTGACCTTTTAAAGTAAATATTCAGTGACTCATGTCATGCTGTTTTGCTTGGTGTAAATTCATCACAACTCTGTTTTTTGTTTGTTGTTGCCTTATACTTCATTGTGCTTAGGAGATAATATGTCATATTAGAGAGTGAATGTAGTTGGTCACCTGTGCAAAGCAAATGCCTTACCTACTATTATACTATCCAGCCCATTAACCTATGTATAATTTTTATATGCTATTTCTTCCCCATACAGTGTAAGTTATTGGTGAATTGGAGTATTTTGTTTTAAAATGTTAGTGAGGATATATTGTATTATGGCATTATGTAGGTTTTGGTTGTAAACATCATAATTCAACATTGGTGTATATAGTACATTATGCTACCACTGAATGTCTTAATTCAGTCCTTTACCATACAAATGATATAATCACATTTCTTCCTTTCTTTCTTTCTGGAAAGCTCTATTATAGTCTCACAGCCTAAAAGTTCATTTTTGTATTATTGATTAATTGTTATCATTTATTTATAGCATACACCAGAGAAATTATTTCAAAACCCAATGCACAATGAATCAAGTGTTTCTGGAATTCCTTTCCTCTTTTACATTTCTTTCTCTTTTTTATTTTTGGTTTTTGGACCACACCCAGATATGCTAAGAGGTGCTCTGCACTCAGGAATCACACTGCCAGTACTTTCAGGACCATATGTGATGCTGGTGCTTGAATTCAGGTCTGCAAAGTAGAAGGCGAGTGCCCTACCAACAGTGCTATCCCTCTAGTCCCAATTCCTCTATTTTGCATTAATGTGGGAAAGGGGTTTGTGAGTGGAAAAATTTAAGAAGCCCTAACCTAGAGGTGGAGTGACTAATACTATGAGTTATTCAATATTTTTCACTGAATGTGTCTAAAATCCTCAAGTGCTTCATTTGCACTGAATGAACTGGGTCTCCATTGCTTTAGCTCTAATTCTCTGCTTATTTAATCTACTCTTTCTGCCATTCTTTTTGTTCCATACTTCACAATCTGTCCATACTTGTCATTGTCACTCATTAACTCAGGTCTGGAGTCTTTGCATCTTATTTAGATTTGTCGTCATCTTTTTTGTATGATGCAGACTTTGGAATTTGTTAAAATGCTATTTTATTTTTGAATCATAATAACCAGAGTAAATCATGATAAAATTGTATAAATTATTGTATTTTATATGTGATTTTATGAAATAATGTCTTAAGAGCTCCTCTTAATGAGTTTATATTTTTATAAATATTCACAACATAATTGGTTTCATAATTAGGAAATCATAAGGGTACTTTATTTTTCTCTAAATTTAAATTTTCTCAAAAACTTTGGTGCAATTAATTAAAACTAAGGAAAAGAAAATAATTATGTAAACAGTATGCCACCTGCTATTGGAATCAAATACATAAGACAGTTAAAATTTGTTGCTTAAGTAAATTTTCTCTCTGGTAATTGTAAAATTCTGACCTTTGTATTTCATGCTCATTATATTTTCAAAGTGCCTCCTCTTGCAGCTTAGTCCTTCTGAGACACAGGAGGAAAATGCATTTTCTTTTTACCTTTTTAAGTTCTTGGCTGGAACCCATGTAGCACAGTCACTAACAAGAGAAAATTCTATAGACTTCTTAAATGTAAGGCTTATATATAGAATGTGATGTCAGAAGTGGTTAGCCCTTGATGTTTTTATGCTACATTTGTTGAATGTGGAGAATCCGAGAAGGAAGTGATAATATTAAAAAATTAATGAGCTGCTGGGTACAGATCTTCTCCTGATCACTGTGGCTGTGGCAAGGGTAATTCCCAGCACAGCAGTGCCAGAGAATGGCACATCGCTGGTCATTGAATTGAATATCCTGCCAGATTGTCAGAGAATTGCTGGCAGGGTTTCCTGCACCTGCTGAGCCTCTTGGAGTGATAATGTCTTTTATTTTTTAGTTAATTTAAAAAAATAAGTTTTGAGCACCATGATTACAAACATGTTCATAGTTAGGTTTCAGTCGTAAAACGTACCCCCCCCTTCAAGCAACCTTCCCACCACCAGTGCTCCCATCTTTCTCCTCCCCCACCCCTACCTGAATTCAAGACAGGCATTCTATTTCTCTCACTCACTACTATTGTAATGATAGTTGTTGGTGTCGTTATTTTTCTAACTGCACTAACTACTCTTTGTGGTAGGATGAAGCCCAATCATGGGCTGATCCTTTCAAACCTCATCTCTGTTATCTCTGGGTATTATTACCATACTGTCTTTTATCTTCTTAAGTCCCACAGATGAATGAGACTAGTCTGTGTCTCTCTCCCTCTGACTTATTTCATTTATACTACTATTTCACTTATAATAATAGTCTTTTTTAAAAGGATAAGCTGAGTGCAGAAAACTGGGAGAGATAGTAAAAACTGTTCATTTTGATTCCTCTTAAAGATAAGAATATTTCTTTTTCTGGGCATATAAGTAAAGAGGGTATCTCACACACAGGAGAACTTTGGGGCCTGATTTACTGGAACATCAATGAGTCCTTCCTGTACATGCTGTTACTCAAATTGCTTCAATTTGTGGACTGAAGAAAAGTAGAAGGGTTATGTGGAGCTTGCCTTGCACGTGGTTTGATCCTCAGCACCTTATATGGTACCTTAAGCACTACCAAGAGTGATTCCTAAGCACAGAACCAGGAGTGAGCCCTGAACAGAGCTAGGTGTGCCTCCCTCCTCGAAATTAAAATGCTGCCGCTTGAAATAATCAATATTAAAGGATGTTATGTATTTGGAGGTGATGTTTCCAGAACCATAATGTGTATAAAGAAGAACAGTGTCTTAAAATCTAACACTCTCAGATACAGGTTTTTGTTGAAGTTTTCAGATGACACTGGTTTTAAATAAAAAGACAAAATAGATTTTTTTTAGGTCTTACTAGGTGTCTTGAAATTGTTAGGATTGTGCCTATTCTGTAAAGGACTTGGAATACTTTTTGGATGACAAAGAAAGGTATTTTTGTACGTGTCTGGAACTTTTGCATTTCATTTAAGAACTGTTAACTCCCTAAACAAGAATAATTTATAAACAATTCATTTATTAGCAAATTTTCTAGGAACAAAGCTTGTCAAACACAAAGATGAGTGGGATGTAGTTCCAGCCTCTAATTCACAGTTCAGATGACAGTTAATATGTAGTTCAACTAGCTGAAGGAATTTAACCTCGTGCCTACACCCTTTCTTCTACTTTAAATCCCTTTTTTAGAAAAGAAAATCATGCTTTAAGAAATGATAGCTTTTATCAGATGTCATGTTAAAATAAACCACACATTTTGCTTGATAGTCATTTTAATCTCACTCCTTCAAGGAGTTCTGGCATATAGTAAGTGCTACTTACGTGCTGAATGAGTGGAAAGTTAGTTAATGAATAATTAGTTATAGTAAATGCTTTGTAATTCAGTCTGTTCTGATTTATCTTTTTTTATGGAAAACCAAATATTTTTTGAGAAAATTACCATAATTGTTGTATACTTTACAAATGAAAAGTATACTCTACTTGCTATATTGTCTCCAACTGCTACAGGCTTCTATTTTGATAATATGTAATTTCATATCTTTCAGTATGTTAAACATATTTACTGGAAAGATTTCTCCCATTTATTTGTGTCCTATAGAGCTCATCCATTGAGCCTTCTGGTGCCATTCTAATAGCTTCAATTTTTCTCTTGGTATAAGGCATTTTGATGTAGTAGAAGGTTAAACAAGCAGGACTGCATTGTCAGCTTCATTGATTACCAATTTTTCCCACTATCAACACTGCCACACCAACCCTAAACATTGGACTTTTGGGGTCCCTGCTATTTCTTCTGAGAGATGGGCCTATTAAATTCAGATTCTTTTAAGAAGGACATACATAGTACATCACTCTTGTTTTCCTTTTTAGGCACTAGACAATAGTGTTTCTCCAATTATGCTTCTTTCAGATGTATATTGCATATAACACTTTAAGGGAAAACACTAGCTTATTATTGTACAATTTCAGAATAATTATATTTTAGAAATTAAAAAATGAAAACGTGTAATTTTTCTTTGAAAAAAAATTGCAGAATATTTTGTGATATAATACTAATGCCAATGTGGATGTTGTGTTTATTTTGTGGATTATAAGGTATTTGAAGGGCAGAGATGATTCTTATCTCATTATTTGTTCATTTAAATTTTTGCTATGTTATGATAGATGAACACGGCCTCACAAAAATGAGGCTTGGACCCTCTCACTGAATCACATCCTTGGCCCTGGCCCTGTTATTTTTTTTAATGTATGTCATCACATGTGATTTAGTGATTATAAGAAAATTCATAAGATTATATTAAGTCTGAGCACATCTTTGAATAAATGAAAGTTTATGTTTCAAAATTCAACAGTATGACTATTTCTGTATTTGAAAATGGAAGTTGGGTCATATATAGATCATATATTTGAGAAATATAAACTATTTTATACTTGTCAGATGACAGTCTAATGATCAGAGGACTATGCATTTCATGTCTGATGGAGAACTTTTTAAGACAGTTTTATAGTAAAAATAATTACATAAATGTAGCAAATTGTTTTTTCCAAATAAGAGTGCTAATTATTATACAAATTATCTGCTAGCAAAACACTTAATGTATACATTTGTGCCATCTAATTACAGGTTAGATTATTTTGAAAAAATTATGCAACTGATACAAAAATTTTATGCTTCTATTCACATAAGAGCGATGGCACTGAAAATTAAAGTCAGAGCTAAAAGAGGAATGCTAATGTGACTGAAAAATAAATTAAACATTATATTTTATTTTGGTTCTCAAGGTCTCCAGCCATATTCATGGGGATAGCTAGATACTTAATCTTTGTTAATATAAGAGCAAAATGGATATTCATGCAAAATTTTGTTCTTTAGGCATGAATTTATAATATAAACTAATGTTTTGATTTAATATATGCAAATAGTTCACATTAAGCTCTCCTGCTCTTTATTTTAAAATGGAAGTATATTGTACTTGTACTTTTTCTGCTTGGAAGGATTTTGTGAGAACAATTATGGCTTCAGAAAAATAAACAAGATAAATGTGAATCCTGTTCATTATTGCTATAATGACCAAATAATTTATCAGACCTTTATTATTTTCATTTGTATTACAAGTAAACTAATGAGAACCCCAAGAAAATTGGTCCCCTCACATGAAATATCCATTATCTGTGGATGGCATTTGGATTAAAAAAATGAGTTTAGACTGTCCTTTCCTGCTCTCCTCTGAAAGTAATTATATAGAGTGCTTATTGTTCTCTGAGCATGATGTATACATACTATTGAACTATTGGGTGCTATAAGGGAGTAATGGACTCATAGACATGGGGTATCAGGTTTCCAAAAGGTAGTAACATCTGTGCTATTGGTAATTACCTGGGAAACTCCATTAGTACTCAGGGACTCCAGAATTGTTTTCCAAGGCTCATGGGGCCTACTGACATTATTTGGCAATGTTTTGGGACTTGAATATCAGGGATTTAAATTACTCCCAAAGATGTAAATATGCCCTTATGTCTGTGTATCTTCCAATTTCTACCTTTGCATTTTTAAAGCATGTTATTCTTCCTTTAATTAATATAAATTTTAAAATCAAGAATAACATTTTGAAAAGTTATCAAATATCTTAGAAGAATTTTAATACCAAAAACTGTTCAACAAAAATGAAATCAATCAATGTGGAAATTGAAACAGTAATCAAAACTCTCCCCCCTCCAAACAAACCTCAAGCCAGATGGCTTTATCATGTTAACAAACCATCAAATAACTTAATCTTTTCTTCTCAAAATCTTCCCCCAAATCAAAAAAGACTATTTCCAAATATATTTTATTTGGTTATCACTACCCTGTTACCGAAACCAATCATATTATATCAAGAGAAATACTAACCAATATGGTTTTTAAATTATTTTTAAATATATTTTTTATTTAAATACTGTGGTTATAAGGTTGTTCATAACACAGTTTTTCCCCTACAGATAAAGTTGTTCATGATTGAGTTACAGTCATACAATGTACAATAACTTTCACCAGTGCACATTTCCTGCCGCCAATGACAACAGTTTCTCTCTCACCCTCCTTGATGCCTTCCCTCCCACCCAGCCTATCACTGCCTCTGGGGCAGGCATTTTATTTCTCTCTCTCTCTCTCTCTCTCTCTCTCTCTCTCTCTCTCTCTCTCTCTCTCTCTCTTTCCCACACTCTTTTCTTTTTTGACATTGTGTTTGTAACACTGCAAATAAAAGGGTGCCATGATGTTCCTTTGTATTAGATGTATTTAGACCCTTCTTTACTCTAACTCTTCTCTCCACTCTTTGTTGCAAGCTTCCTACCATGGACTAGTCCTCCTCATCTCTATTGTCTCTTGTTATAATCCCCACAATGCCTTTTATTCTCCTGATATCCCACAGATGAGTGACAATATACTATGTTATCCCTTTCCCTCTAACTTACTTGTCTCAGCATAATATTCTCTATGTCCATCCATGTATAAGCAAATGTCATGACTTAATTTTTCCTAATGGCTGCATAGTATTCCACTGTGTAGAAAAAAAACAATTTCTTTAGCCACTCATCTCTTGTCAGGCACCTGGGTTGCTTGCAGATTTTGGCTATTGTAAATAACACTGCTATGAACATAGGAATGTAGAGGGAATATTAGTATTGTGTTTTTGTGTTCCTAGGGTACATCCCTAAAAGTGGTCTTGTTGGGTCATAAGGAAAATCAATTTTCAGGTTTTTAAGAAATATCCATATCGTTTTTCAAAAAGGATGGACTAGACAACAATCCACCCACAGTGAAAGAGTCCCATTCTCCCCATATTCATGCCAGAACTGGATGTTCTTGTTCTTTATGATGTGAGCCATTCTCTGTGGTGTGAGATGATACCTCATTGTTGTTTTGATTTGCATCTCCCTGAGGCTTAGTGATGTGGAGCATTTTTTCAAGTGTCTTTTGGCCATCTTTATTTCTTCTTTGAGGAAATGTCTGTTCATTTTCTCTCCCCATTTTTTGATGGGGTTAGATTTTTTCTCATTCAGTTCTGTCAGTAGCTTATATATCTTAGATATTAGCTGCTTATCAAATGGTATTGGGTGAATAGTTTCTCTCATTCCACGGATAGACTTTGTATCCTAGTCATTATTTCCTTTGAAGTACAGAAGTTCTCAGTTTATTGTTGTTCCATTTATTTATCTCTTCTTCCACTTGCTTGGATAGTACTGTTTCTTTTTTTGAAGATGCCTTTAATCTCAATTCATGGAGCGTTTTGCCTTTGTTTTCCTCTCCATTTCATATAGTTTCAGGTGTGATATGAAGATCTTTAATCTATTTTGATTTGACCTTTGTGCATGGGGTTTGAGAGGTCTGATGTAAGACCTTCCCCGCAGTGCCCTAAGCTTTCTGTTGAAATGTTAATCCCTCCTGGATGGTCAGACTAGTCCACACTTGGAATGGGCAGATTATTTTGAGTAAAGAATAAGAAAGTCTGCCTGGGGGTGGGGTGGGGAAGGAGAAAACTGTGGAGAGCCTGAGGAGAAGGAGCAAGAAGAGGCTAGACAAAAAGCTTAGCATAGAAGTTATGTGAGGAAATGCACATGGCAGTTAGGACCATAGAATAAATCGACTCTGATGAAAACTTAACTGACTCTTTATGAAATAATTTCTCTGCTGTTACCCTGCCATCTTCAGACCTGCTGGCCAAGGGGCTAGAGGCCTCACCCAACACATGGATTTTAGACTTTATATTTAATTAACAGTCTGACTTTAGCTTTTTTGCATGTAATTGACTAGTTTTCCTAACACTGCTTATTAGAGAGACTTTTCTTGCCCCATCTTATATATGTTGTCCCTTTATCAAAGATTAATTGGTTTTATACCTGGAGGTCAATCTCAGAATATACAAGTTTATTCCATTTATCTGAATATCTGTCTTTATTTTAATACCATGCTATTTTAATTACTATTTCTTTATAGTACAATTTAAAGTTGAGCAAAATGATGACTCTCATATTCTTTCTCCCAAGGATTGACTTAGCTATTCGTAGGCATTTATTGTTCCAAATTAATTTCAGGAGTGTTTGATCTACTTCTTTGAAAAACATCATGGGTATCCTTAAAGGAATTGAATTAAATCTGTACAATGCTTTGGAAGTATTGCCATTTTACTGATATTAATTCTCCCAATCCATGAGCTGGGTATATGTGTTTCCATTTCATTGAGTACTCATTTATTTCATGAAGCAGTGCTTTATAGTTTTCTTTGTGTAGGTCTTTAACCTCTTTAGTTTAAGTTGACTCCAACGTACTTGATTTTCAGAGGCAAATTATAATGAGGTTGTTTTTGTAATGTCTTTTTCTTCTCTTTCATTATTTGCATATAAAATGCCATGGAGTTTTGAGTGTTAATTTGTAGCCTACCACTTTACTATATGAATCTATTTTTTTTCTAGAAGTTTTTCAGTAGAGTCTTTAGGATTTTTAAAATATAGTCTCTGGCCTACAAAGGGCGGAGCTTGATCCCTGCTGCAACTTTTCAATGTGGCTGCTATTCAAAATTTGAGACTGCCAGTGCTGAGATCAACCTCACCCAGAAGAGCCTGTGGAAACCACATCAACATAGGTCAGCAGACCATGCCCACTATAGGCGGAGTCAGAGGAACCCAGTCCCTCTGCTTTGCTCTGCTGCCATGCACATCTCCTAATCAATGATCTCCAGCATAACACACAGAAAACATCACACTCCCTAAAGCATTGTACAGATTTAATACAATTCCTCTAATGATACCCATGACATTCTTCAAAGAAGTGGATCTAAACTCCTGAAATTCAGAAGATGAGAGACATCACCTTCCCCAACTTTAAATTGTACTACAAAACAGTTGTCATTAAAACTGTATTGTATTGGAATAGAAACAGAACCTCAGATCAATGGAATAGACTTGAGTATTCAGAGACTGTTTCCCAGACATAAAATCAATTAATCTTTGATAACAGGGCAAGAAATACAAAATGGAGCAAGGAAAGTATCTTCCACAAGTGGTGTGGGGACAACTGATCAGCCACAAGGGAAAAAAAAGCCAACTCAGACCTCCAACTAACACCATGCAAAGGTCAAATCGAAATGGATTAAAGACTTTGATATTAGGCCCAGAACCATAAGGTATATAGAACAACATGTAGGTAAGATACTCTGTGACACTGAAATTAAAGGCATCTTCAAGGAGGAAATAACTCTGTCTAAACAAGTGGAAACAGAGATAAAGAAATGGAATTACATCAAACTGAGAAGCTTTTGCACCTCAAAGGAAATAGTGACTAGGATACAAATGCCACCCACAGATTGTAAGAAACTATTTACCCAATACCCATCAGATAAGGGGTATATAATATCTAAGATATACATGGTACTGACAGAACTTAACAAGAAAAATATCTAACCCCATCTAAAAATGGAGAGAAGAAATGGATACTTCCTCAAGGAAGAAATAAAAATGTCCAAAAGGCACATGAAAAAATGCTCCACATTACAAATCATCAGGGAGATGCAAATCAAAACAACAAATAGGTACTGTATCATATCATGGACACTGGCACACATCACAAAAAACAAGAACTATTAGAGCTGGCAGGAATGTAGGGAGAAAGGAACTCACATTCACTGCTGGGGGATGATGGCAGATGGTCCATCCTTTATAGAAAACAACTTTGTGATTTCTCAAAAATATGGAAATTGAGCTCCCATATGATCCAGCTATACCACTCTTAGGGATATACCCTAGGAACACAAAAACACAATACAAAAATGCTTTCTTCACACCTATATTTATTACAATGCTATTTACAATAGCCAGAATCTGGAAACAACCAAGATGCCTGACAACAGATAAGTGGCTAAAGAAACTTTAGTTCATATACATAGTTGAATCCTATGTAGCCATCAGGAAAAATGAAGTAATGAAATTTTCCTATACATGGATACACATGGAAACTATTATGTAGAATGAAATAAGTCAGAGGGAGATAGACACAGAATTATCTCACTCATCTTGGGATTTAAGAAAAATAAAAGTCATGGTAATAATACCCAGAAACAACAAAGATTAAGCCTGGAAAGATTGGCCCATAATATGAAGCTTACCACAAAGAGTGGTGCGTGCAGTTAGAGAAATAACTATACTAACAACTATCATGACAATGGTAGTGGGTGATAGAACTAGAATGCCTGTCTCAAATAAGGCAGGAGGTGGGAAATGGGGGAGATGGGGAGTTTTTGGTGGTGGAAAGATAACACTGATGAAGGGGAATATTCTTTTTATAACAAACCCATCTACAAACATGTTTTAATCATGGTGCTAAAATAAAGATATTATAAAAGTAAATGTAGTTTCATGTCATCTGAAAACAGTGAGAGCTAGACTTGTTTCTATCTGCATGCTCTTGATTTCTTTTTCTTGTCTATTTGCTATGGCAAGTATTTTCAGTACTATGTTGAATAGAAGTGGTGAGATAACAACCTTGTTTTGTGCTAGATTTTAGAGGAAAGGATTTTTATTTTTTCCCCTTTGAGTATAATATTTATAGTGGGATTATCATAAATGCCATTGACTATATTGAGAAAAGTTCTGTTCCCATCTTGTCTAGAGCTTTTATCATAAATGGGTAATGGACCTTATCAAATGCTTTCTCTGCATCTATTGATAAGATCATATGATTTTTTATTTTCCTTTTGTTGATCATGTATTATGTTGATTGACTTTCATATGTTAAGCCATCCTTACATATCTGGGTTGAACCCTACTTCTTGATGAGCTGTTGTATCCTATTTGCTAGAATTTTGTTGAGTATCTTTGCATCTGTGTTCATCAAGGTTGCTGATTTGTAGTTCCTTTTTTTCGTGGCATTTCTCTCTGCTTTTGTTTCCTGAGTGTGTGTGTTTCTATTTCTTCAATTTCTTTGAAGAGCCTGAAAAGGATTGGAAGTAGGACGTCATAAAAGTTTGGAAAAAGTCACTATTTTATTCATCTGGGCTCAGGCATTTGTTTTGGGGGAGATTTTTGATTACCATTTTATTTTCATCAATAGTGATAGGTCTGTTCAGATATGCAGATCATCCTAGTTTCAACCTTGGGAGTTTATAGGAGTTCAAGATTTATCCATTTCTTCCACATTCTCTTGTTTTGTGTCAGAAGATTTTCTCAAAGTAATCTCTGATTACACTTTGAATTTCTGTAGTTTTATAGTAACTTTCCCCTTTTAATTTCTAATTAGTTTTATTAACTTTCTCTTTTTTAATATAATTTTAATCATAGTGGCTTACCTATCATTGACAATATTTTAGGTACATATTAACATAAAATCAGGGGAATTCCCATCACCGAATTGTCCTCCCTCCACCTCCGTTCCCATCCTACCTCCCATATCCTCCTCCTTCACCCCTGGGGCTGCTAAAATAAGTAGTCCCCTCTGTGCCTAGCTTACTACTTAGTGATCCTACACCTGTTTGGTCTTGGTACCTCCCTTATTTCCCGCTCTAATTGGGAGGCGGGACTAGATAGTTCAAATTATGTGGTTTTGTTTGAAGAAGAGAGAGGTAATAAACTGGAGAAAAAATCAAATACACCGAAAATGGGCAGAGTTCTTCTGGAGGCTCTCATCCTAGGTTTGAGAGATGAAGGGAAAAAAAAAGGCAAAACACCACAACAGTACAAAAAGAAGTGTCAAGTTAAATATCCAGTGAGTACTCCAAATATAAAGAGAAGCAGCACCACATAAAAGCCATGGTCTTGAGATAAAAAACATGGCAGAGCACATAAAGGAAGAAAAGAAAAGAAAAATAAATAAATAAATATAAATGGAGACAACTTCAATAACCACACCAAAACAAAGAAATCGACAAAAACTAGATAAATAAATAAAAAATTGTTTTGTGCTTTTTTTTTTTTTTTTTTTTAAACTGAAAAATATGGAACGCTTCACGAATTTGCGTGTCATCCTTGCGCAGGGGCCATGCTAATCTTCTCTGTATCGTTCCAATTTTAGTATATGTGCTGCCGAAGCGAGCACTGTTTTGTGCTTTTTTGCCTTTTTTTTTTTTTTCCTTTTTTCTTCCCTCCTGCACAGCCACAGTAAATATTGGGGTCATTTGAAAAGGAATTCCCTTGGCCTAAGAGATACAGGGTTTCTCCACCCTTGAAGTATATTGTCATGGGATTAACTATAGACTCCTTTCAGGTTCATTTACTCTTCCCTTGGTGCTTTTGTGATGTATGGAAGACACTGCTCTGTCCTGGGTGATAAAATCAGACCTCTGTATCCAGAGATCTCAGTATCTGCACAGGTCAGGGATTGGAGCTTATGATGAAGTCTTTATTTGTGGTTCTAGAAGTTCTGTTCCCTCAGTGTCATTTTAATCCTTCTTCAGTGGTTGCCGGTCTTGGTCTTTGCGCTGATCGTGGGGTGGGACCTGGGATAGCGTCTTTCGTTGTTTCCAGAAGACCCATTCCGTTGCAATTGTCTCAGACAGATCTCTGGAACTATAGATCATGGTTGTTGTGCAGGTCATAGCTCAAACCCTAGACTAGGGCTTTTTTATTGGTCCCAGGATACATACAGTCTGGTCATGGTTTATCAGCCAGTCATCTGTAAATCGCGATCTTGGCATTTGGACAGACCAAAGGGTGACAAGTCTTCTGATTTTGTCTTATTGTTATCTAGTGAGGTAGGATAACCTGCTCTTAGGTCAAGTTATTCCCAGAGGTCAAGTTGTTCCCAATTTCCTCATTGTCAGGATATCATATTAGAGCTGGCACTTGTTGGTGTCCGAGCAGTATTAAGGATGTCTCAGATGGGATTTGTTTTTGTGGCTGTTGTGAAGAACGGTGTCATTTCTATGTCTGGGATCCAGGGTTCAAGGCTGGACGGTTGGTGTCTAATCACTTGGGGTCTAAGTTGGGACCATATGACATATTTTAAAGGTGGGAGATGCTCCTGTATTGTAAACAAGTATGAGTTCTTATCCCTAGTAGATAAGAGCTTGTTTTTATACATAAGATTTCCCCTTTTTTTAGTGTGCCTTTGCAGGGAGAAATGGTGCTACATTATATTGCTGGTGTATTTGAGGGTGGAAAGAGAAGAAAACAGAAATAGATCACACACCCAAAAAAGATAAAAATATAAATAAAAATATATGTGCTCACATCTATAGGTAAAAAGGAAAAGGATATTAAAAATGAAGTAAAAAAGTAATTAAAGGAACAAAGTGATGCAAGAGACTACCTTACATTTGAGGAAAAGCAGGTAAAGAGGTAATGTAATACAGGTCTTATACTTATGATGGAAGTATAGGTTTCCCCATTGTCTTTTGAGGTTTTCTTGTGGTGGTTGGGTTCCCGGGCGCCTTTTCATCACACAAACTGACCGTCTTGAGAATAGCAAAAGATTTGCGGCAGGGAGGTCTTGGGAAGAGTTCTTGCATTAGGGATACTTTTAGCGCTAAGCCCGGTTTCAAGTAACAGTCCATGTTAGGAAGGGTTGGTAAGAGTCAGCAGGGGAGTTGGTTGCCTTTTCTTGCAGGGGACGAGGTGTGAGTTTGACTGGGTGTCCCTTCACGTGGGTGCTGGGTACTGATTCGCTGGGGTAGGAGGTCAGTCATGATGCCTCATGGATTAAGAATTGAGGGTGAAGAGTTTTAATAAGGTGGGAAATCTGGATGGGATTGAGAGTTGAAGGGATAGTCGGATTTCCAAAGGAGGGAAAGGGGAAAGTATATGGAAGGGGCAGGAGAGAAGAAAAGAGAAAATAAATGATAAAGAAAAGGAGGGGAAAAAAAGGAAGTAGTGAGAAGAGAGGAGAAAAGAGCAAGGGAATGCTAGTTTGCTTGAATGTGTTCGATGAGTAGGACCTGCAGTATAAGTCTGTAGGTCACAGTTGCTGCTTCAGTGGTCTGGCTGGTCACGTGTTTCATGTCCTCTCTCTTACTTTGTGAGTCTTGCTAGTCGTTTATCAATTTTACTTATTTTTTGAAAAGACCAACTCTTCCTTTCAGTGATATTTTGGAATTTGGGGGGGTTCCATTTCTTTTCTTTCTTTTAAATATGGAACGCTTCACGAATTTACATGTCATCCTTGCGCAGGGGCCATGCTAATCTTCTCTGTATAGTTCCAATTTTAGTATATGTGCTGCTGAAGCGAGCACAGGGTTCCATTTCTTTCATTTCTGCTCTGACCTTTCTATTTCCTTTCATCCGCCTATTTATGGTTCATTTTGTTGATAATTTTACAATTTTTAAGCTGTGCCATTAAGTTATTTCTCTAGACATTTTCTTCCTGATGAATACTCACAAAGCTGTAAATTTTCCTCTTAATACCATTTGTATTGTGTCCTACAATTCTGATAATTTGTGTCTTAATTATGATTTTTCCAGGAATCTTTTGATTTCCTCTTTTATTTTGTCTCTAATTTACTCACTGTTCAGTAGTGAGCTGTTTAATTTTGAGGTATTAAAGTTATTTCTCTGCCTTTCTCTGTGTTGTAATTAACTTCTAATTTCTGTGCATGAACGATATGAGAAGGTAGTTGATACAATTCGTATCCTTTTGATTTTATCAAGGTATGTTCTGTGGTTCAACATATGATCTATTTTGAGAATGTCCCATGTGTGTTGGAGAAAAATGTGTATCCAGCATTTTGTGGAGAGAATGACCTATATATATCTACCAAGTCACTCTTTTCCATTTCTTCCTTCAGAGCTAGTTATTGTCTTGCTATTTATGTCTTTCTTAAAATCTATCAGCAATTGTTTTAAATATTTCTCTGGCCTCTCTTTGGGTGCATATATATTTAGAAGTGTGATTTCTTCCTGTTGTATATATATATCTCTTGATTATTAAGAAATTTTCATCTCTATCGCTTATGTACTTTTTTTTTTATTGTTTTTGGGTCACACCCAGTGGTGCTCAGAGGTTCCTCTTGGCTCTATGCTCAGAAATCGGTCCTGGCAGGCTTCAGGGACTATATGGGATTTAAACCACCATCCTTGTGCATGAAAGGCAAATGCCTTACCTCCATGCTATCTCTCCGGCCCCTCTTGTGTACTATTTAAGTTTAAAATCTGTGTTGTCTTTTCTTGCAGGCAGTCAAATATTGGATGCAGCATTTTGATCCACCTTGCCACTCTATGTCTCTTAATTGGTGCATTTTGTTCATTAACATTGAGAGAGATGATTGTCATGAGACTAAATGTTATCTTATTGTAGGAGTTTGGTGTGTTTGTTGGGTCTGAATTAGCTTAGAGTAGACCTTTCAGCTCTTCTTTTAATGTTTGCTTTTAGTCTGTAAAGTTTCTGAGCTGTTTATTCATGAAGCTGTGTATTCTACCTTCAAACCTGAATGAAAGTCTGGCTGGGTGAACTATACTTTGCAAAACATCAATTTCATTGAGTTTTGTGACTATATCCCACCACTACTTTTGGACCTTGAGGGTTTCTTATGACAAATCTGCCATAAATCTTAAGGATGCTTCTTTGCATGTAATTTCCCTATCGATCATGTCGCTTTTAGTATTCTATCTGTGGTTTTCATTATTGCAACTATTATGTGCCTAAAAGTGCCTTTCTTTGGATCACTTTTAGTTGGTACCCTTCGTGCATCTAGAATACATGCATGCAGTCTTTAGTTCTGGGAATTTCTCAGCAATGATATCCTTGACTGTTGATTCTTCATCGGGGTTTTCTTCCTTGGTCTCTGTAGCCCCAATGATTCTTATGTTGTTTCTACTGAGTTTATCCAAGAGTTCTATTGTCATCTGCTTGCTTTTTCTTTTTTACAACGTTTTCCAGCCTCTTCTATTGTATGGAGGTGTTCATCTTCTATATCACTGATTCTATCCTCAGCAGCTGTTACTCTGATGATGAGGTTTTCCTTTTACCTAAGATGTTTTTCAGTGCTGATATTTCTGTTTGAAGTTCTCATTTCTACTCTTAGATCCTCTTGAGTCTTCTGGGCTGTCCATTCCATCATTTCTTTAGGTTCATTGAACATTCATAACATTTCCTCTATAAAGTCCTGATCAGAGATGTTATGTAGTTTGTAGGTGTTGGTTGAGTCTCCAGAACAAGCATTTTCAGTCAGAAGTTGTGGTGGGGTTCTGCATAGTTTTCTCATTGTGAATCCCCATATATGGTACTGTTATTAAGTGTTGTGGTACAGATCCTTGACTCAAAAAAATGTTTTGCTGGTCTCACACTCAACTGAACTCTACTGGGGATTTATTTTCTCAAACTCTGCCTACAATTGACAGGCACCTGTCATACCCATTCTATTCTCTGGCCACTGTTTGTAGCTATTCTTTAGCTGGTCTCACTCTCTACAAAGCTCAAACTACAACCAATATTTGTTTAAAAGAGTTGCACTAATTCTAAACAAAGAATTTTTAACAGTTAAGTCATACAATCATACATTAAAACTCATACATAATTATGAAATGAAGTTTATGTTCCCAGTGGAAGGAAGCTTTGATGTATGCAAATGAATCTAACACACATACCTATGTTAATAAATGGATGACAAAAGTTATATAGTACCAATAGGTGTGGAAAAAGAAGTGGACAATGTTTAGCATTTATTTATGATAAAACTCAATAAGATGGAAATAAAAGGATCAGACCACAAGAGTGGGCCATAACAATAACATTATATTCAGTGGTAAAAACTTAAACCCTTTTCTTTAAAAATAGGAGCAATATTAGTTTGTTCACTTTTAAATTTTTTCATATTTAGTACTAGCTGTCTTAGGGCATTTAGACAATGACAGAAATAATAAAAAGTGAAATTTCCATTATTTACAGATAACATATAATAGAAATACATAAGGACTCCTCCAAAACTATTTAAAATAATTAATAGACAGTTTATGAAAACAATATACAAAAGCTTGCATTACTTGTATGTGAACAGTGGGTGAGAACAAACAGTAGTTAAGCAAGCAGTCTCATTTATAGTGTAAAAATAACTAAGTACTTAGGAATGATTTTTAAAAGAATGGTGCAACCAACATAATGAAAGCTACAGCATCCTATTAAAAGATTTTTAACAAAACACTAAAAAATGAAAAAAATAATTCGTGTAATTAAGATAGGCAGTTGTCAAGGTGGCAGGCTAAGGGGTCAGAAGGGAATATGAGGAGTGGGTGGAAGGAAGATGACATTGAATGTGGATGCTGAACATTATATATCTAAAGCTAAACTACCAATAACTTTGAAATCAAGATATTTTATATAAAAATAAAAAAGATTATTATCAGCAAATGTGCATGTTTTGCCTATGTTAGGTAACATACATTTTTAGCCTTTATCTTTGCTGATCATAATAAATCAGATTAGTCTTTCATTGTATGTGATCAGATCATACATTCTAACATTGTTTTTTAAATTATAGGAGTTGACAGGCAGTGTTTAATTGTAGTGTAAGGTTTCAAACTCAAGAAAAGAGAAACTTGCTTTTCTAATTGTGTTATCAATATTTTTTTACCTTTATACTCTTGTTTTATTATGTTTTTCTTCCTCTGAAATATTTTGCTTTTCATAAACTAAAAAAAAGTCATTTAAGTGAAATTTTGTTGCTGTTATTTTTGTTTTTGAGCTACATTTGGTGGTGTTCCAGGGTTACTCCTGGCTCTATACTCAGTAATCACACTTGATGGTTTGGGGACTATATGGGTTGCCAGGGATTGAACTCTGGTTGACTGCATTCAAGGCAAATGCCCTAGTTACTTTACTATCTCTCTGGCCCTTAAGTGAAATATTTTGACAAAAACAAAAACTGCAAAGGCTAGTTCCAGTCAGTTTTCCTTGCCAAATGGATTATATTTATAAAGAAAATCATCACTAAAAAGGAGATTCTGATACTAAACATTTCCTGAGCAAGAGGCCAGTGAGCAATTTAAATGTTGTGAAATAATTGCTGCAATTTTGGAAAATGTTTGCTGCATTTTCTGAGGTAAGTGCCAGTTTCCTGTCGAGAATTTAAAGTGGGGAACTGAGTCATCCAAGCCGCAAATTAGTCTTGAAAACAAGCTTTAGTGAATTGTTGCAGTATGTATTTTTGGTATTACAGAATCAGTACTTAGCTTGTCAGTGACATTAGCTAAAAGAGAAACAAAAGTAAAAATTCACTTACATGGCTCTCAACTGTGCAAAGCACTATGTAATTCATATTTAAATGCAATAAAAGGAGATACTCAATGCTATTAATTGAGTCTTATGATGAAAAAGTCTTTTAGAAAATCATATTCCATGTTGTAAGCTTCCTGGTGTCAAATTAGTTTCAATCTATAAATAATAATAAAAAAATTAAAACTTGATAAAGATGGTACTGGAGCAGTCGCACAAGCAGTAAGGCATCTGCCTTGTGCTAGCCTAGGACGGATCCTGGTTCGATTCCCTGGTGTCCTATATGTTCCCCCAAGCCAGGAGTGATTTCTGAGCGTATAACCAGGAGTAACCCCTGAGCATCACTGGGTATGGCTGAAAAACAACAACAAAAATAAAAACTTGGTAAAGGGAACTAACTCACAGTGAATAACACAAGTTGGTCAACTATCACAATTACAAGCCGATGTGTACACAAAATGTATACTTTTTGAAAAAATACTTGTTTTATTTTGTACTCTCAAACTAGATGTATTGGGTTGTGTTTTGAACCACAAGACTGAAATTTACGTTACTAGTATTTGGGGAAAATTTTACATGGTTTGAGAAGTTGAAGGCCACATTTTATACTGATAAGTGGAAAACATTATACCTGCCTTCTTGTTGTTGTTATTGTTGTTGTTTTATAATTTCTCTGGTCAACTGATCAAAAGATACTTTTTTGATCTTTATTTAAACAGCTTGATTAAAAATATAATTGTAGTTGGGTTTCAGTCATGTAAAGAACACACCCCTTCACCAGTGCAACATTCCCATCACCAGTGTCCCAAATCTCCCTCCTCCCCACCACCCTACCTATCTCTTGCACTCGAGACAGACTTTCTACTTCCATCATTCATTTGCATTGTTACGATAGTTCTCAGTGTAATTATTTCTCTAACTGCACTCATCACTCTATGTAGTGAGCTTCATGTTGTGAGCTGGATCTTCCAACCCTCCTCTCTTTTGTCTCTGAGAATTATTACAAAAATGTCTTTTATTTTTCTTAAAACCCATAGGTAAGTGAGACTATTCTGCATCTATCCCTCACCCTCTGACTTATTTCACTAAGCAGAAGGGATTCCATGTACCTCCATGTAAAGAAAAATTTCATGACTTCATCTCTCCTTACAGCTGTATAATATTCCATTGTGTATATGTATCACAGTTTCTTTAGCCATTCATCTGTTGAAGGACATCTTGGTTGTTTCCAGAGTCTGGCTATTGTAAATAGCATTGCAATGAATATAGGTGTGAGGAAGGGATTTTTATATTGTATTTGTGTGTTCCTAGGGTATATTCCTTTGGAGTGGTATAGCTGGATCAAATGGGAGCTCAATTTTTATTTTTTGGAGGAATCTCCATATTGCTTTCTATAAAGGTTGGATTAGACGGCATTCTGCTTGTTCTCATTCTTTGTGATGTGCACCAATCTCTTTGGCATGAGATGATTCCTCATAGTTGTTTTGATTTGCATCTCCCTGATGATTAGTGATGTGGAGCATTTTTCTATGTGCCTTTTGACCATTTGTATTTCTTCTTGACAAAGTGTCTGTTCATTTCTTCTCCCCATTTTTTGATATTTTTTTCTAGTAAAGTTCTGTAAGTGCCTTGTATATTTTGGATATTAGCCCCTTATCTGATGGGTATTGGGTGAATAGTTTCTCCCACTCAGTGGGTGGCGTTTGTATCTTGGACACTATTTTCTCTGAGGTGAAGAAACTTCTCAGCTTATTATATTCCCATCTATTTATGTTCACTTCCACTTGTTTGAAAAGTGTTGTTTCCTCTTTAAAGATGCCTTTAGTCTCAATGTCATGGAGTGTTTTACCTACATGTTGTTCTATATACCTTCTGGTATCAGGTCTGATATCAAGGTCCTTAATCCATTTGGATTTTACCTCGGTACATGGTGTTAGCTGGGGGTCTGAGTTCGCTTTTAGCAAGTGGCCAACCAGTTGTGCCTACACCACTTGTTGAAGAGGCTTTCCTTGCTCCATTTAGGATTTTGTGCTCCTTTTAAGTGATTGTATGTCTGGGGAACATTCTCTGAGTACTCAAGCCTATTCCACTGATCTGAGGGTCTGTCTTATTTCAATACCATGCTGTTTTGGTAACTTATGCTTTGTAATACAATTTAAAATGGGGGAAAGTAATTCCTCCCATATTCCTTTTTTCAAGGAGTGCTTTAGCTAGTCAAGGGTGTTTATTGTTTCAAATGAATTTCAAAAGCGTTTGATCCACTTTTTTGAAGAATGTCATGGATATCTTTAGAAGGATCACATTAAATATGTACAATGCTTTGGGGAGTATTGCCATTTTAATGATGTTAATTCTGCCAATCCATGAGCAGGGTATATGTCTCCATATCTGCATGTCCTCTCTTATTTCTTGGAGCAGTATTTTATAGTTTTCTTTGTTAGGAAAACACATCTTCACATCTTTAGTTAAGTTGACTCCAAGATATTTGAGTTTCTGTGACACTAATGTGAATGGGGTTGTTTTCTTAATGTCCATTTCTTCCCTATCATTATTGGTGTATAAAAAGGCCATTGATTGTTATGTGTTAATTTTGTAGCCTGCCACATTTCTATATGAATTGATTGTTTCTAGAAGCTTTTTGGTAGAGTCTTTAGGGCAGTGGTCCTCAAACTATGGCCCGTGGGCCACATATTGTATTTGTATCTGTTTTGTTTCTTCATTGCAAAATAAGATATATGCAGTGTGCATAAGAATTTGTTCATAAGTTTTGTTTTTACTACAGTCAGACACTCCAATGGTCTGAGGGACAGTGAACTGGCCCCCTGTTTAAAAAGTTTGAGGACCCCTGCTGAGTTTAGGGTTTTCTATTTGAAGTATTATGTCATCTGCAAACAGGGAGAGCTTGACTTCTTCCTTTCCTATCTGGATTTTCTTGATATCTTTTTTTGCCTAATCATTATAGCAAGTACTTTCAATACTATGTTGAACAGGAGTGGTGAGAGAGGACAGCCTTGTCTTGTACCAGATTTTAGAGGAAAGTCTTTTAGTTTTTCTCCATTGAGGATAATATTTGCCATTGGCTTGTGGTAGATGGCCTTAACCTTATTGAGAAAGGTTCCTTTTATTCCCATCTTGCTGATTTTTTTTTATCAAGAATGGGTGTTGGACCTTATCAAATGCTTTCTCTGCATCTATTGATATGATCATGTGATTTTTATTTTTCTTGTTGATGTTGTATATTGTGTTGATAGATTTACAGATGTTAAACCATTCTTGCATTCCTGGCATAAAACCTACTTGATTGTAGTGAATGATCTTCTTGATGAGGCATTTGATCCTATTTGCTAGGATTTTGTTGAGTGATCCAAAGACAATTATTCCCAATAAAAACCCAAAGTAGTTTTTAAATTATTTCTAATTTCTGATATATTTCAAATGATACTATTTTATTATTATTTTTTTAAGTGTCACCTGATGACGCTCAGGGCTTACTCCTGGCTATGTGCTAAGAAATAGCTCCTTGCTTGGAGGGCCATATGGGATGCTGGGGGATCAAACTGTGGTTCATCCTAGGCTAGTGCCGGCAACGCAGATACCTTACCACTCCGCATCACCGCTAAAAATGATACGGTTTTAAGATAATAAACTGTATGTCCACCAAAAGGATATTTTTGTAAATTAAGTGGCTGAATCAAAACTATAAGCATAAGCAGTATTTGCCTTGATAAAATGAATTGTGGAAAGCAATTTTAATCCAATTTTCAGCACCTTGTTCTTTTAATATATGATAATAAATGATAGAGGAAACACCATTAAATGCCATAGCATTAAATAACATACACACACGCACACAAATGTGTTCATTATATAAACCTCTTTCTTCTAGGTAGTTTTTCTACTGTGTTTTTCACCCATTTACTTACATGGGATAGTTTGGACAGGGATTACTCAATATTGTGGAGACCTCAAAACACTAATACACCATTTTGCTGCCCATTATGGCTACTATCAACCCTATTAAAGGAACAATCCATGTTTTAACTACTGTGTACTAAGAAGTACTCTAGGTCTTGCATAATGTAGTCCTTAAGAAAATATTTATTGTATGAGATAGTGAGAAAAAAGTATCTCCAGAACTTTGGGATAATTTTTTTCAAGCCACAGCTTTCAATAAGTATATGGCATTACTAGTGGAAGTTAGTAGAAATTTCATTTAATATTGAACAAAATCATAGATGCCTAGATCTCTAGCAGATATTTATGTTCTGTTTTGGGGGAGAGGCTAAGGAATCATATTTCAGACCTCAAAAGTCCCTAAGTGAGAAAAATTGTTTTGTTGTTGTTGTTAATTGTTTTGTTTTGTTCTGGTATTAAGGCCACATCAGGCAGTGGTTAAGGCTTAGTCCTTACTCTGCACTCAGGGATCATTCTGGGTATGGCTCAGAGGGAACCATATTGGTTGCTAGGGATGGTACCTTGGTCGGCCATATTCAAGGCAAGTTCCCTCCACTGTACATCTCTCAGCCTCAAAACTTTTTTTTGTTGTTGTTTTTGCATTTGCTTTATTTTAATGGTCACAATGGCTGATTTTTTGGAGAGAATTTTATCTTCATAATTCTAGTACAGTAGGGAATGAGGTCAGCATTCCAGTACTAATGGGGTAAATTGGTCCTGTGGTGCTAATAGGATCAGAAAATTATAGATTTTCATAAATAAAGGCACCTCAAAGATGAACACCCAACAGAATTTATAGGAAAAAGACTCAAGCCATATATCTCTCAACTATACATAGTACTGCCTAGTGTTTATTATGTCCAGTAGGGTTCAAAGAGCATTAAGAATCATATGCTTAGAAAGCAGCTCCAGTCTTTCTATCCATTGCTTTGTTTCCATGTGCTCTGTTAAGTTGGCCTATCCGGAACCATATCTGGATCTTGAGGAGGCAAAACCAGAGACTGTGCGAATCTTTTTGAGCTCATGAGGAGAGTTAGAAACCTTGAAGTTGGAAAGCCTTCACATCTCATAACAATGAGATTAGAGAAGTAATGTGTCTTTTAGGAGCCTACAAATAGAACAACTTTATTTTAAGTGGTTTAAATGTACTTTATACTTAATAAATAAACTTTATTAATATGTAAAGTGTGAATGTACTTTATACTTTAATGTATAAATCATTATTAATGGTACAATTTATATATAATATGTAGAAATAACAGAATTTTAAATGACAGCAAGCATTTTTCAGAGTTGACTTATCCTTAACTGCATTTAAACACACAGTTAAATGATGTCTATTTCGCCAAATTTTGGAGAATTTATAATATGACAATTATATTATTTCTAAGGAGAGTTAAACTAGTATGTCAATTTTTGAAAAAATAAGGAATTTATCTATGAGTTTTTTTTGTCATGTGTAAACTACCAGAAAAATGTTAATTTAAATGGTATTTTTATTTTTGGATGATTTCAGGATTCTTGTTTTCTGTTCATCTATTGTTAAAAACATTAGACTTTGAGAGAGATTTTTTTTTCAACTTATCTGTAATAAATATTTTTTTTGCCATTTTAAGGCTCAAGCTTCCATCTCTGTTAGCATTTGTGGGGGGGGTTTTAAAGTGTGCAATTTCTAAAAGAAACCATATCTGTGAAATAAGAGATTGCTAAAGAATGCTCTTGATAACTAAACAACATGCCTTGAATTATTCTCATTATTTGTATTATTTAGTCATAATGCTTCAATGGAAAATGATGTTTATGTTAAGATTTATCAAAACTTCAGTAGGATTCACAGTATAAAATCTCATTTTTAATAATAAAATGAAATTAAAATATAATTGTATGAAATATTCAATGCAATCCAAATCACAATGACAGTAGAATATGTAAGAAGATTGTTATATCTTCATTAAATACTCTCAAGTTGTATTAACTAAAGATTTATAAACAACATAAAATAAGTGTATTTTTTGTTTTTGTTTCTGTTTTTAATTTTTATTTTGACCAAAGTGGATTACAAAAGTTTCACAGTAAGTTTTAGGTACATAGTGATATTGAATCAGGGGCAATACCATCGCCAGTGTTGTCCTCCCTCCACCGCTGTTCTCAGGGTGGGGAAAAAAAAGTGTATTTTGTAAAGCTGAATATAGCAGGTCTATCTTTTATATAAATAAGGACTAAGATATAGTTTAGCATACATACTTCTTTTAAAGTACTTTTTTATCACTTACCAAATAAAATTAAGACTGAAGAAACTATTTAAAATTATTCATATTAGAATAAATTATCAATAGAAAATAACAGAAGATGGGAGTCAGGCCTTTTAATAAATGAGATGTCATCAAACATCTAAACTGCTGTCTCATTCTGCTCAAATAGCTTACACTCTATTTAGAGTTAGATAAATTTTGTATTTTCCTTTTTTATTTTGTATTTTTCAATTTTTTGTTCTCTTTCATTTCTGACTAATTTCCATTTTCTTTATATAATTTTTATGTTTTTGGAAATATCCTTGAATAAATATCTAACTTTCTGATGACACTAATCTAAGTACTTGATTTTAACTTAATTTCACTAATATATATTTGCTTTTGGAAGGAAAGTAAAATTTATATAATGGATACGCCAATTAGTATTTGGATCTCTGTAACTTTATCAACCATATATTGTTATTTTGATGGTCAGTATTTTTATTTTTACCATAATAATTTTGTTTAGCTCCTGAAGACTTGGTTAGATGAAGAACTTCAAAACTCTAAAACATTCAAACCATTGCTTATAAAAAGAGTAATCCACTTGGTCAGAATTTCCTTTCTTCACTAAAACTTTCCAAGGTGCCTCCTCAATATTCCAATGTATTAGCATCTTGAAGACTTAGAAAAAATATTTTGCATATTTTGCTTTTATCTCACTGTTCCATTTCTTTCTTCTTTCTTTCTTTCTTTTTTTTTTTTTTGTCTTTAGCAGTAATGCTTGCCAAGTCTGCTGCAAACTTCTAAGTCTGAGATCCTGAGGAAACCAGCTGGAGAATGCCTTCCGAACACTGCCTCAGGTCAGCCCTGTAGGATATATTGCTTGAGCTCTGAAATAGTAACCACACTGAATATTCCAGGATTATGCACACTAAGCCATAGTTGAGTTGAACCATAATTGAATTGAGCTAACAGAGCATAAGTGAGTATATACTGCAAAAGTTAATCTGTTTACTTACTACTCAAACCTGATTCATTTCAGGATCTTCAATTTAGATATATTTTTATCATTTGTGATGCTAACCTCCCTCAAATAAAAGTTACTCTTATAAGGCATACAATTTTAAAAGAGCCACAAAACCTACAATTATATGAATATTGTCCCTATTAAAACAATCCGTTTGGAAAGTATAAAAAATGTTCTTAATATGCTAATAGACTTTTGATTTAAAGTTGCACTGGTGAAGAAAGGTATCCATTTTATGGCTGGAATCCAACTACGAACATGTTTGTAACCATGGTACTTAAATAAAGAAATTATAAAATATACAATCTCTTTATTTAACAGATATTTATTGAGGCAAGAACGCTATATGCATTCTACAATGCATTCCAGAAATGAATAAAACTTAAAGCCTTCTTGCCTTCATCAAATGCATATTCTTAGGGGAATATATAATATGTAGTTTTACATCTTATTAAACATGTACTTCAAAGAAATACTAAACACTAACACTAAATAAGTAATAATTACAAATTAGTTAGTATAAGCAAATGAGTTATATTAATTTATATTGAATTGTTCATCTTAAAAATCCTTCAAAATTATGGAAACAGTCGAAATTATATTCAAAGCAAAGAATTAAATGAGATGACAAATCTGGGTAATTCTTTTTGAACTTGAAGAATTGTTATGTAGGAAGCTAGAGTGATAGCACAGTGGGTAGGACATTTGCCTTGCATGTGGGTGATATGAGTTCTATCCCCTTCTGATGCCCTGAACACTGTCTAGATGACCCCTGAGCACAGAGCCTGGAGTAACCCCTGAACACTGCTGGGTTGTGCCCCCAAACAAACAAAAAGAGAATTGCTATTTATCCATATAAATATTCCAGAAATATGTTCTAAATTTTTCATTGCTGTAGCTGTTATTTGTATTTCCTGACTGAGTCCTTTGTTCTAGATCAGTGATTTTTAGGGGAATTATTTTGCCTCCACTGCCTTCTGGGAAATATCTGATACAACTTCTTTGGTTATTACCAGGGGTAGGTGTGTTACTGGCAAACTACATATTTTATTTATATTAGAAAATTTATATTAGAAAGTTATATTATAAAGTCTTAAAGATAGCTCAAATTTAATATGCCCCAGTTCAAAGGCATTGTCTTCCTCTTTTGCAATTCTGATTCTGCTCCACTGATTCCTTATAATGGTAAAGTGAGATTATATAAACCAAACATTTAGAAGACTTTCTACAAATTTCTCTTTTACCAACCTCTGTATTTCATCCATCAAAAAGCCTATAAATTGCTTCTCTAAATAAGTTTAAAATTCATCCACTTTTTTGGAACTTGATCCCATGCTTCTGTCCAATAGTCAGGTTCTTTACTCCCTGTACTACTACTACTACTACTACTACTACTACTACTACTACTACTACTACTACTACTACTATTATCTAGCTTTGTTCCTATCTGGCCTAATCCCTCCAGTTTTTTAAATTTTGGAATTTCAATGACCTTCCCTGTTATTTCCCATTGCCTTCAAGGAAGCCTTTTCCAGAAGTTTTGTAGGAGTTGGCTTCAGCCTCCACTTCTGCACATCTTCCTTCATATTAAATTATTTCAAGACTTTCTCCCAAAAGACCTTTCTTTCAAAGACCTTCGCACTTTGTTGTGGTATTAGTTTGAAAATGTTTATCTTTCATTTTTGTCACAGATACATGTTCTAAAGCTCTCAACCCCAGCATTACTTCTTTAAGAATGCCAGGTTATTTGAGTAAGTGTACTTCCTTGCTAAGTCAAATGTCTCATGAGGGCTGTTACTTGTTTGATTTGCTCATTTTTTTTGTCTTCAGTACCTAACATAAAAATCTGTTATGGATTGGTTTCTTGACTACAAACTAGTCATTCATAACTAAGCTGCTTTCTTCTTAGATCTCATCATTTGTTTTTTTGATTTTGTTTTTGTTTTTGGGACCACACATAGTGGCACTTGGGCACTCCTATTTCTGTGTTCAGAAATCACTGCTGGCTGGCTGGGGGAACCATATGGGATTCCAAGGTTTGAACATGGGATGGCAGCATGCAAAACAAATGCCCTACCTACTGTGCTCTCTCTCTAGCCCAATTTCATTACTTAATCATTCTCTGAGCATATTTTTAGTTGTATATTATTTTGATCATTGCCTTTAAGAACAATAAGTTTATAGTGTTTTGGGGGGCCACAACCTGGCAGTGTCAGGGGTTGTTACTGGCTCTGAACTCAGGAATCACTCCTCAAAGGCTTGGGAGACCATGTGAGATCTCAGGGATTGAATTTGGATGACTGTGTGCAGGCAAATGCCCTACTTGCTGTAATCATGCCAGCCTCTCAAAGTATTTTTTAAATTGTAAAATGTTCTGCAAACCAATAAGCTCCCTGAGTCCTTTAATGACCTGACAACCTATATAAACAGCATTATTTTAATATTAATCTTTAATTTTTATACAATATTTTTATTCTAAGTGTGAAATGATTAAATGATTAGGCCATTTGTTCCACTATTTATTATTAGGTTAAATTGTGGTAATTATGAATAATTCTAGTCATATCAAAACTTTGTCCTAACATTTTATTATAGTCAGTTTAATGAGGCTTTCTTTTTTGTAAATCTAACCACCAAGTATTTATTGAGATATGCTTATATCTATAATAGGTATAATATATTATATATTGACTTGATTTTACATTTAAAATGTAGATGTTTAAAGACTCCACATATATTTAGAAATTGCAGCCTATTGAGTTCTCAGAAAATGTTCCCCAGACATACAAACACCTAATTTTTGACAAAGGAACAAGAAATCCTAAGTGGAACAGGGAAAACCTCTTCAACAAGAGGTGCTGGCAGAACTAGTTAGCCACTTGCAAAAAAGCGAACATAGACCCCCAGTTAACACCATGTACAGAGGTAAAATCCAAATGGATTAAAGACCTTGATATCAGACCTGATACCATAAGGTATATAGAACAACACGTAGGTAAAACACTCCATGACATTGAGACTAAAGGCATCTTCAAGGAGGAAACTGCACTTTCTAAACAAGTGGAAGCAGAGATAAACAGATGGGAATACATTAAGCTGAGAAGCTTCTGCACCTCAAAAGAAATAGTGCCCAGGATACAAGAGCCACCCACCTTGTGGGAGAAACTATTCACCCAATACCCATCAGATAAGGGGCTAATCTCCAAAATATACAGGGCACTGACAGAACTTTACAAGAAATAAAATCTAATCCCATCAAAAAATGGGAAGAAGAAATAAGCAGACTCTTTGATAAAAAAAAGAAATACAAATGTCCAAAAGGCACATGAAAAAATGCTCCTCATCACTAATCATCAGGGAGATGAAAATCAAAACAATGATGAGATACCATCTCACACCACAGAGATTGATTGACACACGTCACAAAGAACGAGAACAATCAGTGCTGGTGGGGATGTGGAGAGAAAGGAACTCTTATCCACTGCTGGTAGGAATGCCATCTAGTCCAACCTCTATGGAAAGCGATATGGAGATTCCTCCAGAAACTGGAAATTGAGCTACCATTTGACCCAGCTATTCCACTCCTAGGAATACCCTAGGAACACAAGAATACAATACAAAAACCTCTTCCTCACACCTATATTTATTGCAGCACTATTCACAATAGCCAGGCTCTGGAAACAACCAAGATGCCCTTCAAAAGACGAATGGCTAAAGAAACTGTGGTACATATACACAATGGAATATTATGCAGCCGTCAGGAGAGATAAATCATGAAATTTTCATATACATGGATGTACATAGAATCTATCATGCTGAGTGAAATAAGTCAGAGGGAGAGAGAGATGCAGAATAGTCTCACTCATCTTTGGGTTTAAAGAAAAATAAAAGTCATTTTTGCAACAATCCTGAGATAATGAGAGGAGGGCTGGAACCTTCAGCTCAATTTATGAAGCTTACCACAAAGAATGGTGAGTGCAGTTATAGAAATAAGTACACTGAGAACTACCATAACCATGTGAATGAATGAGGGAACTGGAAAGCCTGCCTAGAGTACAGGTGGGGGTGGGTGGGGTGGAGGGACATTTGGGACATTGGTGGTGGGAATGTTGCACCAGTGAAGGGGGTGTTCTTTACATGACCTAAACCTAATCACAATAATATTTGTAATCAAGATGCTTAAATATATTATAAATAATAAAAAAAGAAATTGCAGCCTAAAAGCCGAACTCAGTCAAACTTTATTCTATGAAAATGGGATTGCTTGATTTCTCTAATCAAATGTATTAATTCTATAAATTCAAAGTAATGATTTGCACTAAACAGTGCTTTATTGTGAGTCCAGCAACCCATATTATGAACATCAATATAAGATTGAATGAGACTTTTAAGTCATGAATAGTCCTGTTTCCTGACACTTCATTTATTTATTTCTCTATAGCTGTATGCTGACATATGGCCAATGAAATGTTTGCTCCCTTGGCATCACTAAAAAGCAATCTGCTACTTAGAGAGACTGGGTCCTGAGCAATCCAGGATAGCCACACTTATCAGTCACTTGATCAGGACCTAAAATCCTAATTGTGCTGAGGTGGAGGAAAGTAAAAGGACACATTTACTTGGCAATTTATAGAATCTCCAACAAAACCATAAAACAAACCAAAATACAATATCCAAAATTCTCATGTCACATTTAAAATGATAAACTTTGCATTTTGTTAAATCTTACCATTACAATATTACCATTACAACAGTTTATTAATATAGAAGTACTAGTGAGATATTGTACATTATTTTTTCTCATACTCCAGCTTTAACACTGAGGCAATGAAAAGTGAAAAGGCAATTGTGAGTGCCAGGTCTTCCTCTAGGTAACATGATTTTGGAAGTGGCAAAATTTCTTACATGTAATTTCTTTTTGAGCAGTCAAATTTGAGTACTTTTGGGATTATGTCTCATATTTTATGTTTTATGTAGTAATTTAGGAATCCTCAGGAATATAATTTCTCTTTCTTATTACTCTCAGAGGATGGAGGGATATTGTTCTCAGTAGCACTCAAATATTCGAAGGAAAAATCCTGGTTCTGCACTAGGCAATTACTCCTGGCAATGTTTGAGGAAACTCAGAGGATGCAAAGTTGAGAAGTTTTGCTAATATGCTATGTTATAGATGTTATAAGTTATAGATGCCAAAGGAGTTATTATCAAGCTGTATTTTCTTCCTAGTTGAAACCAATTCTTTCCTTTCATGGTTCATGATTTTTGAGCTTATACTTTAAAATAAACCTTTTAACTATGCTATGTATCTCTGGGAGCCTGAGCATTTAGAAGCATTTAGACAGTTGAGAGCTTTTGTTGATTTCACATCTCAACGGTGAGTAAGAAGTTTTACTTTCAAAATACAATAATGACTTAATGATTAATAGGGCCTTATTTCCTGCTAAATGTCAGAATAATTGTTTCTGCTTTTAAGGATTCATAGCATATTAGTTCCAAAATATTTGGAATCTTCTGCCAAGTTTTTCCTTAAATATTTAGAATATTGTTTCCTTTAACTTGAATGTTTCAAGCCCAGCTGAATGATCCTGTGAAACTATACAATATCACAATTGTTTTAGAGCTAAGCCCTTTATTCTTTGCCAAATTCAGTTTACAGCTGTTCTCTCCTTGGCAAAATTTAGTCACTGTCAATAGATATCTGAAATGCAAATACTGATTCAGTCTTAATAATAAGGACATGAATTGTGGTGTTATCTTTGGAAAATGAGTAAGGAAACATTTTAAGGCAATTACTTTAATATATTCTTCTGTTCCACTACAAATGAAATTTCAAAATACATTTATTAGCATTTAAGATGACATTAAAAAGAAAAGTTAAAAGAATTTTAAAATAATTTTTCTGAAATTTAAATAGTTTAAATTGGGCCAGAGCAGTAGTACAGTAGGGAGGGAGTTTGCGTTGAATGAAGACAATCCAGGTTCAATTCCAAACATTCTATATGGTCTCCCCAGATTGCCTGGAGTAATTTCTGAGCTTGGTGCAAGGAGTAATGTCTTAGCACCACAAGGTGTGGCCCAAAAAACAAAAGCAAAAGTCATAGTACAAAGATAAATGTTTTTGAGGCATGGTCTTAAACATTGCTTATCACTAACCCATGCCTTTATCCTATGTATATATTTTTTCTTTGTTCTGCCTTTTTTAAAAAATAATTTCTATTTTGACCACAGTGGATTACAAATCTTTCACACTAATATTTTAGGTACATAGTAATATTGAATCAGGGGCATTCTCACCACCAATATTGTCCTCCCTCCACCCCGTTTCTCAGCATGCATCCCACGGGCTGCTAGTATAAGTGGTCCCCTGTGTGTCTAGCTTGTTGTAGATTGGGTATCAATTCTGTTGTCATTGGCTTTGGGTTTGGTATTTGTCTGATAACTTTTTATTTCTACTCAATGTTCATATGACTGTTTGTTCTTGGTATCCTCCATTATTTCTCCTCCAATTCGTGAGGCGAGTCAGAACAAGATGGTTCAAGTTATGTGGTTCTGTTAGAAGGAGAAAAAATAGGGGGGGCAAAAATCAAACAAGCAAAAAAATGGGAGGAGACCTTCTAGAGGCTATAAATATCAATTTAAGAGAAGAAAGGGAAAAAGAAGAAAAACATAACAAGAATATAAAAAGGTACAAACAAACAAAAAACCTGAAAAGCACCACAGCAATAAGCACCACAGCAATAAAGACAACAACAAACATAACCATGATCCCAAGATAGAAACAAAACAAAGCACATAAAACAAAAACAAACAAAAAACCAAGCAACAACAACAATAACAAAAAAATTAATTGTGCTTTTTTTTTTTGCATAGGCACAGTAAATATTGGGGAGATTAGAAAGGGAACTCCCTTGGTCCAAGAGATACAAGGTTTCTCTGCCCTTGAAGTATACTGTCATGGGAATAAATACAAGCTTCGTATTCTCTCCCCTTCTTATTCTCTCCCCTTGGTCCTTTTGTGATGTCTAGAAGCTCTCCATCAGTCATGGATCAGTGGTCCTCAAACTATGGTCCATGGGCCACATATTGTATTTGTATCTGTTTTGTTTCTTCATTTCAAAATAAGATATATGCAGTGTGCATAAGAATTCGTTCATAAGTTTTGTTTTTACTATAGTCAGACCCTCCAATGGTCTGAGGGACAGTGAACTGGCCCCCTGTTTAAAAAATTTGAGGACCCCTGGTCATGGATGATAAAACCAGGCCTCTGTAACTAGAGATCTTGGTATTTGTTCAGGTCATAGGATGGAGCCTAGGATGGAATCATTCTTTTTTTATTTTTAAATGGTTTTGGGATCACATCCGGTGGTGCTCAGGGGTTACTCCTGACTCTATGCTCAGAAATTGCTCCTGGCAGGCACAGGGACCATATAGGATGCCGGGATTCAAACCACCGTCCTTCTGCATACAAGGCAAATGCCCAACCTCCATGCTATCTCTCCAGCCCAAAGGAAGGAGTCTTTCTTTATGGTTCTACAAGTTCTGTTCCATCACTGTTGTTTTAATCAGTCTTCTGTAGTTGGTGGTCTTGGTTTTTGCACTGATCCTAGGGTGAAGCCTAGGATAGAGTCTTTCATTATGTTTCCAGAAGTTCTCCTCAGTTGCAGTTGACTCAGGCAGGCCTATGGAATTAAAAATCTTGGTTGTTGTACAGGTCATAGGACAAAACCTAGACTAGGGTCATTTTATCTCAGAACCTGAGATAGGTTCTGCCCAGTTATGGTTGTCACAGTCAGTCTTCTGAAGTTAGTGATCTGGAATTTTGCACAGATCAAAGGTTGATGTGTGTTCTGATTTCATCTTATCATAGGTAGTGAGGCAAGACAATCTTAGACCAAGTTGTTACCATTTTGATTGTCAGGATGTCTTATCAAAACTGGCACTTGTTGTTGTCAGAGCAGTATTAAGAAAATCCCAGAGGGAATTTGGTTCCTGGAGCTGTTGTGGAGTACTGTGTCAGTTCTGTGTCTGAGATCTAGGGTTCAGGGTTGGACAGTTACTGTCTAATCACATGGAGGCTAAATTGGGACCACATGACATATGTTCAAGGTGGGAGGTGCCCCTGTATTGTAAAATGTATGAGTTCTTATTCCTAATAGATAGGAGTTTGTTTCTATACATAAAATTTCCCCCTTTTTAGTGTGCCTGTGCAAAAAGAAATGGTGCTTTATTATATTGATAGTGTATTTGGGAATGAGAGTGTCAGGCTCCATCATCTGTGCCCTTGTTTTGACTTGAGATTTAATCCCAGGCAAGGCTTTTTGTTGTAGGTTTTTGTACCAAGCAGAACCAAAAAAGATGAAGTTAAGGAGGAAAAGAAAGCAAAAACAAGACTATATATATATAAAGGACAAAATAAATAAAAATGAGTTTAAAAAAGTAATTAAGGGAACAAAGTGATGCAGGAGACTACCTTACATTTGTGGATAAACAGAATAAGAGGTAGTGTTATAGAAGTCTTAAACTTATAAAGGAAATATAGTCTTTCCCTTCTGGTATTTCTACAATATGTAAATTATTTCTTTTGTTTTTGTTCATTAAATACCTAACTTTTTCTTCCAGTGCTTTACCTTTTATTTCCTTATTGGCATCTTCATCATTTTTGGTTTGTAGTTTTTCTTCAAGTTCATTTATGTGATTCTCCAACTGTGTAATTCTGCTACTATGGCTTGCTAAGA
This sequence comes from Suncus etruscus, assembly GCF_024139225.1. Lineage (NCBI taxonomy): Eukaryota > Metazoa > Chordata > Mammalia > Eulipotyphla > Soricidae > Suncus > Suncus etruscus. Next base: position 65,964,148 of record NC_064851.1, read on the forward strand.
CTTTTTATTTCCTTTAATTTCATTTGTATAGATTCTCTCATCATCTGTAAAATTTCTTCTTTGAGTTGCTTCCTTAGATTACCCATATTTCTTTGTATTTGGCATGGGGCTGGTCCCTTCTCCAGAGTGCAAATCTAGGTGGCTATGATGGCTGCAGTTGCTGAGGTTTGGCCCCGCCCTCAAGACTCCTCCCTCACTTTACTTGCCTGAAGGCATAGGTCGCCTCCACTTGGCCAACCACAGCAAGGTTTCCCCTCTCCTTTCACCTGTCAGAAGGTGTGGTGGATGTCCCACCTGTGTCAATTTCTGCCTCCCCCTCTACCTGTCAGACCCCGTGGTTCCTCTCAGATCGTGCCTGTACCCATCCTGTAATGGGTAATGGCTGAGTGACTGTCCAAGCTCTGCCTGTTGGGCCTGGTCAACTTCTCCCTCCCTGGTCAATTTCAGCCTCCTGCTCTAACTTGTCAGGCAGCATGGTTCCCCACCGATGGCTCCTGTCCCCGCCTAGTAATCTATGTATATTATTTTAAAAGACAATTTTCACTGGGGTCGGAGCAGTGGCACAGTGTTAGGGCATTTGCCTTGCATGTGGCTGAGACCTAGGACAGACCACGGTTCGATCTCTGGGCGTCCCATATGGTCCCCCAAGTCAGGAGTGATTTCTGAGAGCATAGCCAGAGTAACCCCTGAGTGTCACTGAGTGCGACCCATAAAAAACAAACAAAAAAGACTTTTTATTTTATATTAATTATGTATAATATAAATATGAAATTAATATGAAATTTTTGTTTTCATCTTAAGCACAGATGGTTGAGATCCTTACAAATTATCATGTTGTTTTTTATTTTTAATGTTCTAAATAGGAGGATTATTACAAATTAGTATTTTAGTCTCAAATATTCTATGTTGGATCTTTGATTTCTGATATATAGAGATGATGATAGTACCTGCCCTGAATCCGGAATGATAGCACAGTGGTAGGGCATTTGCTTTGCACGTGGCCAACCTGTAAAGGACCCAGGTTTGATCCTCAGCATTCCATATGGTCTCCGGAGCCTGCCAGGAGAGATTTCTGAGCACAAAGCCAGGAGTAACACCTGAATGCCACCAGATGTGACCCAAAAACAAAACAAAACAAAACAAAACAAAAATTGGCCAGAGAGATAGGATGGAGGCAGGGTGTTTGCCTTGCATGCAGAAGGACCGTGGTTTGAATCCTGGCATCCCATATGGTCCCCCGAGCCTACCAGGAGCGATTTCTGAGTGTAGAGTCAGGACCCCTGAGTGCTACGGGTGTGACCCAAAGACCAAAAAAAAAAAAAAAGAATAGAAAATACTTGCCTTATATGATTGTAATGAGTAGATGATTTAATAACAGTAAATCACTAGGATCTTGCATGTGCATTGTATTTGTTAAGTATAAATGGTCTTTCTTTTAGGACATATTTTAAAAGACTACTGACTCTTTACTTGGTGGGTATATTGCTATGACAATTCTGTGTTCTCATGACCTAACTGAATGACGTTAATTAATCCCCATTCTAGGATTTACAGACATTTGTATAAACACGTTATCCATGCATCTGACTGTAATTTTCAACTCCTGATTTAAAAAGATCTGCCTATATTTAGTGTCACTGGGGGAATATTTGGTGACAATAATCATTTCAAGACTCATTGCTGCATTCCACTGAAAATAATCCACCCACCTTCCCAGAAGAACTTCCTATATCATCACCTTCTGTCAAGACTTTTTTTCAAGAGTTCTGACATTTCTAAAACTCCCTGTGAAAAAAATGGGGGAGTGATAGTCCAATGGGTGAGGCCTTGCATGCTGCTCACCCTGGTTTGATCCCCAGCATCCTCTACGTTCCTTTGAACACTGCCAGAGTAATTGCTGAGTGCAGAACCAGGACTTTTCCCTGACTACTACCTGGTATAGCCCAAATAACAAAACGGAAAAAAAAAAATGTCTCGCAAAACTCACTGGCTGCAACTTGGTATCTCACAGGAAGTATTTGCTTCATTTTAAAGTGATTATTTGCATTGAACTATAATTTATATCAGTTATCTAGCTGCATAGCATGGGCAGAGGCCTATCAGAACTTGAAGCCTAGTCTGGTGGTGACTCCCTAGCTCTCCTGAGAGACTTTTTCATACTTTGTGGGAAGAACTAGTATAGTAGGAATTACCAGGACAGGATACCCTCACAGTTACTCACCCAGCTTTAAGAGTAGTCTACAGACCAAAAAGAACTTAATTGCTTTTTCTCATGCTGGGAGTAGCCAAGAATTAAGTATCTCTTCCTCTTGCATCTTACTCCAGTGCTAGTTTCAAGAACACAGTGGAGATTCTCTCTCTCTCTCTCTCTCTCTCTCTCTCTCTCTCTCTCTCTCTCTCTCTCTCTCTCTCTCTCTCTCTCTCTCTCTCTCTCTTTGGTCTGGTGATAGTTGTTGGACCTCACTAGGCAGTGCTCAGGGATCATTCCTGGTGGTGCTAAGGGGACCGTATCCAGAGATCTAATTGGGCTTGGCAAACTGCAAGATAAGTGCCAAAATACCTGTACTATCTCTCTGGCCTCACAATGGAGATTTTCTTAAGAAAATCTAAGAATATTTCGTAGATATATACAAATTCAGATTGCATCATGTGCTTGCAACATTTCTTTTACATTATTTTCAGATGATAGCTATACCTGTTAGTTTTCCAGAGTGGCGAGAAGAAAAAGGGGTAAATTTTTTTTTTTTTTTTTTGGTTTTTGGGCCACACCCATTTGACGCTCAGGGGTTACTCCTGGCTATGTGCTCAGAAATCGCCCCTGGCTTGGGGGGACCATATGGGACGCCGGGGGATCTAACCGCGGTCCGTTCTTGACTAGCGCTTGTAAGGCAGACACCTTACCTCTAGCGCCACCTTCCCGGCCCCAAAAGGGGTAAATTTTAAGTTGAGCAATTAGCCAAGTTTAGCAATTCAACGAACTAGAACAAAATAAACTTCTATTGTTACAAATTTTAGCAAGATTTATATATATATCAGTTGAATATTGTTTATGTATATTTATTTCCAAGTCTTACATTTATTTATGTTAAGATAACATTACTCATTTTTGGAAGGGGATATCTACCCATTGATCAGGAGGCCAGAGGTCACTTATAAGCCCAGCTCTAGGGGCTAAATGGTTTAATGATTGGCCTAGTAATTTGGTGTCTTCAGACCCAGCAATGCTGGGAGGCTCCCTGCTCATAGTTGTGGAAACAGTGCAGTATTGGGGGGCCAAATTTGAGAACTCAGCATACCAGGCATGTCCTCCAGTGCTTTGAACTCTCTGTAGTCTCCACATTGGTAATTCTTCTGATGCGTTCTTTATAGTTCATGATTTTCCGTTTAATAATAAGCTTATATGGCTTAATCACCTTTTTACATTAAATGTTGACCTGCAGCCATTTTTAAAATCTAATCTACCTTTGCTCAGTTTTGACTTATTTGATTTATTAAGGGACTATTGTTTTATGATGAGACTTGATATTAGATCTTTGCAGAATCACCCAGATAAAGCAGAATTTGTGAGGGATCATTGTCTGGAAATACTCTTGTTCAGAGCTGTTTTGACCCTAATCAAGTGATACAAAGATACAAAGAGAATAAAGGAAATGAAAGTTTTCTAGAAAAAAGGAAACGAGAGTGTTTCTAGAGTTCCTCTGAACTCACAGAGACCAGTGTTTATTTTCATACCCGAACACTCATCACCCAGATAAAGCTTTGCACTTTGGCACGTACAGGAGACAGAGAGCTGAAAGACATTCACAGTCAGGACTTAGCACATGTGTGCAAATGGAAGCATACACAAATACATACATACACATACAGAGGGAGGGGGAGAGAGAGAAAGAGACAGACAGACAGACAGACAGACAGACAGACAGACAGACAGACAGACAGACAGATAGATAGATAGATAGATAGATAGATAGATAGATAGATAGATAGATAGATAGATAGATAGATAGATAGATAGATATAGAGAGCAGTAGTAGAAAAGAAAAGACATACAGGCAAAGAGAGAACTGAAGAATGGGAGATCAACAAAGGGTGGAAAGAATGTTTGGCACCAGAATACTTTCCTCTACATCAGATTCGAGGGACCAAGGGAACTGGGGGCTTTGAAGGCTGGGTGTACAGCTTGCTAACTTGATTGCTCTCTTTTGTAGTATTCAAGAAATGCTGACAGGCCAGAGGCTCTGCCACTCTGACTCACACAATGACAGTGTCCTGGCAGCACTGAATCAGCAGAGAAGTGATGGCATCCTCTGTGATGTCACCCTGATTGCCGAGGAACAGAAATTTCATGCTCACAAAGCAGTCCTTGCAGCATGCAGTGACTATTTTCGGGTAAGTCAAGATAGTGTGATTGTTTCCTTTAAAAGGCTGATGTCCAGGTGCTGAAAGGGGATAAATAATATGCAGGGTACTCCTTCGTTAACAGTAATGCAAATCACAGTGCCAAAAAGGAAAAAAATGAGGAAGAGAGAAATTGAAAGAGAGAGAGACAGAGAGAAAGAGAGAAGTAAAATATATGGAAGGTCTGAAGAAAACTGGGGACAATGGTGGTGAGAAATGTGCATTGGTGAAGGGTGGTATACATTCTATGACAGAAAATCATGAACAATTTTGTAACCATGGTGCTTAAATAAAAAGAAAGTACTGTTTCATTTTATGAAATCTTATTTTTTACCATGAATATCATTCCTTTATTCTTTTGAAAAAATAAACTATAACTTCTTTTAAAAATACATAAAAATAAATAAAAGATGATGCCCTTGAGGCTGACAAAGTTTCCTGATACAATCACTAGTCAATCAGATGTTAGTTCTCACAATTGTGAATGCTGTGGATAGGGGTTTTCTGTGTTCTTTTCTGGTTAGAATGAGATTTCGGGTGTCATTTGGAACCTTCCTGGCCTGCACCTTCCTCCACTAAAGAGCACAGTGCTTCTCTGCATATAAGAAGAGGGACTTCTGACACTTGATTCTCATAACAAAGTTTGGCACAATCTATTCTCCATAATGGGAATTTCAATGCAATTTTTTTAATTTTTAATTTTTGTTATGAGAACAAAGATGCAAAGAAAGAGGACAAGGTAAAGTTACAGTGGAAGGACAATCACCCATAACATAATTCTCAGAAGAAGTCCCCTTGCTTTGAACTTTCAGCCAAAGAACATTAAGATAAATAAAACAGAATCCATGTACAATTACTTTGTTCCTCAAGTCCCCAGATTGTAACACATTATAATATTTCTTAACAGCACACAAGGCAATCTAAAGCCATAAAACTTACGTAACTCCTTAAACATTAGAGGCATAGTATTTTTTACATTTCCATGTACATGCATATTAGCTTAAGTTATCCTCAAATTTTAAGTGTTTTTTTTTTTTTAAGGATTAGAGTCAAAGGAGCACAGTAAAAACGGTGTGGCAATTGTTGTTTGCATAGGCCCACCAAAATATGAGGGGCATGGAAAGGAATAACCTTGGCCTAAATACAAAGAGACCCTACCCCTGAAGTTTCCTGGCATAAGACCAACTCTAGGCTCCAGGCAAGCTAGATCGTCCAATCCAAGACATTGTCTGTAGTACCAACACACTTTTCACACAGTCTCTGTTGTTGGTATCATGTTTCTGTATTAAAGATCCTGGAATCTGCATATCCTACATTGAAGTCAGGATGTGGAGTGTCCTCTCGTTTCACCTCACCATTAAAGGGCAATGCAGGGAGCCCTGTCCTGTAAGCAGGTCGTTGTTGTTAAGTCTTCTCAGTGTTAAGGGAAGTCTCTTTTGAGCAGGTTGATGTCTGAACAGTGGTAGGGTCTTCCGTGGTAGAGGATTGCTTCCAGGTGATATAGACAAACCTGGATGTTTCGTGGATGGCTTCCCTGGTTCAGGGGTGAATGGAAAATGCCCTTTCTTCTGAGGCCTGTGCCAGGTCGTTATGTCAATGTTCAGGGTGAAAGGTCCCTTTGCACTACAAGATTTGTGTGTTCCAATCTCTATTAGATAGGATCTTATTTGTATGTATAGTATTTTCCTATTTTAATGTGCCTATGCAAAAAAGGAGCAATGCCACGTGGCATTATTGGCGCATATGGGGGCCATAAGAACAAGTCCAACAATCCCCATGACATGGGTCAATAATAAGCATTAAACTGGGGGACTCTTTCACCAAAATTCCTATTGAACAGCTCATAAAGAGAAGATAAAAAGTGGTTAGAATCGTCACTGTATAAGAGAATATTTAGTAAGACTTCAGCTGTCAGAGAAAAAACACAAAATATTCTAAAGAAATACGTGTCCATTTTATGTCTTTTGAAACAGTTTGGGGTTGTTACACACAATGCACGGCTTTGGTCTGTGATTAGGATTGTTCAGTACTGAAGTTAAAAAAAGTAATGTGGGTTAGTGATGTTTGGGGTGGGTGAGAGAGTTAAGGAGTAAAAATGAGCTTTGTAGGGGTGTGGGAAAGGGCAGAATACAAAATGGACATTCTGGATACGCAAAACATAACATAAAGATAAGGAATACTCTTACTACATGCAGTGCGCGTGGGGGCTAGCGCCCCCGCGCGGTTTCCCATATGCAGAGTGGTCAGAAATTGCCAGTGACAAACTTAGCACAACCGAGCAAATCTCAGCACACCCCAAGTTAGGACCAACCATCTTGAGCCTCCAGCTCAAGAGAGGATCCAGAGAGAGCCGGAAGCCAGGATCTGCCCGCCCTACACCCTGTTCCCTTCCCACCCTAGAGCTGAGGGAAGGGTGGGGAAAGCTTGGGACCCAATCCAGGAGGGACCCCCTCACACCCACCTTGTCTGGCTGCCTGGGCTGCCACCCCAGAAGGCCTGGAGGCCAGGGCAGAAGAGGGGAAGGCTGGGGTTCTGTCAAGGCTCCCAGCGTACCCAAGTTAGGGAGAAGGCCTTCCACATGGGCTCTCCCCAAACCCTGCCGCTAGAGCTAGCCTCCAGCTCAAGAGAGGATCGAGAGAGATCAATGCAATTTTTTTTAACATTGCTTTCTGAATAAATATTGTATTTTGATTTAATTTTCTTTTCAATGTTATTTCAGTTAGCTAATTATAAAATAATTTAAAACTATTACAACATATGCTTCTAAATAGGAATATAACTCTAATTATGAATTTCTAGTTATTCTCTTGGCACAAGTTGGGGGACCATGTAAGTTGCAGATTTAAACCTGAGCCAGCCACATGCAATTCAAGTACCCTACTCAACTGTACTATCGCTCCTGCCCCAATATTTTATATTATATTATTATAATATATTTTGATATAAAAAGATGTATCAGCTATACGCAATTGGTAACTAATAGATTTTTTAAGATGTTAAACCATAAAAGAAAAAGTACTTTAAATGTGATGAAACCTAGAAATAAGGAGAATAAACAAATGGGTAATGACTTTAAACATCTATCTAACATAAAAAGTCAGGCTCAACTTCTGAATCACACAATTGTAGCAGAGTATCTCTAAATTGACCTTTTATATAAATAATATACATAAATTAACATAATGGTGCATTTTATACACCCTCACATTGTCAAGCATCAGTAATCAGAACAAGTATTTCATTAGGAGAGGTTTTCAGACAGTTATTTGTATTGTTTTATACAACATCTACATTCTATATTCAATAAATGACTTTAGTCTTATAAGCCAAGCAATAGTCTTATTTGTACTTAGCTTGTTTTCTTTTAGTTCTCTTCTGGGTTGGATTTTTCTTTTATTTTGGCAAATTATTTTATTTTGTTAATATATATACATGAGAGAGAATTCATAAGTGATTGTGTGTGGATGTAAGAAGGCATTTCTTGTCTTTAATAGAATAAGTCAGTACTCTCATTTTTTCTCTTCCAATATGTCACCCCAATATGTCACTCCTTTATAATTACCTATATTATAAAGCCTATAAAGAAAGTTTTATTGTGTCCATTCATTTCATAAGGAAACTAAAGTGCTATATATTTGAGTAGCTTACTAACAAGCTGCAAGGTATTAAGTAGAAGAGTTGACTTTTATACAGCAGAACATCTGGCACTGAGTACCAAGTCATGCTTTTCCCAATTAACCATATGTCCTGCTAGTCTCATATACAGTTCAGTATTATAACCTGCTCATAGATAAAAATTAAGTGACTTGTATATTAATGGAGAAGCCAAGAAAAATTGAAACAGATGGCACTTAGCTCTTTTCTAGGTTATGTGCTAAGTGCTGGTATCACAGTGTTTGATCAGATATAGGTTGAAGCCTTATGGAAATCATGATATAAGTATTATACTAAAAGCTTATTTTATTATATTCTATGTATTTTGTTAGCCTTTGCCGTTTAACAAACCATACATGAATTTAAAATATTTATATTTTTCTTGTACTATCAAGAGACTGATGTTCCATTAGTTAAGTAAGTAATAGGGCCCAGTGTAAGAGAGTAGTCACCAAAGGCATAGATACAAAAATAAGAGGGCTGTTTTGTTTTGTTTTGTTTTGGGGCTATATCCAGCAGTGCTCAGGATTTACTCCTGGGCTCTGCTCCAAGGGATCATTCCTGCTGGGTTCTGTGAACCATATGGGATGCCAAGAATTGAATCCAGGTCAGCTACATGCAAGACAAGCATCTACCCTTGGTACTATCACTCCAGCCCTGACTTTGTTGACATTCTTGTGGCCTATCATTGCAAAGAACTGTCAAAATCTAATACTTTCCTCTACTTGTGAGCTTATGGTTTAAGCTACCATAATTTTATAGATTTTAGTAGACAATTTAGTAAATTTTAGTAAACAATTTAAAAAAATTCAGAGTCAGATGACAGTTTCCTTTCCTGTCCTTTGTTCCTTCTGGAGCTTCCCTTAATAGGCCTTAGTTTAAGTATCCACAAGGTATGTCCTGGTAGGTCTAGGAGTACAGGAATAATTTCTTCCCAAGAACTCATTGTTGCTTGGAGAGCCCTTCCCTATCTACCTTCCTCATTAGAGATTTCACTGCTATAAAATATTTTTACCTGCATAAGGGGTGAAACATCATGCTATAAGCCTGGGCAATGGCTTATTGGATTTCAGAGTTGTCAGTTCTGAACATCTGAAAAGAGGAGAACATGATTAGAACTAGAGGAATAAAATGACTTTTCTCTGTCCTTGGGAGAGCAGAGCAATTTGTTGTTTTAAAAAACTCTCCCTCTCTGGAAAGTAACAGAAGTTACAAAAACCAGAGCAACATATACTCTACCCATTCTATAAGAATAAAAAGTAGTATCTCTCTCTCTCTCTCTCTCTCTCTCTCTCTTTTAATTTTTGGGCCAGGCCTGGTGAAGCTCAGGGGTTACTCCTGGCTATGCGCTCAGAAATTGCTCCTGGCTTGGGGGACTATATGGGATGCCAGGGGATCAAACCATGGTCTGTCCTAAGTTAGCATGTGCAAGGCAAAAACCCCACCACTTGCACCACTGCTCTGGCCCTAAAAGTAGTATCGTAAATGTGAATATGCATGTAAGACTATGGAAGTTTATTTAGAACCAGTATAGATACTTACTTGAAAGTCTTTCAGATTAGTTGAGTACATTTTGCTCAATAACTTCTATAGAACTAGAATCTAATTTCTACAAAAAGACATATACAGAAACAGTTATCTCTCTACCTTTAATTTAAATCTGCCAGGTGGCTTAATAAACCTAGCTTGTTCTTTTGCATAAACAAATCAAGATTGAAGAACACTCTACTTGGGATATCCCTTACCGAAAGGTCCTGAGAATGGCTCAGGACAGGTAAGACAATTATATTGATAAAAGCAATAATATTTTACCTGTCACATCAGGGTTTTCCAGGCTTTGCCAGTATAAATATGTGAAGAGTAGGTCTACTCAATGAACTGGAGGTGGACTCAGACTACTTAGCTTATATCTTGACACTGAGAGAAAGGACCAGACTGTGACCATTCACAATAAGATACAGTCTACCCATAGGCTATAGGTCCTAGTCAAAAGAAGAATTGTTAATATCTATAAAGGTAGGCAATATTTCTTCTTCACTTCATGTGAAAAATGTGATTTACTATTTTTTGTGTCAGAAACATATAAGTAACCCAGAACCCTATTATTAACTGTTTCAGATTACCTCACCTCTAACTTGAGTCTTAGTTCCCACAAGGTCATTGAAAAAGTACCATGTTGAATTCTAGCATAGTGATTATTTTATATAAGAGATTCATTGAAATTAAGAAACCTGAATCCTTTAAAAAATTTTTAATTTAATTAATTAACTGATTTACAAAGTTATTGATAATTGATTTTTAGTCATACAATATTTTTATACCAGTCCCACCACCAGTGTTCTCATGCACCCCTTACCCCCACTGCCACTTTGGCAAGCACATCTCAAAGTTCTGTGGTTTTGATTTATATCTAATGTTTTTACTATTGGGATATATAGCTATAAAACTCTCCCATATCACAAGTATAACTGAAGCTTATGGTCCCTGTTCCCCCATTATTTTCCTTTTACATCTCAAGATGAGAAAATATGTTGAATTCCATGTTTGTTTCAACTTTTAATATTTTGACTATTAAAGCATACAGATTATTTATGGAGTTTTATTTCTGGTGTAGTAAATTCAAGTTAATTAGATATTTTTGGCAACTTGGTATCTGGCATATTATTTTGAAGCTGAAGTAATATTTTTATATAAGACAGTAGAAGCTATTAGAATGAGCTAAGTTTAACAGCTTGCTATAAATCAGTATTTATTTTGGTTTGAGAGTTAATATTATCTATTCTTGCTTAAATAACAGTAAGCAGTTGGACACCTATGTTTCCTATAGCATCACATTTTAAAAGGGCAAAAAGTTCTGTAAACAATACTTCTTGATTTTATTTTTAATTTTAATTTGTGTATTTGTTTTGAGTCAAACCATGTGCAACTCAGGGGTTACTCCTAACTCTGCACTCAAGAATTACTCCTGGCAATGCTTGGGGAACCATATGGAAGTCTGGAAATCAAAAAGGTTGGATGTATACAAGGTAAATGCCTCATCTGCTGTACTCTACCCTCTTTTGATTTTTAAAAGGATAGTTAAACTTTAACAGACATGATGTTTCAAAATCCTTAACTTTATGATTTGTCAACATATATTTAGGAAACCTCAGAATTTATATTATCTAATATATTTTTTACCACTAACGATATTAAGCTTACTACAAATTGTGGTGAGTGCAGTTAGAGAAATAACTACACTAACAACTTTCATGACAGTGTTAGTGAGAGAAGTCTAATGCCTCTCAAATAAAGGCAGGGCATGGGGGAGGAAGGAGATGAGGGGCATTGGTGGTGGGAATGTTGCACTGGTGAAAGGGGGTGAAAAAATAATATATTTTCTTGTTGATTTACTGTTGATTTATTGTTGATTTATGTGGTTTACAATATTTTAGCTTTTAGGCATCTGATGTTACTATAACAAACCACCACCAAAGTGCCAATATTCATCCCTCTACTATTGACCTTAAGTTCTGGAGCATGTGGATGTGTATCTGTGTGTTTTGATTTTCATCATGTGGTTATATCATGGCATTTATTGGTTAATAACTGTAGTTAACTGAATTAGACCAAGGACTTCTTTGTAGGAAGCAGGGACTAAGGAGATGTCCAAAGTCAGAATGTAAGCTTTTTAACTATATGCAGGCAATATGTGACTTGGATATAAAACAGCATTGCAGGGTCTGAGCAATTTCCCATCCTTGTGCCCCAGAATTAAACTATCTGGCTTGGATGACTAACTATTAAGAACAGCCTCTGGACTTTCTGAGCACTGCTTGGAAACACCCACCCTCCCTGAACAAAAAAAGGGGGATGAGAAATGGAAAATAGTCAGGTGCATTGTTGGTGTTAAAAGAGGACACAACTAAGTATTTAAGCAAATAACAAAATCAAGAGATTCAAACTTTGATTGAAATTTAGAATGGGGATCTAACTCCATCAAAAAATGGGGAGAAGAAATGAACATACACTCAAAGAAATACAAATGGCCAAAAGACACATGAAAAATGTTCTACATCACTACTAAGAAGGGAGATGCAAATTAAAACAACAATGAGGTACCATCTCATGCCACCCAGACTGGCACACATCAAAGAACAAAAACAATCAGTGCTGGCAGGGATGTGGGGAGAAAGGAACTCTCATTCACTGCTGGTGGGAATGCCATTTAGTCCAGCCTTTATGGAAAACAATACAGAGATTCTTCAAAAAAACTGGAAATTGAACTCCCATATGATCCAGCTTTACCACTCCTAGAGATATACTCCAGGAACACAAAAACACAACACAGAAAAGGCCTTCTGCACACTTATATTCATTGCAGCACTATTTACAATAGCCAGACTCTGGAAACAACCAAATACCCAATAACAGATAAGTGGCTAAAGAAAGTATGGTACATATACACAATGAAATACTATGCAGCCATCAGGAAAAATGAAGTCATGAAATACTTGGATGGACATGGAGACTATTATGCTGAGTGAAATAAGTCAGTCTCACTCATCTATGGAACTTAAGAAAAATAAGAGACATTATTGTAATAGCATCCAGAGACAATAGAGATGAGGTCTGGGAGGACTGGCCATGATATGAAGCTCTCCACAAAGAGTGGTGAGTGCAGTTAGAGAAATAACTACACTAATGACTGTCATGACAATGGTAGTGAGTGAGAGAAGTAGTATGTCTATCTCAAATACAGGTAGGGGTGAGGGAGGAGGGCGTTGGGTAGTATTGGTGGTAAGAAGATTGCATTGTTGAAAGGGGATGTTCTTTTTTATAGTTGAAAACCAACTACAAGCATGCTTGTAATTATGGTGCTTAAAGATATTACTATTATTAAAAAATAGAAATATGTTAAAATTTCAGTAAACAGTAACAAAAAATAAACTTACTCATTGATTGGGCATATATCTTGGAAAGAGGTGTTTTTTTTTATTGATTTTTATACTGAAACGAATGTGTTCTTATTATTTGAATGAGACTATTTCATATTTATCTTATCCCCTTAATAGAAATGTAATCTCTGAATCAAAAATTAAAATGGACCTGTTATACCGGGAAGCTGGGAACAGGAGTGGTAGTATGGGATGTGCTCTGGGGACATTGGTGGAGTGAGGTTGACACTGGTGGTGGGATTGGTCCTGACACATTGTATTCTGAAATCAAACATGAAGAAAATCACAATGGTTTTAATAAAATATTAAAATAGTGGTAGAACAATGAAAAGAGTTTAGAAGTCACATACAAATTTGAATAGGTGTATACTAACTATATCATTATTATTGTTTTCCATGATACTTTTAAAATAATAAGTGTTGTGATATTTGATATTTGCTCTGTTATATATCCTCTTCATTTTCTAAATGTTGATAAATCATCATTTTGCTAAAAAAAAATCCTATTTTTTAACCTGTAATTAGATGATCATAGTGGATAACTCTTGGTTGTTAAGCTTTTATTTATTTATTTATTTTTGTTTTTTGGGCCACACCTGGTGACGCTCAGGGGTTACTCCTGGCTATATGTTCAGAAATTGCCCCGGGCTTGGGGGACTATATGGAATGCTGGAGGATTGAACCACTGTCCATCCTAGGCTAGTGTGGGCAAGGCAGATGCCTTACCGCTTGTGCCACCATTCCAGCCACAATTGTTGCTCTTTTAAATGAGATAAAACATATAATATATCCAGCACTATATCTGATCCACATAAGTATTACATAGTAAGATTTCATATGCTGTTATAGATAATATATAAAGCTACATATAATCTAATTTAAATGTCAGGTGCATCACTCTGTGAATAAACTGCAATTCATGGTATGCTCTGCCTAGGATTGGTGGAAAGGGAAGAGTTAATATTCAGGTAAGCTCATTTGGTTGTAGACATACTTACTGTATGAATGATGCTATTTTCATTCCATTTATTCTAATTCTTTTTATTTTCTTAATCTGGAATCACTTCTTCTTTAGAATATTTAGCAGCCAGCTGACTTTTCTCCTTTTTTGGTTACCCTATCCTTAACCAGTGTGCACAAGATTCCATGGTTGACTTTCATTTCTTTGTTCTGATCCCCCAAAGTGCCTTCCTGAATATCTGCTAGACTCCCAGACTGAGAATTCATGTTGTGTCATTATTATACACCCTCATCTCCTAACCCCACTCATCTACTTTCTATTCATTGGCTATTTCAGCCCGACTGTTACCAAACCTAATACTCCACACAAGGGTCTTTCCTCTTCTCATTTTATTTGTAATCTCCTATATATCTCCTAATCTGTATTTGTATATCATCTAGGCCCTAGATTCTAGGGTTTATCAAAACTGATAAGCTTAAAGTCCTTCAGAAGAAGACTTAATATCTACATGTGACTATTGAATTAGTATGTAAGATCTTTTATCTGAAACCTTAAACATTGGTTATATGATTAAAGACTAATGAAATTAAAAGACAATGAACAGAATGGCAGAAATATTTATAAAGCATTTATCTGACAAGGCATTAATATCCAAAATATATAAAGAGCTCATGCAACTCAATAATGAAAAACCCAGCTAGACTAAAAAATGGGTAAAGAATGGGGACTATAGAGCTAGTACAGCAGGTAGAGATCTTATCTTGCATGCAGCCAAACTGGCTTCAATCCCAGGCACCTCAATATGGTCCAAAAGCTATACCATGAATGTTTCTTTAATTCAGAGCTAGGAGTAAGCTCTGTTCTAAACTGCATATGACCCCAAACCAAAAACAGTATGAGAAGAGCAAAATAAATACTTTTCCAAAGTGACAAAAATGACCAGTAAGTTTATGATATGGTGTTCAGGATCATCAGCATCATCAGTCATCAAAGAATTACAAGTTAGAAATTACTTAAAAATATTATCCACTAAATGTTACTAAAGCTGCAGAATAAAGATGTGCGCATTTCTGGTGGAAATATAAATTAGTGAGGCCACTATGGTGGTCTTCACAAATTAAAATTACAATTTCTTATCATCTAGCAATTGGAAATAAATCTAAACGGAATAAAATCAGTAACCTGAATATATAGTTGCACAGACATATCCATTATTATCTACAGTACCTAAGGCAGGGTGGAAAGCAGGGCTCAGAGGTGTCCCGAGGAAGGCCTTCTGGAGCCATTGCAATGAAATGATGCTAATGAGTGAGAGAAGTAGAATGCCTATCTCAAATACAGGCAGGGGTAGAGAAAAGGGTGGGGGCATTGATAGTGGGAAAGTTGCACTGGTAAAGGGGGAGGTGTTCTTTTTATGACTGAAACCCAACTACAATCATGTTTGTAATCATGGTGGTTAAATAAAGATATTATTTAAAAAAAATGACTATGACCCTTTATTATCAGAGAGCAGCAGTATTTAAACAGTTAATAGGATTTACTTGTGCAGGAACCTCAAACAGAGAGAATGGGAGGGACTCATGGGGCAGGTGTACAGTATCATGTCACATCTGCGGACGTGACCTAATTGACTGGGCGACGTGACTTGTGTGACTGGGGAGAGCTCAGGAGGTGGGCTCCATTGTGAACTGCCAGGTGTTCGCTCTAACAAGCACTCATCTCCCTCTCTCTGGGCAGGGAGGGGGTGCCTCGGCCTACAAGATGCCTCCTTTCAGGGGTTCCTTTTGTCAGGCATGAGAGTCTGCCCTGCTAGAGTGGCAATTTCACTGGGGTCCAAATCTGTCTCTGAAGGGTCCGGCTGTAGCTTCATTTCCAAAGGAAGTTACCCAGACATACTTGAAGGTACTATTGACATTAAAGCACATAAAAGTGTTGTGTTAATGCTGTCTATTGAATAGCTTTAGAGACTTAAGATTACCAGAAATCTTGGGGGGGGGGGGAAATACTGCATTTGAGTCATCTCAGCAGGGTGGTAGCTTTGTAAGTGAGAGGTTCCATCCGCAGGTCCAAGGCTTTGTACCTTGAGCACTGCTAGCTGGGTGTGGCTCCTGTAACAAAGAAATAATGACAACAAAACCATTGTCATATTATTACCAGTCATCTAGCTGCATACAATTTTCTAGGTATTTTCCTAGCTTGCTCTGTAGTTTCCATCAAATTGATGAGCTCTCAATATGTCAATAATAAATTATCTTTATAAAATTATATTAATATGGAATAGAGAGATAGTGCATGACTTGTATATGCTCCCTTGCATGACTTGTCTTGATTCTCAGCACCCTATATGGTCCCCAAGACCTGCCAGGAGTGATCCCAGAGCACAGAGGTGAGACAGAGTCTGAGATCTCTCTTTATATATATAAGGGAACTTTTTAAATCACCAAGTTCTCACAAATATTGAGACTCTCAATGGTCTGTTTTGGTCTTTTATTCAGTCACTCCTGCCACAGCCACTTCTGGGCACAGAGTAGTCAGCTAGGCTCAATGATAATGAAGGATTCACTTATGTGATCTGCAGGAATGTTGTTAGTTCGATTAGAACAGTCCTCAAAAATTAAATTTTCACAGGGAGTAACTTACAACTCCTTTCAGAGTAAGAAAGGAACATAAATAATAGTAAGATAACTCCAAAATCTTTCAATACATGTAGTAATACTTCAAGTTTCTTTTCGATGGTACTTAAGTTTATATATTAATATCTACTATTGCCCTAAATGTAAAAAGTTACTTTGCAGTTACTTAACATGACAGATGAGTCTCACTAAAATTAAATACCTTGATATTTAATATTTTCCTAGTTGATTTTATACTGCCCTATTGTTTGAATGAGGCCACACAGCACTTTCTGAATGATAGAAAAGATGCCCAATGAATTATATCTAAGAAGTTTTTATGAGGGATTTCATTTTTAAAATAAAATGAGATAAAATGGTTCACAATGTGTGTAACTTTTTATGCTATAAATATGCAAAATCGCTCCACTTCACACACCACCTAAATGCACTGTTCTAAGGTCCCTTCTATTCATCCTCTTCTACCACACCCACACTTATTAACCATTTCTTACTTTTCTTTTATCAGAGTCTACAGGCTTGTTTTTCATTGGGTATTGTCTTTTTCAAAAGGAACTCCTTGATCTTAATCCTAGGTCTTAAAATTGCACTTAGAGATTAGAGTTTTGGGGCTGGAGTAAGGCTTTTGTCTTGCACAAGAGCAAACTGGCTTTGGTCCTCAGCATCTCATATGATTCCCCAAAACCATCAGGAGTAATTCCTGAATAAAGAGCCAGGAATAACCCCTATGCATCATCTCTGCCCCCTAAAATAAAGATGTGCCTCTGCCCCTTAAAAATAAAGAGTATGGTTTGGGGGGCAATTTGCATTCCATACAAAAGAGTTGTGATACCACATTGAGGAAAAAGTGACATTGCAAGTCAAGCCTGCGCACTACAGACTGCTGTTTCTCTAGCCTGAAGTCTGTGAGTATCTGTTCAGCTGCATATTGTGGAAGATAAACAAGCTGAGATGACTCAGTCAATTTGATGTTCTTTTCCCATGCAGCCATGATTGATAGGTATTTATTTTTTTTGAAGCCAAGAACATCTACTGTAAATTCTACTAACTAAATGTTCAGAGTTTTAAAATTATAGTTTGTGCTTTAAATGGTATCTATGTTCTTTGAATATTAAGAAATGATGTTGGGGTCTGAACGATAGCACAGTGAGTAGGGTATTCGCCTTGCATGCAGCCAACCCGGGTTTCATCCCCAGCATTCCTTATGACCTCTCGATCCTGCCAGGAGTAATTTCTGAACACAGAGCCAGGAGGTAAACTTTAGAGTCACCAGGTGTGGCCCCAAAACCAATAGAAAAGAAAAAGATTTTTAGAAATAATATGTGCCATATTTTATATTCCTGAATATTTATTATACATTATGATATAATGTTATATTACAATTTATACCATCTTATATAGTTATTATATATAATTATATATTACATTATAATTAATTATATAATATATGATTGTGTATAATTTTATATATGTTATAATTACATAATATAATATTCATAATCTTCTGAAGATTTTATCAAGCTTTATAATAAGACAATTAGAGAAAAATCATAAATTATGTTCTAGTACTTGTAGTGAGCAGCTTCCTAAGTATGATTAGGCAGTACTTGTATGGAAGGAATGGATATCAAAGCTACAGTGACATGTGTGCTTTTTATTCAGAATGAATGAAAAAACCATCATTGTGAAGGGCAAAAATATCTCTGAAATGATAAAATAGTTTCATTCCTTTAACATAATATTTAAAACTATCAATTCAAATAAAATCTTAAACGTCCTGAAATAAGTTGTTTTTGTTATTGAGCAATTGTTCACTTTCTTTAATTTAAATGAAGCATTTAGCTAACACTAATTCTGTACTTACATAAACTTTAAAATAAAATTACTTGAAACTTTTTATTGGAAAAGAATATTGGTGGTTCAGGATTGGCAAAGAAATGAATGATTCTTTTTTTTTTTGGTTTTTGGTTTTCGGGCCACACCCGTTTGACACTCAGGGGTTACTCTTGGCTAGGCGCTCAGAAATCGCCCCTGGCTTGGGGGGACTATATGGGACGCTGGGGGATTGAACCGCTGTCTATCCTATGCTAGCGCTTGCAAGGCAGACACCTTACCTCTAGCGCCACCTTCCCGGCCCCGAAGTGAATGTTTCTTGTTAGGTAAAGTGTGATTGTTATTCAACCTCTGAAGCCTTAATATATGAGATGAAGGCGAAATAAATTATCATTCTATTTACATCTTCATTTTCTAACTTCAATACTTTGTATTCATAGACTTTCTCTTAATTTACTAGATATAGATATTAAAATAACTTTAAAAATAAGTAAATCATGTTTGCTCAGCACTGAGTAAGTTGTTTAAGATCATACTAATGCTTGATGTTAGAGCCCATATACCAGTTGAGATCCACATATCATTAAATCCCTTTTTTTTATTTTTCATTGCCACATGGATCTCAGAATATGGTTCTCTTTATTGGGTTTTATGGAATGCTCCTAAAGAGACTTATATCTTTAATTCTGGAGTCTATGAAGGTTATTTTCCATTGCAAGGAAACTCACAGATGTGATGAAGTTAATGACATCAAGGTAGGAGAGTATCCAGAATTAAACTGTGATCCAGTCTAAGCATGAATTTTCTAAAAGGTGAAGAGGTAGAAAAATCAGAAAAGGAGAGGGATGCAGAAGCAAAGGTTAGAGGAACGCGATTGCTGTCTTTGGAAGTAGCAGCTAAAAACTGAAATTTGAAAAAACCTTTACAAGTAAGAAAAGGCACAGAAACATACTCTTGAGAAAACACACACACACACACACACACACACACACACACACACACACACCACTGACAACTGACAATTTCATCTGAGTTTAATGAAACTTAATTTAGACCAGGAATCTCAAACTCAATTTACCTGGGGGCCGCAGGAGGCAAAGTTGGGGTGTGGCAGGGCCGCATAAGGGATTTCGCAAAAAAAAAAAAAAAAAAGTCCTCAAACGTCATTATTTACAGTTTTAATTGTTTCTTTTGAACATGAATAGAACATTGAGTGAAGATCATGTACAGTTCTTTTGAACATGGCATCTTTTGCCTATTCCTTGCTGCCAGAGACTTGACAGCACTTCATCTCACAAATCTGAACCACATTTGACTTTAGAGAGGAAGCAGTTGAGACCCTCAGTATGGCTTGAAGATGATCATCATTAAGTCTAGACCTGTACTTTGATTTATTGAAGTTCAATGTGGAGAATAAATTTTCACACAAATAGTGCTCCCAAAAAGGCACATGGTGCGCTTGAACATTGGGGAAAGCTCAAGGAAGCTGGGGGGCAATTCTCTCAAAAATTGCCCATGCATGTCTGCTTTTCCACTAATCTCCCTGAACTTGGCTTTGAGATCAGAGTTGCATTGCAGGTCAGTGAGCTCCATTTGAAGCACAGGAGGGGCATCTTGCACATCAAAGGAAAATAAATCCACAAAAATTTGGAAAGTGGCTCTGTGCTTTTTGAAGTCTGCAAATCTGTGATCAAATTCCTCTAGGTTAAAAATAGCATCAACATATTTCTCACCACTGAATGGTATGCCTGCGTCCACAAGTTCCTTGCATGCTAGGAAATGTTAAAGGTTTGCCTGAGAGAGCTGGGATTTCCGTAACACAAGTTTTGTGAAGAATGCTCTCACGTTGTCATAGGCAGCACTGATAAGCTGCCCCGGGGCCTTGTAACATCTTGTTTAGTACATTCAGCTTATGTGTGATGTCAACAAGAAAAGCTAAGTTCATGAGCCATTTGTGATCACTCAACTCAGAAACAGCATTCCCATCCTTCTCAATGAAGGCTTTCATTTCTTCTCTCAACTCAAAAAATCTTTTCAGGACATTTCCCCTGCTGAGCCAATGTACCTATGTGAAATAGAGCACATCTCCATATTCTGACTCCATTTCCTCTAAAACAGCATGGAACCTCCTGGGCTTTAAGCCCCTGGATCTGATTTGGTTGATGCATTTCACAACAACAGACATCACATTGTCACAAGGCAAGCATTTACTGATGGATAATGCAGCGAAGAGCAGTGGCCTTCTCTACACCCTCCTCTTCAAGTTTTTTTTGAACAAGGGCCACTAGTCCATTTTTCCTCCCTGTCATAGATGGCGCTCCATCGGTTATTATTCCAACAAACCTCTTCCATGGCAAACCTGCATTCTCAATGGCATCACATGCCGAAATATCTCATTAGCGGTGATCTGGCCATGCATTGGAATTAATGTGAGCAGCTCCTCTGTTAATTCAAAATTGCAATCAACAACACAGACATAAATTGTGAGCTACGCAGTGTCTGTTATATCTGTGCCCTCATCTAGAGCAACTGAGTATGCATCAAAACATTTGGCTTTCTCACACAGTTGATGATAAATGTCACTTGACATGTCAGAAATGCACTCTGCCAAGTGTTGGCAGAAAGGCTGATTTTGCTAAACTGACCTTTTTTTTTTTTTTTCGGACAGATAATACTTGCAGTCTGTAACATGCATTCTTTAACAAACTCTCCTTCTGTGAATGGTTTCCCTGCCTTAGCAATCATCTCACTAACCATGTAACTAGCTTCTCTTTGGTTGCTTTCTTGAAGAAATCTTATTGCCTCGTTAGACATGCTTTAAGACTGGCAACCCGCTTGGCTCTCTCATTTCCTTGATATTTTGCACATTCCTGAGCATGTTTAGTTGAATAAATGCATTTCAAGTTGTATTCCTGGTGCACTGCAACTTTATCTGAGCAAATAAGACATGTGGGGATGCCCCTGTGCTCAACAAAGAAATACTGCGTCTCCCACTTTTCCTGAAATTGTCTGTGCTCGTCATCAATCTTTCTCTTCACTGCAGGCTTTGATGAAGTCATGATGAAGGTATGACAAAATCTAATTTTGTAATAAACTTTTCTCCCTTCTCTCCCTTAGGCCTCTGATAATGCAAGGGACAGTGGGCAGGAGCAGCGGAAATGACGTCTGTGCTAGGCACAAAGTATTCACGATTATTCACTTACTGAATATTCGCAATAAAAAATTGCATTAGTAAGAAAAAGAATCGCAAAAAATCGCATTAAACATTGACATACTTGAACGGAACTGCTCGGGGTAAGCGAATGTTTAATGCAATTTTTTCTTACGAATGTGATTTTTATTGCGATTATTCAGTAAGCGAATAATCCCAAATACTGTGATAATTGAAGGTCGGCCGCGAGCCACAAAATATTGTACGGAGGGCTGCAAATGGCCTGAGGGCCGCGAGTTTGAGACCCCTCTTTAGACTATTAGACATAAAGATAAGGGACCAAAGTGCTAATACAGCAAGTAGGGCAATTGCCTTTCATGCTGTCATCCAGATTCAATACCTCACACTCCATATGGTTTCCTAAGCCCACCTGCAATTATCTCTGAGCACAGAGCTTGGAGTAAAGCATGAACACAGCTAGGTGTGGCCCCAAAACTGAAAAATAAGAAAAAAGAAAAAGTGTAAGAAAATAAATTGGTCTCACTTTAAGCTTGTACACAAACACATTGACTTTGAAGTAATTTGTCCCAGTCATATAAGAAACTAATAAAAACATCTTGATGCATAATTTAAATGAACTGTTCCTAGGTTTTTGGGAGCTGCACTTTCAAATGTGACTTTGGCAGTATTTCTAGCCACCTGGCCTTCTAGTACCACTTGATCATTGTCGAACATGGGGAATAAATTGTAGGTCTGAGATTCACAGAGCAATTAGACTTTATATAGCGATAATTGTATAAAAGATAACTGATTTCTTAGAATTACGTGGCTAATGAGTTTTGAAACTACAAAGAGCAGAAATCCCATGACTGATGATTTTGCGAGGAAAATAATGCTTATCCTCCACTCTCCTTAAAATAAATGAGCTGTAATTGGTGCTCTTAGAATAAATTTTACATATATTTGTGTGGGATAACACACAAATTGTATTTGTGTATTATTTTGTATTTTGTATTTTATGATAAATCCTGATTGAATTCATATACAAGACAGTTATTGTGTTTTTTCATTAAATCCCTACAAAAGCTCACTTTGAAATATCTACATTTTGCATTTATTTTTAATAAAACTACTAAACCATTTAATACAAACACATGAATATTTATGAATTATTTGAATGTATTATACGTAAGGTAACACGTTTAAAAGAGTGTTGATGGGGCCGGCGAGGTGGTACTTGCCTTGCAAGTGCTAGCCAAGGAAGGACCGCGGTTCGATCCCCCGGCGTCCCATATGGTCCCCCCAAGCTAGGGGCAATTTCTGAGCGCTTAGCCAGGAGTAATCCCTGAGCATCAAACGGGTGTGGTCCGAAAACAAAAGGGTGTTGATACAGTTTTAGAATACAGTTACTTCATCTCATTATCTTTAAAATGCCAGAGACACCCTCTCATGCCCCTATGCCATCTGAAGTCTAGTTTTTTTCTATTGGACAATGTCTATTCTCAAAAAAGTGACCAAGAGAGGGATTGCTTTCTCAGACTTTAAACTGTTCTATAATGCAGTAGTCATTAAAACAGCATGCTTTTTGAATAAAGACAGATCCTCAGATCAATGGAAAAGATTTGCATATTCAGAGATGGACCCGTAGGCTTACTATCAATTAATCTTTGAAAACAGAGAAAGAAATACAAAGTGGATTAACAAGTGGTGTTGGCAAAACTGGTCAACTACATGCAAATAGGTAGATTCAGACCTCTCTTTATCACCATGCACAAAGGTTAAATCAAAATGGATTTAAAATCTGATATCAGACATGAAACCATAAGGCGTTTGCCTTTCATGCAGAAGGTCATCGGTTCGAATCCCGGCACCCCATATGGTCCCCCGTGCCTGCCAGGAGCAATTTCTGAGCATGGAGCCAGGAATAACCCTTGAGCACTGCCGGTGTGACCCAAAAATCACAAAAAAAAATTATATAGAAAACAATGTAGGAAGAACCATTCATGACATAGAAGCTAAAGATATATTCAAGCCAAGCAAGTAGAAGAAAATATAAACAAATGAGAGTGCCATTAAACTGAGAAATTTCTGTACTTTAACAAAAACAGTAAAGATGATACATACTACCAATGTAATGGGAGAAACTATTCACCCACTACCCATCTAAGAAGGAGTTAATATCTAAGATATACAAGCTATATACAAGGTAGAACTTAGCAAGAATAAAGATCTAACCTCATCAAAAAATGAGAAAAAGAAATGAACAGACATTTCCTCATAGAAGAAAATACAGATAGTCAAAAATCACTTGAAAAAAATTCTCCACATTACTAATCATCAGGGAGATGCAAATCAAAACAACAATGAGATATTTCACAACATAGAGACTGATACACATCGCAAAGAACAAAAACAACTAACTGATGCTGGCACAGAAGCAGAGAGAAAGATACTCTCATTCTCTGCTTTTGTGATTGCGGACTGGCCCAGCCTTTTTGAAAAATAATATGTATATTTCTAAAATAAATAGAAATTGAGCTTCCATATGATCCAGCAATACCACTCCTAGGGATATACCCTAGAAACACAAAAACATAATACAAAAATGCCTCTGTATTTCTATGTTCATTGCAACATTATTTGCAATAGTCAGAATCTGGAAACAGAAGAGAGGCTAGAGATATGTGGTACATATACACATTGGAATACTATGCATCTTTAGGAAAAATAAAGTCATGAAATTTGCTTATACATGGATGGATATGGAGATTATTATGCTGATTGCAATGAGTCAGAGGGAGAGGCATAGACATAGAATAGTCTCATTCAATTGTGGGATATAATAAAAATAAGATATAGTATGTTAATAATACCCAGAGACAATAGAAATGAGGATCAAGAGAACCAGTCCATGGTAGGAAGATTACCACAAAGTGGTGAATACAGTTAGAGTTGAATGGTCCACTGTGACAGTTACAGCTAGAACTAATCACTGTGGACAAGAACTGGGTGCTGAAAGGGAATAAAGTGATATGTATGATACCCTTTCATTAGCAATAGTGCAATTACAGTGGAATGCCCCTGATTCAATGTCACTATGTATCTAAAATACTACTGCTTATAATTTGTAATCCACTTTGGTCAAAATAAAAAGTATTAATAAAAAATAAATATAATCAATTGGAAAAAAAAGAGAGAGAAGAGAAAGGGATGTAAAATGCCTGCCCCAAAGGCAGGCAATGGGGAGGGTGGAAGAGAGTGGGAAGGAAATTGGGGACACTGGTGGCAGGAAATGTGCACTGATGAAGGGTGGTGTACATTGTATGACTGAAACTCAACTATGAAGAATATTGTATCCACATGTTTAAATAATTATTTTAAAAAATGACCTGACAGGGGCTGTAGCTGTAGTGCAGGCCATAGCCTAGAACAGACAGCAGTTCGATCCCCAAGCCAGGAGTGATTTCTGAGCACATAGCCAGGAGTAACTCCTGAGGGTCACCGAGTGTGGCCGAAAAACCAAAAAAAAAAAAAAATTGATGAGAGAGAGAGAGAGAGAGAGAGAGAGTGTGGGAAGGAGGGAGAGAGAGTGGGAGGGAGGGAGGGAGAGAGAGATATGTCTGCTATAGAAACATTGGGGGCTGGGAAGGAAACTGGGACAAATTGGTGGCAGAAAATGAGCACTGGTGAAGGGATTAATAAGCTTTTTAACTATATCTCATGGTATTTCATAAAATAATTTTTTTTACTCTTATGGAGGCAAAGCCAATTTTCAGTTCTCAACCCCAATCTCTCCAGACTCATATGCTTATAAGTGAAAGTGACAGGATCAGAACTAAGGTTTCAGCTACTTTTCTTTTTCTTTTCTTTTTTATTTTTTTGGTCTTCTCTTCTTTCCTTTGTATGCTAAAACTACAACCCACGACTGTGTACATGCCAGTCATGTTCTCTGCCACAGCACATCCCTGGTTCTGGTTCTTAGAATATACATGACTGAAGTTTGATGGGTAAATTAACATTTCATTTACATATGTTAATTTTAAAAGGAGAGATTCCTGTGTGTCCTGATGAATTACTTCACACTGTGTATTTAAGATTTAAGGAAATGACCAGACTGTGATTGTATATAAATATTTTAGTTGAGGTCACAGCTAATTCTAATTGAAGTTTACTACATTTCCAGGGTTCTCGTCCAGGGTTTAGGCAGAGGTTATGTCTTCATCGTTGAGAAAGTAGCTGTTCGGTTTATCTATAGGTAAAGGTGAATTTTATTCTGGAGAAGGACTCATAAAATAGATAATGTCAAACACAAATCAGGAGGCCAGAATTCATGCAGTAATTATGTGGAACAAAACATGGTGTATAGGAGATGCCCTGTGCCAGACAGGTGAAATAATTTTGTGAAATGTAGAAAAAAGAATGAAGTTGTTAACTAGTCCCTAAAGATTTACGTTCTTCTAACATTGCTGTTTTGAGGCATCTCTTTAGTCCAGATAGATACTTGGTCACTGATTTGTCTTAAAACAAAATCTATTTAGGGAATTTGCTTTCAAGTACTCTGTTTCCTAGTTGGTGTCTACCTGTGTATGTTCTTGACAGGAGGATTCAAATGAAAGTTATGAATTACTTGCAAAGTAAAGTGATAATGTGTACCTGTTCTACAATCTCTTTTAATCATCTATAAGTCAAAAGGAAAAGATTCAAGGAAATCAGAGACAAGATTAAAGGAGCTTATCTGTTATAAAACCACCCAAAACTATGTCACACTGCCCTAATATAGAATCATACCAAATCCAGAAAATGAATGAAACTGTGACAACATGGAAAATAGTTCTTGATTTTGTCAGAATTTTGTAATAGTTATAATGAAGGAAAGCATTTGTGCATATATGCAAAGGGGATACTCAGGGAAAAATAAGAATAACATGTCAGAGGCAGACCAATAAGGATTGCAGACCAAAGGTTTAGTAATGAGAACATATGTTAACTCTTCAAAGGTAATCACCAAAGATAGAAACAGAGAGATTTGGGACATTGGTGATGGGAATGTTGCACTGGTAAAGGGGGTGTCCTTTACATGACTGAAACCCAACTAAAATTGTATTTGTAATCAAGGTGTTCTCAGATGTATTCCCTTAACATCTATAACTCTTTTAAAATATCCTCATTTGTGACAATTTTGCCCACTAGATTAGTTATTTGATTGCTTGATTTTCCCCTTATGAGATCTGTTTTATAAGCAATACTGGTAGAAGAGTAACTCTGTGTAGATTTCACGTTTATACCAAGTTTCAGGAAATGTTGGAATTTATTCATTGGCCCCCAGATGCACCAACAATATCTTGTGGCATTGCTTCTCCTTTGCATAGGCACATTAAAATGGGAAAATAATACATATACAAACAAGTTCTTATCTGATAGAGATGGGAACACAAATTTGGTAATGTAATTAGGCCTTTTACCCTAAACATTGGCATAATGATTTGGCTCAGGCCTCAGAAGAATGGACATCGCCCCCACACACCTGAACTATGGAAACAACCACAATTGTCTTTAACATTCCCAGGATCCAAGCCTCTACCAGAGAAGACCTACCACTGCTTTGCCATTGACTGACTCCAAAGAATACTACCAACACCAAGGTGACTCAGCAACAGTCTACATGCAGAGCAGATCGCTCTGCATTTAATGATATGCTGAAACTAGAGGATGCTCCACATCAGCCTGACATTGACGAAAGAAATGCACAGAATCCAGAGTCTTTAAATATAAAAGTCTGATACAAACTATAGCTAAAATGTGAAAAAGTTTCACCGGGACCTTGAGAATGACTGGAGTTGGATAGACTGGTATGCCAGGAACCCAGAGTCTGTCTTATGCCAATAAACTTCTGGGGTGAGGCCTTTCTGTAATCAGGTCAAGGATTTTTTTCTCCCATTTTCTCCATTTTTCTGGACCTATGCAAACATTGGCGATTGCCACTATCACACCTTTACTATATTTTTTTACTCTTATCCTTTAAGGAAAAAAATACAACTTACTGAACTTAAAAACAAACTACTGTAGTAGAATGCCTGTCTCGAAAACAGGCAGGGGATGGGAAGGGGGGAGGGGGTAATCTTGCACTGGTGAAGGGGGGTGTTCTGGTTATGACTGTAACCCAAATATGATCATGTTACTTAAATAAAAAATATATTTAATAAAAAAATTTTCAAAAAAATAAATAAAAAGTATAAATCTGGGACTAAGTCCTATTCTTAGTCCTATACTAAGATCCTGTGTGCCCCCTTAAGGGAGTTTCTTTCTTATTTTACATTCTAGTACATCTAATTTAAAATATATATGTATCAATGATATTTGTAGAAAACATCTTAGAAAATTTTATTATAAACCAACCAAGTGTATTTAAAATATGATAAAATAAATAAGAATTCAAAAGTAATTTAAAAAATAAAAGTTGATACTTTGTTTATCAAAGTAACAACAGTTCATCAAGAAGAAAGCAATAGGGGCCTGCGAGGTGGCTAGCAGTAGTGTTTGCCTTGCAAGCGCTAGCCAAGGAAAGATCGCGGTTCGATCCCCGGGCATTCCATATGGTCCCCCCAAGCCAGGAGCAATTTCTGAGTGCTTAGCCAGGAGTAACCCCTAAGCATCAAACGGGTGTGGCCCAAAACAAACAAACAAAAAAAAAACAAAGAAGAAGAAGAAGAAAGCAATAATAAAGTTTTAATTACTTAAAAATACCAAAATATATTGAAATAGGATGTATAGATAAATGAACAAATCATCAGTTTTAGAGAGAATTTTGACACTCTGCTTTCTACTCTGCAGATGATGTTGATTTGAAAAATTATAATCTAAGTAGAGGATCAGTAAGGACACATCAATACCATGAAACAGAAGTAAAAACTGTAGATCAGTTGATATTTCTGAACGGTTAGTAAGAAGACCATAACTGAGTTATTAGACCAGAAGTCAATAGCTAATTTATCTAAGCTCTCATACACTTAAAATTTTTAGAAACACTTTGATTTCTGAGTTTAAGGAGGGGGATTGCAGAGAGATAGCACAGCATAGGGCATTTGCCTTGCATGCAGCTGACTCAGGCACAAAGGTAGTTCAAATCCTGGCATCCCATATGGTCCCTCGAGCCTCCCAGGAGTGATTTCCGAGTGCAGAGCCAGGAGTATGCTGCCGGATGTGACCCCCTCCCCTACGTCCCCCAATAGAAAAAATACATACAGAAATTAAACCAAAAAAAAAACATTAAAGCATTGTTTTTTATATGAATTCAAGTACTATTGCAGTCCTATTTTTTTTTTTTTTTGGATTATTTTGCTGTTTGGATGATTTGCTGTGTGAGATGATTTAGTGTGCAGAGTACTCAGGAGAAATAATAAAGGAAGCAGAACTTCAAAAAAGAAATTGATCTTCCAGGCAAGTCCAATAACAGTGTCAGCTGTGATTGCACAGAAACTTTGGAGCTTAACTACTCGTCAGTGATTATTTAGCAGTAATACTGGGGTAGTGCCTAACTTTCAACAAGGCATCTCAACAATTGAGGCTATTCCTAATGAGACTGGCAGTTCTCTCCATCCATATTTCTCCTGCCAATGGTGACCATATATTTTTCAGTAAAGAGAAAGCTTGATAGTATATAAATAGTGCTCTATAAATTTGGTACATTATCTATAATACAATTTTTATTTCAAAAGTTAGCATTTAAAATTAATAGAACAGCTGGTAGGAAATAAAGAAAAATGTTTTAGATATTTATTAAATATTCTTAAACTTAAAATATATCATTAGGCAAATTTTGGTCAAATATATTTAATACTTTTAAAGAAATGTAAAAATGTGAATACATTTTATGCCAAAAATAAAGGAAGGGTAGGAAATTAGGGACACTGTTAAAGAAAAGGTCACACTGGTAATGGTATTGCTGCTTGAACATTAATTAATCTCTAAAATGTCTGTATTAAGAACAAGTTGTTAAATCACAGTGTTATCATAAACATACTTTAGTTTTTAAATAAATTGTAATTGAATAATCATGAGATACAGTAACAAAGTTAGTCATAACTGAGTTTCAGTCAGACACTATCCAACAGCCATCCCTTCACCAGTGCGCATTTCTCACTATCAGTGTCCCCACTTTTCCTTCCACCCTCCCCCTTATTTTCTCACCTGCCTTTATAAAAATTTTTTTAAAAAAATATTATTTAAAAGGTGACAGCTAAAATAAAAATGCTTAAAAGTTACAGTTACTAGAAAAACTATAAAACATTGATGAACAAAATTTTAGGAAAATATAAATGACCATAAATTTAATATAAATTAAATCAGGCATGCATGTGCTGTGTGAGTGCATGGTGCTCAAACACATGTCAACCACATCTCCCTCTTTTTTTTTTTTTTTTGGTTTTTGGGCCACGCCCGGTAACGCTCAGGGGTTACTCCTGGCTATGCGCTCAGAAGTCGCTCCTGGCTTGGGGGACCATATGGGACGCCGGGGGATCGAACCGCGGTCCGTCCTAGGTTACCGCTGGCAAAGGCAGACATCTTACCCTTAGCGCCACCGTGCCGGCCCTCACATCTCCCATCTTAATATGTGGACTTTCTTACTTTCTTGCTGGGCTGTGTACAAGGGTTCTCTCTACCTTTGGTGAAAGTTTCTTTCTTTTTCTTTCTTTCTTTCTTTTCTTTCTTTCTTTCTTTCTTTCTTTCTTTCTTTCTTTCTTTCTTTCTTTCTTTCTTTCTTTCTTTCTTTCTTTCTTTCTTTCTTTCTTTCTTTCTTTCTTTCTTTCTTTCTTTCTTTCCTTTCTTTCTCTCTCTCTCTTTCTTCTTTCTTTCTTTCTTTCTTTCTTTCTTTTTTCTTTCTTTCTTTCTTTCTTTCTTTCTTTCTTTCTTTCTTTCTTTCTTTCTTTCTTCCTTCCTTCCTTCCTTCCTTATTTCCTTCCTTCCTTCCTTATTTCCTTCCTTCCTTCTTTCCTTCTTTCTTTCTTTCTTTCTTTCTTTCTTTCTTTCTTTCTTTCTTTCTTTCTTTCTTCTTTCTTTCTTTCTTTCTTTTCTTTCTTTCTTTCTTTCTTTCTTCTTTCTTCTTTCTTTCTTTCTTTCTTTCTTTCTTTCTTTCTTTCTTTCTTTCTTTCTTTCTTTCTTTCTTTCTTTCTTTCTTTCTTTCTTTCTTTCTTTCTTTCTTTCTTTCTTTCTTTCTTTCCTTTCTTTCTTTCTTCCTTCCTTCCTTCCTTCCTTCCTTCCTTCCTTCTTTCTTTCTTTCTTTCTTTCTTTCTTTCTTTCTTTCTTTCTTTCTTTCTTTCTTTCTTTCTTTCTTTCTTTCTTTCTTTCTTTCTTTCTTTCTTTCTTTCTTCCTTCCTTCCTTCCTTATTTCCTTCCTTCCTTCCTTCCTTCTTTCTTTCTTTCTTTCTTTCTTTCTTTCTTTCTTTCTTTCTTTCTTTCTTTCTTTCTTTCTTTCTTTCTTTCTTTCTTTCTTTCTTTCTTTCTTCTTTCTTTTTCTTTCTTTCATTTTTTATCCTTTTCTCTCCCTTCTTTAGTACCTCCAAATAAAATCGCCTTTTACTTAAAAAAAAAAAACCATTGAGGCAAAAGTGGGCCAAAGAGATAGTACAGGAGATAATATACTTGCTTGACATGCAGTAGACTGACCCCTTTTTGAAGCCAAGTACCATATTTGTTGCTCCCAAGTACTGCAAAGATTGACTCTTTAGCACAGAAGGAAGTGTAGCCCCTGAACACCACTGGATGTAAGGGTGGAAGGAAGGAAGAGAAGGGAAGGAAGGAAAGATGAAAGGAAGAAAAGAAAGGAAGGAAGGAAGGAAGAAGAAAAGATGAAAGTAAGGAAGGAAGAAGGAAAGGAAGAAAGGAAGGAGGAAAGGAAGGAGGGAGAGAAGAAATGAAAGAAGGGTGAAGAAAGGAAGGAGAGAAGGAAGGGAGGGAGGGAAAGCAGGGAAGGAAGGAAGGAAGAAGAGAAAAAGAAAAGGAAGAAAAAAGAAAGGACAGAAGGAAGGGAGGAAGGAGTGAGGGAAGGGAGGAAAGGAAGGAGGGAGGGAAGAAAGAAAGGAAGGAGGGGAAGGAATGGAAGGAATGAAGAAACAGGAATGAAGGAGGGAGGGAAGGAAGGAAGGAAAAAAGGAAGGAAGGATTGAGGGAAGGAGTAAAGGAGGGAAGGAGGAAGGAAAGGAAAGGGAAGGAAGAAGGGAAGAAAGAAGGGACGGCAGGAGGGAGGGAAGGGATGGAAGAGGGAAGGAAGGAGGGAAGTATTGAGGGTGGGAAGAAGGTATAGATCAAAGAGCTGGCATATATTTAAACTAGCATCTTCTATTATTGTTTATGACTTATTTTGCCTTTAGCTTATGTACAATGGGATTTTTTTTCTTTACTCAAAATTAATTATACATAGAGTAAATTTTGCATTAGGGGATGATAAAATAGTAGTCTAATTAAGGGAAATGTCTTTCATAGGGCTGACCCCATTTGGACCCTGGGGATTACAGGGTCCTCTGAACATCACATGATGCATTGTGGAGTGCCTCCTTTACCCAATCTTCACTGGATATTTCCCTGGAGGTCCCAGAGCACTACCAAATCATCTAATTTCTGCAGGGCCTGAGAGCCTTTTCAGCAATACTTGAGAGCCACAGCCCTCCCAATTAAAATGTTCCAAATTGTCATCAATTTTTAAAGCCATTGATTCTATATTAAGGTAAATTCTATAATAAATACATAAGAGTTGTAAGAATAACTCAAAGATCAGCCATGCAATTATGGACAAGTCTTATGATCTGTTCAGTTAGCAAACTGTAGACTGTAGAGACCAATAATAGTTTAAATTGGAAATAGAACCTGAAATACTGTAATAGATTTTTCTCATGGAAATTGTGACTTAAAAACTAACAAGCAAATAAACTGTAAGAATATACTGAAAATGACAAAAATCAGTTGGATTTGAAAATGCACTCAATTTCTCACTGAAGTCAAAACTGCTGTTCATATGGAGAAACTGAAATTTGTAACTTGTATCTGATTGGTCATTTAGTTAATATATGCATCTGAGGAAGTCTCATGAGATAACTGTAAATTTAGCCAGAAAAAAAACACAACACCATTAATGATGGCCTTGACATTTAACAAAGGCAAATTAAGCAGTCAATCTGACACTTTATAGACAGCCTATTATAGAGCCTCACACCCGGTGGATATTTGATAAGCGTTAATTGCCTGACTGACAATGAACAGCTACACATCTGCCTGTTCTAGCAGCTGTACACCAGAATAACAAGAAGACAACTGGGATGGGACCTATGAGTATCAAGGGTGTGTGTGAGATTTTGATTTTTAATTAAAATAAGTTCATATTTCTTTTTAAAGCAACACATTTATTTAATAGAATAAAGCATTCTCTTTCACAATTCAGTGAAGAACTAGTGAATAGTTGCAGTGGTCAAATGTCATTTCCTTTTAAACAGAAAGTTAAGGGCCTCTGAAAACTCACTGTCACACTTCCCTTTGAAATTCTTTGCACCAATGTCAAAGATATCATTAACATTTCAGAGATGAATGAATATTTTAGTTTTTGAGCTAATTATTGTGCTGAGTATTCTTTGCTCATTATAGTGAACAGATAATGATAAATTCTGTTCTGTACTTTATCCCTTCATTTGAGTTGATTCACTTCTGAATATAAATATTATAAAGGTAGAAAATGTATATGTTATAGTAATAAGCTAGCTTATCAGTCATTTTCTCTATGTAATTGAGATAAGCTTTTTATCTGTATTTGTTTCAAGTATGTGTTAAAAAGATTAGTTCACTTTTTGTGAATAATTTTATTCTTTTAAAATGATAACTTTGACTCTAAAAATTACAATTTCACTCATGCTTATTTAATTGCAGTATGTCAATCTTAGCTTATCTGAAAGAACAAGAACACATATTTGAAGGATAATAAAGCTGATGAAACTGTTAAACCTTTAGAAATTGAGTATTGAGCAAAGGCAGATGTTTTATAAAAGAGGACCATGACAGCTGATCATCTATGTGATGAATTGGTGTAAAGAATTATTGAGATTTACATATATGCTCCAATTCTGTTTATCATTTTTATTTTTTAAAGTGATTCAAAATGAATTGTCCACACTGTGAAATGATCCAGCTGCTTGTTGAATCAATTGCTTTTAATTAGCTCATCTGGTCTTGATTGGATTTTGGACTTTCATGCTTGGATTCCTGAAAGATTGAATTACCAGTTCTCTTCTCATTTAGGGATGTGACTCTCAAGTGATAAGAAAGATTTTCATATTAAGTAATTTATATCACTTTACCAATAAAATATATAATGTTTTGTGGTTCTGCTAGAATTCATAGAAACAGAGAGCCTCATATGCATCCCTTATAAAAAGTAAAAATATAAAATAACCAGGAGGTAGTGCATAATTCTCCTTAAAGTTAACTCTAATTTCCCGTTATCCTATAGAGAAATACAATAGACTAAGTTCTGGAAAATATTAAAATATGTGGAAACTTCAATTTATGAGAGTTTTCATCTTTAGTAAGCTGTTAATTTCTCTAAGAATATATACACATGCATATATATGTATGTATATTTGGTTTGGGGACATATCCATCAAAACTCAGGGCTTATTGCTGGCTTTGCACTCAAAGTCCATTGCAGGGATCATATATTGTGCCAGAGATCAAAACCTGGATTGATCATGTGCAAGTCCTACCTGCCTTACTTTCTCTCTCTCTCTCTCTCTCTCTCTCTCTCTCTCTCTCTCTCTCTCTCTCTCTCTCTCTCTCTCTCTGATGCCTATGATTCAATATTTTACAGAGCTATGTAGAAAAATTTTTATTCAATTTGTATTTTAGATTGTCACAGTCTGACATCAGGTCAAAATAAATATTTGATTTGCTATAATTGTTATTATAAAACTATGGAACCAGTGAGATACTACAAGGGAAAGCTATATCTTTGTATGGGCCTAATATTGAGCAGTTATTTCACCAAAAAGTGAAAATATTGAGAAGAATGAAAATCTATATATTTTATCTAAAATTTAATAAATAATATATAACTTTATAATATTACAAGAACTATAGTAACTTTTGGAAGGTATTTAAATTCTTGTGAGTTATTCTTAAACTTTGGTTATTTATACTATAAGGGACTTTGTGTGCGGCCTACATTAAAAAGTATCATATGTGTTTGCAGGAGTGAAATTGAGCATATGGAATCACCTGGACACTTCATATTCAATGAACTGACCTATTCCATTTTGGTTCAGGAAGGTTCCAGTGAAGTGGTTGCCTAGCAACTAATGGAGTTAGATGACAGTGTGTTAGTCAGCATTTGTGTATGGGTTAGAAAGGGAGGGGTGTCCCAGTGTCTATTATCTGATACAGAACTGTTAAACGAAAGTGATGGATAAAATGAAAGACTGAAGAGAATTTATGCCACTGGATTGAATAGCACATTACATAATATTAGAATAAAAATAATTGAGAGGACATTAAGGGCAATTACTAAACTTTTAGTAAAAATTTTAAGAGTGAGACTGAAAAGAGTACAATGGAAAAGGTACTTGCCTTGCATGTAGCAGACCTGAGTTTAATCCATGGCAATTTATCTGATCCCCATAACACTACCAGGAGTAATCCCTGACCACAAACTCAGTAGTAAGCTTTAAGCACTAGCAGCTATGTGGCACAAAAAATATTTTTTAAAGTAATAAATTAACTTACCCATGCTTTAAAAAAGTATAATACTCAGAGATATTTGAGGAAATTGATTATCTTCACCATTCTCCTGAAAAATTCTTTATGGAAAAAATGTCATGGATTTTATGGGATAATGTAATAAATTCTCAGATAATGAGACCATGTTTCAATGTTTGTGCTTGTGAATACTTGATCATCACTCTGGCCTGTCTATTTCTGCGTCCTTTTTTAAAACTCAGCCAAAATTCTTTCTAGATAATCAGGTCAGGCAAATGGTCAGGATTGCTCTCCCTTGAGACTTGATATAGCTTGAGGGCCTGCTGAAGAAATTTCTGCCAGTATCAGATTGTCAGATAAAAAACATTCTTCACCACAAATTAAAACCCCTTTGTTTTCTCTACTCTTCATCCCAACCATTGTAATAAAATTTGTTAATAGCAATTGTGAGGTGACCACATAAAATTCCTCTTTAGGTAAATATTATAAGAGAGACAGGTCAGATAAAGTCAAATAGAGTCATTGAGAAGAGGTAGGTGGCTGATAGATTTGTCTAAAGGCCCTACCACTTCATCATTCCAGAACATAGAACATTTTACATTCTAAGGCCCAGTTTATAAAATTGAGTTCCATAACTTAAATTTTCTAAACAGAAATCAAGCCCAGTCTGGGACTCAGTCTACTTTGGGGTTTGGGTCTTGGGTCTTCTTTTCAGGCTATAAGATTTCAGCAGTGACTTTGGGCATTAAATTTTGATGATTTACAAGAGACACAAACTATAACAATCTAAACTTAAAATGGGCCTGTTATACTGACAGGTCAGAGGGCAAAGGGTGTAGTATAGAATGCAGTCTGGAAACATGGGTAAAGGGAAGTCAAACTTTGTGGCAGGATTGACCTTGATTCATTGTATGTCTGAAATACAAGTATGAAGAACCTTGTAAATCACAATGGCTTCAATAAAATAAAAAAATAATTTGATGATTTAGAAAATTATAATTAGGTTCTATTTCCAAGAGCATGCAGGTGGATATATGAAAGTTCCTGGATGCAATTACAATGAAAGCAGGCTTCTCTGTGCTAGAAAGTCGTTCACAGAAACAGTAGGGTGAGAGCAACAAGTAAAAGGGAAACATAGCTTTTGACCACTCTTAACTTGGAACCCAACAAGATGGCACGTGGAAAGTCTCTGGACTCTCAGTTTGGAACAGCTCTAAACTTCATTTAGGGAGATATTATTAAGTCTTCATTGACTACTGACAGTTAAGCTTTGTCTCTTGCCCTTTCAAGTTTCTGGAAAATTATGGGCAGAACTAAAATTTGTCTCTCTATTACCATTATGGCAATTAACTTGGATTTACCAAAAGTTAACAAGTTAATCTTCATAAATACAAACACAAAGTTATCTAACTTTATTGTGGCATATAGAATTACTGGATGAAGAAATGTCATATACTAAGGGGGAGGGGCTTAGATCACCTTAACCCCAGAGTTTAGGAAGGAGAAGGGCAGAGAGGGAGGAAATCTTAAAGTGGATAGGAAAAAAGATAAGAAATGAAAATAATGGTCTGAGTCTGAGCTTCAGTTATATTGGGGATGTGGAGAGTGGTATAGCTATACATCCAAAGAACAGACTCAACAAAACTTAAAATATGAGATCTAAGCTGAAACCACTAAACTTTGTAATGTACCTGCCAGGTAGCAGGGAGGGGGCGAGGGATGATAGAAAATGGGAGTTGACACTATTTGTCAGATTGGTGTTGAAATATTATATGTCTAAAATTCAACTATTAATAACTTTGTAAACCTTGGCTCTTTAATTAAATAAAAATTAAGTTAACCTCATTAACTTGATATATTGAGAATCTGAAGACACCCATTTAAACTTTTTATGGCTCTGAAACTTTCTCAGGAACTGAGAACAAGAGACCATATGCTGTGACAAAAAATGCTGCGATAATTACTCAAAGAAATTCTAATTTGAGAAGCTGTGAAATAAGAGCTATGAATGAAGATGAGAGAGGGTTGACAGAGGGATATATTCCCTTTGGTCACTAGAATGGTCAAATAACTCTATTTCTTATCAATCACAATATTATATAGGCTTAAGAACTATTATTTAATCCAACTGTGATTAAATAAGGGGGAAAATGAGTGAATTTATCAATCTACTATGACCGAGGTGAGAACATTATTAGGAAGTTGATTATAATTTATTTAATAATTATTATTGACTAAAAATTGGTTGTCTTATCACTTCAAATATTCATATATACAAGAAGTGGTTTTCAGGGGGCAATGGACTAAATCCAGTTTAGTCTCTTAAATTTTAATGTGCTTGTGGTGCACCTGGCTTTCTTGTTAAAAAGTCTTCTTCCTGGGGTCGGAGCAGTGGCTCAGCAGTAAAGCATTTATATGGCTGACCTAGGATGGATGGCAGTTTAATCCTCTGGCATCCCATATGGTCCCCAAGCCAGGAGCGATTTCTGAATGCATAACCTTAGCATCACCAGGTGTGACCCCAAAACAAATAAAAAACCAAACAAACAAGCAAAAAGGCTTTTCCTATCCCTTAAGTATCCTGGGATCTGAAGTCCATATTTCTAACCATTTCTCCTGTGACTGATCAATTCTGCTGATCTAGAGACAATACTTTATGTAGTAAGAGGCTGGAGATATTTAAAATTTTATTTATATAATAAAAGCTGGATTTTAAATAGTGAACTCAGAAAAACCTTGGGCTTGGCGGTTTAGAACAATGAATGGTCTTGCAAGTGTAAAGTCTCAAGTTTTGTCTCCAGTACCTCCACATATACAGATCATGACCAGTGCTGGCAACAGGCAATTTCTGGTCAGTACTGGCAATGCATGGGTTCACAACCTCTATAGGCCACTGCAACCACCAATTGCGAGAGGACCATGGCCAAGAAGTTTGATCTCTGGCAAACAGATGTGTCAGTGTCACAGTGATCCTTACAATTAGACTATAAATGAACACCATAACTGGAGTACATCCCCTGGGCACACAATGTAACCAGCACATTTAAAAAAGTAAAATCCTGGCTTAGCATCTCAACTAAGTGTGAGAACTGCAAAGTGATATATAGTCTCTGGCAAACACAAGTAAAAATTGAGTAACACAGCTCCATTATGAAAGAAAAAATAAAATAAAAATAAAAGATGCGGACACATATCTAAATCAACATGTGCAGCATTAAAAACAACAAAAGAACCTCATCTATATTGTATTCACAGTTTTATTATATTTAATTTCGGGGTTATTGGGACCACGCCTGACTATACTCAGGGTTAATTCCTGCTCTAAACTCAGGAATAGGCTCTGGTAGATTTGAGGGATTATGTTAAGCGCCAGGGAGCTAACTGGGGTCAACAATGTGCAAGTCAAGCACCTTAATCCCCCTACTACCTCTTCAAGCCTCAGTCTATCTTTTGACTTAACCATTATGGCTTTAGAAGATTTTGAAATATAGACTTGTGCTATTGGCTTTCATATGAGTACAAACCAAAAGATTAGTTCTTTTGTTGGGGAAGGGACATACCCAGTGGTGCTCAGGGGTTACTCCTGGCTCTGGACTCATAAGTTACTCCTGGCAGCTCAGGAGACCATATGGGATGCCGGAGATTGAATCTGAGTCAGCTGTGTGTAAGGCCCTACCCACTATGCTATATATCCATCCCCAAAAGATTACTTCTTTAGTATCTTGTCAAACATATTTTAAAAGCCTGAGCAAAAGTATCATTCTAAATATCTGTGTGAGCTTAATTTGTGACACATAAAGGAATGAATTTATTCCTTTAACATTTCTTATTCCTTTAACTTATTCCATAACATGATGGTAATATGATAAAATGTTGAAATTCATATGTAAGAGATAGAACGACAATGACTGGGAGGTGACAAAAGCACCAGAGAATGTGCAGAGTTAGAGGATCTGTGAGTGTGACCCAAGGCTAATGCCATCTTGGTAGATACCTTGCAGATGTTTTTATTTATTTTTTTTAGTATTCCAGACAAGGTTGAATACTATTATTCATAGATAACCAAACTTCATGATAAATAAAGCTTTGGCCTTAATTTATAGCTAAGAAAAAGAAAATATTTTTGTTTCTTTTCCTTTACATTATCTCCCAGAAAATATAAGTAGTTACTATACAACAGTGCTAGGAAAACTACAGTTTTAGAGAGAAATAGGATAACACATAAAGGTACTGTTTTTTCCCAGGCTTAGGATCACTATGTAATTAATTTACATAATTTACACAGCCAAGAGTCAGGCTGTGAAATCTAGAGAGATTCTTTGAATAAACAAGATTATTTTTGAAGATATTGGGACATGCAACTTGTTGCAGTGTGATCAATTTTTTCTTCATGGTGAGTTGAAATAGTTTCTTGAGATGTCTAAGTTTAAATGTATAGATTTTTGCTACAAAGTTATATTTATAGTAGTATAATTTCACTGACTTTTTTACCTTTTTTATTTAATTTTAGGAATATTATTAGACTGTTAAAGTAAGTATTAAGGCAACTGAAAATATAAAGAATGAAAATTATCAATGAAACAATCCTAGCCTTTCAGGTCATTAAACTTCCCTAATGGATCTGGTTGATTTTGCATTTATGAGATAAAGAAGTAAATTGCCCAGTTCAACTGTGGTCAGGATTCCTAGAAATTCGCTATTGTGGTTAATTGAACAGTCTCATTAACTGAAATTTACTACAAATTGTATATGTAAGTTATAACCAAAATGCAATAAAGGGTAATCACCATTAAACCAAATGGAGAAAATCAGTCTCTGTTGATTCAGAAGTTATTTCAAATCTCTAATGACTCATGGCCATTATACACATCACTCAATCTATAATGCTGGTCATAGGAAAGATATAAGGGATTGAGCTGGATTGACTGCAATCATCACACAATCGCTCTTTTTAATAACTTCCTTAACGATGTCTATTTCTATTTAATTTTTAATAACATTGAAAAGTTGAAAGCTACCCTAAATGATTCAGCTATTTACATATAAAGTCATTTGGGTTCTTGATAAGAATAAAATTTATAGGGCCCGGAGAGATAGCACAGCGGTGTTTGCCTTGCAAGCAGCCAAGCAAGAACCTAAGGTGGTTGGTTCGAATCCCGGTGTCCCATATGGTCCCCCGTGCCTGCCAGGAGCTATTTCTGAGCAGACAGTCAGGAGTAACCCCTGAGCACTGCCGGGTGTAACCCAAAAACCAAAAATAAATAAATAAATAAATAAAAATAAAATTTATAGACTATTTTGCCTATGTCCAATACAAATTTAGAAATATTCATATAATTCACCAGGTACACAATCATATTTCACCACATGTAAGTCTTAAAAATGTCTGTCACCTGCCATTCTACTTCTCTTTGAGAATGCAGCAGAATTTCTGTTGGTTCGTTTTAGGTCTTAACATCCTAAAATGGGCTATAGCTCATCTCAATCAAGATGACTGAAGGAAGCTTAATTCATCTACTGTGATATTTATGACTGAATTTGTGTCATTTTTTTATGACATACTAAAGAAATGATGCACCAAAAAACTATAGAGCTCACTAGGGTGGGCTCTTAAAGGGCACAAACACAAACTGAGTTTTTGTTAGCAAGATTTGTGGTGGCAACAACACCTTATAACCAAGAAAGGTGTGATGGCTACAAATCTCAGCCTGCCTGCGGCTCTCCTCAAGTCAAAACAGTGAGAATCAAGCAAGAATCTAAAGTGCTCTCAATTTTTATTATTGAAACTCTGGTCCTTTAATTTCACTGGATACAATTTGTTAAAGTGCTCTCAAATTTTTAAACAAAACTTCATCTCAGGATTTTGCAGAATTTTGTGCCTAGATAGAATGTGCTGCTTTATCCTATACATCTCTGTTGTATTTGATAATGTGAAAATTCTTTCCTTATCTTTAGCAGTAGTTTATATCCTACCAGTTTACATACTTTACATTTAGAAAATTTCTTTTTACATTTAATGAAATCGTTTTGGTTTTGAAACAAGGAATATTTAGACATTATCTACAAATAAAGTCTTGAAGTACATGTCTATTCACTTACACATTAATTTGTGTGAATTTATTCTATGGATGCAGTTCTGGTCTGAGGATAACTCTATGAGTGAGGAAAATATGTCCAATTTCATAGGACTATCAGTTTACCTTTTTAAGAATTTCAATGCTAAAAACAACTTTGATCTCATACATTTATACTAGGGAAACTGATCTCCCCCAAGGACTACCTTAAACATTGGTCTTGATTACTTAGTTCCCTCCTTTTAATCATTTTTTTAACCAGTTTGCTAATGTTTATTTTAAAAAATGTAGGACAGGAAATAGTACAGTGTTTAGGGTAAGTGTCTAGCATGTGCTTGACCTAGGTTCAATTCTTAAGTCACCCATCACCTGGCTCATCCCTGGAGGCCCCAGCACCTCTCATTTGGCACCCGTATCTCAGGCATTGAGAGCCGGTGCACTGCATCCTTTTGTACTTGCATTGAACTGCTAGTTTATTGGAAAATTATTTTGGGTAATGTCTCCAGACTTCCTAATCACCATTTGGGGAGTCCTTCTTCAAAAAAATTATGGTATTTTCATAAGTATTTATTTTTGTTGTCTAGTTTAGGTACCCCACTCAGATGTGTTCAGGAATCCTAGTTTATATTGAGGGATCATTCCTTGTGTAGTTTGTGGGGCTCAAAGGACCATATGGGGTACCAGAGATTGAACCCATGTTGAGCTTATGCAAGGTATGCACCCTACCTATTGTACTGTTTTTCCATCCCCCAATTATTGTGTTTTAAATTTGTAATATTAAAATTTTAAGGTTCTATAATACGATATAGAAGGAATTTAAGTGTTCATATACATGGTAATAATGATTTGGTGTCAGTTTATAGAATATAGGAGTATGTGATGAAATTAAAGCTCTGAAACCAGACCAGTGATTTTGAATGGGAGTGTCATTAGGAAATACTTGAAAAGATTGGATTTTTTTAATAAGTCAGTGGGGCTCAAGAGAGCTAAGGAAAATGTCTCAGCTCCAGTTGGAATTAGAGGTATGTGGGAAATTAATGCAATCAACCTGGGCTAAAAAATGTTTCTATTTATTAAGTATTATCAAATATTAGAATTGAGTTTGAGCGTAGATGTATCTACAACTCAAGACAACCCTGGGAGGTTTTTTGCACATGGTACACAAGATGGAGCTGGTGTCCCATATGGTTCCCCAAACCAGGAGTGATTTTTGAGTGTATAACTAGGAGTTACCCCTGAGCATCATTGGGTGTAGCCCCAAAACCAAAATAAATAAATAAATAACTCTCTCACTGAGGATTCCTCCATGTCCTATCCAGTATATACCTGTGGCTTTGGAAAGACAACTAGGACAGAAGGTTTAAAAACCTGTGTGTTGGCATCTTATTCTGTAACTTAGATCAGGAACATTTTTTATTTCATTAATTCATAAAATTCTCCTGAATTTTCAGTAGTCTGTTTTCTACATTAAGGTAGACAGAGAACATTTTTTCATCATATCAAGTGCAAGTGCAATTACGACTCAAAATATCTCAAAAAAATGTTAGTGTGGAGAATGTTAAACAAAAATGTTAAAAATAAGGGCCGAAGCAATAGCGCAGTGGTAGGGTGTTCGCCTTGCATGCCACTGACCCAGGATGGATCTCGATTTGATCCCTAGGATCTCATATGGTCCTCCAAGTCAGGAGAAATTTCTGAGCACATAGCCAGGAGTAACCTCTGAGCATCACCAGGTGTGGCCATAAAACAAAAACAAACAAACAAAAAAGTTAAAAATGTTAAAGTGTTAAAAAAAATGGGATTACTGATTAATTTAAAAAAAATACTGAAAAAAACTGAAATTTTTTTCAGGCTCTTTTTTAGTAATTAGAAGTGATATAGAATCCAGTTCAGAATTAAACTAATCAAAATATTTTTGTGATAAACTGCTTTTTAAATTTATTATATATCTTTATTTTATGGAGACCATTATGAATTACAAGTCTTTTATAGTTATGTCTAAGGTACATAGTGACAATGAATTAGGGCCATTCCCATCACCAATGTTGACCTCCCTCCATCCGAGTTCCCTGCATTCCATACCTCCTCCTCTAGCTCTCAGGACTACCACTGTAACAGGTCCATTTTGTGTTAGCTTGTAGTTTTGGTCTCTTGATTCTATTGTTATTGACTTTGGGATGGGTATTTAGATTTGATCTTTTATTTTCTCCCCTCAATGCTCCTCAGACTTCTTGACCCCTGGGCCCAATCCACTTTATTTTTCTGTCCTCAATTTGTAGGAGACAGAAATATTAGACAGGTCAAAATGACTCAAGTTCTATGGTTCTATGAAAAAAGTGGGAGCACCTATTTAGAATAAAAGTAATATTAAAAAAAAAGGAAAATAAAGAGGGGGAGGTTGGGAGAGGGGCAGATATGGCTTTTTCTTTCTTTCTTTCTTCTTTCTTTCTTCTTTCTTTCTTTCTTTCTTTCTTTCTTCTTTCTTTCTTTCTTTCTTTCTTTCTTTCTTTCTTTCTTTCTCTTTCTTTCTTTCTTTCTTTCTTTCTTTCTTTCTTTCTTTCTTTCTTTCTTTCTTTCTTTCTTTCTTTCTTCTTTTCTTTCCTTCTTCCTTCCTTCCTTCCTTCCTTCCTTCCTTCCTTCCTTCCTTCCTTCCTTCCTTCCTTCCTT
Organism: Suncus etruscus; assembly: GCF_024139225.1. Taxonomy (NCBI): domain Eukaryota; kingdom Metazoa; phylum Chordata; class Mammalia; order Eulipotyphla; family Soricidae; genus Suncus; species Suncus etruscus. The sequence goes on from NC_064851.1 coordinate 66,008,187, forward strand.
CCTTCCTTCCTTCCTTCCTTCCTTCCTTCCTTCCTTCCTTCCTTCCTTCCTTCCTTCCTTCCTTTCTTTCTTTTTGCATAGTTACAACAAACGTTAGGGAAATTAGAAAGGAAATTCCATTGGCCTAAGAGATTCAGGGTGTCTTCATCCATGTAGCAAATTGTCAAAAGACTGACTACAGGCCACAAAACATGAGAACCTGAGAGAAATGGATAGATTCATGAACTCATAACCTCTGAAGGATGAACCATGATTATCTAGCATATTTCAACAGACCCTTCACTATTGAGGAAATGTAAATGATATCAAAAGTCTTCCCCAAAACAAAAGCACAGGCCCTGAAGGAAAACTATACAGCTGTTAGATGAAATGAAGTCACAAAATTTGCTTATACATGGATGGATTTGGAGACTATTATGTTGAGTAAAATAAGTCAGAGTGGAAACTTGCACTGGTGAAGGGTTTCTGTGCATTTTATGGCTGATCCAATTACGAACATGTGTGTAACCATTGAGCTTAAATAAAGAAATTATTAAAACTAAATAAATAAATATGCCTGATTTAATTATTTTAATTTTCAGGGTTTTTATTTAAAATCATTTTTTATTCAGTGCAGTGTAATTTTCTATTAATACTTCATTTGGAGATCAGTTTGGGAGTAAATTTATTTTTACTGAATAACATGATTTTCAACCTTAATTAAACATCAGAATCAGCTGAGTAACTTATTACATTACATATTTCTGGCCTCAACCAAGAATTTTTGATTAGGTAGTATTTACTTAGTGCCCTCAGAATTTACACCTTAACACATTTACAAGTTATGCTGGTGTTGGCATCTCAGGGGCCCCACTTTGAGACCCTATATAGAGTGATAGCTGGCAGGGGAAAAGAACAAAACACATCCTTGATGTGAAACCATGTTGAGAACAATTTTCAGAATTCCTGCTTCTTAAGTGGCAGAATGAGACCCCAGGATAGAAAATGACCCAGTGAGTGAGCTAAACATGTCATCCAAAGAGCAGCCATCGAAATAATAACAGTAGGCATCTGAAATGCTGTTTTGGTGGCACTATACCTATCAAGACAGCAATAATTTTGCAGTGACTTGTAGAGAAGCTTTGTAGAAGTGTTTAAAATAATCCAGTCAATAACAACTCAAAGAATGGAAGTGTATAGCATTCGGTAACCTAGAGTTTTGTCCCCAAGATTCAATGGCTTTTGAGCACCACAGGTGTGTGCCTCAGGACATCCCCTCAGCAACACTAGATTTTTGCAATCAATAGGAATGCCTAGTTCCCAGAAAATACCTCAAATCAAACTTTAACTTGTAAAACTGTGTTCTTTTTCTAGGTGTTGTCTTACATTCATGCTTTTAAGTTCCATGACACTCTCTTTCTCTGCTATCTTAGGCAATGTTCAGTCTTTGTATGGTGGAAAGTGGAGCTGATGAAGTGAGTTTACATGGTGTAACCAGCCTTGGCTTAAAACAGGCTTTGGAGTTTGCATACACAGGACAGGTATGGTACCAAATATCATCTCATAGTCTCAGGATTTTAATTATACCAAGAAAGAGATAAACTTTCATGTATGAGATTTATTTTTCTTGCTATTTTATTCTTTTAAAAATGTTATATCCACTCGCTTTTATAATTAATAGTATAAAAAGTTAATTTGATTTTAAGTATATTTTAGTGAACATAGTAATTTGTTCGTAGCACAGCAACTTGCTGGAGTAAAATTTTAATACTGATCTATCATGTTGTACAAGAGTTTTCAAGGTGTCATAAACTTTTGCTGTCATAAAAGTTCAATACTTCCATCATGGTTTTAATGGCTTAAAACAAGACTAAAAGAATAAAAGCACCCCAAAATCTGTGTCTAGCATTATCACATCATGCTCTCCACTCATATCTCATAGCTAGGGTCTCAAGCATTTAGTTAAAATGTGATGGTTTGCTAGCCAAATAATTTTAAAATTGATAAGGATCTCCAGAGAACTTCCATTTTCATTTGAGACCAGCTCAGTTAAGTCATCCTGGATGCATGAGCTTCTATAAAGGTTTACTCTTTAGTTCATTTTTGTCCAACTTTTCTGTTAGGTATTTTTCTGCTAATTTAAGGGCCTCTTGGGAAGTTCTGTCCTGATAGATGAGAGTAATTTATATAATAACACATTCTTATTATGATGGAAGGAATAATAGATGCAGAACAAAAGTCACAGTAGAAAAAAAGGAGGCCCAGTAAACTGGTGCAAGGCTTCATGGAGAATGTGGTATTTGGATCTTGCTGGGAGTTCATTTCTGCTCAATTTTCTCCTTTAGAAACTTGCTAATGTATCTTATATTATCCTTTCTCTTATCTGTAGCTAGTCAAGTTTGAGATATATTTTGTAAAGTAATTGAGACAACTCTGTAGCTGAAATGAAAATGATCTATAGTTAGAAGAATCATCCATAAAGTAGCAGGTGCAAAGAGGAAAAGAAAGAGATGAATTTCAGGGTCAGGGTCAACCAACCAAATTTGATGCCTTAGGATATTATGATTGTTCAGAGTCGTCAAGACATATTCCTAGTAATTTGAATGAATAATGTGCTGTATGCCTTTTAGTTTGCAGTTATAACAGCCCTAAATTTTGCACATTTCTCTTTTCATGCTTGAATTATCATCAGACCTGTTTTTGCCTATGTTTCACTGGTATCTAATAAAAATCAAAGAGTAAATATTGCAATTTTACAAATTGCAAATTTATGATCTATCCATAGTTTTTGTACATAAACCTATGTACAAAGAAAACTAGTTTGTGTACAAAAATCTGTACATAATTTTTGTATTCAGCACACTAGCAGCCAAATAGTTCAATCTTGGAGACTCTAGTCTGTAAAGCACTGAAAGCATTAATAAGCAATCTGGCAAAAATACTATTGTGAATGTTGAAGGTAAAACATAAAGCATATATAATTGCCTACATTATTTACTTTCTTTGCTCTGTAATTTCTTTAATGATATATTTGAGATACATACATCATATATATACATATATATATACTTTGTGATATATCAAATATGATGATATGAACAGTGAACTCTGATCAGGGATACTCAATCAAACTCTTAATAGTGTCCAGGTTTTTAATATAGGCTCAATTATACATTGTCTCAATTTTATATTTTATATATTTGTCATGTGTTTGCCTTTAGAACAAATCATCTATAAGCATGAATTGAAGTTAGTAAAAGAAAAACTTCCTAAAATATTTTCTAAATGCACAACTTTTAGAAGAGGAATAATTACTGGGGAAGATGTAAATAGTTTATGGAAGGATAGGTAAATATTATTATTTAAACTCATGGGGGCCGGTGAGGTGGCGCTAGAGGTAAGGTGTCTGCCTTACAAGCGCTAGCCAAGAAAGGACCACAGTTCGATCCCCCTGCATCCCATATGGTCCCCCCAAGCCAGGGACAATTTCTGAGTGCTTAGCCAGGAGGAACCCCTGAGCATCAAATGGGTGTGGTCAAAAAAAAAACCCAACAGGATTTTAGGACCTGAGTGATAGCACAGTGGTAGGGCATTTGCCTTGCATGCAGCCATCCTGGGACGAATCTGGATTCTATCCCCATCATCCCATATGGTCCCCCAAGCCTGCAAGGAGTGATTTCTGAGCACATAGCTAGAAGTAACCCCTAAGCATGGCCGGTGTGGCCCCAAAACAAAACAAAACAAAACATTGAAAACATATTTTTAAACTTTATGGACAGGGGAAGAGATGTGTTTGGACACTTTAGAAAGTGAATTATTTTTATCGTTCTCACCACTTGGATGCCTTTTCAACATTCATTTCCCACATGTTTCAGGTGCATTTGTATTGGGTTATGATTACTATTTTCTGAAAAGCTGAAGTTTATATAGTCTTTCTTATATAACTCCCACAGCAGTTATGCATTTTAAATACCAAACAGATTCTATTATAATTTCCCCCTTTAGATATGATTCATCACCAAAAAGTGAAGTTGGAATGATAACTATGCTTGTAAAGCGAAAAGAAAATTCTCTTTCTAGCATGAAACTGAAATTATTGTTATACAGGGTTGGAACATAAATACATACATTTAAGTGACATTCTTTACTTTCTTACTTGCAATTCACTTTTGTGGGCATCACTGATTTATGATTTTCAGCGATGACAAGTATACATGGGTATAAGCCAGAGTTTACATTTATCAACCTCTAGCTAGTTCTACTAACAGTTGATTATACATTCAGTCAGTTGTAGTAAGCATAGTATAAAATGTAAGTATTTTAAGAGTCTGAAAATTGTCTCTGCCTTAGGAGAGAAATTAGAAGTACAGAGTGGGTGTGATGAATGAATGCTGCTAAGAGTAATGTTCCTCCTACACAGTGCTTTAAAGCATAGCCCCCTTAAACTTGGCCTACAGGTTTTATCCGGGAAATTTAGAAGAAAAATCAAACTCTTCTCCTAATGCTAATATATTCTTTGACATTTTTCTCATCATGGAGCATACACAGCAAACGTAAGATTCATCTCCACATGAATTAGATACACCTTCCTGTGATAAACCTGCTTGGAGCCTGGGTTGCATCACAGCACATGTTTCCTTGCACAGACGTGTAGCAGAACCAGCCACAGAGGACAAGGAACATGGCTGCTATGTATGCTGTATACTGGGCTGGCTCTGAGGGTTAAGTTGAAAGTAAGAGGTTGTGATATAAAAACTGTAAAATGGGTGCAGCTGCCTTAGGGAGACGAGGCCACAGTGCACTAAAGAAACTACAGACTCATTCCCTAATAGACAAGAGAACATTACTTTTATATGGGCTTGTTACAATCTCCTAATTTTCTGTCTTCACTCGGGAATTCATTTGTATTTCAGACCATTACTGAGTAGAATAGAAAAAAGTATGAGGGGCAGCGGGATTGTGATGAAGAAATGACTCAGGAAAGGAATCTCTGTCCAATTAGTCTAGAGCTCAATCACACAGGAGTAAAGAACGCCTGGCTAGGAAATCTCCTATAGACAGAGATGAGCAACTAATATTCTACAGATTTATACAGAAAGTGCTTTGTTTGGAAGACTTCCAGTCCTCAAGTGTATGGAAAAATTCTCTAAAAATATGACTATTAAGATAAAAACAAGTACTAAGAATTACAATCTTTTAAACATTACTATTTACCTTTAAATTTTCTCCTAGAAAATTTTCTATCTCCAGATTTCTGCTAATGTTGCTTTTACCATTACTAGCTATTAGCCTCTCATTGTAGCTGAGGAAGGAATCTTTGGTACCTGCTCCCTTACTTTTCCCTTTATTATCTCATAATTCCAGCCTTTTGTTCCCTATAGTAAATCCTATCTTTGTGTAGCATCATACATTATTATGATATGCAATATCATAGTATGTAGTATCACAGTACTTTTCCTTGGCATAGAGAAATGCTTTGTATAGTCTTCATAATGATATATTGTGTGGCTGGTAACACTAAAATTTATAAGCCCTTTGGAAATCTAGTAAAATAGAGTGGGAAACATCTTTTCAAGGTTTATAATTGTGGTCATTTAAAGATGAACATGAATTTAGAAATGAAAACTAAAGAAAAGTAACTCATTTTTTGTGCTTTTACATGGTAACATTTTTTCTTTCAGATTCTCATTTGATTCACTAGTATGTTTATGTGATTTTTAATAGACCTAATCAAACCAAATACTATAGCTGTACATTTTTATGATCCCTGAAATTGGACTCATTCTTCACAGCATGAATGCATTTTTTGGAGACCTACTGTCAAGTCTAGCAGCAGAGTGACAGGAGTCTTAATGGGAATTGTCTTCCATAGACCACCCTTTTCAGTATAGATGTGTCACTTTATATGGAAAATGTCGCCCATCAGAATTACTTAGAAACATAAGCTGGTTGAACTAAATGGTAGCACATGGAAGACTTGTGAAGAAATTTTCGTGTCATCCTTGCACAGGGGCCATGCTAATTTTCTCTGTATCGTTCCAATTTTAGTATATGTGCTGCTGAAGTGAGCACTTGTGGGGAAATTTCCTAAGTGCTTCTCTTTAGAGCAGTGTTATGACTATTAAGTGAGTTAAATATTTTAGCTACAGAATCTTTACATCATTTGGCAGAAAGTCTTCAGAAGTCTTGAAAGTAAAAGTCCCCAAGGTACCTGTACTGTGCTTTTAAATTCCAGAGGGCACAGTTTAAAGTGGCACATTTAAGGAAGGATATTTTAAATTGTGCAGAAAGTGTTCATTTTCTCCTCACCTTAATTCTTGTCAGGCTGTTCACAGTCTGTCTCTGGACTGTGAAAGTTTGAGGAAAGTGAAGGGAAGGAATAAAGCTTGAATTCCAAAAGTCCCAGAAGTCATGTATACTATACATAGCTAACTGCTATTTGTGCTCATTGGTCATCTCCCTGGGCTCTCCTCAAAGTCCTGGACCACATTGCTGCTTATGCAGCCTCACAACACTTGAATATTTTAAATATGAACTTCCCAGTAAAAATATACCAAATTAGATGTGAAATTATCATAGAAGCTATATAAGCTCAACAAATAAATCTAACAACAGAAAGCTCAACTAGCAATAAAAAGCTTAGTAAACCTTCAGATAGTGACATAGTGATTCCATTGTGAGATATAGAGTAAATTTCACAAATTTTCTTTTAATAAATTTTTTCAATAATCCCATTAGTATTTAGTTGTACCAAAAAATTGCCCTCCTCATATGACAAATATCTTCCTCTTCCTATCTTCCTGCTAATATGTGGACTGGAAAGAGAAATATTTATAATATAATCTTGAGAATGTATCTGATACTATTCATGGGACAATAAGTAATGTGTCCTTTTCTAATTGAGACTATCAATTAGTAGAAACCATCAACTAATATCCAGCAACTCAATGTCAACCAATTTAATAATTAATTCAAAATAGGTTTTGCATTTCAATATGTACATTTCTGTTGAATATTGCTTTTTTGTTTTTGTTTGTTTGTTTTGGGGTCACACCCAGCAGCACTCAGGGGTTACTCCTAGCTCTGCGCTCAGAAATTGTCCCTGGCAGACTCAGGGGACCGTATGGGATGCTGGGATTTGAATCACCATTCATCTGCATGCAAGGCAAACACCCTACTGCAGTGCTATCTCTCCTGCCCCTCTGTTGAATATATCTGAAGAAAACTGCATTGTGAAACATTTTCTAATTTATGATGTTTGTCTAAGAATTGTTTTTGTTTGACATAGAGAGTGAATGATAGTCCTCATTTGAGAATATTTCTAAGTAGAAATGGTTACAATAGTGTTCTTTCTTGATCACTGGAAGTTCTGCATATTGATCATTCTCAGAATCATTCTCTAAGAAAGTTTTAATAATTCCTTTAAGTACTCTCAAATAACCTCACTCTAACTGGAATGAGATTAAAAGTTTATGTAGTGGACAATCTTAATTAACCTTTTAATTTTTATAAGATGTCAGCCTATTGATGACTTTTTAAAATAAATGTACATTCTTTTATACAACGAAAGATAATTATTGTGCCTGTAAGCCATCCTTTGTTGGCGTGCTCTTACAAAAGATCTTTTGGAAAAATTATACACTTTACTGATGCCTAGAAGGTATGCAGTTTGAAGTGATAGTTAAAAGGTATGTCGTCTGGTTTTGCGTATATATTATCTTACAAATATTAGTCCACTTTTACTATCCTAAGGTGAAACTTTTCGACATGTGAAAATTTTTATTTCAATATAGTTTTATTTACTAAAATGAAATTATTTAATTTTAAGTTATTTACCCCAATTTTCTTAAACATCAAGAATGTCTTGATCATATTATATGAGTGCATATGACTTTTCTGCACTGTGCGTTGGACCTCTGGGCTATATTTCTAGGAGTGGAATTTCTTTTATTTGTTTTTGTTTTTGGACCACACCCGGTAATGTTCAGGGGTTACTCCTGGCTATGCACTCAGAAATCGCTTCTGGTTTGGGGGACCATATGGGACTCCAGGGTATCGAACCTCGGACTGTCCTACGTTTGCGCCAGTGTCCAGCCCCAGGGTGGAATTTCTGAGTCATATGTAAGCTCACCTGTTTTCTTTTCTTTTCTTTTCTTTTTTTTTTTTTTTTGTGGTTTTTGGGTTACACCCAGCAGTGCTCAGGGATTACTCCTGGCTCCATGCTCAGAAATTGCTCCTGGCAGGCACAGGGAACCATATGGGATGCTGGGATTCGAACCAATGACCTTTTGCATGAAAGGCAAACGCCTTACCTCCATGCTATCTCTCCGGCCCCACTCACCTGTTTTTTGAGGTCTTTCTATATTGTCTTCCAAAAAGTCTGGACCATTCAGCATTCTTACCAGTAATGAATGAGGTTCCCTTATTCACATCCTCATCAACACTAATTGTGTTTTGTTTTGTTTCGTTTTTGATGAGTCTCCTCTGTCCCAGTAAGATGTTTTTATTTGCATTTCCCTGATCATTAGTGATATAGGTTATTCAGAGACAGATCCTCAAGTATATTGTCAGTTTATCTGAAACAAAGGAGCAAAAATATGAAGTGGAGCAAGAACAACCTCTTCAACAAGTGGTGTAGGGAAAACTAGTAGGCCATATGTAAAAAAATGAATTTAGACCTTTTTCTATAGCCATTCAAAAAAGTCAAATCAAAATGGATTAAAAAATGGATATCATACTTAACTTCATAATATATAGAGAAAAACATAGGCAGAAATTCCCATGGCATTGAAGCTAGAAGCATTTTTACAGATGAAATACAACTGATTAAGCAGCCAAGTAATGGGAAGTGTCTGTCCCTCAAAGAAAAAGATGGCCAGGATACACACACAGATTGGGCAAAATGATTTGCCCACCACTCATCTGACAAAGGCTTACTATCCAAGATACATAGAGTACTGCTAAAATTCTGCAAAAAAAAACCAACAACAAACAAACAAAAAACAGACAAGCAACAACCAGACAAACATCAACCCTATCAAAAAATGCAGACAAGAGATGATCAGGCACTGCCTCATGAAGAAATACAAATGGATAAAATAGAATTACTGAGCCCTCTGCTGGCATCATTTGGTATTGTGTGAGAAATACTGCAGAGGATTTCTCTAATTCTAAATGCCAAGTTTCAAAACAAAACAATCTGATAGCAAAAGTAAATGATATTTATCATTAATATCAAAGTAAGATTCCTGAGCTAATAAAAAACCTTTTGACAACATTTATATGGCAGATAGGTGTTAAATTTTATAGAATAATAATATAGATATTAAAATAATTGATTTGTCCTGATTTCTGAATGTTTTATTTCCTTCATAAAATTCATAATTTATATTCTTAAATTAAGAACACAAATTTTTCAGACTATACAGTACGTAATAGAGATATTACCTGGATGTTAGCATATGTGTAACTAGATGTTAGGGATGCTTTGTTGAAAAAAAATTCATTGACTTTTTGCAAAAAGGGTCCAACAGCGATGAAAGTGTTGAGTTAATACTGCATTGCATTTATTAGAAATAACTTGCCAGAAAGGGCTGGATTACTGGTATATGGCCCAGTGAAAATGTTTGAAGCTCAAAAAGTTATAATTTAGAAAAGAGAATGAAAGATTACCTTTTTACTTTATTTTACAGATATAAAAATAGTCATTTGATATATAGTAATTGACTAGATATAGGTCCTGAAACACTTGTAGATGTGCTTCTCTATATCAGCACAGCACCTCCAACTCCCTTGGAATAGTCATTAACCTAAAGAGGTAAGTAGACTTTCTCCAGATCATGATAATTTTGAAGAATAATTGGTTGTATCCTATCTAGGTATCAAATCTGCTGACTGTTGCTGGATAAAGTAACTCTTTTCTCTTCTGCCTATGATCAAATCTCAAAGTAATACTCATCCTTGTGAGATAATGCTAATCCATTTCATTAATAAATTTGCTTTTCTCCTCTTCTTGACAAGCTTCTTATTCCTTTTCTCTTCTTGAACACACCCTATTTTCAGTACACGGACCACAAGGAATACTTACCTTCTGATTAAAAAAATAGAATCAGGCTAGAAATTAATCTTTTCACTATCAAATCTCCTCTCTGTTTTGGTGCACTTATTTCAGTATCATTCTATTTGTTGTGCTGGAAAATGCTTCCTAGATCTCTCAAAATCAATGCCCTACTGAATCTCCTCTTACATTCTCAGATACCTCTTCTGTAATATCAGTTTCCATCTCCTTGATCATTTCTTTTTCTTTCTTTCTTTTTTTGTTTGTTTTGTTTTTGGGTCACACCCGGGGCGCTGAGGGGTTACTCCTGACTACCTGTCCAGAAATAGCTCCTGGCAAGCACAGGAGACCATATGGGATGGCGGGATTCAAACCAAACACCTTAGGTCATGGGTTGGCTGCTTGCAAGGCAAACACCACTGTGCATCTCTCTGGCCCCTAATTTCTCTTTTCCTACTGTATCATTTCTACCAGAATTTAACTACATATTGTTGATCACCTTTAGTTACTTTTTTGTTCTTTTTGTTTTTTTTTTTACTAATGATTTATCTACTCCTTCTTGGCATAATTTAAGAAAACAGCAGTGCAAATTTTACCACTTTAATTCATTTTTATTCAACACTCTGCATAGGGAGACATTGAAACTCAGTAGTCCATTGGATCTGTTCTGCACAGTTACAGATATTATCAAACCAATTGAATAATGCAATTGTGACCATTCAACATAGTTCACTTGCCTTTTCATTGACTCCCTTTCCTTTCTTAACTGTTTGACACCCATACTGTGGGCTCTTTTTCTATACTATTCAACTCCATCTCCATCTTTATCATTCCTTTCCAAGTGTCTTTGTGCAACTTTACATCACCATCCTTGGAGTTTCTTTTTTTTTTTCTAAGTTTCATTAGCTCTATTGATGCTATTGTTTCATTTAAAATGATATGGATTCATTTAAAATTATGCTATATCATAGGTTGCCATTTCCTATCTAAAATTGTGACCAGGGATTGGCAGAGAATTTGTTCATGGAATTCAATGCAGAGCCTCATACTTGGAAAACATATACTCTACCACTGAACTGTATTTGTGGCCATGGAAAACTTTTCTTGGGAAGTGCCAAGTAATAGATAACAAACTTTTTAGCTTATGTTCTTATGAATAAATGGAGCCAGAGATAAATATGTAAATGATGGGCCTGGTTATATTCCAATAAAACTATATATAGATGCTGATATTTGAATTTTATATGTATTTTACATATATCTACATAGATTTTATAGTTTGGACTTTTTTCAATTATCTAAAAATGTTAAAACAATTCTTAGACTTTATAGCATCCCCAAATTAAATACTTAGGAATAAATTTTAAAATATGTGCATGATTTATGTGAATAAAATTATAAAATTCTTGTACAGTATATAAAATTTAGCTAAACAAATGGAAACATTTCACACTCATGGATAGACTCAATATTGTTAAGATATAATTCCTTCCTAACTTATGTGTTCACTGCAATCCTAATAATAATACCAGTAATTATTCTATGGTAAGTTAGAAAGCTGATTTTTTGTTTTGTTTTTGTTTTTTCGGGCCACACCTGTTTGATGCTCAGGGATTTCTCCTGGCTAAGCACTCAGAAAATGCCCCTGGCTTGGGGGCACCATATGGGACGCTGGGGGGTCGAACCGCGGTCCTTGCTTGGCTAGCGCTTGCAAGGCAGACACCTTACCTCTAGCGCCACCTCGCCGGCCCCTAGAAAGCTGATTTTAAACTTTTTATGGAAAGGCAAAATATTCAGAATAGCTAACAGAATATTGAAAAATAATCACAAAATCAGAGCATTGACACTTCCTAGCATTAGGACTTAATATAAAACTACACTAATTCTTCTTTGACGAGGTTTTTGTTCATCTCTTCTTCCCATTATTGATGGGGTTAGATGATGTTTTTCTTGGTAAGTTCTACCAGTGCCTTATCTATTTTAGATATTAATAATTTCTCAGGTGGGTTTTGAGTGAACAGCTTTTCCCAAAACGTGGGAAGTCATTGATCCTGGTCACCATTTCCTTTGAGGTACAGAAGCTTCTTAGTTTAATGTAGTCCCGTTTCTTTCTTTCTTTTTTTGTTTTTTTGGCTGGGAGTAAAATATGTTTTGATGAAAGTAATTTCTTTATTTAAGCACCATGATTACAAACTTGTTTATAATTGGGTTTCAACCATAAAAGGACTAATCCCTTCTCAAGCGCAACTTTCCCACCACCAACATTCCCCCCCCCCATTTTTCTCCTCCCCATCTCCTACCTGTCTTGGAATCAGGCATTGTATTTCTTTCTCTACCATGGTCATGATAGTTAGTGCAGTTATTTCTCTAACTTTACTTACTACTCTTTGTGACAAGCTTCATATCATGACTGGTACTTCTAGCCATTGTCTCTATTGTCTCTGGATATTATTACTATATGTTTTTTTACGTTTTTTACATCCCACAGATAAGTGAGACTATTCTGTATTTACCTCTCTCTAATTTATTTCACTCAACATAATAGTCTCCTTATCCATCCATGTAAGGGCAAAATTTTTTGTGACTTCAATTTTTCTAACAGCTGTGTAAGTATTCCATTGTAAAGCTATGTACCATAGCTTTTTTAGCCACTCATCTGTTGTCATGCATCTGGGTAGTTTCCAGATTCTAGCTATTATAAATAGCACCATATGAACATAGGAGTGCAGAGGGGATTATTGTATTGTATACTCCTATGGTATATACCTAGGATTGATATTGCTGAATCATATGGTAGCTCTATGTCCAGTTTTCAAGGAATTATGAATATTGTTTTTCAGAAAGGCTGGGCTACACAGCATTCCCACCAAAAGTGAATGAGAGTTCCTTTCTCCCCACATCCACACCATCAGTGATTATTTTTGTTCTTTGTGATGTGGGCAGTCTCTGTGGTGTGAAATGATATTTCATTGCTGCTTTGATTTGCATCTCCCTGATCATTAGTGATATGAAACATTTTTTCATATGCCTTTTGGCCATCTATATTTATTCTTTGAGGAAATGTCTGTTCACTTCTCCCCATTTTTGATTGGTTTAGATTTTTTTTGTTAAGTTCTGTCAGTACCATGTATATCTTAGATATTAGCCTCTTATCTAGTGGGTATTGGGTGAAGAGTTTATCCCATTTCATGAGTGATGTTTTGACCCTAGTCACTGTTTCCTTTGTAGTGTAGAAGCTTCTCATGTTGATGTAATTCTGTTTATCTCTGCTCCACTTGTTTGGACAGTGGTGTTTCTTCATTGAAAATGGCTTTAGTCTCAATGTCAGGGAGTGTTTTGCCTATGTTTACTTCTAAATATCACATCATTTTAGGTATTATATCAAGGTTTTTTAATCCATTTTAATTTGACCATTGTACATGGTGTTAGATAAAGGTCTGAGTTTTCTTTCTTGCATGTGGTTGATCAGTTGTCCCAACACTACTTGTTGAAGAGGCTTTCCTTGTTCCATTTTGCATTTCTTGCCCATTTGCCAAAGATTAATTGATTGCATGTCTAGGAATCATTCTTTGAATACTCAAGTCTATTTCATTGATCTGAGATCTGTCTTTATTCCAGTACCATGCTATTTTGATAGCTAATGTTTTGTAATACAATATAAAGTTGGGAAAAGTGATGCCTCCCTTCTTTTTTTCCCAAAGGGTTGCTTTACCTATTCATGGGCATTTATTGTTTTAAATGAATTTCAGGAGTGTTACACTTCTTTGAGAATGTCATGGGTATCCTTAGAGGAATTGCATTAAATATGTACAAAGCTTTGGAGATTATTGCCATTTTAATTATATTAATCCTCCAAATCCATGAATAAGATATATGTCTCCAATTCATTGTGTTCTCTTTTATTTCTTGAATCAATGTTTTATAATTGTCTTTGTTATCTTTCACTTTTTAGTTGACTCCAAGGTATTTGAATTTCTGTGCTGCTATTGTAAATCAGATTGTTTTTATTATGTCTAGTTCTTCTCTATCATTATTTTTGTATAAGAAGACAATTGATTTTTGTGTGTTAATTTTATAGCCTGCCTATTTGCAGGTATATGAATATATATATACATATATATTTGAAGGTATATAGATATATGCATCTATCATTCCTAGGAACTTTTTGGTAGATTCTTTAGGATTTTCTAAGTATAGTATTATGTCATCCACAAATACAAGAGCTTGACTCCTTCCGTTCCTATCTGGATGCTCTTCATATCCTTTTCTTGCTTAGTTGCTATGGCAAGTAATTTCAGTACTATTTTGATTAGGAGTGGGTAAAGGGACCAGCCTTTCCTTGTGCTAGATATTAGGGGAAAGGCTTTCAATTTTTCTGCATTGAATATATTTGCCATGGTTTGTGGTAAATGGCCTTGACTATATTGATGAAAGTTTCTTCCATTACCATCTTGTTGAGAGTTTTTATTATGAATGGGTGTTGGACCTTATCAAATGCTTTCTCTACATCTTTTGACATGATCATGTGGTTTTTAATTTTTCTTTTGTTGATGTGGTATATTACATTGATTGACTTGTGTATGTTGGACCATTTCCAGAATGTTCCATTTCCAGAATGAATCCTACTTGGTCATGGTGTATGACGGTCTTGATGGGATTTGGATCCTATTTGCTAATATTTTTGTTTGTTTGTTTTTTATTCTTTTTATTTTTTCTTTATTTCTCTTTTAATAATTTCTATTGTGAGCAAAGTGAATTATGAAATTTTCACAGTAACAGTAATATTTAAGGTACATGGTGACAATAAATCAGGGCCATTCCCACCACCAGTGTTGTCCCCTCTCCACCCCTATTGCCAGCTTGATTCCCATATCTTCTTCTCTTACTCCTCTCCCCGTCTGCTAGAGTTAACTGCTCCTCTCTGTGTATCTATTTGCTAGGATTTTGTTGAGGATTGCATCTTGTTTGATGCATCTGTGTTCATCAAGTTTGATATTAGTTTCATAAAAAATATTTGAAAAAACAGTGTTTCTTTTTTTTTTTTTTTTTTCAATTTTCTGTAAGAGCCTGAAAAGTATAGGCAGTAGGTCCTTTCGGAGGGTTTAAAAGAATTCATTATTGAATCCATCTGGGCCTGTGCTTTTGTTTTGGGAAGGACATTTGATTACCATTTAAATTTCCTCAATTGTGATGGGTCTGTTCAAATATGCTAGTTCATCTTTGTTCACCTTGAAAGGGTTTAAGAGTCCAAGAATTTATCCATTTCTTCCAGGTTCTCATTTTTTGTGGCATAGATTTTCTCAAAGTAATCTCTGATTACCCTTTGAATTTCTGTAGTATCTGTAGTGATCTTCCCCTTTTTCATTTCTGATTCATTTTATTAAGTTTCTTTCTCTTTCTTTGTGAGTTTTGCTAATGGATTATCAGACTTGTTTATTTTTCAAAGAAATAACTCTTGTTTTACTGATCTTTCAGATTGTTTTTTAATTACCTATTTGTTGATTTCTGCTTTATTATTTTCTTCCATTTTCATATTTTTGTCCATTTTGTTGATCACTTCAATTTTAGAAGCTGTGCCATTAAGTTAATTATGTAGGCCCCTTCTTCCTGCTTGCAAAGTTATAAATTTTCCTCTTAATACTGTGTTTGTTGTGTCCCACAGATTCTGATAATTTGTGTCTTCATTCTAGTTTTTTTCAAGGAATCTTTTGATGTCCTCTTTGATTTAGTGGGTCTCTTACCCACTGGTTGTTTAGTAGTGAGCTCTTTAATTTCCAGGTGTTAAAGTTTTTTCTATGTATCTCTGTAATTTACTTCTATTTTCAGTGAATCATGATATGAGAAACTATTTTATACAATATTTATCTTTGATTTTATGGGGGTATATTTTTTGTTCCACCTGTGGGTCTTTCTTGGAGAATGTCCCATGCACATTGGAGAAAAATGTGTATCCAACTTCTGGAGTTGGAGAGCCCTATATCTGTATTTACTAAGCTACTCTTTTCCATTAATTCCTTCAGAGCCAGTTTATCTTTGTTAAATATTAACCTGGTTGATCTATCAATAGATGACAGGGAGGGTTTGATGTCTCCCACTATTATTGTGTTGCTGTTGATTTTTTTTCTTCTGGTCTATTCACAGTTGTTTTAAGTATTTTGTGGCCACTCAATTGGTGCATACATGTTTAGTAGTGTTATATTTTACTGATGTACACATTCTTGATTATTAAGGATTTCTATCTATGTCTCTTAGAACTATTTCATTCCTAAAGTCTGTGTTGTCTAATATCAGTATGGCCACCCCATCATTTTCAAGGGAGTTGTTTACTTGAAGGATTTTCCTTCAATCTTTGACCTTTAGTATGTGTTTGCTCTGAAAATTGACAAGTGTTTCTTGCAGGCAATAAAATGTTAGATTCAATTTTCTGATCATTTTTCCACTCTGTGTCTCTTAATTGTCCATTTAGTCCATTGATGTTGAGAGAGATTATTGTCATGTATTTGTTATCTCTTTGTAGAAATTTGGTGTGTTTGTGAGGTCTGCCTTGTCTTAAAGTAGACTGTTGGGTTCTTTTTAAGGTTGTTTTGAGTCTGTATAGTTTCTGAGATGTTGTTTATCTGTGTATAAAAACTTATGCTGTTGTGAAGTTGTGCATCCTTCCTTCACATCTGAATAAAAGTGGATGACTGACTTATTCTTTGTGAAGCTTGCATTTCATTGAGTTTTTTCACTATATTCCACCACTGCCTTTGGGCCTTTTGAGTTGCTTGTGATAAATCTGCAGTTATTCTTGAGGATGCTTCATTGTATGTCATTTCTCCTTTTTTATCTTGCTTTCAGTATTCTATCTCTATACATGTTTTGGTCATTATGACTAGGATGTGCCTTTGGGTGATTTTACTTGCATCTCCTTTAGCTAGTACTATTGGGTGTCAGAATATGGGTGCAAGCATTCTTCATCTCTGGGAATTTCTCAGTAATTATGGCTTTGACTGTTGCTTCTTTATAGGGATTTTCTCTTGGCCCTCTGGGACTCTAATGATTCTTATGTTCCTATTATATTTATCCCAAATGTCTATTTTTGTCTGTTCACTAATTTTGAGGATATTTATGCTTGAAGTTTTCTCATTTTTATTCAGATATCGTCTTGATACTGTGGCTATCTGTTCTATGGTTTCTTTGAGTTCTTTGAACAGTCTTAACATTTTCTCCCTAAAGTCCTAATTAGAGAGGTTATGTAGATGGCTGAAGTTGGTTGAATCTTCAGTACTAACTAGTATCTTTAGTCATATTAGTTACAAGGTGTGGTGGGGTTCTGAATTGTTTTCTCATTGTGACCTTTGTAGTGTGGTGCTTTTTTATGTGTTAAGAGGAGCTTCTTGATGAGAAAAAATGCACAGTGACTGATCAAAGTGGATTATTCATGCCCTTGCTTGAGCTCAAGCACCTCAGTTCAGACCAAAATGGCACTTTTTTATTCCAAATATCAACCACAGCTTTCAGCTACTCCCACTGCTAGTCAAGAGTCCTTTTCTTTTCTCCTGGCCATGCTCTAGTCTGGGCTCACTCAGTTCAGTTTATTTCAAAATAGTGCTTTTTTAGTCCAAATACTACCCATAGCCAATAGTCGCTCCTTCACTGCTACTTAAAAGTCTCCCCCTTTTTTTTTCCTCCCTGCTATTCTCTTGCCAGGAATCATTCACCTCAGTTTAGTTCAAATAGTATGAGGGTTTTTTTTGTATGTTGATGACCAGTTTTTCCATCAACAGTTATTGAAGAAGCTTTCCTTGCTCCATTTCATATTTCTTGCTCTTTTATCAAAGATTAATTGATCATATATCTGATGGGGCCAGTGAGTTGGCGCTAGAGGTAAAGTGTCTGCCTTGCAAGCGCTAGCCAAGGAAGGACCGCGGTTCTATCCCACGGCATCCCATATGGTCCCCCCAAGCCAGGGGCAATTTCTGAGCGCTTAGCCAGGAGTAACCCCTGAGCATCAAATGGGTGTGGCCAAAAAAAAAACACATATCTGAGAATTTTTCTCAGGATATTCATACCTATTTTACTTATCTAAGCATCTAGCTTTAGTTCAGCACCATGCTGTTTTAATTACTACTGCTTTATAGTCCAATTTAAATTTGGGGAAAATGATGTCTCCTATATTCTTCCAAAAATAGCTTTAGTTATTACTGGAGATTTATTGTCCCATATGAATTTCAGGAATGTTTGGTTTATTTCTTTGGAAAATGTTCTCAAGATGATTCCTGAGGACACCAATCTGACCAAACTTAAGGTATGCTAGTATTTGGCCTGATATCACCAGACCCTTTTTGGATCAAGTTTTGACATTCTTCCCCATCATTTATTTTTCCAGGAAACTTGGTAGCTATAACCATGCCCATAAACTCAGTCATAATGTTTGCACCAGGTCAGATAAATAGATTCACTCTTTTTTTCAAAAGAGGTGTAAATCATGAATACACTGGTCACACAGCAGAAAGCTGGCTATCTTGGAATGATATGGTGGGTCAAGTTCCAACCCTGCTGAAGCCATGCCTACTGCATCCATCCCCCAGAACCACCATTTTGCCTATGATCCTGCCTCACTGCTCCTCTATTAATTTTTTTAGGGACACTTGTTACAGGACTGCCTGGAACAAGTGCAGAAACCCTTCCTCCATATCATCCTTCTCTGGGAAGCCTGGCAGCTGTAACCATGCCTACAGATTTAATCACCATGTTCACATCTGGCCAGCTTTATAGATTTACTCTTTTCTTGAAAGAGAAGTAAAATGAAAAATTATGGGTACACCAGCCATGCAGCAGAAAGCTTGGGATCTAGGGAAGAGATGGTGGGCCAACCCTCTGTCCTACTGAACCATACCTGCTGCACACATCACCCCGAATCACCCTGTTGTCTATGATTCTGCCTCACTGCTCCTCTATTATTCTATTCAGGGACACCATTCTGACCAAACTTTAGGTTCACCAGTATTTGGTCAGATATCTCCCAGGCTTCTTGGAGCAAATCCAGATACCCTTCACCACTCCTACCCTTCCTTCAGAAGGCCTGGTAACTGAGAAAACATCCCTATAAATTTCAATATTAATAATAGTGCTTTGAATTTCTAGACAACTTTAGTTATTTGAGGCTGTCATTCCTATAGGAATACATCAATTTAACAGAATGGACAACTAACTGGCTGCTAAAAGGAAGTAAAGCGTTTTATAAGATACTCCTTCATATGATATTGTAAACCACTGTGTCGAAAAGGGAAAAAAGGAAGTCTGAGAGAGAAAGTGAAAGAGAAAGAAAAGAAAAATGTCTTCCATAGAAGCAGGCAAGAGCCAGTGCAGAGTGGAAGGCAGGAGGGAAACTGGGGACATTGGTGATGGGAAATGTACACTGGTGAAGGGATGAGTGTTAGACATTGTATGACTGAGACTCAATCATGATCCTTATAACTGTGTTTCGTGGTTTGAATCAGGAGAAAATTTATTAAGGAAAAGAACCCTTTCTCTTCTCAAAAAAAATTTTTTTACAATAAAATATTTAAATAAAAGACTAGTCAATAGTTGGGCAAATCACTGACACCTTTTTAAGTATCATTTTATGAAAAACTGGGAGTCAACTGCTACCTACTTTCACAGGATTTACATAAGAGTAGACACTAAGATAGTTCAAGTAAAATTTCTTTTCCTTTTTTTCTTTTTTGGGCCATACCCTGTGATGCTCAGGGGTTACTCCTGGCTTTGAGCTCAGAAATTGTTCGTGGTAGGCTAGGGGGACCATGTGGAATGCCAGTGATCGAACCAATGTCTGTCCTGGATCGGCCACATGCAAGGCAAATTCCCTACTGCTGTGCTATTGCTCTGGCCCAGTTCAAGTAAAATCTTTAGAATAATATCTGACATGTGTTGTAGCAGTAAAATTGTTATTTCTATTATTGTTGTTGTTGCTTAATTTCATCTGAAATGTATATAATAACCCAATTTTTAGTATTTACACATGTGTCTGTTACCTTGTGAGGTAATTTTAGAAAGTTTTCTATCTTCCTTATTTCTTCACCCACTACTAATGGCTACATAATAAACAATGCCTTATTAATGCAGTTGAAGAAATTGAAGGTATAGTTAGGTCTGTCAAGGTTAGTCAAAGGGGAAGTTAAACAAGAAGAGGGAGCAAATCATGAGGGCAGAAGTGGAATGGGAACAACAATGCAGATGTCTGCCTGCCACCAAGGAAGAAGGGCAGATAAGGAAGGGATGATTGGGATGAGGCCAACCTGACTAATAACTTGGGGAAAACTTATCCATATATGCAGGGCCCAAATCATCTCAGGAATGCTATTCCAAGGTCTTTGCCCTAGTCCTGACATATTCTCACAGGCAGCTGTCACCCCATACTGGGCCTGACCATTAGTAGATTCCAACAGTGGCCACCAAGATCACCCAGTAGTCCTTGGATCCACGGTGTGTATGTACATGTAGCGATGTTTTGGGGGGCATGTGGTCATTACAGAGTCAGGGATCAAACATGGATTTCATACCTGCAAAGAATACACTCCATTACTGTGAATTGTGTCTCCCTGCTCCCCCACTAGTATTTTAAAGTAATGTACCCTCTTTAAAAAAAATTGTATTGGGATCATCCCCAGTACTGGGAGGTGGCTGTTCCTGTAATGATTACAAGGTCTCTCGTGACAGTTCAAGAGAACTGTGTGATGCCAGGATTGAATTAGAAATCCCACAGACAAAGTATCAGTTGCAGTCCTTGATCATTTTCCAGCCCAGTAATGTCTCTTCTTCAGTTATGCTAGCAGTGTAAGACATAAGCCCTGCTATGGAGAAAGCTTCATTAATAAAATTCTATGGGATGAAACCTCATTTGTTCATACTTGAAAGAACACTAGTTATAATAGTAAGTTTTAATTATTGACTTGGCTTTTCTTATAACTTGTAATGACCTTCATATTTTATTATATTTAATTGCCTGGATTGCTATTTTTCTCTTAGAAGCTATCAAAAAATTTGTACTGCTTTTTCAAATAATTAGGCCTTTTTAAAAAGTAATGTAAGTATATGTAATTTATCTTTACATTTCATTAATATATTTTATTAATTTCAACATAATAAGGAAACTATTTTGGAAATGACTAGCTGACAGAATTATTGATCTTAGAGCTTTGAAATGCCAGAATAACGTTAATGCAGAAAGAGCCAAAAGAAAGTGGAGTTTGCTCATACAGTATAAAAGGACTACTCTTTCAATTTGAAGAATTATTTCTTGGCTTGCTTTACTGACATTAAGCATTTTCATCCAAGCATTTCTACAAAGCCCTCTTCCCTTCATTCTCCTAGAATGAATTATACCACAGCATAGTAATTCAACTTGATTCCTTTCTTCTCTCCCCATGAGCACCTAGCTATAATTAATCCATCATTATTCTACATGTTCTAAAAATGGAAAGAATTCATTTTAATAGCAACAGTTATTACTAGAAAAATCTATCTCTAAGTAGCAATGATCGTAACAAATGAATTTTTGTAGAGCAGTATGTAGTTGGTGATGCTATCTTTGTGTCCTTATGTAATCAAAGGTTTCTTCTTGGCATCTTAGAGAAATCTATGCACCTACATGTAACCTGAGATATTTTTTAATAATAAATTTTTATTTTGACCACATTGACTTACATATCTTTCACAGTAATATTTTAGGTACATATTTACATAGAATCAGGGGAATTCCCATCAACAAATTTGCCCTCCCTCTACCCCCTTTTCCACCCTGCATCTCATATTCCCCAATCTCACATCTGGGTTCCCGGAATAAGTGGTCCCCTTTGTGTCTAGCTTACTACTTAGTGCGCATACATCTGTTTGGTCCTGGTACTCTCTCTTACTTCCCCCTCTATTTGAGAGGCGGAACTAGATAGTTCAAGTTATGTTAGCCTGAAATATTTTAAATTAATGAAAGAATGGTGAGTAAACTAGTGAAAGGAAAAAATAGAAATTCATTGTTATTTTAATACCTCTTTCTAACTTTGGGGGGAGTTTAAGGAATACAGGGAGTCAACTAGGTTCTTCTACAACCAAAGCATGCATAGTTTTTTTTAATAGTTGGATGTTTTAAAAATTGCTTTCATTAAGATATCACAATTTATAATAGTATTAAACTCATTATTTTGTAGTTCCTCAGCACTGAATCTATCCCTCCACAAGTATTTACAGAAACCCACACCACAGAGAGTGGTGAACTCTGTTAGGGAAATAATTACACTAACAACTAACATGACAATATTAAAGAATGAGAGAAGTAGAATGCCTGTCGGGAATACAGGCAGGGGTGAGGGAGGAGGGGGGCATTAGTGGTGGGAATGTTGCACTCGTGATGGAGGGTGTTCTGTTTATAACTGAAACCCCACTACAAACATGCTTGTAATCATGGTGCTTAAATAAATATTTACAAAAAAAAATTCCATTGCAATGCTATAAAGAAACATATTTAATAGTTAAAAAAACACAAACTATTAATTATATTTCCTCCCTCCTTTAAATTCCCAGATTTGTTTATTATGTCTCAAATTTTTTAACTAGGATATCTCAATTACTGCTTTATATTTAAGATTTTAGTGTTATTCTCCTAGGGATATACCCTAGGAATACAAGAACACAATACAAAAACCCCTTCCTCACACCTATATTTATTGCAGCACTATTCACAATATCCAGGCTCTGGAAACAACCAAGATGCCCTTCAACAGATGAATGGTTAAAAAAACTGTGGTACATATACACAATGGAATATTATGCAGCTGTCAGGAGAGATGAAGTCATGAAATTTTCCTATACATGAATGTACATGGAATCTATCATACTGAGTGAAATAAGTCAGAGGGAGAGAGAGAGAGAGAGAGAGAGAGAGAGAGAGAGAGAGAGAGACGTAAAATAGTCTCACTCATCTATGGGTTTTAAGAAAAATAAAAGTCATTTTTGCAACAATCCTTAGAGACAATGAGAGGAGGGCTGGAACTTCCAGTTCACTTCATGAAGCTCACCACAAATAGTGGTGAGTGCAGTTATAGAAATAACTACACTGAGAACTACCATAATCATGTGAATGGATGAGGGAACTGGAAAGCCGGTCTAGAGTACAGGTGGGGGTAGGGTGGGATGGAGGGAGATTTGGGACATTGGTGATGGGAATGTTGCACTGGTGAAGGGGGGTGTTCTTTACATGACTGAAAGCTAATCACAATCATATTTGTAATCAAGATGTTTAAATAAACAAAAAAAAAGAAAAAGAAAAAAAGATTTTAGTGTTACTAAAAGTATTCCAAAAATCAAATCTGATTTCTCTTTTTTCCATATTCTAGTAGATAAGAGTTGATTGTATTTTTATAAATTAAAAATGATGTTTTTTATTTATTTATTTTTATTTTTCACAGCAGTATTTATGGTACATAGTGACAATGAATGAGGGGCACTCCCACCCCAGTGTTGTCCTCCCTCCCTTGCCCCCCAGAATACTAGTGCAACTGGTCTCCACTTTATAGCTTGTTGTAGATTGTCTATTCTGTTGTCGTTTGCAATAAAAAGGATAAGAAGAAAAAAGAAAAAAGAGAAAAAAGAAAAAAAGGAAGAGAAAAAAATTGGCCGCAACTACCAAAAAAAGAAAGAGAAAAAGAAGAAATAAATGCACCCGGCTAATGAGAAAAAAATTACCAAATAATAACCACAGGAGTGAAAGGGGAAGAGAAAAGTGGAGGAAAGAAGGAAAATGAAGTCAAAAACTACCAAAGCAAAACAAAATAAGAAAAAGAAGGGGTGCTTCAGTGGTAGTGTTTGGCGTTCCCTCCACTTTTTTTTTTCTTTTTGTATAGACACAGTAAGCACTGGGGGAGAATGGGAATTCCCGTGGCCTAGGAGATTCAGGGCTTCTCCATCCTTGAAGTATACCATCATGGGATCAACCCCTGGCTCCATAGGTGTTCATTAACTCATCCCAAGGGCTTTGTATGTGGTGCCAGGAAACTTTCCTCTCAGTTGTGGGTGAGACAATGAGGCCACTGTATCCAGCGGTCTTGGCATTTGTACAGGTCCTAGGACAGGATCTAGGTTAGAGTCTTTACGGTTCTAATGGTTCTGTTCCACCATTTTTGTGTACAGTCTTCTGTATCAGATGCTCCCTATTTTCATTCAGTCCCCAAGCCAAAGTATGGGATATTATGGATCTAAGGGTTCTGCTCAGTCTCTGTTGTCCACGTTGGGCCTCTGCAATAAGAAATCCTTTTTTTTTATTTAATAAGAGTTCTGGTCTACAGCCTAGGGCAGGGTTTTCCTTATCGGTCCCAAGGATAGTTCTGCCCAATCGCAGCTGTCAAAGTCAGTTTTCTGTACATGGTGCTCTTATTTTTTCACTGTTCAAAAGACAGTACATCTTCTGGTTTCCATCCAGAGTTAGGTGAGGTGATAAGACAACTTGGTCTTGGGTCAACTTGTCATTTCCTCATTGTCATATCATAACTGGTACAAGTTAGTGCCAGAGCTATGCTATAATTCTCCCAATGGAGTTGGTTCCTGGAGTTGTTGCCCGGAGCTGTATCAGTTCTACATCTGGGATCTGGGGTTTGGAGTTGAACTGCCCCTGTCCAATCTCCTGGAGACTGGATTGTATCCACATGACACATGACAGGATGGGAGGCACCCTAGTGTTATAAAAAGTGTGAGGTCTTATCCTTAGAAGATAAGATCTTATTTCTGTGTCTATGGTTTCCCCTTATTTACTGTGCCCATATAAAAACGTATGGTTTCATATTGGATTGCTGGTGCTATTCTGGGTAAGGATGACTGGTTATACTCACAATTTCTGTAGTCCGTTTTTGATCTGCCATTTTATCCCAGGCAAGGCTTTAGTACCAAGCAGTACCAAAAATGGTAAGGATAGCAAAAATATGTATACATTAAAATAGAACAGATAAATAAACCTGTGTTTAAAAAGAAAAACAAAAGAAAGAAAACAAAGGTATTTGAAGACAACAGGTGATAGTTGAGTTTGAGACATGTCTTGTGGCATTATGGAACCCTATATTGTCCTTGAAGTAGGGGTTTTGCTGAAGCTGATTCTGGTATCATGCAACAGTCCATAGTTTGATGGGGGCGAGAGGGGCTACCAAGCATGGGTCAGTGGGTGTGTTGGTTGTAGCTCTTTGTTGAGGCATGAGATGGGGACCGAGAGGGTGTCTTTCACTGAGGAGCTGGATGGTGGTCTGTTGGGGCAGAAAATATTTGCTATTGATACCTTTTAGAAGTTTCTGTAAGGTACTGTGCTGGGATCAGTAATCAAAACACAAAAGTATTTACTGCATAGATAAAATCACTCAGAGGTTACATTTATTAAGGTGTATTAGTAGAACTTTTGGTTACAATGTTTATTATATCCTTTATGTAAGTCCTTAAATTAAATAATGAAAGAAGCACGTGATTGTATTCCCTTACTGTATAAAGTGCATGTATTTCTTTAGAGATGTTCACAGCTTAAATAGCAAAGGGCATAGAATAGAATGGGCTCTGTTCTCAAGTGCTCATAGAGTAAGAACAAGCTATGAATGAATCACTTAACTCATTTGAGTCAGAAATACTTTGTTTCATAAAATAGAATTTATTGCAGACTTACCATAAGTTGAAATGGTACTGTGTGGCATGAATTGTATTCTGATTGACTTACCCATTTTCTATTTCTTCATTGCTTTTGAAAGGCAACTCCAATTGATTTGTGTCAATACACTTCTCATGAAAAATCAAGGCTATTTAGAAAAATGTGACCTAATCTTAACAAATTAAATAATAATGGAAGTTGTGAAGTTTTCAGGAAGCCAATAATTCTTTTCTTTTCTTTTTTGGTAATTAATGGCATATTAATAGGATATTCCACTGGCCTGATATTTTGGATTTTGACCTTTTCTTTTTCTGCTCAAAATGAACTGGGTGCCTGCAGAATGCAGCCATTTTTTTACCATAAAATCCCAGACTAAGTTGGTCAACTACAAAAAATAAAAGAAGTTGACACTTCTATTGACACTTCAAACTTCCTAACCCAAGTTTTGTAAGAAATAATCACATATTCCTTTAAGCCATTTTCTTTACATATACACAATTGTATGACACTGTCTTCTCAATTCTTAAAATCATCTTTTGAATTGTGGCCTAATCTTAGATATCTGATTTAGTTTGAACTCACAAGAGATTAATTTTACTTGGATGAAGGGATATTCTGCACAGATCTTTAGAACATGACTTACAGTTAAGTCTAGAAGATAGGGTAAGATTCAGGCATATGAATTGAAGATATGCATACAAAGTTACTCAAGCTAAAGTATTATGATAGTAGGAAAACAGTAGATTGTTTGCTTAAAATAGACCATATGTTTTTAAATTTGAAAAAGTTATTTTAAATTAGGGTGAATAAGTTAAAATAATGTAAAATAGCAATATACTTGTAATTGGCTATGTACACCCATTATAAATCAGTTTGTTTCAAACAGTTCTTGAACTTCTTTTCATTTGAAATTAGGTTGGAAGCACATTACGAATATTTCTAAATATAAGTTTAAACTATATTTATGAGCTGGAATCTGAGTCACTGAAATCCTATCAATATTGCTTAGATGGAATATCTCAACAGAAATATCCATGCATAATTTCACCAAATGATAGACATTAGGAAGTTAGAATTTCTGTTTTCTGTTACTTATTTGACTATTTTCATTTCTTTTTTTATAAAAACAAATTTGGAATATTGTTTCAAACACGTATAATGCCTGAGTACATAATTTAGGAATACTATGATTTTAGAAAATTATTTTTGCTTTAAACATTTACGCCACCTTGTGGATGAAAAGTCTAATTGTGATGGGTTTGTAACAAAAACTAAATTGTTGGCAGTTTTGCATAGCTAGATTTTATGGTTCATATTCTTCATAGGAATTCTCTTGAGCTTAATGGAAAAGGTTTTGTGTATCTTGAATATATTATCATTTAAAATATATGTTGTTTGCAGTTTCCTTAAATAGTAAGTATAAGATTGTCATACTATTCAGAAAAATATCCCAAGAAGCAAAATTTAAAGAAGGCAAATGTATCCATCATTTATTATAATAGAATGCAATACATCAGATATGCAGTTTCTTAATCTCTATGTCCTGCATGCATAAGTAAATTTAGTGAAGAAAGATCTTAGTTATCTGACTTTAATGTGTACAATTCTAGTTGTTCTAGTCACAACCCCCAAAGTAAGCACTTTAAAAGTCTCCTAAAAACATATCACTGTCCAAACAAGTGGAAGTGGAGATAAATAAATGGGACTATATTAAACTGAGAAGCTTCTGCACTTTAAAGAAAATAATGAATACAAAGGCCACAGAATGGGAGAAACTATTCACCCAATACTCATCAGAAAAAGGGCTAATATCTAAGATATACAAGGTACTGACAGAACTTAACAAGAAAAAAAAATAAACTCCTCAAAAGTGCAGAGAAAAAATGAACAGACACTTCCTCAAAGAAGAAATACAAATTTCCAAAAGGCACATAAAAAAGAGCTCCACATCCACATCTGGGAGATGCAAATCAAAATAACAATGAGTTACCTTCTTCCATCACAGAGACTGTAATACACACACACACACACACACACACACACACACACACAGAAACAACAAGAACAATCAGTCCTAGCAGAGTCGTGTAAAGAAAGACATTCCCACTGATGGTGGGAATACCATCTAGTCCAGCCTTTATAGATAACAAAATGGAGATTCCTTGAAAAACTGGAAATTGAGCTATTATGTGATCCAGCTATACTATTACTCCTAGGGCTATACCCTAGGAACACGAAAACACAATACAAAAATGCCTTATGCACAGCTATATTCATTGCAGCACTATTTACAATAGCCAGAATTTGGAAACAACCGAGATGCCTGACAACCGATGAGTGTCTAAAGAAACTGTAGAACATATACACAATGGAATACTGTGCAGCCATCAGGAAAAATAAATTTATGAAAGTTTCCTATACATGAATGGACATGGAAACTATTATACTGAGTGAAATAAGTAAGAGGGAGAGAGATAGACACAGAATAGTCTCACTCATCTATGGGATTTAAGAAAAATAAAAGATATTATTGTAATAATACCCAAAGACAATATGAAGCTTACCACAAAGTGTGGTATGTGCAGTTAGAGAAATAACTACATTAACAACTATCATAGCAATGGTAATGAGTGAGAGAAGTAGAATACCTGTCTCCAATATTGGCAGGGGGGGAGTGAGATGGGGGGCATTGGTGGTAGAAAAGCTGCACTGGTGAAGGGGATATTCTTTTCTACAACTGAAACCCAACTACAAAAATACTGCTTAAATAAAGATACTATTATGAGGAAAAAAGTCTCCTAAAGTAAGACATGAGGATGATAGCTTTTGAAGATGGGGCATAGGTGGGAAAATGCAAAAAAAAAAAAAAAAAAAAAAGAGAGAGAGACACTGCTCAGAGTTGCCAAGATTGTTAAAAAAAAAAAAAAGGAAAGAAAACACAGTCCTAAGCAGCTAATTTAATAATTAAGATGTATACAAAAGGGAAAAGAAATAAATGAGAGAAGACAGGTCAGAAGAAAGAGATTGCAGGGATAAGACGCTTGCCTCTCATGTGACCAACCATGGTTCAATTCCCTGAGCACCTCTAGGAATGATCCTTGAATACCAATCAGTGTAGTTCATTTCCAACTAAATATAGAGTTTTATTCAGCATTTGTGACAAGAGTCAGCTCTGTACCTCTTTCTCTTCATTCAATTCACAGGACCTAGCCTTCCACAAACTGTTGATGAGATGTTGCAATCAATAAAATGGACACATTTTTAGCTCTGTACTTTCAAGTTCATACCCTTTTATTCTTTTGCCTGAGGAAAGAGACTATATCTGTCCCATCTTCACCTTCTCCTCTGCATTCTGGGCCACTTGATTTTTGTCACTTTCGATTTCTTGATCTGTATTGATCTAAAGACATTTTGCTCTATCTGCAATTGATGCTATATCCTGAGCTAAGTCCAGTTGATAAACTGTATATATTTGGACACTACCACTTTTTCCTAATCCACTATCATTGTGCTGTGAACTTTCAAGGGTCTCCTCCTTTCCTGTCATTTTCATGGTGATTCTCCTGTTCTGTTTTAAATACAAGACAATGAATCTTTACTTAAAGGCTTAAATACAAGACTTCTCCCTCTGAAAGGCTTAAATATAATTAGCAAATGCTTTGCAGTACTTAAACTCAACTAGCATGCTTGAAATCTCTTTCCTTGTTAGCCAGTTCTTATAGGCAGTTGATAAGAAAACTTTGTGTGTATTCCTGACCAATAACATACCTTATAGAGAAAATATATTAGGACAACCAGTCACCAAAGATTAACAGAACTGAATTCAAAAGACTAAAAAAATGGGGCAAATCTTGATTCTCTTTCTGTAAGTAAAACCCAGCTTTTCTGGTGGCCTATTTTTCCTTCCAAGGTGTATCTCTTAAAAACACTTAGAGGTTTTCTATGCTATAGCCCCCCCCCCTTTTTTAATGGTTACAACTCTGGTAATCAGGACTTATTCCTGGCTCTAGGATTCAAAGATTACTCCTGGTGGACTCGGAGAAATTATATGTAATGCCAGTGATTGAACCTTGGACAGCTGCATTCAAGGCCAGGGCCTTACCTGATGTACTAATACTATCTCTCTAATCCCCTAAATTGCCATTTTGTTTTTTTTTTAAACTCACTTTATAATGAGATAATAAGGAAAAATTATAGCTATGGGGAGGGGTTATCTTTAAGGTACTATCATATAAGGGTTTTTCTCATGCAGATTTAGAAAAGTGAGCCAGCTGGACAGCTAGCTGTGCTATTCCTTCCTACTCAGGAATGCTCTTCATGTTTCTCTGTGATATCTTTCTTTGTGTCTGGCATGACCGAGAGTTGGAAGTTATCATGAATGCCAGATTGTGAAATGAGCACAAGTGACAGAATTTAAAGGTTAAAACTAACATTTCTAAGCCCTCTATTCCCTGTTTTGCACCTTAGGCAAGGCCTCTTCTGTGAGAATACATATTACATCCTTCCTCTTGCATTGGGAGCCGCAGTCATTTTCCGTATGTCAGAGACTTTCTATTGGAGGAGTCGAAGAAATTCTGCTTTCTCCTTGCACTCCTTAGAAAGAAGCTAAAAAGAATTTCTAGAAGATAAATGTTGATATTCTGCTTATGTTTTTTCTTTACTAGTTCAACAACATAATGCAT
The DNA here is from genome assembly GCF_024139225.1 of Suncus etruscus. Taxonomy (NCBI): domain Eukaryota; kingdom Metazoa; phylum Chordata; class Mammalia; order Eulipotyphla; family Soricidae; genus Suncus; species Suncus etruscus. Next base: position 66,038,560 of record NC_064851.1, read on the forward strand.
AGTTTTTCCTCTTTCCTCATACTTTAGTTTAATTGATAAAAGTACATTTGAATTTATTTAATTTTTTTAAATATGGAATGCTTCATGAATTTGCATGTCATCCTTGCGCAGGGGCCATGCTAATCCTCTCTGTATTGTTCCAATTTTAGTATATGTGCTGCCAAAGTGAGCACATTTGAATTTAAAAATACTTATAGTGACAAACTAATTTGTCATTTATTGTAAATAAATTTGTTAGTATTGAGTGTCACCTATGTTCTGAAATTTTTATATCTACTAGAGAAACAAAGAGGTCAGTCCTATTGTCCTTTGTGTATGAAGAAGCAGAAGAATCAAGACAAAATGCACTATTAAAAGTTAGTAAATATTGGGCCCGGAGAGATAGCACAGTGGCGTTTGCCTTGTAAGCAGCCGATCCAGGACCAAAGGTGGTTGGTTCGAATCCCGGTGTCCCATATGGTCCCCCGTGCCTGCCAGGAGCTATTTCTGAGCAGACAGCCAGGAGTAACCCCTGAGCACCACCGGGTGTGGCCCAAAAACCAAAAACCAAACCAAAACAAAACAAAACAAAAAGTTAGTAAATACTAGAGGCCAGAGCAATAGCAATAGTAGGGTGTTTGCCTTGCACACTGCTGAACCTGGATGGACCTGAGTTTGATCCCTGGTGTCCCATATGGTCCTCCAAACCAGGAGTGATTTTTGAGCGCATGGCCAGGAGTGGCCCTTGAGCGTCATTGGGTGTGGCCCAAAACCAAAAAAAAAAAATGGTATATACTATTAAGATAAAGTAGAATAAAGAGGGGGGACTGAGACATAATTGAGAGTCAGGGATCAGGTAAAAAGATAATTTACGTTGCAGTTTGAATATATTGAGAGAATGAACTATACTGCTTTCTTGCAGAAGAATAAGTAGTTATTTGTAAGTACTAGGGCACCTTGTTAAAACAGCAGCTGCTGGACTTAGTCTAGAAGTACTCGATTCAATCAGGTCTGCTGAAATACCCAATTTGCAGGAGGGGGAAACTTACAGTTTTCACCAGTTCCAGGTAATACTAACATTGCTGATTTTGAGACTAGACTTTTGACACTACTGAGCTTAGGAAATGGTTTGGACTGTCAGGGCCAACAGTAAAGGAATTTCTGACCTAGCCATCAGGCATGGAAAGTAAATTTTGTTTAACATGTCAGTATATTTCTCCAACCCTATTTAGCAGCTCAAGAGTTGTGGAAGGGCTGGAGAGTTAAATTGTAGAGCAGATAAGTCACTTGCTTTGTACAAAGCTGATCCCAAATTAATCCCAATACTGTATAAGTTCTCTGGAGCATGACCATAGTGACCTTGAGCACAGAGCCTTGAGCACCTCCAGATGTAACCCTCAAAAAAAACACAAAACAAACAGAACAAAATAAAAAGTGAAATGGATTAAATCTTATTTTACAATAAAACATTCCTTAAAATACTTATTCCTTAAAATATTTATTCATAGTCTCTATGATCTACTAATGAGAAATTTCTGAAATATACATTGAAAGATCCAAATTCAGTGTTTTGCTTTATAAAATTATATTCATCACACACTGAATTTTTAGACTCATTGTTATTTGCAATTGTTCACATTCTCCTATTTAACATGTAGAAGGGCAAAAACTACACAGAAACTTAATATTAGAAATGAGAATTTAGCATTTAGAGTGAAGATCTCAACTTCCTGATTAGAATAGAAAAAAATTAGCTTCCATAGTTAACTATCAGTTGGTATTCTTATATAGTATATTAAGCATCCATATTCTTTATATTAGGTATATTAATTTTTGAAGGGACTGATTATTGTGTATATTTTTTGTTTTTAATTTAAAAACAAAATAGATTTTGTTGGAGCCAGATGTGATCCAGGATGTGTTGGCAGCTGGCAGTCATCTACAGCTTTTGGAACTTCTGAATTTATGTTCTCATTATCTCATCCAGGTAAGTAAACTTGTTTCTTGTTTATAAATCCATTATTCTTTTCCCCTATAGTCATGGTTTGAAGTCCCAGTGACAGGGCAACAGGATTGTTGTATGTGGCCTGTGGTGGTAGAAATTTCTAGGACACAAACTAAGAAGCTTCTCAGAGGGTAGCAATTGCTCTAATGTTCTATTACAGAAGCAAATCTTTCCTCTACCCTAAATCTCCATACCCTATCACATGTCCCTCCCCACAGGCAGTAAAACAGTTTTGCAACCAGAACTGAATTCAATACAAGGTGCAAGAGAGATGACATGGGAAGGATACTAACTCTAAATTTTATTTTCTAGTTACATAAATAATCATGAACAATTGAAAATGTTTTAGAAGCTATTAAGAAAGGAGAAGAAAATATTTTGCCCAATCTTTAACATTCACTGTTTCTCCTTCCATCTTCACAACAACATTGCATACCTTTATATGAATATTGGATATTTGAAGTGGACCAAGAAGTATAGAATTATAATTATAGAATTGTAGAAATTCTTATAGAATTATAGAAAGAGATTCAGACCATCTTAGACAGCTGATGTAGCTGTGAACCACTTTAATTTTATAGAATGTTAAGAACAGATTTTCCGTACTAGGATTCTCCTATTTTCTTCATTGATAGAATTTTTACTTGTATTATTATAGCACTATAACTACAATGAAAATAAATATTAAAATAGTACATGTATGCAATTTAATACTAAAATCATTGTGGAATATATTATATTAGTAAGTAGAAAAATACTATTCCTTTTCTTCCCAAGTTTAATTTCTTTTCATCCTAACCATTGTTTTATAATTTTATATATTGTCTTATTGTTGAGTTCTGTTACTCATCAGGTTGTTGACCAAACTGTTGTTTATATTCATATCATTGAATCTTCCCAGTAACAATGAGATATAGGAACTATAGACATTGTGTGAGGAGTATCAGCCATGTTCACTTAAGGAGCAATTCAAATACAGTATATGAAAGTTTTATTGTTATCTCAGAATACTTAATCTAACAGTAAATGTTTAACTATTTTTATCTTATTTTCCTTTCTTTCCCCTTAATATTGTTGAGGGATATGAGTGAGCTGTTTTTAATCCCTTTCTGCAAGTAGCAAATGGGAATAACAGTGAAAGGTTACAAGACTTCAAAGGTGTATGTTTGACTTGTGAAATTGAAATTACTTGTTCCTGACATTTCTACATCAAATATTGCAACTTGAGCTTCCAGCCTCATCACCTGATTCACCTTTTTCATGACAGGTTGACAAAACTTTGGTTATAGTACTAATTATCATGCTGCATATTAAAATTTGTGTGTATATTCCTATAACTTTCTGCAAATGAGAATTTCAGATAAATGCTGACGTTCAAAGCTAAGACATCATCAGATGAGTTTTTGAGATACAAGTGACTGCACTTTAGAATTTAACTTCTGTGGCTCATTATTTTGCTCAGGAAAAAAAGAATAGCTTAATAATGTCTTATTTTTTGGCACTAATTGTTAATTAAAATACTTGAGCAATGATTAAAGTTTTTTCTTTTTTTTAAACATTTTTTTTGTTTGTTTTTTTGGGTTTTTTTGGGGGAGGGTTCACATCCAGCAGTGCTCAGGGGTTACTCATGGCTCTACACTCAGAAATCACTCCTGGCATGCTCAGGAGACCATATGGGATGCTGGGATTCGAACCACCGTTCTTCCGCATGCAAGGCAAACACCCTATCTCCATGCTATCTCTCCAGCCCCGAATTTTTTCCTTTTATTAACCATTATATTTTTGTGTTGTTCTCTCATGTAACTTTTCTTTTCCTTTCTGTCTTGCTGCAAGATGTCCAAATTTTGGAAGTCTTGTAAGACAACTGAAATATATTTTTTGGAAACCTTTCTTATGACAATCTTTTTCTTCTCTTTTAGGAATGTGTAAAATCATTTGCTTTTAGAGGCTGGAGTAATAGCCCAGGGGTTAGGCACATGTTTGCCTAGCATGTGGCTTATTCAGGTTCAATATCCCATATCCTATAAGGTTGCCCACATCTGATAGGAGTAATTTCTGAGTGAAGAGCCAAGAGTAATCCCTGAGTGCCACTGGATGTGGCCCGAAAAATATGTAATATTGACAAATATTGGCATTTTATTAAATTATTTTAAATTAATATTGTGAATAATATTAAAAAGTTTATTAGATATATGAAAGTATTATTTTCTGATAATGCAAAGTCCCCAGTGTTTATTTAAAGTATGCATAGAAAATATACTCCACTAATCAAGGCTAATATTTTTTCCATTTTGGGGTTTTGGTTTGTGGGCCACACCTGGAGATGTTTGAGACCTATTCCTACCTCTGTCCTTAGAATTGGCTTCTGGGGCCCGGAGAGATAGCACAGCGGTGTTTGCCTTGCAAGCAGCCGATCCAGGACCAAAGGTTGTTGGTTCGAAGCCCGGTGTCCCATATGGTCCCCCGTGCCTGCTAGGAGCTATTTCTGAGCAGACAGCCAGGAGAAACCCCTGAGCACCGCTGGGTGTGACCCCCCCAAAAAAAACAAAACAAAACAAAAAAGAAGTGGCTTCTGGTGATGATGTGGTACCATGTGTGGTACCAGGGCTCAAACCAGGGTTGGCTGCATGGAAGGCAAGCAACTTAATACCTATTTATTTCTCTGGCCCTGTATTCTTCATTTTTGTTAGGGGTTTTGTTCGACTAGGAAATTCTGAAAATAAGCTATTTTTCTTTCTAAGATGTTTGGTATTCTTTTGTTATTCTTAAATTAGTGTTATTGCTTTGGTTCTCATCTAGAGATGAGAATTGTAGAAATTTATTCTAATACTTTCTGTATTCTACAATGCTTGTTTATTTATTTATTTTTTAGTTTTTTGTTTTGTTTGGGGGTACCCCTGGCAGTATTTAAGTCTGACTTAATTTAGGCTCTGCTCAGGGATCACTCCTGGCTTGACTCAGGAACCACATGAGATTCCAGGGATCAAATCTTTGGTCCAGTCGCATGCAAAGCAAGCACTCTATCTGTTGTGCCATTGCTCTGGGTCCACAATCTCACTGAAAAGTATATCCAGGAAGAACATCTTAGTTCTTCTGAAAACCCACACCAAGATTCTCTAAGCCTCTTACCATTAAATTAAGACTCCTCTGTATATGAATGAATCTGCGAACCCCATTAAAGATATTACATGGGGATTTTCTGCCCAAGACAGCCAAAAAAAAAAAAAAAAAACAACGCCATCGAACATAATCTTCAGGGCCCAAACCTGGTAAGGGTCCCACCCAATAAGGTGGAGCCAAAGGACGGCAGCCGCGCATCTTCTAACCCAGCACAGCACATAATAAAAATCACTGTACAAATGTTGCAATGGGGAAAAATGCATGATAACACCATGCATAGAGAATGAAGATGACCTGAATAACCTTTCAGATAAGGAGCTTAGAATATTAATATGGAAGATGCTCAAAGAAATCAAAGCAAGCATAGATCAAGCTGAACAGACCACGATGATAGAACTCAGAAAACTTCAAACTCAAACAACAGATCTGAAAAACTCAGTAGACGAAATGAAAAAACCTCAATGGCACAGGTTTCCACATCAGCTGAAGATAGGCTCAGTGAGCCAGAAGATGAGATGCAGATCAACTCCAGACAGCAGGAGAGATTGGAAAAGAACCTTAAAGCAAATTATCAGACAATGAATAAACTACTCAAAAACGTGAACAGATGAAATTAGAAGTCTTTGATAAACTCAACAGAAACAACATAGGAATCATTATAGTCCCAGAGACTCGAGAAGAGAATATTAAGAAGAGTTGGAGGAAGTGTGAGAAGAAGAGGAAGAAAAGGGGAAGAAGAATAAAAAGAAAAAGAAGAGGAAGAAAAAAGCAGAAAAGGAGGAAGAAAAGGAGGAAGAAGAGGAAGAGGAAGAAGAAAAAGAAGAGGAAGAAGAGGAGAAAGGAAGAAGGCAACAAAGAGAAGAAAAAGAAGACAAGAAAAGAGAAAGAAGGAAGAAGAGAATAAAGAAAATGAAGAAGAAAGAAAAAGAAGAGGAAGAAGTAAAAGAGGAAGAAGATGAGGAAGAAGAAGATTAAGAGAAAGAAGAAGAGAAGAAAAATGGAAAAGGGACTGAAGATTTGTTTTTAAATTCTTGTCTTATAATAGTGTATTTGGGCAAGTGATTATAAACATTTCTGTAGTTGGGTTTCGGTTAAAAATAACAAAAATTTAAAAATTTAAAAAAGGAATGACAATAACTAAAGTTCTATTTTAGAAAAAGGAAATAAAAAGGATATCACATGGATTTCTTTTCCTTGATTTTACTCTGGCAGACTGCTATTATTAGGGATTCAGAACAGTAGGAGCAGTGTCCCTCTGGAGCAGTAAAGATAGCCATTGACTGTGAGGTCTTTACCTAACTCATTTAGTACTCTTCAAATTAATCCAAGAGAAGCTACCTACCAGGAACTGGTCCTCCTGGCCCTCATCTCTATTGTCTTTGTATATTATTATCAAACTTATCTTTTTTATATTCCACAAATGAGTGCAAACATACTGTCTATGCTTCTGATTCATTTTGTTTAGCACAATACTCTCCATATCCATTCATGTATAGCAAATTTCATAACTTCATTTATCCTAACAGCTGCATAGTATTCCACTGTGTAGATGTACTAGTTTCATTATCCACTCATCTGTTCTTGGACACTTAGGTTGTTACCAGATTCTGGCTATTTTGAATAGTGCTATGATGAATATAGGAATATTGAAAACCACGCAGTGTCTAAAATAAAAAAAAAAGGAAGAGAGATAAAGAGAAAGAGAAGAAGAAATGTCTGCTACTGTTACAGGCAAGAGTAGAAAGAAAACTGGGGGCCTTATTGGTAGGAAATGTGCACTGGTGATGCGTTTTATATTATATAACTGAAACTCATTAATGTATAACTTTGTAACTGTGAAAAATAAAACAACTTGTATTATATACAACCTTGTGAACTGAAGCCTCATCCCCTACCCTTTCTCCCTAGGTAACTTGACCTTACCTGCAAGACCGCCCATTCCTGGGAGGGGTCTTGGAAAAGGTAGATAAGGTATGGACCTCTGATTCCGCCGTTCATCTAAACCTGGGACCCACCGGCTGAATGGGGGTTGCAGAGCCACGTGGCCTGGGGTGGCAGAGAAAAATCCATCCTTCACCATCCTGCACAATCGTTAATTAGTTAATGCAACAGTAAACCACAATGTTTAAATAATTAAAAATATATAGGAGATAGGACTAGGGAAATACACTCATATTGAGCACATCCTTATAATATAAAGCGTACTGACCTTTCAATTTTATATGATTCATTAGGTGCCATTTACTTGGGCAGGTGACTTTCTGAAAATATTTTTTTGGTAGCTAGCTTGTAAAAAATTTTTATATATATTGCACTATTTCCTCCTATTAGTAAATAGTATATCCTATTGTTTGATTAGCAAGTATTATTTGTGTTTAAGAAATATCAGGCATTATTATGATTTACAATCCAAATATGTTGGGAAGAAATAAGCATCATGGAGGCTTTCTCTTCAAATATGACCAAGAAAGTGGTGAAAAAAGTCCTTTCCACAGGAGTATACATTCACTGTCTATTCCTAGGCAGCAGGTGGCAGTGTGAATCCACCAGAATTCAGTAGTTAATTTAAAGCAAATATCAGAAAAAATGAAAAGAAAAATTATTTATTTTGCTACATATTAGTCCTCTGACCTAATCAGCAAAAAGTCATTATTCACACCACACTGGGCAATATGCATTGTAATTTTTAACAAATAATAGGAAACTGTTAATGTGTTCACAGGAAATACAGTTTTGTCTTGGGCTGCTGTGGTCATTTATCACTGCACTTTGTGAAATCACTCATTTGTTCTAATTTGAATGTAAATGACTCTAAGGTTTTACAAATAAGGTGACAGACTCACATAAATGTAATTGCAGGGTTCATCTCCCTCTTTTTATATATCACTCATTAGGTTATGAATTAAATACATCGTATTAAACCAGGGGCATGTCCAATGATGATATTGTAATGGCAAATTACTCTATGCTATTAGAGGTGTATTTTTTATTCATGGACATTAATTTGTCATTAAGCGGCATTAGTTTAGCACTTTTATGTGAAAGACGTGACCGGAAAGAGGAGATGTGCCACTGGAATGTGAGCGGAAGGGGACACAAGTGCTCGAGGTAGAATATTTTATCTCTGTAAGGAAACTGAGAGCATATTTGTGTCCTCTGTAAACTGTAATTTTTTTCTGCTCTTTTAACCAGGAATATCATTTGCTCAAATTAAAGGCATTTTTCTGTTTACAGTGTATACCTTTGAATCATCTAGTAAAGCCAAGTCAAGCTTCTTATTAATCATTCAGAAGCTAGGAATATAAAAGGAGGAAGCTGTTTCTTGCCTTAAATCTCCCTCTTCTGTGACTAATGCTTATTTGTTATCCCTTGTCTTCATTTAGTATTAGTAAATTACTGTTTAATAAATGAAGTTTTACTAAATAGGCTGCTATGAGAATTGGGTATTTTCCCCTCTTCAGTAAAAATACAAAGGTTTCAAGAAAGTTAGTCTCGCCTGAGAGTATTGGAAAGAATTCTGTATATCCTACTCCTTTTTTTCCCTTTGCATAAATGGTTATTTTACTATTATTTTACAAAATAAAATGTATTGTTTTTCTCAATTCCAACTTGGAAATGCATGGGATCGTTAAAATAGCTTCACAGGTGTTAAGGCAATTTTTTCCATCAATTTCCTCTTAGGTCAATTTAATTATAAAGCTCTGACCAGCCCTAGTTATATGGTGGTACTCGTATATGTTGTTTCATCTGAGTGGAAGGGGTGAGCGATTGGTGCCATAACTGCGGGTGCTCAGAGCCTACTTCCAGGCTGTAAACAGGGGGTCATTCGTGCCAGTGCTCAGGAGACCATGTAGTAGGGATCAGACTTACTGTGGGAATCTTGAAGTCAGAGGTCATGTACCATGCATCTTTCTAACTTACATCTTTTTTTTTTTCACATTACATGAGCAGACTATTGTATTAGTCAACTCGTGTTATTATAGCAAAATACCACAGATTAGTGATTTAAACACAGAAATTCATTCTCACAATCTTGGAGGTTGAAAATGTGAGGGTCAGGTGCTTGAATTTGGGAGTTCTGGTTATGGCTCTTTTCTGAATTTACAACAGGCTATATTCTCACTGTGTTCTCACATGGAACAGAGAGAGAAGAGTCAGCAAGCTCTTTTGTGTCTCTTCTTATAAGAATATTAATCCCATCCTAAGAGGCTATCCTCATGGCCTTATATAAATCTAATTACTCCCCTAGTGACCCATCTCTACATACTTTTTGTTGAAGGATAGAGATTCAACGAATGGATTTTGTGAGGCCATAGTTCAGTCCTTGGTATATGTATTGAGATAATGAGTGATATATGCCTTTAGTAATTTTTATCGTATAAAAGATAAATGTATTGCTAAGTCAGTTTTTCATTAGTTTTACCCATAAAAGCATTTTTTAAGTTGAAAGCACATTCTATGGAACTTTTATTTGTCACTAAGAATTTTACATGTTTTACAGTATTGTAATAGATGATCACTTTTGAGCTAAATAATATTTGAATGACTTATAGGAGGTGTCTCTTTCAAGCAATGTATTATTATAATTTTAATTATTAAATCAACAGTATTTCCTAAATACATAATATATAGTGAATATTCTGAATAGAATAATTTATGCTCAAGGTTGAAAAGAAATTATAATTTATGCTCATTTCTCTCTAACATTGAGCTATTTTTCCACATTAGATCAGACAAATGATTTTAGCAACATATATATTTAATATGTACTTAATCAAATACACTAACTGCATAATCTTCCATAGTTCACTAGAATTGATGCTCTTGTATCCAGAAAAAGTTTAAATGTACTCTTGAAATATTACAGATAGATTAAGATTTTAAATTTATTTTTAATCAGTAGAAATGATCAGGAAAAGCAAAAATGTGTCAGATCTATTAAATCATGACCAGCTACTAATTATTTGTTTTCATTTCTGTTTTTTTTTTGTTTTGTTTTGGTTTGGTTTTGGTTTTGGTTTTTGGGTCCTATCTGGCAGTGCTTAGGGGTTACTCCTGGCTCCATGCTCAGAAGTTGCTCCTGGCAGGCTCGGGGGACCATATGGGATGCTGGGATTCGAACCAATGACCTTCTGCATGAAAGGCAAACGCCTTACCTCCATGCTATCTCTCTGGCCTCTAGTTATTTGTTTTAATCAAACTAGTATTTAGTATCAGGCATAAGTAATCTAGAATATCATATTTGTTAGCTACTATTAATATTTGGCTCTGAGATATATCATAAGACCTTTTATTAGAACTTTAGGATTCCACCTATATATTTCCTCATGCTATTATGTTAGATTTTATTTTCTAATTCCATACCAAATGATGTCAGTAAGTGGCAGCCCAAAGGCAGCCTGGCTAGCCAGGAAAGTCACTTTGCCATTTTAATTTTTATGTGCATAATCTAGGGTTGGTTAGGTTCTTATTGTAGTTATTAAGGGGAAAAATATTATCTTGAAGGATTTCTTAACATTAGTAGTTTTTATTCTAAGCTAACTATTGTTAGCCGAACAGTTGGAAAATCACTTTAAGCATATTCTTCCTTAATGTATAGCAAAGAAAATTCTTCCAAATATGTTATTAATGCTCAAGCCAGAATCAATAAACAATGCAAACATAAGTCATTTTCACCTTGATTTTGTTATTAATACTTGGAAATTAGGGGCATAAGGGAAAAGTCTGTTTCATTTGGCATCCACATCCTTCCATTTACCCTTGTGCTGCAAACATTTCTACTTAAACTAAATGTAAAGCTCTTCTATAAAGCTGAGTAGGCTTTGTTCCTTGCTCCTGTGTTGTGGTTTTCATGCTTCCTTCTCTATTCTTTTTTAATCTTTAACGTAGGATCAATAAAATAGGGAAAAAAAGTTTTTTACTCAAATTTTTCTTCTTTTATGTTGTTGCCTTCTCTCTATTCATTACCAACTATCGTCAATGTTTGCACTTTTTTACCTTCTTTCCCTTCTTCAGTTGTATTAAACTCAGTCTTCTAATGCTATTATTCCTCAAAGATTGTGGGATGGTGACCACCAAAACTTTCTATCAAACACTGCAAACCTTGTGTGGCATCTTTTTTTTTTTTTTTTTTTTGGCTTTTTTGGCTTTTTTTGGTCACACCCGGCGGTGCTCAGGGGTTCCTCCTGGCCGTCTGCTCAGAAATAGCTCCTGGCAGGCACGGGGGACCATATGGGACACCGGGATTTGAACCAACCACCTTTGGTCCTGGATCGGCTGCTTGCAAGGCAAACGCCACTGAGCTGTCTCTCCGGGCCCTTGTGTGGCATCTTAATGTAACTACTTCACAGCATTTCAACAGTATTAACTTTCCTCTTTCTTTCCTCTTTATGTTTTTCAAGGCTCTTCTGTTTCTCTTCCTACTCTTTATCAATCTTTACCATTTCATTTTCTATCAGCCATCAGGAACTATGACTCTATGATTGTTTCTTCTTCACTCTTTATTACTCTTTTCTATCCACATGTGAGGGCTATTTATGTACGCCTTTCTACTGTGCTCTAGCCTCTTTGTTCAACTAGTATTTTCTCTTGTCATCTCATATGTATCTAAACGTCTGCAGTTAATCTCACATACTCATTTCTCTTCCCCAACTTGTTTGTTTGTTTGTCTGTTTTGGTTTTTGGATCACACTTGGAGGTACTCAGGAGTTACTTCTGGCTCTGAGCTCAGGAGTCATTTCTGGTGATGCTCAGGGGACTTTATGGGAGGCCAGAAATTGAGTCCGGGTCTGCTGCTGCAAGGCAAGTGCCCTACCAGCTATTTTATTGCTCCAACTTCTCCCCCCCCCCCAATTTTTAAGGCATCATTTTTTAAATAATAACCCAAATCAGAAGCCCTTCTGATTTTTCTTATAATAACACAAATCAGAAGCATGAACTTCTTCATGATCTCAAGAATCCTGCTAAATAATTATTGATTTAATCCTGTTTATTTGGTATGGGTTCATACCCTGCAGTGCTCAGGGCTTGCTCCTGACTGTGCTCAGGGATCACTCCTTGTGGTGCTCAGGGAATCATAGGTAGTGACAGGGATCAAAATCAAGTTGACTAATTGCAAGGCAAGCACTTTACCTGCTTTCTATTTCTTTACCCTCTGATTTAGCCTTTTAAATGACTCTCATAAATTTCCCCTTCTTCTTTTTCTTCATCATTCCTAATACTATTTATGCTTGGAATAATTTCCTGGTCTTTTATGCTCAGTGTGCTCCTTGCTTTATGTCTAGTGCTAATCAATATCTTTGTGTATAGTTTAAATAATACATTATAGTCTACCAAATCAACTTGTGCTTTGCTTGCCCTGTATTTAGTGCCTGTGAATAGTACATTTTATATCTCTAGGCCATTGTTTCATTCTTAATTTCCTCTTGAGTATCATAAATACGACCTTTCTGAGTGTGAACACAAGTAAGAAAACCAAGAATTACATACTTTAAAAAGAGGGGTTTCTCACTGGGTATTCAATTCTCATCCATTTATCAGAGAGCCTATCTTTATTCCAATACCAATAAGCCCTCTCTCTATATATATACATATATATGTATGTATATATATGTATGTATATGTATATGTATGTATATATATGTATGTGTATATATATATATATATAAAACAGTTCCAAATTAGGTAATGAGTTAACTTTGCATTTCTCAGTTTTCAATATAGCTTTGGTTATTCATGGTTTCTTCTGATTCCAACAAACATTACTGTTAACTTTTTTAGGTTCTTGAAGAATGAATTTGTATGGGAATTGCATTGAATCTATATAATAGCTCAGGTAGGATAATAATTTTAGCAGTTTTGATTCTACTAGTTCATGAGCATGAAATATTATTCCAGTTCCTAAGTCTTCTTAAATGATTTAAAGTTATCATAGTATAGATCTCCCATGTCTGTTGTTGAGTTAATTCCGAGATACTTGATGTTCTTTGATACTATTTTAAATGGAATAGACTCCTTGGTTTCTTTATCTTTTGATTTATTGTTGTATATTATAAAATTGTAGATTTTTCCAGTAATTACTTTGAAGCTAGGAATTTTGATGTATTAATTTATTATATTTAGGAACTTGTTTTGTAGACTATTTATAGTCTTCTATGTATATTATCATGTCATCTGCAAACAGTGTTAATTTGGCTCCTTTTTTAATTTGCGTCCCTCTGATTTTTCTTGCTTTATTGCTGTAGTCATGACTTCTAAAACTATTTTGAATAAAATTTGATAGAGGAAATGAAAATATGAAAAGGAATAAAAATAGTCTTTTTAAAAGTGATGCTGGAAAACCAGATAACTACATTTAAGAAATTAAAACTAGATCTACATATCACACCTTATAAAAAAGTCAATTCAAGGTGAATCAAAGAGCTAGAGATACAACTAGAAACTATAAAGTACACTGAGGAAAACATAATCAGAATGCTTCAAGATTTTGGCACCAGAGCGGTGGTGCAGCAGTATGGCATTTGCCTTGCATGCAGCTACCTAGGACAGACCATAGTTCAATCCCCAAGCATCCCATATGATCCCCAAACCAGGAGTGAATTCTGAGCACAAAGCCAGGAGTATCCCTTGAGCGTCACTGAGTGTGGCCCAAAAACCTAAATAAATAAATAAATAAATAATAAAAAAAAGAATGGTCCATAATTTGGATCTCTAAGGAATCTTTAGTGATCTGGTACCACTGGCAAAGACAACAAAATAAAAGATAAAAAAGGAGACTATAGAAAATTAAGTAGTGGGGAGGAGGGAGATTTGGGACATTGGTGATGGGAATGTTACACTGGTGAAGGGGGGTGTTCCTTACATGACTGAATCCCAACTACAATCATATTTGTAATTACGGTGTTTAAATAAAGATATTAAAACAAAGAAAATTAAGTAGCTTATTTATGGCAAAAGAAATATAACTAAGACAGCTAAGTAGGAAAAATTTCCATTTAACACTTCATATAGCATCATAATATCTTGGATATATAAAGTATTGACAAATATTAGCAAAAACAATTTTTAAAATACTATCAATAAACAGGAAAGGTAAAATAATAGACACTTCTCAGAGAAAGACAAGCAAGCACATTGAAAGCGGATTGACAAACACATAAAAAATAGTTCAGAGAAAAACCAAATCCACAATGAGATAACATTTCACACCACTAAAAATGGCACATATCAAGAAAGTAGGGCTGAGAGAGATAGCACAGCGGTGCTTGCCTTGCAAGCAGTCGATGTAGGACCTAAGGTGGTTGGTTCGAATCCTGGTGTCCTATATGGTCCCCTGTGCCTGCCAGGAGCTATTTTTGAGCAGACAGCCAGGAGTAACCCCTGAGCACTGCCTTTTTTGGCCCAAAAACCAAAAGAAAAAAGAAAAGAAAAAGAAAGTAAGCACAATCTGTGCTGGCAAGAATGTGGTGAAAAAGTAATGGAACTCTCCTCCATTGCCTGTGGGAATATTGTCTGGTTCGATCTGTGGAAACTATCTTCTCAGTTAACTTAAAATTAAGCTATCATATGACCCAGCAATTCCACTTGTAGGTATCTATTCCCAAGACTTAAAACATTTATTCAAAAAGTTATATGCACACCATTTTTTTTCTTTTTTTTTTTTTTTTTTTTTTTGGTTTTTGGGTCACACCTGGCAGTGCTCATGGGTTACTCCTGGCTCTACGCTCAGAAATCGCTCCTGGCAGGCTCAGGGGACCATATGGGACGCCGGGATTCGAACCACTGACCTTCTGCATGAGAGGCAAACACCTTACCTCCGTGCTATATCTTCGGCCCCCTATGCACACCATTATTTATTACTGCAGTAAGTACAATAGATAGGATATGAAATCAACACTTAGGTGTCCAACAACAAAATGGATTATGAAAATGTGGTACACAATGGAATACTCTGCACTTCAAGGAATGATGAAATCATTCAATTTGCTGCAACCTGGTTAGAACTAGAATATATGTTGAGTAAACTAAGCCAGAAGAAGAAAGACAAACACAGGATGATTCACTTATCCATTGTATAAAATATAATTGTATGGAGTAAAGGAGAGAAAAGAAAAAAATTAAGGTGGGAAGGAAGAAGATCAGAGAGAAGTAATTGGGGAACAGAATCTGGACATCTGTTATATGCAGGGATTCATCACTCCCACCAGCAGTCTACAGTAATATTATAAAGCTTACTTCTGTAGGGGAAAAAGCATGGGAAGAGTAACTATATTGTAACATTATCTAATTAGTTTAGAAAATGTATCATTGAAAATATTATGTAGCAGTGGCACAAGCAGTAGGGCATTTGCCTTGCACACACTAACCTAAGACGGACCAGGGTTCAATCCCCTGGCGTCCCATATAGTCCCCCAAGCCAGGAGCTATTTCTGAGTTCATAGCTAGGAATAACCCCTGGATGTCACCAGGTGTGGCCCAAAAAACAAAAAAAAAGAAAGAAAGAAAATATTATGTGGAGACAAGAGCATGGCCAAGACAAAAAAAAGGACCAGTGACCTGCAGCAGCAGGAGCAACTATAGATTGTGAGTGGCTTTGGACTTAAAAGTGTCATTTTGAACTGAATTGAAATGAGTGTGCCCAGACAAGAGCATAATTGGAGAAAGAAAACACTTAATCTGCAGTTGGTGAGTGCAGCTGTGGGCAGCTTTGGACTAAAAAGCACCATTTTGAATTGAACTGCGGTGAGTGTGCCCAGACAAGAGTGTGGCCAGTCTGCTTCATTCTGAAGTCATGAATTTCTTCTAGTCAAGGAGCAACACACAACATATAAAAACAAACAAACAAACAAGCCACAAAAACACCAACAAGGTAACAATGAGAAAGCAATGGACAAATGCATCACACTTACTGAATAAGGATAGTGGTTCTGAAAACCCAACTAATATCAGCCACCTTTATCACCTCTCTGGTCAAGACTTTAAAGGAAAAAAATGTAATAATTTTAAAAGAACTTAAAAACACCATGAAATGGGCATTATAGATAACTATCAAAATTAGAAGGTAATTAGAGATTACTTTGAGAAACTTTATGTCACAAAACAGAGAATCTGAAAGAAATGGATAAATTATTGGAGTCCTATAAGCTCTTGTTGTTGAACTAAGATGATGTGGCATACTTGAATAGAGATATGATGATCAAGAAAATTGACATGCTAACCAAAAGGTTTCCCAAAAGACAAAAACTCAGCTTCCTTTCTGCTGTAGGCCCGAGTGGTTGCCGTCAAAATGGGCAAGTTTATGAAACCGGGGAAGGTGGTCCTGATGCTAGCCGGATGCTACTCAGGACGCAAAGCGATCATCGTCAAGAACTTTGATGATGGCACCTCAGACCGCCCCTATAGCCATGCCCTGGTGGCTGGAATTGACTGCTATCCACGCAAAGTGACAGCCGTCATGGGCAAGAAGAAAATCGGCAAAAGATCAAAGATCAAGTCTTTCGTGAAAGTATATAACTATAATCACCTTATGCCCACAAGGTACTCCGTGGATATCCCTTTGGACAAAACCATCGTCAATAAGGATGTCTTCAGAGACCCGGCTCTTAAGCGCAAGGCCCGCAGAGAGGCCAAGGTCAAGTTTGAGGAGAGATACAAGACCGGCAAGAACAAGTGGTTCTTCCAGAAGCTGCGGTTTTAAATCTGTTTTGTTTCCATCATTAAAAACCAAACAAATTGAAAAAAAAAAAAAAAAAACTCGGGCCCAGCTGATTCCACTAGCAAATTATTTCAAACTTTTAATTAGACCTACTGTCCATTCTTTTCAGGCTAATTAATATTCAAATGTTCATGGCTTTTCTATATACAGATAATCAAAGAGAAAAAAATATATTTAAAAATAAAAACAATCCAAGGGCCAGAGCAATAGCACAGTGAGTAGTGCATTAACTTTGCATGTGCTGACCCAGATTTGATCAATGGCATCCTATAAGGTTCCCTATGGGTTCCTGGCATAATTTCTGAGCAAAACATCAGGAGTAACCTCTGAGTACTGTCAGGTGTGGCCCTAAAACAATCAAAAATTCCATTCATAATTTTTTATAATTTTTATTTTCACCATATTGGCTTACATATCTTTAACAGTAGTATTTTAGGTACATATTGACATTGACTCAGGGGAATTCCCATCACCAGTTTTGCCCTCCCTCCACATCTGTTCCCATCCTGCATCCCATATCACCCACCCTCACCCCCTGGGCTGCTAGAATAAGTGGTCCCTTCTGTGTCTAGCTTACAACTTAGTGACTGTATATCTGATTGGTCCTGGTACCCTCCCTTATTTCCCTCTCTGTTTGAGAGGTAGAACTAGATAGTTCAAGTTATGTGGTTTTGTTTGAAGAAAGAAAAAGCAATAAAGTGGGGTAAAAATCAAATAAGCCGAAAATGGGTGTAGTCCTTCTAGAGCAGGGGTCTTCAAACTACGGCCCATGGGCCACATATTGTATTTACTCCCATTTTTTTCCTTCACTTCTAAATAAGATATATGTAGCATGCATAGAAATTTGTTCATAATTTTTGTTTTTACTATAATCTGGTCCTCCAACAGTCTGAAGGATAGTGAACTGGCCCCCTGTTTAAAAAGTTTGAGGACCCCTGTTAGAGGCTCTCAACCTCAGTTTGAGAGAGAACAGGAAAAAAGGAGTTGAAATACCACAACAATACAAAAATAAATACTTAATAAAATATCCAGTGAGCACTACAGCACTAAAGGCAAGCACCACTTTTTAGTCTTGGTCCTGGAATAAAAATCAAGTACTTTGGAGTCAATTTATGAAGTCAATATCAATCACCCTGATAACATAAGCTGACAAGACAACACAAAAAAAGACAATTACACATCAGTATCCTTGATGAACACAGATGCAAAAATCCTGAACAAAATAAAAGCAAATAAAAGTGATGCCAAAGTGGGATTCATGATTGGCCTAGTAGGATTAATCCCAGAGATGTAAAGATGGTTTAACATATACAAGCCAATCAAAGTGATAATAATATAAATAGAAGGTAAAATAAAAATATAATTATTGTAATAGATGCAGAGAAAACTGTTGGCAAAGTCCAGCATGCATTTATGATAAAATAAAAAGCTTTAACAAGATGGGAATTGAAGTTACTTGCCTCAAATAGTCAAAGCCACGTACCAGAAGCACACAGCAATACACAATTGGAAAAATGCTAAAAGCTTTTTCTCTAAAACCTGGCCGAAGACAAGGTTGCCTACTCTTGTCACTTCTTTTAAATATAGTACTGGAATTACTTGCCATAACAACTAGGCAAGAAAAAGATATCAAGGGTAACCAGGTAAGAAAGGAAGAAGTCCAATTCTCACTGCAACTGTCGTGATACTCTTTGTGGAATATCCTAAAGACTTTAGAAAAGCTTCTAAAAACAATAGGTTTATGTAGGAAATTAACAGGCTACAGAATAAATATACAAAAAGACATGGCATTTCTGTATACAAATGATGAGAGAAAGAAACAATCCCATTCACAATGCCTCCTAAAATCAAGTACCTTTGAGTTTACTTAACTAAAATGTGAAATATCTAAACAATTACAACAACAAAACACTGCTTCAAGAAATCAAAGAAAACAAAAGGAGAGACTGGAGTGATAGCACAGTGGTGGGCATTTGCCTTGCACGTGGCTAAAGCAGGATGGACCTGGTTGTGATCTGTAGCATCTCATATGGTACCCTGAGCCAGGAGAAATTTCTGAGTACAGAGCCAGGAGTAACCCCTGAATGTCACCAGGGTTGGCTCAAAAACAAAATCAAAAGAGACGGAAACATATCCCTTGCTCATGGATTGGGGATGAACATTAATATAGCAATACTTCCCAAAGTTTGCATAGATTTAGTGCAATCCCTAAAGATACCCATGTCATTTTTCAAATAAATAGATCAAACACACTATATATATGTATATATATATATACATATATAACAGTAAACCTTCATGAATATCTAAAGCAATCTTTGTGAAAAAAAGAAGATGGGAGGTATCACTTTCTTCAACTTCAAACTGTACTATAAAACAGTAGCTTTATATAAAACAATATGACATTAAAATAAAGACAGATCCTTAGATCAATGGAATATTATTGAATACTGAGAGTTACAGGTATATGATCAAGTAATCTTTGATAATTTGGCAAGAAATAAAGGTGGAGCTAAGAAAGCCTCTTTAGCAAGTAGTGTTGGGAAAACTGGTCAACTATATGGAAAGAATTAAATTCAGAATCTTTAACACTATGCATAAAAGACATATAACAGTTGATTAAATACCTTGATATTAAACCTGCAAACATAAGATATATATATATATATATGAAAATGTAGGCAGAACCCTCCATGGCATTGAAGCCAAAGATATCTTCAAAGGCAAAGTAACACTGACCAAGCAAGTAGAAACTGAGTTTCTGTACCATACAATGGGGAAGCCTATACTATCATCCTAAGTATAGACCTATATAACACTATCTCTTATACTGTTTCTCTCCAAATGTAATGTAATCTCCCGTATCACTTTCTCCCTTTTTCTTTGTTTATTTTTTCTCCCCCCCCCCCTTGTTCATTTTGTTTTGTTTTGTTCTACTTTTTTTTTATTTGACTTGTTTTGTGCTTCTTTTGGATCACAGCTGGTGGCGCTCGGAGGGTGCTCCTGGCTCTGTGCTCGGAAGTTGCCCCTGGTAGGCATGGGGGACCATGTGGGATGCCGGGATGTGAACCACCGTCCTTCTGCAGGAAGGACAGACGCCTTACCTCCATGCTATCCCTCACGGCCCCACTTTATTCCTTTAACTATGTCCTTTAATTATGTCCTTTATTTAATCCTTTCATTTTCTTTCTTTTCTTTTTTCTTTTTTTTTTTTTTTTTGGCCAAACCTATTTGATGCTCAGGGGTTATTCCTGGCTAAGAGCTCAGAAATTGCCCCTGGCTTGGGGGGACCATATGGGACTCTGGGGGATCGAACCACGGTCTTTCCTTGGCTAGCGCTTGCAAGGCAGACACCTTACCTCTAGCGCCACCTCACCAGCCCCATAATCCTTTTATTTCCTTTTAAGAAACTCTTTTTTCTTTAGATATGTCTGAGCATATATATTTTTAGTTTCTGTCATGGGTCTGTTTTCTTCTCTCTCCACCCCCAAATCCACCAGCAATATAATGTAGCACCACTTCCTCCTGCAAAGGCATATTAAAAATAGGGAAAACTTTACGTGTAAAAACAAGCTCTTATCTACTAGGGATAAGAACTTATATTTTTTTACAACACAGGGACATCTCCCACCCTGAATGTATGTCATGGGGAACCAACCTAGACTCCAGGGAAATAGGCACCAACCATCCAGCCTTGACTCCTGGATCCCAGACATAGAAACGACAGAGTTCTCCACAACAACTCCAGGAACCAAGTCCCTTCCAGGGCATTCATAATGCTGCTCTGACGCCAACATACGCCAGTTCTAAATTGATAACCTGACAACGAGGAAATGGGAACAACTAGATCTAAGAACAAGTTATCCTTCCTCACCAGCCAACAATAAGACAAAATTATAAGACATGTCACCCTTTGATCTGTGCAAAAACCAAGATTTCTATATACAGATGACTGGTTGTTACAACCAGGACAAGATAGTACACATCCCGGGACCAACAACAACAACAAAAAGCTCGAACCTAGCTTTTGGTCTACAATCTATTCAACAAACAAGATCTCCAATTCCAGAGTTTTGACTGAGACAACCGCAAGTGAACGGGTCTTCCAGAAACATAACGAAAGACTCTGTCCCAGGCTACATCCTAGGAGCAACATAATGACCAAGAACACCAACTACAGAAGATGAATTAAAACGACACTGAAGAAGCAGAACTGCTAGAACCACAAAGAAAGTCTTCATCATTAACTCCATTCCTTGAGCTGCACAGTCACCAAGATCTCTAGATACAGAGGACTGATTTTACCATCCATGATGAAGCAGAAGTCTTTAATACACCACAAAAGCACCGAAGGGAGAGTAAATGATCATTTAAGGAGTCTAGAGTTAATCCCATAACAGTATACTTCAGGGATGGAGAAACCCTGTATCTCCTAGGCCAAGGGAATTGCCTCTATAATATCCCCAATAGTTACTGTGCCTATGCAGGGGGAAAAAGAAAAAAAAAAGCACAAAATAATCATTTTTAAACATATATATATATATTGATTGATTGTTTTATGACATCCTTACTTTGATGTAGATATTAAAATTGATGTCTCCTTTTTTATTTTATATTATTTTATCTTATCATTCTCTTTCTTTTTGCACTCCGGCATGATTTGAATTCAGAACCAAGACTATAGTGTGGTGCTTCTCTTTATTGCTGTAGGGCTTACTGGATATTTAATTTGACATTTATTTTTGTATTGTTATGGTGTTTCAATTACCTTTTTCAAGTCCTCTCTCAAACTGAGGCTGATAACCACTAGAAGGACTAAGCCCATTTTCAGCATATTTTTATTATTTTTTTTTTGCTTAATTTTTACCCCATTCTATTGATTTTCTTTCCCGCAAACAAAACCACATAACTCGATTTATCTAGCTTAGTCTCTCAAATAGAGGGAGAAACAAGGGAGGGCACCAGGACCAAACAGATGTATTATCACTGATAGCCCGGGGGATGATGGTGGGGGATATAGGTTGCAGAAAAGGAACGGGGAAGGGGAGAGGACAAATTTGGTGGTGGGTATTCCCCTGATTCAATGTTAATATGTACCTAAAATACTAATGTAAAAAGATATGTAAGCCACTATGATCAAAATAAAATAAAAAAAAGAGTTTCTGTACCTCAAGAGAAATTGTGGCTAGGATGCAAAGACTATCCACAGAATGGGAGGAACTATTTACACAATATCTATCTATTAATACCTAAGATATATAAGATACTGGTAAAAATTTTCAAGAAAAAAATCTAGGGGCCAGAGCAATAACTCAGTGGTTAGGGCATCCTGATCCAGGATGAACTTGGGTTCAATCCCCAGCATCCCATATGGTCCCCCAACCAGGAACATAGCTAGGGGTATAGGGCTAATCCCAGAGCATCACCGGGTGTGGCCCAAAAACCAAAAATAAATAAATAAAATCTAATCCCATTCAAAAACAGGGAGTATAAATGAATGGATTTTTACTAAAGGAAGAAATTCACTTGGCCAAAAGACACATGAAAAAATTCTCCACATCATTAATCATCAGGGAGATGCAAATTAAAACAACAACAAAATATCATCTCACACCAGAGAAACTGACACACATCACAAAGAACAATAACAGCCAGTGCTGGTATGGATGCAAGAAGAAAGGGACTTTTATTCACTGCTGGAAAACAATATTGATATACTTCAAAAAACTAGATATTAAGCTTCCATATGACCCAACAGTTCCATTCCTAGGAATATAGTCTACGAGTGCAAAAACAATGCAGTAAAGCCCTCTGCACTCCTATGTTTATCTCAGAACTATTTATAAGAGTCAGGATCTGTAAACCACCCAAGTACCCAAGAATAGATGAGTGAATAAAGAATGAGTGTTAAAATCTACACAATGAAATACTATATACCAGTTGGAAAAAAATGATGCCCTGTAATTTACTTATACGTGGATGGTTATAGAGAATATTGTTTTGAGTTAAATGAGTTAGAGGGAGATGGATATACATAGAATGATCACACTCATTTGTAGGATATTAAAAATAAAGATAGCTTCTGTGGGTATTAATTAAATAAAATGACTGTAATGTATGTAAGGTTCTTGAAAAAGGTGCTATATAAATACAAAATAATATCTATTAAAAAATAAAGATAGTATGGTGGTAATATTCAGAGACAATAGAGACGAGAGCCAGTAGGACCAATCCATTGTACAAAGCTTCCGACATAAGAGTGCTGTTAGAGCAGATAGGGGACCACTATGATAATAATAGTTAGAAATGTCTCTCTGGACAAGAATTGGGTGCTGAAAGGAGATAAAGTGATAGGCATGATACCTCCCAGTAACCATATGGAAACCACAGTGTCTAAAAGTATGGTAGGGAAAAAGGAATAGAGAGGGAGACAGAGACAGACAGACAGAGAGGGAGGGAGAGTGAGAGAAGAAAACTGCCTCATAGGCAAGCAGAAGGGAGGGTGGGAGTGAAACTGGGGACGTTGGTGATGAGAAATGTATACTGGTGAAAGGCTTTTGTATATTGCATGTCTAAACTCATCATGAATAACTTTTTATCTGTGGGGAAGAAACAACTGTATTATGAACAACTTTGTTTATTTAAACATTACTTGTGAGCAACCTTTTAGGATACTGATCACAGCATATTGTCTATGTTGCTTGATTTATCTATTTCTCCATGATGTAAGTTGCATCCCAATGTTATGTAACATCGTGTATATTAGTTAATCTCTTTTTCTCTACTCCTTTTCTATAAAATTCAGATATGATATCCAATATACAATTTTCTACATAGTGGCATGGAAGATTGAAGATAATGTGTGGAGAGTCTCCTACAGCATAGTACTACCCAAATAATTGCTTACAAATCAGAGCTAACAATGGAATTTGTTTGTTGTTCTCTTATGAATTCTTTTGTTAATTCCATATATCCCTTTCTACCTTCTCCTGTCATTTCTGTCTTCTCTCAGTCATGTATATGTCAGTGACTTTATTTTCTCCTTTCAAGCAACAACATATTGAACAGGGCTGTTTCTGAAAAACTTGAAAATAATAACCTGTCTTTAAAAGATATTTTTCTTCTTAGTCATTTCTTTTTATTTTGTAAGTGTGCACATAATGTTTTAAAAGAGTTACGGTTAAATGAGCTATCATTTTTCCCTACTGAAATATATAAAAATATTGTATTAAAAGTGTACTTTAGGGCCCGGAGAGATAGTACAGTGGTGTTTGCCTTGCAAGCGGCCAATCCAGGACCTAAGGTGGTTGGTTCGAATCTCGGTGTCCCATATGGTCCCCTGTGCCTGCCAGGAGCTATTTCTGAGCAGACAGCCAAGAGTAACCCCTGAGCACCGCTGGGTGTGGCCCAAAAACCAAAAAAAAAAAAAGTGTACTTTAATAAGTAGCAAAATCAATGCTTTTAAATGCAACACATTACATCAAATTGTTGCCTTTGTATATAGCAAGTTTTGTTCATGATTTCCTTTGCTCTTTGTAAATAAAACAGCTCTCATTTCTGCCTCTACTGCCTAGTAGTTACTAAAAATGCTTATAGTTTGAGTTCCTTTTATATCTGCTACTAGAGCTTCTTATGAAGAAGGTGGTTTTTTTTATATAAAGTTCCTTAGTGTCCTCATATCCATAATTAGAGAAATAAGAGACGTGCATCTGTTTCAAAGAAGAAAAGTATAAGTTGTTCTCTGAGAGGGCGATCCATATGCTTGTTTCTCCACAGCTGTGCTTCTTACCTAGATTTTTTCCTCTGTCTCTTTATTCACTTTTTATTGACAAATGTCCTTTAGAGCAGGCTGGCCTTTAGACCAGTTCACAATTACAGAAATGACAGACTGTGCATGTCATTAAATTAGTTCCAGATGGCCCAGTCTCAGATTTATACATGCATTACAATATTTACACGTCAGCAACCAGGATAAGGGATGAGACTGCAGAGGTTTTCACTTATATTTGGCCCATTGCCCCTTTTCAAAAACAAAAAGAACTGCTTAACATCACCCTGAAATCTGTATTTTAAAAGCAAATACATAAACATTTTAGTTGTACCCAGGTTACTACCATGCCTGGGTTCTTTCAGCATGCCGAAACATTTGCCAAGTTTAAGAAAACCTGGGCTAAGGTTGTAAAGTTTTGTTACAGAAATTCCTCTCTTTAGGTAGGACACTTCACTCCAGTGAACACACCATAGTTATGGTGCTTAAACTTGGTCACAGCCAGAGTCACCACAAAGGCAGAATTTCTGAATCTCATCTGGAGTGAGGTCTTACCTACATTCTAACAACTTCCCAGATGATGCTGGTCTTCTGGTAAACCTAGTTGAGCGCTACCTCATTGTCACACTGCTGTACATCAATTACCTGCCTGCAAATCATTAGTATTCAATTTGGGGAAATATCACATTATATAGATAAATTTGAAGTAGCCTGATTTTGTATTTATAAAAATATTGATATTAAGGGCTGGAGTGATAGCACAGTGGTAAGGCATTTGTCTTGCATGCAGCCAACCCGAGGAATGGACCTGGTTTGATTCCTGGCATCCCATATGGTCCCCCAAGCTTGCCACGAGTGATTTCTGAGCACAGAGCCAGGAGTAACCCCTGAGCATTGCCAGGTGTGGCCCCAAAACCAATAAATTAATAAATATATAAACTACTTTTTAAAAAAATGTTGATATTAGGAATTTTTATAGCATTTAAAATATAAATAGTTGAAACAATGCATACTTGAACCCCCCCAAATCCTTTAAATTTTCATTCTTTTAGGGGAATTGTGAGGGGTTATTTCTAAGGAGTGCTCAAGAGAAGAGGGATTATTTCTAGGGTTTTCTCAAGAGGGGTTCTTTAGAGGCCCCACTAGAGATTCTCAGCCAACAAGGGTCAGCACCTCAGCGTGATGGCCATGAATATGGTGCAGTTCTGACTGGGGTTCTGGGGATACTTGTACACTTAAGTAGTTCTAGGGGACCCCAGGATCACATCCAAAAGTGCATCAAGTGATGCTCCAGAGACTAATGGTGCAGAAAACAAACTTGAATTAGGGGGCGGAGTGGTTATAGTGATCATCTTGCTGGCATCTCACCCAGGTTCATTTCCCAGTATCAGATATAGCCAGGGACCCTCCAGGAATAAGATGTGAGCACTACTGTGTGAGGGGGCCCCAAAGTGGAACAAAAACCTGAATGAATGATGCATATGCCTGGCAAACAACCTTGCTATACAATCTCCTAGCTCCTTAATCATAATTTTTACATATAATAATGATTGTGACAATCTTAGCAGATAACATACTATTGAAATATGCAGAATTGAACTAATTTTCCACACTATGATTTTATGAACAGAACTAAATATTTTAATTATTCTAAGTAATAATATACTCTTCTGTTATAAAAATATTTTATTAAATTTCCACCATAGGGGGGCCGGGCGGTGGCGCTAAAGGTAAGGTGCCTGCCTTGCCTGCGCTAACCTTGGACGGACCGCGGTTCGATCCCCCGGTGTCCCATATGGTCCCCCAAGCCAGGAGCAAACTTCTGAGCACATAGCCAGGAGTAACCCCTGAGCGTTACCGGGTGTGGCCCAAAAACCAAAAAAAAAAAAAAAAAAAAAATTTCCACCATAGTTAAAAAGGTATAGTTATTAAATTTTTATTTTAATTTTATTTAATTCAATATAGAGTATTTTCAACTATTGAAAGAAAAGCATATATTAACTTTCTCTACATAGTTCATATTTCAGTGGTAATATATAGGTGTAATGCTGAAACAGCTTTAGCAAGCTTTGCACTAGCAATTTGCAGCACAGGTGACCGGGACCAAAATTAGTTGTTCATAATGACTGACCTTCTGGGCTTCTTGTGTACTGTATTTCTAGCTTATGGGAGACTTTCCAAAGAACAATATAAGATTATTCATGAGCCTAGGTTATTAGGCACACAATTTATTATGAAAATGTACTGGTAATCTAATTGTAGTATTTCTCTGTTATATGGCATAAATATATTTAAATAGGCCTTCAAAGACTACAGGAATTAGAGCATGTGGGTTTTTTTTTTCTAAATTGCTACTAATATTTTTTGTTTTATCAAATTTTATCATATGCATATTTATATCAATGTACAAATACACTGCTAGCTCTCCATATTTACAAATTTGTATGCAACTATGCCTATATATTTGCATATACTATATACAAAAATATGAGTTCAAGTTATTTTATTAAATCTCAAGTAATCTGACCTGCATTGTCAATGAGTTGCTCTTTATTTCTTTGATAACTATAAAACTTTAACCTAACAAATTTAATATCATCTGCTATGAAAAAAACTCTAAGATACTTTTATATATGTGATATGACATTTTCCTATATGATTCATTTCAAGGCTATTCAAAATTTGTGTTTTATTTGTTTCAAAATGTTCCAAAGTGCTATCCCTTTACTACACATACACAACACAGTACTTTATATTGCTTTCTCTAGTCCTGGCATGCAGTCCTTCTCTGCAGCACCAGGTCATGTAATCACGTAATACCGTGATTTATAACTAGATTGTAATCCAAATAGGAAACAGGTGGAATCACAACTGGGTATAGTGCCTTGGATATTAATGGCTTGGCTCAGCAGTGGAATTTCTAAAGTGGTATACACTTTTTTGCCTTAATTATGCATTCATTAAAAGCTTTTATACCCAACAGAATAAAGTAAATATTTTTTGATCTCTATAGTGTGCTCCCAGACTGTAGATTTGCACAGCAGGGTCTTGATAATCTGAATAAATTGTATTTCCTCAAGGAGTTTATCATTCAAATAAGGTCATAAAGAAATGCAGCTCTCTCATCTTTAGATTCCTTTCTTTCTTTCTTTTTTTATTCTCTTTATTTAAACACTGTGATCTTTGTTTCTTTCTTTTTTTTCCTTTCTGCAGTATGTAATATAGAGCATGGGAAACAGAATATATCATAGCACATTATATATATATGTATATACATACATATATATGTATATATATATAATGTGTGCTTGTCCACTCTATGTACTAGTCTGTTCTCCTTGTTTATATCTTGTGAAGTGTTTAAGTAGAAAAGAAATCATGATTACACAGGACAATTGTGATTTTTATTGATATTTGTGGAAAACCAAGTTCATGTTACACAATCGTTTCATAAAATTTCTGGAACATGCAGAACTATAGTTTAAGAAATGTTGATAACATTTTTTGAGGGGAATAACAATAAAAGCAATAACAAAATAGCTGTTGTGCATTGAGTGCCAACATATAAATTTTGGGAATCCTTGCTACAGAGCACTTATTCTGTTTTAAGATGAAAGACTCAAAGGGATTCACACTTCTTAAGGCCATACTGAACAGTTAGTTTTAAAACATTCGCCTTTCCTACAATTCCAACATAAACATGCAACAGTTCTTTTCCCCTTAATTTAAAAACTGATGAAGATAAGAAAGACATAAAACTATAAGCCTAAATAAACTTGCACAGTCAATTGAACTAATAGTTTTTCTAGGTCATGAAGAATAAAATATCAGTATACATGGATGGGAACAGAAATCTAAAAACAGAATTACTGTTGTATGAAACTATAAAAATGGCTAACATTCGAGGTCACCATACCATGGATCTCCTCAGCAGCCCTCAGGAACCCAAAGAACATTCCTGTTTGTCTGCCTGGCAGTGTAGTGCTGGGGCCACATTGGCAGTGCACAGAGGCCACTAGAGATATACACAGTAGTGCTCAGAGAGGTAAGCAATGTTTGGGACCAAACTTGGCACTTAGAACAATCCAGGTATGTGCTATCTCCTTTAGGTACATATTTAAAAATATTTGTACATATTAAATATTATAATTTATAGGTTAATTTACTATTTAGAATATTAAAGTATTTTTAAAGGAAATAAAGACTATTTCACTATCGAGAAATCAAAACACAGGGTGTATTTTTGAGTTGTTTGTTTGTTTGTTTCTTTTTTGGTTTTTGGGCCATACCTGGCGGCACTCAGGGGTTACTCCTGGTTCTGCCGCAAATTATTCCTGGCAGACTCGGGGGACCATATGGGAATATGGGATGCCGGGATTGAACTCAATCTATCCTGAGTCAGCCAAATATAAAGCAACTGCCCTATCTATGTGCCATCACTCTGGCTCAAAGTTCACAGTTTAAAGGTCTGATTTAATTGTCTTATACTGTTGTTAGGGGGTGGGGAGTGCAGTACCCAGTGGTGTTCAGGGTTTACTCTTGACTTTGTACCCAGAAATCACTCCTGGCAGGACTTAGGGGTCTATATGGGGTTCTGGGGATCAAACTCAGTTGGACATGTCCTAAACAAGCACTCTTCCAGCTTTACTATGGCTCTGATCCTTAGGTCTGTTTTTCTTGTGATCTACCTATAATCCATGAATCAAAACTCACTTTACAAAGACAAGGAGGAAGTTCTAAGCAAACAGGAATAGTCCATAACTTAATGGGAAGAAAGTATGTAGCCACTGTCAGAGGATTAAAAAAATGTTACAAGTGGTTCAGACAGGGCCAGAAATACAGTTGAAAGGGAAAGGTTTTTGCTTTGCACACAGCCACCAAGATTCAACCCAGGTTCAATCCTTGGCATCCATATGGTCCCTAAGCACCACCAGGATTAATTCCTGAGTGTAGTACAAGGAGCAACTCTGAGCATTACTGGGAGTGGACCAAACCTCAATATATATAATGTTACCATAAAAAATAAAAAAGCTATACTTACTTGGCAGGGGAGATACCATGATTACAAGGTGGTTTTCCCAGGGTGAAGCTTATCCATTGCACTCCGGATGTGCTGACCCCTGTGATTTCCCCAAATGTGGGAAACTTGACTGCATAATTTGTGGTAGTGGGAAACTGAGAAAATAAAATCTTTAAAAAAAAATAAATAAAAATAAAAAACTGGGGCTGGAAGTGATGGCACAAGCAGTAAGGCGTCTGCCTTGCCTGCACTAGCCTAGGACAGACTGCTATTCAATCCCTGGCATATCATATGGTCCCCCCAAGCCAAGAGCAATTTCTGAGTGCATAGCCAAGAGTAACACCTAAGTGTCACCGGGTGTGGCCCCAAAACCAAAAATTAAATAAATAAAATACTAGCTCAGGCAGCTAGTAATCATCAGTAGGACTGTTCTGTCCATCTGAAGTGGACAAGCTCTCTTAAGGAAGTGGAATCTGATCTTGGTTTTTCTTGAAAGAAGGGAAAGAGCATTTGTAGTGCAGAATATTCCCTTTTTGAAGCTTTCTGAAGTCTCTTGAACCAACCTGACCTTAAATGCTTCACAAATAATACTCAAGGAATATCATAATTATTCTCATGGTCTAGAGGAAAATCATGAGAGATTGGTTCTCCTTAATAAATGTTTGACATATTTTTAACAAACACTATGAACATTTATATATTTCTAGTTCTCACTAACTAACAAGAAAATTGAGCTACTTTTTCAACATTCTGAGAAGAAAAAAAATAAAATCCAGCACTCAAATCAGAATACCCAACACTCTGTGCACATTAGGCCTTATACAAATACCAGCGAAGTGGGCCTACGTCCTATTTTCCAATTGTATGAAAAAAATCCACATTTATTATATTTAATAGAGCATTTCTTAAGCTCTGATCAAATATTTGAGAGCACTTTCTCACTTAATTGTGGGAGAGCTGTTTATGGTTTCAGTTGTGAAAACATGCTTATAAATAAGCTATCATTTCACTTCTTAAAATTTGAGTGGTATAGCTAATAACTTGTTGCTTTTTAATTTTATAAGCCAACAAACATTTTTTTTCAGTTATAGTCTGTGAGAAAAGTATTATGAATGCATTGCACCAAGGACAGATATAAGATATATATTTTGGGGGAGGCATATCTGGTCCTCAAGGGTTACTTCTGACTCTGCACTTAGGAATCACTCCTGGCAGGCTCAGGGAACAATATGGGATATTGAAGATTGAGCATGTAAGGCAAGCTCCCTACCCACTGTGCTATTGCTCTGGCCCTAATATATATAAAATAAATCTTTATTTAAGCACCATGATTACAAGCATGTTTGTAGTTGGGTTTCAGTCATAAACAGAATACCCCCGTTCACCAGTGCAACATTCCCATCACCAATGTCTCCCCTCCTCCCCCAGTAGAGAAGTAGAATGCCTGTCATGAATATGTGGGGAAGATATATTCTTAATCAGTTCATCTGGAACATTCTTACTAATTGGAAGATATAAACATTAATACATTATTAGAAATTATTTGATATGTGACAGGAGACTTGAAATGGAAGCACTGAAGTGGACAGCACTTTATTTTTTTCTATTTGACTTGCTCCCTAAAAACAGTGTATTCAAATGAATCTAGATGAAATTATTTCAATGATAGATTTGAATGCACTCTAAATAATAAAATAAAGTAAGTCTGCTATGATCATTGTCCCCCAACTGCGAGAACTTACTTATTTGGGGCATTGAGCACTGTCCTAAGGGATTACCAATTACTGTGCTCCATATAAGAACCACCAGATACTAATATTACCTCCCCTCATTGGGAAATGTAATGAAAGGGCCACAAGATTTACCCCAACCCAAACTGACCCAGTTCCTCCTATTTATGTCCTTCTCATCTGACACTGTTTCACAATTGTAACTGATTAAATATAACTCAAATTCAGACAGTGTTTGCCTTTCCCATGCTTTCTTCTCTAGCATATTTACCAGTGAATCTTGGGAATAGCCATCTAAGTAATCTGATTAGGAAAATAAGCTATACAGAAAGACTGAATTTGAAGAATATACAAAGTGAAGGATACATTATGCTCTGTAACTGGTATTTATTCCATAACTAAGAACAGTATCAGGGACATATTTCATGTTTCTTTTTTTCTGTTATTTAACTTGTCACTCATACTATAAGAAGCAAATAAACTGGAAAAGAGAAGTCAAATAGCCCTAAACCAAAAGAAACAAATCGTATTTTAAAATACTCCCCAAAGTACAACAATATATGAAGTATAATTCGGAATAAAAGCTAAATTTCAAGTTAGAAGGTGTGTAACTAAGTGAGATTCTTATTTAAGAAAAATAAAAAACTATTTTCTTTTTACTCAAGATTTTCTTGTTGCTGATGCCAAATTTCCATTTAAAACACTGCCTCTAGTTGGGTAGTAGAGCTTTAGCTACAAACTGTAAGAAAAGGAATAGTCACGTAATTAGGAGAAAGTATTATTTCTCCTAAGGAAAAAAACTTAATCTGAATAGTCATTTTGATAGAGGAAATAATACTCTTTGGACTGAAAAAGAAGCTTTGGCTGAATTGCTTATATTTTCATGGAAAAGCCACTATATTGCACTGTGTTAACATTTTCAGCTCTAGTTATTATTATAATTTTTTTCTTTTATAAAACTCAATGTCCACTGATCTTGCCTTTGTGTCTGTGCCATAGGAAAGGCCAGAAAATAAAAAGGTTGGTAATGTAGGCCACTGTGAAATGAAATAGTATGAAGAAAGACCTGAATTGGACAACAGAATTTTAATGGTACAGTAAAAAAAAATCATGACCTATTCTGTTTCTGCCATTATAAGAGAAATAACTTATTGATATTTCTTGATTATTGAATTATAGTCATATGTATTAGGCATTTTATTCCTGCTATATAGAATACTGTACATTCCTTTGCACCATAGAGCTTGGATTTGGAATAGGTAGATAGCTCCATGATTAAAAGGTATACACTCTAATGAGTGCTGTGGTGGAACTCTGCAGAAGGCAGGATGTGAAGATACTAGAAGGGGATGTGGTTCATCTTCCCTGAATCAGAAAAGCTAATAATGAAATGGGTCAGTCATTAAGCAAGAATGGTTTGACCTATGCAATACACCTGGCATTGTTTTAAGCACTGAGAATAGAGCAATGACTTAAAAAAATCATAGAGAGGTCCTTTTTCCTTAAAAATCATTTATGAGTCAGGGGGATAGTAGAGCAGGTAAGATTCTTTTTTTGCAGAAAGGCAACCTGTATTCAATCCCAGGCACTGCACATGGTTCCCTGAATAATGCCAGTAGTCATTCCTGAACATAAAGCCAGGAGTAAGCCCTGAGCACACAGCCAGGAGTGAACCAAAGTCTCCCCCACAAGTAAACAAGAAAATAAATAAAATGTCATAATATGATAGAGTTATTCATGTATCTCATGAGTACCTGGAGCCTCATTTAATTGTGTGAACTCTGACTCACAGCCAGGTGTACACAGTTTTATAAAAAGAAGTATGCAAGCCCTGTTGAGCACTGCAAGGAAGATGTTTGAACACTGTGGTAGGAAGTGTGATGTTCATAATGATGCCCATGTCCATATGTGAGAATATCACAGTCACTCCTAGTGTACATTATATCCATAATGTGCTTGAGCAGTACAATTAAAGTGTGTGACCTTCAGTGAGCACTGTTGTGAGGAGTGAGCTTCATAATCAGACTTAAAATTCCATGAGAGTAACACAACCAGACATGTGTGATCTCTGGCCATCATAACCAGCAGCAGAGGGAAGAAAAGTAGTGTTCAAGTCAGGAAATAGCACAGGTAAAAATCCCTATGGATGAGGAATTATGTTTGTAAATGATTGTCCTTCTTTATCTCTGTATCACCTTCTAGCAAGTCTCAAACAGCTGGAACATAAGGATGCTACTTGGCACATATGTGTGGCACTAAGGATAGATTTAGTGGTCAGACACTTGTGAAATAGGCACATTTTGTCATTGGAACAGTCCTTGAAGTCCCCCTTCATCTTTATTTCAAATTTTTTGTTTTGACCAAAGAACAGGCATTACAGTTCTAGCCTTGAATGCCTGCAATGGCATGGTTCAATCTTAGCACCACAGAGTCCTTTTCTCCTCCTAGAAGAGACTTTCAGCACAAAACTCCCAATTCAGAAGTGGTCATCATTGAAAGGTAGCATTGTTTCTCATCCATTCCCATCAAAAAGGTACATGGTTTCACAGGACCACAATGTAAAACCCCAGTGTCTATTAGAAGATAAAGGAGCAAATGAAAAGCATAAGTAAGGCATTTATTGTAGTTAATGAAAAAAAAAAAAAAGGCAAGAAAGGTAAGGCAAGAATGCCTTGCTCCTTAAACTAGATTAAGCAGGCACTGGGGCAGAAATATCCTTTTCTAGTTGTTTGGGACTTGTTTCTGGGATGATTAATGCAGATGAAAGTAGCCCTGGAGAATAGGAGTGAGACCATGGTTCAGAAAATGGGCCCTTTGTTGATTAGTTGGCATATATAAGGTGTACAGTCACAGGTAAGTTTGCTATCTCAGAAAATGTCTCTGCATTATTAAGGAGATCCCAGAACATCAAGGATACAGAAAAAAGGAAATATATTTCCAGCAGATCCTTCCCATCCTTGGCCAGTTAATATTTGCTTTTCCTCTAGCTTTAGCCTGCATGTTGCCTCAAGGACACATTTACTAACATTCCAGTGCATGTCAAAATAGTTTCTTATGGGTACAGAGCCCTTGTATTCTAATCCTTATTTATTTCAGTTATAAATTTTCAATTATTTGTAATATTTGTGGCTTGGAGAGTTTGGGTTTCATTGTAATTCTCAGATGCTATTCTAGTGTTGTTCTAGTCTGTGATCATGGCTTACCACTACCAATACTTGGAGGAACATAAGTGGTGCCAGAGATTTGATCTTGGGTTGTCTGTATGCAAAGTAAGTGTATTATGTCATTCATCTTTATGGAACTTTATAAAATCTTTTAAAGTTTTACACTTCAA
The DNA here is from genome assembly GCF_024139225.1 of Suncus etruscus. Classification (NCBI taxonomy): domain Eukaryota; kingdom Metazoa; phylum Chordata; class Mammalia; order Eulipotyphla; family Soricidae; genus Suncus; species Suncus etruscus. Next base: position 66,073,229 of record NC_064851.1, read on the forward strand.
ATAAACTACATACTATATAATATCTGAAACCTGAGTAGTCTTCTGTATTGTTATATTACTAGTATCTAGAGTGATCCTGGCATATATGATGCAAATGAATTGGTATTGAATTTGTTAAAGCCAAAATTGGGTGGAAGGTTTGTTTAATGCTGGGTATAAAGTTGAGTAAAGTCCAGGGCACAAGAGGAAGCAACATTTCTGAATTGAGAATATTTCCCATAAAAATAATATAAACCGGGGGGGTGATGGTGGGGGATATGGGTTGCAGGAAGGGAACTGGGATGTGGGAGGACAAATTTGGTGATGGTATTCCCCTGATTCAATGTCAATATGTACCTAAAATACTACTGTGAAAGATATATAAGCCAATATGATCAAAATAAAAATTAAAGCAATAATATAAACCTATTCATGGATTTGAAAGATGTCATCACTATGGTCAGAATCTCATAAGGAGAGAAAAAGTTTGAGAGCTTGGTTCTGGACATAGTATTTAGGGACCTTGTCATAAGAAGTCTGAATATGCGATTTTTCTTTTCCTGCTTCTTAGCTACTCATCGCTACCATGCCTGAACCAGCCAAGTCGGCGCCCGCCCCGAAGAAGGGCTCGAAGAAGGCGGTGACCAAGGCGCAGAAGAAGGACGGCAAGAAGCGCAAGCGCAGCCGCAAGGAGAGCTACTCGGTGTACGTGTACAAGGTGCTGAAGCAGGTGCACCCCGACACGGGCATCTCGTCCAAGGCCATGGGCATCATGAACTCGTTCGTCAACGACATCTTCGAGCGCATCGCGGGCGAGGCGTCGCGCCTGGCGCACTACAACAAGCGCTCCACCATCACGTCCCGCGAGATCCAGACGGCCGTGCGCCTGCTGCTGCCCGGCGAGCTGGCCAAGCACGCCGTGTCCGAGGGCACCAAGGCCGTCACCAAGTACACCAGCTCCAAGTAAACTTTCTGCTGCTTGTACTAGTCCACCCAAAGGCTCTTTTCAGAGCCACAAAAAAAAAAAAAAAAAAGAAGTCTGAATATGCAAAGACACTAAATGCTAAAGAGGAGGAATAAACAGAACTCAGTGACAGATTAAATATGAGGGAAGTATATGAACCAGTTTTCAGGACCCTAATGTGGGTGACTAGATCTGTGATATAGGCAAATTTCTGTGAGAGATACATAGACAATTAGGTTTTTAAAATAATTCAATGTGGATATGTTAAGTACTGTATTACAATATAATCAACAAAAGATGTCATCTTACAGGCAATTGGAAAAATGAATTTAGAACTTTGGAGAAAGCCTTTGGGGTAGAAATAAAGATGTGGGGTTTACAACTTGCAGTCAGTTTTTATCTGAGTTGTATGGATTTTGCTTTGGCCAGCCTCCAATTTACTGATTTAATGGGAGCTACTTAAGACATTGATATCTATTCTTTCTTAAACTTCCTTGCATTAGCAATGAATCAGGGCTTATGGATGTCAAATAATGTTCAAATATACTTTATTCTCTTTTTCCCACAAAAATCTGCTTTTAAAATGTCAAGCTCTGTTATAAGTACTTTTATTCATTATTTCTATGGAACCTTATAATCAGTTAAACTCCTCATTTCATAAATGGGGAATAACTTAAAACTTAGTTCACTGATTGACCCAAGGTCATGGCCAGTGGTATTAAGGCTGAATTTGAACCATTTAGTTCCTGATTCTAAGGAGTCTGCTCTGTAGCTGATCTGTCACTGAATGCAATTATTCTCTCTATATAAAATTTTTTTCAAAAGAGCCTAGAAGTACATAATAAAACATTAATAATGATTATCTCTGCAGGGTGAAAGATGAATGGTTTTTGTTTTCTTGTCCATAGTTTGTATTTCCTGAGTTTTATAAAAACAAACATTTATTACTTTTTCTAACTAGAAACATAATAGCACTATATCTGTACTAGTTATTATTTTTTTCCACCCCAGTGTTATCTGTGGCCATTTAATGCATTTTAACCATTGCTTCACACCTCCTCACAATGATGGAAAGTTTTAAAAACAGTATCATGGTGATGATTTTGCTTACACACAGTCTTAGTCTAAAGAACCAGACAAGATGATTTTGCTTAAAGCTCACAAATATGAGGCTTGAATATCGTCACATCCTGACCTTACAAGTGCTTGGGTTTTTTCTTTTTCATCACCTCTTTGATTTATACAATTTAACTACGAAGGTGCTAAGGGGAGTGGAAACCTTTGACATGTGTAGGAAGCACTGAAGATTTGGGGAAAACTATGTTTTTTAAGTAGAATAGAGAAAGGGTAGAAAGAGGAATCAGGCTTTTAACCAATGCTTTCTTATGTGTCAGTTCAATTCTATAATGCTTTTTTTGGGTAGTCATTTACACTTGTCCATTTAGCTCTTTTAGTGTTACAGTAATATAAAATGTTTTGTTAGACTGGGTTGCGTGGTTATATAAAACCCTTAGGAAATGAAAATATTTCAGTACTGTGGAAGAAAGCATTAAGTAATTACCTTTGAAAGAAACACGGCAGAGAAGAAGCACAATGTTTAAATTCCTCTATTAAGAAAAAAGAATTATCTGGTTGTCTGTAGTTTTGAATTGACGTGTTCTTATGTTGCAAGCTTTTAATCTTAAAAACACAAAATTATTTTCCCATAAAGCAATTAATATAGAATATTTAATTGTCACTACCTAATCCAATCCAAACTTACACTTGTAGGCACCTTTCAGGCAAGAAAACAAATGGAAAAAACTTGTCTGAATCTCTTCTTATCTACCTTTCAGAGCTTTAACTTCATTCCAGAGCTTTAATTTTTCTGCTTCTTGCAGATGCTCATTTTTCTCTATGGTTTCATGACCATCCTACTATGGGCATGTAATTGGGTACCAGAAGGTTCTGACCTCTATACACACACACACATACACACACATCATATCACACACATCACACACACAAATGCTTCCAGCACCACCACCATTACAAATTTGAAAACTGTACAGTAATTTAGTGATACTAACATTGTAATCAAATCTCTGATTAAAGACTAAAACATTTTTTGAGTCACACCCCGTGGTACTTAGGGATTACTCCTGACTGTGTGCTCGGAAATCACTCCTGGGAGGCTCAGGAGACCATATGGGATTCCAGAAAATGAACCACCATCAGTCCTGGGTCGGCTGTGTGCAAGGCAAATGCCCTTCAGCTGTGCTATTTCTTTGGCCCCTAAATATTTAAACTTAATTTATAGATGTACTAGCCAGAAACACTTGATTCATTCTGAGGAAATTAAAATTCTAAAGTTTTCTCTGAAAGCTTTATGTGCGAGATTTATTATACTTTTTGTCCTCCAAGAGAATACTTTACCAATTTATTTTACCAAATTTATTTAATTTACCAAATTTATTTACCAAATTATTCAGAAAATACACTAAAGCATCACTAGCAAAACTTAGTTCTAGGATTAAAAATCTTCACTATTCTTTTGGTAAAATTTGCTGAATGGTAATCCAAGTTTGATTAAACAGCTACGAAGAGACAGATGTTTGATTATAATACATTTTACTGGTCATCTGTGGTAAACTTTGTTTTAAAAGATAAACATTTATTTCTTTTCAATTGTGTTGGCAAGTAAAGGTATTAAGAGGTAGGGTCTTGTAACTCAGTTCTTTTAGGATTATAATTAAAGTGTCACCCTTTGCCCAAAGGAATGGAATTAAAACTAAAAATGATTCATCAGGTAGCTGTGCTAAGATGAAGTTGGGACCCTGAAAACTTTATTATGCTTTATAATTTATAGCAGCCTTAGAAGCTATTTACAGGACATCATTGTCCAACATAGTGACAAACACATAGATAATGAAAAAATTTTATTACATTTAATGTACAATATTCAGAACAATATAATTTCAACATATATTCAATATAAAATATTAATTAGAAGATATTTTACTTTAGATACTTCTTGCATTTGACATATATATATATACTTAAAGCTCATTTAAAAATGGATAGGTCACATTTCAAAAAATCAATATCCACATGTGGCTAGTGGTTGCCAAATGGACGTTGTATTTAGAACATGTTCCTTTAAATGTACAAATTTTAAAGAAAGAAATACATTAGAATATTTTTATATTAAAATTAATTTATTTTTAATTTTTAAATACATCCACTAGAAAACTATTACTTTTGCTCTATAATAATTGTTCTTCTTGATATGATTACTGTCTGATTTTTTATCTTTACTTAAACATCATGATTATAAATATGATTGTAGCTGGGTTTCAGTCATGTAAAGAACACCCCCCTTCACCAGTGCAACATTCCTGTCACCAATGTCCCAAATCTCCCTTCTTCCTACCCCCATCAGTACTCTAGACAGGCTTTCTACTTCCCTCATTCATTCACATTGTTAGGATAGTTCACATGGTAGTTTCTCTAACAGCACTCATCACTCTATGTCGTGAGCTTCATGTCATGAGCTGGACCTTCTATCCCTCCTCTCTTTTGTCCCTGAGAATTATTGCAGAAACCTCTTTCATTTTTCTTGAAACCCATAGATGAATGAGACTATTCACTCTCCCTCTGACTTATTTCGCTCTGCATAATAGATTCCATGTACATTCATGTATAGGAAAATGTCATGACTTCAGCTCTCCTGATGGCTGCATAATATTCCATTGTGTGTATGTACCACAGTTTCTTTAGCTACTCATTTATTGAAGGGCATCTTGGTTGTTTCCAGAGTCTGACTATTGTAAATAGTGCTGCAATGAATATAGGTGTGTGGAAGGGATTTTTGTGTTGTATTTTTGTGTTCCTAGGGTATATCCCTAGGAGTGGTATAGCTGGATTGTATGGGAGCTCAATTTCCAGTTTTTGGAAGAATCTCCATATCGCTTTCCATAAAGGTTGGGACTAGATGGCATTCCCACCAACAGTGAAAAAGAGTTCCTTTCTCTCCACATCCCCACCAGCACTGCTTGTTCTCATTCCTTGTGATGTGCACCAATCTCTCTGTGGCATGAGATGGTACCTCATAGTTGTTTTGATTTGCATCTCCCTGATAATTAGTGATGTGGACCATTTTTTCTCGTGCCTTTTGGCCATTTGAAGAAATACATTAGAATATTTTTAGAAAGAACCTTATACTTTATATAACATAAAAAGGGGAGACAATTTGCAAATTAAAGAGATTGTAAAATAGCTTATGTAATGATATTCCACTTCCTTAAGATATTGGAAAATAATGTTCATATATTAATAACTATAAGTTAAACATGAGCAAAAATTAAGACATGATTCACTATCCTACTTGAAATAGCAAAGTTTTTATTCAACAAACTTTTTACACTCACTCTTATTCTTGCAAATTCCCAGTACACAGGTTCCACGGGACATGGAACTCTGCAGACATCAGAGTTTTATCTATAGGTCTCTGCAATTATAGAGAATAGTCACCCCAGCCTACTTCCCAATGAAGCTTTGCTATGAAATATCTGAAAATAGGGAAATTCACATTGTGAGCTGCATTTTTTAGGCTAACACAAAAGTAGATCATTATACATTTTATTTCCCATAGGAATCAACTGTTCAGGATAGAAATCGTTTCTGTAAGTTGTCTTCATTTCCTAAGGCCTTACAGATGAACTTTCATGTTCCAATTTGATTAACTAAGGGTACATGTTGGTTTAAACTCAAAGATAGACTTATGTAGCAGTTTTGGAGAATGAGTAAGTAGGGTCTTTCTATTTATAGTTTGTGTCATGGAAATGTAAATCTCCCTTTATCTATCCTCATAAGAACTTTAGAATAAAAACAGCACCAGAGAGCTATAAAAAGAGGTAAGAATAGCAAAATAAAAAGCAGGTTGTTTTTTTTTTTTTTTAGTAGAATGCAAAGTAACATCTGGTGAGTAAAACTCGAATCCCCATTCAATTCCTGTATTCAGAATTCAGATGTCTGAGCATTTAGGTTTTACCAAGGGGCAGCACTTAAGGGAAATCAATGGGTTATGGTTAGGCTGAGGCTGTGTGGTCTGTCCTGGACTTCCTCATGGTTCTGTTCCACATTCTCAGTGGAGTCCAGTCTCATTTCTCTTGCTCCTGTCAACTGATAAATGAATATAGCCCATTGTAATTTCTTTCTCATTCTTTCTTGTTTTGATTACTAAGATATCTTTTATCCCTCCATTTTATTTTTTTGTGCATTCAGGAATTAAATAGCTTTAATTACTTGGATCTGTACAGACTTGCGGACCTCTTTAACCTCACTTTGTTGGAGAAGGCCGTGATCGACTTCTTGGTGAAACATCTCTCGGAACTTCTGAAGAGTCGCCCAGAAGATGTCCTGACTCTTCCTTATTGTCTGCTTCAAGAGGTCCTGAAGAGTGACCGCCTGACCTCACTGAGTGAAGAGCAGATTTGGCAGGTAAGGGTGCACTGAATACATCATCTTCTTGCCTCATGGAGAAGGCATGGACTGATTAAAAGTAAAAAGGTTGAGTACCAAAGGACAGCTATTTTTTATCTGATTGGCCTCTCTCGGGTAACTGTTATAGAAATGACGCTCCCTGCTGAACAACTAATGGGAAAACATCAGCTGTTGAGATGACTCAGAGTTTCAGGCTGATCAGTTTAATTCACAGGAGCTCTGAGGCAACAGTCCTGAGACCCTCAATGCATCCCCCCTCCAAGTATTACAGTAGTTCTACTAGGAGGAGTTCCACTAGGAGGAGTCCAAGTTCCTGTCTCACTATTAAAAGTCATTTTGTAAAAGGTATATGTTGTCTTGATGCATGTTTGAGATTAGTGGCATTTCTGAGAAATAAAGTACTGATTGGGTGCTTGCTTGCCTTACACATATCTGACCTATGGTTTCCCCAGCACAAAACAAGTATTAGCCCTGAGCACTGAACAAAGAAGTAGAATGCCCGTCGAGAATACAGGCAGGGATTGGGAAGGAGGGGGGGGTATTGGTGTGGGAATGTTGGACTGGTGAAGGGGGGGTATTCTGTTTATGACTGAAACCCAACTACAAACATGTTTGTAATCATGGTGCTTAAATAAAGATTTATAAAAAACTTTATTTTAATTTGTTAAGGATAAAAAAATAAAATTTCTCTATATCTACTAGTGAGATTTTAAATACTTACTGAACTTTTAGTGTAGCCTAATAATTATTTAAATAAACATATGTAAATTATTAAAAAAACACAGTCCCTATTCCCCAAAACAAAATAACCAGTAAAATCCAAACAGAAACTAATCTGATGCCCCCCAAATTTGTTTTATTGTAATTCAGAAACTTCCTTTGTTGCAGCAGACTGCCTAAATGACTGAAATCAAGCAATTCTTGTACAATAGTGGGGTTGGAAAAAAAAATTCCTCTACTTAGTTTCTTCTGCATTCATTGCCTTTTTTTTTTTTTTTTTTTTTTTTTAATTTTTATTTTGATCATAATGGTTTACATAGTGTTGACAATAATATTTTAGGTACATATTTACATAAAATCAGGGGGGATTCCCATCACCAAATTGTCCTCCCTACACCTCCATTTCTGTCCTACCTCCCATTTCCTCTTCCCTCATCCCAGGTCGGCTTGAATATGTGGTCCCCTCTTTATCTAACCCACAACTTAGTAGTCTTGCACCTGTTTGGTCTTGATGCCTCCCTTAGTTCCCCCTCTAACTGGAGGCAGGACTAGCTAGTTCAAGTTGCGTGGTTTTGTTTGAAAAAGAGAAAAGTAATAAACTGGGGTAAGGATCTAATACCCCGAAACTGGGCGGAATCCTTCTAGAGGCTCTCATCATCGTTTTGAGAGATGGAGAAAAAGAAGGTGAAACACTCCACCAGTACCAAAAGAAGTGTCAAATATCTAGTGAGGGCTTGAGCTGTATCGATAAGCACCACAAAAAAAAAAAAAACAAAACAAAAAAAAAACAGGCAAACAAACAAACAACAAAAAGCAAAACAAGCAAAAACAAACAAACAAAAAAAACACACCATGGTCTTGAAATGAGAAACATGGCATAGCACATAACGAAAGAAAAGAAAGGAAGAGAAAATATAAGTATGGTTGGGGACAGTTTCAATAATCACTCCCAAACAGAGAAATCGACCAAAATAGATAGGTGAATAAAAATAATAACAACAATAATAAATGGAGGTAAAAAATATATAGATAATAACCAAGGTTTTGTGCTTTTTGTATTTTTATTTTTTCCCTCCTGCCCTGGCACAGTAAATATTGGGGTCATTCGAAAAGGAATTCACTTGGCCTAAGAGATATGGGGTTTCTCCGTCCTTGGAGCATACTGTCATGGGATCAACACTAGACTTTGCTCAGGAGCCTTTACTCTCCCGGTGGTGGTTTTTTTTTTTTTTTTTTTTTTTTTGGTGTGTGGAAGACTTCTGTTCTGTGTTTAGAGGTCTCAGTATCTGCACAGCTCCTGAGGTGGGACTTATGATGAAGTCAGTCTTTGTGGTTCTAGAGGTTCTGTTACCTCCGTATCATTTTAAACCATCTTCTGTGGTTGGTGATCTTGGTCTTTGCCCTGATCCTAGGGTGGCACCTAGGATACATTGCCTTTTTTTTTTTTTAAATTTCCTAAGCCTATCCTTTGGCCTAACATAGCATTCTTTTAGAAGAGCCTTTGTATCTGGGACAGAGGGAATTTTTCTTTTCATGTGTGTGTTTTTAAGTTGATTATTTAATTTAATTTTTTTCAGAATTCTTTAAATTCTCAAAATATTAAATTATTTTCAGAATTCTTTAAATTCTTCTAAAATTCACAGGATATCTTGGAAAACAGAGCCTATATTTCCTCCTTTTTCTACATTGTCTGTCTCACTTACTGGCTAACTAGTTTTTTACTTTTAAGGTACCATACATCCAAGATTATCTAATTATTTAAAGAATGAATAATATACAATATGGCAACATGCAAGGGAATTTACAAAGTAACAATTAATTACCTTGTATCTTTCTCAACAAGTTGACTATTTCCCTGATGTCTTTCTTCCTCATTTCTTTCTTGTCTTACTCTCCCTTCCCTTTCTTCTTGTGGATCACAATATTTGATTGTGGAATTCAGATGTTTGGTTTTGTTGCTCACCAAGACTCACAGGCTTGGTATCGTTATGCTGGACATCGCATGCTCTTACGGCACCAAGAACCAAAAGCAACACAACCACTAGGATTGCACCTGGCATGTGGACGATGCCAGGAACCAAATTCTCATGTCTGCATTCATCAATGAATTCGTCACTGAATTAAGGGCAAGTGGTCAAGGGCCAAGATTCAGCAGGAGAGACCAACCCTTGAATGTGTGAAGCACTGGTTTGCTTCTTAGCACACAAGAACAAAAATTGAAATTAAAATATAGCAACATCCGGGGCCGAGATATAGCATGGAGGTAGGGCATTTGCCTTGCATGCAGAAGGTCGGTGGTTCAAATCCCGGCATCCCATACGGTCCCCTGAGCCTGCCAGGAGCAATTTCTGAGCATAGAGCCATGAGTAACCCCTGAGCATTGCCAGGCGTGACTCAAAAACCGTGTGTGTGTGTGTGTGTGTGTGTGTGTGTGTGTGTGTGTGTGTGTGTGTGTGTGTGAACATCCTCTTCAGTGTTGCTTCCACCAATAAGAATTATAAAAGCTGGGGCCGGGGACCAGGAGAGATAGCACAGGGGTGTTTGCCTTGCAAGCAGCCGACCCAGGACCAAAGGTGGTTGGTTCGAATCCCGGTGTCCCATATGGTCCCCCGTGCCTGCCAGGAGCTACTTCTGAGCAGACAGCCAGGAGTAACCCCTGAGCAGCCCCGGGTGTAGCCCCCCCCCCCAAAAAAAAAGGCTGGGGCCGGAGCCATAGCGCAGCGGTGGGGCATTTGCCTTGTACACGGTTGACCCAGGACGGACCTTGGTTCGATCCCCGGCGTCCCATAAGGTCCCCCAAGCCAGAAGCAATTTCTGAGTGCATAGCCAGGAATAACCCCTGAGCATCACCAGTGTGGCCCAAAAAACAAAAACAAATTATAAAAGCTGCAGTGAATTGAGGAAGTCTAAGCCAGGCTTTTAGTAGATTAACTGACTTGTCACATAGGCCTGAAGGATGACTGCTGCCATTCCATTTTTCAGATAAATAGCATTAAGACTCCAGTTCCTTAACCAGAGTCACAAAGCAGTACTCAAATCCCAGTGTGCGAATACCATATTATTTTTACAAAGAAACTTTAAGGAGGCTAACAAAAAAAATCATAAATGCTCCTTCACAGGTATTTCTGATGTTTGTTCAGGAAGAGGTCAAATGTATCGGTGAGGATGAGTTTTTTTATATAAATTTTAATTATTACTAATTCTCTTCTGTAAACAAATTATTCTAATTTTCTGGTCACTTCAAGTGGGAAAAGGCAAAATTTGTCATGAGTTCCTGAGAGGAAAGACAAATAACTTGAGATGCATGCTGCAGTTAGTTATTTCTACCAGAATTAAAAGATCTAAACTATCCAGCCTTGTGTTCTCGCTCTGTGTGGCACTGTGTCAACCTGCCTGAGATTGACATGGCAGTGTACAAATGTCTGAGTGTTTCTCTATTCCGCATTGTACATTTAAGAGTTACCATAATCTCTAAAGGTTACTGCTTTTGTAATGTAGATATTTTTAATGGTGATGATTAAAATTGTTACTACATTGTAATGTAGATATATTCTTTCTGCTTCAGGCAATATTTTTTTATACCAGGTCCTCAAGAAAGAATTAAAAGGCTCACATAAATATGATCAATTTAGGCATTCAGCAGCAAAATGAAACTGTTTTTGTTTTATCTTAGTAAATAAGTAATTCCCTCATCCTCAACCCCATCAAGAAAAATCAAATCAGACCAGCTATATTGCCTCAAGTATAGTTAAGTTCATCATTTTTGCTGAGGTTATACTAGTAATGCAATATACCATGGAAGAATCTAATATTCTGCCCAGGGTGAAGATTGGGTATGCCAGAGGATTAGTGTCAGGGTGCTTTATAGAAGTGAAACTTGATGGACAGGTTGGAGACAGATCTACAGAATCTCATTAAATTGCTGAATTGCTCATTACGGAACGTTCTCACTGTAATAAAGTGCTCATTGACTTTGACAAATCCTCTTCCCATATCTTAAAGAAGAACAGTGAAGCAAGTGGTGTTGGGGAGGAGAAAGAAAATTGGCACAAAGTCGTTCAGGTAATAGAAAAGCGAATGGAAGGTTAGTGTTATTGGAGTAATGTTTGCAACCAACAACTTACCTGAGAACCCACTGAACCCAGTACACAGACATGTCCTGTCCACTATTCCATGTTTTCACATGTGATTATTCTACTCCCAGATAATGTAGAATGGACTTGTGCTTTCTTTGGGAAAGATCTTATTTTCATTATTCATCAGACTTCATACAGTTTGACTCTGGCTGTATGTCATAAAGATCTTTAATCTTGGGATTGGTGAGATAGAACAGCGGGAAGGACAATTACCTTGAATGTGGTTAACCTGGGTTTGAATGTTGGCCCCCTATATGGTACCCTGAGCCATGCCAAAAGTGATCCCAGACCAGGGATAAATATTGAACAGGGGTAAATATTGAACACAGCTGGGCATTCCCTGAAAAAAAAAAGGATTGAATGGAAAATAACTTAAAATAATCCTCACTAAACAAACTCTTTTTGGGAGTATGAGCACATCAAACAGTGAACAAAGCTTATCCCTTGATCCTATGTTATTGATTACCCCTGACAGTGTTTGGCATAGCATATGTGATGCTGAGGATCAAACTTGAGTCAGCCACGTGCAAGACTAAATACCTTATCCCCTATACTTTTTCTCTGACCCCCATTATAAACTTTCATTATTCACACTCCCCTCCCCTCTCAGGTCCCTTATCAGGTCCTTTTCTTATAACAGGTGCTGTAAACCTTATTAGTCTACGGATATGGAAACTTAAGAAGTCCTCCTTGTTCTGTCTTGAATTTGCTCTTTTTGTTCACCATCTGGCCTTTTAAAATTTTATATGAAGTCTTTTCTTCTGTCTTTCTTGTCATTTTCCTCTCTCTTCCCTAGCCTTGCTCTATGCCTTGACATCATTCTCAACAAAGAAGTTTGCAGTGCACATATGCTATAGATAAATTAGAAGATAGAAGTCCTCTTAAAAAGTATGGCTTTTTTTAAATTTCAATTCAGTTCAACAATTTGGCCTTATGTTTTAAGGCCATCAATTTCTCAGGTTCAAGATAACAGAAATTGGTTATTGGGATCAAAGAAGAGTAGACTAAAAATGAGCAAATCAGTAGAAAAGGAAACACAGGCATGAGGTCACTCGCATCCGTGACCTGACAAACCTCCACCAGTTTTATTTTGTTTGGGGCTTTAGCTCTAACATAAGACTTTGTTTCAGAGGGGCCCTGTTAAATTTCTACAGTTAAATTCAACATAGGGCTTCAGACTAGTGAAGGAGGTTCTGCTATAAATTTAGAGTAAAATAATGAAACAATTCCATACTACTCCCACAAACAGAGCTTGCATTCATTTTGATAGGATTGCATATGGGATAATCTGTGTTCTACACAGTCTAATACATCCTGTTTTTGTTGTTGTTTTGTTTTGTTTTTACTTTGGAGTTTCTTTCATCAAAATGAATAGAAGATTACTTTCCATGGGAGTATAGTTAATAAAAAAAAACCTGAATATAATGTAAATTCTTGTATTTTGTAGTATAGCCAATAACACACTACACCATTGTGTTTATCCAGAGCCTAGTAAGCATCTAAAATTACTGAAGTCCCAGGCAGATTTTGTTTTGTTTTGTTTTTGGGACACACCCAGCGGTGCTCAGGGGTTACTCCTGGCTATCTGCTCAGAAATAGCTCCTGGCAGGCACGGGGGACCATATGGGACACCGGGATTCGAACCAACCACCTTTGGTCCTAGATGGGCTGCTTGCAAGGCAAACACCACTGTGCTATCTCTCCGGGCCCCCAGGCAGATTTTCTAGCTTTATATCGCTTTCCAAATCCTCAACCCAAGTAGGAGGAGGGTCTTTTATTCTCCTAAATCATTTTTATTCTAGCTCTGAAATAGTGATACAAGAAGAATATTTCAAAACAAATAGTTTAACCTAAAATGCATATTTTTGATTATCTGCTATGTGCTAAGCACCCAGTCAGAAATTATTTCCTGGGGGTAAAAATCTTTTTAATTTACTTTTAATTTTTTAAGTTTTTATTTAAAAAATCATAATTTATAAATGTATTGACAGTTGAATTTCACCAGCAATCTCACCACAGTGTCATCGCTATGTCTAGGGATCCCATACACCATCATCCCCAAACCTGACTCCTTGAAGAGCACCTTACAAATTTTAGTATTTGCAATTTAGATCTCATGTCTTCAATGTTACTGAGTCTATGTATAATAATACCACTCTCCCATATCACCAATATAATGGAAAACGTGACCTCTGTTCCCCCATTATTTCCCTTTATTTTCTTCTTCCTTCCTGTCTTCATTTCTTTTGTTCTCAGTCCTCCTCCCTAAACTCTGGGATTAAAGATGATCTAGGCATCCCCTCTACTACATTATATTTTCTCATCTAGTCATTCAATATGTAACAGACAAGTGAAATCATCCTATGTTTTTTAAAAGCTGTTTATTAAAAAATGTTTCTTGGGCAAGAGAGATAGTGTGAAGGTAGGGCGTTTGCCTTCATGCAGAAGAAAGGTGATTCAAATCCCAGCATCCCTTATGGTCCCCTGAGCCTGCCAGGAGTGATTTTTGAGCCTACGCTCAGATAGGAGTAACCCCTGAGCACTATTGGGTGTGACCGAAACATCAAAAAAAAGTTTTTTAAAAAAGTTTTTTAAACTTTTTATTTATTTAAAATTTAATTATTAGTCTAGACTCGCGGCCTGTGGCCCGAAACAGCCCTCCGTACAACATTTTGTGGCCCTGCCCTAGAGGAATCTTTTTTTGTTTTGTTTTGTTTTGTTTTGGTTGTTTGGATCATACCTCATGTTCAAGGCTTACTACTGATTTTGCACTCAAGGATCACCCCGACTTTGCCTCCTGCGGCCCCCAGGTAAATTGAGTTTGAGACCCTTGGTCTAGAGATAATTCAGTCTTGTCTCTGAGTGAAGTTTAATTTTCCTTTAAGTATTAATTTGTTAATTCATTTGAGTAAATAGGTTTTATAATTTTATATGGAGACTCTAAATGTCTATGATTTTCTTCCTTTAGGTTTTGGGGATGAGATCGTGTGGCACATCCAGTGGTACTGAGGGAAACTCAGTAGTGTTGGGATGGCAACCGGGCCTCCTATATGCCAAACATGTGCTCTCATCCCTTGCACTAGCTCCACTGCCTCTTTTTCCTTTTCCATCTTGGGTTGAGGGCAATTCTTTCTTATATCCTCAAGCATGACTTTGCACTACTCCAATGAAGAATACTGATTTGATGTTAAACAAAATCAAACCTTAGCATGAAGTTTTCTTTTTTCTATTCTTTTCCCAGTTTGATGTGGCAAAGGGATACCATGTCATTTGTTTTGGGGTCAAGGAACAATCCTACTTATATTTGTCTTGGATTATACAACCCCAGAGGCAAAGGCTGAGCTGGCTATGTTTTCAGTGAACTCTGCCATGTTCTTCTCTTGCACTCTATAAATAAATAAAAATAATAATGCAATTTTATATTAAAATGGGTAACAAGATATAGGTAACAAGAATGGGTAACAAGATATCCTATCATTCATAGAGTAGGTTAAATATGTTTCTAGCAAAATGCATAAAAATTGAGTTCAGCCTTTTAAAGTCTCTGTTTTCTTTTTGTTCTAAATTTGCTTCTATACATCATGGTGCTCATAACACTCACTTTCCATTTCTAGAGACATAAGTTACATAATGTTTAGCACAGTCATCAACCTCAGATGAATTAGTTTCTTAACAAGCCCCTCCTGATCTTTTTTTCTGCACCAGAAAACCACCCACATTATAATTTAATTTAATCATTTCCTCAAAAGGAGTTTCAGAAGGTGATGCCAGATAAAAACTTCTATACATTTACAGTTGGAAAATCTAGATGTATTACAAGTTTTGTTTTTGATAAAATGATACAAGTGTACCTATGGTTTGGGAGAAGCTAGCACTTAAAACAATAGTATCTATCATTTTCCATAGTTGTATGTTACTGAACTGTTTATATGATGTTCACATAGTTAGTATTTCTTAATTTTCCTGTGTTACAAGTGGGAAGACTGGCATAAAAATCAGACTCTTTTAAATATTGTTCTCTTTCTACTTTGTCTCTATAGTTTTTAAATGAATAATGGAGCTCAATAACATCTGGAAGAGTTATAAAGGTTATCTTTAACTTTTAAAGATGCTGAGAAAGGTTTAAGTATTTTTTTTCTCTGTTTTGTGCCCACAGACCCAAGGAGATGACAGTCACCTCTGTTTGCTTCCATGTCTGTCATGTTGTTAATTTTATTTCTGTGCACATTGTATGCTCTTTATTCATTTCATCTAGTGATTCTGAAATCCTGCTCTTCTGGTTATATCCTAACATGTATTATAGATACCTGCTTTGTGGAAGGTTCTGGGTAGTTAACAGTAGGAATAATTAACATGATCTTGCTTCAGAGATCTTACAGAAAATACCTGACAGAGTATCTGGCTTGCTACTATTTTCTACCATGTCTGATTTTTTTTTCTAATGAGGACTGACATATGCCATTAACTGTTTAAAACACGGTGACTCTGGTACATACCACAGGTAGCTAACACTTGAATCTTAACACTGGACCCTAGCTTTGAACTTTGCAGGTGGTTGGCTAAGAATCTCTGAGCATATCAGGAAGCCGCCTCTTTCTTCCTCAAAGATATCATTTTGTAGGTGACCATTTGACCAAAAAGTTTCCTGAGTAATTGGACCATGGTGGCAAGAAATTGAATAAAATCTTATGGCGTAAGAACTTTCAACTCTAACTAAGGTTGTTATCTTCTATGCTATTTCCACTCTTCCTCAATTCAGTTTCTGACATGTATCTGTCATTTTTCTTCTTTTTATGCATCTTTATGGTATTTCTTTTAAATTGTACCTTCTATTCTGTTTTGTATTTAGACACCATGATTACAAAGTTGTTCATGACTGAGTTTAAGTCTTAAAATGTATACCTTCACACATGAACATTTTCCACCACCAAAGTCTCTGGTTTCCTTCTTAACCTTCCCTTTGCCTGCCTCTGGGGTAAGCATTTTGTGTTCTCTCTCTCTCCCTCTCTCTTTCTTCCCTTTTTCCTGTTTAAACACTGAAGTTTGCATTATTGTTAATGAAGGGATATCGTACATATTACTTCATCTCCATCCAACACTGTTATTGTCCCAACTGAGCAGTTCCAATTGTCATTGTCATAGTGGTCCCTTCTAAAGAGCAAGAACAACCAGTACTGGTGCAGATGTGGGCAGAAAGGAGCTCTCACTGCTGGTGTGAATGCTGACTTGTCCAGCCTTTGGAAAATATAGATATTTCTAAAAAAAAAAAAAAAAAAAGAGGGAATTGAACTTCCATGTGATCCAACAATACCAGTCCTAGGAATATACCTTAAATGCAAAAGCACAATGCAAAATGCCATCTACACTTCTAGGTTCATTGAAGCATAATTTACAATAGCAAGAATCTGGGAACAGGGGCCAGAGAGATAGCACAGTGGTAGGGCGTTTGCCTTGCAAGCGGCCGACCCAGGACCAACAGTGATTCAAATCCCAGCATCCCTTATGGTACCGCAGGAGTGATTTCTGAGCACAGAGCCAGGAGTAACTTATGAGCACCACTGGGTTTGGCCCCAAAACAACCCAAAACAAAACAAAATAGAACAAAAAAGAATCTGGGAACAACTCAAGTGCCTGAGAATAGATGAATAGCTAAAGAAACTATGGTATTCTATGAAACAATGAAATACTATGCAGCTGTTAGGAAAGATGAAGTCATGAAATTTACTTATACATGGATGGATATGGAGAGTATTTTACTGAATGAAATAAGTCTGAGGAAAGGGATAGAAAATAGACTGATGTCACTCATTTATGGTATAAAAGAAAATAAAAGATAGTATAGTAATAATATGCAGAGATTAAATAGAGAGAAAGGCCAGGATGACCAGTCTATGGTAGGAAGCTTTGCCACAAATAGTAGAGCACTGCAGTTAGTGTAGAGATAGGACCACTATGACAATGTACACTCTATTCTTTTTTTTTTTTTGGTTTTTCGGGCCACACCTGTTTGATGCTCAGGGGTTATTCCTGGCTGCGCACTCAGAAATTGCCCCTGGCTTGGGGGGACCTTATGGGACGCTGGGGGATCAAACTGTGGTCCTTTCCTTGGCTAGCGCTTGCAAGGCAGACACCTTACCTCTAGTGCCATCTCGCCGGCCCCGTACACTCTATTCTTAAAGTTAATAAAATGTGTTCTATTTGCAGTTTGCTTTATAAAATTTCTGGTGCTACCTCCCAGCTTCGTACAGTGTTGTAATACAAATGTGAGAGAAAACTCCTCAATTCTTTCTTCCTATATGTTAGGACAACGTGATGCCTGTGCATCAAAAGTACTGAAGAACCCAGAGGATGTTTTGTCCTGTGTGGGCCCCAGATGGCCCACTGCCATTCAGGGCTTGGTGTTTAATGTTGCCAGACTGTTTAGTCCTGATCCACATGCAGCTGATTCTTCTCTGAGGATTTGTCCCCAAGGAGCTTAACTAGTGGCCTTGGTATTGTTTGTCTGGACTGTGTGCCTTTGCCACACACGTGACACATTCATTTCACAGGGACTTTCCTCCAGCTAATCCTTAGCACAAGAGCTGTGCATTGTCAAATAGCTGTGAGGGGAAATGATTATTAGAAAGTACAGAAAACTAACTTGTATTCATTCAATATTGTTTCCATGAATGGTTTTTGTTTTCTTTTATTTTTTAAATGAACAGAACAGAACAAGGTGATTTATGCAATATGACATGCTTATGTTTTCTTTGAGATTCACCTTGTTTTCACACTGCTATTTTTGTTGGTAGTGGTGTGAGAAGAAGAAAATGACTGGGGAAATATTACTTATGCATTGGTGGCCTGCAGTAATATTCTTCCTACCAGAGTTATCAAGGATTTAAAAATAAAATCCAACTATAAGCTATATATGAGATAGATACCTGGAGGCTGGGCACAAAAGTTTATCAATAATAATAACTATAACAATTCTTTACAATCATGGAGAGGTTTATATTTTAATACATTTTTACACACATGATTTTGTTGAAGTCTCTCATCAGCTTTGTTAAGATTGATAAGGAAAGTAAGGAAACAAGTTAACAGAGGTTAAGTGAGTGACTCACTTTACATTTGAAGTTTCAATATATGTCTCTCTGTATTTTCTTGAACTATAGTATATTTTATTCACCATATCTCTAAGGAATAAAGTCTCAAAGTATTGGTTATATCTTCTATACATAGTGTATATATTATTCACTAATGTGTAAACATAAAATATACATTTCCCAATAAATTACCCATTTTAATGTTTAATGACTGTGTAGCAGTAGTTAAATATTGTGAGTAGTTACAATTTGTGAGCAATTGCACAAATGATCGCCAAATATAATGTAAGAAAGTGTTACAAAGCATTTTTTTTTTTGCATCAGAACACAGAAAGTTCACACTGTAGATGGTTTGTTGAAGAGTAAATAGATAATCTTGGCAAAGGTAAGCAGATGTCTTTTATCCTCTGGGATATATGGTGGTAATGTTAAAATCAGGAGGAAAAGGGAAATTAAAATCACTGTGAAAGGAAGTTGGAGGATCATGGCCTCTTACTGCTGCTTAAGCCACAAGATCTTTGTTTATACAGTCTACAGTTTCTTCTTTGCTATTGAATAGGGCAAATGAAAATGAAAATCATATTATTATTCAGTGTATAAGAATTTTAAAACTCTATATAACCCAATTGATATTCTGGTGATGTTCTAGATATGGAGTATAAGAGAAAGAAAGAAAGAAAGAAAATATTTTGATTTTTTCATTTTATTAATGTTTCTTCCCAATAGATGAAACTTGTATAATCCTAGGAATCTTTGTCAGGCCAGTTGAGTGACCAGTAGATCTGATATCTAAATATCAGGAGGTCTTATCTATACTGGGCATCCTCAGGTAGACGATATAAAATTTGTTGCAGAATGACCAAAGATTCTAGAATTACATTTGAATGAGATATCTGACTATGAACTTTTCTTTCTTTTCTTTGTTGGCTTTCTTTTTTTGTTTTGTTTTGTTTTGTTTTGTTTTGTTTTGGAGTTTTTGTTGTTGTTATTTTGTTTGTTTGTTTTCTGTTTTGGGGCCACACCTGGTAATGCTTAGGAGCTATTCCTGACTATGCACTCAGAAATTGCTGCTGGCTCAGGGGACCATATGGAATGCCAGGGATCGAACCCAGGTTTGTCCTGGGCAGCCGCATGTAAGGCAAACACCCTACCACTGTACTATCGTTCCAGCTCCTGGCTTTCATTTAGATTTTGGGGACTACACCCAGAAGTGCACAGGGCATACCCTTGGCTGTGAGAGCAGGGATCACTTATGGCTCACTCAGAGATCACTCAAAGTACTTATGTGGTGCCAGGGATCAATCCCTGATTGTGCAAAGCCAATGATCTGCCTGCTGTAATATCACTCTAGACTGATTATTTCTCTTGAATACTCTAATCCTTATATTTCTGTCATCACTGCCTCCAGAACTTTTGCTTTAAGCAAAAGTAAAGAGCACTTCAGTTCTACATATCTGGAGAAGGAAGAAAGTGGACATTCAAAGATAGTAATCATGAATAGCAATAATAGACAGAGATGACTAATAACTTTTGTTGGTATACAATGCAGAATAATAAATATGTTTTCTATGCTGAGTTTATAATTTCTTGGCATGGCATATTGGATGGCTGTCATGAGACTTAAAACAGATTTTTATATTCTATTGACAATATTATGAAGGAAAATTCTCAGGATAAAACATCCTTGATGAGACAAATATCTCTAAAATTTTGGTTTGTTGTTGTGCCTGGGATTGACATCAGAGATTCACACATATAAGGCAGATGTTCTTCAACTGAGCCTTGCATAGCCTCCTCACTCTGAATATCAGACATTTTTCATAGTTTTCTTTCTCCATAGGATACTATAAATCAGTTTTGCTGAGTAGCACAAATATTGCTTAGGTTTCAAGAATAGAAGATTAAAGGAGTCCTGCTGAGTTTAATCAGTTCACAAAATGAATGCTCATATCTTCTTTGTATATATTCTTATTGGTGAATATTGGAGAATTCTTATTCACCAATATTATATACTTATTCTTATAGTCCTCTGGCCACACAAGAAAACCAGTCTTCGCAGGAGTGATGGATAGAGCACTGAAGTTTAAATGTTTTAGGAGGATCTAGCTTATTAACACTTTAAAACAAGTGAGCATAATATCATTAATTTTGATTAATTCATTTGCCCTTAATATAGCTTTTAATTTGTAATTCCATGTGAATTACAATGTAATTTGGCATTAATTATACTAAATTGACTAGAAGTCAGTCGATCACAATGGGAAATTACTCACAACTGAAAGTATAACTAAATCTCTTCATCCAGAAATGTCGACACTGACTTAAGAGGAAAATACACTTTAAGCATCTTTCTCTCGGGCTGTGAGAATGACATTGAATCTTCTGAGGACTATAAGCCATTTCTTATTCTGTTCTCTGCTGGGGCTATATATTCTTTGAAGTGAAGGCTAACATAAAATATCAATAATAACGTAAACAAAGAGGCCAATTTATCAAATGTTTCAGTTTTCTGAAGAATCATTTTTGCTCTTGCAAACTATTTGAGGGGCTGGGTAGTGTGTTAGAATTCCGCACCTCTTGGATTCAGGAAGTTAGAAAGGCACTTGACTAGGCTGATTTGCTTTATGTCATCATTCTCCATGAGTTATTTTGTTTATTTGTTTGTTTTTTGTTATGTTTTAGGGCCATACCCAGCAGTGGTCAGGACTTATTCCTGGCTCTGAACTTCTAATGGTGCTCAGGAAATCACATAGGGTGCTGGGGATTGAATCCAGGTTTGCTGCATGTAAGGCAAAGACCTATTGGCTGTATTGCAGCTCCAGCCCCTTGGGAAATCCCATTTTAAAACTGACATTGTCCTGAAGGCACTTCTATTTCATTGAAGTACAAATTCTTCTGGTATCATAAAGTCATTATTTATAAAGTTCTTATCTTATGATGTGAGAAACTAATTGCTCTAAGAGCTGGAGAGATAGAACATCGGTAGGACATTTGCCTTACACGCAGTTGAACCAGACAGATGGTGGTTCGAATCCTGGCATCCCATATTGCAATAAGATTAACAAGTTTAACTAAGCTTATATGATACATTTTAGGAAGGACTTCTAGCGCAGAGCCAGGAGTTAATCCTGAGCACTGGCGGTTGTGACCCAACCCCCTCAAAAAAATTGCTCAGGAGTTGAAGGAGTGTCAGCATGAAGCTTTCTGGGAATGGCCTATATACATACAAGAAATAAGGAAAATAGAAGATTATGGGCACTTGAGAAAACTGGAGGGCAGAAATGGATTGGGAACAAGCATGGCTTTGATCTTTTGGTGTAATGTGTTCCTTTAGAATTGGCTTCTTAAAAAACAAATGAAAAGGGCTGGAGAGATAGCATGGAGGTAAGGCAGTTGACTTGCATGCAGAAGGACGGTGGTTCGAATCCCAGTATCCCATATGCTCCCCCAATCCTGCCAGGAGCGGTTTCTAAGTGTAGAGCCAGGAGTAGCCCCTGAGCACTGCTGGGTGTGACCCAAAAACAAAAAACAAAAGAAAACTTTGAAATGGTACATAAAATCATAGAAAGATGCAGCCATATCCTGCTTGACAAAAACTTACATGTAGGTACAAGAATGGAAGTTTTGGGTGGCCAAAGTGATAGCACAGCTGCAGGGCATTTGCCTTGCACACGGCCAACACAGGACGGATATGGGTTTCATCCTTGGCAGGCGCTATTTCTGAGCACAGAGCCAGGAGTAACTCCCTGAGTGCCTCTGGAAGTGGCCCAAGAAACAAATAAACAAACAAAAAAGTATGGGAGTGTTGTACACCTGAGTGAACCACTGATAAAGAATAACCGAATAACATGAAGTCTCAGTATCTAGGAATAACCATTGCTAAATATTACATGAAAAAATCAGAGCTTTTAAAAGCTAATTCTTTTTGCCTAATTCAAAGTAAATCCTTCCCTACAATTCCACACACATTCTAGTAAAATGCCTACTTTCATAAAATAAATTCTTGGAGTAGAAAGGTTAAAAAACTACCACTAATCCTGTGATAGCATCTGCCTCATCTTCTGACTCTTTCACAAAGATGTGGAATTCATGCATACTGCACAATTGCAGGTAGACACACATGCATGGATTAGATGCACACTCATCTTCACAGCTCAGGAATTTGTTTTGCAGTCCTGACTAGAATCATAATAGTCTTGTGATTGCCTCGTTGATCTTGAGATTAAAGAAGAAAATGGGGGTGGGGGGTTCCGGATAGATAGCACAGTGGTAGGGCGTTTGCCTTGCACGAGGCCAACCCAGAACCAATGGTGATTCGATTTCTGTCATCCCATATGGTCCTCTGAGCCTGCCAGGAGAGATTTCTGAGTGCAGAGCCAGGAGCAACCCCTGAGCATCGCCAGGTGTGACCAAAAAGAAAGAAAAAGGAGAAAAGAAAAATATAAGTTCAAAGCTTCTTTTTGCCACTCCCACTGTATATTCCTTTAATAACTAATTTTCTAAGTAGCTATAACTCATCTCTGTAGCTCAACAACAGCTGCTCTCTGAAAAAAAAAACCTTTATATTATTCCAGTTTTCTCCAAATCTCCCCTTTTTCACATTTACCCTGGTTATAACAGAACTTTTCATTCCTTCTCCCACATATTTTGTTATGCCAACAGAGACTTAGTTGGTTCCAGTCTCTTTCCTTCCCTGCTGATTCTCAGTTTAGCTTTATGTTCCTCACTAAAAATAGCCCCTATCTGGTCCTGGCCTGCTCTGTAGATAAGCTATATTGAGCATTAACTGTGCTGTTCTTTGAAAACAGTAAGGATTTAAGTCAGAGGAGGCATGACTGCAGTAAACAAAGCAGAGGAATTCAGAGAAAACATTTACATGGTATTTTTGCCCTCTGCTTTATGATCTTCTAAATGATCTTCTCATCATGTTGAATGCCAGCAGAATCAATGGGTCTGTTAATCAAACAGAACTGATAGGGTAGGTCATCGGAAGCTTTTTTAGTCATTTTGTGCTTTTCAAGAGTGAATTTGTTAGAATTATGCTGAATACCCACTTAAAGTCTCAGCTGATAACCCTACCTGTGTTTTATAACTCTGCACTGTCAGAACTCATAATAAGTCAAACATTCTTTCAGTGGTGCTCATAAGGGAGGGGGATAAAAACCCACAAATTTAAGAGTAATTTCAGATTGAAAATGAAAAGGAGAGGCACGACTGTTCATTTGCACCAATCATGCCTTCCTTTCATCTGCTCTGATTAGGCCTGGTGCGGTTTCATCAGACCCCTCCATCACCGAGCTGTCACTCCAGCCGTCTGTTGATTGAAAACAATCAAGGCTCTGATGGCACAATTATTCTGACCCTTTAACTAGAGGCTGCTGTGATAATGAAAGGTTGATTATGATAGTTTGTGCCTCTTTCAGTTTGCCAAGAAGGTTAATTTGGGCATCAGACGGATGTTTAATGGGCGCTTGCTGGCTACACTGAGGTAAATGAGAACGTGCAGTCTTGGATATTGCTCGGATATAGTTTGGCTGTCAATCATTGTCATTTGGAGTTTGTGCCTCACACTCTGGAAATCACATTTTATTTTTTCCTTGGGATTTAATTTATTCTGTGCCCTGAGGAAGTTCTTTCACTCGGTGACCTTCACAGCAGCTTTCTCTGCCTTTTTTTTTTGCTTTTTTTTTTTTTTCAAATGGCGCTCAAAGGCACAACACATCTCGAAGAGCATTTTTCTTTCATTTTCACTTAAAAAACGGAAACTTGAAAAATTCATTCTTATCATTGCCTTCCAATAGAGCAAATGTTTCTACTTCGATTGTACAGTGAGTAAGTTTATATAATGGTGGCGATCCTCTGGCCAGTTTGCTAAAATAGCAGCTCACATGGTTGTTCCCACCATTTTTTACTCTAACCAGCAAATAAAATAAAGTAAATTCAAAATGGGCACATGTGTGGAAAGGAAGGTTTCAGTTTCCTTCTATTTCTCTAGCACATGTCACATCAGTTTGCTGAGTCCCTGTTTTCAAGTACCGCATCTTAAATACTTTTGCTTCATTGGAAACATTGGGAAGGGTGGAGATAGAGACAGACACTTGTCTGTAGCAGTAAGGAGGAGGTTGTTAAAAGTTGCAAATTTCAGGGCAAAGAAATAGTATGGTAGTCAGGCGTTTGCCTTGCATGCAGAAGGTCAGTGGTTTGAATCCCAGCATCCCATATGGTCCCCCAGCTTGCTAGGAGTGATTTCTGAGCATAGAGCCTGATGCGACCCCTCAAAAAAAAAAGTTGCAAATTTCAATATGTACAAATCCAGCACCTAATCTTGTTACATCTTAAGCACAGGATAAAAAAATGCAAGCACTATAGTGCCACCAATATTTATAACATAACATTAATTTTTATTCTCTTTTATGTATATATATCTTTTACTAGGAAAAATAGAGGCACAGAAAACATAAAGGCAAACCTTTATTTGTCTTCAAGCTGTCTCATATATTAGGTACTTGAAAGCTAGAATCACCTTTTAGCTTTTTCATTTGTATAGTCTATCCTTAGGGTTTTTTACTCACAATGAACATTCAGTGGCATATTTCTTCCTAGGCTTAGACATTTTTTTCTCTCATGTCAATTATAAAATAATTAAGTCTATAGGTGGTAAAGAGGCAGAATAATAATGATTATAATGGTATTTTAAAGGTTCTATTTTTAGATTATTTGTTTATTGCCTTTAATAAAAGCTATTCATTTTTGAATGGCAAAGAGTCATTCAGCAATGATTCATTTTTACCTGAAGAGTCTTCAAAAGTGAATTTAGTCATTGAATCCAGTTGCTATTTTAATACACTTATTTTAAATGACAGTGATATTTAAAATGTTTATTTTAAAAAAACAAACAGGAAAAGACTATATGCATCTATCTTGTTGCCTCAGAAGATTCTTCATCACACTAAACTACAAATGCTTAATGATTATTTTTGTTTAGTTCTATAGCCAGCATTGATAAAATAGGCCTCGGGGGTACTTAGTAAAATTATTGATTAGTTTTGTCTTGTTTTGTCTAATTAATGAGGAGTAGATAATTAGGAGAGAAATGTGTCAGTCAAATCAATCAGTGGGTGTTTTGGTATTTAGAATAATAGTGTGAGGTTTAATTTGAATATTGACTTTAATATCTGCACATTTAGTGATTTGATTTTATAGATTTATTTCCTTTTGCAGTGTCTTCTTAAAAGAAATATAATTCATAATTTCAATTATATTTTTTAAATCTAAAACAGATTGGCTTTCTACCTTTCTTCAATCTAATATATCATTTATATCTAACTGGAAAGTCACTTCTCAAAAAGTGAGCTTGGCATAGATTACCATAGAGCCAGAGCAATAATGTAGAGGGTAAATAATGTTGACCTTGCACATGGCCAACCTAGGTTGAATATACAGCACCCTATATGGTCTCCTGAGTCCTTTAGGAGTGATCCCTGAGCACACAATCAAGAATAAGTCCTGAACATTGTCCCAAAACAGCATAAAAGAGAACTCTCACTACACATATCCACTATGTGTTCATGTTGGCTCACTTCTCCAAGAGACCTCCACAGTGTCCCTGCTGCCTCACATTTCATTGAAGGCCTGAACTGGCATTTTTTGGGAGCTGAACCTGTTAACTAGGTCAATTTCTCTTTTTGCTTCAGCCCATTATCTCTGCTTTTAAAGTTCACCTGGCTCTTTAAGCTGATTATTACTTCAACCTTGTAATAAATCTTGCAGATCTGTGATTTCTCCAGATTGCAGTATTTTAATTCCTACTTCCAATCCACAAATATGGATGTTGGTGCTTGATACTTAGGCAGAAATAGTGTACTGCTAACTTCCTCTCATTGTTTTATTCATCACAGTCAAAAGTCTCCTGAGATTACCTAGCCACTAGAAAGTCTGCACATGGCTCTTCTTTCTACTTAAATGGATTACCATTTTACTTACAGACTATTGTAAAGCCATTTTTCTCACACTCTCTCCCTAAATGTATGATATTTGCACAATTAGTATCTTCTGTTTTAGGAATTATTTTGGGGGGTACATACCTGGTAGTATTCAGAGTATGCTCTTGACTCTGTATTCTGGGGTGGGCTCAGGGAATTAGATGTGGTATCAAGGATTGAACCAGGACCAGAGACATGAAAGGGAAGTACCTTAACCCCTACAATATCTCTCCAGCCCATAAATGCATAATATCTTCTTTGATTAAAAATATGTTACATGTTCTAAACTCATAGTCATTACACATGTAAATCTAAGAGTCATCATACCCCAGTAATATATACTCTGATAAAATAGGATAGTATAATGCAATTTAATAGTCAGGCTGAAATACTCCTAGTAGAGGTGGTGGATTGTATCACATTTAAACATATTCTTTTTTACTCAAAGAGAACATGAACTTCCTTCTCCATACCCAGCTCTCTAGTTCGACCCCCTTCACAGTTGAATCTGGTCCTAACTATATTCTATAATCTATAAACTATAATCCATTATAAGTGGATTCCCCCATGTCAGTCATTTTATCTATTTGTAAATTAATGTTAAAAGTAACCTTTGAGAATTCTTTTCATTTGAAGAATGCTAACATTAATGCTGTATGTGCAATTAAATAATTCCTAAACATCTAAATTCATCATAGTGCCCCTCTTTAGAGGAAGCTGTCTCTGTATCAGTGACCTGAGGCAGCTTCCTGAGTCTGTAAGGTTATTTTGGTCATTAAAGGTTTAATTTCAGAAGGGGAACCTTCTATTGGTTCATTATTACTAAATCAGTTAATAAAGAAATATTCAAAGGTTTGGTGCTCTTAGGATGCTCTAGGTCTAGGATATGTTTACATGTTTAACCACCACATTTATAATTCTAGTAGCAATATTTAGCACATTCATGAGAGATACTGGAGAGATAATACAGTGGGTAGAGTACTTATCTCAAAAAAGGTTGACCCAGATGTAGTCCCAAGCACCTCACATGGTCCCCTAAACCCTTGTAGAAATGATCCCTTAATACAGAGCCAAGAGTAAGTCCTGGACACCTCTGGGTGTAGCTCAAAACAATGTAACAAAAATCATTCTCAAAGGTAAATCTGAAAGTCAGAAGGTTCCAAATTTGTAGGATTTTTCTTCCTCTAGCTTTATAGTACATGAATATGTTTTAAATGGATATATGATGATACTCAAGGTCAAGTGTATCTTAGAGTCTTAAAGAGTTTCTAAGTGAATCACAAATAAAAATGTGTATATAAATAACTTCATGAGGAAATGCAGTGGTTTAAATGGAAGCTGTCTAGAACACTCATGGCCCTAAGAGTTTAGTGAGAAGAAAAGAAATTGAGTGGAGGAGGAGAAAGACATACCGTATGTGTAATGGGAACAGGGGCCAAAGGGATTCAGGTGCATTGTTGATGTTAACGAAGGACATAACTAAGTATCCTAACCAAATCAATGGAGACACTGAAATCAAGAGACCCATCCTTTAACAATCAAACTTTAAAAGGTGCTCTAGCAGCCCCGGGGGTGAGGGAGGAGGATATGGGAGGTAGGACGAAAACGGAGGTGTAGGGAAGACAAATCGGTGATGGGAATCACCCCTGATTTTATGTAAATATGTACCTAAAATACTATTGTCAAAAATATGTAAGCCACTATGATCAAAATAAAAATTATATTAAAAAAAAAGGTGCCTGTTAAGATGGCAGGCTGGGGAAAGTGTTGTGGGGAAAGGTATGAGACACTGGGAACATTGGTAGAGGGAGGTGCTGAAACATTATATGTCTAAAACTTAACTATGAATAGCTTTGTACATCTCAATGTTTAAATAAACACATATTTAATTAAAATGTATATATGTGAGTATTATAATAGTCCTTTTTACAAAGTAAATTCTTGGCACATTATGGATGTTTGGTCAGAAATTGAGAAATGAACTTAAAAAATTTGAAAAAATGATTCCGTAATACTATTTTCTCAGCAAATAACAAAAGAAGGGGGAAAAAGTGAACAACTCAGAAAATCATTATTTTACTTAAAGAAAAATTGGAGGCCACACCAGACAGAGCTCAGGGCTTACTACGAGCTCTGTGCTCAGTGATCAGTCCTAGTCGTGGTCAGGAGAACATATGTGGTTCTGGAGATTGAACCTGGGTTAGACATGCACAAGGAAAGTACCTTACTTGCTGTACTATTGCTCCAATCCCTTTATTTTGCTCTTGTCAACCCAGATAACTTTGTTTATATGTCTACCTATATATACATTACATCAACCTCATTGATAGTTGAATCAGCTTGTGCACATGACTTTAAGAATTTTTGGTAGGAGGCCCAAGTCAGATAAAGAAAACAACTCTATAAGGAGTATTAGACAAAAACCAAGACCTATATTTATTTATTTTTCATTCAGGCTTACCAGAATTGGAATTTTAAGAAATTACATAACTTAGATTACTGACTTGGAATTATAGTTTATGTGAAAATTTTTGCAAGAGACTATGCCATGTTTATGTTATCACTTTGTTATTACTCTGCAGTGTGAAATAGTTTCTTATCAACTACAAAAATCTCTAAATATAAAATACTCTAAATGTTTTAGCCTTATGTATTCAAAAATAAGTAGCATATAACCTTCATATTTATTCTGTATATTGTCTGGATATCATAGTTTACCAAGAATTTCCACATGGTATCTCACTTAGTTCTATGCACACCACTGTAATAAACATAATCCTAACTCATATTTTATTACAGAAATTGAATCCTAGTAACTTAGTGTTTCTAAATAAATGATTACATTAAATTGCAAAAGCAGGTATTTTTTAAACATCAAACCGTATCCTCCTTTTATAATGACATTTTTATCTTTTGTGTATGTGTGTGTGTGTGTGTGTGTGTGTGTGGTTTTTGTGTCACATCTGGCAGCACTCAGGTGTTATTCCTGGCTCTGTGCTCAAAAATTGCCCCTGGCAGGCTCAGGAAACCATATGGGATGCCAGGATTGATCCAGGGTCCATCCTGTGTTGACCATGCTCTGGCCCCTCCCACATTTCTGTCTTTATTTATATCTACCAATTAGTGGTTAAGCAAAAGATCATGATTGAGAGACCGGAGAGATAGCACAGCAGTAGGGCATTTGCCTTGCACATAGCCCACCCTGGACTGACAGTGGTTCAATTCTTGGCATCCCATATGGTCCCCTGAGCCTGTCAGGAGTGATTTCTTTTTTTGAGGGGGCCACACCCATTTGACACTCCGGGGTTACTCCTGGCTATGTGCTGAGCAATCGCTCCTGGCTTGGAGGGATCATATAGGACGCCGGGGGTGAGGGGTCCGTCCTAGGCAAGCACTTGCAAGGCAGACACCTTACTTCTAGCACCACCACTCCGGCCCCTAGGAATGATTTCTGAGCACAGAGCCAAGAGTAACCCCTGAGTGTGCCGGGTGTGACCCAAAAACCAAAACTAAACCAAAACAACAACAACAACAACAACAACAAAAAACCTGATTGCCCTCATTATTTCAACTGATTTCACCCTGATAGTGCATTCTTTATATGTGAAATCCCAAGAAAATAATGCACAAATGTGTTACCCAACTTAGGTCACTGTAGTTTTGTTGCCAGTGAAATAGAGCAGGGTTTTCTTCAATTGACAGAGATTATTTTCTCTCATTTCTCAGCACTGTTCCTATATGTAAGCTTAATAGCTCACTGACAATATAAAAAGTCCCTTTTACATCTAGGAGGACATCATAGATAAATATACATACATTAATATTTTACTTAGATGTCATGAGTCTAGCAGGAAGTGATATGCTCATTCCATTGATATTAAATAGATCAATATACCTTTCGGCTCAGCGAGCATTATTGCACCTTTTCAAGGCAAATTTATGGTGTTATTTCTAATTGTTCATGTATTTTACTCAAGTATAGGAGACCAAGAATAGGTTACATTTTTCCTGCAGCATTGTTCGCCTGGGTGATTTATTTGACAATAGGTCTTTTATATGTACTAAAGGACATTGTTCTCATCTAAGAAAACTCAATCTATAATAGATATTTAAAGACCTGAGGTAAAAATTTATGTGACTAGTATACTAAATGCTTGTAGTTATATATAATATATCCTGCCAGTATTCTTGCATTACAAGTTTAGAATGTATGTACTTTGACTCAGATTACATATTGTATTTATACAAAAACTGGTCTCAAGTGAAAATCTGAGCAAAATTTTGCACATGAACTTTCACATACATATGCACATGTGTGTGTTCTAATGAACACATATTATAGAACCAAAAAAATTACTGGGCCTTTTTGAAAATGGGGTTATAAAAATTCATACTGTGGATGCTAGACACAGTGATTAGTTTGTTTGCCACTCCTACAAAATGGAATTTTGGAGATTTCTTTTTAATTATAACATTTTGTATCCATACATGACCTATATTCTAGAGGTGCAAAAGAGACATCTCTCATCAACGCACTTACTTGACACATGAGAAGAAAAATGACAGTTCCAGTGTCAGCCATGTACTCATTGTCTTTGTATTGACTTTTAAATATCTGGTTAAACTAGTGGCTAGTGCTAACAGACAGAAAGAATATCACAAGAGAGTAACCTCACATTGTTTCCTACATTTATGTTCTCTTCTTGACAAAATTTACCTTGAAAAAAAAATCCTCTTGTGTTATAACATGACAACTAACGTGTATTTTAGTTGTCCTCCTAAATATCCAGAACTGGGTAGTTTTAATTGTGAATGTTCTAGTCCTATATGCTTAACTATTGATGAAAAAGAAGCAACCTGGGGCTTAACAGCTGCTTTATTTGATATCCTGCAGTGTATATATATATATATATATATATATATATATATACTTCAATATATAATGTTAGATATTATATTTAAAATATAAAATATTAAATGTGTATAAAGTGGTTACCAGAGCTTAAAAAATGTATTCTAAATGGTAAAATAAGAGCATTTGTCTATCTACCATTTTTGTATATCTGCCAATAATTTTAGTGAACACAAAAGATTATGTATTTGTTGTTTTTATATCTGCAAAGTTGAACAGTTTTTTCAAATATGCCAGTTTTTTTCCTGATAATGTATGGGCCTCATCAGATCTGATTCTATTGAAGTGTATTACATAGAGAAATAAATAGCCTTTGTGTCTTATATAGGTCTTAGCTATAATGGTTAATGTACAACCTTTCTGAAATATTTATTTTACAAGAAAAATGTTGATACAGTTTAATTATAGCACTCGGGTGAGCAATTTTATAATTTTTAATATTCCTCAATGGTAACATTTCCTTTGTTCTGGGAGAGGAAAATGCTATGATCTTATGTCCCTCGTTTCTGGTGCTTTCAGATTTTATGGGAATGTTGTCTCTTTGAACATAAACTTTTCAATTGGTCTCAAAGAAAAGAATATGACTACAAAAATGTTTTAGTTATTTCTTAATATGAACTTTCCTCTATATTCTGTCAATATTGAGTTTAATATGTCACAGTTTGACCCTTTCCTTATATGAGAGAAAAAAAAATAACTTCTAAGTAGTTTAACATGTCAACTCCTGGGACCGGAGTTATAGTACAGTGGGTAGGGTATTAGCCTTGCATCAACCGCCATTTGATCCCAGAGCTTCATATTGTCCCCTGAACACCTCTATGAGTAACTCCTGAGTGCATATATAGGCATTCACCCCTAAGAATTACCAGGTTGTGGCCCCAAAATAAAAACAAATAAAAATTTAAGATGGCATTTCTCAGCCATGCTTACTACAGAAACTTTCCACATTTCCTTTCCAAAATAACTGTACTATTAAAAGGGTATCTTTTTAAAGCTCCATATTAGTGTGTCTTAGTATTGAAGGCATTATATAAAGCAATATATAAAATATTATAGTATAAAATAGAGCAGTCAATGCAGCTTCTCTATTACAGCATGGACAAAAAATAGAGCATATTTGAGTATACTGTATAGAAAGGGAAATTTCTATTGACATATTGTCAATCATTCTATTAAAATATGCTTCCATGGCTCCACATGCTTAGTTACCCAAGCCTTCTTTAGCAAACTCAACTTTTTAGTAAGTATTTAAGAATGTCAGCTGAATATTGCTTTGATCTGTACCTTCCTTTCTCCCTCTCTGAGTTTGCAGATGTGTAGAATTTATACTGCACTTCAGACACTAAAGGGAGACTAGTGCCCTGGCTTATCTCAGTAGGTTGACAAGAGTGGCAAGGATAGAGAGTGCCTTCACAGTGGGGCTCCTGCAAAAGGCAGGATTCAATTTTCCCCTTCAGCAAAGTTGACTGCAACTAAGTTTTAAATAGGAGAATAATTATAACTGCCCCTGGTCAACAGGGCAGAATAAGACTGTGGGCAAAAATACTGGTTCTTGCTTATTCAGCTCAGACAGATAAGTTGTGATAAGAATGTTCTTTTCAGCAGGCTAGAGAGATCGCTCAGGGGGCTGGCTGGAGTACATGTTTTTCATGCTGGGGACCTGGTTTTGATCCCTAGCACTGCAAGCAGTCTTCAAGAGTAGACAGAGTAACCCCAGAGCACTGAGCCAGGAATAACACCAAGCATGACCCAAAAGCAAACCAAAACAAAAGTAATTTTCCACCGGATAGAGTATTTGTGCACTCAGACACAGAAATACTATTACTTTTAGATACTGTCCTAAAGACTTTATCTTATGCACTAGTTGGAAAAGATTTGCTCTTATGTGAACCATTTTTATGGACACAAATTTTATATATACATGTATATGTTGGAAAAATTTGAATGTACTGCTGTGGATGCAATGATATATATTCTTGATTTGGCTATTACTTTTTAGAAAGTTTGTGAGTACATGCATTTTTATTGGTTTGGTATTGCTTTGGTTAGTTATATAGTATAGTATACACATATGAACAAAGAAAATAAGAGTTAGACTTCAAAGTCTCTTATTTTAAAGGATCATTAATTGAATTCAATCCAATAACTTTTGATAATGTTGAAGCTTTAATAAGGAAGTTGGATCTCAACATGAAGATTTGTTAAGATGCAGCATTTGCTTACCTAATTGATGTATTTCTGAAATATATGAGCACGTTATATGGATTAATTAATTAGAGAACACTTTTTTAATTTATAATTATGTACTAATGTAAACATACATAGCATATACAGTATTGCATAGAACAGCAATTAGTGAGGGTAATATGAAAAAAACTGAAGGGAAGAGATTATTTTCTATGCATTTTGTAGTGAGATTTAGTTCATAAAATAGATCTAGAATTTATGTACTTATATGCATACAATTAAATAATCTAAGCTTCACGTTATTTTCTCTAGATACTTGTTTTTAAATATAATAATTTTATCCATACTATTAATATGTGTTTTTTTATATTGAAGCACTCCATAAATAAAACTCATTTCATGATCATCAGTCTGTTTTGAAATTAGTCCATTTATTTTTTAAATTTTAGTTGCTGGAGCAGAAGTACAGTGGGTAGAGTATTTAACTTGAAATGTGGCTGACCCTGATTTGATCTCTGGCACTCTATACGGTCCCCCAAGCCTGCCGGCATGATCTGGAGCACAGAGAGCCAGATGTAAGCCCTGAGTACTGCTGGGTATTGCCCAAAGATCAAAATAAGAATTTTTCTTTTTCATTTAAAATTTACACATTTGGAAATTGAGCGATAGCACAGCAGTAGGGCATTTGCCTTGCACATGGGTGATCCAGAACGGACCTGGTTTTGATCCCTGGTGTCGCATATGATCCCCTGAGCCAGGAGCGATTTCTGAGTGTATAGCCAGAAGTAACCCCGGAACATCACCGGGTGTAGCCCCAAAACCAAAAAAATTAAAAAATAATAAAATTCACACATTTGGGACCGGATCAATAGCACAGTGAGGGAGGGCATTTGCCTTTCATGCAGCTAGCCCAGGTTTGATCCACAGCATCCCATATGGTCCCCTGAGCCTGCCAGGTGCGATTTCTGAGAAATGAACAAACAAACAAATAAATACATAAATAAAATTCACACATTTTTTAAATTTGGGAGATGTGAAACACTTTTTTGGATTGCACCAGAAAAATATATTTTAGGTGCATTTTCATTCTGGAGTCAACTATACCCCATCTGGCATGGACTAAGTTTTCTTGATTAGTCTTCTTTATCTCTTTCTTTGTCTTTCTCTTCTTTCACTTTCATGTGGTCCCCAGAGCCAGGAGCGATTTCTGAGCGAAGAGCCAGAAGTAACCCCTGATTGTCACTGAGCGTGGCCAATAAAAGAAAAAAAAGGAAAATTAATTGGGTATAAAATACAGTGTATAATTTTAAAAATCTGTAATTTTACATTTTAAACTTTCTGCTAATTTTATGTCTAATTCTGATAAATATGACTGCCTTTGATTTTATTTGAAAAACGTGAGCCAGTAACTTCTGATATTTTATCTTATTTTATTACCTGAGAACTTAAAATCCTATCATCTTCATTTCATTGACAATAATTTCAGATAAGAGAGGCCAGAAACATCATGTGAAGGAGTAAAACTGGGGCCTTACATATGGAAGTCCAATGGATTTCCTATTGCAGAACTTTTTCTGAGAGCTTATAAGTTATTTTTTTAATACCACAAAGACAAGATAATAAATAGGGAACTGTAGCCCATGACAGTTAAATATGTAAAGTAATTTATTATGTTTGTTTGAGATAAATAGCTGAAGAACAGTTATAAAAAATTTCCATTTATACAAGTATGTATATGCTTCTTACCAGTCACTATTCTTACTGAGACCTGGGTGAATAGGAATTAATGAATGCTTCTTTCAGAAAGGAGCAATCACTTATCTGTGTAAAATGAGCTGGATTGTATCAAGCATGGTTTCTGAGACATCTCTCTTGACAGTGACAAGTCCCCAAATTTCAGGCTTTCTAGAAAACATCTTGACTGAAAGTCATGTTTCCAAAGTACTCATTAATGTGCCTTTTTAAGTGATTTTTAATTTCTTTTCTACTCTTGTTGAATGTGTTGCCAAAAAAGAAAACTCACTTGATGCTCCTTTTCTGTTTCAGTTCAAATATGCTAGAATTTAGGATGATGGAAAATGGAATAAGCCAGATTAAGTAATATATAAAAAAAAATTAAACCTCTCTTAAGTTAATATTTCTTAGTGTAGTGTTATTATTTTTAATATTTTTAATTTAATTTAATTTTTTAAAGTATCTTTATTTAAGCACCATGATTACAAATATTATTTTTAATACTACTAATTTCTAGAATGGTTAATTTTAAACAAAGGTATAAAATTCTGCTATAGGACATGGAGAGATAGCACAGCGGCGTTTGCCTTGCAAGCAGCTGATCCAGGACCAAAGGTGGTTGGTTCGAATCCCGGTGTCCCATATGGTCCCCCGTGCCTGCCAGGAGCTATTTCTGAGCAGCCAGCCAGGAGTAACCCTTGAGCACCACCGGGTGTGACCCAAAAACAAACAAACAAAAAAATTGCTATAAAGCTAACTATGGTCTTTGAATTCCATCAATAAGTAGAGAATCGGGCCAGAGAAATAGCATGAAGGTAAGGCGTTTACCTTTCATGCAGAAGCTCATCGGTTCGAATCCAGGCGTCCCATATGGTCCCCCGTGCCTGCCAGGAGCAATTTCTGAGCACGGAGCCAGGAAAAACCCCTGAGCACTGCTGGGTGTGACCCAAAAACCACACACACAAAAATAATAATAATAATAAGTAGAGAATCCCTTTTTCTCTGCTTACTGTATTCTTTTTTTTGGGGGGGGGCACACCCATTTGACGCTTAGGGGTTACTCCTGGCTATGCGCTCAGAAATTGCCCCTGGATATGGGACGCCAGGGGATCGAACCGCTGTCCATCCTATGGTAGCGCTTGCAAGGCAGACACCTTACCTCTAGCGCCACCTTCCAGGCCCCGTGCTTACTGTATTCTTGAAATCCTTTAAATGAACTTCAGGACTTTCTCCATCTTCTTAATATAGCATGTCCATGACTCCTGGTGTAGTGAAGTTCATATCATGAAGTGTTTTGAGATAGCTGATTGTTTAGACTTTTCTTTGCTGTCTTTCATTATTTAGATAAGAGTTAACTCTGATTTTAGTGTCTTTTATATTTTTATAAAAGTAAAAGTAATTCAATAGAATTTTATTTGTTTATTTTTACAAAAGCAAAACTGCACAGTATGTATTTTTCTTATGCTCTCAGACTTGCTATCAATTTATAACCCTTATAACTAAGATTTCAGAATATACTTTTGAATGACAGTATGTTATTATCCAAGAGCTATATTGTCTTAACTATAGTATTAAACTTATTGTGTATTTCATCCTTGTAAAAGCAATTCATTTTCATACCTTTTAATTTAAAATCCATAAGCAGCTCTCTCTAATAAGACAGTAATTTAATGTTCATCACTGAAAAGTCTGTTTAAAACTTTCCAATCTAAAGTGTCACCCATGGATCAATAACATATATATCACATGGGGAAGTTTTTGAAATGTAGACAGACACTCAGAACTCTTCCCTCTACCTATTAAACCAGAAATTGTATTTTGATCAGAAACCACAAGAAAGTTGTGTATATGTTACTTAGATCAGAAAAACACTGAATTTAAATCTAAAAGTAAAACTATATTTAGGTAACATTATCTTGAAATTGATTGTAAATTAGTTAATATATAGTTAACTTTGTTATGGAGAAAAGGCAAACTAAAATATGAATTACTTAAAATATTTATAAATGATAAATATGTGAATATTACATAAAATTTAAGTTTAAAATATTTTATTAGGGGCCAGAGAGATAGTACTGTTTGTAAGGCCTTGCATGTTGCTGACCTGAATCTGATCTCTGGAACCCCAGATGTTCTCCCAAGCCTCTCCAGAAGTGATCCTTTAGTGGTAAACTGGAGTAAGCCCTAAGCATTGCCAGGTATGACTCAAAAATAGTTTCAATAGACAAGAAAAAATTCTAGGAAATATAAGCCAAACAAATGTATACAAGAGCTTGTGTAATTAATATAGGGAAAAGCACCATAACACATAGAGAAATAATTGTAATAGAAAGCCAGAAATTAATCAGTGATACAGATACTCCTCGCTTAATGACCTACCTGTTTAGCGACCGCTTGCACTTATGACTATCTCTTCACCGTTATTTTATTTTATTTTATTTTAAATATCCTTTTTCCATCTGTACACTCTACAGTACAGTACTATGGTTATTGGTGCTTTAGCGTACCTACTTTACTAACTGTATGTTCTGTGACACATTGCAGTACTGTGTGTAAATTACACAACCTATGCAAATTAAAACAAGTGGAAGTTTTCAGTTTGATCTTTCTCGTTATCTTACTTATTCAGAATACTGTATTGTCAAGTACTATGCATATACTGTACTATGTATACAGTACATGCAGTTCCTCACTTAATGACCAATTCACTTAACGACCAAGTGGTTGAAACAGAACTTGGTCATTAAGCGAGGAGTATCTGTACTTATTAACAGTGAGGCTGGTTACTTGTTCACTGATAGGGTTTATCTGTTGTTATTGTTATTGTTTTGTTTTTGTTTTTATTTTGCAATGCTTTCTAAAACACAGGGCCTAATACTACTGAAAAACATTAAAAGAAACACACATACATATACACACAAACCTAGTTGTGACTTGATCCTTTTCACATACTAAGTGGTGGTTTGCTAGAAAGAGAAACCAAGTAGTGATAAGAGGAGGCTAGAAGATCAATTGTGATATAGAAATGATTGACTTATGAGGAGAGAAAATAACTATTAAGGGGCAGGAGAGATAGCACAGCAGTAAGGCATTTGCCTTGCATGCAGCTGATTTGAACAGACAGTGGTTCGAATCCCATATGGTCTCCTGAAGCCAGCCAGGAGAGACTTCTGAGCACAAAGCCCTGTGTGCTGCCGGGTGTGACCCAAAAACCAAAAACCAAAAAGAAGAAAATAACAATTGTAGCACTATTTCCTGTGATATCTCTATAAAAATCTAGATTCATTAAGATGTAAGGGTGCATAAAAATTCTTTACAAAGCAAATCCCTTTTGGCTACCCAGAATTACTTGATTAAATTAGGAGCAATACAAAAGTATAAGTTTCAAAAACTTTAACTTGGTGAGTGAAAAATGACCTTTATTAGAATGATTTTTTTTTCCTGAGACTTCTGAAAATCTCTATGGGTAGAGAATGGAACACCATTGATTAAATTGTTGAATTATCTCTATGGGAAAATAACTGGAAATTCATTCCTTGAGACTTCTAAAATTAGGCTATAGGAAAGGCAGGATGTTTCCTGTGGGAGCTTTCTTCCTTTCTGGTAGAGAACTAGTGATTAATGAGGGTGCTTTTCTTCTGCAATATCTTTGACTATTGCTAATGTTACCATAAACCAATAATTTTCATCTGGTTGGTATTTGCTTAACTTAAAGAATGCTACTTCTTAGAAAATCAGTGGTCATTCATCTTTCCACAGTGTCTGCCACCTTAGCTGTGGTCTTCAGTGATCTTTTTATTTCTCTTACTTTGTTATTTATTAAGAGATCTAATTCATGCATATTAGAAAGGAATTCACTTTTTACACTTTCCTTTGGAAGATAAATAGACAAATCCAATGTTTCTTGATTATTCTTAAATAGTTTTTATTGAGACCAAAGTGAATTACAAGTCTTTCACAGTTATGTTTAAGGTATGTTTCTTGATTTTGTATAGCCATTTGTCAAAAGGATAGAGAAACTCTGAAATCATCACATAGTGCTTATAAGAGGTTTAGTGTTTCTTTTAGTATATGTGCTGCTGAAGTGAGCACTTGTTAGTGATTCTTTTCACCAGAAGGAAAACTCAGTTTATATTTGCCAATGATTTTTGACCCAAGAAATTTTCCCCCAATAATATAGTCTGCTAAAAAGGGAAACCCAAAATCTTCTTCCATTGATCATAAGACAGGTAAAACACAAAATTATTCATTCTTCTCAATTATTGCTTTTCATGATAAAGCCTTCAGATCCACATATATATTTTGTCAGATATATAACTTAATGTAGGTGTTCCTAAGAATACCTTATTAAATACAATTGATTGATAAAAGATACATTTCTTTGTACTATTATGTAGAAAGTCATGCACAACATAAATATTAAGTTGTACTAATTAATTTACTTCAGGTGTTTTACAGTGTGGAATTTTTGTTGATGGCATTTTTTTTAAATTATAGATCAATCGTCTTTATTTGTGGCCTAATACGCATAATTTTTTTAAATCTTTTTAGCTCTAGAAAAAAGGTTTTTTAACTTTCATCTGAATGGTGATCTGCACCTACCCCAAATGCCATTGTGTCCATAATGCAAAGATAATCTTTTTTATATTCTGTTTTAGTGAAAATGTTTCCAACAGATTAACAGTATCTTACCTGTGTGAACAACCATTTCTTCAAGATGAAAACAAAGGGGAAAAAAAATCAGAGGTTGCAAAGTTTCTTTTTCTTTTCTTCTTTTTCGTCTATCTCTACTCCGCCTTTTTTTGCTTCCTTATTAATAAGCCTTGGGAAAAGTTTTATCAAAAAAGAATGTTCCTTTTCTTTCAGAATCATTTTGTGGCTGTCATATTGATTTTCTTTCACGTATTTTCTATTTTCTTACATCATTTGTATTACTACTGCATGTTGGCTGATAACATGACACCAGTCACTATTGACAATTTTGTGACTGTGGTGGGTTGTACCAAGCCTTTTAGGCATGACATTTAACAGAGCTTTCATTTTTTTTAAAAAAAAAAAAAACTAGTCACTGTTTATCCTCAAGTAGATACCCTAAGTCCTCATATTTGTCATTGTCCTTAATTTTTAAATAATGTCATAAATTCTCTTGTGTCCTCGGGTTGTAGAAAAAGAAATTTCTCAGCTGGCTAGCCAAATGCTCAAGTGTTACGCTGCAAGAAATATAAATTACATTAGTGTTTGTGAAAATATATGAAGGGACAATAATAGATATTGTAGGGGAGCTTTGTCCCGTCTCTTACTTCTGTCTTCTCCACTCACCTCATCTCCCTCTGTTTCAGCTAGCTGTGAGGTGGTTGGAACACAGCTGCCATTACCAGCACATGGATGAGCTTCTACAGTATATCCGCTTTGGTTTGATGGACGTGGATACCCTGCACACAGTTGCCCTGACCCACCCCCTGGTTCAGGCCAGTGAGACAGCAACAGCCCTTGTCAACGAGGCCCTGGAATACCACCAGAGTATCTATGCACAGCCCGTTTGGCAGACTCGCAGAACCAAACCACGGTTCCAGTCAGACACTCTGTATATCATTGGTGGGAAGAAGCGTGAGGTGTGTAAAGTGAAGGAACTTCGGTATTTCAATCCTGTCGATCAGGAGAATGCTCTCATAGCTGCCATTGCCAATTGGAGTGAGCTGACCCCTATGCCTGTGGGAAGAAGTCATCACTGTGTGGCTGTCATGGGTGATTTCTTGTTTGTAGCAGGAGGGGAAGCTGAGCACCCCAGTGGCCGGACTTGTGCAGTGAGGACTGCCTGTCGCTATGACCCTCGGAGCA
This sequence comes from Suncus etruscus, assembly GCF_024139225.1. Lineage (NCBI taxonomy): Eukaryota > Metazoa > Chordata > Mammalia > Eulipotyphla > Soricidae > Suncus > Suncus etruscus. The sequence goes on from NC_064851.1 coordinate 66,114,253, forward strand.
ATTCCTGGGCAGAGATAGCGCCCATGAAAAACTGCCGGGAGCATTTCGTACTGGGTGCTATGGATGAATATCTCTATGCAGTTGGGGGCAGAAATGAACTACGCCAAGTTCTACCTACAGTTGAACGATATTGCCCCAAGAAGAACAAGTGGACTTTCGTGCAGTCCTTTGACCGATCCCTTTCATGTCATGCTGGATATGTGGCTGATGGTCTTCTTTGGATTTCAGGTAGATCATGCCTCAAATGTTAAATATATAATGCAAACCAAAAGGGGGGGCACTTTTTATGATAGCATTCATTTAAAAATCTTGCTTTGGTGTTTGTGGCCATAGGTGAGCAATTATACTAAGGACACCAATTGAGCTAAAAAACTTTCATTTGTTGAGCAGCTATTTCATACAGAGCAATGCAGTTGGAAGGAACTGACCTTTCTGTGACTTTCTGTGTAACTGGTGGAGTTAAATATCAATATGGATTATTTGCCTATAATACCTAATAAACCAATTGTTTTGACCTGTGTTTCTCAGCAGGGGGCTCTAGGACCCTCATATAACCTTGGCATATTCCAAGAGGGCCACAGTTGAAAATTGCATAACTAGAGGGCCATGGCAGAAGAATATAGAAGAACAATCAGGGTCAAGGAAGCCCCAGAATGGAAACAAAATCAGGGGAGGGCGTAGTAGGAAAAAGATGGAGAAAAACAGATTTCGACAACTTCTGACATTCAAGGATTCTACTGCACATCATAACTTATCCAGATTCCTTTGTTTTTACTTTGACCTTGGTCTACCTGATATGAGTAATGGCATATGACTTCAAAAAGGGCATATGACTTAAAAACCCAGTAATTCCATTTTGATGTATATAGATAGCAATCTAGCTAAGAGACATACTGTCCATTGATTTGAGGAACTTAAATTATTTACTAAAATAATGATTTCATATAATCTAAATTATCACTGTGCCATTTTTAATATTTTGTTCTTATTTAATCTCTAAATCTTATTGATGGGGTGTTGATTAGTTTAAGTTTTAAAAAATGTTTTTTCTTATATACAATGAACTATAATATAATGAGCCTCATCCTCCCATAACCTAACTTCCAAAATTATCCACTTATTTCACCTATTTAATTCATACACTCACACTCCTTTAACTTCTTGAAGATGCTCTTTTTTCTATATGAAAGGAGAATGTAATGCAGACACTATTGGCTTCACATCATCAAACACTGGTTCCCATCTATTCATGAAGAGACTTACAATGTTCTTTGAAATGTTAGACTAGCAAGGTAGAGAAACATGTACTTTCTGTTAGTTGGAGGATATTTATTTTACAATGTAAAAAGAAATTGTTTAATTTGTATGTGAAGTACAAAGAATAGGGGAAATATACATATATATGTATATATATGTATATATATATACTAAGATTAACTTAGAGGTTTTCATTTAAAGAAGTCACTCAATCTTAAGGGAAGGTATTTCAGCTTCCTAGTCCAGTCTCTAGTTTCACATTGTCACACACACACACCACTCTTAAATTAAATTCATTTGAACTCTGTGCATTTTTCTTTCTGCTGTCCTCAATAACTAGGGAGACAACCATGGTCTCAGTTCCTCTGAATGGTCCCATGATTATCTGCAATTGATTAATTTTTATTAAAGAAGATAGCTCAAGCCAGGGCTTAGGTGTTCAATAATTAATAAATAAAAGTAACATTAAGACTAAACAGGGGATAAATTATTTGGATCCACTGATTGCAAGCCCAGTGTACCACATAAATATTAAATATGAGTGTGCATGTTAAATAAGTAGAGCTCTTTAAATGAAACCTCATTTTTCTGTTGACTTAATTACTTTTCTTCATATTTTTTATTAATTAATAAGATAATCACTAAGATTGTATCCTGTTAACCTTCCTGGAGAACCTTTAGACTTGGCTACAAATAAATCTTTGATACTAGAAGGAACATACCTATACTTAATTTGGACAGCAAAACATGATAGATTTATGAAAATAATGTAATTTATGTTTTCTGCCATTTAGATCCCTTCCATGGACTCATTTAGTTTTCATGTATCATTTATGTACTGCACTCTAAAGTTTGCAATGCATTTAAAATTTGTGTATGAATTTCTCATAAATATTTTAATAAATTTATTTTTCACTATAAAACTAGCTTTTCAAAAATGCTGGAGTTTTCTTAACAAAGTCAAAGGTAGAATGACTTAATACCTTCTTTATCTTTAAGAAAATATACTAGCTCATCTTAGACTTGCTAGTTCTATCATCCTGATATCAACCTGACTTCTCTTTCAATATGGGTCTATGTGTTTTGTTTTCTGTTTTATTAAAATATTGCCTTTTATAGCTCATAGTGCTGCATCACTTTCTTTTTCTCTACTATGAAAGGGAATACATTTTCTTTGTTCTCTTTTGCTGTCTAATGTATGCTGTATGTGTTAACCACACTTAATGAAAACAATCACAATTTTCTCAGGTTTGTTTCTCCCTACAGTATACTTGAGATGAAATACTCACTTTCCTGTGTACAGTACAATACCATTAATTGGAAAGAAGAGGAAATCACCAGTGACATTTCTAATACCTTCAGTTGTCTGCCTCTTTCCTCAGGCCTGGCTTATAATAAATCAATTGTGAATCTAACCATGGATAGGGAGGGGTGACTAGATTTGCTAATGGGTTCCTTAAAAAAAATGAATATGTTTCACTCTATCATTGATTTAGAAGTGTTACTCTTGATTTATTGGAGCAGATGAAAATGTTTGAGGCTATTCCTCATTCTTTACCAAATAGCCAAGTATTTCCAGTTTAATTGATGGAAGTTTGGTTCCTTGGCATCTATCTGGTATATTGCAAGCATTGCCTGAGGTGGAGATAGTAAAGATTATAGAATATGGATTTTAGGGGCTTATTTATAGTTCATGGAACACAGAATGAATGTTTCTTTAGAGGTGAAACATTTTCAATATGCTTAATCCCCCCTCCACCTTTTCTCTTGTTCATTTTGGGGTCGGGTTCCCTTAAAGCCCGCCCATGGTTTAAAAAGTGCCACAAGAGGAGAGAAACTCAGAAAAAATCAGGCTCTATGGCTATGCTTATTGGCATTTCATTTAGAAATGGTTACGTTTCACAGGCCCTGCCAGCATTTGACATTGTGACTCAATTCATAAATTCTTCACACCATTTCTACTTGAAATTCACAACATTAGCATTAAATATTCTCCAATTGTATTTTAGAAGATACATCGTGACAATTTAAGCTATTTTTTGGGAATTATTAAACATTTGTTTTTGTGAGTAAAATTAATCCTAAATTTACCTTTTCTCTTTGGTCAAGTGGCAGCAGAATAATAGAAAGTATAACGTTCATGCTTTAAAACACTAAAACAGGGGTAAATGCTACACACTTACTCAAAAGTAGATTTAGAGGGCTTTTTTCTGCTGGTGATATCTACATCTTTATGCTCTAGTGTGATCACAGATAAATAAAATTACTTCAACAAAACATACTGCCCTCTATGGAGCTGAAAATCAGTTTTTCAGATATTACATTAGTGAAAGAAAAACATTTAAAGTTTCTTGAACTCCCTAGACTATATGTTTATTTCTATCTTAATTAAATGTTAAATGCATATGGCACTTGCATTTCCCAGCATAGCTTTAATATATTCAAACCTAACAAAGGGACCTTGGTTGTCTAGTTTTCATTAATGTTAGATCACTATAAGATCATTAACATTTAAAAAATACTATAACTATCTCTGCTAACATTATTTTACTGGAATCTCAATATAAACAAGGTCTTTGCCTCACAAAGTGTTTGTCTTGCACACAGCCTACCCAGGTTCAATATGGCGCCCCTTTTAATTCCTCTAACCCCATCAAGCATAACTTTTGAACATAGAGCTAAATCAAGGAAGCCTTGATTACAGCAAGATGTGGCCCAATTAAAAACAAGCAAACTGACAATATTGGAAACTGATAGGGCATTAAAAGCAGATTATGCTGGGCTGACATGAAGTGGTAGCCAAACACATACATGTGAGACTGGCTCTATTTCTTACCAAATAGGAGAAGATTCCCAGTATTGCTGTGTTTTCTGGATTAGTATTGGAGCACCAGAGTAGAGGATGACTTGTGTCCTATGTTGGTGAACTGTGAGAGATCAGACTTATTAAACTTAATTTTTTAGGGGGCTCAATAGTATTCAATGTTCACAAGGACCTCCACTTATATATCCTAAATAGGTCATATAGGGTTAGATGACAGTAGTCTTCCAAGGCACAAGGCGGAAAGAATTTCGTTCAAATAAATAAGTAGTTTTACAAAAGTTAGGCACATTAAACCTAACTTAGCCTTAGGTCTGTTGAGTACTTACTACTCACCCATAAGCCCATCTTGTCTTCATGTTTCAGCTTATTGGACCAATCATTTCAGCAATTCTCTTACCCCTGGTAAGCAAGACTATGTTAGATAGTTCTATGGTACATTTTGCCTTGTAAGATGAGTCCTCTGTGAGCCAGTTGACAACAAGGCAGGGTAATAGTATATGTTCAATCTCTGAAGCCCTATTTCAAATACCTACCATTGATGTCTGACTTACTTCTTCATTGGTTATAATTTTCTTTCTTTAGAACATCTTCTTTAAAATCGAAAGAAAAGACCTTGTCTGTATTTCTCAGAGAAAAAAGAAATGGAAAGTTTTCTCACAAAAAGTCTGATGAAGTTCATTAAGAAGGAGTTAGAGTGAGGAGATAGATGAGTAAGAGATAGTATGAAATGGAGCAGGGAAAAAGGTTGGGATAGATTATTGAGGAGAAGACAGTGGAAGGAGAACTAAAGAAGGAGCATGACTAGCTTTGAAAGGAAAAAAAATGGCTAAAAATAAAAAGAATGGGCAGAGGAGGAGATCCAGTCAAAGGAGGAATTTTCTTTTTAAAGAGTGCAGTTAAAGTGCAGTAGGCTGGGCCCGGAGAGATAGCACAGCGGCGTTTGCCTTGCAAGCAGCCGATCCAGGACCAAAGGTGGTTGGTTCAAATCCCGGTGTCCCATATGGTCCCCCGTGCCCGCCAGGAGCTATTGCTGAGCAGACAGCCAGGAGAAACCTCTGAGCACCGCCGGGTGTGGCCCAAAAACCAAAAAAAAAAAAAAAAAGTGCAGTAGGCTTCGCAGTAAAGAACTTGCTTTTGGTTAGACACTGAGTTAGATTTCCATTACTACAATCACAAATTTTTTTCTATCAAATGTATTAAGCACAATTAAAGAGAAGGGAAAGAGAAAATGAACCAAAGGACTATAAGAAGCTTCTAAAGGCTATCACTTAAACCATATTTGAGGTACCAGGGAGAGTAATAAGTCCACCTCTGGTCTTACAATATTGAAAGCATACAGGGGCCTGAATAGGCAAGTGGTCATAAAAAGAGTAAAATAAAACTCTGACAGTATTGTATTGAGATGGAAGCCGAAGATAAATGAACTACTCAATATCTTTAAAAGAACTAAAATGTTTGAAAGAATAAAATAACAAGCATATCACAAACATTGTCCTAAACAATAAACAAAGTTTTCTTGCTAAGCTGATTTCTCCTTCTCTTGAAGCAGCAGTGTTGTTTTTTATTTGAATGTTTTGATTTATTTTTCTTTTTTTCAGGCCACACCCATTTGATGCTCAGGGGTTACTCCTGGCTAAGTGCTTAGAAATTGCCCCTGGGTTGGGGGGACCATATGGGACTCGGGGGATCCAACCGCGGTCCTTCCTTGGCTAGCGCTTGCAAGGCATACACCTTACCTCTAGTGCCACCTCACTGGCCCCAAATGTGTTTTGATTTTTTTAACCCTCACATTATTGCTCAGAAAGTGAAGCTTAAAGAAGTTAAATGCTATTTTGTAGTTATACAGCTAGTATTTGCTAATGTTAAATTTGATCATTGTCTCTGAATTTTGAAAACTTATGTTTCCCATTAAGCCACACAAAATATTTGTTTATAACATCAATAAAATTCTCAAAATACATCCTCACATTATACAAAGACTATCCAAATAACATGACTTAATATTAAAAAGATCCTGAAAATAATCATACCTGGAGATTAGGATCAACCATGAGTTTATTACATGTGCATCTTTCTCAGAAAACAGAGCTGAACTACATGTCTTCCTTTCTGCAATTCTATTGTTCCTTTTATAAAATCAATGGTAATATAAAATTAAAATGCAGAAATAAACTTAAGTGTTTCTGTTTAAGGTGAAATTACTCTAAAACATAATTTAGAATAGTTTAACTTTTTTAAACATAGTACATTATAATATAATACTCTGGTGTCCTTTAATATTAGCAGTTTAAGCAATATTTTAAAATTTGGGGCTGAAACAATAAAACAGTGGATAGGGCATTTGTCTTGCGTGTGGCCAACCTGGGTTTGATCCCCGCATCCGATATGGTCCCAGGAGTCTGCCAGGAGTAACCTCTGAGTACCACTGGGTTTGGCCCAGAAGCAAACAAAAATTGATTTGCTGAATTCCAAAAATCCCTCTCAAAGAAAAAGTTGCCTTTGTTTGGATGATTCATTTGTGTCTGACAAGATGAGATCTCGAAAAAAAGTTTAAAATAAAGAATGAGCTAAAATGTTCTACCTAAGAATATGGGAACAATGTCATTTCTGGTGTTTATTATTAGGCCACACAGATAGGTGCTCAGGACTTACACCAGGCTATGCTTTCCTTGCAGGGCTCAGGACATACCAGGCTCAGCATCTTGAAATGTAATTGGCTTAACCCCTAATATCACCTTAGCCTTTATACATATTATTTCTGAAACTCCCATGAGGAAGGAAAGAGATGAAAACTATATCAGTGAGAATTGAAGACTAACTGAAGATTTGGTGAGGGTTATTTCCCACCCATCCTAGGTGATGTTATCTCCTGGGTGAGAGATAAGAAATCAACAAGCATGTAGCAAAGTCAACCCCTAGAATCAGGCTAAGGTAGTTTTGAGACATAATATTGCCAAGAACATGCAGAAGTCTATAGAGACATGGGCTCAAGTTTCTACATAGTGAGAAATGGGAGTTAGTGTGCATTTTATTGCATCTTTAAAGGGAATATGACATCTGTATTGTAGTAGATTTTATCCTTGATTATGCTGCTTATTTATAAAAGCACAAAGCATATATTTTACATACATAAAGGTCACAAGTGTATGTTTTTCACATCAAGTGGAATTAATATAACATATTTTCAAATACAGCAAACTATAGATATTTTGTGCAACTGAGGACTTTCTTGTTGATGTTGAGTATATTAATTAACCTTTACAGGTCTGGAGCGGTGGTGCAAGCGATAAAGCATCTGCTTTGCACACACTAGCCTAGGATGGACCTTGGTTGGATCCCCCGGCATCCCTCATGGTCCCCAAGTCAGGAATGATTTCTGAGCACATAGCCAGGAGTAACCCCTGAGTGGTACCGGGTGTGGCCAAAAAAAGCAAACAAAGAAAAATTAGCCTTTACATTTGTGTGATTTCCGCAAATTAAACAGAAAGAGTATGGATACTAGTTTTAAATTATTGCCTATTTTAAGTATGCTTCTATGCAAGTTGTTAATTTAATAGAAATATTCTTGGCTTTATTGTTTATTTAGAATTATAAACACACTTGACACAGATTTCAAAAATATGGGCGGTCTAGTACCACATAAGAATAGATCAGAAAGTTTACTTTTGCATTTAGTATAATCTATGGTAATCCTTTTATTGAAGACTAATGTTAGGTTTGGCTCTCTAAAAATGACTAAAATAAACACACCTAGTACTAGATCATCCTTTTGACTATCTGACTGGATTTTAGTCTTTTGCAATTTGCAGTAAGTTCACATTGGAAAAACTTAAGCAAGTAAAGAAGATAAAAGTCTTTGCTATTCATTTAAGTCAACCAATATTTTTTTCTTATTAGAAAAATCATGACAAGAAGTCTATATCAGACTACAAAACTACTCCTTTTATTTGTTAAATAGTCTTTTTACATATTCATCTGGTCAAGTGGGCACACCTGGTTCTGCTCACCTGGTTTTGCACACCTGGCTCTGCACTCAAATATCATGCCTGGTAGAGCTACAGGGACCATATGGGGTATCTGGGATTAAACCCGGGCCAGCCACATGCAAAGCAAGAATCTTACCTATTGTACTATCTCTAGTCTTAGGATAAAAAATGGTCATTTAAAAAATTATTTCATGCATACTCATTCATGGAAATACTAACAAATTTCTGTAAACAAAACACAGCATTGTAGTAAATGATTTTTGTTTTATGAATTGCCTCTAAATCTTTTGTGAATGCACTCTACTTTTTATAGACTGCACAAGAGAAAGATCATTATATGCATTTCCAACCTGGCATCTCTTCCCTAAAATGGGCATGTACACAGTTTTTTGCATCCTGCTCAGTCCTGGAATGGTATGAGCACCACGCACAATAGGTAACAAAGGTTTCCACAGAATACTTGCCAATAAGACTTGATTTCTCAAGAAGTCATTTCTGGTAAATAAAAATTGATAAAACTTCATAAAAAAAACTTTGTAGATCTGCTACACTAGATGTTCCATGAGGTGTTTTCTAAATGCATTCTCATGAGGACTTTTATATACACTGTCTATACAAGCCATTCTTTGTTTTCATGCACAACAAATTCAGGTGTTTATTGAGTTCACAATAATGGAGGTAGACATTGCTCATTTAGAAGTTGCTTGTCATTCTCTGTGTAGTATGTATCCATCCATTCAGCACAGAATTTTGTAAGAATTTTGTACTGAAGAGCTTAAGAAAAATGCTTTGCTCTTGTCTTGACGACAGAAAGCATTTCTCACTATGGTAGCATGGTGGTAACTTTTCATTCTCTCTGGCAATTTTTTAAAGACTTCTATGACTTTGGGGAAACCTGCAGTATATTGTTAAGTCATGGTTCAGAAGTATAAGACATGGTTGTGCATTTTCTATTTTGGCTGTAAAATCTTAACTTTGACTGTGGCACTTCGAGTTAGGAGGACTTTGGCTTTAAAAATGGATGCTGATATGAGATGGCATACTTAATGACAGATGTATCTATAGAAAGCTGTTAAGATGCAGATTATCCCCCCTGGGGTGGGGGAGGGAGATCAAAACTGCCAATCTATAAAATATACTCGATAGAGCAAGGCATGGAATCTATCTTTGCAAGTGCTTTGATTGCAGGGGACAGTATAGCAGCATGTGGCATCATAACCCAGAGCAGACAAATCAGCTTGATGACTTTCAAAGCCAAGAATACTGCTGCAGGCAAGGGTACTCCAGTCTAGGAGAAATTAAAACATATAGAGACTGTTATTAATTCCATATCTATTTTTGTATAGTCAAATCTGTATGCAAATCCTTAGCATCTCATTTCAGCAGATTAATCTAAAAGTGAAGAGTGTTATGTGAAGGGAATGTAATGATAAAGCTCTGCAAATGAGTAGCACTGTGAAAGAAATGTGGGCTGCAAACTTGGATCTTTTCTAATTTATTTGTTTGTGCTGAAAATAAGTGGTTTTTCTTTATATACCTATTTGTGAGTTCCTTCAAAGGAGCAAAGCATTACAACAATTCCTAAGATTTCCTGACATGACAAAAATTAAAACACTAGGTTTCTTTAGACACTCCTGTAGTTAAACCTTCTAGAAGTAACAAACAAATAGCCAAGGACTTATACTTTCAACTAAGAATCCAATATCTTATTTCTAAACATTGTCACAAGAGTGAAATTTCTATGTTATGGTAAGGAATCTAATTACTGAGTGTCAATTAAGAAAAAAGCATAATAAATACATTTATGAAGGTAGTAAATATTAATTCTGTTAAGCACATTAAGATAAATTGCTTGAGAGTAGGGTTGTAATCGCTCCATTCTAGTTCATTGCTATACATTTTATCTATAATTGGCAGAGTTTGAAACATAAAGTAGTTTAAATAGTTTCAAATGGTGTCAAAAATAGATGACTGTGGTAAGTATTAATTCTGTTCTGTATTTCTAAAGTAAATAAAGGAGCCATCAGGGTTTAGAAATATGGTTGGGAGTTTTGATGTCTGTTTCCTATCATTTGGTGAAATGACTATAAGATAAATAGACATTAATATGGTGGTTATGGTCCAAAGCAAAAACACTTGGCAATCATTTTAACCTGAAGAACTTTTAAGTCTCAGTGGATCTGATTATTCTTGTAGAGATATGCTGAGAATTGTACATTCTACTTTTCATCTAATAAGATAAAGAAGATTGGGAGTTAAAAAAACAAGCCACCTTTATATTTATTTTTGCATACATTTTGACTATGGGCCCTTCAGCCTCAGTTCCCTTAACTGTGTTTTCTCTTCCTTTGATTTCATTTTTAAAAAGAGACATTCACTGTGAGATTCAGGGAATTTTTGAGGTGTGAAGCTCACTTCTCTCTATACTTTGTAAGTTTCCTTCATAAGAAAGCTTTAATTGAATTTGAAGATCATTTCAATATTTAAAGAGAATTTTTAAAATGCCTGGGCAAAGTGATAATACAGTACTTGGTTTGCATAAAACCAACTTGGTTTCCATCTCAGTATCACATAAGGCTCCCAAAAGCACCACTAGGAATGATTCCTGAGTACAGAGCCAGGAGTAATCTGTGAACCTTGCCAGGCGTGGCCCCCAAATGAAAACATCGGAACTGCCTTTAATGGGGACCTGTGAGATAGTAAAATATTTTCTTTGATCACTGCTGTAGTAGTTGCAACCCTGGTTCAAATCACAGATAACACATAAGCTGCCCAAAGCACTATTGGGTTTACTTCTGAGTTCACAGCTACAAATAGTTCCTGGGCCCAATCTTCCTGTTTAAAAAAAAAAAAAAAAGCCTAGGTTTAGGAGATAGCCAAGGGCTATAGTGCATGCTAGAGTGCAGAGAAGTCCAAGTTTGATGCTCGCCACTGCCTGGTCTCCCAAACACTAGTGGCCCGCACTGCTCTGAGTCAAAAACAATTTTTTGTTTGTTTGTTTGTTTGTTTGTTTGTGGGTCACACCCAGAAGCGCTCAGTGATTACTCCTGGCTCTAAACTCAGAAATAGTCCTGGCAGGCTCGGGGGACCATATGGGATGCTGGGATTCGAATTACCGTCCTTCTGCATGCAAGGCAAATGCCCCACCTCTATGCTATCTCTCTGGCCCATTCCCCCAATTTTTTTTCTTGAGTCAAAAGCATTTTTCACCAATAACAACCCTGGCGAATTCTGTGAGATTAATAACTATCTCTTCACAGGGGCTAAAAGGATTATAATTGGCACAGACTTGTTCCCTTCCTTGTATGTGTCCATTATTGATTAATTTTTCTGACTGTGTTGAGAATTTTATTCTAATTTTTTTGGATTTTGGTAACTTGACTTCTAACCATAGGGTTGAGGATGAGGTTTTATCAAGATTATTCTAATGGGGAGAGAAACCAGAATGCAGGCTGAAATTAATTCCTGATAGAGGGACAAAAACAATGGATGTTGGAAAATTCTAGGGTGAGCTAATGGGAAAAGCATCGAAGTATTTTGGGGAGAAGGGCAGTATGATATATTGAGCAAATTTAGTTGTCTCTGATGTTTTCCCCTATAATTAGACCTCTTGTGTTTGCTGTTTGATGACAGTCAAAATTATGCTCCTACCTTCCCAAAGAATGGAGATACCAGGGCTCTTGATTATTGGTTATATGTTAATAGATGACTTTGAGGTATTTGAGCTATGTTTCTGGTTGTAAAACCTGCAAAATTATTTACATCTCAAAGAGATAGGGAAAGAACTTATAATTAGTTTTCTAAAGCTTTTCTTCTTCAATAAAAAAGGAAAACCAGGGGGCTAGAATCAAGAGGCCTGTCTAAAGTTTTGTTAAACTGGAGAAAATTTTAAGGCTTTCTTTCACAATATTATATATATATATATTATATATATATACATATATAATGTAATTTGAATAAGGAACTTCTAAAAGTCCTAATTTTAGATCTTTGCTTCAAAAAAAAGCTGCTGCTTTCTGATACTAAAATAGAATGTTTTCATTTGATATCAGCCTCTAGAACATAATGGTCTCCTTACTGGGATAAAATTTTGGAAATACCTATATGAAGTATCTCTAAAAATAAATTTGGGGTTCTAATCTTTTTATTATTTTATTTCATAACATTTCATAACATCTGCTGTTATAGCCTATAGCATTGGCTCTAGATAGTTTTTGCTAAGTAACATCTTTTCTCCGATAATTTTCTTCTACCTTGCTATCAAGGTGTCAGCATTAACACTTAACACTAAGATTAACTGATACTGTAAAATTGTGCATTTAGCTAAGGGTGAGAATTGGAGCTAGAGCAATAATTGCACAGCGAGTAGGGCATTTGCCTTGCACGAGCCCACTGGGTTTGATCCCAAGCATCCCATATGGTCCCCCAACCCTGCCAGGAGTAATCTATTAGTGTAAAGCCAGGACACTGCCAGGTACAAGCCCCCAACCAAATTTTTTCCCATGAAACTACAAAATTATCCAACATTGTGCAGAACTGGTCTATACATACTGTTATCATCGTCATCCACTTCCCGTTCATTGTCCCTCTTGCAAGTCCTGCAGAGCAGCTTGCCAAAACCGGGAGCCTCTTGGCAATCTCAACATCCGTATTTTCTCTTAACTGGAGTGCTTCAGAAATGTTTCTTGAAAATTAAACTGCTTCAACAATGAGCTTCTTAATTATGTCATGGGTTCACCACAAGGGTATACAAACAGATACTCGGCAGTAGCTAATTTTCCTTAAATTGTATCTCATTCTAGGTTGGAATATCCTGTCTCTTATTCATGAAAATCTCTAACACATGTTAATCCATTTCAGGTGGAGTGACTAACACAGCACAATATCAGAACAGACTAATGGTATATGAACCTAACCAGGTAAGAATCATATAAGAAAAGCTCATTACCAATTAAAACGATTTTTAAAAGATTTCCACAGTAATCAGAAAAAATTTTTTTGCCAATTTTTAAATGTATGAATCTTTAATGTGTATAGGCAGGAAAAAAAGCATCTGGATCGACTGCATTCTATTTCTTTTTCTCACAAAAATTTAAGCTAGCTCGATTTTATGCTACATGCAATGTTCAACTATTTCAGAGTTTTTAATAATGTTTCAATAATGAAGATATGTTGAATTAGATTTCTATTGCCTGTTTATATTCAGATACTTCTAAAGGAAGAATGTTTATTATCTTGTTACTATATCATTTTCGAAGTACCCACCTAGCAAGGGAGTATGCACCTAATTTTATTATTCCCAAATAAAATAGCTATTTAAATTAACATAGTCAAATTGTCCTAGAATAGTGTCTAGGAAAAGATCAAAGTAGTAATATCTAAAGAGGCTGTTTATCATCCAGCAAGTAGAACTGGAAACATTTTGATGTCTTTTATTTTTTTCTCATGCACACAATGATTTTTATCCACCTCAAAGGAATATTCTCATTCTTTTCTTCCATTACAATATCAGTTTTTGAGCCAAATATGTAACTTGCCAATTTTCTGATTTGGGTAATGCTAATATTTTTCTGAGACAAAATTTCAAAACTATTTGATTTGTGGGTTTACTTTTATCAGTTAAAGATACTGAAATATTTTTTAAAAAAGATTAACTTTGACAAACTCAACTATCAAAAGTACTTCCAGAATGATTGCAGTTCATTGGTAATCTTTTATATATTAATTTATTTTCTTTTAATTGCTCAATTCTACTTTCAGTAAAGGTAGGTGTCTCTTTGTAAGTGTATTTCCCAATGTCATTAGTGAAGGTAGGTGTTAGAGAGCACATATCTATAACCCAGACGTGTTCAGAGGGTTCATTAAGTGCAGTTGCCTGACTTTGGTGTGCACATGGTTAAAGAGCAAGAAGGTGTTAACATTTCTCAAATGAGTTCTGTTTCATGTTTGTACACACATGCTCTTTTTAAAAATTCTACTGGCATATTGTTTACAGTGGGTCCTGGAAAACATCACATCTGCTTGCATCTTGCTCGGAATCTCAATAACTCTATCATTCAGCCCTGGTGCTTATTTCTCTTCTAGGCCTTTGTGGAGACTCGATAATGCCTGCCATCTGCCACAGAGCACATCGCTACCTGCCAACCGGCAGGCTGGGGTGACCTCTGCTTCCCCACCACTGATTAGTATTCACACGCTAGCTTATTAGGAATGACCCCACCAGGCCTCTCTGTTTCTTTGCCTTTGCAGCGGTTGGTGGCTCACCTGGCAGGCACGGGAGTGAAGGAAGCTAAAGATATAATCAGGGGATGCAGGCGGGCTTTGCAAGCCAGATGGCATCCATAGTCTTATGGCAGGGACCCGACTGCTAATGCAAACATTGATTCCTAATACAATAAAGGGGTTGCCTCATAGAAAATACCTAAGGAAAGTGTCATCAGAGTTTTGAATCAAACCTACTCAAGTGTAATGTATTTCAAATAATTCTTAGCCGCAAGTTTTGACAATTTTTTTTTTTTTTTTGTGTGGTTTTTGGGTCACACCCGGCAGTGCTCAGGGTTTATTCCTGGCTCCATGCTCAGAAATTGCTCCTGGCAGGCACGGGGGACCATATGGGACGCCGGGATTCGAACCGATGACCTTCTGCATGAAAGGCAAACGCCTTACCTCCATGCTATCTCTCCGGCCCCTAAGTTTTGACAAATTTTTTTTAAAGGAGACATTTAAATGCAAGGAAAATCTTACAGCATGCCCAAAAAGGGGAAGCTCAGAAATGCAAGTCTTTGAAAGTATTCAACCACTCCCTTTTTGTTGTTGTTGTTGTTTTGGGGGCCACACCCAGTGACGCTTCTGGATTTCTCCTGGCAATGTGCTCAGAAATCGCTCCTGGCTTGGGAGACCATAGGGGACGCCAGGAGATTGAACCGTGGTCGGTCTGTTTGCTTGCGCTGGCAAGGCAGGCGCCTTACAGCTTGTGCCACTGCACCTGCCCCTTTTCTAGTTGTTTTTTTTTTTTTTTTGGGTGGGGGGAATGTATCCTTCAAGAAATGAGCTAGCAGAGGTCCTGGAGAGATAACACCAAGGTTAGGGCGTTAGCCTTGCATGTTCCTGACCCAGGTTTGATTCCTCAAGGAATCAAATGACCAGGGGCAAGCCTTGAGCACCATCGATTGTGGCCCCTAAACCACAGACAGACACACACACACACACACACACACACAATTAAAAATGAGTTATATATGCTTTAATAGGACAGTATTTTTATGGAACTTTTTTTGCTTCTCTCTACAGCTTTGTGAACTTGTGAAACTTTGTTTATTCAAAATATCATGATTTTCTGGTTAAAATCCAAAGTGTTCTTGGCAAAAATGAATCTGGATTCTTGTACATTAGCATTTATGTTGAGAGGAAACAGTGAAATTTACTTGTACATTACTTAGTTGATACTTGAAAATTAAGTTATATTTGATTTACAGATTTTATATTTTGTTAATTTATAACCTTATTTTAAGAAGATTTTCCCCATTTTTTGTTTTTCACTATTAAGTCACTAGCACCAAATATCAAGAATTTCTCTAAAATAATTATATAAAAGTCTTCTATCAAGAAAAAGAAGGATATGCCTAGAAATATCTTTTTCCAATTTGGCAGAAGCTGTGATTGTAAATATGTTAAAATATGTCGTACAAAGGGAAAAGAAGAATTTGTTGCTGTATAAAATCTTAGCTCTTGAGAGATTAAATCTTGATCTCTGATACTTAATTTTGGAAAAAAAACAGTATAGATGCCCTCAGACTATATTTAGCAAGGAGCCTCGGTGAGTTAGTGATTATTATCACTGTTTTTAATGAATCTATTTATTGGACACTTGTTAAGGGCCTGGCAATATGGTTTATAATTTTTATTTTGCAGAAGAATTCTGTAAAGTTTCAGTTTACACAAGAAGCTAAGTAAGGGGGTGGAGAGATAGTACAATGGGTAGGGTGCTTACTTTGTACACAGACAACTTGTCTTCAGACCCTAGTATTCTATATTGTCCCCCCACCCCCAAACACTACCAGGAGTGATCCCTGAGCAGAGTTAGTGTGGCCTACAAAATGAAACAGAAAAGGAAGCTAAGTGAATTACATGTTAAAGGTCACATATAAGTTATAAACACTGGTTTCTGGATCCAGAGTATGCTATATTTTATGTCACCATACCTGGTATAGTTAATTGTACACAGCAACTCCTGAAATTTTTCCCAAGTAAATTTTCATTTGGATGATAAAGACATTATGAAAATACTGACACCCTCATTGGTTGCTTTTATAATATGTAAGATGTTTACTAAAATACAACTCAAGCAGGAATAAATACATTATGTAAGTCATAAAATAGAGTTTAAATGCATGGTTCTTCTGCCATCATTGCAGATTAAACTACAAAGCCATAGACTTCAAATTATACAAACAAATACAAATAGAATGTGGCAAACATTGGGTTCCTCTGAACCAGTGGTTCTCAAATAGTTGGGCGCACCCACTGTAAAGTGGGCCGCGTTTGACCTCGGGAAACACTGTCATAACAAGCTAAGCCCCAAGTTTATATCGCTGTATGTCTCTGGAGCTGAGAGTTGCTGTGTCCTGCTTCAAACCCGCTTCAAAAAGCTATGCATTGCAAAACGTGCTCATTGTACTCATTAATCCAGACATTAACTCTGATTAAAAAATTAGCTCAAATTATTTTATTTATTTTTGTTTCGCAGGTTAAAGTTTTTTTTTTTAATAAAGATACTATTTACAGTTGCGCGGGGGCGGGGGGGTAAGAACAATGTTTTCTTCTTCCTAGGAGGGCATGACAGAAAATAATTGAGAAGCACTGCCCTGAACTAAGGAGGCACTGTCATGATGGTCTTGTATTAACAGAATTTACCTAAATTCCTTTTCTCCCCTTTTTTTCTTTTTTTAGAATAAGTGGATAAGCCGCAGCCCCATGCTTCAGAGAAGGGTCTATCATTCCATGGCTGCTGTCCAAAGGAAGCTTTATGTTCTTGGAGGAAATGACCTGGATTACAATAATGATCGAATCCTGGTGCGGCATATAGATTCTTACAATATAGACACTGACCAGTGGACACGTTGTAATTTCAACCTGTTGACTGGCAAGTACCTTTGATTAAATCAAGAAAAGCAGAGATTCAAAAAAATTGTCAGACTTTATTTTTTAAATATCATTGTGCATCTTTAGAACAATTTACTATTATTAACCAGAAAGCAGAGAGATTTAGCTCACACAATTTGATGATCAGGAGACTTAGCATTTATTTTTCAGGGCCTGTGTGTTTTCAGATGATGAAGAGAGAGACATTTTAGGCAGGAGCAATAGAACAGCAGGTAGGGCATTTGTCTTGCATGTGGCTAACCTAGGTTTTATTCCCCCAATTCCATATGGTTCCCCTGGTAATGCCAGAATCCAGAGCTCAGAGCCAGGAGTAGACCCTAAGGATCACCAGATGTGGCCCCCAAACAAAAATAAGAAAAAAAAGAGTTGTGCCAAATTTATTATTGTCAATCAGTGTTAACATAGGAGCTATTGAATAATGAGGAGAATCATGTACAGTAATAGTTTAGAGAAGTCAGTTAGATTTTTACTTCTAACTACTATGCTCATGTTTTATTTGTCTGAGTTCTAGAGAATGACCTTCAAAGATGTTTCTAACCATTTTCTAAAAGACATAGAACAGTTCTATATAAAAGTATTTGATTACATGTCTGGTTAAACATACCAACCATAGGGCTATGCTAGGTATGGACCACAAGGTAATGAAAGAAATATTAGCAACAAATACCCAATTATTTTCAAGTTGAAAGTTTTCTTCCTTGCCACCTTGCATCGTTCATACCCACAAGTGATCAGATCCCTTCCAGGCTCCTCTACTAATAAGAAAATTACAGCCCAGAGAGATAGCATGGAGGTAAGGCGTTTGCCTTGCATGCAGAAGATCGGTGGTTTGAATCCCGGCATCCCATGTAATCCCCTGAGCCTGCCAGGAGCGATTTCTGAGCATAGAGCCAGGAGTAATCCCTGAGCACTGCCACGTGTGACCCAAAAACCACAAACCAAAAAAAAAAAATTTTACAAACTGAGTGGGGGCTGGGGAGATGAGGATCAACTAGTGCCCCAAAATATTTTAATATTGTAAACGGACAGTCTGTCATTCATAGTGGTGTTGGGGAAGTGTAAAGGCTCCACTGGCCATAATCCAACCCTGGGTGAATGGGTTTGAAGCTGGGGCACCAAGAGGATTAAGAAAATGAGACAGAAGCACAGCAAAGAGGGCCTTGCACGTAGTCAATCCCGGTTCGATCCCCATCGTTCCATAAAGTCCCCCAAGCATTGCCAGGAATGGAGCTTGAATGTAGACCCAGGAGAGACTTCTGGGCACTACCAAGAGCGAGCGCCCCAAAAACATGAGGCATAAGAGAGAAAAACATGGGCTTTCAGCATCCAGGATTGAGCACCAACTGTCCTTCCCTGTACAAACTCAAACCATAACTTAGGGCAGAAATAGTTAACAGACAAAAGTACCTATCTCTTGCTAATCAAGCATAAGTGGGTCTTTTACATCTCAAAAGGGATAGATGAAGGGAAAAGGAAACTGGGGCAAATCTCTGTTTTGGGTAAAGCAGGGTGTGAGTTCTGTGTGCTCCTCTACAGAGGAGAAATAGCAACATCACTTACGTGAGTGAGTTGGATGCATATTTCTGAACCTTTCTTGCAAGGATGTTTTTGAGGCCCACTTACTGAGAAATAGTCGTTAATTCTTTTCTTGAGAAGTGGGATACAGTGATCTTTTTCTGTAAAAATACAATAGAAGGAGCCAGAAAGATAATTTAGTATGCTGAGCATGTGATTTGTAGGTAGGAGGTCGAGACTCAATTCCCAGAACCACATGATCCCCCAAAATTGCTAAGAGCCGCATCTGAGCACTGCAGTAGGAGGAACCATTAATGTGTCCAGATGTGGTAACCCCCAGACACAAAATCTCTTGGAATATATAAGTGTGATAAGGAGAAATCAAATTCCTCACTGGCAAATGTGTTAATTTGGACATGCATGGAAATGGAGACCTTTGTTTCTTTTTGTTCAATCTTCTTTACTTTAGGTCAAAATGAATCTGGCGTTGCAGTCCACAATGAGAGAATATATTTAGTTGGTGGATATTCAATTTGGACCAATGAGCCTCTGGCTTGTATACAGGTAAGTGGTGGAAGTTCCTTTTGAAGTTTGCTCAAATTGTTCAATGAAGTTATTTTCTGCAGTGTGGCTACTGAAGAAGGAAATATTTCCACATAGATGGAGTCTTGGTTCTCTTTGTGTAGCTTGTATTAGTAGTATCTTATATCTTAAAAATAATGATATCATATTTAATGCTAGTTAATAACTGAGTGCTACTGCAAGTGAAAGTAAAAGGGTTAATTTTTCTTTATAATAAAATCTAGAAATCCTTCACACTTCTTATTTTCAGGAGTGCCAGATAGCAATGGGCTTTTCATTCCTAGCAGAACTTGTTAGCGTGTTGGTTTACAATTGGTCTGAGAAAATTTTCTGCCTGCCCCAGACTAGGACACCTAATTTTGACTTTTTCATTCAATACATTAGATGATCTATTATTATAAATCTATTATATATCCCTATTAGCTATATATATGAGATATATGATATATAAGATGTACCTATATATCTATTATAAAGTAATCAGACAAAAAGGGAAAAAAGTCATCTATTCAAAAAGAAGTAAAACTATCTACAAATGACATGTAAATAAAAGTCTAAATATCCATAAAATCTATTATTTTATATATACATACATATACACATGGGAGAAAAAGGCAATATATCTTTTGTATTTTATACACATAAATCATAAAGAAATAAAAATAAAACTATAACATCTACAAAGTAATAAATATGCAGGAGTGAATTTGATCCAGGAGGTAAAATGTCTATACATTGAAACTATAACACAGTTATGAAGACCCATAGAAAAACATGCTATAAAACTGTGGTATACTATGTAGTTGCAAAGAATAATGAAATAATATAATTTGCTGCAACATGGATGAAAATGGAAGATATTATGTTACCTGAACTAAGCTAGAAAAATGACACAGGATAAAATCACACAGTTCATTGCAAAGTGGGTGGAACTGGAAAATATCATGTCATATACATAAAATCAGAGGAAGGGCAATGTCATTTATCTGTAGTACATAGAATGACTAGATGCAATATATTGAAGGGAGGAATACCTAGATTACCCTTAACTTCCCAGAGTTAGTGAGGATAGAGAATAAAAGAAATGAATGCGGGAAGTTAGTAGAGGCTGATGAAGGGCCAGAGAGATAGCACAGCGGTAAGGCGTTTGCCTTGCATGCAGAAGGGCGGTGGTTCGAATCCCAGCATCCCATATAGTCCCCCGTGCCTGCCAGGAGCGATTTCTGAGCATAAAGCCAGGAGGAACCCCTGAACGCTGCCGGATGTGACCCAAAAACCAAAAATAAATAAATAAATAAATAAATAAATAAATAAATAAATAAATAAATAAAGAGGCTGATGAAACATTATAATAGGAGGTAGGATGCAAGGACCTTGGGTTTGTTTTTAGTGTAGAAGAGTATTATAGCTATATATCCAAATCACTGAGTCAACAACACTGAGATGAGATCCAAACTACACCAACAAAACTGAGGATGGAACCATAGTACAAGTGGGTAGTATACTCGTCTTGCAAGTAGCTGACTCAGGTTTCATTGCCAGCATTCCACATAATCCCTATGTGTAGTGCAGAAATAATAGATCCGAGCCCAGAGCCAGGAGTGAGCTCTGTGGACAGCTGGGTGTGTTCATAAAGCAAAGCAAAGCAAAGCAACACATACACACACACACATACACACAAAATCAGAACCCCCCCAAAAGTTAAAAACCCCAAATCCTCCCCTAAAAAATAAACCACAACAATCAGCCTTAAAATGTACCTCCTGAAAATATATGTCTAAAATTCAATTATGAATAACTTTGTAAATCACAGTGCTTGAATAAAATTTAAAAAATTAATGTTAAAACATAATCCTTATTAAAAATTCATAGAGAAAAAATTCCTAAAAATTCCTAACCACAAAAGTCCCCACAAAGCTAAAGCAACTTTAAGGACAAAACCAAAGGCAATGTACTACCAGGTTCCAAGCTATATGACAAAGTTATAGTGAGCAAAAACAGTATGGTTTTAAGACTGGCATTAAAATAGACACCGAATATTATAGGAGTCTCAGGAGTAAAATCATGTAAAAGAGGTAATTCATTATTGTTTTAATTATTGTTGGCATTAGTGGAATAGGTCTTACCTCTGAGAATAGATAACAAAATAATCCAATGTATTGACTTTTTGAAAACATTCAGCATTATGGATATTTGCGTTCTAATAGCCATTTGATATTCAAAAAAATTTTGCAAATACTATGCTTATTCCCTTGATTGGCTCTCTGATCCTTTAAAGCATAGGTCAATGTAATAGAGGTCTTTATGGATTTGTATTGTTTATAGATAATAGGTAGCATATGCTTTTTCATTTAAAGACATATTAGGAGGCCTTAAAAATAGCTCACAGACCAAGTTAAATATCCAGTATTGTATGGTTCCTGGAAGCTTGCCAGTGACCCCTCAGCACAGAGCCAGAAGTAACCTAAAACAGCATTTGGGTAGCCTTAAAATTTAAAAAAAAAGTTAACTTTTTGCAACTCATCATATGTTTTGTGTTAGTTTAGTTGATAACTAGATAAAGGTCAATCTCAATTGAGATTGTATAATCTCTCTCTTTCTTTTTTAAATTTGTTTTTTTGGTCAGACCCTATGGCACTCCTGCTCTCAGAAATTGCCTCTGGCAGCACAGGGGACCATATTGGATGCCGGGATTCGAACTACCATCCTCTTGGGTTGGCTGAAAGGAAGGCAAACACCCTATTCCTGTGCTATCTCTCCGCCCCCGAGATTGTTTAATCTCAATACTTACCTATGGGTAACTAGATACTTTTGGATTATTATAATTTATATTAATCAATATTTTGATGAGTCTTATTTTGAAAAAAGTCACTAATATATCACAAGTTCAAAAGCAAGTTATTTCTTTACTGTTTTCTATAAAGAATTTCAATAGAGAAGCAAGTAATGGAAAACTGAACTAGCGTGCTTTTTTTGTTTTGTTTGTTTTGGGGACACACCCTTTAATGCTCAGGGGTTACTCCTGGCTCTGAGCTCAGAAATCACTCATGGCTCGGGGACATATAGGACACCATAGAACGAAACCAGGTCCATCCTGGGTCAGTCGTATGCAAGGCAAACACCCCTATCACTGTGCTATTGCTTTGGCCCCTGGACTAGCATTTTTGAGAAAAAAATTCAAATTATACAGAAATTCTCAAGTATAAATCAGCTGGTTGTAAAAATACAGGAAAATTGATGAATAAAATGGAATCCATGCTAAAAAAATCAAAGTTTAAATTGTTTGAGTCATGACTCACAAACTTATAGTATAATCCTTGGATTCTAAGGGCATGATTGACTAACATTATAGAAGGCCACAATTAAAAATTTCAGAGACTAGTCCATTAAGATGCAGTAAAGCCAAAAGGATGTTTTCTCTTGAAAATACCAGCCAATCATCTGTCTCATTAGACTGTCTTCTCTGGACCCTAACAAAAGCTATTTAACTGTCAGGTGTAGGAATTGGTTTCATGAAGCCCATCAGATATTGAGAAAACATATTTTACATTTTCTTTCCTTGACTACTTGAATTCTTATCACTACTTTCCTTTATTACTTGACTTAAAAGCACTATTTTCTATTTTCTTTTCATTCACCACTTGATTTAGCAGAGTCCATTATATGGTCAATCCTAAACAACAGGAAAGTTGAATTGGTTCAAAAATGGAGATTCAGACTTGCTAGTAATAGTACTTATTGAAAATATGAGATTCCTGGATAAGGTGATGGTGATATTTGTTGATGTTCCATGGATGTGTAAATAGAAGCTGGCTTTGGTGTGCATAGATTGAGTGCAGCACATAAGGGGCAGCTGCATAAGTGTGCAAATGATTAGTATATTTCCAGACTGCCTCCACCTCTTTACTTTTTAAAATTCTTTTGGCTGTATAATATATTATCAAGCTCTTTCTCCCAGATGCCTTCTTTATTGCAAATTTACAGGGGAAGTTACTGGAGGGGGAAAAATACAGTGGTTCCCTTTCCATGCTCAAATATGAAACGAATAAAATCTTCTGAAATACTCAGTGTCTGTTGGCCTAAGGAGCCAAGCAAAAGCTTTATGATAACCTCAACTTTTAATTCTTATTCTGGAAACATTCTAAGAGGAGGATATCATGAGTGGTAGGAAATCCTTGCTCTTCCTTAGGTTGCATCTTTTCGCTAAAATATCGGCTCCACTACCTACTAGATATATGCTCTTGAGCAAGTTACTGATCTTCAGTTCTTGAACTGAACTTTTTTCACATTTTTCACATTGCAGAGGACCCAACTTTATACAGCTGAGGTAAATATTGAAAAATATTCACTCTCCATATTTAAATACTAATCAAATTCCATTGAAATTTTAATTTGTCGTAAGTGAGGGCACAATTGTCACACTGATCTTTAAGTTTCTATAGTGAAAGAAACAATAACCAAGGAAAGAAAAATGTGGGAAGACCTATCCTCCCCAAAGTGAAGTATAAATTTGGTACCACACAAATCAGCAAGAGAGCAAAAGAAACATTCTTAGGTTAACAGGTAATGGGCCCATTTTACTTTAGCAGTAATAACAAGTATTCAATAAGCGAACTGCAGCCTAGGGGATGGCAGACTGAAAGTTTTGATTCTAGGTCTTAGTGATGTCCTTATATTAGTACTTGGATTTCCAAATCTGTGAGGATTTCTTTCAACTAAAATAAAAACTTTATAGTAGTTATAGACTTATTTTCTACTCAGGTGACAGACAAAGACAGGTACTCAAGGGCATTAGAATAGGAATAGGGAGAAAGGCCAAAAAGTTGGAATAAATGGTTTGCATACTGAGGCCATACTCTCAATCTCTACACTAAACAGTCCCCCAGCACCACTGAATGTGGCCCTGATGACTCTAAAGCACAACTGGGTTGGCCCCCAATACAAGTGGGCCTGATCCTGGATCTGTTTCTCCCTGTACCCTGACAAAAATGCATCAAACTAAGTCTATGACTGGCATTGTGTAGGGGCCAGACAGGGAGAGTCATACCTACATCAAGGATAAGTGAAGGAAAAGACCAAAGTGATGGAGAATAATGTGGCAATGTCAAAGACAAACCTATCTGGAACAGGCTATTTTTATCCAGTGCACCATGAATGACAACAGCATGTAAGAACACATCTGTATGTGCAAATTGGTTCCAGATCACTTCCACTGCTCATTCAGATCTGCTTCCTTTTGGCTAGATTACATCTATATCCACATCTATCTCTATCCTTCTATTTATTCTATCATCATGGTATACAAGGGAAAATAGGTTTTAAATGAGGTTAGAAAAAGGTCAAATTAAGAGTGATAAAGGTGGTTGGGGCTTGGGAAGTCCCTCGTGGGTTTGATAAATAGAATACATAGACAGTTTTTCTCAAGAGGTTTCCCAGAAATCAGATTATGCCAGGTAATGTGAAGTAACAGCAGGCACAGATGAGACCCTATCCATATAATAAAAAGAACGCCAGCTAAAGGGGTGGGGGTGGGGGAACCAGGGAAAAAAGATTCCAGAACCAAATGAACTGATTTTGAACTTGTGCTAAATAATGTGCTGAACATTGATAGAGGCACCAATTTCAGAAAGCAGCTGAAGAATTCATTTCTTTTCTGGGGCTGAGAGGTGTTCACAAGTGTTGATCAGGTCTGGGGATTGAATCAGGGTTGGCTGCATGTGTGGCATGCATCCTAACCTGTATTATTTCTCCAGCCGCAAAGTTAACACTCTTCATTTTATAAATCAGGCTTGGGGAACCAATACATAAAAACCAGTAACAGTCTAGGGAAGTTTTGTTACACCAGGATAATTTACTTATCTTTTCTTGTAAAGAATAATTATAAATATTCATCTACACACAAGACAAATGTAGAGAACAGGACATATTAGAAACCCAATACTTGTTTCTGGAACTATAACGGAGAAAAATAACAATCCTGAAGGCATGGTTATGATGAAATAACTGGATTCATTGCAGACTCCCTTTAAGTTGTAAACAGCTTTATTTGGCACAAACATCTCTGACATACAGGTGTCTCTTTTTCTGTAGGTATTGGATGTAAGTAGTGAAGGCAAAGAAGAGGTATTTTATGGGCCTACACTCCCATTTGCTTCCAACGGAATAGCAGCGTGTTTCCTTCCAGCTCCGTGTTTCACGTGTCCTAACCTGCAGACTCTTCAAGTGCCTCATCACAGAATTGGCACCATATAAACAACCAATTCTCTGTTAACCATCATGAAGAGGATGCAAAAAGGCCTAATTTTGGGATAATGGGCATGACTCCATGCTCATTATTTCCTGTTTTGTCTTATATTCCGATAAACAGCAAAAAACAAAATTTTCTAAAATACTGTCACTCTTCTCACTGTGTCAATATACAATATGTATGACTTTTAGTATGGTGTAGTTTAGTGCCATCTTTAGTCCATTATTGTTCCATTGTCTTTAAAGAAATCACTGTAGGCATTTTAAAATCGGTGCTGTCTGACAATATGACATTGTTAGCAAGACAGTTATTCACAAGTACTGTCATCAATAATCTTAAAAAATATCTTGAGTATTTAATCACTTATACTATGTAAACATGGCTTGTAATGTTTCTTTTAAAATTTAACATTCTGCAATCCCACTCAGTAGACTCAGATTATAACATAAAATTTTAAATGCCATATTTTATTATGAAGGAAATAAAAACAATAGGATACTGGAACAGCAGTTCAAATATTTTTTTTTTGGGGGGGTCACACCCGGCAGTGCTCAGGGGTTATTCCTGGCTCCGTGCTCAGAAATTGCTCCTGGCAGGCACGGGGGACCATATGGGACGCCGGGATTCGAACCGATGACCTTCTGCATGAAAGGCAAACGCCTTACCTCCATGCTATCTCTCCGGCCCCCAAATATTTTATTTTTAACCATGATTATACCATACCCTTTGGCCAGGAGCTTAACATTATTGCATTTCAGTTTTCAAGCCTTTGAAAGTGGCTAAATGTTGATATCCATATTAAATCAAATGAATGTTGTGAGAATGTAGAAATACTCGCAAGTACTTTTGCCTAAGGAAAAGATATTATAAAGTATTTTATAACTTGTAACTGAGCAGGATGATTCTTTTTTTTTTCAAGTTTAAACATTACTAGATAGAAGGGCCAGAGAGATAGCATAGCGGTAGGGCATTTGCCTTGCATGCAGCCAATCCAGCAGAATGGTGGTTTGAATCCTGTCATCCCATATGGTCCTCCTTACCTGCCAGGAGTGATTTCTGAGCACAGAGCCAGGATTAACCCCTGAGTGCCTCGGGGTGTGATCCAAAAACCAGAAACCAAAAAATAAAATTAAAAGAAAAATTACTAGGCTGACCTTAGTAAATAAATATGCTGTGAAAATGCATGGAAAGACAAACCATTTACTAGAAAAAAGATTCCTAAACTAACCCTAGCCTCAAACTCAATTTAGTGAAAAATAACTTGTTTTGTTGTTTTGGAGTAACCCCTCAGGGCTTACTCCATGTTCTGCACTCTTGGCAGGCTTGGGGGAACAATATGTGGTGCCCGGGATTGAACCCAGGTAGGCAGTGTGAGAAGCAAGTACCCTACCTGCTGTATTATAACCATGGACCCAAGAAATGACATTTTAACACTCTGAAAAATTAGTTGTACTAATTATGGCACCATAAAGTGCTTTGACATAAATTTGAACCTAGATTTGGCAGTTCTAATAAGAGTTTTTCCACTTTGCTAAAGGTTATGTCAATCTTGAGCACTTACGGGATTCTTTTCCACTGCCAAATACATATTTTATTACTAGCCCTTTTTAATAATATATAAGAATTCTTTTTTAGGCTAGGTTTTGGATTTGCTTTGCCTGCAACAAAAGTTAAAAACCAAACAGCTCAATAACATCTGAACATAAATTTAACACTGATAGCTCAATAATAACACTTAAACAGAAATTCAATGTGTTTTCTATCTTATTAGAATTTAAATAATTTTATCTAAACTTTATCCTTTTCCCCTGGCATAACTAAATCTTCCAACTACTTTTAAATTCAGAAGTGAATAAAACTTTTGTATTCCATATACAGAGTTCCCTAACTTCATAATGGCTTTACTATAAAATACTTAAATACAATGCACTTTAAATATAAACATAGACATATATTTGTAAGTATTAATTATGCCAATTAATGGGCAGAAAGACAGGTTATGGGTAAGGAAAAAACATTTTATTTATTGGAAGAGGTTAGGCCACAAATGATTGTGCTCTTGGGGATCATTCCTGAAATGCTCAAGGGACCATGCAGTTCTTGAGATTGAACTTGGTCAGTAGCATGCCAGGCACTTGATTTATCTCTTCTATTTTCTCTCTAATTTCTTTATTATTTTTTAGAAACGTTCAGGAAAAATTATTACTAAAATATTTACCTTTTGCTTTTATGGAAAATGTAGATAAAATATAGAGGTTTTTTCTTCTTTTTTTTATTTAACCAACTTTATTACATACCTGATTGTGTTTGGGTTCCAGTCATGTAAAGAACACCACCCATCACCAGTGCAACATTCCCATCACCAATGTCCCAAATCTCCCTCCTCCCCACCCAACCCCCACCTGTACTCTAGACAGGCTTTCTATTTCCCTCGTACATTCTCATTAGGATAGTTCAAAACGTAGTTATTTCTCTAACTAAACTCATCCGTTTGCGGTGAGCTTCTTGAGGTGAGTTGTATAGAGAAAAGTGACCCTTTTTTGGGGGAGAGTCTTTGGGGCCATACCTGGTAGCGCTCATCCTTGCAGGCCGAGGGACCATATGGATACTGGGGATTGAACCCGGGTCCTCCCTGGGTCATCTGCATGCCAGGCAAATGCCCTATCACTGTGTTATCGCTCTGACCCCAACAAAAGAGACCTTAAAAAATATTTGTACATGGGACTGGAGTGGTGGCGCAAGAAGTAAGGCTTTGCCCGCGTAAGCCTAGTCGGCAACCTTTTTTTCAATTGAGCCAAATAAGCCAAAACCACGATTGAAATTTATTTTGAGAGCCACACAGGGTGCGCACTGACAGAGGCTAGGAGCAGAGTCCTGACTCCTGGAGTGGCCGCCGGGCACACAGAAGAACCACATTAAAAGTATAAAGAGCCACATGTGGTTGGATCTCCTGGCCTCCCATATGGTTCCCCAAGCCAGGAGCGATTTCTGAGTGCATAGTCAGGAGTTACCCCTGACCATCACCGGGTGTGGCCCAAAAACCAAAAATAAAAAAAAATATTGTACACTTCTGAAGTGATATTTAAATATTTAATATTTAATATATTAATATTTAAAATACCTCACCACTTCAGAAAAAATCAAACTGATATTGCAGAAATAATTTGAAGGACCTGAGTTAAATTTATTAAATTTAGGTTTACTAAAATGTTCAATAATTTGACTTCCAATAATTTACCTTATAAAACTATTCAAACTCATTTATAATGCCAAATTCCTCTACAATGCATGAAAAAAAAAACGTTTTAAAAATAAACCTCTTGGATTCAACAAAAAGGCAGTCTAAGATAATTCTGTATTGTTTCTGTGCAGATTTTTAACTATTCATTCAGATCAAATCCCTTCTAAGTGAAATTAGATGTGCTATTCATCAATGCTATAGAACTGATTTAAACTCAGTGTGTGTGTGTGTGTGTGTGTGTGTGCGCGCGCTGTGTGTGTGTGTGTGTGTGTGTGTGTGTGTGTGCGCGCGCGCATGTTCTTTTAGTTTTGGCCCATACAGTGGAGTTTACGGGTTACTCCTGGCTCTGAGCTCAGGAATCACTCTTGGTGGGACTTGAAGACTGTATGAGATGCCAGAGAACAAAGCTGGATTGGCCAGGTGCAAGGCAATTGGCCTGCCTACGGCACTAAAAACTCAGGCCCCTAGAATATTTTAAAGCATTCCATTGTTAGGACAAACATCCTTTACAGTGATAACTAAAGAATGATAGCCAAAGTACAATATTACTTAAATATTACTGCATAAAAAGACTATTCACCATAAATGGGGTGTTCTTTCCCTTGATTTGTCAATAGAAAAACTAATTGAAACTTCCCAAAACTGTTTCCATCTCATAACCTAAGCTGTATTGAAATAATTATGATATATAGTTCCATTTAGGTAAGCCAGCCTACTATCATTCTATATTAATTAATCTTCTAAAAACTTCCCACGTTTCACTAT
The DNA here is from genome assembly GCF_024139225.1 of Suncus etruscus. NCBI lineage: Eukaryota > Metazoa > Chordata > Mammalia > Eulipotyphla > Soricidae > Suncus > Suncus etruscus. The sequence continues at coordinate 66,143,832 of NC_064851.1, forward strand.
TTTCTTTGAAAATGAATACCAGGGGCTGGAGAGATAGTACAGCGGCGTTTGCCTTGCAAGCAGCTGATCCAGAACCTAAGGTGGTTGGTTCGAATCCCGGCGTCCCATATGGTCCCCCTGTGCCTGCCAGGAGCTATTTCTGAGCAGATAGCCAGGAATAATTCCTGAGCACCACCGGGTGTGGCCCAAAAACCAAAAAAAAACCAAAAAAAAAACCAAAAAAAAAATGAATACCATAGATTTCAGCAGAATAATCTTACAACTGGAGGAAAGGGCAACAACAACAAAAAATGTATAAAATAATATGTGTGGCAAAATGCAGTAAGTTTATTTAGATCTTTAGTAATAAATGATTATGGTTATGATTTAGGTTAATTATAAGTATATTTTCATATACTTTCTCCTCAGTTTCACTACACTTTAAATTGCACATATTGTATACCCTTCAAGTAATGCAACAGGTAAAAAATAAACTTTCAATTGTTTTACCACTTAGTATAAATCCTACAGGAATAAGACAGATATTAATACTCCAGATTGTTTTATTTAGAATCTTTATTTTTTATCTTAAGTCTACTCATAAAAAGAAATTGAATTATCAAGGTACAGTATAATTAAATATATAATCATCACATAATTTTTATATACACAAAAAACATTTAAGTGTGTATAAAAATGCCCAGAGCTTTCTAATAGAAAAATTCACTAATTTAATAAAGTGAATAACTATCACATTAAATACTTTATTAAGCAGAAAATGGTCTATCATAATCATTTGGTCCAGTTGATTTTAAGATCTCTTTACCAATGGTTGTCTATGACAACCAAAATATAAATCTTACAATTATGAACAAAAGCTATTTGCACAAGGCAATATTTTGGTAAATGTAAAATTTATGTATAAAAACCCTATCAATTAAAAAGCAGTGGTTTAACATAAGTAACAGCTTTTACTGATGTTTCTAAGATATTTACCACTTATTGCCAGAATATGTATACTATGTTAACATGTAGTTTTAGGGAAAGAATATCTTATAAAGGATTTTCCAAAAAGATTTTGTTTTGGGGCCACAACCAGCAATGTTCAGGGGTTACTCTTGGTTCTACACTAGGGAAAGGAATCACTCTTGGCAGTGTTCGGGGAACCATATGGGATGCTGAGGATCAAACCTGGGTGGGGCACATGCAAGCACAATGCCCTAACACTGTACTAGCCACTTTGATCCCCAAAGGGATGTTCTAGAAAGGTCTTTCTTACCTGCAGAGGCTCAATTTTTTAGGTACCAAACACTATTAATGAGGTGAATTAAAAATAAAAGATGAAAAGATTTGTGAAAGTGCATCAAAACTTATAATTCTGTAAAAATTAAGTAACTTCAAGAATGTGTGATGAAAAGTGACAAGGTAATAATTAATAAAAACAAAAACAGTATAACAACCCACATTTAACTTTAATATAAATGCTCTAAAAGAAAACTTCAAATCAACTCAAGAAATTACACTAAGGCTATCCCTATGTTATAAAAGTTTTAAACTATATGTTTGAAAATAGAATCAATACTAAATTTTGGTTCAGAGGCAATACTTCATGTTTTTTCTCTCATCCATGAAAACCTGATTAAATGTTAAGTTACAATTTAAATCTGAATGTCTATAATAAAGTTCTTTTGACCACTGCGTCCTTTAATAATCATTTTCATTCCATTTGGCATTATTTGGGAGTGTGTGGGAGGCCATACATGGCAATGCTCAGTGATCTCTTCAGGTGTGCTTTGGGTACCATAATGGTGCCAGTGATCCAATCCAGGTACCCTACCCTCTATCTCTGTTCTCCACCTCCCACCCACCCCCATTTTATTTTACACATTTTTTTTTTTTGGTGGTGGAGGAACCCATGTATGATGGTGCTCAGGAATTATACCTGGCAGTACTTGCAAAACCAAATGGGGTGCTGGGAATCAAATATCATTTGGCAATGTGCAAGATACTGTGTATAATCTGTGTCTGGCCCCCAAGAGAAAATTTCGTTTGGAAAACTCATAACCAAAATATATTTTATCTTTCCTTTGTCTTACGGATAGATTACTATATATTATGGCTTTGAAATTGGCAAAATAAGGAGACTTAGATGGGGCGGGGGGGAAATCAGCTAAGATCAAGTTTCATGTTTGAGACAGCTTTGTAATGACAAGGTCATTACTGGTGAGAAGAGATGAGAAGAGGGTGTAATGGCGATTTTGATAGTAATGGAACTGAACTTGGTAGGTGGGTGCAGTGAGTTGCTTAGCACATGTATAACTGTGAAGTTGCACTCCTGAAAAAGTTGCACTCCTGAAACACTGCAGTATTATAAAACAATGGTAAACTAATAAATATTTATAAAAAAAAAACTAACTTAAAACTAGACTTTTAAAAAACTTTTAAACACTCAGACAGTTCTGGGAGGTGGCTTGAGACTTGAAGAACTTAGAAGGCAAAAAGGCTACACTCTGGTGCTTGGGGAACCATGTGGTATCTAGGATTAAATCTGGACAAATACAGCAAGGCATGTGCTCCAGCTCTTTGAGATAATTTCAGACAAACTGGAGGCTTCTAAGTGTAGTCACAAAGAAAAAGTATTTTATTTTTTATAATAATTTCTTAATTTAAGTACCATGGTTACAAACATTTCATAATTGGGTTTCTGTCATAAAACACACACCCTCCTTCACCAGCACACCTTTCCCGCCATTTTTCTCCTTTCCCTGCCCCTGCTTGTCTTTGAGACAGGCATTTTATTTATTTATCATTGTCATCGTAGTTGTCAGTGTAGTTATATCTCTAACTGTACTTACCACTCTTTGTGGTAAGCTTCCTATCATGGGTTGGTGCTACCAAACCTCATCTGTTGTCTCAGGGTATTATTACCATAATTGTCTTTTATTTTTCTTAAATCCCCATGAGTGAGAGACTATTCTGTGTTCATTACCTCTCTTCTTTTGTCTATATCATTCAACATAATAAGTCTCCATATCCATTCATGTACAGGCAAATTTTGTGACTTCATTTTTTTCTAACAGTATTCCATTGTAGATGTACCAGTTTCTTTAGCCACTCATCTGTTGAGCCTCTGGGTTGTTTCCAGATTCTGCCTATTGTAAACAGAGCTGCATGGAACATGCAGAGGGCATGTACTGTGTTTATTTTATTTATTTATTTATTTATTTAGGTTTTTGGGTCACATCCGGCAGTGCTCAGGAGACAATATGGGATGCCGGGATTCGAACCACCATCCTTCTATATCTATGGCAAATGCCTTACCTCTGTGCTATCTCTCCGGACCCTGTACTGTGTTTTTGTGGTCCTAGGCTATATCCTTATTAGAGGTATTGCAGTATTTGGTTTTGTATACGGGAACTCAATCTCCATTTTTTAGGGAATATCCATATTGTTTTCCAGAAAGGCTGGACTAGATGGCATTCCCACCAGCAGTGAAATAGAGTTCCTTTCTCCCCACATCCTAATACCATGCACAAAGGCCAAATCAAAATGGATTAAAGGCCTTGATACCAGACCTGAGACTATAAGGTATACAGAAGAAAATGGAGGCAAAACATTTTATGACACTAAGCCTTAATGCATCTTCAAGGGGGAAACACCACTGTCCAACAAGTGGAAGCCGAGATAAACATCAAACTGAGAAGTTTGATTACATCAGACTGAGAAGCTTCTTCATTTCAAAGGAAACAGAGACCATGGAATGAGAGAAATTATTCACCCAATGCTTATCAGATAAGGGCTAATATCTAAGATATACAAGGTGCTAACAGAATTTACAAGGAAAAAAATTTAACACCACCAAAAATGGGAGAAGAAATGAACAGACATTTCCTCAAAGAAGGAATACACATGGCCAACAGGCACATAAAAAAATATTCCCTGTCACAAATAATCAGGAAGATGCAAATCAAAACAATGAGATATCATCTCATGCCACAGAGACTGGCACACATCATAAAGAACAAGAACAATCGCTAAAAGTAGATTGGCATAAAAGTAGTACTTTATCAGTAATGAAATTAATACTTTGTATTTAATTTACAAAATGAGTAGAAACGAGATGAGATGATAATGACCAGTAAGTAAAAAACAGTCTATATTGGAGGTGATGATGATTAGGAAAAAATTAGCAAAACTGACTGGTGACCAGTTGTAAGGACACAACAATGATGAATCTGAGGTGCTTCTATAGTTTTCAGGCTGACTATATTACTGGTGGTTATCTGGGTAGAAAATAAAGACTGGAGTAGAAACTGATGAGGGTGACTGGACATACTGCCCCAACTTTTCAGGAGCTTCCAACTGGGGACATTTCAAGAGAAATCAACATTATTAGTAGAAGAGTACAAAACTGTATTAGCAGTTAAAATGGAGCAGGTAATGGGATGGGTGACTTACCACTGGGTACAAGAAAGAAAAGTGTAAAATTATTTTCAAAATATAGTATATATAGGAAGGAGAGGTATCACTGAGAAGGGTTTAGAAAAAATATATGTAACTACCATAAACCTGAGAACCAGAAATGAGAACACATATGCAGAATTAGTTCACCAGAAGTATGGTTTGCAAGGGTTGGGAATGCCATGTGATAGAGTACATGACTAATTTATATGAGGCCCTGAGTTTGATTCTCAGCATTGGGAGGTGCCTGAACAGTGCTCTACTTGGGCACTGTAAAGTTGAGATGCACAACAGAATCTTGTATGTATCTGTGGGACACACAGACCTTATTTTTAAGTTATTTTATTAAATAGATTACAATATAAAGGCAGAAGACACAGTTTCAGAGATTATATGATACCTAGGTAAAAAAGAAATTAAGAATTAAGGAAGCAGGTATAATATATTCCATGACTGGGGATAAAAAGACTATAGTAATAATGTTGGGAAGGAACAGTACCAATCTTCAAGCAAAGGAAGTGAGCCACAGTTTTTCTCAGAAAGTGCTTTAGAAACATGTAAATAAAATACAAGACATATATGTATATATAAGCATCTTTACAGACTTACTATTGAGTTTTAATTACAAATTTTACTCAAAACACTTACAGATATAAAATGCATGATTTTTCATACCTTTAAGTTTCATATACAAGATTATCAAAGTTACTTTATTACTTTCCCTCAAAAAATGAAAAAAAATATAGAGACACATCAGTTTTTCAAGACATTACTTTAAATAAACAAAACTTTACTTGCTAAAACTTGCAAAGCAATATATTATTAGTTTAAGAGGCTACCATCAATGAAAATAATCTATACTTGTTTAATAAAATGCTTTAAAAGGATTCATTCATCCAACTTAAAATAATGGCAGTTGATTTTTAAGGGGAAATACACTATTACATAATAACAACAAATACTTTAGGTTCCACAGATTATAATTAGGAGAGGGATAGAAACTATCGCTGATTGCAATGAATTTAATTTTTAAAACCACTTCTTGAGCCAGGAAGACATTTAAAAAAACCTTTATTTAGAACAATAGGTCAATGCTACAGACCATGTCAACAAAACAATAAATTATTTCAGAGTTAGTAAACATGATATCTATGGCAAGACACTGGAAAAAATGGGATAAATCATGTTGGATATATTACTGAAAAAGGAAGAAATCTAAGAGGTAATGTTTCTATTGACAGCACATCAATACAGTCACAACATGAATGTTTCCAAATAGAAGTTAGGTCACCAAATATTTTTATATACATTAGCCACTGACTCTAAGAAAAATGCTAGGTAACAGAAAAAAAAAGTTTTTTCCATAAAGAAATTAAATCGCATAAAAGGTTAAATGATTTGCTCAAGACCATAAACCAAAGCTGAGTTGAGACCTATACTGGTTCCCACCACTAGGACTGATGCTCTTGCTTAACACTCGAAACAAAATGAATGCCAAATAAGAGCCCAACTGATAAAACAGATTTAAGTAAAATGCCGAGTTGAGAGAGAACCCTTTCTAAAGGCAATGAAACTAACTCCCAGAAAAAAAATTTTAAGATGCTAAATTCTAAGAGGCTCTAGCTGAAGGCCAAAAAATAAATAAATGGGATGACCTTTCACACCTCTTCTGTTCCTCTGTAATCTTAAAGATTTCCAGATTACTAATATTATTCTCTTAAGAACTTTGTTCTTCCTCCTTCTGAGATGTCTTTCAATGAAAATCGAAAAAGGATCAAAATGAAAAAACATCTGGCAGCTATTGAAACTAAAGCATAAAAACCTTAAGTTTTTTAAAAGCGCACATATAAAGTCATTTTGCATGTAATCCTTTGACTAAATTCAGTTTCCCTCAGCACAGTAAGTGTGCTTTAAGGATATCTACCATTTATCAATTCATGTGACATATAGAATAAGAGAATATTCTACTAAAAATACTTCCCTTCCAAAAAAAGCAGTAATTTGCAAATGTGTCCTATTAAAACATAGTATGTAGAAAACAAAAACACACAATCACTCACAAGACAGTGTGTGCCTTGAAATCATCACAGTAAAAAGTACACGGGTTGATCTATACAATCTACTACATACATGACCATAAATAACATTCCAGTTAGAAAATTTTATTTTAATTTACTTTAACTAAAATCTCTTGAAAGCAGAATGTATTTTGCCAGGTTCCAAAGCTCCAATAACATAATTAACCCTTATTTCCTTAGCTATCTACTTCATATTTACAGGCAGAAAAAAAAAATCCTAAAAAAGTATTTATCTGATCTTTACATAACTAACTTTAAGTTGAAGTCCAAATGGTACAAATTGGTTTTACAAATTATATTATAATAAAAGGAATAAATCACAATATATATTAGGTATCATCATTTTGCAGCCTCTGTATCTCATCTTGTCCCACTTGTCCTAGTTGCGATAAAAGTTTACAATATGCTTCTCTGTTTAAAAAAATAAAGAAAAAAGATACATTATTACCTTTTTCATTATCTTTTACAAATTGAGCTACCTGAATATGTCCACACATACCATAATTTCTCCCTTTCTTCCTCCACCTCTCTTATTCCTCAACAATCCTTCTAGCATAAATTTGAGTGCTGGTCCTTTCAAAGCAATCTCTTTTGGTTATGTTAGAACAATGACAATACTCATCTTAAGCTAGGCTTTAAGCCTAGAAGAAAAAAGAACCAAACATTTTGGGAGAGGGATATAACCAGTTGTGTTCAGGGTTTACTCCTGGCAGGCTCAGGGAACTATATGGGGGAGGGTGTGCCAGTGATCTAACCTGGGTCAGCAGTATGCAAGGCAAGTACCCTACTGGCTGTACTATCTATCATTCCAGCCTGGGGATTAATAATGGGCTTTAATATCTAATTTTAATCTCAATCCAGTGCCTTGCTGGGTCACTCATTTTACTCACTGGATGCACATGATACGATTGATTTGGTAAATCAAATATTCCTCTAAAGGTAGAAGTTACCACATTGGATTTTATAAAATATAAGACAGTATGGATTTAATCTCTTTGACAATGATGAATATTCAATGTGTTTAGAGAATTACCAAACTGCTAAAATAGTTTTCTACACAAATACAAAAAAAGAGCAATATGTGAGCCAGATCTAGCAACTCTCAGGGATTACTTCTTGTTCTGCACTCAGCAACCACTCCTGGAAGTGCTAAAGGGACCATATGAGATACTGAGGATCAAATCAAGTTTGATTTGCAAGGCAAATACCCTACCTGCTATACTATCACTGTGGCCCCCCAAAAAACAATCTATGAATTGGTGTGCCATACAGAGTCTGAAAAAAATTTTTTTATCCAAACACAATCCAAATTTTCAAAATTGGAAAAATTTCCACATGTAGAATATGTGGTTTTATAAACACATTCTATAACAATGGTCAGAAGAACACATTATCAAATCACATTATCAAACAAACCTTTGTTTAATATTTCTGCCAAGGCCCCATTTCCGTTCTGAATCCTTCAGAGACTGAGTGAGGGTCGAAATCAAGTGGATAACAACCTGCTGGCTCAATGCTGTCACTGTTTCTAAAAGGCTGTAAATCTGATAATCATATTTCATACCATAATCCTGGATGAATTGCCTGAAAGCAAAACAAATTACTTAGATTTACCTCTAGGGCAATTCCTCGGATTGTTATCTATATGGCAATCAAAGTTACAAATGAACATGGGGCATATAATTTCATTTAAGATTATCTTAAGAACAAGGATATAAATGGTCATAGGAAGAACCATTTATTTCATTTGTTTTTTGGGGCCACACTTGGCAAAGCTCAGCTCTATCCTCAAGGATCATATAGGATGCTCGGAATTGAACCTGGGTTGACAGCATACAGGGCAAAGGCCCAGCCCTACCCACTATATCATCACTCTGGCTCCAGTGAGTCCATTTATAACACTTAAAAAAAAGACAATTTTGGGGCCGGGCGGTGGCGCTAAAGGTAAGGTGCCTGCCTTGACTGCGCTAGCCTCGGATGGACCGCGGTTCAATCCCCCGGCGTCCCATATGGTCCCCCAAGCCAGGAGCGACTTCTGAGCGCATAGCCAGGAGTAACCCCTGAGCGTCACCGGGTGTGGCCCAAAAACCAAAAAAAAAAAAAAAGACAATTTTTTTAAGCACAAATGATGACCTGGGAAAAAAGATTATAGGAAGCAGAACAAGGGGAATATAAAATTCTAGGGACTTTCACTTTTCATTTGGGTGGGGGAGGAGGTTAATCACAAGCAGTACCCAAGGGTCCTGGGAAGGTCATTCCCAAAGAAATATCTGCTAACCAGGAAGGGCAGTTCAAACCAGGGGCAAAGACTAATGTGATATGGTGTTGTTTGACTGCCAAGGCCAGCCTGTTCTCCAGTACTTGAAGATCTCCAATGTGGTAGAGGAGGAATGTAGTGTTAGGATCAAACAAGTCTGCATACACCCCTGACTTGCATGTTTTTTCCCATTAGGGACTGATTCAAATCTACTCTGCATGGTGTGGGGAGAGCAGAGATAGCATAGAAGGTAAATAGATCCCTGGTACCTCAGATAGTCCCATGATCCATAGCAGGACTGATCCCTGAACATAGAACCAGGACTAGTGCATAGCATTATTGGGTGTGGCCCCCCCAAAAGAAACAAAAGTATCTACTTTGCTTATCAAAATCTGGGTGGCAAGTGTGCAGAAAGACTAGGAAATAGTAAGTTTGGAACCTAAGTTCGTTTTCAGTTCTTTATCAAGTCTTTTTATTAAAAAAAAGTTATTTCAAAAAAATAAAATGATATTAAAAAAAGAAAAAAAGCAGTTATTTCTATTGTTTTTATATGACATAACCTAACAAGAAATTTTAGATCCATAGATGTCATAAAAATTATATATGCTAATCTGAAAATCTACTTTTTCTCCAATAAAAGTCAGTGAACATAATAAATTAGACATAAAACATGCATGCTTTATTCAATTATTTTTCCTTAGGGATTTATAGTTTTTACAAATACATTATTTTGTTCAAGCAATCACAATTTAAAAAAATACTGGACCAATGTTAAAGATATAATGAGAAAAGAACCACAGAATTAAAAAAATAAATCTAGGGGCCGGAGAGACAGCATGGAGGTAAGGTGTTTGCCTTTCATGCAGAAGGTCATCGGTTCGAATCCCAATGTCCCATATGGTCCCCTGAGCCTGCCAGGAGCAATTCTGAGCATGGAGCCAGGAGTAACCCTTGAGCACTGCCGGGTGTGACCCCCCAAAAAAAACCACCCCAAAAAATAAATCTAAATTACTTATTTGCCAGTGCTAGAGCAAGTTAGAGAGATAGAATAACAAAACTAGAAGGAAGTGTGAGAAAAAAAAACATAAAATTATCACTTAAACAGAAAAAAAGAGTAACAAAAATTTCACGTTGCCATGCTATTCTTGTAAATGAACAACAGATAAAAGCCAATAAAACCTTTTCTAAACAAATAAAATAAAATGAGCTTCTACAGTACTACAGTAAGAAAATCAATTATGTACCACATTGAAAACTAAATAATTTGGTGGCAAATGATGTCCTGTGCATCTACTATTGTCATTGTCTTTCTTTTTGTTTGTTTGTTTGTTTTTTTTAGTTTTGAGCCACAAATGGCAGCGTTCAGAGGTTACTCCTGGCTCTGCACTCAGAAATCATTCCTGGCAGTCTCAGGGGGTGCAGAACCTTGGTCTGCCGAACCCAAGGCAAATGCCCTAGCCCCTATGCTCTCGCTCCAGCCCCATCATTCCTGTTTTCTACTTTCTTCTCTAAAAGACTCATACAAGTCTTTATTTCTAAGTCCTCTGGTAATTTTAAGTCCATTCCCTTAATCTTTCTCCCCAACATTTAATTTTTTAATAAACAACACAATGCAACAAAACTACTGCCAAAAATACAATAACTGAAATACTGTAAACAAGTAATAACACATTATGTTTTGGATAATTAGTTATTTAAAAAACATGCTGGCTGTCAAATGGCTGGTAACAATCTCCTTGCCAGTTGGCATATTTTCCAGTTACCTAAACAGAGAAGTCAGCTGGGTGGCAGGTTCTCCTTCTGACCCCTCTTGGCAGGCTTTTACCATGCACTGCAGGTTCTCTGTGGCCAGCCTTTTAACTAGGAAGAAAAATTACAGCATCACACACATTGCTTCTGGACCATCTGGACTCTTATTTTTATGAATACTCAATTTAGAAAATTTTATTGTTTTCTTAAGGTATGGACATGCTTTTATCATTTTAAAAAATAAAATCATTTTTTTCCTCTAAACTGAAGTTCCAGATTGACCATTTTAAGAAAATATAGATAGCTTAGGTTTACTTTTGAATAAACTTTCATGTGGGAAAAAAATGCACACAAGACAGATCTTCCTCTTAGAAAAGAGTTCATAGTTAAAAATTATGAGTCATTCATTATACTGACAAAAGACAGCCTTTAATAATTCAGCTGATTTACAGATAAGAAAATCAGTTGATTAGAGGATGCTTTATGGCCACATTTGGCTGTGCTCAGCACTTACTTTTGGCTCTTTGCTTAGAGGTCACTCCTAGAAGTGCTTGGGGGACTATATTAGGTGCAGGAAATCAAACAAGGATCAGTCAAATGCAAGGCAAGAAACTTACCCTTATCTTTAGCTCTATCTCTGTGGCCCACCAACAAGATAAATTTCTTGTTGTTTTGGGCCACACACTCCTAGCTCTGCATTCAGGAATTACTTCTGGCAGTACTTGGGGGACCATATGGGATGTCAGAGATGAAGTCTGGGTTGACAAAATGCAAGGCAAGTGCCTTACCCACTATACTATCTTGCTGTCCCACAAAATTGATTTTTAAATTATATCTTTCCCACTAACAGTTTAAGTGTGGCAAATTAGAAGTCAATACTTTACCTATACTTGAGTCACACATATATTTATATATAGATATCATACAAACATATCTGTGATGTCACAAATATATCTGTGTTTAGTTTCAAAGACATTCCATATAAAAATATTTCCTTTGTTCTTTAGTATAGGAGCAACACTGTGCTCTGGCTCAGAGATTACTCCTGGCAGTGTTGGAGGAGACCAGGTAGAATGAAAAATGAACCCAGGTTTGTTAAATGCATGGCAAGCACCATACCCCTGGTTGTACCCTTCCAACCCATAAGAACATTATATCTGTTTTCTTTTAGGTCACACCCAGAGGATGTAAAGCTTTTTAACAAATTTAAACAAAGCCTTTAAAATTGGGCTCCTATATAAAAAAGTGGAAACATATCAATAAATAAAGCAGAAATTTTTGTGCATTACAAATGTTGCTAAAATTTTAGGTTGTTGACACATTAAATATTAAGTACCTGGAAAGACAAAGTGTTTTAAGAATAAAAACATTGCAGATACCAATCCATTATAATAGAAGCTCAAATTAAATGCTGTATACATGTAATACTATGTAAAAGGATGTTTTCCATGGTATAAGAACAATGGGTTGACATGTAACATATTTATAATAACAGCAAAAATTAATGTCATACTTTCACAAAAGATGTTTTTGTAAAATCTGACCCCAGAAGCTGGAGAGTAATACAGGTAGGGTGCTTGCCTTGCATACAATGAGCTGCATTTGACTCTGAGGACTGTCTTCTCACTTTACTGAAAATTACTGAAAAGTGTCGTATGAAGAAGTAATGTTTTAAATTTTCTTTAATTAATTTAATTTTCATAGATCTTTTGCTGTACGGTTTGTTCTTTTTATATCATACTTAAAACCTTATTACTAAACATAAGGTCCTGAAGATTTTCCTATGTATCTGAGTTATAATCTGTAGTATTTCCTAAATTTAATGCAGCAGAGTTCTAATTATCTCCTTTGTACTGTTATTACTAAATATATCAACTTCCATGGTTATTTTTGTGTGTGTGTGTGTGTGTGTGTGAAAGAGAGAACGAGAGAGAGCAAGAGAGGGAGAGAGAGAGAGAGAGAGAGAGACAGAGACAGAGACAGAGACCCTGGGTACCATATACACTGTTCCAGGGATCTTAAATGGTGTCTAGGATAAAACTAGAGCCAGCAGCATGCAAGGCAAGTGTCTAAGCCTCAATACTTTCTGGCTCTAGATTTCTATGGTATAGTCCCCAAATGTCGTATTTATAATATTTTATACAATTATTTAAAAACCAGTTAACAGAATAAATTCAGGGAAATACATTTATACACTGTTCTGCAATTATTCACTGTCAGCTTTTTTTAACCTGTGAATTTGAATCACAACCTGGGGTTACAACTTTCATGCTGAAGAACTTTCTTCTATAAGCTTTGTAAGGTGGGTCTACTAGCAACACTTTATTCTCTTAATTTTTATCTGGGAATGCCTTCATTTCACCTTCCATTCTAAAAGATAGCTTTGCTGAATAAAATTCTTGGTTGACGTTTTTGTTCTGGGGTCATTCTGAATTTTATCCTTGGCCCTCTGGCATTCAGTGAAACTGCTAAGAAGTCAATTGTTAACCTGATCACGGGTTCTTTTCTGAGATGACTTATTTTCCTCTTGTTGCTTTAACAATTTTTACCTTACAGTGGATTTTCAGTATTTTTTAGGGTGTCTGTCGATTTCTTTGAGCTTGTATTATTTGAAATTAGATGATATTCCTGAACATATAGAGTAGTCAATAAACTGGAAATGCCTGTCCTTATGTATTTCAGAAATTTTCAGTTTCTTCTTCTGATTCACTCATTATATAAACAGGCTATGCGTAACAATGTTCCACATTTCATACTGCTATTTATTTTCTTTACTTTTTTGTTTCTCAGACTGCACTGCAATCTAACTTCCAATATTCTCATTCTGCCAATTGAAGTGTACTAATGGAGACACTCTAGTGAATTTTTCAGTTTTACATTTTCCCATTTTATAATTTCTGTATTTTTACAATAACCCTTATTTGATATGACAGTGTCATCATATCTTCCTTTAGCCTGATTTCCTTTGTTTGTTTGATTGTTTTTTAGGTCACACCCAGCAGTGCTCAGGGGTACATATGGGACACGGGGATTCACACCACCGACCTTCTGCATGCAAGGCAAACACCTTACCTCCACGCTATCTCTCAGAACCCAGAACATATTTTCTATGAATATTGGATATTTCTGTGTATGAAATCCAATACCTGATTGCTCTATCAAATTTCTTCTGGTTTTTGGGTCACACCCAGTGATGCTCAGGGATCACTCCTGGCTATGTACTCGGAAATAGCTCCTGGCTTGGGGGACCATATGGGATGCCAGAGGATTGAACCCCAATCCCTCCTAGGCTAGCTCGGGCAAGGCATATGCCTTACTGCTTGCGCCACAGCTCTGGCTCCACTCTATTGAATTTCTATAGCTTGGTTCCTATTCCACAATACATTTATATATATATTTTGGTGATATCTACTCTGGTCCTCCAAGCACACCAGAAGGGATTCCTGAGTAAAGAACCAGCTGAGTATTGCTAGGAGTAGCTTCAAAATAAATAGAAAGACTACAATATAAATAAAAGTATGAAGTCTCTGCCTTTGTTTCTCTTGTATTATAATGTTGGGTTTGCCCAGTTTCCACTTAAAGTCAGTAGTTTTGTTAGAAATTTTTGGGGTCTATATTCCTGAACACAGAGCTGTTAAATTATGGGGCTGAATAGAGAGTATTTTGTCTTCCAGGAGACCAACCTGGATTCAATCTTTGGCATCTCATATGGTCCTCCAAGCACACCAGAAGTGATTCCTGAGTACAGAACCAGTTGAGTATTGCTAGGTGTAATTTCAAAATAAATAGAAAGACTACCACGAACAACAAAAACTAACAACAACAAAAATAGTAAGAAAACCAGAGTTTTCTTAAACCCCAAAGCTGGCTGATACAACATTATTCTTTTTTTTGTTTTGTTTTGTTTTTGAGCTCAGGGGTTACTCTTAGCTCTGCACTCTGAAATTGCTAACTTGGGGGACCATATGGTACTCTGGGGGATCAAACCGAGGGACCATATGGTACGCTGGGGGATTGAACCGTGGTCTGTCCAAGGTCAGCAGTGTACAAGGCAAACGCCCTACCGCTGCGTCACCACTCCAGCTCCATCATTTTGATGTTTTTCTGAGACATAAATTGTTGAACAGGTTGATTTCAACAAAGACAGGCATTTTTAATGTAAAACTTCAAAGGTCAGAGTTTAAGATTAGTTTTGATTTGGATATTCTTTCTAGCTGTTTCAAAAATAGACTCACTAAAGTAGTTGTCCATTACGTACTCTGGTCTAGGTAAAATACCAGAGGAGTGACTCGGGTGCTGTCTACAGAAACAATGATGCTAACAACTTTTGAATGTACACTGTCATTACAGCAGTTAAATACTTCATTGATAGCTGGGCAGCAGCAGCATGAGATTTCCTCTGCTTGCTTCCTTGGCATGGAACCACCAATTCTAAGTGGCAATAAGGTAAACTACTCCAATAGTCTCAGTGGCGGTCACATGCAAGGTCATATCATCCTCTTGATGAGTTGAGGTCAAGCAGGGACATAGTACAGCATTGAGGAAGATGAGTTAGGTAGGTGCTTGAGAAAGAGAAATGCTGATATCCTGACTCTCACACGGTCACAGAAGTTGGGGAAGGTATCCTATGTTCTTGAATATCCTAGTCTAGACTATAATTTCTCTTTTTTGTTTTTGGGTTACACTAGGTGGTACTCATGGATTATTTCTCCAGGGAAATTTCTCATGGCAGGTTTAGGGTACCATATGCGATGCCAGGGATTGAACCCAGGTTGGCCCTATGCAAGGGAAACACCCTACCTGCTGTGCTATTGCTCTAGTCCTCTGATCTATAATTTCTATTTCTACTTGGGAGAACAAATAGAGAGAGTGATTTTTGTCATGCTTTTAGTTGATTTTCTTAAGTAGATGGGTTTTACATTTACTCTTACACTGTTCAGAATATTTCCAGATAATATAATTGTCAAAGGATGTTTATTTCATCAGGCTTTCTGGAGGGCAGATCTTCGGGACATCTCATATTGTCTTGCCAGAGTAAAAATTAAGCTTTCATTACTGAGTGGAAAAATATTTAAATTATTCCTGAGTGAGTTGTTGAATCACTTAACTTTTTCTTTTTCTATAAGAATTTACAAAGTGTCCTTTAAACATTAAGACAATATTTTCTCTGGGTCAAATACACAACTTATGTTTAATATTGTTCCTTCAGCATGTTAAAAGAGAGCAATGCAAAATTAAGGTTCCACAGTTTATATACACTGAACATGTGATATGTTCATTAGGTAATAGCAAGTAGCTAATGGTAGCAAAACCCACCTTCTCACCACTGGTCTCCTCTCAATAAAATGTTCTATAGCTAAAATAAGAGGCATTAATTTGCTTATCTCAATATAACTTTATATTATACAGCACAACAAACTCTCGCTGAAAAACATATGTACAAATTTTCAGTGAGGGCAAAATTTCTAAGAGTCTAAGATCCATCTCTGGATATTCTTCAGTGAAAGGATGCCCTTAACTATGTCAATATAAAATATTTTCTACAAAACAGGGATTGAAAGCAAAGAGGAACATTTTATATATTAAAAGAAATGAGGATCAGGGGCAGAAAAATATATAGATTAAAACAAAATACAAATTAAATATTAAATAAGATATATCAAAGATTTACCCAACCTTCCTAATAATTTGGGCATTGCTCTCAAAATCTTTAGGATATACAGTATGTTCCCAGAGTTAGGAAGAACACTTGAAGTCTTGCATCTAAATTATCACATTATACCCATCCCATCCCCAACATACACACACATACTGTTTACAATAAAAATTCTTTCAGGAGAGATCTTTGGTTGCTAGTTTATATGTACTCAATAAGCATAATGAAATATGTGATTCATGGTGGGATAAAAAAAATTAAAAGCTTCACTGGCAATAAAGCTACTGAGACTCAAAAGTTGTAAGATCAAATGATCTTTACAGGTTTGCTAAAAAACATAAGAATTTAAAAATTTGAAAATCAGTCTTGAGACTGTAGCAGAAATCTGAAGGAATTAAGTGACCACCACTTGGTATTTTAACATGCCCTATTTAATACCAGAATTATATCAAACATGTATATTTGAGAGGATAACAATCTTAATGAAAGGAAGCCCCCTTAAATGAATCATCAATTAAACTAATTAATATTTAATAAATACAATTAATTATTGAATTAGTATTATTCCTTGGTTTTAAATGTCATGTCATTTTTAAACTATTTTATCATACCAACCTCAAGTAATGATTAGAGTTCATTCTTAGTCTTAAATATATACATATTGATGCAAATAGCAATATACTTTTGAAAACTACCAATTTAACTACATGAAAAATAGAACTTTCATAATCTGTGAACAGAAAAGTATTTAAAAAGTAATAAGCAAACTAACCTTGTGGTTCATTGACCAACACCAAATATCTTAAGATTCCAGGAAGGAGTAGTTCAATCTCAGAAACATCTACATTGGTTTCTTTGAAAAGTTGGAGAATAAAGGCCAGTATGGATGCTAAGCGAGGAGGGACAAAGGATCCTTTACCCTCAAAGTAGGATTTCCTAAAAAGAAATATAATTTCATTTATTCCTGATGGTTAAAATTTCATAGAGCAGATTAAAGTGTTCTTTATTGACAAAAATTACTTTACCTAAATTAACAAAAGATGGTTTTTAAAAGTATTGTTAGTTTACCTTATTTGCTTCTAACATGAGTTCAGAAACAAAGATTGGCCGAGCTTTTGTGCTAGAGGAGTTAATATGGATAAGAATAAAATCTAAAACAATCTAGTCTTAAAGTGAACTCAATCAAAACAAAAAATAAAATGTATGTTAATTTGTGACTTTATTTTTAATATTAACTTGATCTCTATTATGTATTCAATTATAAAACATTCTTTTCAATGAAAAATCTGCAAAAAAATAGTCTTTCACACTTATTAAGAAATTTTGGATTGTTTATATCATTCAGAATTTATAAACAGAATTGTTCTAGAATAAGCTTCTGAGTCAAGCTTTACTATTTCTTTCCCTTAAGAAGTAAAAAAAATCGGGCCCGGAGAGATAGCACAGTGGTGTTTGCCTTGCAAGCAGCCGATCCAGGACCAAAGGTGGTTGGTTTGAATCCCGGTATCCCATATGGTCCCCTGTGCCTGCCAGGAGCTACTTCTGAGCAGACAGCCAGGAGTAACCCCTGAGCACTGCCGGGTGTGGCCCAAAAACCAAAAACCAAAAAAAAAAAAAAAAAAAAGTAAAACAATCAAAGAGGTAATGTAGGATTTACTATCTTTCCTCAAAGCAGGACAAATTTCAGTTCAAGAACTCATAAAGATTTATAATCAAGAGATCATAAAGATAATTTATCTGCTTCATTTTTGTTTTTCTACCTCTTAAAACAAGTCTTGGTTCATGATAGGTGTTAGTGGTTTGCTATGCAAACTAAAAAAAATGGGAACCATATTTTTTCTGAATAATGTGAAAAACTGACAAATACATCTAAATCTAAGATAAAAACTCAAGCCAGACAACCTTGTGTATTTGCAAAGCAATAATTATTTATCAAAATAGTACAGAAATCACTCAAAATTATAAAATCTCTTGGGTAAAACCAAGTTTTCATCATTTCTTCTGCAAGCACTAACTTTTTTTTGGGTCATACCCAGTGATACTCAAGGGTTAGTCCTGGCTATGTGTTCAGAAATCACTCCTGGTTTGGGGAACCATATGGGACACTAGGGATCGAACTGAGGTCTGTCCTAGGTTAGAGCATGCAAGGCAAACACCCTACTGCTTGCGCCACTGCTCCAGCCCCAGCAAACACTAACTTCAAAGGAACACTATATAATGAAAGATTCATTCACTCTATGAGGGCATGGGTCTCTTCTATTTATACAGTGATGAATTTTTAATGCCTAGAATAGACATATATCTATGATTTACCAGGCACAAATCTAAGAAATCTGGGAGATGTGCTTTAGCTTAGAGCTTCCACTGTGACTGTTGCCTAAAAGTTCCTGCAAAGTATCT
Organism: Suncus etruscus; assembly: GCF_024139225.1. Classification (NCBI taxonomy): domain Eukaryota; kingdom Metazoa; phylum Chordata; class Mammalia; order Eulipotyphla; family Soricidae; genus Suncus; species Suncus etruscus. The sequence continues at coordinate 66,162,412 of NC_064851.1, forward strand.
ATTAGATTGTATTATTACTGTTTCTTTTTTGTGTGTATAGGGGAGGTGGGTGCCGATATGGCCACACTCAAACAATGCTCAGGGTCTAGTTTCAGTGAGACAGGCTATGTGGTACTGACAATTCAGTGCTTTAGTCCTGCAATTTAATACTGCTTGATCCCAGAGGAGCCAGAGCCTACCATGACCACCACACCCAGCAGTAGTTGTGGGTGGGAAAGGCATACGTGCTAGGGTGGGAAGGATCAAACCTCCAGCTCTTTGAGCTATCTCCCACTACAGTATTTTTCTTATTCAACTTTTCCACTGAACAAGAAAAAGACAATAACATGTATAACAGGTGCTTTGAAAGAAAGAGCACAGAGCACAGAGGAATTCAGAGGAAAATGAGGAAGTGATGGAGTAGAGAAAACTGAAATGAAGAAATGTCTACAGGAGGGAATTTGTTTCTTGATTATTTTTTTAACAAAAAAGAAAAGAATTGCTGTGATTTTGGTTTCAACTAGAAATAACAGGAAAATATTTTTACTGTATTTTAAGTAATATGAGAATCAACTAGATCAGCAGATCATTCATCATCTCTGAGATATTCTACATAGGTTGTAATAAAGTTTAGTCAGTATTCAGCTCAGAGGGATGCATTTTAATGTAGAAAATGGAATGAACAAGATAGGTGTGATATTGGTATAAGTAAAGCATTTTGGAGAGACAGTAGCCACACCAACTAAGGTTTAAGTGACACAATATTATAATATATGTATGGCATTACATACATGTTGCCATATATTTACACATGAGTTATCATATATGTATATCTAATATATTACCATAGTATCTTCAAGTTTAAGACTAGCCATAAAAACAAAGAAAAAAATCATTTCAATGCTGTAGTAACTAGATTTAGTAGGTTGCCAAAAATTCATTTATCAGCTTACTAATAAAATCTATTTATTAGGACTGACTAGACTAGCAACAGAACTTTTTACTTCCTTTTGTCATATTTCAATTCCTCTTTTCACTTTAGTATTTTTTATAAAATATAATTGCTATACCTTATATAGGAAAAAACATAATTGTTATACTTACTTTACATAAAACATAATTCCTGTTTAACCAAAAAAATTTTAGAAGATAATAATTTATCTTTAAAACATAACTGAGAAAAATAATAATTATGTGAGATGCAATTTAAAGATCATTGTCTTGAGCTAGAAATATAGTACAGAGGTAGGGATGCATGTTAACTAGCATGTGGCCAAACCTGGTTTGATCCCTGGTTTTTTCCCCTGAGCACCACTAAGTGTGATCCTTAAGCACAGAGTCAGAATTAAGTCCAGAGCTGGGGTCTGAAAATAAATCAAAATGTGCCCCACACCCCAAAAGTCCTAAATTTCCAATACCCTATAAAGTCACCATTATTTTTCAGATGTGCTGTTACTTTTTTAAAGAGATGAATGAATTATAAATACTGCCGATTTTTATCTTTCAGATGTACCTTATAACTTGAATAATGCATTTCTTTAGAGAAGACGTCAACAGACCAGGGGATGAGTTCTTCAATGCTAACAAAACAGGATGTTGTCCAAGAGCAAAAACATGCGGTGAAGCTGGAAGAAACCGTCCAATATACTGCTCAATGACATTCCCAAGCAATTGATTCAAATAGGCATTCGGATTATGAGACTGACAACACACAATATTCATACCCTGTAGGGGAGAAAAGAAACACAAAAAGGTCAAGTTAAAAATAACTACCCCTATACTATTCCTCCTGTCCTGTGAATGAGAGAGTACTATTTCCCACTGACAAGAGAATATGATTACACAAATATTTCACCGCAGGCTAAAGCTATTTTAGGAATCAGTTCTTACCTCAGTTCTCCATGTCCAGAATTTCCCATTTTAATCACCTGTATTACTAACTAGTTTGAATAATGCCCTGGAATCTTAAGTGTTCCAATTCTTATTCCACAACATCCACTCAAGTATTTTTAGTAAAGCTCCTAAATGATTTTGAAATTTTCATATTGGGCTCTACAGCAACTACCATAATTCAAAGTTTCCAGTTAATGTGCTACTCTTTGCCTTTAAAGTCTCCGATCTAACTTCTTATCTATTTAAGATACTGCAAACAGAATCACCTTTCTAAAAGTAAATATGATGCCACTTCTACTTTTCTGCTCAAAGTCCATCAATATTTACTTTATAAAAATTACATATAAGAAAAAAAAATTACATATAAGGTCTTCCATTATGAAGCTAGAGCCAGTAGTCTCTTATTTAAAATAAAACTGTTTTATTTCATGTCATATTCTTTTTCATAGGTGGTCTAAAGGATAGAACTGGCAGTATTTGGGGTCTCTTGTAGTTCAGTCCTCCAAAGTTACTCCCAATGGTGCTCAATGGACCATTTACTCCAGCTCATCTTTGAGCCCTCTCCTCTAAATCATCATACCATTTTATACAATGATCTCTTTGAAAGGAAGGATACTTCAACTCCTATTCACCACTCTGCTCTTTTACATCTAATACACTCACAGTATCTTCTCTCATCTATCCTCATTCCAGTCTGGCTGTCAAATGGATGAAACCTGTTAGGAATGTGCACGCTACCATAAGTTATGGTCTTCAACAACAGCTCTGTGGGCCAGTACCAGTCTACAGATATAAAAAAGTTGCACATCACTTCTGTATGGTAGTCTCTCTTCTCTATCAATTTTAAGTTTCCCATAGGTGCAGATATTGACCTTTTTCCTCTTATTTGCCTTTTCAGATCCAAACACAAAAGAATGATTAAAACTCACTCGATGAAATGCCATAGAAACACATGCACATTAGTTTTACAATGTATATATTTTCAAACCTGCAGTAGTAGTAGAGTATGTATTTACTAGTACACTTTATAAGCAGTCCCTGCTTACCATACCTGGAGATACAAAGGAAGACTCTTCTGAATTGCAGTCAGCATAAATGAAGGCAGCTCTTTCTCTTGCTGTAACACTGTATGTGGCAATAGTAAACAGTCTATGATCCGGAAGAGTAATTTTTGGGCTTTAGAAGTGGAAAAGATCAGTGCCCAGGATTTAACAAGAATTCCTAACAGAGAAAAAAAGTGACAATTATGATTATCTTCTAACCAGAAAGCTCTATTATTCGACTAAAAATTTTCCATTCAAAGCACATGCAGCCACACTAGAATAGACAACAGGAAGAAGCCTAATTAGTCAAAAGATTCATATCTTGTGGTAATTCATGAAAGAGACAAAGTTTATGTTTCTAGGTTTTAAAAAGTAGCCTAAACCTACGTACCTTTCCAAACAATAGGAATCTCTCTCTTAGACACACACACAACCACACAGAGATTTATTTATTAGTGGACATACAGAAAAGTGACATTAATTCAATCTCTCTCTTTTTGTTCTAGATGTTAGAAAAACACTTTTTGTGTAGTACATGGAATAATACACTTTTTGAATTCACCAGGATTTTTCACAAATTTTTTGGAAGGGGAGTGTGATGGATTACTTTCTGGGGCCACACCCTGTCTTCCTCATGGTTTACTCCTGACTATGTGTTTAGGAGTCACCCCTGGCAGTAGTTGGGGTCTATATAGTGCTGGAAATTGAATTAGGGTTACTACATGCAAGACAAGTCCCTTAACCCCTGCATTATCTCTCTATTCCCCATATTTATTTTCTTCATAACCATATTTCTTTATGCTTTTATTTTGTGTGTTAGTTTAAAGGTTGTTTCAACTCAGGTTGCAACGAGATAGCATGATTATATTTTGTTCTTAAGGGAGGTGGGAAAGATTGGCTATTAACCCTTTGAAACAATAATCTAACCTTCAATCTTCAGTGTTTTTTTAATTAATATATTATCAGTAAATTCAAGTTTTGATTCATAAAGAACAGACTCCTTTACTATCTGAAACTTTAGGTTCCTGTGAGTGAAAACTATTAGATTTAATGATAAGCAAAGTTTGACAAATGAACATATTTTGTTTAATACAGAGTTAAGTATAGCTAAACAATTTCCATTAGTGTATATTATAGCTAGTGAGTTCTTTTACTGAAGAAAATTGAATGATTATTAACTGCTTGTTCAAACACAAGCACATAAGACAAACTTAGTTTATTCCATGCTAGAACACAAAAATGATAACAAAATTTAAAGTCATTTCTACAAAACAGAAAGTTTTAAAATTCAAACTTTGAAGGAAAGAAAACATGCTTTATAGTAGAGCATATTGATGTTATAAAAAAAAAACTAAAGCAATAATCACTTCCAAGACCAACAAACAGCAACATTAATCTTCTGTTCTAAAAGAAAATACAATAATCAATCATTAAGAAACACAATGCTCAGTTAGCAGTATTTTAAATAATGCTGCTTGCTCCTCATTTTTCCAGTAGGTGAAAAATTTGAGACTGACAGCAATATAAAAATTCCAACTCTCACACACATTAATATACCCAAGCAAGGAGCTGCCATTACCACCAATATTTGAACTGATTTATATACCTCTTAGATGTCATACAAGTTTAACATCTAAAAAAGAGTTCAGGACCTAACCAAAAATGTCTCATCTACCCTCTTCAGTGGCAAACACCTTTTACTTAAGGCCTTAATTTTTATAAAATTCATAGTGCACAAAGGATTGTGAATCTGCTTTTTTAAAGTTCTGACAAAGAACATCTGACGACCATGTAATTAAATACACAGAGGGCGGGATTATAGTTCAGAGAAGAACACTGGCTTGGATTTATAGGTAAAATTTCTAGGCAGATTTAAAACCAAAGTGGTTTGGTGAAAAACAAAACACTGTCATTATCTTGGCTAAAACAAGTTATTTATTTAGTTACCAATAAAGCTGAAAAGATAGAAAAAGTAATATAAAAATACTTCTACAACAGCAGCAGCAAAAGAGTCAGACTATGAGAGTCCTTATATACTTTTTTTTGTTTTGTTTTGTTTGCTTTGGGGTCACACCCTGCAGTGCTCAGGGGTTATTCCTGGCTTTTAGCTCAAATCGTTCCTGTAGGCTCGGGGGACCACATGGAAGCTGGGATTCGAACTACTGTCCTGGGTTGGCTGCATTCAAGGCAAATACCCTACCATTGTGCTATCACTCTGGCCCCTTATATACTTACTTTTTGTTCTAGGTTATGGTAAGCCTTTCTTTAAGGGAAAAAGAGGAGTTAGAGAAATGGCTCAACTAGCTGAGTGCATAGTCTGCATGTGGAAAGACTCAGCTTGGATTCTAGGCACCACAGGGTTCCAAAAACAGCTAAGGAATGAACCCCAAGTCCTTGAGCACAACAGGTGTAATTTAGCTGTCCCTAATTTCTCTGAATAAATGGATAATACTCTAGCAATATACTGATTCTTATACTCTGAGATCTAGACAAAAGGAAAGAATGCTGTCACTAAATAAGAAGGAAAATGGGGAACATTGGTGTTGGGAAAGTTACAATAGTGAAGGGTGGTGAACATTCGATTGACTGAAACCCAACTACATATAACCATGGTACTTAAATTATTAAAAAGAAAAAAGAAAGCAAGAAGCAACCATATAGCAAAAGAGGCAACCAATTCTTCATAAGGAAAATTCTGCTCCAAGTCTTTATTTCACTAGTTCATGTATGATTACTGTCATTCCTGATAAGGCTATTTGTATTATATAACATATAAAGACATACCTGAATTAGCATGGTCATATTGTAACATATAAAAATTAGAAGCCTAAACAATAAAATACTTACTAATGCTTATTTTACTATGTTCAATTTAAAATATATTCTCACTTTTTAAAAATTAAATGTCTGAACTGCTACTATTGCTTTCCCTACATTCTACATCATCCATATTTACAACATTTCACTTTCCCTTTATCTTTCACAACAAAGATAAAAGGCTTTAGACAGCTCAAATTGAGTTTATTCATATATTCACAAGATCAAAGAAAACAGATAGAAGGTTGTGGCCACTGAGAGAAAAAACAAACCCAAAACAAGAAAAATTAAATTCTTAACAAAAACTTCTAAGAAAATGCTTCTCATCTCCCTTAATATAGTTCCTGTTTTGGTTAGCAACATGATTTTAGTGAACAAAGATATTCAAATTACTGACTTCCCAAAGTACGATGAACTTCGCTATAATAGAACCAGGACAGGAAAAGAATTTTTCATAAATAAGAAAACACAGTATTGTGAGAAACAAGATCTGAAGCATAAATATCTTTAGTGCAGCAATAAATCCTATCCTGACCTCCTTCATACACAACAAACCATAAAAATTGAAAGAAGGTATAGTGTTCAGATGCTTTAAATTTAAACAAGTATAAATAAGCATTTAAAAAAGCCATTTTAGAGGCTAGGGAGATTGTTCAACAAAATAAGAGCACATTTTTACATGAAGGAGACCAATGTTCAATTCAAGGCACCACGTAGCAAAAGCCAAAATAAAAACAAAACATTCATTTATATTGTTCACAGGTATTCACAATGTGAGTGATTCATATCAGACTACTGACAGAAAACTGGGGCTGCCATATTTTTGTATGATCAAAATTAATTTTAGTTTTAATATTAATAGAAGCATAGCAAGGAGTTATAAAAGGAAGTGAGGCAAGGATGAGAAATAATTGAAAGGTGATGTTATTTTAAAAAAGTCTTTCAGGTTGTTTTTTTAATTGCACAAAAAATAGTGATTTAGCTAAAATATTTCCATCTATCATGAATTTTCTAAGTTCAACCTAAGGAAGTTTAATAATGTCAGGAATACATACCCATCACCCAATAAGTCAGCTGCAAACCTGCGCTGGAAGATTTCTTTCCCAAATAAGGTTTTACATATTTTAATATTTCACCAAGATATTCTAAAGACTTTGTGACCATGGCAGATTTATCAGAGAGTGTCTGTAGATTCCCGTAAGTTATACCAACAGCCTATAAATAAAGAAAAACATGATTTAGCTATCCAAAGCTTATACAAGACATTGAAAAATAAATTTATTTCCACACACACTTTCTCTCTCTCAACTTCAATATTACATTTCCAGTAAATATGCAAAACAATTAAAATGCAAGTAAAAATAAAGTCTTGCATTTTACAATTTAGATAGATGTTAAAGAAAAAAATTGAGAAAAAAATCAATCTAACAATAATTATTCAAGGTAGACTAGGCAAAATGTTATTATAAAACAAAATAAATAGATGTTACTGATTGATGTATACAAGAAACTTATTTAAATCAAGATGTCCAAAAGGGAAGATTCATCATATTTCAAATATTCAACTGGAATTTCTAAATTTCCAAATTCTTACTGAAAAGACCTACAAACAAGATGGCAGACAACTTACAATACAGAATGTGGGATGTTGAGACACAAAGCAAGGGATTAAGAAAAGGCTTAAAGGGGCTGGAGAGATAGCATGGAGGTAAGGTGTTTGCCTTGCTTGAAGAAGGTCAGTGGTTCATATCCTGGCATCCCATATGATCCTCCGAGCCTGCCAGGAAAGATTTCTGAGCATAGAGCCAGGAATAACCCCTGAGCACTGCCGGGTGTGACCCCAAAGTAAAAAAAAAAAAAAATACTAAAAGCAACAGATTCTAGAATTTGTCCACAGAACTGAGTCCAAGATGGTTGTAAGATGGGCAGGGAGTGGAGGGAGTAAAGGAGGGTATGAGAAGGCGTGAGGGGTAAAACCTGAGGAAAAGATGGTAGGAAACAGACACTGGTGGAGAGTGTGATGTTGGAAAGTTGTATAAATGACTCCCTATTTTTATGACAGTATTTTAAATCATAATGACTAAAAAAGTTTTTTTTACAAACACATTAAGAAAAGGACAGAAAACTTCAAAACATCGTAAAAAATCTTTATAAACACTCATTTTTGGAGAAAATAATAACTTATCAAGCTCAAGCTCATTAGTAAAGAAAAATTACCTCAAGGAATCGAACAAGAGCTATTTTAGGGTCCTCTGGAATGGGTAAATGCTCAACTTCCACATTTGAAAAAATAGTTCTTACTTCTGAGAGTTTGAATAGCAACCTCGTAAGTTCAGCTAATTGCTGCATATACTCTTCTTCTGTTAAAATAAAATAAAGATACTCATGTGATGTTTGTAACTATAGTGCACTGGAGAAGGAGAAGAAGGAAGTATACAATTATTAATGATATGATTTCCTTTAAATTATGAATATCAGGAACCCCTGTTCCTAGTCTGTAGTCTGAGGGTCTACAGTCTTGAAGCCACACTGATAGCTAGCTTGGTTTACTCGAGCCACAAGAAAACAAAAGGCAGCATTGCAGTGATTTTATATTTAAATATATTGTTTGTAATGAGACATTCTCAATAAACATTATTACTAAAAATATCTATAATGTGTATTGTTATAAAATAGAAAACTGAATTATTTTCTAAGATTTAAAAAATGTACTTATGAATATATTGGTTCTTGAAAATTGCTATAAAATGATTTGATAAAATAAGACAGCAAAATTAATTTGGAGCATTTGTTTTGAAAAATATGGCCTTTAAATATTTTATTAAGTAACCACAACTAAGAGCTAAGAAAAAAATATGTCTACAGAAAATTAGATCTACTCAGGAATATTAAAATTAAACCAAAAAGCAAAATTTTACTCAGTAGCTAACAGTAAAGCAAAATATAGGCAAAACATCTATTAAAAATGAGAGAGAGAATGAATCATAATTAAACATATTTCTTTTTGGGTTTCCCTATTTTTTAAAATTGTGTTTGGGTTAATTTTACTAATAAACAAACTGGGTTATTTACTTTTCTAAAAAAGCTTTCAGGGTGTTGGAGAGATAGCACTGGGGTAGGGTGTTTGCTTTGCATGTGGCCGATCCAGGACTGATGGTGGGTGGTTTGAATCCTGGTATCCCATATGGTCCCCTGTGCCTGCCATGAGTGATTTCCTAGCACAAAGCCAGGAACAACCCTGAGTGCTGCTGGGAAACAAATAAAAGATAAAGAAGCTTTTTTGGGGAGGGCAGAGCAGCAACACAGCAGGTAAGCTATTTGTCTTGCATGCAAGCAATGCTGGTTCAATCCCCAGCATCCCAGAAATATTTATTTCCTCCCTCCCTCCCACCCTTCTTCCCTCCCTCCCTTCCTTCCATATAAATATTTATTTAAGCACCATAATTACAAGCATGATTGTAGATGGGTTTCAGTCATAAACAGCACACCCCCCTTCACCAATACGACTTTCCCATCGCCAATGCCCCCTATCCCCCAACATTTGCCTGTATTCAAGACTGACATTCTTCTTCTCTCACTCATTAAGATTGTCATGATAGTTGTTAGTGTTGTTATTTCCCTAATTCTACCACTACTCTTTGAGGTGAGCTTTATAGTATGAGCTGGTCCTTCCAGCCCTCATCTCTATTGTTTCTGGGGATTATTACAATAATGCTCTTAATTTTTCTTTAAACCCATAGATCAGTGAGACTATTCTGTGTCTATCTCTCTCCCTCTGACTTATTTCACTCAGCATAATAGATTCCATGCACATCCACGTATAAGAAAATTTCATGACTTCATCTTCCAGAAATAATTTCTGAGCACAGAGCAAGGAGTAACCCTTGAGCACTGTGGTGATGTGGCCCCAAAACAAAAACCAAAAAAAAAAAAAGTTTTGGGACCACACTCAGTTGTGCTCAGGGTTTATATTTGCTCTTTGCTCAGGAATCATCCTGACAGTGCTCAGGGGAATGGTCATACAGGATGGCAAGGATCAAACTTGGGTTGGCAGTCTTATCTGCTATACTTTTTTCTCCAGCCATGATTTCTACTTTGTTTTTAAAAGCAAATATTTTTTTCTCTAGGTAAAGAAATAACTTGTCGCCCAAGACAAGTCTCTGCCCATATCTTTCTTTTTTTTTTTTGTTTTTGTTTTTGGGCAACACCCAGTGACGCTCAGGGGTTACTCCTGGCTATGCGCTCAGAAGTCGCTCCTGGCTTGGGGGACCATATGGGACGCTGGGGTATCGAACCGCGGTCCATTCAAGGCTAGCGCAGGCAAGGCACCTTACCTCTAGCGCCACTGCCCGGCCCCTGCCCATATCTTTCAAGAAAAAAAAAGTATTTTATTTTCAGAAGAGAGAAATTTGTCCTATATAATAGCAAAAAAATGAAAAAAACAAAAGGTTGCAAAAGGAAATAATTTGTTTATATTCAGACCTAATTTAAAATCTACTCTATATTCTCTATTAACTTACATAAAACTGGGAAAATTAAACAACATCTAGAATGCAAAATACTCTAATACTTACCAACAGCAGGTTCAGGATTTATATCAACCAACAAATTATCAGGCACACTGAGGTTTTTTATGTACATTTGTAAAATGCACCGAATCCATGATCTTATAGTTAAAGCTTGAAAAGATAAGCAGCCTGAATGATAAAGTGCTTCACATAACATGCTGTAAAAATAAGTTAAAGATGTTAAAAAAAAAAAAAAGTAAAAACAAAGACAAAATCTTGGCAATAGGATCTCTCAATATATGTGGTATAAAGATTACAAAATTAGGAAAAACATTTTAAAATCCCTTGCTCTTATTTATCTTATAGTGTAATGTATACATGGATTGCTAATGTGTAAGGCACATTAAAATATCTCTTCAATACATATACTTACATTAATTTTTAATGCTCTAATTTTAAATTTCTTTTTCACACTGATTACATATATTTAGATTCGTGCTAAGGGTAAGGTAAGAAAAAAAGATGGCTAAAACAAGACAAAGCAGGGATAAGGTTCTATGAGGTGGGGCAGGCGCTATGAAGGAAGAAGCAAATAAAAACAAGGGCCCTTAAAGTTAAACATAAAAGTGATCACAATCATATATGTAAGAAAAAATACTAGACATATGTGTGTATGTGTGTGTGTGTGTGTGTGTTTAAGTCTTGCTCTCTTGACATCTCCTATCTGAATTCTGCATCCCACAGGCTGCCATTGTTAAATATTTCTGGAACAAAACACCATCATGAAACATTAAAAAAGTTATTAACTTGATAATATTGCTGAATATAATTTCTAATTCATATCTGGTTGAGAGGAAGAAGAAAATCTAAGATAACTATGAAGTGATATGTAAAGTTGGGCTTTCAGATCTTTTTTTTGGGGGGGGGGGAAACACCAGTGATACTCAGGAGTTACCCTGGTTCTGACCTCAAGAATTAATCCTAGTGGGATCTGGGCAAAATATGGGATGCTGAGGATGGAACCTGAGTTGAGCATGTGTAAGGCAAACACTGACCTTTTGTACTACTACTGCTCCAAACACAGGCCTTTTCAAAGATATTAAGTCCTAACTACAAAAATATCACTTCAAATACTTTAAAGAGATCTTCTCATACTAAGAATATACATTCAAAGAATGCAAATTGATCATTCATTTCCTAAATAACTTTGCCAAAGCTATTTAACATTTACATTAGTGTCTTCAACATTACTAATATACTAATATTATGTCAAGAACTGCATTTCAGATATTTTAGCTAAAGTATTAAATAATATAAACTGAAGCTGACCTCCCTTATTTTACAACTGAAAGTCAATGAGAAAATAATTTAATGATACTTTTTAATGAACTTCTCCAGGAGGCTGCCTTATCAATGTCATCACTTTTCATTTTAACTGAGTGACAGTTGGACAAGAACAACACTGGTCTCTTGGGTATTTATGTTTATTCTATTTTCCATGCTTTATTGTTCTTGTATTGTTCTTGTTGAAATCTTCCTAATCTCACAATTTCGATTTTAACATTATTAACTGTGTATCTCCCATCACAACCTCCACACTGGAGTTCTTCAGATCTTTCATGCAACATGGGAGAGCATAATTAGAGAAAGGAAACCAATGTTCAGAGTGCTAAAGTAACTTGTTCTTAATCATAATATAGCCAAATCTTTAAAAGTCTAGCTGTAAAAGAGACAGCTGTAATTAAATTTAAAACACAATATGCCAATGCTTGGCAGATTCAGAAATTAATTGCTTAATTTTTTTTTATAAAGGTGAACAGAGAAAGGTCATCAAGGTACAAGAATATAGCAATTCAATAACAAATAATTTTGCAAAAACTTACTATCAATAAGATTAAAAAAAATCAGGTCAGAGCCACACCCACATCTCACACCTGCCATCATATAAACAGCAGCTCAGCTTCACAGTTTCAAGACTAATCTCAGAAGAGATGCTAAGCACAGATGACACAATTCATGGATATGCTGTTCTTTGAAGCTATAAAACTTTGGGGGCCCCATAGGAAGGGGGCCAAGCACTGTTCCAATTCTACAGATTCGAGAGCTCTTGGAGCATGTAACTACATATCGGACTGAATAATACCTCACATTCTACAATACTGACAACCCCGCAGAAGCACAAATTAGATGGTAAAGTAGCATAGAAGTCAATGAAGCTCAATAAGCAAACAAAACCCGGAGGTCTCAACTAGTAACAGCTCAGTAACATCAGGTGATGACTTTATAATGCCATTATGTGATAATTTCCAAATTTTCTTTTACTTTTTATTTCTTTTTTAAATTCCATTTGCCATTTTGTTATGACAGCAATATAAAATAAATTATTCTGTGTCCATCAAGAGAGAGGCTTGAAGGTGAGGGGGTGGAAAACTGGGATAATATTAGATTGGATGTTACATTGGTGGTATTGGTGTTGGAACATTTAAAGTCTATTTTTAAACAACTTTGAAAACAAAGGTGTTAAATAATTTAAAAAAAATGGCCCATGAAACTCAAATTAGCATACTATTACCTATGGGCAAATGTTCCTATGGGCAAAATTCAAAAGTGAAATATTATCAAAATTAAAATAGATGTATTAAAGATCATTTTTTATTTGTAAAAACTATAACAGTTTCCCTGCATGCAACTAAAGTGCAGATATGAAATAAAATCACTTACCTATTCTGTAGGAAATGACTTAAATATCTTGCTGCAACTTGGGGCAAGATCATTTCATCCCAACCAAAAAGATGAATCATTGCTGCAACTGGCTGAGGTTGAAAATCTGATGGAGCTGTGCTAGGCATGTCCAATGCCAACAAAGTGAAATCTGGATTTAATTTCAAAGAAACTTATGGTGAAATAAAAATTTAAATATTTACTTCCTTCACAATTATATAGTTATTTTTTAAAAAATTAGTATTTTATAAAGAGTCACAAAAAGAAATGAAAAACAAAAAACTAAAACTAAATTCATGGTATTAAGGGAATTTCTTTAGAGATCATCTAGATTACCAAGAAAGGTCTAGAATAATCTATCTTGGCATTATCATTATGAACCAAAATTAGTTCCATCAAATCACAAATTTTGAGAATGAATTTCAAGTAATGTGCCTCTGTCTTTCCAAAGAGACATTAAAAACAAATAAGCAATCATTTCTAGCATTCAATCATCTCATATCAGGCTGACTTACTTTCTGCCTGACATAGGTTGAGTACTTGGATCTGCCTCAGATAGTGAAAATCTTTATAATTAGACAGAAATCTTTTATAATCTACATTCTCGACATCCTTCTGAATCCACTAAGCCTGGAAACTAGAATTCCCTAATTAACCCACATTAAATAAGCATATATTACTGTGAGACTAGGAATCCTCCAATTTATTAATTTGCACCATGTTAATTTATATTTTTTGATAAATCTAAGCCTTACATCCTCTGAATCTCAAATGGTTGGTGCTTCTTCCCTCATTCTTTTCATAGTACTTGGCCTACATATTGGTGGAATTCATCCTGTAGCTGACACTACTTCTACAACCACCTTCTTTAACCTAAAACCTATACAGCAAAAGACTGTCATAAACTCTCTTGCCTTTCTTACTGTTTCCTCATTAACCCCTTGTGAAGAGTAGCTTATATTCTTATTGTTCCAAGAACACTACTACCATAATCCTGGATGATTTTCCACAATAATTCAGACTCATTTCTTTTTTTGTTTGTATTGTTTTGTTTTGGGGTCACACCCCACAATATCAGGGTAGTCAGGAATTATTCCTGGTGATACTTGGTGGAACAGATAAAATACCAGAGATTGAACCATGTAGGGAATATGCAAATCAAGCATCTTATCCACTGTACTATCTCTGCAGTGTCTGACTCTCATTTCTTGAACTACTCTCCTCTAAGGTATCTTTTCTTTAATCAAGTGATCTACTTCCATAGCAATAACAATGTCATTACCAAAAAGAACAATATTCCCCAAATTTTGATTTCAAGTACTCAACTGTCTGGCATCAAAATAGATTGACAACTCTGCTCCCCAGATCACCAAATTCAACAATCCTTGTATTCTCCAAGGATAAATAATTCATTCACGGGTCGGATTTAAATTCTAATATAACTTTGAAATTATTTCTACAAACTTTAAATATGTCTTTTTATAAATACCCTAAAATAGCTAAAGCAATCATTGGGAAAAAGAATATGGGAGGCATTACTTTCCCCAACTTTAAACTGTATTAAAAAGCAATAGTTATCAAAACAGCATGGTATTGGAATAAAGATGGCCTTCAGATCAGTGGAATAGGCTTGAATACTCAGAGAATGTTCCCCAGATATAGAATCACCTAATTTTTGATAAAGGAGCAAGAAATCCTAAATGGAGCAAAGAAAGCCTCCTCAACAAGTGGTGTTGGCACAACTGGCTAGTCACTTGCAAAAAATTGAACTTAGACCCCAGCTAACATCATGTACGAAGGTAAAATCCAAATGGAGTAAAGACCTTGATATCAGGCCTGATACCATAAGGTATATAGAACAACACATAGGTAAAATACTCTATGACACTGAGACTGAAGGCATCTTCAAAGAAAAAACAGCACTCTCCAAAAAGTGGAAGCAGAGATTAACAGATGGAAATGTATGAAGCTGGGAAACTTCTGCACCTCAAAGGAAATAATGCCCAGGATACAAGAGCCCCCACTGAGTGGGAGAAACTATTCACCCAATATCCATCAGATAAGGGGCTAATATCCAAAATATACAAGTTACTGACAGAACCTTACAAGAAAAAAACATCTAATCCCACCAAAAAAATGGGGAAAAGAAATGGACAATTTGACAAAGAAGAAATACAAATGGCCAAAAGGCACATGAAAAAATGCTCCACATCACTAATCATCAGGAAGATACAAATCAAAACAACTATGAGGTACCACCTCACACCACAGAGATTGGCGTACATCACAAAGAATGAGAACAAGCAGTGTTGGTGGGAATGTGGAGAGAAAGGAACTCTTTTTCACTGCTGGTGGGAATGCCGTCTAGTACAACCTTTATGAAAAGCGATATGGAGATTCCTTCAAAACCTGGAAATTGAGCTCCCCTATGATCCAGCTATACCACTCCTAGTGATATATCCTAGGAACACAAAAATACAATACAATAATCCCTTCCTTACACCTATATTCACTGCAGTACTATTTACCATAGCAAGACTCTGGAAACAACCAAGGTGCCCTTCAACAGATGAATGGCTAAAGAAACTGTGGTACATATACACAATGGAATATTATGCAGCCATCAGGAGAGATGAAATCATGAAATTCTCCTATACATGGATGACATGGAATCTATTATGCAGAGTAAAATAAGAGAGAGAGAGAGAAAAAGATGCAGAATGATCTTATTCATCTATGGGTTTTAAGAAAAATCAAAGACATTCTTGTAATAATTTTCAGAGACTAAAGAGAGGAGGGCTGAAAGTTCCAGCTCACCTCATGAAGCTCACCACAAAGAGTGATGAGTTTAGTTAGAGAAATAACTACATTGAGAACTATCCTAACAATGAGAATTTTTGAGGAAAATAAAAAGCCTATCTAGAGTACAGGAGGTAGGGGAGAGGAGGGAGAAATTTGGGACATTGGTGATGAGAATGTTGCACTGGTGAAGGAGGGTGTTCTTTACATGACTGAAACCCAACCACAATCATGCTTGTAATCAAGGTGTTTAAATAAAAAAAAAAAAATAAGAAAAAATATGTCTTTTTTAATTTTTAAAAAATTTTTACTTTACTATTATTTTTAAATATCTTTATTCAAGCACCTTGATTACAAACATGATTGTAGTTTCATTCACAAAAAGAACCCCCCCTTCACCAGTGTAACATTCCTGTCACCAATGTCCCAATCTTCCTCCTCCTCCACCCCTGCACCTGACACAGGCATTCTACTTCTCTTACTCACTAATATTGTCACCATAGCTGTCAGTGTAATTATGTCTCTAACTGCACTCACCACTCTTAGTTTGTAGTAAGCTTCATATCGTGAACCTCCAGCCCTCATCTCTAAATAGGTCTTTTTAAATGACCAGGATCCCTACTACCTTGCTCTAGATCATCCATTCAATTCTCTATTCTGGGGAACTATTGTTTGTCTTCTCTCTTCATTCCACCTTAGGTCAGCACCACTTTCCATTCTCACCTCGAGTTAATGGATGTTACTCATTACTCCATAGTGTAATGAGAAATGAGAACCTATCACACGATCCTATCACATTTGCCTAGTTGCACCTATTTAATGTACCTTCTCTTTTGCTTCCATAGATAATGAGTCTGAGTCTTCTATAGGTTCTCATTTCTCTGGAGCATTAAAAACAAAAGAGACCCTCTTGCATTTTTTAATTTTTTCATTCCAGGACTCTGCTAGTCAGCATTATATGTAATATTTCTATGATGCTATTAAAGTTTTCATAAAGGTAATTGTTTTACGTTAAAAAAAAATCTCTATACCAGTAACGCACCTAAAAATGGAAACCATAGAGTCAACAACAACATGTGTTCAATGACTGGGAATCTGAATGATAAATGGAAGCAAGTAATGAATGCTTTGGGTTAAAAATGATTGAAGAGAGTCCCAAGAAACTAAGACAGATGGACACACAGGTATTGGGAGTACATTGTGATTCAGAAGAGCCCTTTTCACCCCAGGTCAGTGGGCCCACAGGGCAAGAGAAGCATCAAGACAAGGGGAAGCGTCTTCCAGACACGTAGTCCCAGGAAATTGCGGCAAATAGACCAGAAGCTGGGGCCCTCGTTAGAAACCAGGGAGCAGAAAATAATACTCCAAAAATATATGAGAGTAAAAATGAGAAAACCTCTAACAGAAATAAAAGAACTGAAGAACTTGGGCAAAATTTAAAACTAACTGGAAGGCCTTTCCAGCAGAGTAACAGCTGCAAAGACAGAATTAGTGAGCTGGCAGATGACTTAACAATAATCTCTCAATGTCAATGGACTAAACATGCCAAGACACAGAAGAGACACAGAATAAAAAAATGGATCAGAAAATCTGACATTCTACTGACTGCAATAGTCAAAAAGCAAAAACAAAATGAATAGTCAAAAGCAAAAACAAAATGAAAGTCAAGTTTGGAAGATAATTCCTAAAGCAAAAAAATCCTTTAAAAAGCTGGGATGGCCATACTCATATCAGATGATATAGACCTGAGGCTAAAAATGTTGCAAGAGACAGAGATCAAGGAAAATAAGTATTGGGAAGAAATCACACTCCTAATCAGATACACCCAGTGAGAGGCCAGTAAAATAATTCAAACAAGAGCTAACAGACTTGAAGAAAGACATCAATAGCAACAAAATAGTAGTTGGAGACTTCATCACCTCTATGGCACCTTTTGATAGAACAACTAAGTGAAAATTCAACAAGAATATACTGATGTTGAAGGAGGAATTGGAAGAGCATCTTAGTGAATACTGAATACATAGATTTCTCTCTCTCTCTCTCTCCCTATCTATCTATCTATCTATCTATCTATCTATCTATCTATCTATCTATCTATCTATCTATCTATCTATCTATTTCTTTTTTTCTCCATATGGGACATACTCCAATACAAACCATATGCTAGGCAACAAAACGTACCTCCATAAAATCAAGAAATTGTATCAACAATCAACTCAGATCATAATGAACTGAAAATAGAAGTAAATTACAAACAGAAATGGAAAAGTGATTTTAAGATTTGAAAATGAAACAGTTCACTTTTGAACTAAAAGAGGAAATCAAAGAGGAAGAAAATGAATCCTGAAAACAAATGAGAATAAAGACACAAATGATCAAAATTTGTGGGACACAGCAAAAAAGTAATATTAAGAGGAAAATTTGTAGCTTTGCAATCATTCATCTGAAAGAAAGGACCTACAGAGATAATTTAATGGCACAGCTTGAGAAACTGGAAAATGATCAATAAAATGTGTCAAAAACAGGCAAGAGAAAGGAAATAATAAAACTTACACCAGAAATTAATAAACAGAAAACAATCCAGAACATCAATGAAAGCAAGAGTTGAGTCTTTGAAAAAATAAATCAGATTGATAAACCATTAGCAAGACTCATAGAGATTCCTAAGAAACCAAATCAGAAATGAAAGGGGGATATCACAACAATTACTACAGAAACTCAAAGCAGAATATAAAATTACTTTGCGAATCTTTATACCATAAAACAAGAGAACCTAGAAAATATGATAGATTCTTGTGTCCTATAACCTTCCCATGGTTGGACCAAGATGATGTGGAATACATGAACAGACTTACCACTATTGAGGAAATTGAAATAGTAAACAAAAGTTCCCCAAAACAAAAGCTTCAGGGGCTGAAGTGATAGCACAGCAACAGGGCGTTTGCCTTGCACCTGGCCAATCAGGGATGAGCGGGGTTCGATCCATGGGATCCTATACAGTCCCCCGAGCCTGTCAGGAACTATTTCTGAGTGCAGAGCTGGAGTAATCCCTAAGCTGTGTGGCTCCAAAACAAAAACAAATAACAACAACAACAAAAGCTCAGGCTAGATGGATCCACTAGATTATTCTGTCAAACCTTTGAAAAGAACCTAAAGCGAATTATTTTTCAGGATCTTTCAGGAAATCAAAGAAAACTGAAACATTCCCACTTTCTATAAAGTTACCAAAAAACTGAAAGAAATACCACAAAAAAGAGAACTACAGGCTGATGATGTCCTTAAATACAGATGCAAAGATTCCCAAACAAATACAAGGAAATAGAATCATTAAAAAAGGTCATACTCCAGGACCAAGTAGTATTATCCCAGTGATGTAAGGACAAAATAACATACTCAAGTCAACCAATATAATACAGCCTATCAACAAAGAAAAAAAATCATATGGCCGTAAAAACAGATGTAGAGAAAGCATTAGACAAGATCCAGCACCCATTCATGCAAATCTCAACAAGATGGGAATTGAAGGAACTTTCCTAAATATAAAAAAAAAAAACCCACAAACCATGAACCATGAGCCCTAGAAAACATTATACTCAATAGAGAAAAACTATAAGCTTTTCTTCTAACACTAGGTACAAGCCAAGCCTGCCCACTCTCACCACTTCTATTTAATAAAGTACTGAAAGTACTTGCCATAGAATTAGACCAAAATAAAATAAAATATCCCCATAAGGAAAAATGAGAAGTCAAGCTCTTAGTGTTTGTAGATAACATGACAGCATATTTAAAAAATCTTAAAAACAAAAAAATAGGTATCAAGTGAATAGTTTCTCATATGTCATAGATAGTCTTTATATCCTGGTCTTTGTTCTAGAAATAAGAGGCTTGCATAATAAAGTGGCAGGCTACAAAATTAGTTTGTAAAAATCCATGGCTTTTTCTATATACAAATAATGAAAAGGAAAAAAGAAATACTAAAAAATATAAAATTCATAATTGTGCTTCAGAAAATTAAGTACCTTAGAGTCAACTTAACTAAAGAGGTGAAAGACGTACACAAAGAAAAAAAATAAAACACTGCTTCAGGAATTCAGAGGACACAAGGAATTGGAAATACACCTTCTAATCATAGATTGGGAGGATTAATATCATTAAAATGGTAACACTTACCAAAGCATTGTACAGATTTAATGCAATTCATATAAAGATACCCATGAGGTTGATGGGTAGTACCACTCCTCAACTTCAAACTGTACTGCAAAGTGGCAGTAATTACAACAACAAGGTATTAGAATAAAGACTCTCATTTCAGTTGAATACAATCGAATATCTTGAGATATCCCAGGCAAATGATAAATTAATCTTTAATAAAGGAGCAAAAAAAAATGTGAGGAGGAGTAAGAAAAGTCTCTTCAAGGGGTGCTGGAAAAACTGGTCAGTTACATTCAAGAAACTGAACTCAGATCTCTTTCTAACACCATACACAAAGATCAAATAAATAATAAAAGACCTTCCTTGATATAAGATCTGAAACAATAAATTACAAAGAAGAAAATGTAGGTGGAACACTCCATGATGTTGATGCTAAGTCATCTAAAGGATAAAACACCACAAACAAGCATAAGAAAAGATAAACAAATGGGACTATATTATTAAACTAAGTAGTTTCTGTACTTCAAAGGAACAACAGTGGACCAGGATACAAAGGCTGTCCATAAAATTTAGGAGAAACTATTCACCTGATATCCATCTGATAAATTAATATCTAAGATATATAAGATATATAAACTATTCACCTGATAACCATCTGATAAATTAATATCTATAAGGCACTGGCAGAGTTTAACAAGAAAAAAAAAACTAATTCCATCCAAAAATGGGAAGATATGAACAGAAACTTTCTCAAAGAAATAGATGAGCAAAAGGCATATAAAAAAGCAAACCAAAATAATGAGGCATTTTCTCATACCACAAGACTGGCACAAGAAACAAAGAACAAGAAAAAATAGTGCAGATGCATGGAGAAAGGGACTCACATTCATTATTGGTGGGAATGTTGACTGATCCATCTTTTCAGAAAACAATATGGATATTCCTCAAAAAGCTAAAAATTAAGCTTCCTTAAGACCCAACAATACCACTCTGAGAAATATACTCTAGAGGCCCAAAACACAATGCAGAAATACCATCTGCACTCCTCTGTTCATTGCAGCACTATTCACAAATGCTAGAATCTGAAAATAACACAAGTGTTTGAAAACAGATGAGTGGATAAAGAAACGATGGTTTATCTACACAGTGAACTACTATATATCTGTTAGGAAAAATGAAGTCATGAAATTTGCTTATACACAGATAGATATGGTGAGTATTATGCTGAGAAAAACTAGTCAGAGGGAGAAGGACATATAAACAATCACTCCCATTTATGGTATATATTAATATCAAGAGATAATACAAACAAGAGTCAGTCGATGTCGGAAGTTTGCCACAAATAGCAAGGGAGTATAGTATAGGGCAGAGAAAGTACTATTGTAACAATGATAGTAGGAAACAATCTCTCTATACAAGAATCGGATGCTGAAATGAGATTAAGTGATGTGCATTATACCTCTTCACTAACAAAATGGCAAACCAGTGTCTAATAAGAAAAAAAGGGGAAAGAGAGTGAGAGAGAAAATGAGAGAGATCTTTGCCATTGAGGCAGATAGGGGAAGGGCTGGGAGGGAATCTGGGACAGTGGTAGCAGGAAATGTGCACTGGTGAAGAGTGTTGTATATTGCATGACAGAAACTCAATCATGAACAATCTCTTAACTGTGTATCTCATGGTGATTCGATTAAGGTATTTATTAAAAAATTGGAAAATAGTTGACCTATTAAAATTCTTCAACCTGGAACCGGAGAGATAGCATGGAAGTAAGGCATTTGCCTTCCATGCAGAAGGATGGTGGTTCGAATCCCGTTATCCCATATGCTCCCGAGCCTGCCAGGAGTGATTTCTGAATGTAGAGCCAGAAGTAGCCCCTGAGCGCTGCAAGGTGTGACACCCCCCCCCTCAAAAAAAAAACCTTCAACCTATTATTATAAAGCCAAAATATGCAAGCACTACCAAGTTACAATCTTCAAATTTTCTATCATCCAGTCTCATATATAGTTCTTTAAAATTCAGCTTTTACTTAAAATACCACTGTGAAAGATATGTAAGCCAATATGGTCAAAATAAAAATGAAAAACAATTCATCTTTTGTTAGACATAGTCATTACAAAAATAAAAAATAAAGAAAAATACTTAGTGTAGATCTTAGGTTTTTCATAAATTTTATATATCAATATATGTTGAATTTAAATACAGTTAGTTCCTTTAACAATTTTAATCTAGCCTAGTATTTCTTTCTTTTGTTTGGCAGAGGGCAAACTGGTAAAACTCAGGCCTTATTCCTTCCTGGTTCTGTACTCAGGAATCACTCCTGGCAATGTTCACGTGACTATAAGCAGTGCTAGGGATCAAGAAAGGGTTGGGTTTGTGCAAAGCAAGTACCTTAATCTTATGCATTCTCTCCAGACCTCTTGAATACTTCTTAATACATTTTGAACAAAATATACTTTTAAGAAAGACAAGGACCTCTTGCTAGAAAAGTAACTCATGTAAATTTAAATTATTGCATATAATTTCACATAATTTAGTCCTTTATCAAATTAACTAAATACAAACTAAAACAGAATCTAGGAGCACTGAATACAACATCATTTTACACTTCACTGTTGTCAAAATATTTATTATACGTAGCAAAGTAAGAGTTGGTTAGCAAGCAAACAAGAAAAAAAGCTGGCAGACTGCAAAATGAGAAACTAATTAGCAAATTAACCATACTGACCTGCGGCTGCATCTGCCAGTTGTGAGAGAGGCACTATGGGGGACATCCTCTGACTCTTCAGGAATGAAAAGAAGTGCTTCCAGAGAGCTCTGGAGACTGCAGCAAGGTGGCGCTCTTTAGTTGATAATGATGACTGTACAATTAGGTCTACATTTTCTTTCTTAAGTTCCTGACACAATTGTTGATGCATACTTCTAAAAAGAAATAAAAATATGGCTATCAATCAGTAAATTCTTACAAAAACATCCTTTAAATACATTTTGAGCATTTAACGTTTATGGTACGTGAAACTAAAAGACTGTTTTATATCATTAAAACCTAGATGCCATTGCATTATGCATTTCTGGTTACTTGATGGATGAATGATGGCATATTAGGGACCATAAAGTTAATGTTAATTACTAATGTCAACCATTAATTATATGCTTTTTAATATGTCAGATCCAAATGAGAAACAGGCAGCTTCATAATGAAGGTCTGCATTTTGCAACTCACTATGACAAGTGATTTTACTTATAATCAAGACATGAAAACAAAAATTTTAACCACTTTTTCTTGAGAGCTTTAGGGCATAGATGTATAAGATTTAATAAGTATACATGGCTTTTATGTGGTATTTTAAATAAAAATAATTTTCTTGTTTAGAAAATGCATAGGCCTTTTAATATACAAAACATATCAATTCAACAGAAAATATATACCTCTTAGGCCATAATAGAAAAGAGGAAGACTAAAATTCTCCTATTGATCTGTGATATAAAGCATTATGTAATAATCAGCCTAGAAATTAATGATATGATTAAGTTAAATGTAGAACCATGCAAATAATCCCATTTATAGAACTGCCATATCAAGGGTAGACACAAATTCATGACTACCACTCTTAGATTTTTCCTTTCTCAATAATATAGAAAAGTAAAGTGAAAGGAAAAGAAGACAAACCAAAAACAGTAGAGTTAAGGTAGGAAACTTCTTTCAAAGGTTGTCATAGTTGATTAAGTATAATACTCAATAAAGAAAAACTTTACACTGAATCCACTCGTAGTTTAAGTAATCACTCCTGGCAGAACTCAGGGCACCATATGGGATCCTGGGGCTCAAACCCAGGTGGACTGCATGCAAGGCAAATGCTCTACCTATTGAGCCGTTGCTCTAGCTGCTAAAGCCAACAAATTTCTATATTATTTATATGCCAAAAGTTGCCTGAGGGCAAGGTATAGCACAACTCTGCAGCTGTGAGACCTCAAGTTAAATGTCTGACTTCAAGTTCAACAATGCCAACTGGGCCCTAGTGGATTCACGACAAACATCTACATTGGGTCAAACATCACTGGATATAGTCCCTATTTAAAAACAAAAATCTTATTAAGATGCTCGAACAAACAGAGAATCATTTTAGATGTTTCAGCATTGATGAAGAAGAATCCATTAAAATTCAATAGTATCTTTCTTTAAATACTATTTTTCTATAATTCCATTAGCATTTGTTAGTTGTGGAGTTCAAATAAAATAATACCATTATGTGCATATTTTACAAAAAGCATTAGTTTGAAAGATAATAACTTACTACACATGGGTAGAATGAATTTTGCTCATGACTTAAGTAAATAATTTACTTGTTCCTTAAAAACTATCATAGGAAAAAGTATAATTTCTAATAATCCTATGTACTAGAATAATTTTTTAAAAGAATAACTCATTTTTAATGATGCCTATCAAATTAAGGTATCATTAATCCTCTGTAGAAATAATAAAACTGATAAGAAAAATTAAATAATCTGCCCAAAGGTCACAAGGATAAGAACAGTTAACTCCATAATTTTATTGGAAATCTAACTCAAATCTAAAAACTAGATGTGAAATTACCACTAAAACCACATAAACTCAACAAACTGACAACAGAATGCTCAACTGGCAATATTAAGTTTAACAGAACTGGGCCGGAGAGATAGCATGGAGGTAAGGCGTTTGCCTCTCATGCAGGAGGTCATCGGTTCGAATCCCGGCGTCCCATATATGGTCCTCCCGTGCCTGCCAGGAGCAATTTCTGAGCCTGGAGCCAGGAATAACCCCTGAGCACTGCCGGGTGTGACCCAAAAACCACAAAAAAAAAAAAAAAAAAAAAAAAAAAAAAAGTTTAACAGAACTTCAGAAAATGACATAAACCATCATTGCGATATAAAAATTTTCACAAATCTAATTTTTTGTTTTGTTTTGTTTTTGAATCACATCCAACAGCGTTCAGGGGTTACTCCTGGCTCTGCATTCAGAAAAGGCTCCTGGCATGCTCGGGGGATCATATGGGGTGCCAGGATTCTAACCAAAGTCTGTTCTGTGTTGGCCCGCATGCAAGGCAAACACCTTACCGCTGTGCTATCCTCCAGCCCCCACAAATTTAATTTAATGCAGCATTTTTCTATAATTCCATTACCATTTGTTGTACCAAGTTATGTTAAATAAATTATATATACCTGCCAACAAAGGACAGGCTTCAGGGAGGTTAGGATCTGATGACCAGGGTGGAGGGAACGTTACATTGGAGGTGGGACTGGTGTTGGAATATTGAATGTAAGAAATAGCTATATTTTGAACAATTCTGTAAACCACAGTGTCTAAAATAAATACATCTATTTATTTATTTATTTATTTATTTATTTATTTATTTATTTATTTTGGTTTTTGGGCCACACTCAGCGGTGCTCAGGGGTTACTCCTGGCTGTCTGCTCAGAAATAGCTCCTGGCAGGCACGGGGGACCATATGGGACACCGGGATTCGAACCAACCACCTTTGGTCCTAGATCGCCTGCTTTCAAGGCAAACACCGCTGTGCTATCTTTCCGGGCCCCATTTATTTATTTTTTTTAAAAAAGAGAAAAATGTTGGGGCTGGTGAGGTGGCGCTAGAGGTAAGGTGTCTGTCTTGCAAGTGCTAGCCAAGGAAGGACTGAGGTTTGATCCCCCAGCATCCCATATGGTCCCCCCAAGCCAGGGGCAATTTCTGAGCGCTTAGCCAGGAGTAACCCTTGAACATCAAATGGGTATGGCCAAAAAAAAGAGAGAGAAAAATGTCAACGAATCTGTACTTTACCTACTCTGGAATAAAACAAGGTATACATAGAAGTTAACTCTAAGGCTTGCATTCAGAATATTCTAAAGCAAACCATTATGTGAAAAGTTAAGGCTATTGTTTGTTGGGTTTTTTTTCTGTGTGCTTTGTTTTGTTTTTATTTCAGGACCATGGTTATTGTGTGGCTGCTGTCTATATTGCTGTGGTGCTTTTCGAGTTTTTTGTTTAATTTTTTTTTATCTTTTATCTCTTTTTTGTATTGTTATGTTTTTCTTCCTTTTCCCTTTCTGCTCTTAAGTTGATAGATATAGCCTCTAGAAGGCCTCCTCCCATGTTTTGCTTGTTTGATTTTTGCCCCATTTTATTTTATTATTATATTTTTCCTCTTTCTTTCAAACAGAACCACACAACTTGAACCATCTTGCTCCTCACAAATGGAGGAGGAAATAATGAAGGGTACCAACACTAAACAGTCGTATGAACGTTAAGCAGAAATAAAAAAAATGATCAGACTTAAACACCAAATCCAAAACCAACGACAACAGAATAGATACCCAATTTACAATATACTAGACACAGAGAAGACCACTTTATACTAGCAGCCTGGGGGGTCATAGAGGAGGATATGGGATGCATGTTGGGAACAGGGGTGAAGGGAGGACAACATTGGTGGTGGGAACGTCCCTGATTCAATATCACTATGTACCTAAAATAATACTGTGAAAGATTTGTAATCCACTTTGATTAAAATTAAAAAACAATAAAAAATAAAAATTATATGGTTACATTATTGAAAAAATTAACATAATCTGATTAAATATAATATATTCTTTTCTCTCAAACCAGACTTACAAAAAGAATTTATTTTGAAAATGTACATCCACTTAGCTTGGTTGGTTTTTTTGTTTTCGGTTTGTTGTTTGTTTGTGAGCCATACTTGGTGATATATCAGGGGTTACTCCTAGAGGTGCTAGGGATACTGAGAATTGAACCCAGGTTGGCCATGTAAATGTTGGCCATGTAAATGTTAGCCATGTAAATGCCCTACTTGATGTGTTACCATGGCCATGTGCAATGTAAATGCCCTACCTGGTGTGTTACCTTGGCCATGTGCAATGTAAATGCCCTACCTAATGTGTTACCACTCTAGCCCCATATTTTTATTTTTAAAGTTATATAAATGAAAGAATTAATAAAGATGTCTCTCTCACACACATACAAGAATGGAATATGAAGAAATAGTTCAGCAGGTAGAAAGTGTACCTTGACACAGTCCCCTCAGGTTTGATCACCACCATCCCATGGTCCCTTACGCACCAGAGTAATGGTAGAGCCAGGAGTAAGCCCTGACATCACATATTGTGGCTCAAAAACAAGTACAAAACAACCCACCCAAAAAGGTGAAATTCTTGATTTTTTTTACTACATACTGGTGGGAGCTAGCGGGTGTCAAGTGAGGCAAAGTTACTAAGAGGGAACCCAGAAGAACTCAGTCATATTTCATAGAAAGAGAAACAAAGAAAGGGAATGAACTGTATGTATCTAAAGTCAACAACCCTTTGGAGCTATGGTAACCAAGAAGTGGGGAGAAGGGATTTGAAGTGAGTGGGGAGGAAGAGATGGACTAGAATAAGAAGCGTAAATATCGTGGGTCTCTGGAACTGGAAGTAATAGAAGTTCAGTGCCTTTCCACATAAAAAGCATCAATGTTAGTAACATTGTGACTATTTCAAATAAATAAAGTGCAAATAAATCAAAGATGTCATCGGAATCAGAGAGATAGGTTATTGATAGGAAAGGTAGGAAAAAAAGGCAGAACCGCTCCTTGAATCAATCATGATTTAAAATATTTTATTTTCTAGAATAGAAACTAAAAAGCCCACTGAAAAAACATTTGTTGTATTATATGTGATTGCATACAGACTGAAGGTACATTACCCAAATGAAAATACCGAAAAACTCGTTTGGGGTAAAAGAAAATTAAATGTGAAGAATATAAAAATATCCAATAAAGGGCTGAGCATAGTAAATTATGACTTTGGCTCAAAAATAATAGAAACATAATTTGTAATCCTAATATATGTCCGTTTTTGAGTAAAGAGTATGTAAGAGTCAAAATCATTTTGGATAGAAATGGTAATACATATGCATAAATAATCCACTTATATTCTATAAGATGTAATATCCTATACCAAAATATTGCTAAATATTAATGTATTCAGATTATAGTTTACAGAAACTACACCAACATCCTACATTTATTGATATTCAACATGTACCAAGTACCATGTTAACTGTTTGGTAAACGTTACTTCTCTTCCTCTGAGGTGAGTCCATTATTACTTAGAATTTCTAAATGAGGAAATAGAGAAAAAAGAAATCGTATTGCTTGGCACAACCAGTTATTAGCAATTTTAAGAGTTACACATAGAAACGATCACTTGTAACATCCACCAATTAGAGCTGTTGTAAAGAGTACATAAAATAGCGACCTCAAAAGCGTTTAAAAACCTTTGTCTTTGTAAACAACCAAATTTTACATATCTCCATAATTATCTCTTTCTGTGCTTCCATTTTAGCTCTGGTAAATGTCTCCTTTAACTAAAAATGCTACCATGGTCAAAATCTTTCCTGATTGTTGTAATACTAAGTTTTCATGATTTGTCTTCCCATTTTTGTCTTCAAACTACTGCTTACTATATTTCTATGTATTCACTCAGATATGTAGCTTGTACTTTTATCCAACACAACATGCAGATAAATGGAGGCACTTCCCACAAGAAGAGGTAAATTCTGCACCAAATGTGCTGTTAGTCCCCTCTCCAAAATGCTTCTGTCATTTGTACAGGCTTACTTGACTTCTATACCTAACTTTTACTTCTCCTTACCTATGTCTTTATTTCCCCTTACTGTTAATCATGATATAAGGCACAATCTTCTATGCCACTTTCCTGATAGTTATAATGGTTGACAATATTTCTAATATCCATACTTGAACTTTTAAAAATCAAAACTGTCAACTGATTGAATGGACTTGTACCATACAGAGAAAGTATATAGAATGTATATATAGTGTGAGTGAAAAGCACTGATTATTAATAAATAATTAAAATCCCTTTTTAGAACTAACTCATGTCTGACAATTTTCTTCAATTTATATTAGAAAAAATAGGAGATAGCTCAAGATTAAAAGACACTTAAAACCATCTCTAAAGTTTCTTTTCTTCTCTGTTCACATCTATGAAATAGAGCTATAATGTGCAGGAATATTCAGAAGAACTAATATACCAAAGTAAGAATATTACTAGAAAAAAATAAGATACCCTAGAACCTCGATGGTGAGCCTATGGCACATGAAGGCCTTGCAGCTGGCATGCAGGAAGGTCCGCAATTAAGATATGCTGCACGGAGGGAGGTGAGAGTGCCTGTGTCTGCTTCGCAGCTCACCTGGCAAGGGGGCGGACAGGCCATTGGGAGGACCGGGCACTGTACGGCAGTTTGGGCACTCGGGCTCAAAAAGGTTAGCCATCACTGCCCTAGAACATATCCCATCCATCTAATATTGACCTCAGAAAATGAGGGAAAGGGTCTAGGGATGTGCTAGAGCACCTACTTAATGTCAGGGACCATAAGTCTGACCCCTGTTAGCACTTTATATCATCAGTAAGAGTAATTAATTGTAGTACCAGTACCACAAAAACAACCTTGTGCACTGAAGCCAAGTGTGTGGCATCCTCTTGCCAACATGACAACTACAAAGCAAAAGGAGAGTGGGGAATAAGGAAGTCAAAAAACAGACGCCCAAAAGAGATATTAAAATAGCAAGCCAATTCATAATTGTGACAAAGAAGTCAATTACCTTGGAAACAAATTAATTAGAGGTGAAAGACCTATACTTGGAAAACTATAAAACACTAATTCAAGAAATAAAAGAGAAAAAAAAATTAAAACACATTCCCTGTTCATGGATAGCAAGGATTAACATCATTAAATTGGCAATACTTCCCAAATCATTGTACATATTCACTACAGTTCCTACAAGGATACCCATGACACTGTTCAAAGAAGTAGATAAATCACACTGAAATTCATATGGAACAATAAAGCCCCATGAATACCTAAAGCAATCCTTGGGAAAAGAAGATGGGTGATATCACTTTTCCCAACTTCAAACTATACTGTAAAGTGGCAGTAACTAAAACAGCATGGTATTAGGAAGTCAATCTAACTATCATGCAATAACTACAGACATTGCAAATATCTTTTCACTATCTAAATAAATTATACATGTCTTAAATGTCACATTGCTCTATTCACTAATTTATACACTAGATGATTTATAAAAGTCACAAGTGGAAAAGCATTCAATCCCAGGTAACACACACATTAAACTTTTACACTTCTGGGGAGTGTAGATTAGACTACAAGGACCTCAAAGTCAATAGGATGTTGTAATTGAAAAAATATTTTGGCCCATAATTGAATTAATATCCAAGACTGGAGACAGTACAACTCAAGAATCTTGTGCTAAACCAAGCAAAAACAAACAAACAAACAAACATGTTTATACAGCAATGCTATCTTTTCTTTTTCTCAAAGTACTTAAGATGATTTGCTTACTCATTCTCCCAAATGTAGCAGAGTGGAAAATAAAGTTATATTTGTAAGAAGCATTGGAGTAGGGAACCTGATTTGCACCTGGCTGATTTTGGTTCAATCCCTAGCACCCAATATGATGCTCTTGAGCACTGCCAGGAGTGATCCCTGAGTGCAGAGCCAGGACTTTGAGCACTTTGAGCTCTGTCAAGTGAAACCCAAAAGCCAAAAACAAATTTAGTGATGATTCTGTAACTCAAGTTACTTACTTTAAGTAACTAAGATACAATGATAACTAAAATCTTCCTATATGATTCTCAATTTGATATTATTACAGAGCACTATTAGCCGATTTGTAACAGCAAAATTATTGCAGAGCATTCTTAAAAATACTAACTACTTTTAATTATATGCTTACCACAATTTCAAGTCTGAAGACTAAGTGTGTTACTTTATGTTCAGTTCTTAGTATGGTTAGGAACAGGTATGGGGAGGAGTTGAAAAGTCCTTATTTTGAGTATAGACGCCATGCATGTATTAAGGCACTTGCCTTGCTTAAGGTCAATCCCAGTTCAATCATGGTCTTCTTACCCCAAAGCACAAAGCCAGAAGTCCTGAACATAGGCAGCTAAGACCCAAGAACTTAAAAAAACGGGTTATCATTCCTGTTAGTTCTGTGAGGTAGTTGCTGCTAGCCCATGAAACACATTTTAAGTAGTTGCCTTCCTAGCTTTCCAACTATATAAAATGGAAATTTTTAAATATAGTACTTATAATATTAAATTAATTCTTAAAATAGGGCTCATAAATATATCATCAAAGATAGCCTTTGGTTTTCTAGTGAATAATAGTTTGATTTATTTGAGTCTGTCCTATTTAATGTTTACAAAGAAAAGCAAGTAGGTATGCATCTCATGGCCCATGGTCCACAAAGAGCAGTAAAACCACACATAATTCTGTGCCAGGAGTAAGTTGAAAATCATTCCTCGATAGGGTAGGCGTAAGCATAAAACAATCTGTTTCATACCAACTTAGATTTAAAAAAAACCATTGAGAAAAGCAATTTTAAAAAACATAGAAATAATTCTCAAAGGATAGGTTATGAATTATATAGGTGAAGAGCAAAGAAAAGGTACAAGGATTTTTTAAAATCACTATTTGATCCATTTCAACAAGCACATATTCTAGTTTTTATGAATACAGATTTTACAAAACAGACAAAAAGAACCTGTTCTTCTACAAAGTTTCTATTCTAAGGAGAGATAAAATGCAACACCCAAGATTGTAGTAAGTCTTATGTGTAATATCAAATAAAGAAAATAAATGCATGGGGAGTAACAAGTAATGGGAACTAATATTTCAGTAAGAGCAATCAGGAAGCATCTTCTGAGAGACGACTGAAGCAGAGGCCTCATGGTCTAATCCTAAGGGATTGCAGAGACACTGGTTTAGGAA
Organism: Suncus etruscus; assembly: GCF_024139225.1. Taxonomy (NCBI): domain Eukaryota; kingdom Metazoa; phylum Chordata; class Mammalia; order Eulipotyphla; family Soricidae; genus Suncus; species Suncus etruscus. The sequence continues at coordinate 66,194,167 of NC_064851.1, forward strand.
CAAATGATGACGCAGGAAATAATCCACAAAAAGTTGAAGGAGATGGTACAGGTCCAGGAAAATTCCACCACAAACTATCTACTCCTAGCACTAAAGCCAGCGGGCAGAATGACCCAGTTGTAGAAAATCAAAACTGTAAGCCTTTCACCAAGACCACAGGTCTTTATTGAGAAGTGAAGGACCAAACCCTGGGGTGGAGAACAGGTAGGGTAAAGGGGCCAATCCAAAAGATGCTTCACTCCAAAAATGTTTCCATCCAATGAGTGTTAAGCACCAGCAGGAAAGAATTATCCTACATACTTAAATATAAGCTGACCCCCCCCCCCTCCAATTTTACCCTAAAAACTGGGTATATTTAGTGACTCGAATATAAGCTGAGGTGGAAAAAGCAGCAGCCACTGGTAAATTTCAAAAATAAAAATATATACCCAAAACAATTATAATAATTAAGGAATCAGTAGGTTAAATTTTTTTCAATATTTATTGCTAGAGAAAAACTGTAAACTAGCAACAATAACTTTAAAACTTTAAATAAAATGCAGGAAACCAGTTTAATAGGTAATCAAGCTAAATCACAAAGGTTAAAATCCTTCAAAACTGAATTCTTCCTCTTCCTCATCTGTATGTCCAAACAGAACTTCAGCTATATCTGATGTAGACATTGTCATCATCACTGAGTTCGCAGATATCATCACTGCTTTGGTCTCATACAAAACGCAGAATACTGTGGGTTAAATAGTTCAGTGGCATCCAGTTCAGTTCAGCCGCCTACCTCTTCAGCTCAGCCGCGACTTGTGGATTGAGCTGAAGCACCGCCCCCTCCAGCAGATGGCAGAAGATGACTAAAGACTATGTGCATTTGACTGGATGTGCTTGCACTGAAAAAATAACCTGTATGACCAGAGTATAAGCTGAGTTTGGGGTTTTAGGTACAAATTTTGTGCCTGAAAAACTCGGCTTATACTTGAGTATATCCAGTGTCCTGAATAGAATGAAGACCAGTTCTTTCAACAGACGACTTATGAAGAAATCCCTAAGTAAGTTCCAGAGGAATACACACAGGATGGGGATGAAAAATTGGTGGAAAAAAACTTTAAAGAGAAAAAACAGTAAATAAAATGTGTTCTATTAGCTCAGAGAACAACAGGTAGGTAGATTGACAGCAGCACAGTGGGTGGCAGAATGGACTACACACACACACACACACACACACACACACACACACACACACACAATGACTTTAGACAAAATCAAAGTGAATAATAAGCCACAAAAGCAGAATTTATACCTTTAAAAGAATTTGTGAAGGAGAAGGTTTTGGGAGAGAAGGAAAAAGCAAACATTTTTACTCTAATGGAGAATATTTTTTTGTTTGGGGCCACACCTGGTGATGCTCAGGGGTTACTCCTGGCTATGCTCTCAGAAATCACTCCTGGTTTGGGAACCATATGGGACATTGAGGATTGAACCCAGGTCTGCCCTGGGTCAGCAGCATGCAAGGCAAACGCCCTACTGCTATGCTATCGCTCAGGCCCCTCTAAAGGAGAATTTTTATAGTAGCATTCAAAGGCAATAAATTTAACTAAAACAAGGTACCACTTGTTTAATCACAAGTTTTCTTCATCTCCCAGCAAGTTACTGAATTCTAATCACTGTGTCTGAGGCTACAACACTAAAATAATTTAGGCAGATTTTGTTACCAAAATTAAAAATAAATTCATAAAAATATTCAAGCCTCATTTTATAAGTATGAAGGAAGGAGCCACCGAATCATATTAAAGAAATATTATTATTAATCAAGCCTATGAATTAATCTGATGAAATTTGAATAACAAAATCCAAAAGGGTTTTTGCAGTTTGGATTAAAAATTCAAAAGTATATTTACTTAGGAACTCCCTGAACAGTAGTTAAGACTATGTCAAAGAACTCTTTAATATATTTATTACAGGAGATACTGTAATAGATGCTCTTAAATATAGTCTTTATTTTCTAAGAATGTTTAATTAAATGCTGGGACAAAGGTATGTAGTCTTCTAAGACACTAAAAAGGAACAGCTATTCCAGTTGTGGGTTTAATAAAGATTTCTTGGAATAAACATGCCATTGCCAGGTTGTAGAAGATATATTAGCTAACTGAAAATAATATAAAAAACTTCCAAAATTTGTAGTTCAAGAAATTTCATCATATATAAAGGGTCTCACAAAAAATTACAATAAGAGGAGATTAAAGATTAAGAAGCAGAATATTAGGGGCCGGAGAGATAGCATGGAGTTAAGGCATTTGCCTTTCATGCAGAAGGTCAGTGGTTCGAATCTGGGCATCCCATATGGTCCCCTAAGCCTGCCAGGAGCGATTTCTGAGTGTGGAGCCAGGAGCAACCCCTGAGGCGCTGCCGGGTGTGGCCCAAAAACCAAAAACAAAAAAAAAAAGAAGCAGAATAATAGAAAATAAAACTGAGTACTTTTGAAGGGTGACAGGAACTATACCAATTAAATAATAAAGGTAGAGAGAATCAATATAGACAAATACAGCATGCATCTTCCCAATCATCTGTTCTCAGTACAAGCTAAAGCTTATAAAGGAATAGTTTATACAGTTATATATTAAAACAGCTTTGTAACTGCAAGTTTTATGTTACAATTTAATTTGTTTTGAAAAGCTAACTTAGTAACTATGTCTATAGGTGACTTAGTAGGCAGAGTACTTAGCACAACATATGATTGATACATATTTACTATCATGTAACATATATCATAAATATACGTATTTACTTGAGAGCTATTTTATTTCTTCAGCTAATAAAAATTAAGTATGACAGACCAACCTGAGAAGCTTAAGCTATAATCATTAGCATTATTAGCAAAAGTCAGTGCAAAAGTTTTATTCTGGAGGGGGCTTGCATCCAGGGGGTATTCAGGGGCTACTTGTAACTCTAGTTCCAGGGACTGGGGGGTGTCCATGTGGTAAAAAAGTAAGATTCCGGCATACAAATATTTTGCACGTGATTAGCCAATAAGCTACCTCTCTGGCCCTGTGTAAGACATAACAGATGGTGTCCAAAAGCATTATTCTAATTGGAATGTTTATTTTGTCATCTCTCATCTGCCACTTATTCTGTGCTTGGGAATAGCTTAGCATACTTAGCAACAAGTACTAGTTTTGAACAGAGAATTCAAGAAATATCATGCATTTAATATTTAAGTTTCACAGATGTCATCACTTAGGATTTTAAAGAAAGAGCAATTACTATCTAACCACAGACAATTTGTTTCCAAAGGGTCATAAAACTACAGTATTCTTGTAGTACTTCTATTCAGTTAAGAGCCTCATTTCCAGGAACTCATCCTCCAACCTTAATAGCAGCAAATGGGTACAAGGTAATGAATGAAAGCTAAGGAGGAAAGATAATATGTTTCCTCGATAAATCCCATGAGTTTTCTAGTTTTCTTTATCAGGACATCTTGCAAGATGTTATGATCTAGGATTTTTGTCTTTGATATTAGAGGCATTCAACCAGAATTGAGACATTTCACAGTTAGATGTAAACATTTTTTTTTTTTTGGTTTTTGGGCCATACCCGGCGGTGCTCAGGGGTTACTCTTGGCTGTCTGCTCAGAAATAGTTCCTGGCAGGCACGGGGGACCATATGGGACACTGGGATTCGAACCAACCACCTTTGGTCCTGGATCGGCTGTTTGCAAGGTAAATGCCGCTGTGCTATCTCTCCGGGCCCGATGTAAACATCTTTTAAAAAATATCTGAGGTAGTCACACTTGTTCTTGGGGGTTCTAAATTTACCCTACCTTTTAACTATAAATGAAGTAAAATTGAGCAAGCATGTATGCACTGGTTGTATCTAAAATACTGTAATGTATAGAATCCTCATACCAGAATTCTCATACAAAAGGGAAAAACCTAAGGAATGAATGGGTTAAAAATAGAAAAACAGAGTAAATTAGCAATATAGGTAAACATGAAGTAAAAATATTTAAGGAATTGTGCCTTCCTTTAGGATCACAAATTACCAATCTATAAAACTTAATAAAACTAGGGGCCAGAGAGATAGTATGGAGGTCATCGGTTCGAATCCAGGCATCCCATATGGTCCACCGTACCTGCCAGGAGCAATTTCTGAGCCTAGAGCCAGGGATAACCCCTGAGCACTGCCAGGTGTGACCCAAAAACCAAAAAAAAAAAAAAAAAAAAAAAAAAAAAAAAAAAACTTAATAAAACTAAAATCAATAATAACTGATCATATCAAATCTATCCCATAATCATTTTTCCATTCTTCTTCCCTTCCCCACACACCAACATCACCACTGAACAAGTACACACAATCTATTGAATAGATCTGATCTCAAGAAAATCACACCTGAGGAGAAGCATTAGGAAAAACAATTCTTTTTTATTTAAAGTATAACAAAGGGTGAGATGTGCAATGGCAGAAATGCAAACTTTTTAAATTGATGTTTTAGGGCCAAACCCAGCCTCTCTATAGTTTAGAATGGATTTAGGGGGGCATTTGGGATGCCAGGTATCCAACCAAGGTCATCTATGTTCAAACACCCTATCCAATGTTTTATCTCCTTGGGCCCTATAAAGGCAGATTTAAGGCTAAAAAAGCTATGGTCTAAAACTCTTAAGAAGCCATCTGAAACAAACTCAGTAATTCTAGACTTGCTTTAGAATAAAAGAATTTCAATGATAAGAATCAACTAAAAAAAGCTATTTTTTTTTAATCTATGCAGCACTGGAGTATCAAAAACAGGCTGAAACATTTTATATATATATTCAAAGTATATTGTTGCTTTCACATTCCATTAATAATTAAACTTTTTATTTTTCCCTCTCAAGTGAGTTTCATTTAATCTTTCGGATACTGGGGAATGTGTTTGAGAAGCTATGGAGAGCATTCTTTAAAATAATTACCAAAACTGCCCTCCCGAAACTTCAGTAACTATGAACATCTAAAGCAGTCTTTTCTGAACAGACAATGCTATCCTCTAGTACTACATGCTATCATGACACCACACCATTAAGTTTAGCTTATCTGTGGGTAATGTGCTTTGGTTGGGATGAATTTAGGATCATTTTTTTAAAGGTGAAGATTCAAACACTTCTTTTTGGTAGAGGAATTCTCAAGAGGTTCTCTATCAGCCAGTTAAAGAACCCAGGGCAGGGATGTAATCCTGCTCAAATTTTGTGGTGTCAAGAATGTCTGAGCCATTCTGGTGGTGTTGTGGATCTCTAGGATTATATCTAGTAGTGCCCACGGGCTTCCAGTGCTGCATGTAGGGATGCTTGGGGGACCATGAGGTACCAAGAACTGAGCTCTGATGGGGCACATGCACAAAAATTTTTGGCCACCAACCATCTCAAATACGTAAACTAGGATTAAGTTTTATTTGTGAGTACTTTTTCCTAATTGGTGGTAATAAATTCCTAAAAAGGCCTAATGGTAATGTTGACTGGTTCTTAACTACAGTAACCCAAGTGTTTCTGTCAGAATGAAATCTGCTTTATAATTTATCTTAATGGACAAGGTGTATCAATAAATATTGAAAATCCCCACTCTTTTTATCCTGTTCCATTTAAATCAAATCTAATTATGTCAACAAACCATAGCAATGTATATAATTACAATGGCTAATGCATTGAGAAAAGTCATGTTTCTTGATAAATAATTTTTCTAAAACCTCTTAAGCATTTTGCATCTTCAATATTTCTCCTATACATATCAAGAAATGCAGTAAATATATAACCAGACCTACTGACCATTGCCATTTCTAATAATTAATCTAAAAACAGTATGCATCAGTCTATTTTTAGAGTTCAAAATTTATTCAAGCAAATGAACCATAAAGTATGCCATATATTTTAGAAAAAAAATCCTAGATAGAAAATAAAACTAAATTCTGAAAGAAATAACAACTTATACACCACTGTAATAGCCCACTAAATCTGGAGTATAATACATTTTAGAATTCTAAAAATTGTTTAAACTTAAACATAAAATACATGTCAATATATAATATTTGTAAACATATTTTATAACAAGAGACTAGCTTTTAAGACTCTCAAGAATGATTTATCTCAGAGGAATGAAACCTGCTGATTAGACCCTATATCAGGGGTCTCAAACTCACGCCCCGTGGGCCGTTTGCAGCCCTCCAAACAACATTTTGTGGCCCTGCCCTAGAGGAATCTTTTTTTGTTTTATTTTGTTTTAATTGTTTGGGTCACACCTCCCAATGTTCAAGGCTTACTACTGACTTTGCACTCAAGGATCACCCCGACTTTGCCTCCTGTGGCCCCCAGGTAAATTGAGTTTGAGACCCCTGCCCTATACTTTTTATATTGCCAGTTAAAAAAAATTAATGTATAAGGTAAATGTTTCCTATAGATTAATCCTGAATTTTCTCTTTTTTGGGGGGTGAGAGACCCCCATACCTGTGTTCAAATCTTATTTCTGATTCTGATCACTCATGGCAATGCTGAGCTCTCTCTTCCAATAAACCTATTTATAATTTCTGTCCCTTTTGTTTTGTTTTTATGGGGGCCACACCTAGTGATGCTCAAAGGTTATTCCTGGTTTTACAGCTCAGAAATCGCTCTTGGCTTGGGGTTACATATGGGACACCAGGGGATTGAACTGTGGCCTGTCCTAGGTCAGCTAGCGTGCAAGGTAAACACCCTACTGCTGTGCCACTGCTCTGGCCCCTATTTATAATTTCTAAGTAACTAATATATTAACTTACAGAAGAACATAATCAAAAACCATATAAAAATTTTATAATCAAAATGTAAGAAAGACACAATCATAAAAACCATCAAATAGAAATAAAAAATAAACTCTTTTAGAACTTGCTTTTTAGCAGCCAATAAATTTCCTTATTTTGACTCAATTATTCCAGTTATTTTATTTAATTGAGTTATTTCAGTCAGTCACACACATGGCATTTCTGTCTAGAGATGCCATTTGTCACTTTTACTACCATTCTTTAAAAGAGAGGAATACACAGAAGGGGTAAAAGTTTTCCTAAAAGATTACCCATTGAGTCAATGATCTGTGGGGGTTTTTATGAAGCTCCATTATTAGGGCTGAGAGCTTCAAAAGCTTTTGTTATATCACTAATTTCTTTTTGTAAGGCTTCAGCAAATGAGGCAATTTATCTAGTTCTGCATGCTTGGGGCTTGATACATGCTATTTGTACATGACAGGTTTCATCTGAGTAGCACCATTGATAACATTTATCTGCACATCAAAAAGCTCATCTCTTAATGTGAAAAAAAATCATGCATGCTGGGATAAAAAATGTCCAAGAGGTGAGTAAGAGACCTGTGATATCATATAAAGTGGAATCAAACTACAGAAAGATCACTAATTGAGAATGAATGTGTAGTAGAAATACAGAAACATACAACACTCCCCACCAAAAAAAAAATCTGAAAATATCCATAATTTTAGGGACAAAGTAGTAAGATCTGTTAGGATCCTATGAATTTTTATCAGAAATGGGAACATTAATTTATTTCAAATAAAACAAATTTTTACATAGCTTTAGGACAAGAAACATTTCCGAATAAAAATTTAAACAGTGCACACTTTATAACTACTATAAGAAAATTAAGCCCTATAATTTATTCTTACGGAAAAAAGCGGATGGTTCACAAAATTGCTGTGGAAAACTAACTTCTGAGAACACAGAAACAAATAAATAAGCAACAAATTTGCTTTACTTTCAGAAAAGATTCTATGTAAAAGATTCTTAAAGGAAGACAAAGTTTATATATCTATATGTTAAGGTGATAGTAAGGCTATTCAGATATTTTCAACAGATGATATATAATGCAACCTTTGAGAAAAAAGTTATCTTTGCAAAGAAGTTACATACTGAGTCAAAGAGTTTGTTTCTGAAATTCATCATATTTCAGAACATGAGGCCATATTAGATTTCAATTACCCCCTACTTCTACTCTTCTAGACACTTTGTAATATAGATCGTAGAGCTAATTTTCTGTCATTCAGGAAGAACTGTTGGATCACTAAACTTGTATCATCATCACCTCTGAAACTGAGTAAAAAATCACTGTTAGAACCTATGGTTTATTAGATCGAACCCACCATCAACAATGTCAACTCTGCCTTGTCGTGTTAACAAGAAAATGTTTTACGAGTTCTACCACTGGGCATCAATTTAACTTCAAGCACCAGCTATGCTGTAAAACTGTGAACGTAATTTATATGGTGACCTGTGTGTGGGGGAAGCAATATCTAGGTGAAACTTCTCACAGTCTGACAAAATGCTTTGATCTGTACCATTCAGATGATTGAGCAAAAAGAGTTTAAGCAATCATCACTGATACTCTTTATCTCCAAATGCACTAAAATTTATTACTCTATGAGTTTAACCTATTGCTTTAGAGCCAAACTTGATAGAATAGAAATAGGATAAATGATACATTTTCTACCAGTTTACATCATACCCATTAGGTTTAAATATTAGACAAACTATGTATTTAAGACAAATATCTTAGCTAACTCACACAGTACATTTAGAAAGCTGTCCTATAATTCCTTTTTTTTTTTTTCGGCCACACCCATTGATGCTCAGGGGTTACTCCTGGCTAAGCACTCAGAAATTGCCCCTGGCTTGGGAACCATATGGGACACCAGGGGATCAAACTGCGGTCCTTCCTTGGCTAGCACTTGCAAGGCAGACACCTTACCTCTAGCACCACCTCACTGGCCCCAAGTCCTATAATTCCTTAGTAACATTTTTATGCTTACTTCTAAGGATGCTACATGTTCATTATTAATTAGGAGTGGTATAGTAGGAGACCACCAAACTCTTTCTTGAAAACAAACTACCCTTTTCTTTTATTTAGCGCATAATCCAGTTCATGGTATCACATATCTATTATTTTATATGAAGGAAATAATCATTTAAGCAGGAAGAGAACTAAATAAATTAATATATTTATATTACATACATTGATTTACTTGTCTTAACATATCTGAATATTTTATTATTCAGAATCTGAGACAGTTTTTTAACACTAGTTTAAATTGCTTACATGTGGCTTTCCAATAACTACTGGTGTGTACTAAGAGAAAGACATTTACCTATCAAACCTTCTCTTCAATATGCCAGAAATCATATACCTTTAAAAACAGCAAGAGTTTTGAAATTACAGAACAAAGGTGTTAGAATCACTGCAACCAAATTTTGAAATACCGTTTCTAGCATTATGAGAGAAATATTTTAACTACTTCTTTAATACTTCTTTTTTTTTTTTTTTTTGGGTTGCTGAGCAATGCTAGCAGTTTATTTTCTAAACTGAGTAACTTATTCTACTATTTTCCAATTTGATCTTATTAGCAAAATAATTTCTATTATAGTCACAAGTTTGGTGAATATATACAAAAATGTGTCCAGGCTATATAAATTGATGAGTAAATAATGGAAATGATGTTAAACCAAGTTTTCTTATTCCAAATAATTTTATGTTGTGAGTTATAATGAATAATCAAAGTGTTATACCTCAGAGTATTTAAAAGTACCTTATAAAATAACAAAACAAAACATAACAAACATTACATTTTAATACTCCTATTTCTAATCTTTATTCTTTATATGTATTTTATATATAAATATTTATATATTTAATTATACATACTATACAATTATAGATATACTAATATACAGAATTAATATACTATACTCAGAATATATATACTATTAATATACTATACTCAGAATCAAGATACTGACAGGCAAAATGACCACTGGTGATTGATTACCTTGGTAGTTGTGCTCTTTCCCTTAATAAAGGAGTATAGTCTTGTTCATGCATTTAATTTGCCACACTGAAAAAATAACTGTAGTGTGAAAAATATAAAACAAAAACTACCTACAAACAAACCATTCTGTAAAGATCATTGTCACAATATTACTAGGAGAGTTGAACATGTAACTGAAAATGCCTAACAAGATCTTTAAAGGTGTTTTTCTTACCACGTTCTTCAAAATGCAAATTACAAAAATCCCACTTGACTAGGAAGGGGGAAACTGTGGGTGGAGGAGTTTTCCCTTCTAAGATTAACAGATGCTTTTTGTAAGATTTTAGGTAAGATTAACCTTTTGCTCACAATAGGACGGGCTATTGGTATTATTATTTTTCTTTACTGTTTTTAACTCAGGTGAAAATCAATACAGAGTGAGACAAAGGGCTCTACAGGGTCTGGCTCCACCAGCTTTGGGGTTGGCTCCCGCACAATCTACAACACAGACTGATGCTGGGAAGGATTAGCCTGCTTGTGTTGAGTAAACCGATGATACTCAATAAACAGTTTCTGTTGTAAACCCCTTAGGACGTGCAAAGCCACACTAGTTGGCAATAGACCAGATAAGCTGCAGAACCAGCTGTAATCTCATTTAGACCTGAGCTGATCCTCCTGTCCTTTCATTCCACAGGATCAAAGCAAACCACTGAGGAGGCAGCTGCATTACAGCAGCTTGGCTGGCTGGATGCAGCAAACATTTCGTAAATTCCACTCCTTGAAGCAAGTTTCTAACTAATTTATCCAGAGCTAGGACAATCAATGAATTTCTAAATACACTTGGCCTGATTATTACAGGGTAACCATTTTCTCTTGGGGGGGGGGGAATGTAATGATTGCCTATCAACTTTACAAAATAGCCCTTGCTAACCTTAACTTTCTTGAAGGGCTCAAAATTTCCCCACCAAAACAAATTAAAAAAATAGTTAAAATTGTTTAACTCTTTGTTTCTAGTGTATTCTAACAAACAATGCTCAACTCTGCATTCTTCAACATGTAACAGCTAACTGTCACTCAAACACATCTGAGTATTAATAGTGGCCCATATTTTCTATGCTCAATGAAGAGGGGAAGGGAAAGTTAAATCTCACTATGAAATACCACTGTATACATGCCAAAAGTTATTTTCAGAAAAATTCCATAAAACATTTTCTAACTGATTGAAAATTATCATTAAACACTAATTTTTCTTTAAAAAAATTTTTTGAAGGTGTTTCAGAATAAAACATCTAAAGTGCTCCCAAATAGGTGTTTATCACCTTCCAAAAGAATGAACATTTTTCTAGTCTAATTTTACTTTTTGAAAATTACTTTAGCAGAATCTAAATTTCAAGTTTTAAAGTACCTGCCACCTTCAAATTTAAGACTATACCAATACAGACACTGAAAAAGCAAGTTATCATAACATTTACCATTTTTCATGTAAGCAAGGAAACCCAAAACATTCTATACAGGGACATCGATTAATAGATTTAAAAAAAAAAATAACAAGCTAATGCTCATATCCATATTTGAGAGGTGACTTAAAGAACATTTTGCTAGAGAAACTGGTAAAAATTTTTGGCAATATTTATGTTTCTTGGATCACATACAATGTCATGTATTCTTTCTGTTTTATAGAACTTTGGCAATGCAAAAGCCTTTGTAGCTATATAACCTCAAAAATAGACCAAGCCAGACCGTATTTATCAACCTCTACTCATCTAAACTCCTCAATTTGCAGTTAGGATGCACTCAGAAGAGTATGAGTTATTTTTGCATAACTAAGAATCAAATCTCAAGTCAGAATTTAGGTTTTCTTATTACCTCTAAACACTGATCCCAAAATTACACTTTTAAGAACAGAGATATTACTACATTTCAAAAACATATAAAAACTAGAATCCTTTCAATATATTGTTGGATTTGGTTCACTAAGATTATGTTGAGGATTTCACATTGATATTCATCAGGGTTACTAGTCTGTGATTTTTTTTTAAAGCAGCATCTCTATCTGCTTTCAGTAAAAAAAAAAAAAAAGCAAGAATGCCTAGGATTTGTAAATCTAGACAGTATACAATGGTAACTGGCATTTTAACTGATCCAATCATTTCCAAGCTAACAAATGCTACATTTAATAATTCGTCTCTCTCCAATTCATTCTTTAGTCATAAAAGGGTCCCATTTAACATAATCACATAGTAACAGCAAAAGTGATAAATATCAAAACCTTAGCTCTTCTAATATTTGCAAAATCCAGATCTTTGTAATAAAACCATGATGGGAAACTGCAAAACTGTGTAATTATACTTTAATTGTATTGTGAGGCATGCATTAATCACAAAGTTTAAGTACCAAGGATAGAATTATAATAATTCAGTAAAACAAATTTAAGCTAGCTAAGTAGGTCAGAACCACTAACATGCAACAGGAGACCTCTGGGAATTTATCAGTTAATGGCTATTTATGTGCAAATGAGTGCCCTCCAACCCTCCAAAATCCTGTGTAGCTGAAGGGTATTTCTGTTAACCAGGAGCACTGCTTAACTGCAGAAGCATAAATTAAACCATTTTATTGGAATGATTTTTAATTCTTCTACTTTATTCCTCTTATACAAGCCCCCTCAAATTTTCTACAAGCACAATTTAGGGAATATACAACAGTAGGAGAAAAAGAGGTGAAGGAAGGGGCCAAAGAGATATGAGAGTGGAAAAGGAGCTTGCTTTAACCATAGCTGACCCAGGCTTGATCCCCAGCAATGCATAAGGTTCCCCAAACCTGTAAGGAGTAATCCCAGAGCTTAGAGACAGGATTAACCAATGAGCACAGGGTGGACCAATGCCCCCCTCTCCCCAATGAGAAAAATGAGGTAACTACAAAAATTTCCAAATTGACCCCTTACCATATACAGATAATAAAAGAAAAACATCTTTATACATAACATCCTCCAAAGGAGTTGAGTGTTATTAAAAAAAACCTTTAAATACAAGTAATTCATTAATATGCATTTTATAAAAATTTTTATTTTATTTCATATTATGATTTTATAGAAGACAAAAGATGCTCACTAGAGTTTTGCACATATACAATTTGTCGAAAAAGTCAAATAAATACCTATCAAAGAATACTCTAAAATACTCTAAAAATAAAACTTAAAAACAAAAAAAACAAATCCTCAAGCTCTAAATGTCTCATTTATAATTTGTCTCTGAATTAAATTGAGCAACTGGTTGTTTTTAAGGAGCATAGAGAATGAGAAATGTAAAAAATTTCAATGTGGAATACACATGGTTACAAGAAACCACAAAATATGCAATATTAGAAGCACAATAAATTTATTTAGTGAGGGAGTATAAAATTGATGTGGCTAACTTTCAGGATTTAGGTTTAGAAAAATTTATCTAAAATTACTTGTTTTGTTTGTTTTTGGGTCACACCCAGCAGTGTTCAGGAGCTCTACGCTCAGAAATCACTCCTGGCAGGCTCAGGGGACCATATGGGATGCTGGGATTTGAACCACGTCCTTCTGCATGCAAGGCAAAATCCTTACCTCCATGCTATCTCTCCAGCCCCTAAAATTACTTTATTTGTGATTTAAACATAGCAGCAATTTAAAGGTATCATATTTTGTTAACATTCCTCAGCATTTCCCCACTCATTAATTAAAAGATAAAATATAATTTAATACCGGTGCTGGAGCGGTGGTGCAAGTGGTAGGGCATTTGCCTTGCACAACTAGGATGGACTGAGGTTTGACCCCCTGGCATCCAATATGATCCTCCAAGCCAGGAGTGCATAACCAGGAGTAACTCCTAACTGGGTGTGGCCCAATTATATATATATATATATATATATATATATATATATATATATATATATATATATATATATATATAATTTAACATTAAGTTAAAAGCAAGTAAGCAAAAAAAAAAATAAGCCATAAGCCATGCACTATATTTAAAATTAGAGTATTTTGTAACACAAGTGAAATTTGGCATTTTAAGCAAGGGTTTTAAAAAGGTAATAGCCTCATGAACTTCTCTAGTTTAAACACACAAGCAATAAAGTTTTTTGTAAACTTCAAAAAGGTAAGAAAAAGTGTTGCACTCATTTTTCCATAATTGAATTTTCTGAAGTTGTGAGAAAATTATAGCAGAGGAGATGATTATATCAGGTTTGCATCTGTCTGATCAGTATGCTCTGGAAACATCATTTGTGAATTCAGAGAATAAGTGTTAAAGTTAACAGGTTAACATTGGGCAATTAGGTTTGCACAGGGAACAGAAGTCCCATGTCTAATGCTATGTGTTCTATTGTATTTAAATGTAAAAACATAGATTAAGGTACATTTATGGCCTGAAAACATAATTTCATTACATGGATCTACTTTTAGGAAGAGAAAGATTATCTACAAAAGATAAACTATCACACAAATGTAGCCCTCTTCCAAAAAAGATCATCATCCTATTTCAAAAGGGTACCCCAACAGTTATAGAGAGGGGTTTACTTGAGCTCTCTTCTTTTTCCTTGCTTTTTAAAAAATTAGTTCTAATACAGTGGTCATGCCAGTGATTCAGAAACAAATTTTCAGCTGTTATCCACCCTGCCTTGATGTTCAATTAAAAGGATTCAGAAAGTAAACAGGACCCAGAAGAACATAGGCTTGCCAAAGGAGCATCAAAATTAAGAAGCAAGCCCCCTTTTTTTGGTCTATTCACTCCAGACTCTGTAATATAAGAAAGAGACTTACAAAGATATGGTAATAGTTACAAGTTACCAACCTCTGCATTTAAGATTAAAACAGCCTACTGAAAGACACAAACGTTTTTTTTTTCTTGGGGTGGGGGCACCCAGCAATGTTCAGGGGTTACTCCTGGCTCTGTTCTCAGGAATCTCTGGGGATGTCAGAGATCAAACCCAGACCAGCCACATGCAAGGCAAGCACCCTAGCTACTGTACTATCAATCCAGCCCTATAAATATTCTTAAACAATGATCATACAGCACCCAACTGGGTCATCAGATGGTTCCTTCCATTTATTCTCTCTAATAATGAGTCCCAATAGCAACATTGATAATACTTTTTTCATAGTGAACTTTAAAATTTCTTTTAGTATTAAACATTTTAGCACTTTGAGTCCGTTTTGTTTAAACCACCTAATTTCCTTACTAGTTCTTTTTCCATCCATCTTGCAGCAACACAGCCAGAATAATCTGTAATTCATTCAGCAAGTTCTAAGTTATTGAGCAGCTCCAGATGTCAGGCATTTTAGCTAGTTACCCAGTGCTGAAAATAGGAATATATATAATACAAACTACCTATCCTCAAAAAACTATGAGTCTCATGATGAAGACTGGCAAATACAGATGATAACACTTCAAATAAATGAAAATATGAACAGGATGTACAAGAGAGTTACCTGGCAGAATCTGAAAACTCTTCATGGGAGAAGTGGCATATTTCACTTATGCATGGTAAGACACAAACTTCGTACCAGAAAAAGGATCAAGAAGTATTCCAGGCAGGGAGATGAAAAGGAAATAAAAAGGCAGGACCTTTTCTTCAAGAAGCTTTACAGTTTTTGGAAAGAAAAGTAAAAAGGACAACTTCATGTTGAGGCCCAAATAAAACCTTTAGTTCCTTCTCAAATCTCTTGCCCTAATTTGACAGTCCTTTAAAATCTGGTATTATCTTTCTATTAAACTGCAGAGCCTCTTCTTTCATCACTCATTTCTTCATCCATTCCAGAAAAACACTTAACCCATTCCAGCACCTCCTTTCTCTATTCTCTTCCACCAGCTATTAGCTGACATTCCCTATCTCATCCATGATATTTTCTATCCATTCTCCTACCTATCCTTCCTTCCCTTCTACAAGCATTAACTCTACTTTTTTTCTTAGCTTTTGGGCCAAACCCACCTGCTCTCCTGTCTCTGGTCTCAGACTTCAGACAGGCTTGGGGGACCATATAGGATGCTGGGTATCAAACTTGAGTTGGCTGTGAGAAATGTAAATGCACTACCCACTGTGTCGTGTCTCTGGTCACCAAACTCTACTTTCCTAACCCAAAATTTCAAAACTGCTCTCCAAATTCCCCTTTTACATTTCTATCTTCTTTTGGGGGGAAAGAAGAGTAACACCCCATGACACTCAAGGATTATTCCAGGCTCTACACTCAGAAATCACTGTTGATAGTACTGTGGCCCCAGGGGTTGGGGCACAGAGGATGGTAGTGCATATAGGATACTCAAGATAGAACAAGGGTAGCCCTTCCCATTTCTTTTCTTTCTATTTTGTCCCACTGATAAATATGCAATAGTGTTAACTATTCATTTCACTTTGAATTAGTTATATACAAGTGCTGATCACTAAAGAACAATTCCTTAGAACAGAGTACATCTTTTTATTCACATTCATTATATGCTAGAATTGCCCAATAAATACTAATATATGAATCTACTGACTTATCACAATATCTCATTAATGCTCTTTAAAAAATTGTGTTTATATGTGTTTTCAATGACATTCTACCGCTGTAATATCCCACCTAGTACATGATTAAAGAACTAGTTCACATAAAACATTAAAAAAAAAAAACCCTGCTCATTAAAAGGTTCACCTTACAAAACTACTTAAATTATATCCGTAATTTTTCAAAAGTTTCCCTCTCTAAAGCAAACATAGTTTAAAAATTAACCATAAAACAACTATTGTGCCTCTATCACACACACACACACACACACACACACAACACCATTAAATAAACTCTATATAAAGGAGACAAATCTCAGTATTTGTAGCACTGCAATTTTGGTGCTTAAGAAAATTCCTCCCTATATGTCATTCCTTTAATATTTTTATTCTGATCATGCTACATAAACGGGGATGGGGGAGTGGTAGTACAGTAGGTAGGACACTTACTATGTATGTGGCCAACTCAGGATCATCACTTACACCCCATTTGGTTCCCTACCTTTCCAGGAGTGACCCCTAGGCTTACTCACCACGGGGTATGGCCCCAAAATAAAACAAAACTAAACAAAAATAAGTGGGAGGAACAGACTTAGTTAAAAAAATACAAAATAAAGTTTAATAAGTTCAGTCAGTTTTGCAATGTAAATATTTCCATTTCACATAAATTCCTTTTTTAAAAAAGTGTTAAAATTAGATTGCTGATGTTTTGAGGGGGGCGATGAAGAATATCAGTATCCCTACAGCACAGTTCATAGATAAGCTTCATTACTTTCAAACCACCCAAACTACTATACACTTTAGTAATTCTTAGTTGTGTAATCTGAATCTAAACTTTGCTTTTTCTGAGCTGTTTTCATACTTTCTTTCTATTCTAGCATGAGTGTGCATAATCAGTATGTCTTCTCCTTATGATATATATAACTGGCATACTAGAAATTAAAATTAATTTGAAATAAATGTGAAATACCATATTAATATATGAGGAGATAAAGTATTTTAGAGCTGGAGAATAGTACAGCAGGTAGGATGTGTGTCTTGCATGTAGTCAACACAGGTTTGATCCTTACACTTAAGGCCGCCCAAGCCCAATCCTGCCAGCAGAAGTGATCTGTAAGCACAGAGCCAGGAGTAATCCCTGAGCACCACTAGTATGACCCAAATTAATTTTAATATTTTATAAAAGTATGTATTATAAAAAACCTATATACAGGCAAGCAAAAACAGCAATTTCAACCTACCATATTTGCCGGTGTATAAGACGACTGGGCGGATAAGACGACCCCCTAATTTTGCAGTTAAAACATACGTTTAGGCCTATATTCGCTGTATCAGACAGAACGTTCCTGTGCTGCAACTGTATGTACCACAGTGAGCCAATCACAACAAGCAAAGGTTCAAAGGTTATGCTGTAATAGACTTCCTCTCTGACTCTAGCCAATCTGAGCAGGTTTTTTTAGTGTAGATTCGGGTCCAGAACATTGTCTAATTTGCATGCATAAAAAGCCTGCATGGATTGGCTGAGTTAGAAAGGCGTCCGAGCAGCCTGGCAGTGATTGGTGCAGGATCGAGTTGGAAAATTCGTTTTGTGGTAATACTCAGATAATTTTCATTTGGCGGCATGTTGAAACATTGGCGTATAAGAGAACTCCCGATTTTCGGTTGACTTTTTTTGTTTCAAAAGTCGTCTTATACACTGGAAAATACAGTATATTCTTAACTTTGTACCATTGTGTTTAATATAAGACCTGAAAGCAAATGGATGAAAAGATTATTTTCTAGAGTCACTTATTCCGATATAAAAGGCACAGATTAGAATCTTGATGAAATTTAATCAGTATTTCCAATTTAGCTTATAGAAACTTAAAGAAAGCAATCAAGGTTAATAAATAAGATCCTTAAGGGTAGGGCCTTGACATGAACGGGGTGCCTTTCAGATCACAGGGAAGAGAAACCAGTTATTTCTTCTCCCCTGGCAGCTGTCAAGAGAGATGAAGTCATGAAATTTTCCTATACATGTATGTACATGGAATCTATTTTGTTGAGTGAAATAAGTCAGAGGGAGAGAGATAGACACAGAATAGTCTCACACATCTATGGGTTTTAAAAAAAAATGAAAAACATTTTTACAACAATTCTCAGAGACAAAAGAGAGGAGTGCTGGAAGGTGCAGCTCATGACATGAAGCTCACCACAAAGAGTGATGAGTGCAGTTAGAGAAATAACTACATTGAGAACTATCTTAACAATGAGAATGAATGAGGAAAGTAGAAAGCCTGTCTAGAGTACAGGCGGGGGTCAGGTGGGGAGGAGGGAGATTTGGGACACTGGGGATGGGAATGTTGCACTGGTTAAGGGGTGATCTTTACATGACTGAAATCATACAACTACAATCATATTTGTAATCACAGTGTTTAAATAAAGATAATTAAAAAAATACTTGGAATTTCTTCTCGGAAACATAATGCAAAAAATGTCCAATAGGAACGTGTGTATATAATTATACTGCATACATATGTGTATATACGACATTTTAAAAGACTGATGTTTAAGGGCCAAACGGTTAATAAGTGGTATTAAGGCATTTTGCCTTAGACTTGCACTCATTTGACCCAAGTTGAATCCATGTTACTATAAATGATTAGAGGCCTTAACAGGAGTGATCTCTGAGCACAGAACAAGGAGTAACCTGAGAACCTCCATGTATAGCTCAACATCATGTCTCTCTCTACCCAGATAAAAACCCCTGGCATTTATATGACACCCTTAAAACTTTTACACATTAAAAAAGAAACACAAGAGGCTGAAAAGGTAGTACATCAGACAGTGTGCTTGCTTTGAACATGACCAACCTTGATTCAGTCCCGGGCATCCCAGAGGGTATTATCCATCTCCACCCCTTCCCACCCATCCTCCCCTTCGCATGCACCATCAGGAGTCATTCCTGAATAAAGAGTGCAGAGTAAACTCTGAGCACTACTAGCATGACCCATATAAGAAAGAGAATTAAAAATGAAAAGAAACACAAAATGAAACTTAAATATAATACAAATCTGTGATTTACATAGATCAATACATTTAATGTTTTATTTACCCTGGGAAGTCAATATTAAAAGAAAAACAAGATTGCCAGAGGGAAGACAATAAAATAATTCTCATTTATGTTTCTAAGCAATTGTTCTACATTCCTTCAAAGCTAGAATAGAAAAATTTTCTTTCCACACTTTTTCTTGGAGACCTTCCTCCTACAGGTCATTTTATTTTAATCCAAATACAGGTGGATACCAGTGCCAGCTATACAACTATCTTCTGTCTATTAAGTTATTAATCAATATGCTCCTACTTAGTGCCTATATTCCTACATTTCCCCGAAGCAAACAATTCTGCCAATATTATATTTTTATACTGGAAAGAGTAAAACTGCAAGTGCAACTATATACCCATCATCATTATAGCATTTATGTAAACTTTATCACATTTTTTATAAAAGAGCACTGCAACAATATATATGGTTTTAAGTTCTATTATTTCACCATTAATTATTAAAGTATGCTGTCCTCAAAAGATCAAGAGTTCATAACACAAAGTGTGTTAGGGGAAAAGCATAAAATTTCAGAGAACAGAGAGGGAAAATAAATGTTAGAAAAAAATGTAAAAAATAAAACAATAAGGTAGTGCCTCAATTGATAACTCATTCCAGATCTCCCACACATTTACCTTGGCTACCTCATTATTTAACTAATCATAAGAAGGTGCTGAAGATGTCAAAAATCAACTTTAAAACTTAAATCATTATTTGCATATGCACAAGCTACTAATAACAGAGATCTCTTCTAATCTATCTGCATTAATTGGCTTTGTGACAGTGTGACTCACTGATAGCATCTAACCAATTTATTCTGATTAAAGCAAACTGAGAAAATGCTATAAGTGAAGTTGAAGAGCTTTAAGAAGAGTCTCTTCAACATTTGTCTTTTATTCTATCCATCACAATGTATTCCTTTATTTGTTTATGCGTCTGCCTCACTACCCTCTCAGGTACTTGAGAACAGCAATTTGATTTTATGCATCTCTATTTTCTCCAACACCAGCACAAAATCTGCCATAGTAGGTACTTGATAGGCACTCAATAAAGGAATATTGACTGAAAAATACAGTAATTTCTGTTTCAGGCACAAGCACAAAATTAATATAGCCAGAATTCTCTAAGCTAAGAAAATAGAAGGGCAGGGGGTGAGTCATACTAAGAAAGTAATCTGTGCTTTTACTTTAAGCATAAATAGTATTCTTTTCATGCAATACCATTAAACTGAATCAGAATGGAGCTTTAAAAATCTTAATTTGGAGTAGGAAATTCTGAATCTGAAATTCACTTGTACGATATTCTTTCATTCCACATCTCTGAAACCAAAGGACAAGCAATAACAATAGAAGAATTCATCACTGTATACTGGGCTAGACACTTGACATGCATTATCTCCTTTATTCTTCAAACTAGTTCTCTAATACATATTATTACATACATTTTGCAGGTTATAAAAATTGAGATTCAAGAAATTACTTGACTTGAAAAAAAATAAAGAAAAGTAAGTGGTAGTCAGGATTAAAATTTATATTAGGAAACTTTCAAAAAATTAAGCAGTATCATTTTTACTATTATAAAAAACAGTAAATCTGGATATGATTTACACATTAATAACTTAAGTGAAAACTTGATCCACTAATTTTGTTTTGGGGCCACACCCGGCAATGCTTAGGAGTTACTCCTGGCTCTTTGCTCAGAAGTCGCTCCTGGCAAGTATGGGGAACCATATGGAATGCCAGGAATCGAACTTGAGTCTGTCCAGGGTTGGTCGCATGCAAGGCAGATGCCTTACCACTATGCTATAGCTCCAGCCTGGTGACTCACTATTTTTTATACTGTATTTATGTTTACAAAATTAGACTACAGTTTATATACTGTTTAAACAAATTGAGAAATCTAAATCTTGGAAAATCAGGTGAATACAAGTGCCATGCCAACTTAAAAGCATGTAGACTTAGTTCCTGGCCATTCACAGGAGTTTTATATACACATTCAAAGACACTATTCACACGTGTGCATGTACGGATACTCCTCGCTTAATGACCTACCTGTTTAGCAACCGCTTGCACTTAAGACCATCTCTTTGCCATTATTTTATTTTATTTTATTTTATTTTAAATATCCCTTTTCCATCTTGTACACTCTACAGTACAGTACTGTGGTTTTTGGTGCTTTAACGTACCTACTTTACTAACTTTATGTTCTGTAATACATTGCAGTACTGTGTGTAAATTTTACAATCTATGCAAATTAAAACAAGTGGGAGTTTTCAGTTTGATCTTTCTTGTTATTTTACTTATTCAGAATACTGTATTATGCATATACTGTACTACTGTATACAGTACATGCAGGTCCTCACTCAACGACCAATTCACTTAACGACCAAGTCTTTGAAACAAAACTTGGGTGTAAAGCTCAGGGGTTACTCCTGGCTATGCGCTCAGAAGTTGCTCCTGGCTTGGGGGACCATATGGGACGCTGGGGGATCCAACCGCGGTCTGTCCTAGGCTAGCGCAGGCAAGGCAGGCACCTTACCTCTAGCGCCACCATGCCAGCCCCATCCATTGAATTTTTATCAATAGATGTAGAGGGCAGGACTCCAGAACATAAAAACCAGCAAGCTTTTGCAGAAGCCGGATCCCCTGTTTGGGACATCAGGCGGGGAAAATCCACGAAACTACGCCTGCCCAGTGGGGCCCAACTGTGAAAAACTGTGAGTGCTACCTGTGTATGTCTGTCTACTGTCCTCTTGCGTGAAACTCTTGGGAGTGGGGCGAAAAGAGGCTCCAGAAAACTCGCTCCCCCAGAGGCCATTTTCAGGGCGGGACTCCAGAACATAAAAACTGGCAAGCTTTTGCAGAAGCCAGATCCCCTGTTTGGGACATCAGGCGGGGAAAATCCATGAAACTACGCCTGCCCAGTGGGGCCCAACTGTGAATTTTTATCAATAGATGTAGAATCTTATCAAATGCTTTTTATGCTATTAAGATAATATTTTACCTTATAGTTTGCTGAGGTGATGTAGATTTATGTTACTGATTCCTTCTAGCAGTCCTAGAATGAATTTTATTTGATTAATAATAATATGGAAATGATATGAGACATAAAACTATCTCTAGAGACTTCAAAGTTTTAGAAATAATACTGGAAAGTACAGTTACATTTAAACATAAGAAAAAGGGTTAGAAAGGAAATACTACTGAGTTTATACTAACAAATTTCGAAACTTTGTTTAAATTCTGAAAGATGAAAGTCATTAAGTACTAAGCTTTTCTACTTGTTACTTCATTCCAAACTCTAGAAGCATTTTAGTTCTATATTTCAACATGCAGAGCTACAGCTTAGTTCTAAAAGAAAAAAAATATATTTCTTGCAAGTCTAATGCTTTTAATAAAAATGATTATGCAGGATATATACTTTTATGTATATATATGTAAGTATAAATCTTGAACATAATTACATAATAGCTTCCAAGTTTTTTAAAAATAAATACTCTGAGGCTGGAGATAATACAGGGTTAAGGTGTCTTACATGCAGTAGACTTTGGTTCCATTCCCAACACCACAAATGGAACCTTCAACATCACCAGAAGTAATCCCTGAGCAAAGAGCCAGGAGTTAGCACCAAGCAACCCTGGGTATGGCCCAAACCAACTAATAAATAATGAAATAACACTTATAAGACTACTTTTAGTCAAATCTTTTATATCTTCTATGTATCTAAGACAGATACACAGATTGTAGTGTACTAGGTTTTCAAGCACCTATGTTTGATCAGCAACACTTCATATGGTCCTATGTATATCACAGGAGTGGTCTCTGAGCACAGAGGGAGGAATAAGCACTGCGAAGAATGATCCCCAAACAGAGAAAACCAAAATAAAAGTTTTACAAATGATCAGAGATACACAGTTCAAAACCGCATTTTAATGTTGTGAATAACATTCTAATTTGTACAGTGCACAATTTATAAAACAGTATCCACAAATCCTATTAAAAGATATATAAACAGACATGAATCAGAATTGTATATAGTAATGAAAAGTTCAAGTGTTATTTTTCACCAATAAGGAAGCTTTCAATAGCTTTAATATTTCTATACCATGAAATATTATGAGGTACCTTAAAATGTAAATTACATTATGAATACTATTAGTAATGTAAAAAGTAAAAATATTATTGCTATTAAAAAGAAAAATTCTGTTAAATTGATAAAAAAAAAAGTAAAAATATTAAGCAATAAAAAGCATTTAACTCCATGGGTTTAACAAAGGAATATAACTAGAAAAAGTCTAAGAAGACATCAAATTGTCAACAGCAATCTCAGCGTGGTGATAACTAAATTTTTTGTTTTGTTTTGTTTTTTGGGCCACACCTGGCGGTGCTCAGAGGTTACTCCTGGCTATCTGCTCAGAAATAGCTCCTGGCAGGCACAGGGGACCATATGGGACGCCGGGAATCGAACCAACCACCTTAGGTCCTGGATCGGCTGCTTGTAAGGCAAACGCCGCTGTGCTCTTTCTCCAGCCCCAACAACTAATTTTAATCTTGTCTATACTTTCCAAGACTTATACAGCAAAAATATAATAGCCAAGTACTGAATTTTGGGAAATGATCCCCAAACACATCTATTTAACTATAGTACCAATATATATGTATATATAAATATATAATACTAAAATCTATATAACTATATAATTATAGTACTAAAAGGAGATAAAAGATGTCCTATAAGATTTTGCATTTAAAAAAAAAAAAACACAACACCTGGCTTGGGGCAGAAATCTTTTCCATCTCATGTCCTCCCCAAAAAGGGGATTTATGCAGCACAACCAGGGGCATTTTTCTTTTTGTATTTTTATCAGTTATCTTTCAAACTGTGCTAACTCTGTGGTTGGTAATATGTTGGTAGATTATGAAGATTAGATGTTAGTAAGTGCTATTATTGATTTAAAAGATAAACAGCAAAAACAATCAAAAAGCACATAACTGAATACTCAGTGGATGCTCCAAATATTTCAGTGTGGTTATTTGAGGACTTTTGCTCTGGGTAGTTCCAGTTCATAAAAGGATTAATATTCAGTTAACTAGAAAATTTGGCCAGTAATGAATATCTGTACCCCAACTATTCTACTTCAAAACAGCTATTTCTCACCTCTCTCCTATCTACCATCCTATCCCTGCCATTTTTTTTTTTTACTGTTCAAGAGTCCACAGAGGTAGCTTTTTATTATCTTTTGCTGGATCCCAGGTAAACTGCCAGTAGGAGGCAGCAACAACTGGCTGTGGTAACAGCAGCAATGCTACTCTGCACAGTAGTTAGCTGCTGGCTTCATTCTTCTGTCATTATATAAGCAAGATGACACTGTTCTCTAATCCAGCCAAAGCTGATAAGTACCATCAACCTGTCACTTCCTACATTTCAAATTCTAACATCACAGCATCAAAGAGTTTTTACATTTCGATTTCTTTTGCTGGCAGCAGCCGGTAGCCTCTCATTCTCCCACGGTGTTCTAATGCTGCATTTGCACACTGGGGTTACTCCCAGACTGAATAGCAGGTCATCCCCTGCTCACTGAGCTCATCTGTGGCCCATGTGCTAGGCAATTTAGATCCAATCAGTCCTTATTTAGCTCAAGAGTAATGAGCAGCATAGTGACACAGACTTAAGCCTGACCCTCAGGACACTGCTCATCAAGCAGTAAAACTGTGACAAAATCATTCATCTTCCACCCGCTGGCAAGAAATAATACTCGCACTCACTGTATTACTTTTCAAGATAAAAAAAAAGTCCTGAATTTTCATGATGTGAGACATTAATTTGCAGAAAGCTGAATTCCCTTAAACCCCCCTGTTGCTATGAGCTCACCAGGGGGAAATAGGCCTTAGGAGACTGAAATGGAATAAAGAAAATTGCTCCAGCTTTCTTTTCATTTTAAATAAGCCTTAAATCTGACAAGAGATATCCCAAAGAGAGAAAAATATATATCTTGTAAGGTAAAGAAGAAACAACTGAAATTAATAGTTCCAAATGCTAGTTTCATTCTAAGGATGTGTTCTCAATTTTGTTAAATTAAAAATAAAATGAATTCACAACAGAGCAATTACTCATTCATAAAGTCTAAGGAAAGGAAACATTCCGTAAAGCCAATAATGAGGAAAATAAAATCATAGCACAAAACATACAAACACAAATAATATTCTGATAATTTCTAACAAAAACACCCCACATTTAAAAGCAAATAACTTTAGGGTGCTTGCAAGACTATCTAGGAAAATATTAAAAAATATACTGAATCTCCTTTACCTAAAATTTATTATCCTTTCAGTCTTATTAATCTAAAAATTAACAGGGTAATTAAGTGATTGGATTCCTCCCTTTCACTCACACATCCCATCATTAAAAATCAAATCTAGTAGCTTACTGTCTTAGACTTAATTGACAGTAAAAGTTTGAAATTATGTTTTCCTCTGACTACTTCCCTTCAGTAACCAAAATTTGCGATGCTAATTTATTTTACAAAGTTTCTTTTAGACAAGTCCACTTACTGAAATAACATTTCAGATAGTTTTACATATTCCATAGTTAGAAGAGTCGATTTTAGCAAACATATCACGAATGGGATCTATCAGTCTTCGATAAATTTATTATGACAACATGTCTTTGATTTTTGAAACACAGCACTGTGTGGTGCCATGAAAGAGCACAGTAGTAATGTCTTCCTAAAAACACATTGTTGAATTTCATCCAAAGCTTCAAAGATCTGGGTGGTCTAATACCAACAGCAAACCCTAGGATTTAAACAAGGAACCATGGTATATAAATAAGACGGGGGAAACAGGTTTTTCACTAACCCCAACATCTTTTTATTTATTATCATTTGCCAAAAAGAAATGTAGTGCTCGATACAGAAAATGATCATGACACTTTATTCTCTAAACAATTGAGCTGATCCATTTTCAAGGAATTAAATGTTTTCTCTGCATGGTATGTTTCTTTGTTCTTGTCCTTTGTCCCAAAGTTCTTCAACACAATTTGTTTCTCATTGTTATCTCCTTACACTTATCTGCCCTTTTTTCCTACTTAAGACTCAAATGTTTTATCACCCCCCCAAAAAAAACCAATTCTAACAAATTCTAAGCTTTTAGAACTAATCAGAGAAGTTATAAATACAGGTTGTGCATTAAATCTATACTAAACTTAATTAAGATCTATTAAATCTACACTGGATTTTCAATAAACATGAACTTAATCCATGTTTTGCTGCAAATCACTGCTATCCATACTTATGGAGAGATTGGCAAGAATTATTAGAAAGCAAGTAAAATAAGGACAGGCACAAAATATCATCAAATAATGATGAACCATTAAAATATTAAAAAATGAAATAGTTTGATAAATAAGTCAAACCACTCTCTTAGTAAAACACCCCTCTCCTCTCTATTTTCTTACTGTTTCTTTTACATAATAAATATAATAGTGCATACCATATATGCTCCATTTGACTAGTTAGCTGATGTAAAACAACTTGAGATGATAATGTTTGATGTCTGGGGCCAGACTTAGTTCAATTTCCGGCATCCCATATGGTCCCCGAGCCAGCCAGGAGTGATTTCTGAGAGCAGAGCCCTGAACAACACCAGGTATGACCCAAAAACCCAAATAATAATAGTAATAATAATAATGTTTGATGTCACATCAGTAACTAAATATTAGTTATATTAATTGGTTATAATCTGTCCTCTAGACATAATTGCATCATAAAGCAGAAGACAATAAAGATCACTACAAAGAAAAAGCATTAGGGAAAAGTAAAGTTTGGAATGAAAAATACTATATTCAACTTTATGTATATGAACATAAAATTTAAGAAGAAAATACAGTATGTATTTAGGGTTTTGTTTGCTCTACATTCAAATAGTTACAGGATTTAAACTCATGCCATCCATAAGACCCATTTTCCACTACAGTCATTAACTACATATGTAATGAAGACTTATATGAAGCTAGTATGATAGAGAAGTTGAACTTTTCATTTCATAATGATTAACCAAAACTGTTACATCTGGTTGGTATACATACATAGATGGCACAGATCTAATAGATGCTCAAAGAAATCTTATTGAGAGGTTATAAAATTTTACAATGTTGAAGGGACCAAAAGACCAACTCATTTTTCATAAGTACAATTATCCCAGGGATAATTTGAACTTGAATTTACAGAATACAAAAGGCATGCATTCTCTGCACAGAACTGTACTACTGCCTAAAATTTTGGCACATCTTTATATATCTATATAAAATGCTCTTTCATTCAATAACTAGAATTACTAGTTCTCATTTACTTATTAATTTGAAATCACCTTTTTTTCCTCCCCAAATCCCTTTAAATTAGTCATTCTTTTTAATACTGTATTCTGTCACCCCCATCTTCATGTGATACACACTGAGCATTTCTTACTAGTAATCCAGACATTTACTTTATTTCTGTGGTTTTAAACTTTTTCCTAATCATCAGCCATCACAAAACTTTCGCTTATATAATCATAAAATTAGCATTCATTGTCCAAACATGCACTTTACTGAACCCTTAACTGGTTTAGACAAGAAACCAATGTAATAAACTAAGCTAAGATAAACTTGCCAATTTCTTGCAAGTTATTAGTTCTATTTGACTTAAGTGAAGGGGAATAACAGTTGCAAACACATGTAAAAGTAATGACTTAGAAAATTCCCATTATAGGGAATTTGGAATTTTCTACATCCTAAGGACAAACACACAAAGACATCTGCAGACTTGTTGACTTGTTCACTAATAAGTAAAACATGATATGAAATGAGTACAATTAACAAAAGAAAACTACAACTTCAAGAAAGTGAAACAACAATCCAAAAGGTGAAATAATTATTTAAAAATCATATATAACTAACGAGCAACTTGCATAACCATCCATAAGAAACTTTTATAACTAAATAATAGTTCATTTACACACAAGAAAATACTTTGACCACGGTCATCATAACTATATGAGTAATGAGTTAAGAAGCATCCAATGTAAGTCCAAACACCAAAGAAATAGTTACAATATGGTTCTCTTGAAATGGTAATAATGCTAGTTGTAGCAATTATTAAACTTACTAATATTTATGCATTGTACTGACCACTTTATATCTTACTCCATTTAATCCTCACAGTAATTAAATAAATTCAATACTACCACCCTTATTTCTTTAATCAGTGAAACTAAGATTTATATATTTCTTTATAATATTTTAAATATTTAATTTGCAAATAATAAGGATGAGTAGTTATCTTACTTCATGACATGTAGTTTAGTCTATCATACATATAATTGGGAAATGTAACCTGGTAAAAAAATTGATTCAACAAAGTCCCCCTGGGGAAGATCTAAATGCCTCTCTGGCTCCAACCTGCTGCAGGGTAGGTCCATATGACACCCTGAGGACTAGGAAGCAGCAACAACTTGACCCAAGGGCAGGTTGCCCTACCTCACCACCTAAAGATGAGATAAAATTAGAAGACACTCAGTCCTAGGATCTGTGCAAACCAAGATCTCTAATTACAGAAGACTGACTATGACAACATGCCTGAAAAAAACTTTTGGACCATACAGAAAGACCTCAGGATTGGACAACCAACATGCCTGGAGTCTGTAGTCAGTCATGGGTGGAGACACCCTATATCTCTTAGACCAAGGGAATTTCTTTTCTAATTTTCCAACCTTACTGAATCTATACAAAACAAACAAACAAAAAAACTTAACCACTTCTGCCCCCCCCCCATTTCCTTTATTTTCTTCTTTTAATTTTATTTATATCTTCTAGATAGGGCAGGGGTCCTCAAACTTTTTAAACACTGTCCCTCAGACCATTGGAGGGTCTGACTACAGTAAAAATAAAACTTATGAATGAATTCTTATGCACACTGCATATATCTTATTTTGCAATGAAGAAACAAAACAGATACAAATACAATATGTGGCCCGCGGGCCATAGATTGAGGACCACTGAGATAGGGGGTCCTGCCTTTTTCATAGAAACTTAGAACTTGAATTATTTTGTTCTTCCTCATATTTCTCTGTCTTCCTACAAATTGAGAAAAGAAAAACAAAAGTGGATGGGACCCAGGAGCCAAGTGATTTCAGGAGCATTGAGTGGAAAAATAAATGTTCATCTAAATAATCAAGCCAAAGTCAATGACAATATAATCAAGAGACCCAAACTATAAGAAGCTAAACATAGAATGTGTCTATTATTCTAGTAGTTCAGGAGGTAGAGGTATGAGATGCATGAGGGAATCTATAGTGGAGGGAGGTGAATACTGGTGGTGGAAATGGCCCTAATTGACTGTCACTATATGCCTTAAATACAACTGTAAAAAACTTGTAATTCACAATGGTCTCAAAAAAATTAAAAATAAATAGATTCAAAATACCAATTCATAGTACTTAATATATAAAATCTTTTGAAATATATATAAACATATTTAATGATAAAAGAAATTTTCACATTGTATATTCTCAAAATACAGATATATATTATGTCCTCTTAGATATGCTTATGTTTTCACTGACTAAAACAACCCAAACTGGCAGGTGGGTCTGTGCAGTGACCAAAAAAATCTAAAATAAAATGTTTTTCAAGTAACAAGTGGAAGTCTAATTTTACATGTAGAAAACAAATGTTTTTCCTCCTTCAAGTCATTACAAGTTCCTAAATTATCAACAGATCAAACTATTTACATAATTATAATTATAAACATATATATATGAAAGCAGATAACAAATATTTGGGGGAAATGAGGATTTACTAATAAATTATGCAAATAAATCACAATTCAATAATTTGTAAAATCACTTAAATTTGTTTTAGAGTAAATCATTCCTCAATAATTACAGGCTATAACAACTTTATGCTAATAGGATATCCAATAATAAAAGGAAGAAAAAGTTTGCATACTATCATGGAAAATCTATTTTTATGAAAAAAAAAAAGAAGGACAACATATTTAGCATTCAGCAGGTCTTTGTGAGAAAAGTACTTCTTGCACAGTGCCTTCTTTCCTACATATACAACCCTCAGTTCTTCCACTGAAAGACATAAAAAATACTTTTGTTTAGAAAAATTATATTATACCAAGAATGGTGAAAATAATTAAAACCACTGAGCATAAAAAATACTTGGGGAAAATAATGAATACAGTCCTAAGGCATATAATATATGTATCCCCTCCACCCCCACCTATCTCAAAACTTCAGAACAGATGTAATAACAAATAGATGAACTTCTAGGCTTCTGGGAAAAAATAAATAGAAGGATTTATAGGCCTATGTGATTTGAAATTTATTTGGAAGTCACAACAGTAAATATTTTTAGGGAGTACTGAGCATCAAAAATGCAATTATATATCCCCTTTGAACTATTTCTTAGTCTCAACTTTGAATATTTTAAGTTAGTTTTCAACTGCCTTTAGACTTCTTTGAAAACAGACTCTAGTTAAATACAAAATAGGCTGTCGTTGATCAATATCTATTTGGCTTAAATTTATAAGTCCACAACCACCCTTAAGTTGTAGAACAAAAAGGTACAAAGCCTGAAAATTTATTGTTTCTTTTCTTGGTCCCAATGATATTTTCAGATGCCAAAAGGCATTTTGAAATCACTCACCCTTACTTCAGAAAAAATGAGAAAGAGGGATGGGGAAAAGGACTAATCTCATGAGGCCTCATATGTCAAGTTTTGCCCAGAGCTAATTTTCATAGCCGTGTTATAAACCCTGAAAACCGAGGTTTATAATGGAAATGCTGACATACCCTTAACTATAGTAGCATGAATAGATATAATTAAAGAAAAGCTTTTGGCTACACCTAACTCCACAAATGAAAGACTGCCATTTCTATATTAACCTCAAATAACATCAAGTGAGAATTAGAAATATGATTCCAGAAAGGTAATGTGAAATGTTAAAGATGACTGCTAAAACTATTTGACATTCGAAGTTTTAAACACAGAGGCATTTAGTTAACATAACCAAGTCAGTATTTTTTTAATGCTACTTAATCAGTAATAAAGAATGCTCTGGTGAGCTATCAGCTCCAGTTAGCAGAAAGTGGCATGTGAAGTTATTATTTAACAGCCCAGAGGGAGCTGCTTCTCCTTTTAATCAGTAATCTTAGTTTCTTCCTACCTATAATTTCTCTGTCATACAGTTATAAAACCATTACCCAGTTCAACACATATATTCACACACCCTGCACACACATTTATGCAAGGACTGGTACCTTATTCCCATCGGAGTTTGAAAACAGAAGAGATTGCTAAGGTAAAGTATTTCACTCTTCCCTTCGTCAGAGATGCAGCCAGGAATAAATATCATCAATCTATGTAACCTATATTTTCTCTCTAGATAAAATTCAAGAAATTTATCTTTGGTGTTAATAAAACAAAAACTAGTCTATGGCTTTAATTTTTAACAGCTATACAAAATGTTTCTAAACTTTCTAAAACTTTTAATAGTATTATAGCATATCTTAAAAATTGCTAATGAAAAGATGTTCAATGAAGTTTTAGATGTGGGGTTAAGAAATTTGAAATATATCTCTAAAATAAAAAAAATCAAGGATTTCCTCTTCTATTTTCCCTGTGTGTCTTCCTCCAGTCTTTCCTGCCCTTTTAAGATAATCTGAATTATCTTTGGGGCTCTTCCTCCAAAAGATGCTAAAATAAATAGGTGTGTGTCTTGACAATATCTGTCTTGTAGTGGCTAGTGACTGAAGTAATAAAATGAAACTATCAAAGTGGGTTTCTCTATTACGAGCCACAATCAGTCTCACTGAATAACTGTGCTCTGTGAAAGTTTCAGAAACTTAAAAGTTAGTAAGCAGTGTCTTTATTAAAGGCCTTAATAAAAAACGTTATATAACTGTACAATTCTTAGATATTGATCTCATAATTTTATTAAACCTATTCTATCATTTTAATGGAAGTTATACACAATTTGATATACATTTTCCATCTTAATTAAGCAATATTATACTACACCAAAGCAGACCACATAATTGTACAATAATATATTAACAAAAATACATTTCCTGATATCATAGGCTAGTTCCAAAAATCAACACACTCCTTGCCCACCACTCCAGGTTACAGTGAACTACGAATTCAAACTAGGTCAGTTAAAAAAAAAAACTCCTAATACAAAAGTAAATACTTCCATTTTATATAACTGACCATATTCATTAACCTCTTTTAATTCCTACCTCTGTATCTACTGTGAATAGTGACTGCCTGGATGAACAAAGATACATCACAACTTAAAAACTGTTAGCAAGCAATCTCTTCAGCATTCCTAAAATAGCTTTGGTGTTAATGCTAAAGGAATCATACTAATTTGAATTTCAAAATTTTTTTATAAAAATTGCTCTAAAACAAAATTTACTTATAAGTAATACTTAGATTACTAAAACATTAGTAAATCAAAATAAATCATTGTTGTGTTTAAATTATGATTTAAATTCTTGATAGCTGAATTTTTCCCTATTTACAAATCATTTTATAAAAGCAATTGTAAAGTTATTAAAAAATCGAAAGTTTCTCATAAATACTATTTTCTACTTAAAATGTATTGGAATCTATTATGCTGAGTGATAAGTCAGAAGGAGAGAGATAGACGCAGAATAGTCTTCACTCATCTATGGGTTTTAAGAAAAATAAAAGACATTTTTACAATAATTCTCAGAGACAAAAGAGAGGAGGGCTGGAAGGCCCAGTTCATGACATAAAGCTCACCACAAAAAGTGATGAGTGCAGTTAGAGAAATAACTACATTGAGAACTATCCTAACAATGTGAATGAATGAGGGAAGTAGAAAGCCTGTCTAGAATACAGGCGGGGGTGGGGTGGGGAGGTGGGAGATTTGGGACATTAGTGATGGGAATGTTGCACTGGTGAAGGGAGATGTTCTCTACATGACTGAGACCCAACTACAATCATATTTGTAATCAAGGTGTTTAAATAAAGATATTAATAAAAAAAATGTTAAAGTCTTGGTAATAATTTCAGGTAGCAACAGCAAAGTTTTATAGCTATTCATTTAATGACCAAATTTATATATATTATATATATTATATATATGTATGTAAATATATTAAAAGTAGTGGCACATTTAGTTTCTATAATTTTGTAAACTATTATAAATATAGTTTAAGAAGGTAAATGTGGTCTACTAGATTTAAGTCCAAGTTCTAAAATTTAGCTGTAAATTACAAAGTCTAAATTTATGTTTTCATTCCTTCACCAATAAAAAAAGGGTAACAAGGCTGATAAATACATGCTAACATTTATAAATCAACAATGAAATATGATAATAATGACAACAAATGACAATATGTTCACATATCTTTTAGGAGTAAAAGTTAGTCTTCAAATTTGAAGTGTTCAAAAATCTGCTAATTAGGAAATTAAAAAGTAAATAAACACAAACTAAAAATATTTTACTTTGCTTTAAAGCTTCTTCAATGTTTGAATAAACCACATTCTCCAATTACCAAGAATTCATTATAAACATAAAAATCCTATTTACATCATCTGAAAATGGCTATTTTTCTAAATATATTTCCATAAGTGAATATACAAAAGTAAAAGAGGCAATCTTTAACCACTAGGAAGAGAGATAGTTGGCACATTACTTTTTAGGATACCTGGTAATATCTGGCACACTTTCAAAATGCACATATATCAATTCATTCGTAAGAACCTACAGATTTATTTCCATAAAGACACAAGAATTAATATAGAAAATATTTAGTAAGACTGTACTTACAGCAACGTAAAACAGTAAACAACATAAAAACCCCAGTTTGCAAATTGGTTATATAATATTCAGTATATTAAAATAATGGAACATTAAGTGGTCATTAAAAGGGATGATATCAGTCTCAGATTCTTGACAGAAAAAGTAGCCTTGAGAATAAGTGAAAAAATAACACTTGTAGAACTAGCACTCATTTTGTATCTTATAAGTAGTACAAACATGGTAGGTTTTACACGAAACCACTTAACTTCTGTGATTTGAAACTAAAGCAACATTTTCCACCCTTAGCATACTACAGACAGACCAAAGAATTACTTATTGATGCTTTGTGCTAGTAGAAATTCAGCTGCATCCCCATCTTCTACCCACTAGATGCCAGTAGCACATCCTGTAACCCCACTCTCCTCCCCATTGTGAAAATAAAAAATCCCTGTTTGGGGGTATAAATTCACTTCTAGGTAAGAACCACTGAACAATAGAACAAAGAAGCAGATGGTGGAGAGGAGTATTTATCTATCACTCTTATTTTCTTTCATTTTATCTTTGTCTGCTATGAAAATATATTGTTTGCACTTTTAAGAACTTTATTTAAAAAATATCTTTATTTAAGCACCATGATTACAAACATGTTTGTAGTTGAGTTTACTTTTAAGAAAATTTTAATAAAATAAGTAACCACTAAATGTTTGTATTAAAAGTTAAACTAACTGCATTTTAGGTTATGAATCTTGTTTAAAAAAAAAAAGTCTATGTAAGAAGCAATGCAATTGAGGCTTGGGCAAAGTGTAGCCTTGCATGTGGTCAACCTAGATTGGATCCCTGGCACTCAATAAAATCCCCGGAATCTGCCAATAAGCACTGACCATAGCCAGGTGTTGCCTACCTCCCAAAAGGAAACAGTAATTACTAAAACAAATAAAAACAGATGTATTCTTTCTTCAGTGAAAAGTAATTTGAAATGAAATCTGACACTATTTCTACGACTACCTCTTACCCAGGTGCCCATAGCTCTCTCTTTAGTGTCTACTCCTGTACCCCAATACCATTTGGATGTTATGACTTATCGTCAACATAATTAATAATTCACACCAGTTTCTCTAGTTTCTGTTTTGCATATTTACTCAAATATAAAGAAAAAAAACATTTTCCTTTTTTTTTAGTTTTTGGACTGTACCTGTTGGTGCTCAGGGCTCATTCCTATCTCTGTGCTCAGAGTTCACTCCTGGCAGTGCTTGGAGAATCATATGTGGAATTAGGTATAATACTAAAGTCAATAGTGTGCAAGGCAAGCACCTTAACCCTACACTAGCTCTCCAGTCTAGAAATAGAGACATTTTCATCCCCTTCAGTTAGCATAGGGAAATATTGTCTACCATTTATTTAAAAATAGAACAGACAAAAATGAATTTGGCACTTGAGAAAGTATATCTGCTATCAATCTAAACAAACTGTACATCATGCAGAAAACCCAAAGTTGCTTATTACCAACATTACTTTATTTGTGTTATGCTGATCTTATTAAAAAGTACTGATTAATTCACAGAATTTCACTCATGTTTATATAATCACTATAGTCCTCTGCACTGTCAGTCTAAACTCTGAAAGTTTAAGCAGAGTTCTGATCATATGGTCTTTCACCACTGTAAATCATATTAAAGTGAGAACTGAAAGCCTTAAAATTGTGGATGAATGGTTAAATGAACGAATAAGCAACTTAATTAGTCATTTACTTTGTTCTTATTTTTGAATTTTACAAACTGTCAAATTATCCAGTGGACAAAAAGTAAATACATTTTAGGAAAATCCCTTCAGTAGAACACACTGCAGATGAGCTCATGATCTTGCTTAAAATATCTTAAACATACCTCTGGAAATTTTTTAGGAGAGGCAAGAAGACCAAGAGGCACATTGCTAAGATAACATTTGAGCAGCTCTAAATTTAGTTCTGCTGTTTATGTTTGCACATAAGCTTTCTTTTCAAGGACTATTGTTTGAAAGAACAGATTGAAAACTGATTTATGCCAATGTAGTCATAAAACCAATTCTTGTCTCTACAGTTGGATTCTATGAGTCTGTCAACAGGAAAACTTCAGTATAGAATAAACATAGGTGATGATATAAAGCAAAACAGTAAATTAGTACATTGATGAAAAACATACCTGATTCGAGCCAGAACAGCCTGCAGAAAATTCAATACTGTCCTAAGCTGAGATTCTTGACAAGCTCGTAGAAGCATACTAAAGCCATCATTGAGCAGTTTTTCATGGGAAGGATGCACAAAATGACTGGTCTCAAATACTTCTTGAACACCATCTACGTAGATACAAAGTAGTGTCCAGAGAGCATGTCTCTGGCCTGTATCATCATTTTTAGAGACTAAGAATTCTTTTGCTTTCTCCCGGAAGGCAACTGAAAGCTTCTCAGCCAATACACCAATATCCAAATTTTTTTGAGCATACATCAAGAGGAATGCCATCTGACCTTTCCAAATGAGAGGAGATGATAAAAAGGCAGGCCTGAGGAAATCCAAGAGGTCTAAAACACGAACTGCTACGTCCTCCCCCTCTGCAACAGTTGCTAACAGTAGAAAAAGGTTGAAAAAATTCTGCAGACCAACTTCAGTTAGTTCTTCCATTCTTTTTTGATGAAATTTAGAATATATTCTATAAAACAAACAAAAAAATCCCTCATAAAACTGTTTCACTCACCATAGTTTATTTTTTAAAAAATAATATCACTTTCATTACTCATGATTCCACTTCTTTTCCTACTTTGAAAACGCAAATACATAGAATACTCTTGCCATGCTACAAAGCATTTATTAACAAAAATCAAAGTAATAGAAATAAATCTTTTCATTGTTACATGACTTTTCCTCTTACTCTAGGCTATGCTTATTTGACAAGAATACATAAAAAAAATTCAACTGAGTAATAAAATTATTCATTAGAAAGTCTTGCATCAAAACCACACAATATGCTTTAATAATTGAAATACATTTTATTTTTTGGTTTTTGGGCCACAGCTGGTGATGCTCAGGAGTTACTCCTAGCTATAACTCAGGAATCACTCTTGGCTCAGGGGACCATATGGGATGCCAGGGATCGAACCAAGGTCCATCCTGGGTCAGCTGCGTGCAAGGCTAAGGCCCCATCACTGAGCTATTGCTCCGGCCCCAAAATACAATTTTTAAATCAACTTGAGGTTAGAACTAAAAATCACTCATCCTAAATACTACTTATAGATTGTTAAATTTTGTTATATCTAAAATGTATTTTCAAGATAGAAATGATTAGAATATCAGCAGTTAAAAATTTCATTTATAAAGAATAAGGCTGATAAGCTCCTAATAAGATCTGTTAAGATGTTTCATCATTTCTATTTTGTCTATTATGCTCCCTATAATATTTAATACTAAATAGTATTTGCCAAGTAATTAGACCTCTTACTAATGATTTCCAATGATTTATTTTAGCAATAAAGACCTATGTATTACTTCTTTCTTAAAATTGATTTAGAATTAAAGGCAAAGTGGCAAATAGAACAAAATGAAAAAAAAAGGATTCAGTTATATATTACTGAGTGATATATTGATATATTCTATATTTAAAACCACAAATTTATCAACACACTCTATCAGAATTACTTTTTGTGGGAATCAAGTGGGAATTTTATTTTATTATTCCTGATTAAGTCCCTACTAAAATAGGAAGTATTCTGTTCTGCAGTGCTCTCGCTACAAAGGGAGAACAAGTGATAGCAATAGGCTGCATAAAACGGCTAGAAAAGAGACTGGAAGACAAAGAAGGCAGACTAAAAGTTATAGCCATAAATAATTTTCTTAAAAAAGAAAAGGATAAACTATTGACCAAATTATTTTATCATACCCAAAATGGAAATGGGATATAATCTCCAAATAAGATCAAGGAGGAAGTAGGCCTTTTGGAATTGCTGAGTTTAAGGAAAAAAATTTTATAGGATGAGTCTATTACCTGTGAAAGTCTATTTTGAAAATGTATTACAATACTATGATTTTTTTCCCCAAGCATATGCTTCTATGGTATTTCACAATACCATTACTGTTAAGTTTGGCAAGAACAAATGAGATCTCTAATTTCCCTGTACTTACTATTAGATTTTTCTATCTTTAGTACTGATGAGATAAATAAGAAATTAAAGCCCTCCAGAAGTTAGAACTACTTGGTTTGCTCAATACAATGTTAAATTGTCAAGATCAAAAAGCTCTATAAGTTGCCCTCCTATAATAAGCAATGTATCTTAAATGCATAAACCACAAACATTCCTAGTACAAATAAATAGAAAGTGCAACCAGTTAATACTTCTCAGAAAATAACAGAAGATAACAGATATTATGATAAGGCACAAACCTTCCTTTGACTTGTTTCCAAGGATGAAGTCCACTGTTCTTTATAGCTTTCTTAACAACTTTTGCCAAAATGCAAAGAAAAATGGTGAAGCTGCTGCTAGAGTTGTACAGGTCAGGGTCTTGTTTATCACAGCAACAGATCTTCACCATTTCTAGCATCGAAAAGGGGGACTTACTGATATTTGCAAGGCCTTTCAAAGGAAGCCAAGAAACACTAAAAGAATTATTCTAAAGGAAACAAACACAAATATTAATATGCTTCTGAGGGGAGGTAGGAAAAGCAATAGATCCCAAATAGTTTATGAAGAGTTTCAGTCATCTTGGTCATAATAAAAGTTATAAAACTATTATCAGACCTGGAAAAGCACAAATCCTCAAGGGGTGCTAAATTCCTGAACTGCTCCATAAAGTCTAAGTTTGAACAAACTTTCTAAAATTTTGTCTAAGTTAGAACAAACATGGTCCATATTCTAATTTGGTTTCATATGCTTTTAAAATCTCTCCGTTTAAACTTTCTCAACATTTTTGTCAGTCATAATCCTTTTCACATTCTGTATTTAATTGGCTTGTATCTCCCTGTGAATCTGAATGTTATTAACTTATAAGGAACAAGTCAAATATATTTATATGCATATATATAACTTATTTTTTCCATATTTCCTCTACATTGACAGTTATCTTTGGATTATTAGATTCTGCTGACATTTTTGGTAATAATTATTTGCTAGTAGTTAGTACTAAGTATATCCTAGCACAATT
The DNA here is from genome assembly GCF_024139225.1 of Suncus etruscus. Taxonomy (NCBI): domain Eukaryota; kingdom Metazoa; phylum Chordata; class Mammalia; order Eulipotyphla; family Soricidae; genus Suncus; species Suncus etruscus. The sequence goes on from NC_064851.1 coordinate 66,233,533, forward strand.
GATGAAGGCATTTTTTTTACCTTTTTACTGATGCATTCTGCCATTCTCTTATATTAAGTTTGATCTAATTATTAACATGATCTATTTCAATGGTCCCCAATTATGTTGTAATCAACAGCCTTAGTACCCACTGATTACTATTGAAATGCCTCATTTTATCAGATGGGAAAAAGAGGTGATTTTCTAATTCTATCATTCCTTCTGAATTAGCTTATCAGATATCATATTACTCTAAATGTAGGTAACATTTTCCTTTCTTTACAACTGTTTAGAATAGCATGATAATTTTTAGAATTTTTTTAACTTATCAATAACTAAATAGCAATTTTAAACACATTCTATATTGCAATTCATGCCATTTTTCTTGATTGCAAATGGAAGAAAAAGCAATGGGACTTCCTTCAGGTTGGTTTCTATGCTGCCTTGACATAATTATTGCTTAGTTAAATACCTTCCCTGCTTTCAGGTAAGAAAAAAAATTTTTGAACAATTCTGTCTCAGAACTAGCCAATTCTTTAGCCAGTTTGATATTATGCTTGAAAGAATGGGTTTTTCTTTTCACCTTTTTTTAAATTTCTTTTTGGTTTGGGGGCCACATCCAGCAGTGCTCAGGGGTTAAATCTATCTTTGTGCTCAGAAATTGCTCCTGGCAGGCTCAATGAACATATGGGACACTGGATCAAACCGGGTCAGCTATGTATAAGCTATGTGTAAGCACTGTGCTATTGCTCCGGCCCCCAGAAAGGGTTGTTTTCTTATGCTTAATAATACCTCACTAATATCGAAATCCAAAATTGTAATGTGTTTATACATGCTCCATTTCTATGCTCTATCTTGACTGATAGAACAATACAAACCTTCCACGTCATCTATATTACACACACACACACACACACACACACACACACACACACACATATATACCAGGTAGCTATTTTTTAATCATGTAATGCTTTGTTTGTTTTTGGGCCAACTTGGTTGTGCTCAAAAGTTATTCCTGGCTCTGTGCTCAGAAATTATTTGTGGCAAGCTAGAGGGACCATACTGGATGCTGCGAATTGAATCCTACTTGCTGTGTTATTGCTCTGGCCCCTCATTTACATTTTTATCTTCCAAATTTATCTTCTTTCTAAATCCATTTGTCTATGACTTAATTATCACTAACTGTAGTAGTTGCCCATACCATCACAATAAAATCATACTTTTAGGAAAAGTTAATTCTGTTGGGCCAGAGTGATAGGACAGTAGGTTAGGTACTAGGCTTGCATGTGGCCAATTGGTGTTCAATCCCTAGCACCCTAGATGATATCTGGAGCTCCACCAGGAATAATCTCTAAGTCCAGTCGGGTATAAACCCTCAAGATGCGACCCAGAATTAAAAATAAAAAATTCTCAAACACATCCTAAAATACCACAATGTCAAACTTAGCCCCAGACCAAAACCAACTTCTCTAAAATCTTGATCAAATTTCTCCAATCATTTCAGGTCTAACATTTAGTACTATTTATTTAATATAGTAAAGATAGGCCACAGTCTATATTGTTCCTTTTTCTCAATGATTCTTTTTCTTCCATACTTAAATTCCTTACGGCAAAATTTAAAAATATAACCTCCTAATATCTATCTATCACTTGATTAAATACTTCCACTTTTGGTCTAAAAAGCATTTTTCCTGTAATATGCAAGTAATCATCCATTACACTATTATTTTTTTTTTTAGGATAGCAATAGCTATTTACTGAGTATCAAGCAGTCATTAATTGTTAAGAAATATTGTTCAAGACATACCTATAAATTCTCTTAATTCCTGAAACAAATTTATGAAATTTATATTCTATATACTTACCATGTTCTTGCTAAAATATTCCCAGAGAATAGTGACAATTGTCATGTTTGGCTCCCATAAATCACAAAGTGTCAAGCAACACTGAAGGTGCATTCTCAATTGTTCTTCTAGTATACTATCCTAAAAAATAAAAAGAAGTTATGAGGGATAATCTCTGGCAAATGAACATTATCATATGTTAGTATACCAAATAATCTTATTCAAAAAATAGTACAAATAAATATATTATCACCAAGTAATACCCATTCATCATGAGACTCGGAGATCTAAATAAGAAATACACTCTTAAAATTTTGCTTCAGAACCCTTGTCTCCAGTTTTTTTTTTTTCCAGAGGCTCTAGTACACAGGAATGCCTGATTAAACCTTTAATTATTGGAGAGTAGTTTTACCTCCAGGCCCTCTTCTCACCCTCAGAAATGGTAGAGGGGAGAAAGGAAAGAGGAGGCTAAAGATCCAACTTTGTCTTGTAGGTTTGGGAAGCCACATCTAGCCTGTGCTTAGGGATCACTCCTAGTAAGACTAAATAGAGCCATAGTTGGTCATATGAATTTGGAAATTACATTAAGTTTAACGGCTTTTAGAGTTAAGAATCCAGATAAGATCAACAACAGAAAGACTACTAGATAAAAGAGAGAAAAGGGGAACAAAATTGAGAGTTAATAACTAGACATAAAAAAAAAAAAGAATTTTTAACAAGGTCTTAACACCTTAAATTACTCATGATTTAGAAAATACTCCAAGATACACGTATTCTAGAAAGCTTTCTTCTGCATTAAACAAGAAACTTAGGTTATATTCTATGGCACAGAAATGCATACCTCTAGCACGTTAGTCACCTTGATAAATTTAATGTTTTTCAACTTTTGGATGTCTATGAGCTCTCTAAGGATTGAAATTATGTCCTCTAAGTACAAGCACAATACTTAATTCACCACAGAGTTTCCATATCTTCTCAAAAAACAGATCTGGGTTCTGGTGCTTTCATGGCTTTAAGGAATAATGTTTATTATTATGTTTATTTATGTTAGTAATACCAGTTCTGCCATTTCCTATCTAGCTAGCTGTGTGAGCATAGACCACCTAGGTCCCAGTTGGAATTTTCATAAGACAATCATAAGTATAAAATAAAAGAAGCTAGAGTTAAATATTAAGAACAATGCCTGTGGGGTCAAAATAATAGTACAGCAAAGTAGGAGCTTGCCTTGCATGCAGCTGACCCAGATGATGCCCCAGGGCAACTTCAGGAGTAATTCCTTAGGGCTGAACAAGTAACCACTGAGCATCACTGACTGTGAGGGTCCCACCTCCCCCACAAAGATAAAAGAGCAAGAAATCCTAAATGGAGTAGGGAAAGCCTATTCAACAAGTGGTGTTGGCAGAACTGCTAGCTACTTGCAAAAAAAGCGAACTTAGACCCCCAGTTAACATCATGTACGAAGGTAAAATCCAAATGGATTAAAGACCTTGATATCAGACCTGATACCATAACATATATAGAACATATAGGTAAACCACTCCATGTCATTGAGACTAAAGGCATCTTCAAGGAGAAAACTGCACTCTCCAAACAAGTGGAAGCAGAGATAAACAGATGGGAATATATCAAGTTCAGAAGCTTCTGCACCTCAAAGGAAACAGTGCCCAGGATACAAGAGCCACGCACTGAGTGGGAGAAATTATTCATCCAGTACCCATCAGATAAGGGGCTAATATCCAAACTATTCAAGGCACTGACAGAACTTTACAAGAAAAAAACATCTAATCCCATCAAAAAATGGGGAGAAGAAATAAACAGACTCTTTGACAAAGAAGAAATACAAATGGCCAAAAGGCACATGAAAAAAATGCTCCACATCACTAATCATCAGGGAGATGCAAATCAAAACAATAATGAGGTACCACTTCACACCACAGAGATTAGCACACATCACAAAGAATTGTGAGAACAAGCAGTGCTGTCAGGAATGTGGAGAGAAAGGAACTCTTATCCACTGCTGGTGGGAATGCCACCTAGTTCAACCTTTATGGAAAGAAATACGGAGATTCCTCCAAAAACTGGAAATTGAGCTCCCATATGATCCAGCTATACCACTCCTAGGGATATACCCTAGGAACACAAAATTACAATACAAAAATCACTTCCTCACACCTATATTCATTGAAGTGCTATTTAAAATAGCCAAACTCTGGAAACAACCAAGATGCCCTTCAACAGACGAATGGCTAAAGAAACTGTGCTACAAGTACACAATGGAATATTACGCAGCCGTCAGGAGAGATGAAGTCATGACATTTTCCTATACATGGATGTACATAGAATCTATTATGCTGAGTGAAATAAGTCAGAGGGAGAGAGATAGAGCAGAATAGTCTCACTATCTATGGGTTTTAAGAAAAATAAAATGACATTCTTTCAATAATTTTACCTATACTATATATGTTGAAATAAACAGCAACTAATGATTTAAGACGTAATTACAAGTTTTACTTGTATGTACTTATTTGTGTGTATATCTATGTATAATAATATTGAAAGAATCTTGCACTATCATAGTTTTAAGACCTCTTCAACTTGACAATTTTTATTTCTTAAAAGAAAAATTAATTACTTTTTTTTGCTTCACTATAATTCTCCCCTAAGCTGACATAAAAATGTTATAAAACTTTATAGAAATATAATGCAACATGTTGAAATCTGTGATAAACAGCACATTTAAAACTATTTTAAAAGGAGGTCAAATCTGACCTCTGGGCCATGAAGCACTACATTAACAGCTCTGCAGAAATAAAAATGATAAGGTATGAAACGAGTGCTCGGAAACCAGGACCTTATCAGTTAAAAGTATGATTCAAGCCTGTAAGACAAATTGCTCAGCAAGGCAAGTCACCTTCCTGCTGTGATGAGGATATAGCTGAATTTCCAATGCCACTGACTATCTCCCTCATCATGTCTCCTAGACTAGACCTGATATCATACAGTCAAGGAACGGCTTAAAGTACTAAAGCATCTTCTACTTATTTGAATGTATTTTGTCAAAGTCACCCACTAGGATAATGATCTTTGTCCTTTAACTGACAATTTCAGTCTTTAAAAAAAAATCTTCAAAGGATAAATAAAAGGACTAATAGATAACTATTAGTTTATTAAGTATAAATAGACTAATAAAGGACTAATAGAAACAACTGTACACTTTATAGTAATAAAGGGCTAATAAAAACAATTGCATAATGACCCTTCATTAACCAAAAAACAGTAATTCATAAAATTCCTAGCAAAATATTAAGTTGTTTAAATCATCTTGTCACTTAGGTTCTTATTAAAAAAAAAACCCTCTAACAAAAAACTGTAGTAAAGGCTATATATTATCTCACTTCAAATGTACACCTGAGACTAAAATGACAGCTCAAAGGGATAGAGGAATTCTTTACATGCAGAAAAAACATGTTCAATTTCTGGCAAACCAAGTAACATCAGAATCCACCAAGCACTGAGCTGGGAAAAGCCCTTGAATATCAGTAGGTATGTTTCAAAAATAAAGAAAATAAAATACATAATACCTGAACTTTAATGGACTTCTTTAGCAATTCTTCTACAAAGTTCCAATTAGATTCCATGTGTCTCTAGAAAGGAAAAAAACATTACTGCATCAAAATAATGATATTAGGGCCTGAAGCAATAGCACAACAGGTAGGCATTTGCCTTGCACACTGCTGACCCACGTTCGATCTGAAGCATCACATATGTTCCCCTAAACCTGCCAGGAGTGATTTCTCAGCACATAGCTAGGAGTAACCAAAGTGCTGCTGGGTGTAGCCCAAAAAACAAAACAAAACAATCATAATGATCTTAGTTATGCATATATTTTAATTTATGGTAATAACAATAAATGGAAAGTATAAACATTTTCATTAGTTTTTTGAATGTCTAATGTTTAACTAAGAGTTTATAGAACTGGCTAAGGAATAGTGATGGTTCTATAAAATTATAAATTCTTTAACAAATATAACATTTCTATACTAAACATACTTCCTTTTTATAGACTTTCTCATATTTTCCCCCTTCGTTTTCTTTATAACTTCCTGAAAACAATCTATGTTAGCAAAAAGAATGATATTTTTTGGAAAATCTTTATGCAACGCTACCTCACTTTGGAAATGGTCATTTATTGGTCAGTATCAACTATTTGGAAATTTGCCAATGATACAAAAGAAAATCTAAAGCACTTTCACAAGCCAAAATATTTCACAAATGCTAGGCACTAAAACCAATTTTGCTTTCCCAATAACAAAAAAGCTTAGAGATCCATCCCTTTGTATCATACTAGTTTTGGATATTCAGTTATCACGATATTTAAGTGTTCAAAGTTTTGACTGATGAATACTCATCAAAAATAAAGTGCATCAAAGAGAAAGTAGAAACAACTAATGTTCTAACATGAAGATGGAAAGAAACAGCAAGTATACAAGTAACCTAAGCACTTCAAAGGCAGAATTCACCCTACCTAGACATCTCATTATCATTAAAGACTGTATCATTCAACAGGAGCAGTTCAAACTAAAACTTATTATTTTCATTTTAAATTACAGGCTGATGTTCCCATAAGATTTCAACTACATAAATCCACTAGATTGGGTGATGAGTATAGGAGCGTGAGAGATGTTAACTGGAAGAGAACATGGCTCAAGTATGAGTTCTGACTTCCATCTCTGTTTCCTTAAGACTTCCATAACAAAAACCCTACTTTTTCCTCAATAAAAGTGTTTAAGTGACTATGGTAGAAAGTCTATACTATGGCTCCCCCAATATTTTTGTCTTTTGTTTTTTGTACTCTTATTTCCCCTTCCCAGGACATGAGAGGACTCACCAAGAGTATCATTACCAACGGGAGTAATAATCTGTCATTTTCAAGATTCAGTCTAGAAGACAATGAAAGAGACTCCTTTTTGTTGACTCCTGGGAAAAGCCATGTTATGTTGCAAAAAGGCCTGAGAAGCTCTGCATAATAAGTAACTAAAATCTAATCACAAGAGGCAAGAACTGAGTTCTTGGGGTGCAATTAAGACCTAAGAGACAGAAGCCCCTATTACTTCCTGAGTGACATTAAAGCAGAACTACCCAACTAAGCACCCACTACATGACTGACCCTATGTGAGGTAACATATGTTTTATTTGCTCAAATTTTGTTATACACAGCATGTAAGTTATTTTAGCAAAATAATTACTGTTTTTAAAATATATTTAAAAGTGAATGCAGAATCAATACTCAATCTACAACAAGCTAGACACAGAGGGAACCACTTATACTAGCAGCCTGGGGGGGGGGGGCAAAGGAGAGGGATATGGAATGCATGCTGGGAACAGGGGTTGAGGGAGGACAACATTGGTAGTGGGAATGCCTCTGATTCAATGTCACTATTTACCTAAAATATTACTGTGAAAGATTTGTAATCCACTGTGGTCAAAATAAAAATTATTTAAAAAAAATAAAAGAATGCAAAACATGTATCAGGAAAGAATGAAGAATTTAGCTTTGCCAAAAGAGAAGGTGTAGGTCTCTGGAACATCAAGCATAACCAAAGTATCAATGACTACAAAGTCTGTATTTAATTTTCTAACTAATGATGTAGGCTGGCTGCAACCATAGCCTCCACTAACTTCCCCTTTGTTATGTTGATTCTATTGCTGCCATAAGCAGGGATCACAAACACACATATTTGGCTGTACAGTTTGCACTTTTAGCTGTCCTTGCTGGGGGTTGCACATTAGGTTGTGTTGCTGATAGGCTTGGCCCTATGCTCAATGTGGATGACCTTCTTCTAGAACTCACTGACACCTATGCTTGCCATGGATTGCATTCAGAGCCACACTGCTTACACGCCATCTTACTTGTGCTGCTTGTCAGGGATGAGAAACCTGTCGCTGCAATGAACTCCCAAATTTGGTTGAAGTGTATCCAGAAATTGCATGTTGCTAGCACTGAGGATAGCAAAGCTGCCAGAAAGATTAAGCAGTGGCACCAATGACCAAATTCATAGCCTAAAACTTTTAAGACAGGCACTTTAGACAGTGTCATCACTCAACTCTGATAGTCTTAGTGTAGGGTTTTTCATGCCTTTCTGATGCAAGGATGCGGCTGGGGGCTTTGTCCTCTAACAGCTCACCTAAAGATGGAGATCAATTATGAGGCCAATCAATTCATAAAGCCTGGATATTGGCGCACCATAAGAAAAACACTGCTCAGACATGTTCTCTCTGTAGAAATACTAGAAATATTACCTGAATTATTAATATCACATGTTGATGCCAGGAGACTAATATCTCTTGTCTAAGGAGAAGAGTAAAACACAATCTCCACATTTGGAATTTTTGGATTCTAACATATATGCTCACTCTGACAAATTCTAAATCTATTCCCTTTCAATGTAATAAACCACAACCACAAGAATAACAGTTTTCTATACATTCTGTTAGTCTAAATCAAACTATAGACTAATTTGAGAGATCCCTAAATTTGCTTTTCAGACTAGAAATGGTGGTATTGAGGATCATGTTCTAAAATTTGACAGTTGACACTATTAAGTCTCAAAAAAGGAAATAATTTCATTTTACTATTTATACACAGAGTATTAGTTTTTATATATTTTCATATATTTATATAATTTATATATAATATATAAATAAAAATATAGTATTTTATATATTCTTTCTATATGAGAAATAAACTTAATAGGTAACAAAATTAAGCCCCATCAAAATTTAGCCCCAGAAAGGTCTCCTATGTACAAACCAGAGTATATATTAGCCTGGCATCAGTGCTAATATTATTATGTTTTGTTTTATTTTATTTTATTTTATTTGGATTTGGGAGCCACATTCAATGGTGTTCAGGGTTTATGACTCTTATCTCCATACTCAAGGATCACTTGTGGGAGGACTTAGGATACATTATATGGTGCCAGGGATCAGAACTATGTAGGATATTGCACAAAGCAAGTACACTCATTGCCCACTGTACTGTACTATCTCAGGCCCAGTGTCAGCGATCTTTCCATTATTATATCTTGCTGTCATTATCTATATTTCCCTTTGTTAAGAAGCCTTCTTCCAGTTTTTAGCAATTTACACTTATATTATTCTTTACTAAGAAAATACCACTAGAATTCCTGGTTTTCTTGTCAAATATGCAGTAACATGACATGTATTTTGTTTTACAGTTTGATAATAATAATAAATATATTTCAGCTGATGCATTATAGCAAGACACTTAAATTGCATGAATTATAAAGTGATACAATTCATACCCAAAAGATTTCAACTCTATGGATCACACTGGGGCTATTATCTAATACAAAAAGAAACTATAATTCACAGGAAAGAGTGGTAATTTCATTTTTCTTAAATTAAATTTGAGTAAAAGAATATACATTAAAAGAATTCAGATTTGTTTTTGGGCCACACCCAGAGATGCTCAGGTGTATTCCTGGCTATGAGTTCAGAAATAGCTCCTAGGGCCAGAGCAGTGGCAAAGTGGCTGGGTGTTTGCTTTGAACTCAGCTGACCTAGGAAGGACTAAGGTTCAATCCCCAGGAGTCCCATATGGTCCCCCAAGCCAGAAGTGATTTCTGAGGGCATAGCCAGGAGAATCCCTGAGCATAAAGTAATGCCTGTCTTGAATACAAGTATATGGGGGGGGGGGGGGGTAAATGGTGATGAGAAAGTTGCATTGCTGAAGAGCAGTATTCTGTTTTATTCTGTTTATGACTGAAACCCAATTACAATCATGCTTGTAATAATGGTGCTTAAATAAAGATTTCATATATTAAAAAATTAAAAAAAGAAGAAAAAGAAATCGCTCCTGGCTTGGGGGGCCCATATGGGACACTGGGGAATCGAATCAAACCGAGGTCTGTCCTGGCCGTTAGTCGTGTGCAAGGCCACTTTGCTATCATCCCGGCCCCCAGATTTTCTTCTATAGGAAAATTTACTTTTATCAATGCCAGTATATTTTCCTAATAAGTTGTAAGTTACTTCATTAAATTAATTAAAAAGCACAGCCTTAATTGAAGACAATGCTTTGTTTGTACTTTTTTCCTCAGGACATTTTCCTAGCTCTGAGCTCAAAGATCACTTCCTATCAAGCTTGGAGGACCTGTTGTGCAAAGTAACAAATCCAGGTCAGTTGCATGCAAAGAAAGAGCTTGCTGTGCTATGGCTCCAGCCCAATGTTTCTTATTTCAGTAGCACAAGTAAGATATATACTTTTGTTTTGTTTTGTTTTTGGGTCATACCCAGCAGCGCTCAGGGGTTACTCCTGGCTCTACACTCAGAAATCGCTCCTGGCAGGCTCGGGGGACCATATGGAATGCTGGGATTCGAACCACCTATCCTTCTGCATGCAAGGCAAATGCCCTACCTCCATGCTATCTCCCCAGCCCCAAGATATATACTTAAATATCAATATAGGTGATATCTTGACGAGAAGTATAAAATAGACCCCTTTCTAGCTAACTAGGTAACCTGGTACAACATTACTTTAAGGTTACATTTCATATCTTTTATGAAATCAACATTTCAGATACTTCAAAAATGAGCATCAACTAGCCTGTCTGATTACTCTATGTTCTGGGCAGGGAAAATACTGTTAAACTGATCCCTAAATTGCCCAAAAGTAATTTTCCTCTTAAAACTATATTTGCTTTAAAAGTAGATGACTAAGATTGTGAGGGGATAATGCACTCTCATTTAGTTTCAGAGAAAAAGCATTAAACAGAAATATATAGAAATTTAAATCCTCTAGAATGAGAAGAGAGATACCAAATTTTCCTTGTAGGTCTGTATTAAAAAATTGGCACATTTTATAATTTAAATTTACATTCTGCAAAAGACCAATTCATAGAAAGTTTTGTAAAAAAAAATAGCCATATCTGAAACCTATTTAAAATGTAAAGATTTCACATTAACCTTCAGGGCAAAGCAGTTTGCATTTAGAAAATGAAAGATGGCTATGGTTATCATAAGAATGAAGTATTTCTCTGCTGCAGTAAGTATGCCAAAGCATTATTACTTTGTATTAGTCTCTAATACCAGATTACTCTTTAGTAGAATAAAGCATGCTTAATACATAACCATTTTCTTTGTGATAGCAGGATGTGCTAATATAACAATAGAGAAAAGAGTTTACATAATTTTCAAAATTATGATCTAACTACATCCCAGAACCATATTAACATCTTACATAACATTTCTAACTCTGAAAGTATGAATTAATAGGCCTTTAAGTTCAAAGATTAGAATAACTACATGATTTACAAATCAAGTTGAAATGATTGTGATGGAAGGAAAAACTGATCAAATAGAATAAAGAGAACCGGACTGTTTCTAGAAAACTGGTAAAATTACCTGAATAAAATTCTATGCATAAGAGGCAAATCATAAAGAGAACCTGCAGATTAACTCATTTAAGTGGAAAAATTATGATACTTAACCAGTGTGCAGCTGTTTCTTTTTTTTTTTGGGGGGGGGGGGGAATAGGAAGTAACTCCTGGCAGGTATGGGATGCCAGGAATTGAACCCAGGTAGGTCACTTGCAAGACAAATGACCTAAACACTATGCTATTGATCCAACCTGTGTAGCTGTTTCATTATTTGTAAGAAGAATACAATATTACACTATAACCTATTTATAGCACTTCTCTGAGCTAAGAACTATAGTCAGCGTGAGATATTAAATTCAATACACTCAAGGTACTATCTCTAAGGAAAATGTCAACTGAAGAATTTCAGTTTTCTTTTATGTCTTCTCTTTTTTTGGGGGGATTGGGCCACAACTGGTGGTGCTCCAGGATTACTCCTTGCTCTGTGCTCAGAAATTGCTCCTGGCAGATTCAGGGTACCATATGGGATGCCAGTGATCGAGCCAGGTCCACCCAGGGTTGGCCACATGCAAGACAAACACCTGACAGCTGTGCTATCACTCCAGCCCTGAATCTAATTTTCTTAAAGACATAAATGCAGACAGAAATATTTGTGATTCTATGAGGACTTATGAATAAAGGCAATCTATTTTAATACGTACATTTGTATTACATAGTTATTTTATCACATACAAGTTTTTCTAAATATCATGCCACTAAATATTTGTTTTACTTTGTATCTTAGCAAAAAGAAAATCACAAAGAAACTGTTAGCAAACATTAAAAGACAAGTATTAAACTTTTAAATATAAACAATCCATTTACTATAGTGATTATTAGTTAACGAAACATTAATCTCCAATGGAGATCTCTTATGAAATAGAGTAAATAGAGATCTGGAATAGTTTAAGTAATATACTGAAGGTCAACACTGGTAAATAGTAAAGTCAGAACTAGACCTCAAGTCTTCTATAAGTTTCTTTATGGAAACAAACTATAAAACCTAGCTAGAGACTTTCATTTCTCAGAAAGTTTACAAAGTTGCAAATGGATGCTGAATTTATCTCCCTGGGACTATTACATAATTTTTTTAATTTCTCTTCATTTTTTTCTATTTTTTTCTTCTTCACAAAAAGTACTTATCAACTTTTAAAGTTTTAAAAATTAAATCTTACAGTTTCATCTGGAGTTCCATGGCGATCAAACTGGTAACATGATGCGACATGAGTAATAATCCACCAAACAAAACTTAATGGATCCCTGGGCAGGGTTATAGATACAGAAGGTCTTCTTTGGTCACTTGATTTTTCAAAGAATAATTTGAGTGATTTATTCAAGCAGTTCCAAAATGACTATAAAAATAAAGACAATATGATTTAGTTAAAATGCTGATCCATTAGATTTTTTCTGATTTGGACTTTTCATTTCATAATAAAACATACACACAAAAGAGACTACAAAACACACACACACATCTGAAAAATAATAAGAACTTGGGACTGAAAACATCATTAGTTTAGGGAGATAGTACAAAGGGTTGAGCATATACTTTGCACGAGGGAGACCCACGTTCAAATCCAACACCACCTGGTCTCCTGAGATGCAAGAAACAACTCCTTAGCATACAGTAAGAAGTGCCAAGTACTGTGAAATATAATCACAAAACAAAAATATAAACTTAGAATACAACTAATACTTATTAGTCATATTATAGTATTATTATTATATATTCCCACAATCACATGTTCACCACAATCACATCTTCACCCATCTAGTGATAGATACCTTTATCCTAACTTTCATTATTTTTTTTTTGTTAGTTTGTTTTTTGCGGCCACACCTGTTTGATGCTCAGGGGTTACTCCTGGCTAAGCGCTCAGAAAATGCCCCTGGCTTGGGGAGACCATATGGGACGCTGGGGGATCAAAGGCAGACACCTTACCTCTAGCGCCACCTCACCAGCCCCCTAACTTTCATTATTAAATCCTTCCCTTGCTTTTGTTAGTTTTGACACATAGGTAGATAAGTCTAAATTACAGTTTTAACTTTTTTTTTTTTTTTTTTTTTTTTTTTTTTTTTGGTTTTTGGGCCACACCCTGTGACGCTCAGGGGTTACTCCTGGCTATGTGCTCAGAAGTTGCTCCTGGCTTCTTGGGGGACCATATGGTACGCCGGGGGATCGAACCGCGGTCCGTCCTAGGCTAGCGCAGGCAAGGCAGGCACCTTACCTCCAGCGCCACCGCCCGGCCCCCAGTTTTAACTTTTTAATGCATGTTTATATTTTTAAATAGTATATTCCTATTCTTTGGTGTTGTGTTTGAGAATTCATTCATTTTAATAGACTTAATCATAGTTAATCAATATATTATATTCCAATTATTTTCAGAACAGTTACCTAATTTGCTATTATTGAAAGCTTAATAAATATTAGAAAAAAATTTCCATGTGTTTTCCTTGTTTTATAAATATCATTACGCATAAAGCTGTTCACAATCTCTTAATTTTTTATTCGTTTGTTTTTGGGCCACACTCAGTGATACTCAGAGGTTACTCCTGGCCATGTGCTCAGAAATAGTTCCTGGTTTAGGAAGACCATATGGGACACTGTGGATCAAACCAGGTCCATCCTAGATCAGCCACGTGCAAGGCAAACGCACGTGTGGCCCCAACACAATTTCTTAAATTTTAAGATTTCTTTTCTGGGTGAAGGGGAAACTATCTAAACAGTATTGGGGCATGCTCAGAGGATCATGTAGTAGTATCAAAGAAAACAAAAGAGCTACCCCAAGCAAACAAGTAAAGCAGGTGCAAGTTCTTTATGCTATCTCCACAGTTCCTTGACATTTTCAATTTCGTTATTTTTCTTTTTTTGACTTTTGAGCCACACCTAGTGATGCTCAATAGTTACTCCTTAGCTTTGCACTCAGGAATCACTCTCAGTAGTGATAGAGGGTTTCAGGGTCCAAACCATGTTCAGTCACATGCAAAGCAGGTTCCCTATCCACTATACTATATTCCTAACTAATATTTTTGATTGCCATAGGACTTGAAATCTTTTAAATCCAGGAATGTTTTATGTAATTATCTCAAGAAAGACTTGACAATTTTAGTAGTTCTTTAAAATTTAGTGTTTATCTTTCCAATTAACCAATAAATTCCTGCAAGTCTCCTTTTTTTTTCTTAATTTATTTTTACATAGTTTAAATTTAGTTATATTTTATTTCATTTTTTATGTAACATCATCTTTAGGAGTACTTAAGTAACCTGTCTTCAGGTAATCATTAAGGACTCTATGTACATTTATGATTTTCACAAAACTAAGACATGGTTGCAACTTAGTCTTGTTTCTCAGATATAATTATTTCTAGACCAGAAAATGAATAAAGTATAAAATGTATGTTTATACAAACACAATGTACATACATTTAGCTCTAATCATAGAAAAACATTTTTCATATTGATATCCCAAATTCCAAATAAACAATATGGATTTACTCTAACTTTCCCTTTCAATAATGACTTAATTTTCAAAGTACCTACACTTTATTTATTAAACTGCTCTGCCCTTAGAGTCCAAATAAATTTTAAATCACTAACATATAACAATGTAAATTACACTACAGAAGAGCAAAGATTGCAACTGTTTGCAATGTTTTTTTTCTCTGAGTACATAAGTACATGAGTACATAAGCAGAGTACAGAAGAGTACTTAAGCAAAGGCCAGAGTGATAATATGATTGCATCCCATATGGTACCCCAAACACTGCCAGGAGTAATTCCTAAGTGCAGAACCAGAAGTAAACTCTGAGCACTATCTCTGTGGCCCTAAAACAAAGAGTACATAATCACTAAAACTGGCTTGACTCCAAGCTTTTTCTATAATTTCTGAATTCTATGATGAAAGATTATGTGAATTTATATTTATAAAAGACATAAACTGTCCAAGTAATAAGACAGTTTCAATGCCTAATTGACCAGTTCCCATTCACATTTAGTATTTGACCACACTACTTCTTTTCTACAATTCACTGTTACACAGGCCAGAGAAATAGCTGAATGGGGCTACAGTGCATGCTTTGAATGCAAGAGTCATGGAATCAATCCCCTGTACCTACTGATCCTCCTCCAATTACTGTCAGAAGTGAGAGTATTTCCTAAGAACCATCAGGTATAAACCCCCAAAACAAAATATAAAATGTTAATCTATTTAAAGCATATGGTTTGGGGATATGATTTTCTGGTAAAACATATGCCTGCCATAAAGTAAATCTCCAGCAGTAAAGTAAAATTTATTCATTTAAAAGAAAAATAAGTGGTTTCACCACTCTGCAAGACACCAATCCTACCAAACTACAGATATGCCAGTATTTGGACTGATATCACAGCACTTTCTTAGAGACGGTGTGGGCAGCTCCCATTACAACATTGTCTTATTTCCTAAACACCTCGCAGCTGTAATGACACTCAAAGATGCAGTCACTATGCCTGCACCCAACCAGTTCCACAGACTCATTGTTCTCAAGAGATGTGAACCAGGCCATGAAAAATCACGGGTACACCGGCCACATAACTGAAACTGTCAATCTTCATAGAAGAAGCAGGCAGAGCCCCCACCCTGCTGAAGCCATACCTGTTGCACCCTTCACCCATAATTACAGCTTTGCCTATAATACCACTTTTCTATAACTTTGCAGAGACATCAATCTGACCAAACTCCAGGTATGCTGGTATTTGGGCTATTACTACCAGGACTTTAGGAATGAGCCTGAGCACCCTTACCCAAACCTGGAAGACCGGCAGTCTAAAACATTGCTACAAAAGCCACTGTATCAGTAATAAGAGTTTTGAATTCCTGAACCATGTGGCTGCATTTGTGACAATTTCGTTTTTGCTTAATACTGTCACACCCATAGAAACATAAAATTTAGCTTCTGAAATCACTTAATCTTTTAAAATTATGAAATAACAGAATGGTCAGCTAGCAACAAGAACTTACTAAACCTTCTACGATGATTTAATGAGCTCATTGGAGATACAATAATATCAACTATGTGATATATGCCCTTTAAACATAGTAAATTAAATCTTTTAAAGTGTAAATATATAGTATCTAACATGATATGGAAATATTTAAGTCAGAAATTCAAGATACTAGGAATGAAAATTTCTAAATCTTTTTTTTTCTACTTTATTTGAACATCTTGATTACATAAATGATTGTGATTAGGTTTCAGTCATGTAAAGAAAACCCCCTTCACCAGTGCAACATACCCACCACCAATGTCCC
Organism: Suncus etruscus; assembly: GCF_024139225.1. Classification (NCBI taxonomy): domain Eukaryota; kingdom Metazoa; phylum Chordata; class Mammalia; order Eulipotyphla; family Soricidae; genus Suncus; species Suncus etruscus. The sequence continues at coordinate 66,250,083 of NC_064851.1, forward strand.
AAATCTCCCTCCATCCACCCCCACCCCCACCTGTACACCAGACAGGCTTTCCAGTTCCCTCATTCATTCACATGATTATGGTAGTTCTCTGTGTAGTTATTTCTATAACTGCACTCACCACTCTTTGTGGTGAGCTTCATGAAGTGAGCTGGAAGTTCCAGACCTCCTCTCATTGTCTCTAAGGATTGTTGCAAAATTACTTTTATTTTTCTTAAAACCAATACAGGAGACTATTCTGCGTCTCTCTCTCTCTCTCTCTCTCTCTCTCTCTCTCTCTCTCTCTCTCTTTCTCTCTCTCTCCTTCTCTCTCTCCCTCTCCCTCCCTCCCTCCCCCTTTGACTTATTTCACTCAGCATGATAGATTCCATGTACATCCATGTATAGGAAAATTTCATGACTTCATCTCTCCTGACAGCTGCATAATATTCCATTGTGTATATGTACCATGGTTTCTTTAGCCATTCGTCTGTTGAAGACCATCTTGGTTGTTTCCAGAGCCTGGCTATTGTGAATAGTACTGCAATAAATATAGGTGTTAGGAAGGGGTTTTGTATTGTATTCTTGTGTTCTTAGGTATATCCCTAGGAGTGGAATAGCTGGGTTGAATGGGAGCTCAATTTCCAGATTTTGGAGGAATCTCCATATCGCTTTCCATAGAGGCTGTACTAGACAGCATTCCTACCAGCAGTGGATAAGAGTTCCTTTCTCTCCACATCCGCCAGCACTGATTGTTCTCATTCTTTGTGATGTGCACCAATCTCTGCGGTGTGAGGTGGTATCTCATCATTATTTTGATTTGCATCTCCCTGATGATTAGTGACGAGGAGCATTTTTTCATGTGCCTTTTGGCCATTTGTATTTCTTTTTTATCAAAGTGTCTGTTCATTTCTTCTCCCCATTTTTTTTTTTTTGATGGGAGTAGATGTTTTTTTCTTGTAAAGTTCTGTCAGTGCCCTGTGTATTTTGGATATTAGCCCCTTATATGAAGGGTGTTGGGTGAATAGTTTCTCCCACTTGGTGGTGACTCTTGTATCCTGGGCACTATTTCTTTTGAGGTGCAGAAGCTTCTCAGTTTAATGTATTCCCATCTATTGATCTCTGCTTCCACTTCTTTGGAAAGTGCAGTTTCCTCCTTGAAGATTCCTTTAGTCTCAATGTCATGGAATGTTTTACCAACGTGTTGTTCTATATACCTTATGGTATCCGGTCTGATATCAAGGTCTTTAATCCATTTGGATTTTACCTTCGTACATGATGTTAACTGGGGATCTATGTTCGCTTTTTTGCAAGTGTTGAAGTCTCCCACAATGATTGTGTTATTATTGATTTCTTCTTTCAGATTTGTCAGTAATTGTATTAGATAATTTGCTGGTAACTCATTGGGTGCATATATCCCTTGATTAGTACACAGTGTCCATCTTTGTCCCTTACCACTTTTCTGAGTATAAAGTTGGAGTCATCAGATATTAATATGGCCACCCCAGCTTTTTTGAGGGTGTTGTTGCTTGGATGATTTTCCTCCAGCCTTTGATTTTGAGTCTATGTTTGTTCTGACTATTCAGGTGTGTTTCTTGTAGGCAGCAGAAGGTTGGATTCATCTTTTTGACCCATTTTGCCACTCTGTGTCTTTTAATTGGTGAATTTAGTCCACTGACATTGAGGGAGATGATTGTCATAGGATTTAATGTCATCTTTGTAGATAACTTTACTGTGTTTGTTGGTCTCTCTTGTCTTAGAGTAGACCTGTCAGTTTTTCCTTTAAGGCTGGCTTATCATTTGTGAAGTTTCTGAGCTGTTGTTTATCCATGAAGCTGTGCATTCTTCCCTCAAACCTGAACGTGACTCGGGCTGGGTGCAGTATTCTTGGTGAGGCATTCATTTCATTCAGTCTTGTCACAATATCCCACCACTGTCATCTGGCCTTGAGAGTTTCTTGTGACATGTCTACTGTAAGTCTTAGGTATCCTCCTTTGAATGTAATTTCCCTTTTTGATCTTGCTGCTTTCAGAATTCTATCTCTATCTATGGGATTTGTCCTTGTAACGAGGATATGTCTTGGGGTGTTTTTCTTTGGGTCTCTTTTAGATGGTACTCTTTGGGCATGCAGGATTTGATTGCATGTAGTCTTTATCTCTAGGAGTATCTCTTTGATGATGTCTTTGACAGTTGATTCTTCCTGGAGATCTCCTTCCTGGGTTTCTGGGACTCCAATGATTCTTATGTTGTTTCTGTTGAGTTTATCAAAGACTTCTATTTTCATCTGTTCGCATGCCTTGAGTACTTTTTCCATTGTCTGTTCGTTTGTCTTAAGGTTCTTTTCCAATTTCTTCTATTGTGTTGAGTTTTTCTGCATCACATCTTCCAGTACTCCGATTCTCTCCTCAGCTGCTGATACCCTGTTGGCGAGGCTATCCATTGAGGTTTTCAGTTGAGCTACTGTGTTTTTCAGATCTATTATTTCAGTTTGGAGTTTTCTGATTTCTGTCTTTGTATTCTTTTCAGATCGATCTATGCTTTTTTTGAGTTCTACGAACATATTCCATATTTTTATTCTAAACTCCTTATCTAAAAGGTTAATCAGGTGGCTGGAATTTATTAGGTCATCCGAGCTTTCGTCTTCATTCTCTGTGGATGGTGTTTGCCTGCGAGGTTTCCCCATTGCCATGCTTGTAGTGTGGTTTTTCCTGCGTGTTGTGGTGGGGTTCATTGGTTAGAAAGAGTTCGCGGCCGCAAAGCGAACTCTTCTGCTGCCTCTAGTTGACAGAGACCTCAGTTTATTGGATAGCGACCTCCGCAGCCAGAATGTACTTATGCAGTAGCTTCAAAATGCAGTTTTTTGAGGGTGCGCTCCCTAGGCCTCTGAGGAAACCTTTGGGGATCTCTCAATCTTTAACATTTGTGAATAACAGAACTTCTGTTGTATTAAAAATAAAATATGAGATTCTCATTTAAACATAAATAATGCCATCACCAGAACAAAAAGTAAGCATACAAAATGTTTGAAATGTTATATTACTTTGAAAATGCCAAGAAAAAAAATTTTAACAATTAAATTTATACTTAACATATTTACTTATTTGTACTTTGTAAATTTAACTACTACAACAGTGCTTAAAATAAAGTTGTTATAAGGGGCCAGAGTGATAGCACAGCAGTAACGCATTTACCTTGCATGCTGCTTACCCAGGTTCAATTTTCAACATCCCATATGGTCCCCCAGCCCTACCAGGGACAATTTCAGAGCACAGAACCAAGGATTAACCACTGGTCTAAAAACAAGGAAACTAAACAAAATAAAACCAAAAAATATAGTTCTTGCAAAACCACTGTCCAAATAGTGGAAAACAAAAGTACTTAGGAAAATTTAAAAGTACTTCCTCACATATCTAAAAGTATTTAACTAAGTATCATACAACAATGAAATATTTGTACTCTATCTTTTTTCTACTAAACTCCCATAACTGAAATAACGGCCAATTCTGAAGACTGATCAAAATAAAAGAAAATTTCCCCATTTTTACCTTCTGTAAAAAAAAAAAAAAAAGGAAAAAAATCTGAATTGATGAAAAAAAACTCACTTTATTTCTTATGAAATCTAATTTCTCCACATTTGTTTTTTGTTTGTTTTGGTTTTTGGTTCACATCCGGCATCGCTCAGGGACTCTTGGCTCTATGCTCAGAGATGGCTCTTGGCAGGCTCAGGGGACTATGTGGGATGCCGGAATTGGAACCACCATCCTTCTGCATGCAAGGCAAGTGCCTTACCTTGATGCCACCTCTCTGGCCCTCACCACATTTCTAAACTAAGTTATTTATTCTTTTTTAAACTGTTATTTCTAAATTATTCTCATGAATTAAATATTTTAGCCTACAAGACACGTAATAATACCAAACAAAAATTTAAGAGAATAAGATAAAAACCTTATATACCTCCTAGATGTTCCTATTAATAATAATAGGGTTGAAATAATAGTATCATACAGTTAATATAGCATCCCAATTCAATTAATGTTCAATTAATGCATTCAATTAATGTTCTCTTTAAGGATGGTGGTTCTTATAAAGAAGAAATTCTGTAACATTTTTCTTGGCCAAACCACGGAATAAGTCTGCAGAGATAGTACAGAGGCTAAGTTCTCTAAACAATGCCAAGAGTGATTTCTGAGCCCTGAGACTCAGGAATCTGAGTACAGTGTGCCCCACTGCCCTCTAAAATAAATTAAAAAAGAAACTAAATAAAATCAATTATTGGAATTACTAACAACACATCACTTCTACAACTTACTTCTGAGACAGACCATTTACTTCTGTGGTCTAAAAGATGAATAAGGAGAACCCATAATTCTTTAATGCATGAGCATGGGCAATGGTGACTCAATAGTGCATCAGAAGGTCTGACCTATAGGAAAGATGCATAAGTTACTCACATGAAAGGAAAATTCGACTTGATCTTCCCAAATGATTCAAACAGTTATTTAGATGACTTGAAATTTATTTTAAATCATCTGAAAAGAGTTCTTTTAAAGGATGTTTCATTTCACTGATCTTTAACGTTACATATTCAAACTAAATGTACAGGATTTCAATGTAAAAAGTAAAGTACCAGCTTTAATCGTCCCATCAACACTCACCACACACTTTTCTGTAGAGTACTCCACAGTAAATATTTAAGAAGCTACTAGCAATAATATCCTTTGAAACTATTCAATTCTGCCCACTGTAGTATAAAAATTAAAAAAGTACAGGCAGAAGTTTAAAAAAAGAATAGGATACATTCCAATAAAAATTTCACTTACTATACAGGCTGTGTTTTAGATTTGGCTTCTGATTTACTCAACAAGATCTAAACCACCAATTAATGACAACATCAACAAAAAATCTTTCTTAGAAATTATTAGAAAATAAATGAGGCAGGTTAAGACTAAAATAATTATTAGAAATTTATAAATGCTAAATAACTATCACTTTTATTGTATCCTCAATTATACAAAGCATATATATTTGCAAGCATAGCCACCTATGGAATTACTAATGTAGTCATTATTTCACATATTTATACAATTATGACTATAATTAAATATAACTTAACAAATACTTCATTATACTGGTTAATCCACTCCATAAATTATCAACATACAGACTACAGTTAAAAATTTTGATAATACATAAAATAAACTAAATGTCAGAATTATACATCTCAATTTCCAATAAGGCTCATATTTGTCATCTAAAATATGTGCTAATATTCTATAAGTATGAATTGTTAGAAAAAGAGCATTATCTGTAATACCTAGAAATCAGTGTCTGTAATCAAAATTCTGGAGTAGATAGTATAGTAAAACTATGTGATTTCTCTAATTTTTGACCAAGAAAAATGAGGTCTATTTAAATCTAGCATTAACTTGAGTTAAGGCCTCATTTACTTTTTATTAGGTAATACAACAGATTTTTCCAATCTCTCTAATTTGAACAAATGTTATTTCCAGAAATACCAAAAGTAACTTGCTTTATTTTTGACAAATAAAATGGTTATATTTAAAAATCTTATCTCAAACAGTAATCCCAGCTTGTAACCAGTGTTTAAATCAAATTTTTTCTTTCTTTATTTATTTACCATTTACTTTGGCTTTTGGGCTATACACAGCAGCAGCACTCAGGGATTATTCCTGGCTCTGTGCTCAGAAATCACTCCTGACAGGCTCAGGGGACCATATGGGAAGCCAGGAATAGAACCTGGGTCTGTCCCAGGTCGGCCACATGCAAGACAAATGCTCTCACTGAAGTGTTAATGCTCAAGCCCTAAATCAAATTCTTTATCCATTCAACTTCAAAAGATAGTAAAGATAAAGTCAGCATAATTAACAAATAAAGCAGACAGCATCTACTGAGGTCTATCTGAATTAAATATCAAAAATACAAATAATGTTTTAAAATATTACCTTGTCATATCTGCTGACTGACAGGCTTATTAAATCATAAAGAAGATTCTCACAATGTTCTTCGAACAGGCTAACATTGGTTAAATTGTTACTTGTCAGATTCAGAAACTGATAACCATATACAACTTGTTCTAAAATGGAATAAAATTAACTTTATTTAAAATTACAATTGATGTTGAAATTCAGTAGAAAAGTCACTGCATAAGTTTAACTTTTAACAATAGAACATTCAGTTAAAAACAAAACTTGTAGCATATAAAAGTTATTATTTGAAGACAATTTTTATTTATGTATAGAATATTAATCTTCTTTTGGAAAGAAGCTATCAATCTTTTAATATGCACAAGATGTTTCTTTCTTGTGTGTGTGTGTGTGTGTGTGTGTGTGTGTGTGTGTGTGTGTGTGTGTGTGTGTGTGTGTGTGTGTTTTGAGCTATAACCAATGGCGCTCAGGTGTTCAGAAATCACTCTTGGGAGGCTCAGGGGACCTTATGGAATAACAGGGATTGAACCCGGGTCTGTTCTGGATTAGCTGTGTGCAAGGTAAATGACATACCACTGTGCACTGTATTATCCCTCTGGCTCCACAGGATATTTCTTTTATGTTTGTTTTGGTTTGGGTTTGTTTTAGCTTGGTTTTTCGGTCACACCTGGTGGCTCAGGGTTTATTCCTGGTTCCACGCTCAGAAATTGCTCCTGGTAGGCTTGGGGAATCAGATGGGATGACAGGGTTTGAACCACTGTCTATCTTGGGTTGGCTGCTTGTAAGGCAAATGCCCTACTGCTGTGCTATCTCCCCCTACTCAAATTGTTTTTTTTTTCCAAGTTGTTTCTTAATGTTACTTACTATTTTGAAATGCAACAATAAACATCAGTTAAGAAAAAATGTAAAAGTGTAACACCAGAAAGTCATCATTCACATTTTTCTTTTGGGGTCAGACCAGGCAGTGCTTAGGATTTACCACTGGCTCTGAAACTCTGAAGATCATTCCTGGTAATCTGCAGACACTGATTTCTGAGGACATTAAAGAGTATCACCAATGCATAAAAGGCCTGTGCCCAATTGCTGCACTATCATTCTGGCTCATCTACATTTCTAACTAACACTTTAAAACACTTTTTCAATATTGACAAGTTGACAACATGCAACTGTTCTGTGTTATAAAACAAAGCAAATCAAAGTAATAGCAAATTCTATACCTCTATCACTAATATTTAGTACCATATGAGGAAATGAAAGTTTCTATAAGAAATGAGATTATTTTTTCTCCACTTAGGATAATATTTGCCACTGGCTTGTGGTAGATGGCCTTAACTAGATTGAGAAAGGTTCCTTCCATTCCCATCTTGCTGAGAGTTTTGATTAAGAATGGGTGTTGGGACCTTAGCAAATGCTTTCTCTGCATCTATTGATATGATCATGTGGTTTTTATTTTTCTTGTTGTTGATGTTGTGTATTATGTTGATAGATTTACAGACGTTAAACCATCCTTGCATTCCTGGGATGAAACCTACTTGATTGTATTGGAAACTAAAAGCCTTCCCTCTAAATTCTGGCACAAGACAAGGCTGTACTCTCTCACCACTCCTATTCAACATAGCACTGGAAGTACTTGCTATAGCGATTAGGCAAGAAAAAGATATCAAGGGAATCCAGATAGGAAAGGAAGAAGTCAAGCTCTCACTGTTTGCAGATAACATGATACTCTACTTAGAAAGACTCTACCAAAAAGCTTCTAGAAACAATAGACTCATATAGCAAGGTGGCAGGCTACAAAACTAACACACAAAAATCAATGGCCTTTCTATACACCAATAGTAATAAGGAAGAAATGGACATTAAGAAAACAACCCCATTCGCAATAGTGCCACACAAACTCAAATATCTTGGAATCAACTTGACTAAAAATGTGAAGGACCTATACAAAGAAAACTACAAAACTCTGCTCCAAGAAATAAGAGAGGACACGCGGAAATGGAAACGCATACCCTGCTCATGGATTGGCAGGATTAACATCATCAAAATGGCAATACTCCCCAAGGCATTATACAGATTTAATGCTATCCCTCTAAAGATACCCATGACATTCTTCAAAGAAGCGGATCAGGCTCTTTTGAAATTTGTTTGGAACAATAAACACCCTAGAATAGCTAAAGCAATCATTGGGAAAAAGAATATGGGAGGAATTACTTTCCCCAACTTTAAACTTTACTACAAAGCAATAGTTATTAAAACAGCATGGTATTGGAATAAGGACAGGCCCTCAGATCAGTGGAATAGGCTTGAATACTCAGAAAATGTTCCCCAGACATACAATCACCTAATTTCTGATTAAGGAGCAGGAAATCCTAAATGGAGCAGGGAAAGCCTTTTCAACAAGTGGTGTTGGCACAACTGGATAGCCACTTGCAAAAAATTGAACTTAGACCCCCCCCAGCTAACATCATGTACGAAGGTAAAATCCAAATGGATTAAAGACCTCAATATCAGACCCAAAACCATAAGATATATAGAACAACACATAGGCAAAACACTCCAGGACATTGAGACTACAGGCATCTTCAAGGAGTAAACTGCACTCTCCAAGCAAGTGAAAGCAGAGATTAACAGATGGGAATATATTAAGCTGAGAAGCTTCTGCACCTCAAAGGAAATAGTGCCCAGGATACAAGAGCCACCCACTGAGTGGGAGAAACTATTCACCCAATACCCATCAGATAAGGGGCTAATCTCCAAAATATACAAAGCACTGACAGAACTTTACAAGAAAAAAAATATCTAATCCCATTAAAAAATGGGGAGAAGAAATAACAGACACTTTGACAAAGAAATACAAATGGCCAAAAGACACATGAAAAAATGCTCCACATCACTAATCATCAGGGAGATGCAAATCAAAACAATGATGAGATGCCACCTCACACCACAGAGAATGGCACACATCACAAAGAATGAGAATAAGCAGTGTGGGCGGGGATGTAGAGAGAAAGGAACTTTTATCCACTGCTGGTGGGAATGCCGTCTAGTTCAACCTTTATGGAAAGCGATATGGAGATTCCTCTAAAAACTGGAAATCGAGCTCCCATATGATCCAGCTATACCACTCCTAGGAATATACCCTAGGAACATAAAAATACAATACAAAAACCCCTTCCTTACACTTATATTCATTGCAGCACTATTTACCATCGCAAGACTATGGAAACAACCAAGATGCCCTTCAAGAGACGAATGGCTAAAGAAACTGTGGTACATATACACAATGGAATATTGTGCAGCTGTCAGGAGAGATGAAGTCATGAAATTTTCCTATATATGGATGTACACGGAATCTATTATGCTGAGTGAAATAAGTCAGAGAGAGAGAGAAAAACGCAGAATGGTCTCACTCATCTATGGGTTTTAAGAAAAATGAAAGACATTCTTGCAATAATAATTTTCAGACACAAAAGAGAAAAGAGCTGGAAGTTCCAGCTCACCTCAGGAAGCTCACCACAAAGAGTGATGAGTTTAGTTAGAGAAATAACTACATTTTGAACTGTCCTAATAATGAGAATGTATGAGGGAAATGGAGAGCCTGTTTAGAGTGCAGGCGGGGGTCAGGTGGGGAGGAGGGAGACTTGGGACATTGGTGATGGGAATGTTGCACTGGTGATGGGGGGTGTTCTTTACATGACTGAAACCCAAACACAATCATGTATGTAATCAAGGTGTTTAAATAAAAAAAAAAAAAGAAATGTTGAAAAGCAGGAAGAAATGTTAAAAAAAAGAAATGAGATTATGTACTTGTACATATTTTGCATGTTTCTTTTTATATGTTAGCACACATATGTCTAATATCTAGATGTTAGGCAACCTAAGCATCAAGGTTTTCACTAAAAATCAAGTAGAGTTCATGAATGTCTTTATAATCTAAGTATTTATGTTATACTTAAATAGCATTAAATTTTGCTAAATTGATAATGAAACCTAAAATTGTCACAGTGCAGGGGCCGGAGAGAGAGCATGGAGGCAGGGCATTTGCCTTGCATGCAGAAGGACACTGGTTCAAATCGCAGTATTCCATATGGCCCCCCGAGCCTGCCAGGAGTGATTTCTGAGTGTAGAACTAGAAATAACCCCGAAAACTGCTGGGTGTGACCCAAAAACCAAAATAACGTAACATAACATAACATAACGTAACATAACATAACATAACATAACATAACATAACATAACATAACATAACATAACATAACATAAATAAAATAAAATAAAAATTGTCACAGTGCAAAGTTAATAGGAAATAAATTATTACTATCCATAAGATAACCTAATTTTTAACACAAAAAATTAAACAGATAATCATCTAGTTGTTAATGAAGCAAATATAAACATAAAATGTAAAGCTGTTCCACTTTACTGATGTCAATTTTCACATCAATTTGCAGAAAAGATAAATAACAGTATTCACTGCTAGCAAGAGTATGAGACAAAATACACTTACTTTATATACACTGGAAAAACAATAATAGAGCTAGTGATCCAATATTGAAACTACAAAGTGCTACCCCGATTCTAAGAACTTATTCTACAGAATAACTTGTACAACTATGCAAAGCTGCTCAGGAAAATATAATTTGAAATATAAAAAAGAAAGTTAAACATCCAACAATAAACTAAAATATATTTAGATATATCGTACTTTATGTTTGACAAATCTAAGACATACAATTCTTGGGAATCTCCATTCATATACTAAGAGAAAGCATGGAAAGAAACACAAGCTAAGCTATTCTCCAACAGAAAGAAAACTTCACTGTAAGACTTCCCATTTTTACTTTGGTCACCATTTGATTGAAAAGAAAAATCAAATATATTATTACTAAGATGATTTTTAAGAACCATAAATTGAGATTTAAAAGAATTAGAATTCAATAAACTTACTCAATTTTTCACCCAGCATATGAAGAATTTCTAGCACCAGCCAATGGATATCTAAGTGGAGATGTAATAAATGCCATGATGGTGGGAAAAGCTGTGAATGACATTATCAAGTATGAGAATTCATAAAACATTATTAATATTTTAAGTCATGTTACAACAACCTTTTTAAAGCATAATGATCAAGAATTAGTTAATCTACTGCTATGCAAAAGCCCAGAGAAAACCTTTGTCTTGTTCATTAGAGGATTCTTTACTAGAGATCTTTGAAAGCAGGATATAATGTCATTTGTGTTTAAGACAGACCCACCCTAGGGCTGCTCAACAGATTTTTTTTTGTTTGTTTGTTTTGGGGCCACACCCGATAATGCTCAGGGGTTACTCCTGGCTTTTGAGCTCAGAAGTCGCTACTGGTTTGGGGGACCATATGGGATGCCGGGTGATCAAACCGCAGCCCGTCCTAGGCTAGCACTGGCAAGGCAGACACCTTACCTCTAGCACCACCACACCGGCCCCTGCTCAACAGATTTTTATAGCAAAGGTCTCCCAACCAATCTCTGATACATTCAAGCCAGTATATAATTTTTAAAAACACTAATTTTCATTAGTGTTCCAAACTTTGAGTAGGAGAAATGCTTTTAAATGTAGTATGAATTAGTCATATTATTCTGTGAATTGAGTTGGCACTGCATTTACTTTTATTACCATACATGTTGATTCCCAATGATGAAAATCCATTATTTCAATTCCATAGATATATAATAAACAGTTATTTTTATTTTATATTTTGACAAATCCACATTCCTATTTAATGAATGTTATTCACATAGGTGAAACCAAATGAGAAGTTTTTAATTCAGGAAATCCACTGGAACTTATTATATATCATTTATTTAAGATTTCTCTTTCCTATGGTAAATTGGCCCATTACATCCATAATTTGGGTCATGATAACCATAGCTATCATAATAACCATAGCCATGACAACCATGATCATAGCAAAGTAGTGGAGGTGGGTTGGCCACACCCAGCTGTGCTCAGAACTTACTCATGGCTCTACACTGAGGGATCTCTGCATATATTGAGCCAGAGATTGAACCCAGGATAGGGTGCATGTAAGCATACACCCTAGCCACTGTACTGTATCTCCAGACCACAATACAAATTTTTTAAAATCATTCACAAGAGGGGGAGTACATAGATAACAATCTTAAACTTAATCTAAAAAAGAAAAATTAAGAAGTCAGAATAAACAAAGCCAAGTGTTTCTGAAAGTAAAACTTTTGTCAAGTGTTCTTGATTTCTATTCTAACATAAACTAAAGCTTGCTCATGAATAAAATACAACTTGTTTAAAATAAAGGTTATTTAATTTACTTTAAAACATTTAAAACTCTTGCACAATTATAATCACTAATTTAGCTTATATCATATTCTAAACAGTTTTTATCATGTTAAATTTAGTTTTCCTCTGTAAAATACAATTATATAACTATTGAGTTAAGACAGGCAAAAGTTGCTATTTGTCCAACAGTACATAATAAAAGGAGACAGAATTTCAATTCAGATTGTGTAAGTTAAACTCATGAATAACACTTCTCACTCATAAGTGAATATCCTTGTAGGGTAAAAATAATAATAATAATAATAATAATAATAATAATAATAATAATAATCTACAAGTTAAAAAGGAGCCAGAAAGAAATAAAGTTGGTAAGAAACTTGCTAATGTTGAGGCCAGAGAGATAGCACAGTGGTAGGGTGTTTGCTCTGCACGCAGCTAACACAGAAAGGACCTGGGTTCGATCCCAGCATTCCATATGGCCCCCTAAGCCAGGAGTGATTTCTGAGTGCATAGCCAGGAGTAACCCTTGAGTGTCACCAGGTGTGGCCCAAAAACCAAACCAAAACAAAATAAAATAAAATAAACTTGCTTTGCATGAGGCTAACCTGTGTTGGATCCTGGCACCATATATAGTCAGAAATAATCCCTGAAAACCGAGTCAAGAGTAAATCCTGAGCACAACCAGGTGTGGCCCCAAGCCAAAATAAATTAAAAACTCAACAAAACAAAGCAAACCTTATTCTGATTATGATTTACAAATGCCCTTTGATTAATACTGGGAAGTTCTGATAGATGTCCAATATATAAGAGTATTCCATGAAGCTCAGCAACCAAAAGTGAGGGCAATTGAGACTCCAAAGTCTCATATGGATAGATAGGAGCATAGGTCTCATGATTGTGTAATTTCAGATACCTGAAAAAAAAAAAAATATCAGACACATTAAAAATCAGAAATTGGAAAAATATGCAGTCAGAAATTCATATAATAGACTTGTCAGAGAGCCTACCTGAAGATAAAAACTTTAATATAATGAAGAAATGTTATGCACTGCTGCCTAATACCATCTGCCTTGCCATGCAGTGTTGTTATCTGTCCTAAAACCAAAATAGATCATGTTAACAATAGCTTAAATAATCAGTGGGAATTGACAATAATTTTTTGGCCACACCCATTTGACACTCAGGAATTACTCCTGGTTATGCACTCAGAAATCGCCCCTGGCTTGGGGGGACCATATGAGACACTAGGGGATTGAACCGTGGTCCATCCGAGGCTAGCGCTTGCAAGGCAGACACCTGACCACTTGTGCCACCTCTCAGGCCCCAGACAACAATTTTTTAAAGTCATTCTGAAATCAATTCTAGATGCTCCTATTTTTCCTTTGATTCCCTGAGGTTGTTTTTTTTTTTTTTTTCAACTCTCTCCCTCCCTCCCTCCAAATTGCTCTTATAAAATCTAACTTTCTCTATCTATTGGAAACTTCCTACCATGCAACTTGCTCTTACAATAGACTCAGTCATACGTGACTCCACTGATACGACACAATGTCAGTTTTCTTTCTTTCCATGTGACCTTTGTCATCTTTCTTAACTGGTTCCTCTTGATCTCAACAACTAATAATGAAGCTCAAGAAGCTCAATTCTTTTTGTAGGTCTGTTCCCTCATGAATGACATCAATTCTTTTACTTCTAAATGACAACACTGCAAAAGTTTATTTATATTACAGACCTCTCCTTTGTATAAATTCTCTATTTCAACTCTTCACCCACAAAGGAAATCTATGAATTAACTTCAGAGATGATTAGCTTATATAATTTTACCTACAGATTAGAGGTGAAGAAGGAATAAGCTCAGCTACAACAAATTTTAAATATCATACTTTTCTGATCATTTGATATACTATATTCTAAACTTTCGTTTTGTTTTGGGCCAACTCAATAGTCCTCAAGGGTTACACCTGGCTCTGCACACAGGGGTCATTCCTGGTGGTGGTAGGGAACCATGTGGGATGCCAGGGATTGAAACTGGGTTAGCCAAGTACAAGGCAAATGCCTTAGTCGATGTGCTATTACTCCAGTTCCTGCATCTTGAACTTTTAATCTACTCCATTCTCCATATTATTAGAACACTACTATTATTAATCATGCATCCATGTGAAATATACTGTAATGGGAGTACCATACTTTTTGCTTTGAGCAAACTTAAAACTTACCAAAATCACAATTGGCTTGTAATAAGGTTTCCAAGTTGTATAGTTGTTGCCTAAGTTAACAAACATTGGGTAAAAATTAATTTCAGAATACTAGAAAGTATGTAACAATTGCAAGGATATTTCCAAATGCATTACACAGCTAATTTCAATGAATCTCACTTGTGAATGATGTTTAATACTTTGGAAATTTTATTACCAGAAATTATGTCAAGTATTATAGATTTCATATAGTTTGTATCTTCAAGAAATTTAAGATACATTTTTTAAAAAAATCTAGGTTCATAGTTATATAATGAAAAGTTAAACTGTATACAATGTACTTACATGCAACAGGAACGTAGAAAAGAAATATTGAAAGCCAGCATTATAAAGAAAAAGTACAGCATTTGTAATGCTAACTTTTAATTTCTGAAAGTAATCTCTAGGCCATTCTACCTAGCTGCCTTTCAACTTGTTAAAGACCTCCCTATCGTATGACCTTATGTACTGACTTATGTATTGAATAAAAACTCAACTCATTAAGATATATTTTCAGTATTACAGAGATTCACTAAGCTTGTTCCCCCAACAGAAGATAGAACATCATACAGATTCACCTTATCTCTACTAGATGTTCAGATCTACAAGATGTGCAGGTATGTTTTCTCTGGGGGTGGGGGTGCATTTGATCTCGGCAAATACTGTCATAACAAGCTAAGCCCCGTGTTTATGTCTCTGTATGTCTCTGGAGCTGAGAGTTGTTGTGTCCTACTTCAAACCCCGCTTTGAAAAGCTAGGCATTGCAAAATGTGCTCATTGTAGCCATTAATCCAGACGTTACCTCTGATTAAAAATCAGCTCAAATTATTTTATATATTTTTGTTTTGCAGGTTAAAATTTTTTTGAATAAAGATACTATTTACAGTCACGTCGGGGGGAGCGAAAAATGTTTTCTTCTTCCTAGGGGGCATGACAGAAAATAATTGAGAAGCACTGCCCTAGATGAAGATGAGAGAAATCTCTCACTTTTTATTTATGTTATAACTATACATTATATATCTTCTTAATGTACTTTTAGATAACAATTTACTTGTAATAACTAATTCCACTTCAAATCATCAAAAAGTTAAATATGGACTAGTTTTTAAGTAATAAACATTATTTTAAAACTGTTGTTTTAAAGAGACATTCTTTATGTTTTAAAAGTTCATATTTGGATGAAGGGGTACTGAGGATTAATAGAACCCAAGGCTTCACATATGCAAAGCTTCAGTTCCACTACTGAGCTACATAATAAACTCAAACACTTTTATTTTTAATAAGAACAGACTCAAGTATTAGAGAATAAAATGGAATGATAGTAAAATAAGCTCATTTAAGAGTGTGTAAGAAAATTATCCTACATGTGGCCAACCCCAGTTTGCATCCCTGCACCACATAATCTTCTAAGTACCACCAGAGTCCCTCCTGAACACAGAACCAGAATAACCCTTGGGAACTTCAGTAAGGTACCACACTCACATATACACATACTGGTAATTCACATATGTGTTTATGTGTTGTGTCCATCCGCTCTTCTTTGGATATATATGCCAATATTATCACATTTTGGAAACTGTCTGTCCCCTAATCTATCAATCAATCAATCTATCTATCTATCTATCTATCTACCTATAATCTATCTATGTATCTATCTATACACTATCTGTTTTTTGTTTGTATGATTGTTTCTATTTTGGGGCCATACCTAGTAGCACTCAGGGATTACTCCTGGCTCTGCATTCAGAAATTGCTCCTGGCAGGCTTGGAGAACTATATGGGATGCCGGGGACTGAACCAGGGTTTGTCCAAGGCTGGCAGCATGCAGGGCAAATGTCCTACCTACTCTGCTATATAGCTCCAGCCCCGTCTATACACTATATCTGAGAAAGGGTATTTATTAAGGTTTGTTTTGCTATCCTATTTACATTAATATTTTAAACCTTTCATTATATTTTAATATACTCAAGTTAATCATATTAACTAATCATATTTTGGGGGCTGGGCACAAGCAGCTATGCTAAGGAACTATTTACTGGCTCTCATCTTAAGAACTACTCCTGCCAGTGCTTGTGGGACCAAACGGGATAGATAGGAGGGATCAAACCTTGGCTGGCCATGTTGCAAGGCAAGTATCCTACCCTACAATCTCTCCAGCTCCAATTCCCAATTAGTCATATTTCTATTATTCACTCTAACTTTTTGAAAGATTTATATGAAAAGAGAATTCATCTCCCAAACATACTGAATGAGGCTGGATAGCTCAAATGATTGGAGTTCATGCTTTGCATATGGGAGCCCCAGTTTCAATCTTTGATACCATATGGTTCCTAAACTGGAGTATCCAAAACTTAAAAACTACCCTCCAAAACTTATGGAAGGACTATAGCAATCAAAGAACAAAGTTAGTTTCATTTTTTCCCCAAAAAACCTATAATGTGTTTCAAGGATTTAAATATTTCTCTTAAATACATGATATTAAATAGAGAATCAAAGATGGCACAGATCATTTTTTGAAAACCTCATTAATTTAAAATTATGATCCTTTAATAAACAGTACTGCTTTATCACTGTTATTAATAAGATAATCAAATGAGCAACAAGCACAAATCCCCCAGCAAAATAATTTACAAAACTGAGCACCTAAACACTATTTAAAAAAGAAATGGGGAAGGAATTAAAAACATACCTGAATAAGTGAAAGAGCACTCTAGATGAATCCACTAGTGCCATTTCTGTAACCCACTGAATGCCAAATATTTCAACTGTATCCTCTTCAAAATTAGTTGGTAAAGGATCAAGATTTAAAATTAGTCTGAAATAAAAGGTCTCATTTAATCTCATTAAACGTATGCTGACTCCTGGGCCAGTGATAACATAGCGAGTTGGGCTTTTGCCTCCCATGCAGCCAACAAGGGTCCGAACCCCAGTATCTCATTTGCCCCACCAAACACAACCAGGAATGAATCTTGAGTACAGAATCAGGAGTAACTCCTGAGCACTGCCACATGTGACCCCAAAACAAACAAAAAATAGTATGTCACATCTTATACTAAAACAATTCTATTAGACTCTATGTGAATATCTTATAGATCGCAGGTGGTGCCTTGGCACCTTACATAATCAGAAGTACAGCTAGAATATTAAAAATTCCATTCTATGGAAATTAACTAACAAGCAATGTAATTTAGGCATGAAATGCACAAACACACACAGGAAAAAAGAGGTCTAGTAAGACCATAACTTTACATATCTTCAATGCTCTTCAGTTGAAAACTGAACCCTTGAAGGATCTTTTTATTTATTATAAATAAAAAAGCTAAAAATTATTCTGATCTAAGTCTGGAAAACAGCATAATCAGATCATCTCTCAAGGCCTCAAACACAGTACAATCAAAATCATCAAAAGTGGTTTCCTTTTTTTGACTGAAACTGCCTCAGCAGATTGTTCCCAAATACTGCACTGACATAGTTTTACTGCAATGTGTACAGCAATCCAAGGCAAAAACTTTGAATAAAATCATACCCGTGAAAGTTATACAGTGTGGTGCATTTAGAACAAAATTTTAAAGTCTACAAAACTTCAGTAAGTATAGATAACACTGAATTAGAAGAAATTGAATACGAGATGGGAGGAGTTGGGAAGGGAAGGGAATAAATGGCAATAACGGTGCTCCATACATGGAAGGCAAGAAAGAGTTCTACAGCTATAGACCCAATCTTCCTCTTCCGTCCCCATCTGCAAATATCTTGTAAGAAGCTCCAGAATATATCTCTTTTAGAAGATGCCACTTCAAAAAGTCAGATATTTATTTCGGCATTCACTAAAGAAATACTTAATGCCCACCTCCCTTCCCCCAAAGCTGAAGCGGCAGTTAAGGAGAACAGGAGAAAGGCAGGATGCATGCAATTCTTAGTAAATAAGTTCAAGCCAGGAAACCATGGACAGAACTAACCAGTTGCACTTGTGTACTTTTAACAAAGCCAATTTACCAAAATAAAAAAAAAATCAGCTTGAACAACAACAAAAACAAACCAAACAACTCCACCACTCTTTACCGTTTCAGGGCTCCACTAGAAAGGTAAGATTCTTCAGAAAAATGTTTGCCTCCTCCCCTGGAATCAAAGGCACAAGAAAAGCAAGAGGTCTTGCACCATTCCGTCCCCAGCTCCAACTCCAAGCTGTCGGTCAGGAGATGGGCGCATTCAGCCGAGCCAGTTTCCATGCTTCAAGTCCTGGAAGGCTGAGAATTCATGAGGATGTCAGGAAAGGTCTGGATTCGGGTTTCCCGAGGTGGAGTGAGCAGAAAACTTGGGAGCTGATCTTGGAAAGTTTGGAAGGGGGACGGGGGTTGAAATCAAAGAAAATGGCAGGATTGAGAAAGTCGTCTGTCAGATGGGGCTCGCCTCAGGAACTTAACATTCGTCCTCCAAGTCAAGTCAAGTCAAGGAGAAAAGAAGGGTGCTAGGATGGCTCCTGCAAAACTTCCAACGCGCCTCGGCCTGCGCCTCGCTATGATGCTCAAGACAAGGACCCCAGGAGGGTCAGAGAAACAATCCCAGGCAGATGCCGGGGCTCCAGGCCCAGATCTTCTCAGTCGGGGGGATCAAGTTCACCGGGTCTGCGCCGGGGCGACAATTCAAGAGTTGGTGTCCTGAGGATCCAGAACCTCTAGTTTAGCGCCTGCCCACGCTAGCAATCCCCGAGCCCGAAGTGCCACCCGGAAATGGTGATCTGGAGCCTCCAGCGCCGAAATTCCCGCCCAGCGCGGCGACGCGCCGGCGAGAGGCGGGGGGCTACGGCGGGACACGCCCCCTCCGAAAGTCTCTCGCGAGGTCTTCTGGGAACCTGCCGCACTTCGAGAGTATCGCGAGAAATTTGGCGTGATTGGCTGTCAATCAGCCTTTTCTTTCTCGCTCTTTCTTGTTCTTTCTTTACTGTTTTTTTTTTTTTTTTTTTTTTAATTTCTTTTAATATGATGTTTAGTTGGCTGGATCCTCGCTAGGAAACGAGGTAGCCAAACTGAGCTGTAGCTCAGGTGGACTGGCATTGGAACAATTTGTTTATTGCTCAGACATGGTCCTAAAAGAAACAGTTGAGCAACAGGTCCTAAAATTGGATGTCACTTTCACCCAATTTTTTCAGGGTCAAGGATAACTCGCTCTTCAGAGACTGTGGGTCAGGCTTGTCAGAAATGAAAATGAAGCTCTGCTTTAGTTTAGAAACATATGTTTGCTTTGCAATATTAGGTTATAAGGTCCCTTTTTTAAGTACTATTGCTTGCGATATATAAGTTATAACGTCATTTTTGGGGGTGTATATCTTGGTAAAGACTAGTATGTTTTCCTAAAAGTAGTCTATTGGCAGACTTTTTTTCTCCTTAAACATCTATTCAGATTATGTTTCAGGCTAACTCAAAGATAACTCAAAGATCCTGCACAATTGCATCCTCTAGCTTAAGTGTTCCGAGAAAAATGTAACACTTTTCAACTCAAATGTATTGCTATCAATGTCAGTGTTCTACTCTGGCTCTCTGAGTGTGGTGTTTTCTTTTTATGTTTTGTTTTGTTTTGTTTGTTTTGTTTTTGGGTCACACCCAGCAGCGCTCAGGGGTTCCTCTGGCTCCACGACTCAGAAATTGTTCTGGCAGGCTCGGGGGACCAACAGGGATGCCCAGATTCGAACCAATGACCTTCTGCATGAAAGGCAACGCCTTACCTCCATGCTATTCTCTCGGCCCCCAAGTGTTTTCTTCTTTATAAGAAAGTTTTATATCCATCTTCAAGCACACTCCCCCTCCCACCCTTATTGTCTTTTAATTTTCTGTTTTCTGCGGTATATGAGATATTTTTAATTTTCCTCACTTAACAATGCTTTGTAGCTGATATACATTATGTTCCATTCTAAGAATTAAATAGTACAAAAGTGGTTTAGTGACATTTTATGGGATATTGTCCAACACATTCTTCATGACTATAAGGACTATTTCAGTTCTCTTGAGCTTTGGCTTCATTTGCCCTCCCCTTCCTTCCACAGATATTTATGTTCTAGAACTTTTTATAAATTTCTTTTTTTTTTTTTTTTTTTTTTTTTTTGGTTTTTGGGCCACACCCTGTGACGCTCAGGGGTTACTCCTGGCTATGCGCTCAGAAGTTGCTCCTGGCTTCTTGGGGGACATATGGGGCGCCGGGGGATCGAACCGCAGGTCCGTCCTAGGCTAGCGCAGGCAGGCAGGCACCCTTACTCCAGCGCAACGCCCGGCCCCAACTTTTTATAAATTTCTATATGTTAATCTCTATCTCAGAGTCCTTTCAAAGAGCCTCCCAATTATCCCCTGCCCTTTAAAAAAATTAAACCTGCTCTCCTAATTTTAGGAATTTTTTTGGGGGGGTCACACCCGGCCACGCTCAGGGGTTCCTTCTGGCTCTATGCTCAGAAATCGCTCCTGGCAGGCACGGGGGACCGTATGGGGTGCCGGGATTTGAACCACCGTCCTTTTGCATGAAAGGCAAACGCCTTACCTCCATGTCCATGCTATCTCTCTGCCCCAATTTTAGGAATTTTAATCTCAGATTTCCCAAGGCATATATTAAAGAAGGAGAAAGTCAAATGTTTGACACCCACGTTGTTTCCCTCTCCACAATTAATATAACTTTCTTTAATTATAGGAGACCTCTGATTACCATCTAAACCCTTGAGTCTCTTTAAAAAGCAAAGACAGAATCTATGAAGTGCTTTCATTTCCTCTTGATATTTGAATAATATAGTGCCAAGAGGCTATGTCATTTAAGCTTCACTGGAATCTATTCTCTGAGTTATGTAATATGTAATATTATGTATATACATATGTATAGATGTATGTAACTTCCTCCAACTCCTGACAACCACTGATCATTTTACTGTCCCTGTAATTGTTCTTATTTCTAAAATATCATTTAAAAGAGTAAAAATGGATTAGAATAGTTACTGTGTTTTCTCTTTAAGCCTGTGCTCTTCCTAATAGCTACATATATCTTTGTTTTGCTTTTTTTACTCTGAAGAAGGTCATAGTCTCTCTCGAACAGTTATTTCCACTCTTTACTGGCTCTCACATCTTTCTAAGCAAGTTTCAATAAAACTACCTGGATTCACCTATATACATGTATACACACACACACACACACACACACACACATATATATATGTATATATATATACATATATATATATATTAAATATGGGCTGGAACGGTGGTACAAGCCATAAGGAGTCTGCCTTGCGCGCGCTAGCCTAGGACGGAATGCGGTTCCATCTCATATGGTCCCCCAAACCAGGGGCTATTTATGAGTACATAGCCAGGAGTAACACCTGAATGCCACCAGGTGTGGCCCAAAAAAACAAACAAAAAATATTAAATAGAATTGCTGGGTCCTAAATAAGCTTATTGTTAACATTTTATGAAATTGAAGAACTGCTTTCTAAAATGGCTGTAACACTTGTATTTCTACTATTAATAATGGAACTCAAAGATATTATGTTAAATGAATTAAGCCAGAAGAAGGATAAATACATGTTGATATCACCTATATGTGGTCATTCAAATAAATGCATGAAGAAATATAAAGGTTTAAATGAGGGTTGTGAAGAACACTCTGAGGCCCCAGTAGGGGTCTCAAACTCACAGCCCGCCCGCGGGCAAACAGCCCTCCATACATTTTGTGGCCCTGCCCTAGAGGAATCTTTTGTTTTGTTTTGTTTTGTTTTAGTTGTTTGGGTCACACCCCCAATGTTCAAGGCTTACTACTGACTTTGCACTCAAGGATCATCCCGACTTTGCCTCCTGCGGCCCACAGGTAAATTGAGTTTGAGACCCCTGCTAGAGTATATGAAAAGGAAAGAAATTGAGTGGAGGATGAGAAAAACACGTGAAATAACGGAGAGCAGAGGACAAGGTGCATTGGTGTATTGGTGGTGTTAAGAAAGTACAGAACTAAATATCCAAGCAATAAAATCAACAAAATTGAAATCATAAGCCCCAAACTGTAGCATCCAAAATTTAAAATGGGCCTGTTATGATGGCAGACTAGGACGGCGGTGGTGGCATTGAATGGACTCTGGAAACTTTGGTGGGGGAGATTGAAAATGGTACTGGTTTTATATCTGAAACACTCTACTTAAAACCCAACTATGAATAATTTTGAAATGACAAGGATTTAAAAAACAAAAATATTTAATGAGAAAATGCTTTCTAAAATGGCTGTAACATTTGTATTTCTGCTATCAATACACAAAGATTCCAGTCTTTTCATATCTTTTTCATTGGTTATTGATCATAATTCTTGTGGGTATGTTAATTTTAATTTGCATTTTACCTAATGAATAATAAGGCAACTTTTAACATCCTTATTGCCCATTCATTTGGATTCTTTGAAGAAATGTCTTATCATATATTGTATTTATAATTACTTTTCCAAATGTATAGATTTTGTTTTTATTTTTCAATTTTATTTATATGCTTCCTTCTGTTTACTTTGCTTATAATCTCCTTTTGGTTTCTTAGATGGAAATAAAACTTAATTATTTCAGACATTTTCTCATAAATCATTTTGTGGGGCCGGGTGGTGGCGCTAAAGGTAAGGTGCCTGCCTTGCCTGCGCTAGCCTTGGACGGACCGCGGTTCGATCCCCCGGTGTCCCATATGGTCCTCCAAGCCAGGAGCAACTTCTGAGCACATAGCCAGGAGTAACCCCTGAGCGTTACCGGGTGTGGCTCAAAAACAAAACAAAACAAAAAATCATGTTGTATTATATCCCCTTAAACCATGCATTTCACAAAATTTGGCATACTGTAGTTTAACAAATAGTATTTTTTTTATTTTAAACTTTTTTTTAAATCTGTGAATTACTAAGTAGTGTGTTGCTGAATTCCAAATTCTTGGGACTTTTTCAAATAACTTTCTGACTATTTCTTGTTTAATATTATTTTGTCCCAATAACATACTTATGATTACTTTCCTGTTTTTTTTGTTTTTTTTTTTTTTGGTCTTACTTTGTGATGTTAGGGGCTGCAGTGTATCCACCTGGAAGTGTTTGGTAGAATATTTAGTACTGGGGATTAAAACTATATCTTGTATATGTCATAAATGTCTTCTTGCCCTTTGAATTATCTTCCTGAACCTTATCTATAACTTTTATATTTATTAATGCATACTTTATTACTCAAACTATGGCCAGTTTGATGAGTGTTTATGGTGTATTTGAAAATAGCACATATTCAGAAACTGTTGAGTTAAAATATTTTATAAATATCATTTAGGTCAAGTGATTGGCAATATTGTTCTTGTTTTTTATATTATTGTAATATTGGACTCATTTTACTAACTAGGGAGAAAAACATGTTGTAATGTCTAGAAACAACCAAAGATCTTTTTTTTCTTATCAGTATACCAGCTTTTATTTCAAGCATTTTGAAACCCTGTTGTTATGTGCATACACATTTAGGATTTCTGATTTTTTCTAAATTGACTTTTATTTTTTCATAATGTTCCCCTTATTTCTTTGGGTGGGGGCACACCAGGTAACGTTCAGGGGTTACTCCAGGCTATATGCTCAGAAACTGCTTCTGGCTTGGGGGGACATATATGGGATGCTGGGGAATCAAATCACAGTCTGTCCTAGGTTACAGTGTGCAAGACAAATGCCCTACCACTTGCACCACTGCTCTGGCCCCTTTCTTTTTCTTTTTCTTTCTCTTTTTTTCTTTTTATTTTTTTGTTCCCCTTATTCCTAATAACTTCTTTACTTCAAAACCTACATTTTACTACTATTTATATGGTAAGTCTTGTATGTGATTTTATTTTTTAATATTTTAATGCTTTAGTTTATAATTTTCAGAAATGCATTATTATGTTCAATAGCACCAAACCAAATTTGTATATTTTAAGTACTTAATTATTTTTTTTAAATTTACTTTGTTTAAAGAGCAAGTATCACATACTTGGTATAGTTGACCATAATACATTTTTCCCAGATAAGTGGAAGCAAACTTATTAAAGAAAGGAAAAAATTAAAAGGAAGAAAAATAAGAAGAATTACTGCAGCAAGAAAATTTTTGAGGGGTCGGAGAGGTGATGTAAATGGGAGGGTGTTTGCCTTGTACATGCTAACCTAGAACTGGTATCCCATATGGTCCCCCAAACCAGGAGCAATTTCTGAGCACATAGCTAGAAATAACCCCTGAGCGTCACCTGGTGTGGTTCAAAAAGCAAAAATAAATAAATAAATGAATAAATAAATAAATAAAAGAAAATTTGTGAAAATAATCTTATTTCCAATGAGATCATTTAGTCATTGTCAGAAGGTTTAGGAAGCTCTTCTTGCTAGTAAACCATTCACTTATTTTATTTGTTTCTGAACATTAGTAATGTTGGATAGACTTGGCATCTAAATTGGTGTGTTCCTAAAGGGAAGAGACTATAAAACAAAATTGAGAATGGAGTTGCTGTGAGGCTGGGGAAGTGCAAATGCAGCCTCAAGGTACAGTAATTTTGAGCACTATTGCTGATACTGAGTCTTTGGTGGGTTGTGGTTCCAGCTGCCAGGTCTCCCAGAAGTATGAGAAGAAGAGGGTTTTGGGGTGGGATGGTCCTACTCACTCCTAAAAGGTCCAGGTGATATCATTTCAAATATGGCATACCTGGAGTTTTAGTAAAATTGGTATTTTTGTATAGAGCCATAAAGAAGTGGTCAAGCAGACCCTTGGCAAAGCTGCAACTCTGTGTGGTAGATGCAGCAGGTGTGATTTTGGTAGGGCAGATACTTGGCTCACTCACCTCTACCAAGATTGACAGCTTTCAAGTGTGTGGCCAATATACCCATACATTTTCATGACTTGATTTATATCTCTTTTCAAGAATAGAATGAGTCTATAGAGCTGGTGGGGTGCATAATTTTATTTTTAATACATTGTCATTATATTAAAACAAACTTTTTAAAATACTTGGGTTGAGTAATCCTCAGACTGAAGCACATTTAGAAGTTCTGCAACATTTTGTGGTCATAGAGACTAGAGATTAAGATCTCTGTAACTATTTACTTTACTCTCAGTGCTCTTTTAACAATGCTTGGGGAGGTTTTCTTTTTGGAGAGGGTGATTGGGAAATGAGACTACAGATAATTGTTTGAGGACTTACTCCCAGCTAAGTGCTCCAGGCCATGCTCAGGGGACCATGAATTTTCAGGGATTAAAGTCAGGGCTTCCCATATGTAAAACATATGTTCCAGAACTTTGAACTAAGGATACTGTTGTTTATTAGGAATAGGGGTTGTAGATGACCTCTAGTGGGTAATCAGAATTGCTGACATTAACAAAAATTAAAATCTTAAAGCATTGTATTATTTAATTAGAATTTATATAATAATGTGGCTAAAAAATACTGGTTTAGAGCTACTGCAATGGAAACTATCAAAAGATAACTGGCAATGAAGAGGTAATATAGGCCACCTACCCATATGTTTTTGTCCATAAATCTTTCTAAATATTCCTTAGTTGCATTTCTGAAATTAAGAAAAGTCATTTTATAGCAAGAACAGCTGCTATGGGAGTGCTGCATTCATGAAGACTTTAAAAGGAAATAAAATGCACTAACTTTATTAAACTGAAATTTTTCAGTAACTTTGATTTATCTGCTATGAATATTTTAACTTTCTGTGAAGGAGGAGGGGCTAAGGGCTTTAAAGAATATCTTGTCTGGATTTACAGATATTACTAATTGATATTTGCTTTTCTGCAGTTGTATAAACTTTCACACATTAGTTGTAAGCAGAAAATGTTCTTTGAAGTGCCCCAAAGAGATATACCAAGTAGAGCACCTGTCTTGCATGTGGCTGACCCACACTCAATCCCTAGCATCCCTTTTGGTCCCCCAAGCACCACTGGGAGTAATTCTTGAGTGAAGAACCAGAAGTAATCCCTGAGCATCAAGTATTCACCCACAAAAAAACCCCTTAAAATGTACTTTTTATTGAAAAAGCATTTTTATGAAATTTACAAAGAGCTAAATTCATATAAACAAGACTTTAATGATGCAAATTATTTTAAATTAATAAATGTGTACTTGATAACAGAAAGAAGTAGGCTGCTTTATAGAGAACAAAGCAGAGTTTTCTTAACAATCTTCTTTCTAATTGATATATTTAGATCATTTTTATTTAATATGTATTGCATTTAGTAAGATCTACTCTTATTTTTAGTTGTAATTTTTTGTTTATTTTTGTAGTTATTATGCTCCATATACTCTTTTCACTTATTTTTTTTAAATAGTACCTTTCTTTAAGCACCATAATTATAAACAAGTTTGTAGTTGGGTTTCAGTCATAAAAAGAACACCCCCTTCAATTTTTCACTTATTTGACTTTTAGTATTTCCCTTTATATTTATATATTCATTTTAGTCATATTCTTTTTACTGTAATTTACTAACTTATCTAAGATACAATATATACACTTTTGATTTTATTGAGAGGAACACAGACAGTAATTGGGATTGACTTTTTACTCTTGCTTAGTGAGATATTAACAGTACTCTCAGTTCAATGTTCTGGAACATATGTTTTACATATAGAAAGCCTGGGTTTAATCTCTGAAACTTCATTATCCCCTGAGCATGGCCAGAGCATCAAGCTGGAAGTAATCACTGGTAGATGTTGATTGGGGACCATGTGGTGCTAGGGATTGAACTTGGATGTACCTCATGCCAAAGGTGTGATCACTGAACAATCTCTTATATACTTATATGGGGGGAGGGACAGTGCACACCCAGCTGTGCATACTCCTGACACTCAGGGATACTTGACACTATACTTATGAGGAAAATTGAGGGCTTTCTCCTGGATCTGTGCTCAGTGATCATTCCTGGCAAACTTGGGGACTATTGGGAGTGCAGAGATGAAATCTAGTTGGATACGCACAAGACAAATGCTTTACCTGCTCTATTATTTCTACAATCACACACATAATTTTTTCAGAATATAAGTTAATCTAATATTTACCAATTCAGCTCTGAAGATATAGTACAGTGGGTAAGATGTTTCTTCCCTTGAATGCAGCTGACCTAGGAAAATCTTGACACCACATATGCTCACCCATTCCCTGCCAGCAGTAACTCTGAGCACAGATCATGGAGTAAACTCTGAGCACAGATCCTGGAGTAAACTCTGAGCACACTAGGTGTGGGCCCAAGAAAAAAATTACTAATTTATGTAAAATAGGAAATGCACAATATTATACAGAAAATTTGACTCATATATTGTGATTGTTATATATCTTTCTTTCTGTCTTTTTTGTTTGTTTTTGTTATTGTTTTTTGGGCCACACCCGTTTGATGCTCAGGGGTTACTCCTGGCTAAGCGCTCAGAAATTGCCCCTGACTTAGGGGGACCATATGAGATGCTGGGGGATTGAACGGTCCTTCCTTGGCTAGCGCTTGCAAGACAAACACCTTACCTCTAGCGCCACCTCTCCAGCCCATATCTTTCTTTTTTAAGCCACAGCTAGTTGTGCTCAAGGTTCACTCCAGACTCTGAGGTCAGGAATCACTCTGGTGAGAGTGGAGGGACCATAATTAGTGTTGATGACTTAAACTGGGTTAGCTGTGTTGGAGGCAAGAACCTTGACTGCTGTACTTTCTCTATTCCCTATTGGCATATGCCTTATATACTTCATATATTAAAAATTACACAGATGACACGACTTTATTTTAACTTCAAGAGCCATAAATACTTTTTCAAACTTTGCAAACTGATTACATCTATATTGGTTGTGCTGGTGGATGCAAAAGAAATCCATGGAGCAGAAGGTGATAGGCATAAATGTGAGACTGCTACCATTTTCCGGCATAGCCCACCATCGTATTGGTAGTGGAATTAGTATCCAGGGAGATCAAGTCTAATGAAGTCTGTGTAAGCTCCTGCACAGCATAAACAGTAAAGTCCTGCTAGCGGCTCTTGTGCAGATTCCAAACTGCACTTGATTTGGTTCCTACCATGTTCAGTTTTTAGGGATTTTTGTATCTTAGGCTGAGGTAAGGTCATACTCTTTTTATTGTAAGAATCAATACAGATCTCTACCCAAGTCCTAAATTCATTGTTTTTATAGTCAGGAATTTCAAGAGAAAATCAATAGTGGCATTGATACATTTTCTTTTAGAAATACAAGACGAGAGAGAAAAGAAATGAGAGTCCATGAAATTCAGGAATTATAATTACTAGATATTGGGGATAGAAAACAGAATGTTCAAGATTGTGAGCACTCAGAATGGAGGGATTACATAGGTCATTTACAAATGGCTTTGCTTGGAGATCTCTGTACAGATAAAAATCTATTGATAGGGCCTTGTCAAGAAAAAAAAAGAACTTTGAACTCATGTGGTCATTTACATTTTTGAGTCTTATCAGATTCTTTATTCTTCTTGATTTATCACGTGAAAAAGTCTTCCTGGGTATGGGTGGGATTTAATGTTGACTATGAGCGCACCTTTTGAGATCATATCTGTTTTATGAAATTTACTTGAAATTTCTTAAAATTTACTGCCAATGGCCTCCGACCTGAAATATCTACTTCAGTTTGAATTAATTTGTGTACTCAGCAAAAAATATGTTTACTATATTACACAGAAATCATATGCCAAATCGTTCTAATTAAAACTTGGAAGATGAAGGGGCCGGAGCAGTAGGGCACAAGCGGTAGGTGTTTGCCTCACACATGCACACGCTAACCTAGGATGGACAGTGGTTCAATCCCTGTGCATCCCATATGGTCCCCCAAGCCAGGAGTGATTTCTGAGTGCATAGCCAGGAGTAATCCTTGAGTGTCACCTTGTGTGGCCCCCAAACAAACAAACAAAACAAAACAAAAAATCTTGGAAGATGGAAATAAAAAGCAATTTCAGAACTCTATGTTTGAGAAATGACTGAACCAACTAAAAAAATAATCACTATGACCTTAAAACTTTTAGTCAGAAGACTGGGGAAACATTATACCTGGTATGATGTTTGCCCTATATACATCCAACCAGAGTTCAATCTCAGCACTGCCTATGGTCCTATGATATCCACTAAAAGTGATCCTGAACACAGGTATAAAACTGAGTACTACCAGGTATAGCCCCAAATCTCCACCCTCACCCCTCATTAAAAAAATAAATAAAATAAAATAAAATAAGAAATCAAACTTCTAGTCAGTGTTTGATTCCAAATTTTTCAATTTTTTAGTTTTGTTTTGTTTTGTTAGTTTGTTTACTTTGGGGTCACACCAAGACAGGTTACTCCTGTCTCTGGGCTCAGAAATTACATTTTGTGGGATCAGGGGACCATATAGGATGCTGGGGAGAGAACACCATTTAGCTGTAAGAAGGCAAACACACAGCCTCTGTGCTACCACTCTGGCCCCTCAATTTGTTTATTATTTATAGCTATAGTAAAAACCACTGTTTTCTGCTCAGCACAACATAGCTTTCTTTTTTTAAAAAAAATCTTTAGTCTTTGGGCTGGAGCAGTGGCACAGGGGTAGGGCATTTGCCTTTCACGTGACTAGCCTAGGACTGACCGCAGTTCAATCCCCCAGTGTCCCATATGGTCCCCCAAGCCAGGAGCAATTTCTAAGCATATAGTCAGGAGTAACCCCTTAGCATCACTGGGTGTGGCCCCAAAACAAAAAAAAATACCTTTATTCCCTACTTATTTTTCTGTATTTTCCAGAGGTTAGGACTTTGTGTTTGATGACATACTAAAGATTCCCTCTCCTAATTATTTGTAACAATATAAAACAGATTTATTCATGCCTCTGTACTAGATTTGAAGTGATGT
This sequence comes from Suncus etruscus, assembly GCF_024139225.1. NCBI lineage: Eukaryota > Metazoa > Chordata > Mammalia > Eulipotyphla > Soricidae > Suncus > Suncus etruscus. Next base: position 66,280,362 of record NC_064851.1, read on the forward strand.
TGATTTGTGAACTCTAAGGCAACTACTCTATACTAGATACAGAAATAAGTAGAGACTAGTCATTGAGAAAAGAGGAAAAACATAGAACAATATAAGTGAAAGACCACATTGTCAAAGAAATGAGAAAAATTAAACAGAATGAGCTAAAATTGAGACTAGAACATAATCAGAAGGGAAAGTGCAGTTTCTTTTAAAGGCTTTCTAATTTCTTGGTTCTGACATTTTTGTGGTCTCATTTGTATTTTTACTCTTTTATTCAAGTATATAATTTTGTGTTATTATAATAATTAACCCATTTTTTCTTAAACTATTTGAACAAAAACATTAGATTTCCTTCCATAAATGAAAAAATCAACAACACAGAAAAACTGAGACATAGTCATTTTGAAAAGATTTATGATTTAGAAATAAATTAGGTTATATGGAATATACATGTACGCAACAACTTTATCAAGACTGATTCCTAATATGCTAACTCCATTACCAGATATTATACTTAATTAATAGAGTGAATAGCATGAAACAAATACTTGAGTAAGGCTTAGTAAGGTAGGAGCATATGTTCTAATTAATAAAAATCAATTTGCAGGGGACAAGATGTGGTACATAGAGATATTGTTTTGCAAATACAAGGTGTGGGGCTCCATCCCTGGTACAGCAAGGCCCTAAGTTCCCCAATGGAACAAGCACTGGTCTGTGTGGCACCAATAGCACTTAAAAAAATAAACTCTGAGAATTATGGAATTAACAGTCTACATTGAAAAACAATAGATATATGAATTGATCAACAATTATTTTGCAGTTATTTAATGCCAAGTATTGTTAAGAGGGCAAGACACACAGCAAAAAATATAAAGCTCAAAATCTGTTGGTGGGAGAGCAGATAATAATGAACAAAAATAAAATGTGATTGAGTATTATTGAATAAATCAATTAAATTTGTGACAGGAAATGATTGATACATATTCTATTTGATATATATTTAAGTGGTAAGACCTAGTGAAGATTAGATCATAAAGTGACAGGTCAGCCAAGACATTATTGTTAGCTAGCCATTTACCTTCAGAACACTTTCAGCATGTTCAAGTAAGGTTTCCCCTGAGAAGTAAGCAAGGGAGTAGAGTTGTAAATTATAAGAATGTGAAGAATTGTGGAAAGGGAAAGTCAGATCATAAGGACACTAGCTTATCATTTGAACTCAGTAGGAAAAGACTGGTTTTTTGTTAGAGACTAAAACAATTTTTTCTTAACAAAAAGTTTTTATATAAATGTGAAGAATGAGCTATAAAATACAAGTTTAGAAGTAGGGAGCTGATTTAGCAGACTAAAGGTGAGAAAATTATTACTTAGACAAAAATAGAAGTGTTAAGATTTAATTGTACTACAAAATCCTAAGTCTGGTTGCTTACCCCTCAGTGTCTAGATTCAGGAGTCAAGAATCCATGCAATTAAAACAGTATTATTTGGGCCCTAATAATATGAGAAGTTTGTCCCTGGTTACAAAAGTTCAAAGTGAATGTCTGGTCTAGAGCGTTACATTTTAGAGTTATATACGTACTGTTATTTAAAGCCATAATACTAGCAGAGATTGCATAGGGAAAGCATATTGATGAAGCCTTAAGTACTGACAGATGTGGCCCAAAATCAAAAACAGAAACAGAGAAAGAAAGGGAGAAAAAGCAGACAACAGAAAAAGAGAGAGAGAAAGAGAGAGAGAGAGAGAGAGAGAGAGAGAGAGAGAGAGAGAGAAGTTTAAGAGATAACATGTTCTATGTAGAGTAGCATTCAAATTTTTCATACTGGAAGATTGGCACCTGTCTTTTTTATATAATTATCTTTATTTAAACACCGTGATTACAAACATGATTATAGTTGTGTGATTACAGTCATGTAAAGAACACCCCCCTTCACCAGTGCAACATTCCCACCACCAATTTCCCAGATCTCCCCCCTCCCCACCCCCCCTACACCTGTACTCGAGACAAGCTTTCTACTTCCCTCATTCATTCACATTGTTATGATAGTTTTCAGTGTAGTTATCTCTCCAACTGCACTCATCACTCTATGTGATGAGCTTCATGTCATGAGCTGCACCTACCAGCCCTCATATCTCTTGTCTCTGAGATACTGTTAAAAATGTCTTTCATTTTTCTTAAAGCCCATAGATGAGTGAAACAATTCTGCATCTTTCACTCTCCCTCTGACTTACTTCACTCAGCATAATAGATTCCATGTACATCCATGTATAGGAAAATTTCATGACTTCATCTCTCCTGATGGCTGCATAGTATTCCATTGTGTATATGTACCACAGTTTCTTTAGCCACTCATCTGTTGAAGGGCTTCTTGGTTGTTTCCAGAGTCTGGCTATTGTAAATAGCGCTGCAATGAATATAGGAGTAAGGAAGGGATTTTTGTATTGTACTTTTGTGTTCCTCGGGTATATTCCTAGGAGTGGTATAGCTGGATCGTATGGAAGCTCAATTTCCAGTTTGTGAAGGAATCTCCATATTGCTTTCCATAAAGGTTGTACTAGACGGCATTCCTTTCTCTCCACATCCCCACCAGCACTGCTTGTTTTCCTTTTTTGTGATGTGTGCCAATCTCAGTGGCGTGAGGTGGTACCTCATAGTAGTTTTGATTTGTATCTCCCTGAAGATTAGTGATGTTGAGCATCTTTTCATGTGCCTTTTGGCCATTTGCCTTTCTTCTTTTTCAAAGTGTCTGTTCATTTCTTCTCCCCATTTTTTGATGGGTTAGTTGTTTTTTTCTTGTATAGTTCTGTCAGTACCTTGTAAATTTTGGATATTAGTCCTTTATCTGATAAGTATTGGGTGAATAATTTCTCCCACTCAGTGGGTGGCCTTTGTATTCTGGGCACTATTTCCTTTGAGATGCAGAAGCTTCTCAGTTTACTATAGTCCCATCTGTTTATCTCTGCTTCCACTTGTTTGGAGAGTGCTGTCTCCTCCTTAAAGATGCCTTTAGTCTCAATGTCCTGGAGTGTTTCACCTACATGTTGTTCTATATACCTTATAGTTTCAGATCTGATATCAAGGTCTTTAATCCATTTGGATTTTACCTTTGTACATGGTGTTAGCTGGGGGTCTGAGTTCGCTTTTTTGCAAGTGGCTAACCAGTTGTGCCAACACCACTTGTTGAATAGGCTTTCCTTGCTCCATTTAGGATTTCTTGCTCCTTTATCAAAAACTAGGTGGTTATATGTCTGAGGAACCTTCTCTGAGTACTCAAGCCTATTCCACTGATCTGAGGGTGGCACCTGTCTTAATGTGGTTCCATGGACAAGCAGTACAGCTAAAATGATAGATCAGTCTCATTTTTCAACATTTCTACACCTGAAATCTGCCACTATTCCACAAATGAGGAGCTGAATAAAGCTGGCTTAGAAGTCAGGGAAGAGAGCAGTGTCCAGGAAGGAATAGAGAAGAGCAGAGTCTCTAGCAGAGTGGAAAGCAGTATTGTACTACCTGGAAAGTCAAATGTTTCAAGAAAAGTTATTTTAATTAATTTATTTAAACACCATGCTTACAAAGTTGTTCATAATACAATTGTTTTTTCACAGTTGCAAAGTTGTTTATGAGTTTCAGTCATACAATGTATAACACCCTTCAACCAATGTACATTTCCTACCACCAATGTCCCCAATTTACCTCCAGATCACCCCCTCAAGACATTGTTTGTTTGTTTGTTTCTTTCTTTCTTTCCTTCCTCCTTTCCTTCCTTTCTCTCTCCTTCCTTCCCCTCTCTCCTTCCTTCCTTCCTCTCGCCTCTTTCTCTTCCTTCCTTCCTTCCTTCCTTCCTTCCTTCCTTCCTTCCTTCCTTCCTTCCTTCTTTCTTTCTTTCTTTCTTTCTTTCTTTCTTTCTTTCTTTATTTCTTTCTTTCTTTCTTTATTTATTTATTTCTTTCTCTTTCTTTCTTTCTTTCTTTCTTTCTTTCTTCTTTTTCTTTCTTTCTTTCTTTCTCTTCTTTCTTTCTTTCTTTCTTTCTTTCTCTTTCTTTCTTTCTTTCTTTCTTTCTTTCTTTCTTTCTTTCTTTCTTTCTTTCTTTCTTTCTTTCTTTCTTTCTTTCTTTCTTTCTTTCTTTCTTTCTTTCTTTCTTCTTTCCTTCCTTTCTCTCTCCTTCCTTCCCCTCTCCTCTTTCTTCCTTCCTTCCTCTCTCCTCTTTCTTTCTTTCTTCTTCCTTTCTTCCTTCCTTCTTTCTCTTTTCCTTTCTTTCTCTTCTTTCCTTTCTTTTCTCCTTTTCTTTCCTTTCTTTTCTCCTTTTCTTTCTTTCTTTCTTTCTTTCTTTCTTTCTTTCTTTCTTTCTTTCTTTCTTTCTTTCTTTCTTTCTTTATTTATTTCTTTCTTTCTTTATTTCTTTCTTTATTTATTTCTTTCTTTCTTTCTTTCTTTCTTTCTTTCTTTCTTTCTTTCTTTCTTTTTTTTCTTCCTCATTCTCCTTCTTCCTTACTCTCCCTCCCTCTTTTCCATTTTATTTTTTGTTATTTGCAATATTTACTGAAGAAGTATCACACATATCACTTAATCTCCTTTTAAACCCAGTTCTTATTTGAAATGATCAGTTCCAAGTATCGTTTTCATAGTGGTCCTCTCTCTGCCCTAACTGCACCTCTGCTATTTATGGCAAACTTTGTATCATGGACTGGTCCTCCTGGCTTTCTTCTTTTTTGTCTTTTGATACTATTACCATGTTTTATATTCCACAAATGAGTTAGTGATTATCCTATGTCTATTCCTCTTCCTCAGACTCATTTCACTCAGCATAATATACTCCATATCCATCCTTGTATAAGGAAATGTCATGAACTCATTTTTTTTCTAACAGCTGCATATTCCGTTGTGCAGATGTACTACAGTTTCTTTAGCCACTACTCAGCTGTTCTCAAGCACTTGTGTTATTTTCGAATTCTGGTTAGTGTGAACAGTGCTATAATGAATATAGGAATACAGAGGACTTCTCTGCATTTATTTTTCTAGCTTCTAGGGTATATTCCTAGAAGAAAGGTCATTTTAAAAATATATATGTTTATATATTTCTTTATTTGAAAAACTGTGATTTACAGTCGCTCACAATAGTTATTTCTGGCATTCAATATTCCAATACCAATCCCACCACTGGCATAAAATTTCCTCCACCATGCCCCAAGTTCCTAAAATCCCCCGAGCCTACCCCTTGGCAGGTACAAATAATTTACTTAATATTGTTTCTGACAACAAAATAGTAATGGAATTATATAAAGAAGATTTGATTAAGAGAATATTTGTGAAAATTGTCATATCTCACAGGGGGTCATTAAGTCACTTCTTAAGATTTACTAATCTGTTTTAATTGCAAACTAATTGAGCATTCTGTTGTTGGATTTGTTTGTTGGGCTTATGGAGCTTCTATGATAATTTCACACTTAATTTTGTGTATTTCTTTCGGAGCATCAGTGTCAAAACTATGGAGGTGTCGCATATCAGTTTTTTTCATTATGGCTGACAGCTTGAAAGGTCAAAAACAAAATTCACCAATAGATTTGCCACAAAAGGGTCACTGATCCCAATAAGAACATTTTTATATATAATGACAAAGAAAATACTTAAAGAGTGGCCAAAGAAGAAGATGGGTAAAGGGAAATGGAAATCACAAACTTCTACAATTTTGAAAACTTTTTTAAAAAGTAAAGAACACAACTGATTCAGTATATTTTTCCACTGCCTTACTACTCACTCAACCTGTTAACATTATTTCATCAGTACCAAACTGGTGACTCTAAATAAGGCAAATATGCATACTACAAAGATCATAGTTATTATAAAAACACTAAACAGTCAATCATGTACTTGTTTTTAACCTTAGTTTTATTTTGGATCATGGATCAGCTATATAGCCAGAATTCAACCCTTTTAACTCAAACAACTCTCAACTCCCTCACCATTACCTGATAGTCATTCTAAACTGTATGATTAAGTACTTGTTTTATGCTCTGCACTCAGAAATTGCCCCTGGCAGGCACAGGTTAAAATATATATTTAATATATTTATTAAAACTAAACCATCAAGGGGCCAGAGTGGTGGCGCAGTGGAAGGGCATGTGCCTTGCACGCGCCTGACCTAAGATGGACCTCGGTTCGATCCCCGAAGTCTCATATGGCTCCCCACGCCAGGAGTGATTTCTGAGTGCAGAGTCAGGAGTAACCCCTGAGCATCATTGGGTGTGGCACAAAAACAAACAAACAAAAACCCTACCAAAAAAATTAAAAACATCAATGACTACAATTATTATTTATTCATTACTAAAATCATGCACTTCAAATTTCCTTAATTTTACCTAAAGTCTTGTTGTGCAAGAACTACCTTTATAATACTGTATTATGCTTCTTGTTCATATTTGTCTAGGATTCACTTGAGTATAACAATTTTTCACACTTCTATTGGTAGTTAGACTTGACAGTTTTTAGAAATCTTGGTAAGATATATTGTAAAGTCTCTCTCTCTCTCTCTCTCTCTCTCTCTCTCTCTCTCTCTCTCTCTCTCTCTCTCTCTCTCTCTCTCTCTCTCTCAGGCCACATCCAGTGACACTCAGGGGTTACTCCTGGCTATGTGATCAGAAATTGCTCCTGGTCTGGGGTTCTATATGGCATGTGAGGAGATCCTAACCGTCCTAGGCTAGATGCCTTACGGCTTGATCCATTGCTCCAGCCCCTATAAAGTCTCTTTATTAGAATATGTTTATTTGATTTAAATTTAGTCTAGTATTAGAGCATAATCTCATGATCTTTTCTGACATGAACATTAACCTCCTGGCTGATATTGTCATTTTTTGTTGTGAGGGCCTGTCTTATGTATTGTAAATTAGTAAGAAGCATCTCAACAATCCTCCTCCAGTTGTGAAAACCAGTAATTTACCTATACACTGTCAAATGTTCTATTGAAGTAAAAAATAACTCTGATTAAGGAATACTAGTATATATGCATAAAATAAGAAGGAAAGTTATGGAAAACAGTAGAAAAATTCCTGAAGCATTGTCTCTAATCCTGTTTATAGATGTTGGAGAATGATTCACATAGAAAGCACCATTTAGGCACTGGAGTGGTAGTGCAGTGGTAGGGCATTTGCTTTGCATGCCCTGAGAATCACCAGGTAAGGCCAAAATAAAAGCAAAAAATAGAAACAAAAAGCATCACAAAACAAACAAACATACAAAAAACAGCACTATTTAGACAATTTATTTTTTGGGGGTTAGGGGCTATGCCCATTAGTACTCAGTCAGTTGTTCTCAGGGCCATCAGTACCATACCTTGCAGTGCTTAGGAGGACATATAGTACCAAGTATCTTGGACCTCATGCATGTTGGGCATGTATGCTTTTACTTAAAAAAAGATTCCTCATATCCAATTTGCTTATTTATCTTGGCAATTATTAAATACCAGACAAAGATAATGTTATGGTATCTAACTTAAAATTTTAAATATATATTTTAGAGATAAAGAAACTAAAGTGAAAAGGGCAAATTATCTCGTTTAGAGTGTCCGATGGTTGAGTCAGTATTGATAGAATCAGTCAGCCATGTAGATGAGGAAACTTTAGCATGCTGACACCTGCTTACACTGCCCACATCAAGTCAATGTCAACCACCCAGTTTCTGAAAGTACAGTATCAATATATTAATTTTTTTCTCGGTAAATTTGGGCTCTTTAGAGTGGGAACCCTGACATTTGTTCATCTTATTGCTCCTTTCTAGGGCAATTCTTGGCATATTCTGTGTATTTGATTATTATTGTTATAAGTGAATAAACATCTTGTTCACTCCATGGAATTGTCCACTCCTGACAGAGTGACAATATTAACTTTCTTCTTTCTGGCCAAATAGCTAATGGCTCTCTACAGGCCAAACCAACCAACCTCATGCAGTTTCTGGTCACTCTACTTATTTTACTCTCAGCAAACTCAGAGGGAGTTTGGTGTCAGATACATACTTACTCATTACTCATCTTCATTCTAGTTTCTCCTGGTTTAGAGGTGTGAAAGAATTTTTCTTTTCATAACATGGTATACCTCATACAGAATTTATTGCTGTAGGTTCCTACCAACAATATTCTACTTTTAAAGATTCCTTTACCCCATATGATTCATTTAAAGACAAATTTCACACAGAACTTGAAAGATTGTTTTCCTCTATTTTCAGTTTCTTCAGGTTCTCATCTCAACTTCCTCTTTATTCGTTTAGTAGATGTTTTTCTTTATTATTTTTTGAGAAATGGTGTGAGGTGGGATTTTTTGATTAACAAACATAATAAGGGTAAAAGTGCACTTTTTAAAAGTTCATTTTTTCCCCCACAACTTCTGAATCTGCTGCTTGCAGTTGCTGTGAAATTATGAGTATTGGATTTAAAGTTGTTTGGTTTCAAGAGTCTCTTCTTTTCCTTTGCTAAAATTCTGGTCTCATTAGAAAAAAAAATCCAGTACATCATAGTTAAATAAAACTGTACCCAGGATAACCCTAATTTCCATATGCAGATTTATCTGCACTGACAGCCGCCCCCCTTATCCACGCACACTCTCTCTCATTCTCCTTTCCCTCCTCTCCAGCTCCCTTATTGCATTGTGTCTGACTGATTTTCAGAGCACCTTCGCTCCCCCTTTCACATTCCTTTTCTGTAAAATATCTAGACAGGAAGAAAGAGGCTGCAGAGACTGAACAAACAATCTCATAGTCTGCCTGCAATGTCATCGTTTCTTTCCCCCATTTTAGGGGGATGAAGTTGCCCTGGAAGGGGCTGCAGAGGAGCTGAAGAGGAACGGGGAGCTCTTCAGAAGCAGCTGCGGTCAGGGGCAAGGACTGCCGCCAGATGTGCCTGTCTCTCTAAGCTTTGATGTGAAAGGGGCAACAAGAGGAAATATTGGTAGACAAAAGCCCTGGTTTAAACGATCATTTTCTTTATTTAACATGGCAGCAGACACTCTCTGCGTAGGATCATCATGCCGAGCACAAACTGGACTTTCCCACTTGCCTGGTAGGACTGAGACTGATCACTATGGGCTAAATGAGCATCGGAGGTAAGATCCACTGTTGCATATACTTGAAATCTTTCCCTAATCAATTAATTTTCTTATTTTATTCTTCAGTCTCAATCACAAATAAGATAGTGGGGGTAAGATAGTGTGTTAACTATATCTAAAGAGCCAAGAAAAAGCAGAGGTGTAATATATCAACTCAATTTGGGGATGTGAGTTACTTTGTCAATTCTCTGCATGTTTGTTTGTTTTCCAAGAAAAAAAAATTTGGTTTAAGAATAAACTACCATAATTATAAACCACCACTATTGATAATGTTTAGTCTCTTAAAAAAAACTTTGCAAAAAAATAGTGAGCTACAGATGCTTGTGCTGTATTTTTAGCTCACATACAAATATTAGAACTCTTATTAAAATGATAGTTTATTTTCAGCATAGAAGGAATGAATGCTGCATAATTAAGTACAGTATTTAATTTGACTGTTGTGAAGCAAAAGAATAAGGTAATAATTTTTATTGTACTAATCAGTCTCAAGATGTTCTCTGTGTTAATTGGGTTAAAAAATTGCAGTACTTATTAGAAATTCTAATTTCACAATGCAGCACTGACAATAAGCTCAGCCAGTGAATTATTCACATCTTTAATTTGCTCACTTAATGACAGTGTTCTGTAATCAGAGTGCAGAGACTGCTGCCTATGCATTATGTATGATGCTCAGGACTTAAATGCAGGACATTATGAAGCTCTCAGTGGTTCAGTAATTAGTTTTCCACAAGACAGAATATAGATACTCACAGATAAAAGTCCACAGTTGGATAATGCTAAGGTTGCAACATAAAATGACAAAGGAAAGGAAGCTCAAAGTTTAGACTGAAACTTTGTCTCTTGGGCCTTGTCCACTGTGGAAACAGAATCATGCCACCTGAAATAGTTGCCTAGTCCTGATTGTGTGTTTGAAAACTGTTTTTGAGCGAAGTAGTAGCAGGCAAGGCATTTGAACAATTTCAGTGGACCAGAGGGGAAAGATAAAACCTTTTTAATTAGTGTTCACAGAAGCCTTGCAATATATCCTCCTAATAAGTCTGTAGTATGCATAGCAGGCCTTCACAATGTGCTTTGTAACTTAGTTAGTGCAAATGCAAATCAGGTTACAATAGTGTTTGGCTGTAATTGTGTTTGTAAAAAGGTTACATGCCCAACTGGAGATTGAGCTTGCTCATGGTTTTGTTCCAATTGCTTCTGAGAGAAGGTTTGAAAATCAAATGAGATATTAAGTGAATCTGGGCATGAAAGGAAGTAGATCTGAATTGTCAGTACAACTTTGGAATTTCTTACACTTGTCAGTTTAAAATTGTCAGGTTTTTCTTAAGATACTAAGATTGTTCTGTTTTAAATTATATAATCTTTTAGACCACCTAGGACAATTAGAGATATGGTAAAAATGTGTACTAGTTTTAGAATCATATTTCAAGGTATTAATTCTCAAATTTTGTGGCTAAATCAGAATTTGTAACTAGAGTTTTGCTTTTGACCAACACACTACTTGGTATACTGTTTAGGTTCTTTTTGAGGATTCAAATTTTCATCTATATTGATAAGATTGCGTTGCTTTAATCATTTGTCAGTCTAAGGTTGAGTTCATTTTCCATTACTCAAATGTTAAAACTTAGTGTATTTATTCTAGCATTTAATTCAAATAGGTTCCTTAATAAAATTTGTTTCTAATATTATAACACAAAGTAGCACTTTAAAAACTGCCTTAAATGCATAATCTTCAAATAAAGGTTACCCCAAGAGCTTGTAGGGTGCTTGGGGCCACACCCAGAGATGCTTATCCTGGACATGCTCAGGAGCTACCTGAGCCACATCAGTCTTAGGGGGATCAAAACAGGGATCAAACTCAGAACCTTTCACATGCAGAATTTGTTTTAACACTTGAACTATGTTCTTAGAACAAAATGTTCTTGTTGTCATTGTTGTTTATCATTTTTTGGTTCTGTGTGTGGGCGACACCCTGCTGTGCTCAGGGCTTATTCCTAGGTCTGAGCTCAGGAATCAGTCCTGATGAACTCAGAGCACCATGTCAGGTACTGGGGTTTGAACCCAGGTCTGCCATATTCAAGACAAATGCCCTATCCACAATATTATCTCTCAGGATTTAGAATTTTTTTCCTTAATAAGTTGAATTGAGAAAGCTATTTTTAAAATGTGTAGTTGATAAGTAAATTTAAAAACTTACACTCCATCTTGCATTTGAAAATTCAAAGTTAAAGATAACAACCTTACTGTGAAATTGACTTCTAACTTCTAGGAAAGAAAAGTTACTTTACAAAGCAAAAATTTTCAGGCACATTCAGGAAGTTTCTGCATTTGTAATCCAAGGACATTTTTGAGATAGGACACCTGTTTGGGGAGGAATTTGGAAGCTGAGTAGCTGAGCAGGTGACCTGACTTTGATTGCATCTGGACCAGGGATAATATTTTGCCAAGTAGATGGTGGTAGTGGTGTTCATGGAACTTGACAGAATGAAAAAGAAGGAAATATCTAGAGATAAGAAGCTTTAGTTCTTGTCCCATACTCCCATTTGTGACTTTGAGTACTAAAGTTACTTTGCTTGTCAAACAAATATGTTTTTATAAACTTTAGAAAGATAAACCAAACAACTGTAGAGCTGCGATGGGAATGAATGGGACAGGAGAAGTGAATATTTGGGGAGGATATTTAGAAAATGAAGGTTTCTATTTTAAAGTTAGCATAAAATTTTAGATTTCTTTAAACCTGCGTTGTTTATTATGACAGATTTTTACTAAGCTTTGCAATGCTCTCGAATGCAAAAATATTAACTAATTTTCAAATCAATTTCAATTTAACTAAATGCAAATAACCCATGAACAAAAGTTCCTCAGGCTTTTTAGGGTGAGAATTAACAACCTTGAAATCTCAATCATGTGAATTTGATATCTCCACTTCAAAATGGCTAACAGTCACCTTGCTTTGGGTTGTTTTACTTTTCACCCATAGGAGACACTTAAAATGTATAAGTGGTTGTCAACCACTGGTCCCTGAGATCTACAGGCATAAAAAGTTTAAAATCAGTGGTTTACTACAATGATTATTAACTGATGGGTCAAAGTTCAGATGCTCAAATGTAAAATGCTGGAGAATGCTGATAATATTACCTTTATTTGGGGCACATTAATTATCCTCATCTGGAGCACATCTCTCATCTTGAACTAGACTTTGGGTGATTCACAAACTTTGATGTAACTTTTTTGAATTCAAGATCTCCCCTTTACTTTCCAGCAATGCTGGAAACCACTTCTGGAGATGTGTAAACTAGTGGTATATGTCTGACTGTTAAGTGCTTTAGTAGTCTAGGTCATGCTGTATTTAGCCCAATGTTTTGGGGGCTACTAAGACTTTATTGAATAGTGTTTTGGGGCAAACAGGCCTTATCAGGGATTTTATCAGAGACTTATGCATGCAGGCCTGTACTCCAGCTCTTGAGCTATCTCCTTTGCTAATATGTGACTTTTAGTTCACCTCTGATTAAATAAATGCAGATTCTGATACAGTAAATTTGGGATGGGGCCCAAGATGTACTTCTTGTTTATTTGTTTTGGTGTTTGATTTTTTGTTTTCATCACACTTGGCTGTGCTCAGGCTTACTCCTGGCTTTGCACTCAGAGTTCTCTCTTGAACATACTCAGGTGGCCCTATTATAGGTGATGTTGTGTTGCTGTTTGGAAAAGCCTCCATTTGGTGAGTTTCAGAATTTATTTTGTTTCCTCAATTTGTTGTTTAGTGTATTTAAGAAGAAACAACTTCTTTAATTCTTTACTGTCTGACCCTTCCTCTAATTCTGTTGTATCTTTAATATAGTAGATGAGCTTCCAATTTAGTTTTCTGATTTCAGATTTTTGCTGTTCTGCAGGTCATCATATTGCTGTGGCCCTGGCTACCCCTTTAACTCTGATTTGTACCTTTTCCTATAGGTCTGATTCAACATGCTACATACTAGCAGTGAACTTCTACTTTGTGGCAGCTTCCAGTGAACTTTCCTAGTACCAATCCCATTGATTCTGTTTTTAGAAACTTGGGAGATGACTTTTAATTTTTTTTAAATCCTTTACAGGTTTTCATAATTGATTCTTATGACAGTATTTGCTGAAAATTATTTGAGGCCTTCATTTGGGGCCCAAGAAGATAAGAAAGAATAATGACTTAGGTTGAGGCAAGTTTTCACCATATTGAAAACATTTCTTTATGCCTGTTAAAAATGGAAGCAAAGGGGAAAAATGGAAAGTTAACTAAGCAAATTTCAGGAGGGTTTTGGTTGAATGATTGGCATTTGAATTGCCAATTAATGAATAGTTTTTAAGTAAAAGTAATATTATATGCAAGAGCATAGCAGTAAAAATGAGAAATGTATCTCAAATAATTAAGAATCCATTTAAAAAAAAGAATCCATTTTGAAAAGGAGAAAAATAAGAGCCAAACTATAAAGGTAAAGGCAGAATAAGGAGGGACAAAAACCAGAGGTGTATGGTCTTGGGTACTTTGGTTGGTATAGAGGTGCAGTAACTTTGAATAGTAAGGCCATAAACACAATAATGGTGCTTAAATAAAGATATTGATTTTTTTTTTTTTTTTGGATTTTGGGCCACACTGGGTGACACTCAGGGGTTCCTCCTGGCTATGCGCTCAGAAGTCACTCCTGGCTTGGGGACCATATGGGATGCCAGGGGATCAAACCGTGGTCCAACCTAGGCTAGCACTAGACACCTTACCTCTAGCGCCATGGAGCCGGCCCCAGATATTAATTTTTTTAAAAGACCATAAACACAAACCCTGTTATAACCATGTTATCTTAACTACAATAAATCTAAAATATACAAAACATCAATATAGGCAAAGCCTCACTTTGTATAGGATCTATACAGTAAACCAGTAGATTTTACTTCTTTCTGTAAAGTACAAGAATTTCCAGAGTTTAATATAGAAATGAATTGCCTAAAATTATTTCAGAATAATTTAGCACAGAGAATATAATTAATTTATTTATACTTTTGGTTTTGAGGCAACAATTGACAGTGCTTAGGACTTTTTTGACTCTATGCTCAAGAATCACTGTTGGAGGGTCTTGGGTGACCATATGTGGGGTTGGGGATTAGACCCTGGATGGATCCATGCAAGGCAAGTGCCCTACACATTCCAGCCTCAGAGTAAGATGAATTTATTGCTGCAAGTCTGAATGCCTAATGATCAGTTCCATTTAGTTCTAGAATGTAAGTGAGGGAGAGAGGGATGCTTATGAGCATGCCTTATGTTTACGGAGGGATGCTTTTTTCAATTTGGAGAAGTGTTTCTCTACAACTCTCCAATCATATTTCCTTGATGCTGAGGGTAGGAGGCATTCTATTAGTTGATCCCCCAATCTCCTCTCATGGCTCCAATTTATGTAATAGTAGTAGTCCTTAGAAAATTCCAGGAATTCAAAAGGGTATCAGGATAGATAGATGCTGATTTAGCCTTTAAAATGGGATGATTTTGATAATTCAGAAAAAAACAAAGCATTTATAAGCGATTATATCTTGTTCTTCCTTCTCTTGATTATTTTACTGTATAATGCTGAGGCTGCAAGTCTCAGGACATGCTTAGAGCTTTTAAGTAATTTGTTGGGAGCAAAATCTTCTACAGGTCTTAATAACTTGACACCAGTTCTTCAGCAACAGTAAAAATTGTGTTGGGAAATTTGGGTCTAGTAACTTCTTAAATTTACTGCTTTTGCCTATGGTCTAGAGAAAAATTTGCAGTCTGTGATACTTTACCATTCTTGAATTGTTGCCTTTACTTCTGAATTTGTCTGTCTTTTTTTATTTTTCTTGTTTTTGGTTTTTGGGCCACACCCGATGGTGCTCAGGGATTACTCCTGTCTGTCTGCTCAGAAATAGCTCCTGGCAGGCAAAGGGGACCATATGGGACACCGGGATTCGAACCAACCACCTTTGGTCCTGGATCGGCTGCTTGCAAGGCAAAGGCCGCTGTTCTATCTCTCCGGGCCCGAATTTGTTCCCAGATTTATATGGTGTGTATTATCCTCTTTTCAGAAACAAAGCAAAACCAAAACCCTCAGGGCCCTATCATTCTTGTCAACTTTCTTTAAGGGAATCGCAAAAAAGCTTCTTGTTTGTTGGTTTAGCACCAGGTGCCCTTAATGCTAACACACTCTACTAGGCCCTGAAATGAGAGGTGTCTTTACCACTTTGAGAAACTCTGCTTGAAAAACCTTAGTAAAATAAATTTCCCCCACAATATCTAGAAGGAGCTAATCCTGTTAATATTAATACTTGAGGCCCGAAGAGATAGCACAGTGGCATTTGCCTTGCAAGCAGCCGATCCAGGACCAAAGGTGGTTGGTTCGAATCCCTGTGTCCCATAGGGTCCCCCGTGCCTGCCAGGAGCTATTTCTGAGCAGACAGCCAGGAGTAACCCCTGAGCGCCGCCGGGTGTGGCCCCCTCCCAAAAAAAAACAAACAAAAAAACAAAAAAAAATTAATACTTGAATCTACCAAGTGAAACAATAATAATTGTTATTTAAAACTAAATGTCAAATTAATCTATTTTATTTTAAGTTACCAAGTTTGTGATAATTTGTTATATCAACAATAAAAGACTAAGGTAGCTTAAAACACAACTTTATGTGATTTGCTATGGAGTTTGTCTCATGGTAACAGATCGCTTTATTGTTTCATTTCCTTGAATACTTGTGCTAGTAAGCCTGCACACTGATTTTTTTCTGAACTTTACATTTATCATTTAAATGATATATATTTTTACTGAGGTGAGTGATTAATGCAACTGTTCTGAGGTAAATGAGATAAGGGGCTGACCAGGTAGATGTGCACTACATGCAGTTGTCTCTTCATAGGACTCTGGTATGTGAATTGCTTTACTCATAGTATTAGCAAAATTCAAAAGCAATTCTGAATATAAGTGGCTCACAGGATAGAAATATTTAGTTGATGTAGCCAACTCTAGTTTGATTCCCAGCACTGCCAATGGTTCCTAAACACTGCCAGCTATGCTGCCTGAGTACAGGTCAGGAATAACCTCCAAGCACAGCAGTTGTGTCCCTGTTACCCCCAAAATAGTAAATTTACTTAGGATATATATGTACAGACATATATATAGTAGTGTAAGTTATTGTTAATAATTCCCCCTTTTGTTTTTGGTTTTTGGGCCACATACTGTGATGCTCAGGGGTTATTCCTGGCTACGTGCTCAGAAATTACTCCTGGCTATGGGGACCATATGAGATTCAGGGATTGAACCAGGTTGGTTCTGGATCTGTTACATGCAAGGCAAATGCCCTACCGCTATGCTATCGCTCTGGCCCCTGTTAATAATTCTTTTTGATCCATTTAAATCTAATTGAGTATGAATTCCTTTTGAACTAAAATATTCTGTTTTTTATGACCATGTCTACACTGTAAAGATTCAACTACTTTTTTCTTTAGAATTATTTTTATACTTTGGTACTTTTCTTTAATTGGTTTTTGGGGCACACCCGGTGGTGCTCAGGGGTTACTCCCGATTATCTGCTCAGAAATAGCTCCTGGCAGGTACAGGGGACCATATGGGATGCCAGGGTTCAAACCAACCACTTTAGGTCCTGGATCGGCTGCTTGCAAGGCAAATGCTACTGTGCTATCTCTCTGGCCCCGGTACTATTTTTTTTTTAGTATTATTTCTCTTCATCTCTCACACACACAATTTTATAAAAATTCACATTACTGTTTTTAGGTACATAAAAATGTTTATGATTAAAGAGAATAGATGTGAAAGTACTTTGTCAACCTTTTTTACAGTATAAATTAGGACATTTGTTTCATTGACAAAAACATATATCTAGGAAAAAGGAGAAGAACTAAATTTACTAGTTCTCCAGATTGGCTTGCCCAATATTTACTTCAGAACTGTCTCCTAGTCACTACATTTGAGCTCCTAACTCCCCAAATACATAGTGAATGAGTGAATGAATCAACAGTATCCCTTTATTCACATGAGCCAGGCACAGTCATTCTGTCTAACTAGATCTGGGATCCAAACCTCTTCTCTCTGTATATTAGTGTCTTAGTACTGCTGTAACAAAATGAGCATAAGCACGGTAAATGAAAACAGCATATTTATTTTTCTTTAGTTGAGCAGATAAGTAGTCCAGTTCATATTTCATCACTTCCAACCATTCCATTCAAATTTTCTAGGACAAACTGTTTCTTGAATCACTGAGTTGCTTTGGTTGTGGATTGAGTGAGATTCCTGTTTTCTGGTAGTTTTGTTGTTAGCTGAAAGTTATTTCTAGCTTTAAAGGGGATTTTAATTTTTGCTCAAGTTTTCTGTCTTTATCTTCAAAACTTTCATAGAAGTTGAATCTCCCATAAGCTTCAATTTATCCTTATCCATCTATATCAGTCTTCTGTCCTATTTGTTTACCTCTCTTTCCCAAGAACTTTAAGGACTTATGTAACTGCATTAAGCTAACCTGAATACCCCCCACCCATCCCCTGCACATCTTTACATTAAAGAACCTTACTTGAAGGATAAGAGGGAAAACTGTTGACACTGATGACAGGAAATGCGCACTAGTGAAGGTGTTGTACATTGTATGACTGCATGACTAACTCAGTCATAACATCTTTATCTAAAAAAATATGTAGTATGAATAACTTTGTAACCATGGTGTTTAAATAAAAAATGAAAAACAAAAGAAATAAAGATCTTAGGTAAGAAAAAAAGCCTTATTTTTATTTATTTGGTTTTTTGAGTCACACCCTATAGTGCTCAGAGACTTCTCCTGCACAATGTTCAGTAGTTATTTTCTTCAATGCTCAGGGATCATGCCAGGAATGAAACTCAGGCTTCATACATGCATAGTCTACAGGCTAGCCCTTTAAAATATTTCCATGCTCAAAAGCCTTCATTTGAGTTTATTACAAGCCTCATTTACTTTTTTTTTTGATAAGTTTCAGGTACTAGGAAGTAAATATCTTTAGGTCATTATTCTTTCTACTTCTATCTGTAATTGACAGCATTTGCTTATAGCATTTCCAGTTCTTTTTTTCTAAGTTGTACACTAACATTTCAATAATCTATTTAGATTTTAGTTATACAGTCACAAAATTCTATAGTACTGGGACAAAGATATATTCTAAAGGAGTTAGGTGCTTCTTTGCATGTAGCCAGTCAGAGCTGATATCCAGCACCAGCACTCCCAAGAGTGCTCTTGAACACAGAACCAAGGTTAGTTCTTGAATATCAACAGGTGTACTGCTCCCCATAAGGTAAAAAAGGTTGTGCTTTTATGAATATAAAAAATTCTCAGAAGATAAAATGAGATACCATGTATCCCTTGAAATTTGAATTCTGACTTTCTGTGGATGGCAATTTCTACAGAGGTAATGCTTAGAGATTAAAATGACATTTAAAGTTTCCCTTCTAAACCTAAAATTCATCTAAGTAAGAATCATTTAAAAATGTCTATTTCATATTTCATATTTCATAGACATTATTCTTAATAAATACCTGTATTATTTTAAATTTTAGAAAAGCACTTATTAGAAAGAGATATTAAAATGGGATGATTTTTTTTATTTTAATTATGACAACAAAGATGCAAAGAAAGAGGACAGGGTAAAGTTACAGTGGAAGCCCAATCACCCATAAACAGAATTCTCGGTAGTCCCATCGATGATATCCCAGCCTTGAACTTTCAGCCAAAGAACATTAAGAAAAACAAAACTGAATCCATGTACAATACAATTACTTTGTCCCTCAAATCCCCAGTTGTAGTACATACTATTTCTTAGCAGCACACAATATAATCTAAAGACATTAGACTTATGTAACTCCTTAAACATTGAGGGCAAAGTACATTTCTCTAGTTCCATGCACATGCTTACTAGTTTAAGTTAGCCTCAAAAGTTTTAGTGGGTTGTTTTTCTTAAGAATTGGAGTCAAGGGAACATAGTAAAAAACGGTATTAAAGTGGCATTTGTTTGCATAGGCCCACCAAAACATAAGGGATATGGAAAGGCAAATTATGGACTAAATACAAGGAGACCCTACCCCTGAAGTTTCCTGGCACAGGACTGACTCTAGGCTCCAGGCACACTAGTTTGTCCAATTCAAGTCATCCTCTGTAGTGGCAATACACCTCCATTCCTCACTTAGTCTCTGTTGTTGTAGGTATCATGCTTCTGTATTAAAGATCCTGGAGTCTGCATATCCCGTATTGTAGTCAGGATGGTGCAGAGCATCCTCTCGTTTCACCTCACACTTAAGGGGCAATAGAGAGAACCATGTCCTGTAGAGCAGGTCATTGTTGTTGTCAAGTCTTCTCAGTGTAAACGGAAGTCTCTTTTTAGGAGGTCGATGTCAGACCCTTGGTAGAGTCTTTCCTGGTAGAGGACTGCTTCCTTGGATGTTTCGTAGATAGCTTGCCTGGTTCCGGCGTGAATGGAGGATGCCCATTCTTCTGAGGCCTGTGCCAGGTCATTATATCAATGTTCAGGGTGTAAGGTACATTGTACTGAGATTTATTAGATAAGAACTTATCTGTATGTATGGTGTTTTCCCATTTTAATGTGTCTATGCAAACAAGGATCAATGCCATGAAGCGTTATTGGTGCATCTGGAGGCAATAGGAACAAGACCAGCAATTTCCATGACATAGTTCAATCATAGGCATCAAACTGAGGGACAGTTCCACCAACAATCCTTACTGAACAGCTTACAAAGAAAAGACAAGATGAAAAGTGTATAGAAACATCATAGTAGAAGAATATATAGAGAGTTACATCAGTTAAAGAAAAAACCCATAAAATATTCAAAAGATAAATGTGTTCAATATGTGTTCAATTTGTGTCCTTCTAAATAGTTCTGGGATTTGTTAGATCTACTGTATGTCTTTGGTCAGAGAATAGAACTGTGTGTTACTGAAGTTAAGAAGAATAAATCTGGGGTACTAATGGTTGGGAGGAGCAAAATGTAGACTGGTATGAAATTGCCAGTGACAGCCTGAGTATAGCTGAGCAGCTATCTGCCATCCCCCAGATCAAACTCCACCCCCTTAGCCAACCTCTGTAGCCAGTCTGGGAGTGGGGAAAACCCAGGGTGCCCCATCAGCTCCTTCCAGAAACCCACCTGGAGATCCGGAGGAAAGGGGGAGAGGGGGGTCCGGTGACCCATGTCCGATCCCCCCCTACCCTAGGCCGGGCCAAGAGGCCGGTGGCACATGCGGAGGCCTGCCAGCTGCCCGCCCGTGCTGGCTAAAAATCCTGCTCCAGGAAGGGAGAGAGATCCTCCCAAGCCCGAAGGACAGGGATTTAAGCCCCACCCTAGGCCAGTGTCCGGGCCCGGCCAGCGAGTGGGGAAAACCCAGGGTGCCCCATCAGCTCCTTCCAGAAACCCACCTGGAGATCCAGAGGGGGGTCGGGTGACCCATGTCCGATCCCCCCTACCCTAGGCTGGGCCAAGAGGCCGCTGGCACATGCGGAGGCCTGCCAGCTGCCCGCCCGTGATGGGATGATTTTTGTTAAGTATTCTTGGATAATTTAAATTACTCTCTTCAATTAAAATTTTCTTTTATATACTGATTGCTTATTAGCTAAACAACATTCTTCTATAACTTGCTGTAAGATGCAAATTTATACATAAATATTTAAATATTAAGCAGTCATGTCCATTGAGTATTCCCTTTTTAAAAGAGCATACAATTCAAATAAATATAGTTTAATATAAAGTTGTTTAATACTGGAATAAACTTACTTGATCTTTTGTTGCACCAAATTTCAAAAACTTAAAATTGTAACTGAGCTCATAGTTTTCAAAGTTCTTTAGGAAGAGGCATCTACCAGTATTTCAGATGAGTTTCCTTATGTAATACTGTCTCCTAAACATTCTCTACTTTGCTTGTCAGTTTATGAAAAAGGAGTCCACAAAAATGATATATATGATTTGGGGGTTTTCTGTATCTCAAAATGAGAGTGATTTCTGTTTTGGCACCTTTACTTTATACTTAGAATCACAACATTTGGGGCCAGAGCGGTGGCACAAGCGGTAGGTTCTAGGATGGACCATCGTTCGACCCCCTGGCATTCTATATGGTTTCCCAAGCTAGGACGATTTCTGAATGCATAGCCAGGACTAACCCCTGAGTGTCATTGGCCGTGGCTCTCCAAAATTTATATAATGAAAAGATCATTACTTTTATACCAAACTTTACAAATGAGAAAACTGAGTCAGAGTGTGACTTGAGAATCTTATCAATTAATACATTGCACTTAGCAATTATCCATAATGGTTTATTTTCAGGCTGACCCTGATATGCAGTTCAGTTGTTATTTTGTTTTATTTAAAAATTAATATATATTGGTTATTGAGAAAACATGATTTGTTGTAGTGGTTATATTTATGCTTTAGGCATGAAAGTTACTGCACAATGCCTACCACTAAATTGTCGATATTCTTCCATCACAATCTCTAGGTTCCTTCTTTTCTATCTTTTTCACTTTTCCATTGGTAATTTTCGTTCTGTGGTCAAGAGTCTGAATTTTGTTTTCTTTCACCATTGTCTAATCCCTTGCTTTGTTTCTTTATATATACCATATAGAGAAACATATGTATTACTCTACCTTTAATGAAAGAGAGAAATAAAGGAACTTGGCCAATTTCATACATTGGTATTTGAAATTCTGCTGACGCCCAATCAAGCTGGACTTTCATCTTGAACAGCTTGACCATCTCATCTTGAATAAATTTCCTTTACCATTAATACTCTAGTGACTGCAATGTGATTAAATTAAAACCTTATCCATCTGAGAGTAAGTGAAATGAACATATATTATATCCATTCATTGTTAAATACTGTCTATAAGAACAGGAAGTGCTAAAGAAAACATTTTTCCTTAGGTCTAACAAGCAATGCTCAGCGGGTCTTGGGGTAACTACAAGGGAAACTTGGTCAGTTGGGCCAGATGAGTCAATACATGGGTCTGATCATGCAGCACATCTCAGGTCCAGCAGCATTGGAGGCACAAAACTCATATCTGGTATTGTAGGGCCATGAAATGCAAAAAATAAAAATCAGTATTATGAACATGTCAATCCTGTGTCCCTATTGCCTGAGCTATCTTTCTAGTACTTAAAGAATTTTTCTTGTAAGATATTTATTAAGTAAATTGTGTAAATCACACACTTTATGAGTAAATAACATTAGATGTGTGGGTCACATTTATTACAATGTCTTTAACCATTCTTTCAGTATTTATTGACTTCATGATATTCAACATTTAAGTAAGATTGCTATTTATTTTAGTTATTGCCTTATAGTCATTAGTAATGAGTAGTATTCATGATTATATATTCAATGATTATAATCAGAAACCTGATAATAATTCATTCTAAAAGTTTTGCATAGACTTTCATAATATTATGGATAATTTAATATATATCCTTTGATCTCTATCTATTAATCTTTTAAGTTATTCTTTTGGGGGAGATACACTAATAGAAATCAGAGGTTAATCCTGTCACTGTATTAAAGGGAACATTTCTTGAGGATTGCATCTGAGCTTCACATATAAAAAACATAGTCTCAACCTATACAGCTATCTTTTTAGATTTTTTAAATATATTCCCAGTTAGAAGTCACATTTCTAATGAGAATATTGTTCTTCATTTTCAGCCCAGATGTGAGAATCCTGCAATTGTTTTTCATTGCAAGAACTCCCTAGATGAGTGAAGAAACTCCAGCCACTTTCCCTCTATCTGTGTTTTCTATACTCTCTGCTGAATTCTTTATAATGATTTATCTCATTTAGTTTTACAACAACCCTGAGACCCAAGTATTACATTGTGATTGGCATACTAAGTGAGGAAACTGTTGATCTTCAAGGTTCTGTAAAGAACCCATTCAAGTAGAATTAGCTAAACCACACTTAACTTCTTTTATTTCATAAAGAAAGGGGAAAGAGAGAGAATGAGAATAAAAGTATGATAAACAGTCGTGCTTTGTATCCATATAAAACATTAATGAGTTTCCTACTTCCTCTCCCTTTGTGTACTGTACATTTATTTGTTTTCTGTAGACTTTACAATAAGTAATTAAAGTAGTAATCAAAGTAGTAATGAACTCAGGAATGCTTGTTTTTTTTTGGGGGGGGTCATACTCACAGTGTAGTAGTTACCCCTGGCTCTGCACTCAGAAATTACTCCTGGCAGTGCTCAGGGGACTATATGGGATACAGGAATTGAGCTTTGGTAAGGTTCATGCAAGCTCCTTAACCATTATATTATTGCTTCAGCCCAGGAATGCTTTGTTTTATGTGTTTTACAGAGTACACTCTTTTAAAATAAACAACAAATCAATCTTTGTCACACGCAGGATTGTGTTTTTCTCTATAAACTTTTCTGTCTTTTTTTAAAATGTATTTTGGGATCACATCCAGTGGTGCTCAGAGCTTACTCCTGTCTCTATGTTCAGTAGTGAGGTGGGTACATGTAAGTACCTTAACCATTTGTCATATTATAAGTATAACAGAAGTCTACAGACTTATCTAGTTTACCTTTAGAAGTAGTTTGTAGTAGAAAGAATAAGATCATGGAACCAAACAACAATCACAAGCTCTGTTGTACTGCTAAATCTTTAGAACTGAAGTTCTAGTTAAAGACTCTACCACTACTCATCTTCCTTATTTTCTATCACTTGAATATGTATAAAAGCCCAGAGTTGAAAGGTTATTAATCATAGAATATTTGGATTCTATGAAAAGGGTACATGTATTTTTGACTCAATTATTACCAAAATGAATAATCTGACACCACATATTGAAATTACCCATGTTATTCATCAATGTGAGTATTATGAGAAAAATGTCACTAAATTGTCATTCTTCTTTGAAGACAAAAGACTGAGTTCATCTCTTTGAGATGTATTGAGGATTTCAGTAGCAATTTTTATCAAAGGGTGGTGCTTTATTTTATACTCAAGAAGGTACCAAAAAGAAGACATGTCTTAAAGTCTGAATTAGTTTAAAACAAATATTATATACATAATTCAGAATTTTCTGAGGTACAGTGATACTGGTGTTTCACCACCTGGTTTTGTACTGCACAGCAAAGGCCACAAAATGTTTTTTCCCGTATATTTAGAAATTCTTATAGCTATATAAGCTAGTTCAGCGGCTTCAAAAAAATTGCCTATGAACTGACTATAGTTAAATCACAGATAAAACTTATAAAACATACAAATAAAATCCCCCTATTTCCAGTGTTTCTGATTTTTGCTTCTGGAGACTGAAATTTTGGTGTTCAGATGGTGGTAATCATGAGTCAGTCTTGTGAGGACCTATTATTTATCTCTCTTGCACTATATTGAAAGACTATAAAATTTGGACTAGTAAGAGTATTTATACTATGGGAATTTAAAAATGCTGTAGATTTTTTCCCATAGGAACTGGTGTCAAAATTTTCCTGCACAGTATTGGGCTATAGCTAAGGGCACAGTACAATCTCCCAGGTAAGGAATTTGTTTTTTAAGGAATATTAGTTATTATTAAATATGAGCTGTTCAAATGCCTAGACCATTAACCCGTTATCTCATTATTCTTTCAAATACAATTTTAAGGTTAATCTGCTAACCTTCTTTAATTATAAATATTATCATTATATTCATTTTACTAAAAATAGAAGTTGAATTGTGCAGCTATTATAGAAATTACCTCTTTGGCATCTTAGTGGGTTTTACTAGTCCATATAAAGAATCTATGCAATGCTGTAATATAAAATGAAGATATTTATCTCATTTGGTTTAATCACAGTTTTTAGAATAATTGTTTTAGCAGAAACTTGGAATATCATTAATCTCTTAAACATTATAATTTAACAAATTATTGTTATGCTAAACAGTTATCATGACAAGATAGTTTTTTCTAAGTCCAGATAAAAAAGGAAGGTAGGCTATTAGTGAAGAGTTATTATTTTTCCCCTATTAGTACCACTTATTGATAAACATTGAAAATAGTGAAGTTGGATAATTTGATAATATTTACAAAGAAAAAAAACTAATTTTCAGCAGAGGGCTGATATATCTAGCTGGCAATATTTATTTAAGGACTAGTTAAGGCTTTTATGACAATTGAGGATAAAAATATCAAATGTATTTTTTTTGGTTTTGGGCCACACCTGGTAACACTCAGTGGTTACTCCTGGCTATGCTCTCAGAAATTGCTCCTGGCTTAGGGGACCATCTGGGACATCGGGGATGGAACTGCAGTAGGTCAGCCCTGGGTCAACCACGTGTAAGGCAAATGCCCTACCACTGCACCTTTGCTCTGGCCCCAAAAATGTATTTTCATAATAATTTTATTTAAGCATCATGGTTATAGAAATTTTTGTAATTGGTTTTCAGTAATAAAATGTACACCACCTTACACCAGTGCAACTTTCACAATGTCCCCATTTTCTCCCTGCCCCCTGCCTGTCTTTGGGACAGGCATTCTGCTACACTCTCTCACTGTCATTGTCATGAGAGTTGTCAGTGCAGCTAGTGCTCTGGTTGTTTTCAACACTCTCTGTGGTAAGCTTAATATCATAGGCTGGTCCTTTTGGCCCATATCTCTATTGTCTTTGGATAATATTACCATATTGTTTTTTATTTTTCTTAAATACCACAGATGAATGAAACTGTTTTGTGTTTATTTCTCTCTCCCTAACTCATTCATTCATTCAGCAGAATAGTCTCCATGTCCATCTATTTATAGGAAAATTTAATGACTCCATTTTTTCCTAACAGCTGCATAGTATTCCATTGTATATATGTATCACAGTTTGTTTAGCCATTGATCTGTTGTAAGGCATCTGGGTTTTTTCCAGATTCTATCTATTGCAAATAATTCTACAATGAAATAGGCTTGCAGAGGGCATTTTTATATTGAGTTTTTGTGTTCCTAGAGTATATCCCTATGAATGGTATAGCTGGATCATATGGGAGCTTAATTTCCAGTTTTTTGAGGAATGTTAATATTGTTTTCCAGAAAGTCTGGACTAGACAGCATTTTTTCCACCAACAGTAAATGAGAGTCCCTTTCTCCCCACATCCATGGTAGCACTTGTTGTTCTTGTTTTGTGTGATGTGTGCTAGTCTCTGTGGTATGAGATAATATCTCATTGTTGTTTTCATTTGCATCTCCCTGATGATTAGTGATGTGGAACATTTCTTCATGTGCATTTTGGTCATCTGTATTTCTTTGAGAAAATGTCCGTTCATTTCTCCTCCACATTTTTAATGGCTTTAGATAATTTTTCTTGTAGAATTCTGTCAGTACCTTATATATCTTAGATATAATTCCCTTATCAGATGAGTATTGAGTGAAGTATTGAGTGAATAGTTTCTCCCATTCCAAGAGCAGCCTTTTTATCCTTGTCATTGTTTCTTTTGAAGTGCAGAAGCTTATCATTTTAATTAAGTCCCATTTATTTATCTTTGCTTCTACTAGCTTGGACAGTGGTATTTTCACCTTGAAGATGACTTTAGTTTCAATGTAATGGAGGTTTTTGCCTGTTTTTTTATAGGCCTTATAGTTGCAGGTCTGATATCAATGTCTTTAATACATTTTAATTTGATTTTTGTGCATGGTTTTAAAGAGAGGTCTGAGTTCACTTTTTTGCATGTGGCTGACCAGCTGTCCCACTTGTTGAAGAGGCTTTTCTTGCTCCACTTCATGTTTTTTGTCCCTTTATCAAAGATTAATTGATTGCATGTCTTGGGGTCCATCTCTGAGTATTCAATTTTATTTCATTGATCCAAGGGTCTGTCTTTATACCAATATTCTACTGTTCTAATGACTATTGCTTTGTAGTATAATTTAAAATTGGGGAAAGTTGGGGCTGGAGTGATGGCACAGCAATAGGGCATTTGCCTTGCTTGCTGCTGACCCAAGTCTGACCTAGGTTTGATCCCCGACATTCCATATGGTCCCCTGAGCCTGCCAGGAGTGATTTCTGAGTGCAGAGCAAGAAGTAGCCCCTGAGCATCACCAGGTATGGCCCAAAAACAAACAAAAAAATTGGGGAAAGTGATGCCTCCCATCTTCTTTTTATGAAGAATTGCTTTATTTATTCATGGGTATTTACTGTTTGATACCTATGGTGCTCAGGAATTAGTCCTTGCTCTGTGCTCAGCAATCACTCTTAACAGGGGTTGGGAAGCATATGTGGGATTCAAATTGGGTCAGATGTGTATAAGGCAAGTACTCTTTGGTCCCTGCTCTACTCTTATGGAAATCCCTATATTTTTAACAGATTGGAGAATGCCAAATTGATTAATGTGGTATAGATTTCATTTTTATTGTTTAATTAAAACATAATTTTATTTTATTGAAATCATTGTGATTTACAAAGTACTTCTTAGTTGGATTTCAGACATACAAAGCATCAGGCCTAATCCCACCACTAGTGCCGATGTCACTCCACCAATGTTCCTAATTGCATCCTATAACATCCCCCCAAGCTCTAGCTTGCCAGTATAACAGGATTATTTTAAGTTTAGATTTTCTTTCTCATATAATATAGCGTTCTTAAAGTTGGACAAAATGTGAAGTATTATACAACCTAGTCTTAGCTTTATTATTTCTATTGGAGCACCATTGTTTATGTCACATAATTTTCTTAGCTTCCTTTCTTTAGAAATACTTTTATTTGTATTATAAATATCTTGAGTTATCATAAATTATCGTTAGGGACAAATGAGATAATATATAAAAGTACTTTGAATATGTTGCTATTCAAATAAAATAATTAATATTAGTTTTTACTTCAATAATACAATTAGTATTTATTAAATATGATTTAATTTTTATATAGTGTTAGTGAATCCTTGACTAGAACGTTAAATGGTTGGATAAATCATAATATAACATTGACAGATACTATTTTTATGTCATTTTAAGGGTTAGTAACATCTCAAAACATAAATCATAATATGTGAACTAAAAGTGACACGTTACATTGCAATTATATTATAGAAAATCATATTGCTGAACAAACTTATCTCTTATGTAAACATATTGATATAATTAAGAACAATATTGAATATTATAGAATTGTTACTATGTAGGAGGTTCTGTGATATAGAATATTCTAATATATTTTCAGATGAAAAAACAGGCAGAGTAGGAAGTATCAACTCTTAGGTTTTATAAGCAGAAGATAATTTGTTCTACCCAATATCATGTACAAACTAGGGATTTTAAATGTCCTTCACATTTCAAAGCATTTACAATATCTATAAAATCCACAAAAACTTTTATTTCTACTATGAAATAAGGCGAGTAAAGTGAAAAACACTTTTTCACACATTTACTGAGTGTCAGAGTGGAATTCAAGCTCTAAATCCTCAAACTCTCAAGCACATAATTCTCTCATTAACAACACATAGTATAACAGTATAGAATATGAAGAGTGGAGATAAGGCTATACATAGTTTTCATTTTTTAATTTAATTTTATTTAAACCATTGTGATTTATAAAATCCTTCATAATTGGTTTCAGACATACAGTGAATCAGGCCTAATCTCAGTATTGACCTCCCCCACCAATTTTCCCAAGTGCATCCCATATCACCACCCTCTGCCTCCTAGTCTTCCAATATTACAGAACCATTTTAAGTTTAAATGGTTAAAGTTTGAGCCTCTTGATTACATTGTTGTTGAATTTGACTTGGATATTTAATTCTGTACTTTTTCATCTCCACCAATGCACCTGAGACTACTTGGCCTTGGCACTCATCCTTTCATATTTGTTTTTTTTTTCTCAGTTTCTTTCCTTCTCCTCACTATACTATGGGGCCAAGGTGTTTGAGACAGTTCCTATTTAAACCATTGCATCTATTCATATAGTTATTCTAAATACCACATATAAGTGATAGCATTTTGTATTTATCTTTCTTCTGGCTTGTTCATTTAACATAATATATTTCAGTTCCATCCATGTTGCATTAGTTTGCATGATTGCATCATTCCTTTTAGTCATATAGTATGTCATTGTATGTATGTACCACATCTTCATAATCCACTTTACCTATTTTTGGACATCTAGGTTGATTCCAAATTTTAGCTTTTGTACTGAGTGCTGCAATGAATAGTGGTCTGTATACATCCTTTTGTATCAATGTTTTTCTGTCCTGGGGATAGATACCCAAAAATGAGATTGCTGAATTATATGACAGCTCAATTTTGAATTTATTGAGATTTATCCATATTGTTTTCCATAGGGATTGGACCAGACAGCATTTAATCCAGCAGTGTTATAGGAATCCTTTCTTACCACATCCCTACAAACAGAGATTGTTCCCAATATTTTTGATATGTGTCATACTCACTGGTGTAAGATTCTATCTTATTGTTGTCCTGATTTGGATTTTCCTAATGACAAGTGATGATGAGCATTTTTTATGTTTTTGTTGGCATCTGTTGGTCTTCCTCAGAGAAATGATTGTTCATTTCCTTTCCCCATTTAACACAAATAATTTTCAATGTGACCCTAAGAAAATTATGAATATTTGCTGTATTAAATACAGGGTTTAACATACATCCAAATTTGTATTTTCTATGGGGTGAGTACCCTCTGCCTTCTTCAGTGATGCCTTGACATTAAGTTTATCATGTTCCCTGTCTTTCACTTGCTTTTTTTCCATGGCTTTACCAATTAGGTCCTTTAAAATTGATCTTTCAGGATTCTGATTTTAAAGCTTTACTGACTGTGTGTGGAGTGAGGGTGGGGTTGGAGTTAAATATGAGCTATTCTCATTATTAATAAATTTGGAATAGATATGGGTACTGTTCTCAAGATAGATATGTGTTCTTTTTCTAAATCAGGATCTTTGTTAGGAAAGATACTCTAGATCAGGGGTCTTCAAACTACAGCCCGCAGGCCACATGTGGCCCGCAGAGGAGTCTGATCCAGCCCGCCAGCAATGAGCGATGTTTGGTTGCCAAGATACCTGCCAGCATATACACTCGGTGTCACGGTTTCTCAGTGATGACGTCAACCGCCTCCGTCCACGGCATGTTGTGTGCTGGGAGGGTGGGCGTGAGGGCGGTGTTGAGAGGGACACTGATGCGCCCTTGCGGCTGGCGCTTGGTGCATGCGTTGCTGATGATGTCACTAAAGGGCGCCAGACGCAGTGTGGCCAGGAGTACCACATGTGGGTGACTATATGATGTAAAAAGGCGCCTGCTTCACCCCCAGGCAACGTGGTGTCTGTGTGCTGTGCCTGCCTGTCAGTGAGGTTTTCCTCCACTCCCTCCACTGCCAAAGGTCAGTCAAAAGTGCCATAGAAATAAATTTCTGCCAGATGGGGGGTTCTGCCCGATTGGGCTGTGGGTGACTCATATGAAAATTCCCCTATGGGGGTGGTGAGGCGTTCAGTGCTGAAATCAAACTTAGGGTGTGGGTGGTGGTTGGGAGCGTTCAGTGCTGAAATCAAACTTAGGGTGTGGGTGGTGGTTGGGGTTCGGTGCTGAATTGCCCATGTGGAAAATTAGGGGTTCGATGCTGAAGCATTTTAAAGGAGTTACATTGAAAATTTTATATGCATTTTGCAATTCCTTTTCAGTGTTCACATGCTGATTCCGAACATATCAATTTGGGCATTATATAGGGAGATATAACTGAACTATCAGGGACTGAGCTGGTCTGCTTAGAAAAGCCTGCAAGGGGTAAGTGTTCACATCAGGGACTAATGGGGGTTCATACGCTGTGTGTATATATACACACATATTTGTATTTTACTAATATCAGTTTGGAATCCCTAGGAAACAATGATGTCAAGAAAAAGAAAAATTGACGGCTAGTGTAGGATATTCAAAGAACAGTGGACTTACGATTACTTTTTTATGCGGTACAAAGAAAAAGTTGTGTGTCTGATATGCCAGAATATAGTCGCTGTGTTCAAAGAATACAATTTGCAACACCACTATCAAACTCAACATAAAGATAAATATGATTGTTTGGTTGGAGAGGTGAGAAAAAATAAAATATTACAACTGAAACATACACTGACAACTCAGCAAAATACTTTTGTGAAGCAGAAGCAGTTAAATACTTCCTTACTGCTGGCAAGTTTTCAAGTTGCCAAGCTAATAGCGCACAATGTCAAATCATTTGTGGAGGGAGAATTTGTTAAAGAATGCCTTATTTCTGTTGCCAAAGAGATGTGTCCAGAGAAGGCCGATTTATTTAGTACAGTGAGCCTTTCAGCAGTTATAATGACATGAAGGATTGAAGAAATGGGAGAAAATTTGCTGCACCATTTGCAAAACTCTGCAAAGAAACTCTGCAAAGAAACTTTGCTATTTTTCCTTGGCACTCAACGAAGGCAATGATGTTCATGATTCTGCCCAACTTCTCATTTATATTCGTGGGACAAATGAGTATTTTGAAGTCACAGAAGAGCTTGCTGCACTGCAAAGTATCAAAGGTACTACCACAGGAGTGGATATATTTGAAAAGGTTTGCCAAACTGTGAATGGTTTGGAGCTGGACTGGGTTAAACTAGTCAGTGTAACAACTGATGGTGCTCCTAGCAAGGTGGGGTCTAAGAGAGGAGTAATTGCTCACATTACACAAGAGATGGATAAACATAACCATCCTCATGCAATTGCCATACACTACCTCATACACCAACAAGCGCTGTGTTGTAAATCACTGAAGTGGGATTCTGTTATGAAAATTGTGGTATCTTGTGTTAATTACATTAGAACTCATGCACTAAACCACAGACAATTTCAGGAATTTCTATCTGAGGTAAATGTTGCCCATGAAGATGTTCTGTACCACACAGAAGTCCATTGGCTGAGTAGAGAGAGAGAGAGTTTTGAAACGTTTCTATGACTTACTTCCGCAGATTACAGATTTTCTACTTTCAAAAAACCAAGAAGTACCAGAACTCAATAATGCAGAATGGAAATGGCACCTTGCCTTTCTGACAGATATAACAGAGCTACTCAACAGTTTAAATCCGCAACTTCAAGGCAAGGGGAAGCTCATCTTTTGATATGGCATCGCATGTGAAAGCATTTGAAGTGAAATTAGGCCTTCTCATCAAACAAGTACAGGAGGAAAACTTCAGTCATCTCCCAACAACTCAAAACCTGTTCAGTGGACAAACCATTGGTTGCATTCCCAAAGGAAACATGTCTGGCTTCACTAGAATTGTTGCAAAGGAGTTTCAATTTAGATTCAAAGAGCTTCATCTTCATGAACAGGACATACAGCTTTTTCGTAACCCATTTTCTGTTGAGATTGAAAATGTCCTTACAATTTACCAAATGGAACTGGCTGACCTGCAGAATTGTGACTCTCTAAAAGACACATTTAAGTCAAGTAACCTTTTGAATTTCTATGCATCTCTCCCCTTTGAGACATATCCAAATATCAGGAACCATGCACTCAAAATGGTAACCATCTTTGGTAGCACTTATGCATGTGAACAGACTTTTTCAAGAATGAAACATCTGAAATCTCCAACCAGATCAAGATTGACTGATGCCCACTTACATCATTGTTACAGCTGGCAGTGACAAATATGGAACCGGACATTGACCATCTCACTAGTCAAAAGCAGGCCCACAGTTCCCATTGAAATACTGGTGCATGATCTGTTTATTTATAAATGGTTTTCATTTTATTTATATAAGATATGTGCAGTGTGAGTAGGAATTAGTAGCTCATATAGTCTGGCTTTCCAGCTCTCTAAGGGACCGTAATCCAGCTCCCACTTTAAAAAGTTTGAAGACCCCTGCTCTAGATGTTATCTGCAATTGTAGTGAAGTGATATACCATATTTTCCGGTGTATAAGACGACTTTTGAAACAAAAAAATGTCAACCAAAAATCGGGGATCGTTTTCTACACTGAATATTTCCTGAAAAATATTTCAATATGCCGCTAAACAAAAATAGTCTGAATATTGCCACAAAAAGAATTTTCCAACTCAATCCTGCACCAATCACTGCAAGGCTGCTCGGACCACCTCTCTAACTCAGCCAATCCTAGCAGGCTTTCTATGCATGCAAATTAGACAATGTTCTGGACCCGAATCTACGCTGTAAAAAGCCTGCTCAGATTGGCCTTAGTCAGAGAGGAAGTCTATTACAGTATAACTTTTGAACCTTTGCTTGTTGTGATTGGCTCACTGTGGTACATGAGCACAGAAACACATGCAGCACATGCAGCACAGGAACGTTCTGTCTGATACAGCAAATATAGGCCTAAACCTATGTTTTAACTGCAAAATTAGGGGGTCATCTTATACGCTGGAAAATACAGTATATATATATATGTCACTTATTAAAATAATTTTTATACAAAAGCTTAGTCATAACTTTAAGAATTTCTCAACTTTAGGATAAGGGTGGTAAAATGTTTTTTCTGTTCGCTTAAAATTATAAACCTTACATTTTGTTGGTAAGATGGGTTATATCCCTTTTTAGTTATGGAATTTCTTCTATAGCATGAAATGTTATAGAGTCAGATCCTTACTTAGATGGAATACATTTTTATTATACTATAGTTGATTAGGTAGCTCAATTCTCATAAAAACTAGTGTTTATAGTGAGTTGTCTCATTTATTTCTAAGAAAAAAAGTCAACACATGAAAAATCCTCTTGTGATTTAGTGCTAGGGCCCAAGGATGTGGTGCTACTTGGGCCTGTGGTGTCGGGGACAAACAGAGCCATCCTATTTGTGCTCAGGGATCGACCAGGCTGTATTAGGTGATGTTTGGGGAACCAAATGGTGCCAGGAGTCTTGTGGGCCAACTGTATATTCAAGGCATCTGTGTTATCATCTGTACCACCTCTCTAACCCCTGCAATATTTTCTTAAGGGGCCTTCCTCTAGAATTATTTTTATAGGGGCTTTCCCTAGGATATTGGTCTGGCAGTATCAGCTCAATACTTGATTTAGTGCTTGCTTTGGCTGTGCTTGAGGACCACTAGGGCTAAAGTACTTGGGCAATACAAGGTAGAAGAAGATTATGTGATATAAGGTACTGAGAATAAGACTGAGGACCCTGTACATGCCAGGAAAATACTCCTATGGACCATATTTTTAAGCCTGAATATTTGTTTTAAATAATAACATATTTTACTATTTAAAGAGCAAAGGGTACAAAATAAAAAGGCCAAAGAGATACTCAGTGGGTAGGGTGCTTACTTTCCCTGCAAACAATCTGAGTTCGATAATCTGCATCTTGTATGATCCCCTGAATCCTACTGGGAGTGATCATTAAGTCCAGAGCCTTCTCTGTAAGCCCTCAGCACCAGATGCTGCAATCTAAAAACAAAAATTAAAAAAAAAGAAAATAAGTCAATATTAAAATGCCATAAAACTGTTTCACCTCTTTTCCACTCCAAAGGCAACAAATATTATCCATTTTTGGTATATAATTATGCTGACATTTTATACCAAAGTAAGCAAAGCAGAGTTGATATCCTCTAAATTTCTGTTGTACAGCCTACTTTGCACAAATAGTATATCCAACATGCAGTTCTGAGTCTTGCAGATGACTCTGTAATCTGAGTAACAAATGACCTTTATTTTAATAGTGGTAAACAATTTTTCTCTTAGGATATTCCTTAATCTAGTTAATAAATTTTTAAAAAAAATTTATTGAAATTGAGTAGAATTAAAGGATACATATTCTTTATTATTTTTATAAACATTGTTAAATTACTCTCCATAGAAATTGTGCCAATTTGCTCTTTGACTTAAAGCATGCAATAATCTTTTTTCCCCACTATATAGCCATACTGTTTTATTAATATTTGGTATTTTTTTGCCCACACAATTGTAAAGAATGGTACATTGGTGTAGTTTTGATTTCCATTTCTCTTTTTCTACTTAAGAGCTGTTTTTGTGTTTCAATTTTCAAGAGCTGTCTACTTGTATTGATTGCTATTTTCCCTTAGGTAATTCATTGTCAAATAGTAGATATTTATTGTTTATTGATTTGTGATGTGAGTTTTACATATTTATCCCAATATATAATTTTTCTGCTACTGTTTATTGAACAAAAATGTCATTTAACCGTTTTTATGTTGGTAATTTGTCAATCTTTTAACTTGTAGTTTAGAATATATAGTTTAGGATATATATGTTCTACACCAAGATCATTAACTAATTTTTCTGGAATTCTTTTTATACCTTTATTAATTTTTCTGCAATTAAATATTTGATTAATTTGAACTTTATGCTGAAGCAAAATATGAGGTCTTGCCATAATGTTATTTTTTTCTAGAATTGTACCTAATAGCATTTATTAAATAATCCATCTTTTCTTCTACAATTTGATATAATGCATTTCCCCTTTTGTTATTTTAGTAATTATCAAGTTCATACTATGAATCAAAAATTGCCAGGTAGTGTGGTAAATCTTAAAAACATAATATAGTTCTTGCAGCCAAACATTACCGTCTAGTCAAAATCAAGTAGCAGATTGTATCAGGAAGATTTTATGAAAGAGTAGGCTCAACTTTTTCTTGATAGTTATAAATGGAATTCAAGAAGAAAAGTAGATAAATGAGAACGAGGGGAACAAAAGAAATGTAGGTTCTTGCTCATAGTCATTAACTAAGCCTTATAGGCACAAACTAGGGGAGACTGAATTCTGATTAGCAGATTTTAAACATTGATATATTTCTGTAAGGCAAAAGCTTTCACTTTATAGAAGTAGATCTAAAATATCTTAGTTAAAACTACAGTATAGACGCTATTATTTTCTTTCATCCTTCCTTCTAATTAAATGTGGGAGTAAAGATGTTTGTAGAAAATGACTTCAACATCAATAGTTATTGTCAAAGCAGCATCTTGTTACTTGATTTTAAATTATTGGGTATATAGAGATTGTTTCCATTATATTTTCCTACTTGTTTAACATTGAACCTTGTGCTGTGAAATTATTCATATTAGGCTCTATAATTTTAACTTTAAATAACTATGAAATATTAAAAATACCTATAATTACATAGATGTAGGTTTTTTTTACTTAATCTTTAAAAAGTGAGGGATTATTTATATGCACTGAAATTCACCAGTTAAAATTATTCATTTTGGGGCTGGAGAGATAGCACAGTGGCTTTTGCCTTGCAAACAGCTGATCCGGGACCTAAGGTGGTTGGTTCAAACCCCGGCATCCCATATGGTCCCCCGTGCCTGCCAGTAGCTATTTCTGAGCAGATAGCCAGGAGTAACCCCTGAGCACCATCAGTTGTGGCCCAAAAACCAAAAAAATAAAAATAAAAAAAATTATTCAGTTTTGAGTAAATCTATGAGGTTAAGCCACCAATCACTACACTTCCTTTCATAATTCCTCCACTGTCCCAAAGGGAAATCTACTATAATTTAACACTCATTTTATATTATTATGTTTTTGGTGGAATTACTATATAAGGTAATGCTATGTATAGAAGGAAAAGCAGTGGGACCCTGCTTGCAAAGCTCATGCTTCGGCCCTTTGAATCCTCTTCTTAGCTCCCAGTTTTCATTTTCTATTAGCCCAGTTTCCTAATTCCTGAAAATTAGAAATCTTTCTGTTTGTTTGTAAATATTTTCCTAGTTTGTACATTCCAAATAAATGCAATCATATAATATGTTTGTGTGTATCTCTGTGTTTACTTTCATTTTAGTAACATGAAATGTTGAGCTTGACCATGCTGTAGCATATTGAAGAATTTCAGTCTTTTTTATTCTCAATATTATAGCAGGGGTCTTCAAACTACGGCCTGCAGGCCACATATTGTATTTATTCCCATTTTTTCTTCACTTCTAAATAAGATATATGCAGTGTGCATAGAAATTTGTTCATAATTTTTGTTTTTACTATAATCTGGCCCTCCAACAGTCTGAAGACATACCTAGAATTGTTAACTTGCATGGCAATAGTATGCCTAAGGTTTTGAAGAAAAAATCAAGACATTTTATGTCACTAAATAATTTTACATTCTCACCAACATAATAAGAAAGTTAATATTTTTCCAGTCTTTCCAGCACTTTTGTCTTCTTCGTTGTTGATATTTTAAATTATAGAAGACTTAGTGTATGCAAAGTGGCTTATTATTGTGTTTTTCATTTATACTTCCCATACTTTTATACTTTATACTTTTCATTTATACTTCAACAAATGATGTTGACCATTTCCTCACTTGCTTATTCATTAGTTGTATGACTTTTAATTTTTAGGTGTGTTTTGTTGTTGTTACTTGATTGTGCTTAGTGCTTATTATGGCCCTTTGCTAGGGGATCAGACCAGAGATGGGCTCTAAAAACCAAATGCAGTGCTGTGAACCTGGGTAAGCTACATGCAAAGAAAGAGCCTTATTCATCATGTATGGATATTTTTAACTTAGACCTATTTTGGAAATGTGATTTTGCAGACACTTACTGAGAATATTATTTAAAACATTTGTGAGGTAGTCTTCTTAGATGTGAAACTTTTGTTCTATTTTTATTAAAACAATTACATTTTAAATGTTAAATTAAATTTATATTGTCTGCATGTCTTCATTTTTTTGTTTATTTTTTCAGATATATCTAAGACATTTTATCTTGATTCAAAAGGCTACTTAACACATAATTATTATATTTGCCCCATTTTATATTATTACTTAATATGCTGTAAAGTAGGAAAATCCAACAGTCTTTTTTTATGCATGAATACCAGTTGTTTTAGTACCATTTTTGACAAGACTTTTATTTCCTCAATGAATTTCATTAGCGTTAGTTGGCATCTTTGTAAAAAACTGACTATAAATATATAAATATAATTAATTATTAAGTAACTACATATAACTAAGTAATTGTTAATTACTTCATTATATTTATATATCCATATATATTTATTGCAATCTAAATTTTATTTAGTCTATGTCTATATTCTTTACTATGTATTAAGATTTATATGCTATCTTAATCACAACAGTTTTATAGTATATTTTGATATCAGAAAATATTCTCCAACTATTTTCTTCTTTTTAATGAGTTTTTGGTACTCTACTGGGTAACATGAACTTCTATTTTATAAAAAACTTCATTTTTCAAAAAAAATAGAGGCTATGATTTTGTTAGGGATTTTATTAAACCTGTTAATCAATTTGTTCCCAAGTATTATTGAACCATCAGCCCTTCAATGTGCCAGGAAAGGGGTTCATTTCCCTAAGAGTTTTTGGAGAGCCCTTTCATTCTGGGAAGAATATGTAGTTTTATGGTAAATAAGGAAAATAAAATATAGGAGGAAGTGATTGAAACTCTCCCATTTTACAAATGCTCTAATCATAACTCCCCATTTTGAATCTCATACAAAACATAATAAGATCATCCTTATATAAATAGGTATCTTTATACTTACTAATCTAATTACCTTTTTGAAAAACTTTTCAAATATTTCCATCTTTGGTTTCTTGGTTAAAAAATAACAACCCATTGCTGACCATATTTAGCTAAAAATGCCTGCTCCCCAACCCTAACTTTATTGTCCAAGTTATTTACTGTACCATATTGGATTATAGTATTGTCTTCATAATCTATGCAAATAATTCAAATTATTAATGTATTTATTGAGTATAGTTTTAGACTATTTTATTTTTAACAAAATATTCATGTTTTGTAAAAACCTTTCAATTTCTTTAGCTATTTTAATTAAATATAATACTGTTTTCTGAATGTGTCCCTGTTTGCTGTTCAGTTTACTTGGTATAATGATTTTAATCTTTTCTAAAATATTATTAATGAAACTAAGTCTGCTTTTTTGATTATTTGAAATCTGTCTCACATGTTATCATGTAAATTATATTATGATTTCGATAATTAGCTAAACAATATAAGACTATATGTCTGCTTACAAAGAAATATAAATTTAGGGATTACTGTGATTACACTAGGATTATGTTTCCAATAGAAAATACTTTATTTTCTTTAAAAGAAAAAAACAAAAGCACACAAGTAAATACATACTAGTTGGGTTGAAATTTTAGCTGAATTAATATGTAAAAATGTAAATATTGTTTATTCAAAATATCTGTTAGACAATTGTTCTTTTACTATATTAGGAAAAGATTTAATATTATAGTATTTTTATATACTGAAAATATTTTTAGTGTGTTTGTAATATCTCTCATATTTTTGAAATTAAGAGCTTTTAGTATGTGTTTATCAAATTAGAAATTGTCTCTTAAGATTGTTCATTCTTAACAACAAAAAAAGATTGATCATTCTGTTTTCTAAACTTTATCACTGATTATAGATACAAGGCACTTCTATCATTTGTTTTAAAGACTGTTTATTAACTTGTCTTTAGGCTAGCCCAGATTGCATATTGCTAAGAAATTAAGTGCTTTGGACAATAAGTAATTTGCATAATTATTGTTTTCAAGATAATTCTGTGGGGAATAGTCTACTTCTATGAATATTTATAAAGTATCTGATTTATAAGCATAGAAACAATGGGTATAAGGTATTGTTATTTAGTTGTTGGCAAGATAATAAACACAGAGAATAAGTGTGTGATGTTTCAAATGATTTGAACACTAATCATAAAAAGGGAAGCACTACATGAAAATTTTTTTTATTATTTAGGTTATTCTCCTACATCTAGAGGTTCTTTTGGAATAAAGTCCCTGAAATATTTGTAATGTATGTGGATTCATGTGATGATGTGTATTTATATATGTGTGTGATTATATCAAATCATGAATAATGAATATTAATATAATTAAAATGTCAATTTTGTTGCTTATTTTTTGAATTTGACCCATCGCTTGTTTTTGTGAGAAGGTTTTATGGTAACACACCAATGTTCATTCTTTTGTTTATTATCTGTGACTGCTTTCCTGCTTGATCAGGAAATTGTACATAAACTTGAACAAGAGCTGCAAAACGTGCTTTTTACAGAAAAAGCTTTGACCCTGAAACCAAGTATTAATATACATTAAATAGAATTCATACTCTATAATGATGAATTTTTGTTTGTTTGGGGGCCACATCCAGTAATGCTCAGGTTATTCCTAGCTCTGTTACTCCTGGTATGCTCAGGGGAACATATGGAATGCCCAAGATTGAAACTTGGGTTGGATGGCAAGTGTCCTAAACTATGTTCTATTGCTCTGGTCCTATTGATAAAATTTTAAATCTACTTATTTATTTATTTATTTATTTATTTGGATAGGAATTGCTCAGAGGTTATTTACTTCTGGCTTTGCACTCAGGAATTATGAAAATGTTTGGTGGATCATATGGGGTGCTGGGGATTGAACCCAGGTTGGCTATGTGGAAGATAAATGCCCTACCTGCAATACTATATTTCTCTATATCTCTGGCTTCATGTTGCTATATTTTTAGAGTGCTATTTGCTTGTCTTCCTATTATATATGAATATTTTATAATCTACAGGTATAAACTTAAATTCAAGAAATCTTTAAAAAATTTTATTTAAAAGAAATGCATACATAGTTGACCATAACATACTTATTTCTAGATAAGAGAGGAAAAAGGTTATTTAAAAGAATTAAAAAAGAAAAAGGAAAATTATTGAATAAAGTCCTCAGATTAAAACACCAGAACACTAAAGAGACATGAGTCTGGAATAAGATAGCAGTCTGGAAAACAATTCACACACATGGAGAGAGAAAAGGATTTTCAGAAGACCCCCCCCCCAATTTACCCTTAGCTTCTGGAAAGCTTTAAGGCAGTCCAGAATCGTAAGAGAGAGACTTCCACTTCACTCAAGTATTTAATATGAGGAAAATTGTCACACCAGAGGTGGGACTAGGTGATCTCACCACCAATCCAAGATGCTACATTCCAAGATGTTTTTCAACCAATGAGTAACTGAGTGAGATAGAAATAAAGTACTGACTGAGATAGAAACAGATTAATCCCAGAAATCCCACATCTCCCCCTATTTGACTTTATAGAAAAATGCATAAATAAGAGGTAACATAAAGTAATATACTCCAAGGGAAAAGGAGCTACTATGGAAAGGACTGATCACTCTAAAAA
The DNA here is from genome assembly GCF_024139225.1 of Suncus etruscus. NCBI lineage: Eukaryota > Metazoa > Chordata > Mammalia > Eulipotyphla > Soricidae > Suncus > Suncus etruscus. The sequence continues at coordinate 66,321,499 of NC_064851.1, forward strand.
TTAAAAGAATAGCATAATTTATTTCATAGATACAGCAAAAGTTGGAAATATGAAGCAAAAATTTTTGGCCTACAAACAGAGGGTGTCCCTATCCACAAAGACCTGTCGAAAGACTAACTATGGCTTCAGGCACAATAATTGTCTAACATCGAGATCTTTCTTCAAGGTGCCAGGAAGGGTTTTCTTTCATGTGTCCTCTCTAATATGGTCTTTGCTGTTAGGTAACAGTCCTTAAAGATGTTGGTGAAGCACTCAAAAAGTCATGACATTCAGAGGCATTTCTTGTTACATCTCACCATTTTGCAGTGTGGCAGTTCATTCTAGATGCCTCTAAGTTTCTAGGCATTTCGCTTTTATGAATTTCTTAACACATTAGGAATGCCCAGGCTAGGCTGAAGTAATGAAATGAAGGTTGAGTCTGATGAGCCAGATAATGGCTTTAAACTTCTCATCATTTGTAGTAGTGTCCTGTTGGAGGAAGTCTCTCCCTCCATAACTTTTCTCAAAGCTGAGAATTATTAAAGCCTAAGTCAAATCATTATGGCTACTGTTCAGAGTGGTGGGCTCCCTGTAACTAGAAATTATTGAGTTCTCATCCCTAATATGTAAAAACTCATTAAAACCTAATATTTTCCCATCTTAAATGCCCATGCAAAAAAAGTTGTGCCACAGAATACTATTGGGCCCTACAGGGAAAAATAATAACACACTAAACAATTCTGATGTATACCTAATTATACAAATAACAAAAAAACTCCAAGGGTGTTATCTACTCTCTATACTAAATTCTAAGCAATTTTTACTAGCTAATCTAAATAAAAATGAAAAAAATCTATAATTACTTAGTACCCCCTGAGCGCTGCCAGATGTGACCCCAAAACCAAAAAAAAAAATAGTGACTGGTGAGTATATAAATTCTAGGTCATAATTTCAGCAAGTAATGTAGTCTTGTGGAGGCTGTGAAAATGGTTCGCAATAGTCACAGGTCTGGAGATATTTTAAATCTAAATGTCGCTCCCAAGCTGACACCAGTCATGAACAAGTCTTAAGATGATGTGAAGTGGTGCAAGAGGCAATTGTCGAGAAATTATCAGAATATCACTGTGGACAATGACTCACAGCCCAAAGACTACAGTGACTCGAACAGCATCTGCAACCAGAATGATGATATCCTGTAGGATGAGCCACTGAAGAGGATCATGAGCATTTCACATGCCAGTGATGATTTCTTTCCCCACTCTTCAATCAATGGGTAGGCAGTTTGCAGTGTGATGTCATCTTCTCATGATGGAAATAGGAGTCAAGCTGGAGGTGGGGAATCCCACCAGCAACCTATTAGAAAGTTGTTACTGAGAAGCTTAATAACTGAAGGTGAGAAGTTAATGAAGGGGATTTAAATAAAATGGAAGGCTGAGATACCACATAAACAGGCATTACAAATAAACCCAAATAGCACTAAAAGAGATTCCTTAACATCCACACCCAACACAAACATAAATGTACAGAAAGATTGACCCAAAGGTTAGATCTGAAAAATTGGCTCAAGTAAAATGAGTCAAGCATTGCCAGATGACCCACAATTTAATTTCCATAGCCTTTGGCTCTGATATGCCAGAGTAGGCTCTTATGTGAGTGATAAATATAGGCTCAGAGCATTTTTTCAAAAGTGCTTGTAACTGTTGTAGTAAATCTTGAACAATTTGATTATGAGCATTTAAAAAGGTCATTTCTATGCCTGGAAATAATACTGCCACATAAGCTGAATCACTTACTATCTTTATGGCTCTGAAATGAGTGATAATAAGTCATTTTAAAATAGTAAGCTCCACTTGCTGAGCAGACATAGTTGGTATGAATTATTGTGGTCAGTGAAGGGCCAGTGATGCCTCCTTTTCCTGATGCTGACCCATCAATGTAAAACACTGGGGCATCAGCTATAAAAGCGGACCAAATAATTGAGAATATCACAAAGTGCATGCTTTTTTTTTTTGTTTTTGGGGCACACCCAGTTATGTTACTCCTGACTATGTGCTCAGAAATCGCCCCTGGCTTGGGGGACCACATTAGATGCTGAAGGATTGAACCGTGGTTCATCCTAGGTTAGTGCATGCAAGGAAAATGCCTTACCACATGCACTATTGTTCTGGCCCCATAAAGTGCATCCACTGAAAGAAGTCTCAGACTTTTCCAGCAGGAGAATGGAAAGACATTTTTCAAAAATAAATTAAGCACAGTTTAAGGGGATCATTGAGAGGTACTATACGTTCTATTTCTTTTTTTAGGAATGGGCAACACTATTATAACTGGATCAAAACATAACATTGAAACTGTTTTTGAGCCTTGCCTTGATAATAAGAGCTGCAACCAACTCCAAAAAAGGTACACATGTGTGAGGCTCTTTGTTATGCAAATTCTAGAAATCCCAACATCTGAGCAACATCATAGCACCTGAAAAAGAAAGGGGTAGCAAAAATTAAAAGGCATACTTTTTCTCCAGGCATAAAATGATTAGATAGGACTATTTAAGCTGGTCCATAAAATTTTTTAATTGTTGTTCTACCTTTTTAGTTAAAACCTGGGACTATTTAAGAATGTCATCATAATAATACACAATAATAGTAGGAGACTGCAATACGGCCTTATCAACCCCTTGATAAGTCAACCCATTTAAAACATAACAAAGACATACTAACTCTGAAAGAAGAAATAGAAGAGAGTGGCTTGGTAGATGTATATAGAGCTCTTCATCCCCAGAAAATTGGATAAACATTCTTCTTTAATGCACATGGGACATTCTCCAAGATAGACTACATGCCAGGCAATAATAAAAATCCATAAAATCAAGAGGCTAGAACTTGTTCTTGATAACTTTTCAGATATTAATACACTGAAAATAAAGGTGAATAAAAAGAAGAAAAGGAGAAGTAAATTTAAATTCTAAAAATTAAACAGTTCACTACTGAACATCCAGTGGATCAGAGACGATATCAAAAGATTCCTGGAAACAAATAAGAGTGACAAATAAATTATCATAATCTGTGGGAAATAGCAAAATCAAAATCAAGAGGGTAATTTATATCTTTAAAAGCTTCCTTCAGACAGGAAAAAATGAACTACATACATAATGTAATGGCACTGCTTAAGTAATAGGAAAAAGAAAAACAAAATGAGCTGAAGGAAATAATAAAACTTAGGGCAGAATTAATGAACTGGACACCGACCCCCCAAAATAAAAAAAAAACAGTTCAAAAGATCTATGAAGCAAGAGTTTTTCCTTTGAAAAAATAAACAATATATTCCATTAGCAAGATTCATAAATAAATAGGAGGGTAAAAATTTAATAAGCAAAATAAGAAATGAAGAAGTAGATGAAACTACAATACTATAGAAATTCAAAGGCTGATCAGGCATTACTTTGAGAACTAAAGAAGAAAACCTGGAAGAAATGGATAATTTTTTGGACTCCTACAGCCTTCTAACTTTGAGCCAAAGTAATCAGGAACACCTGAACAGACCTATAACTATTGAGAGAACTGACTGGGTAATCAAAAGGCTTCCCTAAAACAAAAGACCATGCTTTCCTAAGTGGATGTCCAGATGGATTCACTAATAAATTCTTTCAAACCTTTAAAGAGGATCTACGACCAGTCCTCTTCAAGCTTTTCCAAAAAATGAATAGAAACACTCCCAAATAATTTTTATAAAGACAACATCACCCTAATATCAAAAGCAGACAAAAACACCACAAAAGAGAAAGAAAATTATATACACATAGATTAACATGAATACAAAATTTTCTCAACAAAATACTAGAAAATAGAGTCCAACAATTCATCAAGAACCTTATACAGATGGATTAAGATTCATTCAGTTTGGAAGGATTGTTTAATAGACACATGTCAATCAGTACAATACACCATATCAATAAAAGAAAAAAACAAAAATAATATCATATCAATAGATGCTGATAAAGCATCTGACAAGGTCCAGCAACTATTCATAATAAAACAATCAATAAGATGAGAATTGAAAAAACTTTCCTCAATATTGTTAAAGCCATTTAGAACAAAACTATTGCAAACATCATACTCAATGGGAAAAAAGTAAAAGCCTTTCCACTAAGATCTAGTATAAGGTAAGTTTGCCCCCTCTCATCACTTCTGTTCAATACTTGTAGAAATACTTGCCAAAGCATTTAGATGAGAAAAATACATTAAGGGCATCCAAATAGAAAAGAAAGATGTGAAGTTCTTGTTGTTCACAGATGACATGACGCTGTATTGAAAAATCCTAAAGATTCCAGAAACAATAGATTTGTATAGTAAAGTGGCAGGCTAAAAAGTTAATATACAAAAGTTCATGAATTTTCTATATAAAATAATAAAAAGCTTACCTTATTATGTTAATCAATTTTATCTCTTGAATAAATTCTTACAATAAAAAAATAATGAAAGTGAAAAAAAAGGATATTTTTAAAAATTCCATTCACATGTGTTCCTCAGAAAATTAAGTACCTTGCAGTCAAGTTAACTAAAGAAGTGAAAGAGCTATACAAAGAAAACTGCAAAAACACTGCTTTAATAAATGAAAGAGAGCAAAGGAAATGGAGACATATACCCTGCTCATGGATAGGGAGAATTAACATTATAAATATGCCAATACTTACAAAAGAATTGTACAGATTGAAGAAATCCCTAAAAAATTTCCATGACATTTTTCACGATGTGGATCAGACGCTCTTCAAATTCACATGAAGAAATAAATATTCATGAAGAGCTATAGCAATTCTTAGCAAAAAAAAAAAAGATGGTTATAAACACTTTCCCAACTTTAAATTGTACTATAAAGCAGTAGTCATCAAAACAGCATGGTATTATAAAAAAATACAGATCCTCAAATTAATGCAGAGATGGAACCAAAATTTTATGAACAATTAATTGTTGATAAAGGAGCAAGAAATACAAAGTGAAGCAAGTAAATCGTCTTCAATAAGTGGTGTTGGTAAAGTAGTCAACTACATAAATAAATGAACTCAAACCTCTCCTTAACACCATGCACAAAGGTCTAATCAAAATGGATTAAAGACCTTGATATCAGGCTTGCAACCATAACACACATAAGGAACAGACAGGCAGAACACTCCTTGGAAATGAATCTAAATGAATATTCAAAAATGAAGCACCACTGACCAAGCAAGTGGAAGCAAAAATAAACAAATGGGACTACTTTAAACTGAGAATCTTTCTGTACCTCAAAAGAAATATTGACTAGGATACAAAGGCCACCCATGTAATGGAAAAAAATTTTCACACAATACTTATCAGATAGATGGTTGATATATAAGATATACAAGGAACTTATTGAACTTCACAAGAAAAAAAAATCTAACCCTGTTCAAAAAATGGGGAGAAGAAATGAATAGACATATTTCCTCAAAGAAAAAATACAGATGATGAAAAAACATGAAAAGATGCTCCCCTAATATGATTAATATAATTAATATGATTCACTAATCAGGTAGATGCAAATCAAAAGAACAAGATATATCACACCACAGAGAATAGCACACATAACAAAAACCAAGGACAACCAGTACTGATATGGATATGGGGAAAAAGGGACTCTTTTACTACCGGTATAAATGAAAACTGGTCTAGCTTTTTTGGCAAGTAATATTGTCAAAAAGCTTGAAATTGAGCTAACATAGGATCCAGCAGTACCACTTCTAGGAATGTCATCCAGAAACACAAAAACACAACACAAAAGTGCCCTCTACACTACTATGTTCATTGCAGCACTATTTACAATCCCCAGAATCTGGAAACAACCCAGGTTCCCAACAACAGTTGAATGGCTAAAGAAACTATAGTATAACTACATAATGGAATACTCCAAAGCTGTTAGGAAAAATGAAGTCATAAAATTTGCTTATACATGAAGTGATATGGAGACTTTTATGCTGAGTGAAATAGAGGGAAAGGGGTAGACATAGAATAATTTCACTCATTTGAGAAATATAAAAAACAGTATAATAACAGTATCCAGTGACAATAGAATTAAGGGTAAGGAGGTCCAGCTTAATATAGGAAACTTACCACAAAGAATGGAGTAAAGGGGAGAGAGAGAGAGAGAGAGAGAGAGAGAGAGAGAGAGAGAGAGAGAGAGAGAGAAAGAGAAAGAGTGTATTGCCTGCCTTAGAGATAGGCAGGTTGGGGGCATAGAAGGTAAACAGGAGGAGGGAGGATTGCACTGGTGAAGGATGGTGTACATTGTATGACTGAAGTCCAACAATGAACAAATTTGTAACCATGGTGCTTAAATAAAGCAAGTAAGACAAAGACAAACTAACTTAAAAAGTAATTTGATTGTACTTATAATTTAAATTTTCTCTAAAAAGTATTATTAAGAAAATAAGAGGCAAAAAGAAAGTTGGAGAACATATTTTTCTCAAGATATTGTTCCAGAATACATAAAGAATTGATCTGTCAATAAAAGTTGGCTAATAAATATCGGACAAACTGAACAAATGCACCCATAAAAAGATGAGAAATGAAAGGCTATTTACCATACAGAAGTACTCAATGTTATTATGGAAATGTAAATTAAAACTAACAACACTTTCCAAATACAGGCAAAATGCTCAAATGGAAAAAAACCTGAAAATATATATCTATAGAGCAATTGTGCTTCATAAAATTATAGAAGGGCAACAAAAATAAATTAATAAGATTGCTGAGATTATGAAAACTGGTTTTCAGTCTGTGTGTGTGTGTGTGTGTGTGTGTGTGTGTGTGTGTGTGTGTGTGTGTGTGTGACTAACCTGGTTTTGCTCAGGGTTTATTCCTGGCTTTGTGCTCTGGGATCTTTCTTGGCAGTTCTAAGGAACAGATGGATGCTGGGAATAGAACTCAGGTGGGCAGTGTGTGCAATGAAAAAGCCCTACCCTATCCTAGTTTTCATCATATTGGTGAGGATGTAAGATACCACAAGAATTTGAAAATGGTTTAATGATTTTTTACAGTTAAAAGTAAATATATCTTGTGATCCAAAACATTTATACTTAGGTACTTATGTAAAGAATACAAATTAAAGAATGTTTTTAATGTTGATTATCCTAGTAAATAGTATCTGAAAAAAGGTCAACTGATTTCCCCAATTGGAATAATATATAATTTTTAGTCTATAAACTATAGTGTAGTTTACCACTCAAATATAAAATAGCAAATGACTGAATCAACAACCTGACTAAATTTCTAAAGATGTACATTGAATGGAAACAGAAAAATATACCATAAATAGTAAAATAGTCACACAGAATTAACTGGCAAGTCTTGAAATAGGGGACAATCTAAATCTTCATCAACTGGTAAACAGATAAGCAAAACTGGCATGACAATACAATGAAATGTTATTCAGGAAGAAAGGAATATTTGACATCCTTCACCACATGTAAAAGAATATGTGAAGAGAAGGAAGCTAGAGACAAAGGATGACATATTATAGGAAGGATATACTTAAATTTGATGTATTAATATCTAATATATAACTAGGTATGTTAAACTTAAATATGTAAATAAATATATACTGCTTTTGGACCACACCTAGCAGTTTTCAAGGCTCACTCATAATTTTGTTTTCAGGATACACTCCTGGAGGTGCTCATCACTCTGTAGTGCTAGGGATTGTGCAAGGCAAATATAATGTCACTAACATCTCATTCACTAATAACTATCAAACCCATCACCATAGCTTGTGAATCAGTTTTGCAGGTTTCCATTCAGATTTTGCTAGATTTCAAATCAGGAACAAGGCTTTACTGTCTCATGCATCGGGTATAATTGAGGAAAGAGATAATAGCATTCATGTTCTGAACCTCTTTCAATGTGTTAATGTAATATTAGATTTTCTTTATTTTCACTTTTTTTCAGTTGCCCAAAACTCATAAGATGTTGCACAAACATAGATTAAAATTGCTTCAATTTACACCTGGAAGCAATTAAACAGTGATGTCTAAGAAGGTTCACACTATATACCTAGGTATTTGTGTAGTTTAACTTTATCCCTTTATTCTATGTTGAATGCTCTCAAGGTAGAACCAAGGCTAGGATTCTTGTTCAGGTGATATTTTGGGGGTGTGCTCTCAATAGGAAAGTGAGGAATTCTGAATAATGCAATGTGGCGGAAGCTAAGGAGGAATGCTTGTCATCTGAAAATTGAATTTTACTCTGATAGTTTCAAAAAGCTCTCTGAGAAGACTTCAGGATGAGCTGGTTGGTTATTTTTTGAGGCAAATGAGAGATTGGTATTTTTACATGTGAATTAGACTATCAGTCAGGCATTGACAGGGGCATTTTAAAGATAGTGGTAGTGGAGATTAAAACACCCATTTTATTTTGGTAATTTGCCAGGAAATGGTGACAGCTGAGAGCTATTACCAACTAATTTTTAGCTTTTGGCAGAAAGGAACCTGGTTGAAAAGTGGTACTGTTCAGTGCCTATAGTAAATTCAAATGCATTATATTATAAATTAAAAATGTATACAATTAATTATTTTAAAAGCATTTAGCTTTGTTCATCATTCTAATATCAAGCCATGTACCTTGATTTTAAAATCTTATCTGATATATTTTATTTTTATAAAATATAGTAAACATATCTCCATTATATTTTAGGGACCTCTCAAGAGGAGCCTGGAGAACATTAGTGATTCTCTGTCAGCTGAACTTGCAGTTGAATCAGTATAAGGGCTCAAAAATGCAAACTTTTTGGGTACTGCTGGAGATTACTCTGGTTATTTGGTATTGCGCTGGATCTTGAGGGCACAATCAGTGATTCTGGGGATCTGAAGTGCTGGGCAGGGAAGTGGCATAAGCTAAAAACATTTTATGCTTTATAACCCCTATACCATATCCCAATAGCTTTCTTTTCTTCTTTTTTTTGGGGGGGAGGGGACACCCGATGATGCTCAGGATTAACTCCTGGCTATGCACTCAGAAATCGCTCCTGGATTGGGGGACCATATGAGACACCGTGGATTGAACCCTGGTCCATCCTGGGTCAGCCATGCTCAAGGGAAACACCCTACCGCTGTCCTATTGCTCCGGCCCCATATTAGTAGCTTTATTACTTTAAACAATATTTCAACAAATTATATTTCAATAATTAGGATGCTTCAGAGCATAAATACATAAATACATAAAATATATAAATATCAAGTATTAAAAGTCAATTTTAGCTTTCTCATTATATAGCTTATTGTATAAGTAGAATCTTGTTTCTAGTTAGTTTTATCTTTCTTGCTTTATTTACTTTGCTTGCTTTAAATGGAGTTACAAAAGTTCTCAGGAAATTTTCTATTTTCAGATAATGACCTTATTTTTTGTCATCTTAATCATAATTTTTTACTTTATTATTGTTAGATTTATGCAAATGAAAATATACTTAAGTGTGCATGAAAAATAATACTAAACTGTTGATAGTGTATAATAATGTTTTATTGCTATGATCTCTTATAACTCTTTTGATACCTATTATAATTCTTTATTAAAGAGTAGGATGGGAGAGTACAGGAAGTCTGATGTCTATAAAGCCACTGATATTTTGAAATTGATAAGTATTTTAGAAGTTGTCTTCTTATCATAGGTTTAATAATATTGACTATTATATTAACTATTTTAAGGTTATAAGCATGGTTGTATGCTTATTTGGAGAAAATGGTTTTGTTTGGTCAAGAACACAAGCTTTTCTCAGGTTTACTCCTGGCTCTGCACACTAGGGATCACTTCGAGCAGTGCTTGGGGTACCTTATGGAGTATCGAGGATCAAACTCGTAAGCTGCATGCAGGATAAATTCTTTACCCATACTATTCCTCTAGCCTCTAGAAAATGTTTTAAACATGTCATGAACCAAAACTGTTGCAGATTTTATTGAGTTCTAATTTTTATACCTTATTTACATTTATGATATTCTTTTTTTTGTTTTTGGGCCACATCCAGTGACACTCAGGGGTTACTCCTGGTTATGCACTCAGAAATCGCTCCTGGCTTAGGGGACCATTTGGGACTATGGGGAATAGAACCACAGTCTGTCCTAGGCTAGTGCGGGCAAGGCAGACAGATGCCTTACTGCTTGCGCCATCATATCCCTAAGATATACCTTTTTTTTTTTTTCAGGTTTTCTTTTCTTTTTTTTTTTAATGCATAATTTTTTTTTATTTAAACACCTTGATTACATACATGATTGTGTTTGGGTTTCAGTCATAAAAGGAACACCACCCATCACCAGTGCAACATTCCCATCACCCAAGTCCCAAATCTCCCTCCTCCCCACCCAACCCCCGCCTGTACCCTAAACAGGCTCTACATTTCCCTCATACATTCTCAATATTAGGACAGTTCAAAATGTAGTTATTTCTCTAACTAAACTCATCACTCTTTGTGGTGAGCTTCCTGAGGTGAGCTGGAACTTCCAGCTCTTTTCTCTTTTGTGTCTGAAAATTATTATTACAAGGGTGTCTTTCATTTTTCTTAAAACCCATATATGAGTGAGACCATTCTGCGTTTTTCTCTCTCTCTCTGACTTATTTCACTCAGCATAATAGATTCCATGTACATCCATGTATAGGAAAATTTCATGACTTCATCTCTCCTGACAGCTGCATAATATTCCATTGTGTATATGTACCACAGTTTCTTTAGCCATTCGTCTGTTGAAGGGCATCTTGGTTGTTTCCAGAGTCTTGCTATGGTAAATAGAGCTGCAATGAATATAGGTGTAAGGAAGGGGTTTTTGTATTGTATTTTTGTGTTCCTAGGGTATATTCCTAGGAGTGGTATAGCTGGATCGTATGGGAGCTCGATTTCCAGTTTTTGGAGGAATCTCCATATCGCTTTCCATAAAGGTTGAACTAGACAGCATTCCCACCAGCAGTGGATAAGAGTTCCTTTCTCTCCACATCCCCGCCAACACTGTTTATTCTCATTCTTTGTGATGTGTGCCATTCTCTGGGGTGTGAGGTGGTATCTCATCGTTGTTTTGATTTGCATCTCCCTGATGATTAGTGATGTGGAACATTTTTTCATGTGTCTTTTGGCCATGCGTATTTCTTCTTTGTCAAAGTGTCTGTTCATTTCTTCTCCCCATTTTTTGATGGGGTTAGATGTTTTTTTCTTGTAAAGTTCTGTCAGTGCCTTGTATATTTTGGAGATTAGCCCCTTATCTGATGGGTATTGGGTGAATAGTTTCTCCCACTCAGTGGGTGGCTCTTGTATCCTGGGCACTATTTCCTTTGAGGTGCAGAAGCTTCTCAGCTTAATATATTCCCATCTGTTAATCTCTGCTTTCACTTGCTTGGAGAGTGCAGTTTCCTCCTTGAAGATGCCTGTAATGTCCTGGAGTGTTTTGCCTATGTGCTGTTCTATATATCTTATGGTTTGGGGGCTGATATCGAGGTCTTTAATCCATTTGGATTTTACCTTTGTACATGATGTTAGCTGGGGGTCTAAGTTTAATTTTTTGCAAGTGGCTATCCAATTGTGCCAACACCACTTGTTGAAGAGGCTTTCCCTGCTCCATTTAGGATTTCCTGCTCCTTTATCAAAAATTAGATGGTTGTATGTCTGGGGAACATTTTCTGAGTATTCAAGCCTATTCCACTGATCTGAGGACCTATCCTTATTCCAATACCATGCTGTTTTGATAACTGTTGCTTTGTAGTACAGTTTAAAGTTGGGAAAAGTAATTCCTCCCATATTCTTTTTCCCAATGATTGCTTTAGCTATTCGAGGGTGTTTATTGTTCCAAATGAATTTCAAGAGTGTCTGATCCACTTCTTTGAAGAATGTCATGGGTATCTTTAGAGGGATGGCATTAAATCTGTATAATGCCTTGGGGAGTATTGCCATTTTGATTATGTTAATCCTGCCAATCCATGAGCAGGGTATGTGTTTCCATTTCCGTGTGTCCTCTCTTATTTCTTGGAGCAGAGTTTTATAGTTTTCTTTGTATAGGTCCTTCACATATTTAGTCAAGTTGATTCCAAGATATTTGAGTTTGTGTGGTACTATTGTGAATGGGGTTGTTTTCTTAATGTCCATTTCATCCTTATTACTATTGGTATATAGAAAGGCCATTGATTTTTGTGTGTTAATTTTGTAGCCTGCCACCTTGCTATATGAGTCTATTGTTTCTAGAAGCTTTTTGATAGAGTCTTTAGGGTTTTCTAAGTAGAGTATCATGTCATCTGCAAACAGTGAGAGCTTGACTTCTTCCTTTCCTATCTGGATTCCCTCGATATCCTCAGCCTTGTCTTGTGTCAGAATTTAGAGGGAGGGGCCGGGCGGTGGCGCTGGAGGTAAGGTGCCTGCCTTGCCTGCGCTGGCCTAGGACGGACCGCGGTTCGATCCCCCCGCATCCCATATGGTCCCCCAAGCCAGGAGCGACTTCTGAGTGCATAGCCAGGAGTAACCCCTGAGCGTCACCGGGTGTGGCCCAAAAAAAAAACAAAAACAAAAACAAAAATATTAAAAAAAAAAAAAAAAGAATTTAGAGGGAAGGCTTTCAGTTTTTCTCCATTGAGGATAATATTTGCCACTGGCTTGTGGTAGATGGCCTTCACTATATTGAGAAAGGTTCCCTCCATTCCCATCTTGCTGAGAGTTTTGATCAAGAATGGGTGTTGGACCTTATCAAATGCTTTCTCTGCATCTATTGATATGATCATGTGGTTTTTATTTTTCTTGTTATTGATGTTGTGTATTATGTTGATAGATTTACGGATGTTAAACCAGCCTTGCATTCCTGGGATGAAACCTACTTGATCGTAGTGGATGATCTTCTTAACGAGGCATTGAATCCTATTTGCCAGGATTTTGTTGAGGATCTTTGCATCTGCATTCATCAGTGATATTGGTCTGTAATTTTCTTTTTTGGTAGCGTCTCTGTCTGGTTTTGGTATCAAGGTGATGTTGGCTTCATAAAAGCTATTTGGAAGTGTTTCTGTTTGTTCAATTTCATGAAAGAGTCTTGCCAAGATTGGCAGTAGTTCCTCTTGGAAAGTTTGATAGAATTCATTAGTGAATCCATCTGGACCTGGGCTTTTGTTTTTCGGCAGACATTTGATTACTGTTTTAATTTCATCAATGGTGATGGGGGTGTTTAGATATGCTACATCCTCTTCCTTCAACCGTGGAAGATTATAAGAGTCCAAGAATTTATCCATTTCTTCCAGGTTCTCATTTTTAGTGGCGTAGAGTTTTTCAAAGTAGTTTCTGATTACCCTTTGAATCTCTGTCATATCAGTAGTGATCTCTCCTTTTTCATTCCTGATACGAGTTATCAAGTTTCTCTCTCTCTCTTTCTTTGTTAGGTTTGCCAGTGGTCTATCAATCTTGTTTATTTTTTCAAAGAACCAACTTCTGCTTTCGTTGATCTTTCGGATTGTTTTTTGAGTTTCCACTTCGTTGATTTCTGCTCTCAACTTTGTTATTTCCTTCTGTCTTCCTATTCTTGGGTCCTTTTGTTGAGCATTTTCTAGTTCCATTAGCTGTGTCATTAAGCTACTCAGGTAAGCTCCTTCTTCCTTCCTGATGTGTGCTTGCAAAGCTATAAATTTTCCTCTCAGTACTGCTTTTGCTGTGTCCCATAAGTTCTGAGAGTTTGTGTCTTGATTGTCATTTGTTTCCAGGAACCTTTTGATTTCCTCCTTGATTTCATCTCGGACCCACTGGTTATTGAGCATGAGGCTGTTTAACTTCCAGGTGTTAAAGTGTTTCTTCTGAGTCCCTTTGGAGTTCACAAATAATTTCAGAGCCTTGTGGTCAGCGAAGGTAGTCTGCAAAATTTCTATCCTCTTGATCTTATGGAGGTATGTTTTATGTGCCAGCATGTAGTCTATCCTGGAGAATGTCCCATGTACATTGGAGAAGAATGTGTATCCAGGTTTCTGGGGATGGAGTGTCCTATATATATCCACTAGGCCTCTTTCTTCCATTTCTCTCCTCAGGTCTAGTATATTCTTGTTGGGTTTCAGTCTGGTTGACCTGTCCAGTGTTGACAAAGCCGTGTTAAGGTCCCCCACAATTATTGTGTTGTTGTTGATATTATTTTTCAGATTTGTCAACAGTTGTATTAAATATTTTGCTGGCCCCTCATTCGGTGCATATATGTTTAGGAGAGTGAATTCTTCCTGCTCTACGTACCCCTTGATTAATATAAAATGTCCGTCTTTGTCCCTTACAACCTTCCTGAGTATAAAGTTTGCATTATCTGATATTAGTATGGCCACTCCAGCTTTTTTATGGGTGTTGTTTGATTGGATAACTTTTCTCCAGCCTTTTATTTTGAGTCTATGTTTGTTCTGACTATTCAGGTGCGTTTCTTGTAGGCAGCAGAAGGTTGGATTGAGTTTTTTGATCCATTTGGCCACTCTGTGTCTCTTAACTGGTGCATTTAGTCCATTGACGTTGAGAGAAAGAATTGTCCTGGGATTTAACGCCATCTTTATTTCAAAATTTGGTGTGTCTTTTGGGTAGTCTTGTCTTAGATTAGGTCTTTCAGTTTTTCTCTTAAGACTGGTTTTGCGTCTGTGAAGTTTCTGAGCTGTTTTTTGTCTGTGAAACCATGTATTCTTCCATCAAACCGGAAAGTGAGTTTTGCTGGGTATAGTATTCTGGGTGAAGCATTCATTTCATTCAGTCTTGTCACAATATCCCACCACTGCTTTCTGGCATTGAGCGTTTCTGGTGACAGGTCTGCTGTAAATCTCAGGGAAGCTTGCTTGAACATGATTTCCCCTTTTGATCTTGCTGTTTTCAGAATTCTGTCTCTATCTGTGGGATTTGTCATTGTGACTAGGATGTGTCTTGGGGTGGTTTTTCTGGGGTCTCTTTTGGTTGGTACTCTTCGGGCATGCAGGATTTGATCACATATATTCTTTAGCTCTGGAAGTTTCTCTTTAATGATGTTCTTGACCATTGATTCTTCCTGGAAATTTTCTTCCTGGGTCTCTGGGACTCCAATGATTCTTAAGTTGTTTCTGTTGATCTTATCATAGACTTCTATTTTCGTCTGTTCCCATTCTTTGACTAATTTTTCCATTGTCTGCTCATTTGCTTTAAGTTTTTTGTCCAATCTCTCCTGCTGTATGGAATTGTTATGTATCTCATCTTCCACAGCACCAAGTCTATTCTCAGCTTCTGATACCCTGTCCCAGAGCTTATCCATTTTGTCATTCACTTCGTTTACTGACTTTTTCAGTCCTGTTAGTTGACATGTTATTTCAGTTTGGAGTTTTGTCATTTCTGCCTTCATATTTTCTTGGTTCTTATTAGTGTTCTGTTCAACTCGATCCATGGTTTCTTGGAGTCTGTTGAGCACCTTCCATATTGCTAGTCTAAAGTCCTTATCTGAGAGGTTGATTAGTTGTTCAGTCATTATCTGGTCCTCAGAATTGTCATCTTCATTCTCTATGTCTGATGCTGGCCTGCGTTGTTTCCCCATTGTCACACTTGTATTGTGGGTTTTTCTATGTGTTGTGGTGGTATTCATTGTCTATATGATGTAGGCAGCACACTCTATTGGCTCCTCCCTTTCTGGATGGGCTGACTTGCCTCTAAGGGAGGGGAGTCCTCCGTGGATGAAGCCTCACACTGGGTCAAATCTTAGGCCCGAGCATGCAACAGAGAAGACAGTCCAGAGAGAAATGTTTGCTTCTGTGATATAGCGCCGTTCTTAGTGTGATTTTTCCTTCTTGTTGCAATGGAGTTCTTTCCTTAGAAAGAGTGCACGGCCGCGTAGCTCCTCTGAGCCTCTTTTTGCCCCACTCGCAAGAGTTTCACGCAAGAGGACAGTAGACAGACATAGACAGGTCACACTCACAGTCTTTCACAGCTGAGCCCCACTGGGCCGGTGTACTTTCGCGGATTTTCCCCGCCTGGTGTCACACACAGGGAGCCAGCTTTTGCAAAGGTTAGCCGGTTTTTATGCTCTGAAGTCCCTCCCTGGAAATGGCGTCTGGGCGAGCGAGGTTTCTGGAGGCTCTTTTTGCCCCACTCGCAAGAGTTTCACGCAAGAGGACAGTAGACAGACATAGACAGGTCACACTCACAGTCTTTCACAGCTGAGCCCCACTGGGCCGGTGTACTTTCGCGGATTTTCCCCGCCTGGTGTCACACACAGGGAGCCAGCTTTTGCAAAGGTTAGCCGGTTTTTATGCTCTGAAGTCCCTCCCTGGAAATGGCGTCTGGGCGAGCAAGGTTTCTGGAGGCTCTTTTTGCCCCACTCGCAAGAGTTTCACGCAAGAGGACAGTAGACAGACATAGACAGGTCACACTCACAGTCTTTCACAGCTGAGCCCCACTGGGCCGGTGTACTTTCGCGGATTTTCCCCGCCTGGTGTCACACACAGGGAGCCAGCTTTTGCAAAGGTTAGCCGGTTTTTATCTTCCCGGGGCTCCGGGTCCGCCTCCCCCTTCCTTCCTTCCTTCCGGCCGGCCGCCCGACGAGCCCCGGCTCCCGCCATGTTTCCCAACTAAGCACCCCCCGGAGGCCAAGGGCTGCGCCGGACTTTAAAGCCCACGGGCTCCCACAGGCTTCCGTGCGCTCTCTAAGATATTCCTAATACTTTGTATCTCTTGATATTTGTCTCATTAGAGTAACACCTTAATTATTCTAAGCTTCCCTTCATTTATGAACTACATATGTTGATTACAATAAAAAAAACACTTGTTTCCTTCTCGTAGTCTCCACTCTTGCCTGAGGACCTGAGGACACTTACGAACATCATGCAAATACCGAGATTTCTATCTGAAGACTTCAAAGTTAAAGCTATCAGTACTTCTCATAGGTGTTCTCAGGGACCCAGTGCACACAACAAGATTTTTGCCCTATTTCTTCCTAGACCTATTTTTTATTCTTTTAATAGGATAAAAAAAAAACCTTGAAAATACTTGAGTCATTTGACTGTTTCTGAGCCAACACAGACATTTCTTTCTATAACCTCATGTCATTTAGAAGCAAGATCCCGCTCTGTTTTCACTATCAATTGGCATTTCTTGTCTTCTTTTTTTTTTTTTTTTTTGGGTCTCACCCGGCAGTGCTCAGGAGTTACTCCTGGCTCCATGCTCAGAAGTCGCTCCTGGCGAGCACGGGGGACCATTTGGGACGCCGGGATTCGAACCGATGACCTTTTGCATGAGAGGCAAACGCCTTACCTCCATGCTATCTCTTCGGCCCCTCTTGTCTTCTTTAATATGGATTTTACAAGGTTAACTGCTGGGACATATTTATTTTTAATCCTTTTATATCTGGGACTCTGCTGCATTTGACTCCTTTCTCTTCCTTTTCTTTTTTTCTTTTTTGTTTGTTTGTTTGTTTTTGGGCCACACCTGGTGAAGCTCAGGTGTTACTCCTAGCTATGCGCTCAGAAATTGCTCCTGGCTTGGGGGACCATATGGGACTCTAGGGGATCAAACTTTGGTTCGTCCTAGGTCAGACATGTGCAAGGCAAATGCTCTACCACTTGTGCCACCATTCCAGACCCTCTCTTCCTTTTCTTACCTAAACAAAACAAAATAAAGCAAAGCAAAATAAAACAAAGATTTGAAACTTAGTTTTTCATTAATTTCTCAGAACTCTAGTAAATAAATCAAATTAGTAACTTGTAATCAAATTAGTAATAAAAAATTTAGTAATTATTTCTCCTTACCTAAATGTCAATCTGAAGTGTGTGTGTTGTATATTGTTTATTTTTGTTCATGAATATTTTATTTTTCCTTTCATTTTTTTCCACACTAAGTTTTGTGCAAATAATTAACCTGGAATTATGAACACAACACACCAATTAATCCAGAAGGATGAACTCCATATCAGAATTTTAACCTGTTTGAATCATACCTTTTTATAATACCATGATTGATTATTATGTTTTCAAGATTATATTTCTTCATGCTTTACATGGTATAAATTCACATATGTGTTAGCTCTAGAATTGAGTCTATCATAAGCCTTATGTGCAATGTAAGTCTTACTTCTGCTAAGGATTCATAACATAAAAGACCTATCACTCTAGAAGTTGTTATTTTTGAATAAATTTTGTTCTCAAATACTCATCAATTATGGAATTACTATTATGCTACAGTTTTTTCAGTGGGTGAATAAATAAAAGTAAACCTATGTGCATAAGTATTACAACTCTATTCCAGTTTGCCAAAATCTATAGATTACTTTTTTTTTTAGTGATTATTCTGTGAATAGTTATTTTTTTTTTGGTTGTTTTGTTTTGTTGTTTGCTTTTGGGCCACACTCAGCAGCAGATGTTACTCCTGTCTCTGTGCTTAGAAATTGCTCCCATGGGCTGGAGTGATAGCACAGCAGTAGGGCATTTTTCCTTGCATGCTGCCGACCTGGGACCAACCCAGGTTCAAACCCTGTCATCCCATATGGTACCCTGAGCCTGCCAGGAATGATTTCTAAGTGTAGAGCCAGGGCATAATCCCTGAGAACCACTGGGTGTGCCCCCCCCCCCCCAAAAAAAAAAACCCCAACAACAACAGAAAAGAAATTTTTCCTGGCTGGCTCGAGGGAACCATATGGGATTCCAGGAATCGAACCAGTTTGGTCCCTGGTTAATAGCATGCAAGGCAAACATGCTACTGCTGTGCTATCGCTCCAGCTCCTATTCTGTGAATAGTTTTATTAGTTGTAGCTTGAACATAAATTTTTTATGTTTTTTTATGTACTTAATGGGTGATGCATTTTACTTCTAAAATTGCTCTCTACTTATTTGCCAATTAGATTTGTTTTATCATGAACTTTGGGAAAAAAGTATGCAACTGCAATCCATCAGAAAAATAGAGCTGTCCTCTAACATTTTTTCCACATGTCTGGTCTACTGGAAATTCGTTATACTAAGTACCATTTATAGAATTTAGAGATGCAAGAATGCAAGATCAGTGGATAGGGTTGTAACTTTTTTGGTAGGTGGAAGAATAATAAAATGAGATTTCAAGTATAACTAGCTGGAAATGTAGGCCTGAAACCAATGGGTGAGACAAAACTAAAAAACATTTAGAAGTCTTGTATAGAGCATTTAAAATTATGGGAGTACATGGGCAAATGAGTAAATTAGAGTTTATATATTCTTGAAATAATACTGGGCTTTTAATTTTATTTCTATCACCTATTTGCTGAGGAAATCTGAGTAAATAGTTAACACCTGTGATCTTAATTTTCTCAACATTTTAATGGGGGGTGGTTAGTTTATCTTTAAATTCCATTTTTAGCTTTGAAATTATTATCTTAAAATATACTTAAGGTGAAAATTCAGAGATAAAATACAGAGAACTTGAAGTACTCAGTGGAATTAAAGTTGAGGCATATTTTATAACAGAACAATTTAAGAATGTAAAAATTTGAATAGGATTATTTGTTTCTTGATTAACACATGGACACCCCTATGGAGATTAGAACTAAATTTCTATTCAAATTTTCTCTTCACAAGGTAAAATACAGTACTCTAAAGATATTACAATAACTTATACTAATAATGGTCTTAGCATAAAATATTAGAATAAAATGAGAATATTTTAGAGATGATGTTTCTATGCTAAAATAGCAACTGATTACTAGTTGAATGTGATATGAAGGACCAAGTCAATTGGTTCCAGGATTGCATACCTATTCGATACTCTAATTGAAGAAGTAGCATAAGAGGAAATAGAAACTGAGGAGTTGTAATCATATAAGTATCATTATCAGAGGTCAAAAAACACTTTACAATATCAAATTAATATGTATCATATCTTTCAGAGGCAAGAAAAAGAACAGGTATTGTTTTCACTTGAGGGCAGGTGTTTATAGCAAAGTACTTTCAGAGGTAGTCAAGTAGTATGAGTTCTTTTTTATCACTAGGTCTGTACTGAAAATCACCATAGCATGTATATTTGTCCAAAGACAAGTTGCTTATTTGGCCTTTAATGTTCTTTTCTACAAAATGATCATAATGGTGATTATGATTGGTTTTTCAGGATTCAATAACATGTTTCATTTGTTTCTAATGGTGTGTTGTCATTTAGTAAATCTAGTCAAATGCATTATTGCTGCTGCTGCTACCACCACTATAATGATAACAGAATACATTAAGATTTAGGTATATGTGAAAAAAAATTTGTGATCCTTTATTTTCATTTTAATTTTTTGTATATAAATGTGATTCAGGGAGGAGAAGGGTCTATAAGAGTTCCTGTAGCAATCTACAATATGCTCCCTATTAAATTAATAACAAATCAGTGACTTAAATTTGCTTTTGGTACAATAGAAATTTATGATGATTATTGACAGATGTACTTAATAACAGGTATTTTATTTACTCCATTGTTTTTAATAGGTTAGGTTATCAGGAATTGTATTAAAGAGGCATGGTTACTTGAAGGGTATTTTTCTCATAAAAGTAATCAACAAAAACCAAAAAATTGGAAGGTACCTACTAGATTGAAAAAAATATATAGTATGTGATATTGTTAAAAGTCTGCTGCGTTTTCTTTTATATTCTAATTTCATACAGCTATCTCAGAATCTCATTTCCCTCTATTCATGAGGGAGATGATTGTCATAGGATTTAATGTCATCTTTGTAGATAAGGTTGCTGTGTTTATTGGTCTCTCTTGTCATAAAGTAGACCTTTCAGTTTTTCTTTTAAGGCTGGTTTTTCATCTGTGAAGTTTCTGAGCTGTTGTTTATCCATGAAGCTATGTATCCTTCCTTCATACCTGAACGTGAGTCGGGCTGGGTGCAGTATTCTCGGTGTGAGACATCCATTTCATTCAGTCTTGTCACAATATCCCACCACTGTCTTCTGGCCTCGAGAGTTTCTTGTGACATGTCTGCTGTGAATCTTTAAGGATGCTCCTTTGAATGTAATTTCCCATTTTGATCTTGCTGCTTTCAGTATTCTATCTCTATCTGTGGAATTTGTCATTGTCACAAGGATGTGTCTTAGGGTGTTTTTCTTTGGGTCTCTTTTAGCTGTTACTCTTTGGGCATGCAGGATTTGATTGCATGTAATCTTTAACTCTGGGAGTATCTCTTTGATGATGTCTTTGACAGTTGATTATTCCTGGGGATCTCCTACCTGGACCTCTGGGACTCCAATGATTCTTACGTTGTTTCTATTGAGTTAATCAAAGACTTCTATTTTCTTTTTTTTTTTTTTTGGGGGGGGGGGTTTGGGCCACACCCGGTAATGCTCAGGGGTTACTCCTGGCTATGTGCTCAGAAGTTGCTCCTGGCTTGGGGGACCATATGGGACACCGGGGAATCGAACCGCGGTCCGTCCAAGGCTAGCGCAGGCAAGGCAGGCACCTTACCTTCAGCGCCACCGCCCGGCCCCCAAAGACTTCTATTTTCATCTGTTCACATTCCTTGAGTACTTTTTCCATTGCCTGATCGCTTGTCTTAAGGTTCTTTTCCAATTTCTTCTGCTGTGTTGAGTTTTTCTGCATCTCATCTACCAGCACGTTGATTCTGTCCTCAGCTGCTGTTAACCTGCTGGAGAAAGCTATCCACTGAGTTTTTCAGTTGAGCTACCGTGTTTTTCAGACCTGTTTTTCAGTTTGGAGTTTTCTGATTTCTTTCTTTGTGTTCTGTTCAGATCAATCTATGCTTTCTTTGAGTTCTATGAACATCTTCCAACTTTCTATTCTAAGCTCCTTACTGAGAGGTTAATCAGATGGTTGGAATTTTTTGGGGCATCCAGGCTATCATCTCCATTCTCTGTGCATGGTGTTTGCCTGAGAGGTTTCCCCATTACTGTCAAACTTGTAGCGTAATTATTTCTGTGTGTAGTGGGGTTTATTGGTTAGAAAAAGTGCATGGCCACAAAGTGAAGCAGAGTGGCTGCGCTCTTCTAGGGCCTCTAGGTGACAGTTTTTTGGGGGGTTTGCTTCCCAGGCCTCTGAGGAGAGCTTCAAGAATTCAGGTAAGACAGAGAAGCACAGGAGAGAGTTACCTTTAGGTCCTCAGGGTCCTCAGAAGAAGCACAGCAGGGCGGAGTCTCCACATTGCCTCTATTCTTTTAGGTAAGCATTCTAACCTCTTAAAAATTACTTTTTAGCTCACGAATCCCTATTTTTTTTTTTTTTAGTTTTTGGGGCCACACCTCATTTGATGCTCAGGGGTTACTCCTGGCTAAGTGCTCAGAAATTGCCCCTGGCTTGGGGGGACTATATGGGACGCCGGGGGATCGAACCACGGTCTTTCCTTGGCTGGCGCTTGCAAAGCACACACCTTACCTCTAGCGCCACCTCACCGGCCCCACAAATCCCTATTTTTTAAAATCCATTAATAAATTATTCAAAAGTGTTCTGAATTTCTTCCTACTTAAATCATACACTAAAGTACTTTAGCACACATATATTATTTACAATTTTAATTGGAAATAAGTTATATACTTATTGAAAATCCTTTTTTAGTCCATTTATATAAAATGTGTAATCAGCACTGATGGCTGATGGTTCCTGCGATGAGTTTTGTATCTTCAACTTTTATTGCATCTCCCTAGACTACTTGTCATAATACTCAGACACATTTTAAGCACCTGTGTTGCTTAACGAATGTTTTTGACTGACAAGACTTTTATGCAATTGGGTTACCAGTAAGACATCTGAGACTTCTGAAACAATTTGAGAAAAAGGCTAGAGGTAAAAATATCTAAATTTAACTATATAATGACAGTGGTTTCACCAGACAAAAGTTTTAGTTTATTTGAAATCTTTCCAAGGACCTTAAATGTTCTATGTTGTTCACTTAAATATTTGTATACCTTGTGCTTGCTTCGGCAGCACATATACTAAAATTGGAACAATACAGAGAAGATTAGCTTGGCCCCTGCACAAGGATGACATGCAAATTTGTGAAGCGTTCCCTATTTAAAAAAAATTGTTTACCTTTCTCTCCAAGAAATAAGACCTTAGTTAAAAAGTAGAATAATTTACTTAATACTCTCAATACTATGATATTTTATACTTTTTAAAACATTTTCCAATTCTAGGAAGCCTTTAACATTGTCTATATTAGTCAACTATACCGTTCTTAATAATCAAAACATTCATTTAACCATTTTTGCTGTTTTTTTTTTTTTTTGGCCACATATGTTTGTGCTTAGGACATACTCTGGTTTTGTGCTAAGGAAACAATCCTGGGAACTATATGCAATTCTGGGATCACATGCGAGTCAAGCATCTTATTGTTTTAATATCTCTCTCGCTATAATAATCTTATAAATTTTACAATTTTGTGATTTGTAATTAAATTCTAACACAACTAGAATGCAAAAATTTAAAATAAATTATATATAATTTAAACTATGAGCTATATTTAAATTGTAAATATAATTTTGAATATAGTTTAATTTAATGTAGAAAACTGGGAAATAACTGAAGTTTTCTGGAACTAGTATTATAAAAGCCAGAGGAAGAAAGAGGAGATTATAGAAACTGATGATACACTCTTACAAGGAAGCAATCTGGTGCATAATAGACTCAGTAATTTTCTATCTTGGAAAATAATATAATGCTCTTTACTTTCGATATGTTAAATGGTC
The DNA here is from genome assembly GCF_024139225.1 of Suncus etruscus. NCBI lineage: Eukaryota > Metazoa > Chordata > Mammalia > Eulipotyphla > Soricidae > Suncus > Suncus etruscus. Next base: position 66,345,096 of record NC_064851.1, read on the forward strand.
CATAAGTTGATATAATTACAGTATAAATATTGATGTAGTAATGTAGCATTTATGGTAGTATAGGTATATGCAAAGCATTGTGTACCTAAAATAAATATCAAGAATATTGTGAACCATGTGTATCAATAATATAAAGTTCAGACAAAGCAAAACAATGAAAAAAGGAAAAAACTAAGAATTCTGTCATAAACCCTTACATTTATATAGCATATTTAATTGATATTGATGCCTTTATGCATGGAAAACTGTTCAAAAGAAGTCAAGAGCACTTTAAAATCAACAGTATAACACATTCAGGGTTATGTGCTCCTGTCTGACATGTAAAATAAATTTGATCCTCACTACTAAGCATATCAAAAATTCAGTATCAAATATATTACAGAGGCTAATATGTATCTGAGGTTAATGGTCCTTAAGCCTCTTTTTATTCCCTTTTATAATAGAACATGCCGTTCACTTCAGGTGCTATTGTTAACATAGGATATTAAAGTAACAATCAAATAACCATCGTTATAATAAATGAGGAATTATATGCTTCAAACTGATAGAAGTAACTACTTTCATTTGTCTTTAGTCTTCTCTTTTCAACTATTACTGTCTGCCCTTTGTCCAATGAATAAGACACTGGGACTAACATTAATAGTAATTTTAATAATTTATAATCCTAACTCATTTTCAAGGAATTGTATATTTTCCCAATTTTAACTTCAGAAGTTGTGTTTGAAGAATGTGCAATGTCACTCTAAATCACTAAACTACTATCCAAATGTTTTCAATTAATATTTTCATGAATTTCTAGAAAAAATTTTATATCTTTAAAACTGTTAAAATAATTGTTTGAATTTTTCTACAGTAGTGATCTGACCTAACTGGTGTATTTTATATAAAGAAGAAGCTTAACATCCCTGTTTACTTTATTTTATTTGTTTGTTTTTGGGCCACGCCCAGTGACATTCAGGGCTTACTCCTGGCTATTAGCTCAGAAATTGCTTCTGGTTTGGGGGACCGTATGGGATGCCGGGGAAATAGAATTGTGGTCTGTCTTAGGCTTGTGCATGCAAGGCAGATGCCCTACCACTTGTGCCACCACTCCACCTCCCCTATTTAATTTTTTGTTTTTGTTTTTTGTTTGTTTGTTTGTTTTTGGGCCACACCTGGCATTGCTCAGGGGTTACTCCTAGCTGTCTGCTCAGAAATAGCTCCTGGCAGGCACAGGGGACCATATGGGACACCAGGATTTGAACCAACCACCTTTGGTCCTGAATCGGCTGCTTGCAAGGCAAACACCGCTGTGCTATCTCTCTGCCCCCCCCCGCCTATTTAATTTTTTATTCTTAAATTGAGATTAGAATATAACACTAGCTCCTGTTAATGTGGTATACATTTAGATTGGGAAGGGATCAGAAGACTTTGTTTCTTGTGGAAAAATATTCCTGTATAGTGACTGCAAAGCATATAAATAACAGAATCTGTTATTCCCTTAAGCAAACTTGTATATTATATTCAAGGGCCAATAACTCTTGTATCTTGTCCTTGATTATATTATACTGAGCATAACCCCTTTTAATTTTTTAATACTATTTACTTTATTCAAAGACCACATGACATAGTTGATTTATATATGTTTGTTTCCAGGTAAGTGGAATGAAAATGAAATTATTTAAAAAGAAAAAAAAAGAAAAAAGAAAAAAAGTACAGCAACAAGAAAAATTGCGAAAATTATTGTATCTCACAGTGAGGTCATTAAGTCATTGTCTTGTTGTAAGTTGATTATTCTGTTACTTCTTTCATTTCTGAACACTAGATTGGTAATACATATGCACTGGCACCTAAATTGGCGTGTTCCTACAGGATGATAGTATTTAAAGTAATGGAGTTGTCCATTTGCAGCTACACAGTCCAGGAATTAATTTCAAACACTATTACTGATTACTGTGGTTTTTGTGGGGCATGTCTTTGGCTGCCAAGGCTTCCAGAAATATGAGAACTTGGAGGAAGGGTGCTTACACTCACTTCAAAAAAAATCTTGAAGGCCGGAGTGATAGTGCAGAGGTAGGGCATTTGCCTTGCATGTGGCCAACACAGGACAGATCTGGGTTCTATCCCCAGCGTCCTTATTGTCCCCCACCAGGAGCGATTCCTGAGTGCAAAGCCAGGAGTAACATCTGAGTGTTAGCCAGTGTGGCCCAAAAACCAAAATAAAAAAATCTTGGTGATGTCAGCTTAAATATCAGCATACTCAGGTATAATCCAATTAAAATAATTAATTATATATAATTAATTACATTAAATGTTAGATAATTAAAATAGACTAATAAATTTTAGTAGGTTATTGAAGAATAAACATTGATTTAAAAATGTTACATTGGTTTTCATCATACATGACACTTGAACTGTGAAAATGTGTTGCTTAAAGAGAAAGCAGAGAAAGCTAGTATTTGGTGATGTGCAGATTACATTCCTTTCTGTTGATGCTAGATCATTACCTTTACATTAACAAAGGTAGGTTCTTGCCTTTGCATTAAACAAAAAAAGGGACCTAACTGTTGTTAGAAGAGTAGAAGTAGTTTAATTATTACAAAATGATTGGAATAAGAGGGCTTTAACTCTTTTGTCTTGAATGACATTCATCCTTTTTAAGAACTGGGTGTAACCCCCCAAACTAACAACCATCTCCCCCAATGAAAACTTTTAGGATTCCTCTAAAGTGAGCAGAAAACCCTGCATGGCAATGGAGATTACACAACAAAGTAAAACTGTAGGCTGCTTTAGAATCAAGAGTTGCTCAGGAAGCTAATTGGATATGGGTCATATCCAACCTTTTTTGGGGTCTCTTTTTGTGAATTAGAGCTTTTTCTAGGATGTTACTAGGAAGAACTTTTAAGTCTGTCTCATTCTGGGAGAATTTAGAGTGTGTGTGTGTGTGTGTGTGTGTGTGTGTGTGTGTGTGTGTGTGTGTGTTTATGAACTAGAAAAGCACCTTATTTGCAGGGTGGTTGGGCTTCCAAATAATGCTCAGGAGGTGAGGGACAGGATGAGGGCTGTCAAAAGTTCTTGGCCAGCCAAGCAGTAGCTCATAGCTAGATCATAAAGAGATGAAATGCTACTCTGCATTTCAGGGCTGTACCTAGTGAACATGCATGTGTTTTTAATCTGCCCAACCCTAAGGATAACTCCGTTTTTGGTATAGACATTATAACTTCTTGAAACTCATTGTCAAACCCCTCTACCCTCAAACCCTAAATACCTATCCTCTCACCCCACCTTAGTATTATAAACATAAGTTAAGATTTGAACCTGGGAAAGCTTAAGTGGCTCTATCTGGACGAAGTCCTTACCACTGTGAAGTAAATTAATTCATCAAGCATCCCTTTCTAGAGCCAGAGTGTTAGTACAAGAGGTAACATATTTGCCTTGCATGGAACCTACCGAAGTTTGAATCCCCAAAGAAACATATGGTCACCTGGAGCACAAGGAGAGATCCCTTAGCACAGAGCAGGAATAAGCCCTCTTCACCACTGAGTATAGTTTGACCTCAAAATGGGAAAACAAAATAATCATAGAGCATTCCTTTTTTTATACATAGCATTTCATACTTCTCTAAAGTTGAGGAGAAGCAAGGAATGGGAGGTAATTGCTAGGACAATAGATCTATTGCAAATAAACAGCATTGAATATGACTAAAGATTATGTTAGCATATTTCTGTGTATGGTTATTTTCTTATAAAGATACAGTATTTTATATGACATAATTATATTGTTCACTAACACTAAGATTGGTAGACAAGAACTATGATTGGTTTAGTTCTTAAGCCTATTTTCAGCTCATCAATTTGTGGCAAGAGGAAGTGGGCTGCAATGAGCTATAAATCCCCCAAAGGGAGATTATGCTCTAGATTAACTGGAAATTGTTGATGTTATTCATTTATTTATTTTAATTTGGGGCCAGACCCAGTAGTTTTCAGGGCTTACTTCTGGCTCCATGTTCAGAAATTACTCTTTAAATGCTACAGCGACCAGGATCAAACCTAGCTTGGCTGTGTGCAAGGAAAGTTCCCTATGTGTTTTATTATTGCTCTATTTTACTATTGCTGCTATTTTGCTGTCCACAGAGAAATCTTCCTCAGGTGAGGAAAATGGAGATGTGATAGAGATGTAAGCAGCAATTATAAGGAATACCAAGATATAAAGATACTATGTAAACCTCAAATTTGGAAATACCTAAGGATAGCCCTCTTTTAGATTTTGTAGATAAAGTTTACATAGTACGTTTTATGTTGTCTCAGATTGTGTTTCTTCAGTTTTAACATGAATAAAAATCCTCTATACCTGTTCATACCCCTTATTAGAATTCTCCAGGGTAAAAGACCAATGAAATATAAACACACACACATACATACATATACATACACATACATATTCTTATTTTCTTGGAAAGTAATAGATGATATTAGCTTACAGAATGCTCTGTAGTTGCATATTTTGTTGTCTGCTATTTGCAGTCAAGGAAAATACAGTTTGTAAATTTGAGAACTAGGATTAATGTAAAGGGAGGTGGATACAACCTCCCTTTGTCTTTTTCCTCTTGCAACACTCAAAAGGTTGAAGAACACATTAGTAAAATTTACTATTGTCCCACAACATAATTCTAATTTATGAATAAAATCTGATAGACTGCTTTGATTTAATTATTCTAGGGAGTATCTGAGGTTGGTAGTCAATATCATCACATATCACTTTTTGGTCCCCAGAATATTATGTGGTACTCAAAATATTTGGTGACCCAGAATATTTTTGTTTATTTGTTTTTTTTGGTCATACCCGGCAGCACTCAGGAGTTAGTCCTGACTCTGCACTCAGAAATCGTTCCTGGCAGGCTCCGGGGACCATATAGAATGCCGGGATTCAAACCACTATCCTTCTGCATGCAAGGCAAACACCCTACCTCCATGCTATCTCTCCAGCCCCAGTGACCCAGAATATTATGAAGGATTAGTGACTTGGAAAAAAAAGAAAAAGCCACCCAAATAAAAATTAGTGGAATAGGAGCTGGGGATGTGGTTCAAGTAGTAGAACACATGTTTTACATATGGGAGGCCCTGAATTTGATCTCTGGCATAGTGGCCCTCCTCCCAAGTACAGTAGAATGTGTACCTGAGAGGGTACCACCAGCTATTTATGTTCTCCTCCCACCACCATTAGCACTTTGATGGTCTAAGTTATTAGATATCTCTTACCTTTTGCCAAATATAGGGACTAATTACCTCAAATATGTAAATCTATTTATTAATAAGGCTTATTTGTATTCAAAATTAAAGTAGAAATATTCGAAAACTGCCTCAGCTTGTAACACAAATTTGGAAAATATACATTAAGCAACTTGGTTTTCACTGTCTAATCAATACATATCAAAACCATTTATTTCTTAGGTTTTTAATGAGCCTATTCAATAATATAACAGATATTTTCAAACTTTAAAATATGGAACTTTTCTAGACATATTGCATTTTATATTGATGTAAATCATGACTAAATATATGCAACTAAATATTGAATTTCAGAAATCATAAAGCATTTGATAATTAAAATAATTCTAAAAATGTTACTTTCCTCTGACCCAGCATATAGAAATGATGGTTATTATGTCACAAACTAAAGATATTTGCAAATGTTAATTATTTCAGTTCTCACTCACATGCAAGACAAGGTTGAGTTCTCTGAAACAGGAATTAATGACATATGTTTTCTATTGTAATTCATAAAAGCTTTATATTTTATTAAAACTTTCCAAAAGAAGGCCAACATGAAATTAAGAAAACCCTATAATTCAGGGTTAAAGAAGACTACCAGTGCATAAGGTGTTTAAATGTATATTCTAGAAATGGGGAACATGCTTTTACATAAAAAAGAAACAAGCAAAATTTTTTGTTTTGGTTTTTGGGTCATACCCGGCTCAGGGGTTACTCCTGGGGCTGTGTTCAGAAATTGTTTTTGGCAGGCTCGGGGGACCATATAGGATGCCTGGAATTGAATCTGGGTTCGTCTCTGGTCTGCTGTGTGCAAGGCAAATGCCCTTCTGCATGTGCTATCACTCTGGCCACCAGAAACAAGCAATTTTTAGTACACAAAAAGATGAACTAATTATTCAGCAGAAAAATTAGAATACCTTGTAAAGGCCAATATAGAGGTATTGTATCCTGGAAAACTTAAGTATTATCATTATATAACTTAGAATTTGGTAAGTGTTATTTTCAACATTGTTAGAATTATTTCAGTGTCACTGAAACATAATTAAGGACAATACCAAAATACATAATATTTTTAAAATGACATTAAAATGGCCATTCACATAAAGTTTTTTTAATTTTCAGTATACTATGCATGGTCCTAAGTGGTTTATTATTTTGAAATCTTAATTCCATGGAGAACTGAATGATTGTAGAAATCTAAGCAAGTTAATTGATTAATTTAATGAATATTTAGTGTACACTTTCTACTTGAGGGCTTATGGTACAGAAATGAATAGGATATGATTCCCTCCCTCAGAATCTTTTAGTCTAAAGGTGATGAGGGCCAACAGATGAGAGTGATTCATAGTGGGTAGTAAAGGAGTAATGTGTGTTCAAGAGAACAAGGAGTAAGATATAACCTGACTGCTGGCCAGTGGTTAGGATAGGTGCCTATGTGTATTGAAGAATATATTTGTGAAGGCAAGAGTCTAGAAGGAGTATTTTATAAAACTGCATTGAGCTAATTTTGTGCAAAGCTTAATTAATATATGTTTAACAATACACTAAACTAAAACAGGTTTGCATTAGATATTCTTTTTTTCTTTGTATGTAAAATATATACATGACCACTGAAAGCAAAAATATAGAAAAATCACAATTAGTGCTTTGATGTACATTTTTTTTGGAGGGGAGCCACACCCACTGACTCTCAGGGGTTACTCCTAGTTATTTGCTCAGAAATTGCTCCAGGCTTGGGGGACCATATAGGACGCTGGAGATCCAACCAAGGTCCGTCCTGGGTCAGGTAAGGCAAATGCCTTACTGCTGCACTATTGCTCTGGCCCCTTGTTGTACAGGTGTTAAAAATACTGGGGTCAGATATATAGTTTAGGACATAAGCTACTTGCCTTCCATGTGGCAACTCGAGCTGTGACCCTAGTCCAACATCTAGCACCACAGGTATCATTATGAGTTGTTTTTAAGCTTCACTGGGTGTAGATTCCTAAACCAAGAAAAAGTAAACTTCTCAGCATAGTTATAAAAGAATACCTGAATCCCAAATCAATTATTTATTTGTTAGAAAATTTCTAATTTGTTTTTTATTTTTAGCAAGAAAAGGATAAATAATACATAGTATATTCATTATTCTTCTAAAATTCTTTTTGGAATGGTTCTTTAAGAAGCAGAAACTCTGAGAGCCTTATGATTATATATATATATATATATATATATATTTAAAAGACCAACAAAAAATGGAAAGATATGAGCATTTTCTCATTTCAATGATACATGAAGAGGAAGATGTTACTCAATTCTAGATTAAAGATGTTGGTCATTTTCTTTCCATCAGCAGTGCTGCTGATAGGGAGCACTGACCTCTCGCTTTTTCCTTCCATTATCTGCATATATGTCACTTTTTCATTTCTAAAAGAAGTACTTAACATACTAGATGAAATTGCATCAAAGGCATTATGGTTTCTATTAAAAATATTGTACACATATTCATTTTGTTTTGGAGAATTCTTGTATATCAGTTATATTTCAGTTTGTAAAAGTGAGACTATGACTATTCATTTAAAAGAATAATATACTGCCATATCATCCTTTTAACATGAGGAAAGACTAATAATCATGTTTTTGTTATTTTGCTGTTCTCTTCCATTAATATCTTTGACAAATTTTATGACTATTTTATGTAGAAAATATTTTATATTGTACAATATTTTGTAGTGCAGTTGAATGAGGATGATTATTTACAAGTATGATTATTTACAAGACTATGTACACAAAAATCTATCAAATTATGTCTTTAAAGTAAAATAATTTAAAAATTATAAGATAATAGGGGCTGGAGTGATAGCACATTGGTAGGGCATTTTTCTTTGCACATGGCTTACTCAGGACAGACCTGGGTTTAATCCCTTTCATTCCATAGAGTCCCCCAAACCTGCCAGGAAATATTTCTGAGTTCAGAACCCCTGAGAGCCATTAGGTGTGCCCCCCCCAAAATACACAAAAACTAGTAGATAATGAAATAATAAATTATGAGTCTATAGGCAAACTATTCAGAAAATATACCAATATTAGAAAATCATGTATAGCACCCTTATAAAGGATGCATTACTTTAAGAAGATATATTATATTGGCTTGTTAGTGAGAATTTAAGGATTATGGAACCAGAGCAGGATTGTGAATCCTATTTTAGGTACTTTGATGATCTATGACTTAATTTCCTATATGTGAAATAGGGATTAGTAATATTTTTATTATATAGTATTGTTAAGATGATTCAAAGTTAGTCTATACAAAATACTTAGGAAAGGTTATTTCCAAATAAGTTTCACACAAGAGCTGACATGTCATTATTATTTTATGTGAGATTACTGTTTGTATGATACCTTTAGAATATTTGAAAATTGTTGGATTCTCTGCTTTACTTACAATTTCAAACCCTTGTACCAGTTTTTTATTTTATTTTATTTTTGTGTCAACTACTACTATTATAGAAAAGTTCTTTTATTTTTATTTTTATTTCTGGTCAACTCAGTGGAACTCAGGGCTTACTCCTGGCATATATATATATATATATATATATACATGTGTATATATAATATATATGTTGGGAAGGAACTCACTGTCTTTTTACATGGTAGGCATTTATATATATCAGCACCTGAACTATCTCCCTGGCCATGTCCAGTTTATTTTCCTCCTCATACATTACTCTAGAGGATTCAGTTACATGGTAGAAATGAAAACTGGACAAAAATAGGGACTTCAGGTAAGGATAGAGACACAATTTTAATTGAATTAATGAATTCAATAATTAAGAGTTCATTTAAAACTAAAATTTAAAAAATCTACTATTGGAACTGTTGACCTTTGGTGGTTATTTTATATTAATATTTACATTGGTCTGGAGCTATTTCAAAAGATTAGAGTACATGATTTTCATCTTTGCATGTGCCAAACTTCAAGTTTGATCCCTGCCACTCTATACTTTCCTGAAAACTTCTTAATATAGCCTGGATGATACTTGAGTACTACTATGTGTATCCCTGTTGGTTTCCAACCCTACTGTGCTGAGCAACACTTAATTGCTGGGTAGAAAATAAAAGTGTCAGGCTGACTAGCTAGTAGAGTTTCTCTGTCCCAATTTAAAATAATACAAAGTGTTTAATACAAAGTACAGTATTTATGTAAATTAAAAAATTCAAGCTGTTATTAGTACATTCAAGATTAAGGCCTTTGAGGATTAACCTCTCTGCAAGCAATTTGATTCTATTAGCAGAAAAACATGAATTCTTACTTTAACCCTTGGAGTCCTTTTGTGAACGTTTATTAAAAATACATAGAAATGTAATTGTTATACTATTTGCTATTGAATAAACTTCTAAGATTTGTCTTTATGGAATGTTATATTACAGGCTTTAGCTGCTGAATCATTTCATTATAAAGAGCTTTACTTAAGGCAGTATGGCATTACAGACTCTAATATTAGCTCTATAGTAGCATTACAATGATACTCATGTGTATATAAATATTCATGAATTACATACAAGTATACATGCCTATGCATTTATTTACAAAGATACCATGGATGTTCTTATAGAGAAGTCTGTTAGGACATTAAAGCTATTAGTTAAATCTTGATTATGTATTGCTATTTTTCCCAGATTATTGGATGTCAGTAAATTGATATTTATTCTTTTTTTCTGATAACTTTCAATTAATACTATTTTCCAGAACCTACGTTGAGAAAAGATAAGTGAAGATTATAGGAATATTGATTTGTGGTATCTAACAATGATCCAAAGGCATCACTTTGGCTCATTTATAGTGAAGAAGTAAACCTACATTTTTTTTCACTTATAGTGAAGAAGTAAACCTACATAAGACCATGTTGTGCCCAATAAGTCTATATGTACATAAATTACTGTCAAAAAGTCCTCTCTAGGGTGAGAATTCATCTCTCATAATTTTAAACAACTTTATATGTGTACTAATTTAGCTATTTTCTGTCCAAATGATCTTTTTTTGGTTGTTTTCTCTATAGTATAGTCATGGTATAGCATGGGACTTTGTAACACGTACTATGTCATATAAATTAACTTTGCTTTGAGACAGGAAAAGTTTAATGACTGTGCTGAGATATTTTTGAATTTTACAGGTTTTAAAATATATTTTATATTTGAAGTATTCTTAAGTAAGCTGTAACTTTCAGGAATTTTACTAACATCCATATTTTTAATTTGATTTGAAAGATCTTTCTTTGGCCTAACAGTGTTTGATACTTCTAATTTGTAAAATATATTTACCTCTATATATACACACATACTATAAAATAAAAAACACACATTTATTATATTCAATCTCCAAGGATGACATATATTTATATCAAGATGACACATTATTCACTGCTTCAGTAGACTATTAATTTGAGAATAAATTTAGTAACTCTTTTCTCAATATCTATATGTATTTGTTTGTTTAGATTCTGATTTTGTTTTATAAAAATTACTTGAATTTTGATTCGCAGGAAGATATACCAAGCTAGTATTGGGAATATCAATTATGAAGGAGGACTTGAGGGTGCCTTAGAGAGAGTACAAGTTAAAAGAAGTAGATTTAGAAGAATGACCTGTCTTTCAATAGAAAGATGGTAGGGAATGAGCAACTCTGGGTACAGATTTATTGCAATGTTTAAATATGTGTCAAATCAGTTATTAATATCACTGGTATACAAAGTCTAAGAGTAAATGAAATTAAATTAATTATAACATGGGTCAGTATCATCACCTTTAAAATGCCAGCATGAGAAACTGAGTGTTGAATTAACTGGGTCCTACTCTACTCACTATACACGTTCTCCACTCAAGGTGTGTTCTGGTGTTGAATTACTAGGTTCCACTTTACTCAGTATTTTTTCTCCAACCTCAGGTGTAGTGTTGTTCTTGCTAATAAAAAACAACGGTCTCTGTAAAGCTTGGGCATTCTCCAGTCTTTCTTCACTGATCTGCTTGCCTCTTAGGAGCAGAAGGCTGTGTATTGGAGTTCCTGGGTTCTATCTTGGAATTACTAAACCCATTTTTATCTACTTTCACTGTCTGGATTATTTCCTGTATTGAAATTTGCTTCCAGACCCGAATCTCTCCAGGTCCTGGTCTTGGAGACTCAGTTTTCCATCACAGATGGTGCCTGAAGCAGTTACTCATCCATGACTCATCCATGGTGATATATTAATTTCATGGTTTCTTAAGTAAATTTCATTTGCCTGGATTTTGAAGCTTGCATCTATTTGGTTAAAAGTTGTTACAATGGCTTGATTTTTGGTTGAAGGACCCTGGATTTTTATCGCTCAAATTGCTACTTTTTTTCCCCCCAACATTCAGTATAAAACACTGATGTAGTGATTTATGCGTTGGTGACTCTGCTGGCTCTGTTAGTAGTTTTCCTTTTTTTAAAAATTTTTTTTCTTTTATTTCTTATGTATTGTGAGATGTGGGCTGAATACTCTAACTTCACACTAAAAGTTTGTGCAGCATTTTCTAATATTTATAAAAGGCCTGTAAAGCCCAAAATTAGAAAAACATATCCTGTTATCACACCTGTTTAAGACAAAAGCCCTGAGGCTGTGTTCCACCACTCCCTATTAGCACTAGGCCAGAAGGTCCTATAATTGCATTATCTGATGTTATTAGCTTATTTTCCCCAACTGGCAATAGACCAGTAGAGCCTCTAGTTGCTTCACTTGATGACACTGACTTGCAAACCGAGAAAATATCCAAAACTGATATTAAAATGGCCCAATAATAAGCTGAATCAGAGGACAGATCTGTAAGATTCTCAACCTTTCTTTCACCACAGCTCTTTAGAGTGTGGAACAGACTTGCTTCCCCTACAATGGCTAGTGCTTAGGGAAATTGGGATTAACTCAGAATCAGAAATAAGTCCTCCCCATTAGGAAAACTTAATCAAGCTTCAGTCAACTTGCTTCAGTCAATTTAAGAGACTATGTTCAGAGTATGGTCCTGTTTCTCTGTTTTGTGTTGAATTCCTTGGTACCTGAAGTGATGGTAGGTGTTGGACTCACCAGAATTTCAACACTGTAGTAAAAACCCGTTTTAGTACTTCTCAACATTTTCAGTGGAAACTGTAGTTTCTGAAGACTATAAGAGTAAAATTCATAGTAAAATTTAAATTAATAGGTCACTCTGGAAGGATGGTTATAGGAATCACATTGTATTATGAGATGTTGATAGAAGGAAAGTTAAAAAGAGTAAATAAACAGGGAAGACTACCTTGCCTGTTTTGGGACTTGTCAGGGAACTTGCTTTGAAGGCTTGAGAAAGATTGGAAACCAAGTACAAGGGTAGTTTTACAAAGGTTTTTCAGGGAGCTATGAAGGCATATGCAGATTTTCTGAGGAAATTGATAGAGGCAATTAAAAGGCAGATTAAAGTTATAGAAGATGACAAAAATCTTAGTCGTTGATTACAGCAATGAGTATTGTCCAGCTATATTATATCTAATTAGGAAGAAAAATATGGGATTACTATATGTTTGTAGAAATGCTGGAACTTACAATTTCTCCCCACCCTGCCACCACACCACACTTTTAACAACATATGCTATTCTGATGCAAACTTCTGGAAATTATATCAGTGTCTTACCAAGGAAGCCACGTAGACTTTGCCTGAGGTGTGACGGGATTTCATTGGGCAAGAGAGTCTGTCTTTTAGCTCTTTACCGTCTTACTTACAGCTGGGAGGGGGGTAGCACAAAACCAATCTTGCAAGTTTAGGTCAGAGGCTTTAAATGTGGCAAAATGGAACATTTACAAAAACACTATAGGACACAACTCCTTTTTTTATTGGCTTAAAGACCCTCCTCTTTGAGACCAAGACTTATTCAACCAATCCCTGGACCATCAAGGAATCTTTTAATCAATAGTTCAGCTTCCCAGCCCAGACCAAGAGAACTACATAGCTTAACCTCGTAAGCCTGCTACTTCAGGAAGCTGTGGTCTGGATATACCCTGTCATGAAGAATTAACTATAATTCCAGCTCAGTGCCCTTACAAGATTGGATCTGGCATAACAGGACCAATGTCTCCAGGGACTTTAGGGATGATTTTAGGAAGAAGCAGTTTAATGCTCAAAGAAATCGTTATTCACCTGGAAATTACAGATTCTTACCAACTAGTTGCTTCTTTCACTACTGTTTTTGTTTTAGTAACAAATTGGTCTAGTCTCATCCAGCTAATAAAAAGGAAAGTTGGAAATGTTTTATGTACCACTGCCCCAGGCTGTAACGACTTTCTGGCATTCTAGGCAAGGAAAAACCCCACTGCAGGGCTCTCCAGCCTAGGGCATACCCCTATAAATCTACAATGCTGAATCTGCCTCAAGACACCTTGAACATTTGTGCCTTATTTGGAATGGATTGCTCTTATCATCAAAGCAAGGCTCAGAGAAGTTTCCTTGTTAGGTTTTGATCCTGAAATAATAGTGCTGCTGATTCCAAAAAAAGGAAATAGAAAACATATTACCTCTCAGTGAACTCCTTCACTGAACCTTGTCTGATTTTTCAGGAGAGGTTTCCTTCCATTATCCTGCTGGAAAGGCCTGGGACTTTTATAAGAAGACATATTTTATGATTTACTTTATTATTCCCCCCTTATTCCTGATGCCCCCATATTTTACATTGATGGGTCATCATCAGGAAGAGGTAGAAAAACTGGCCCTTCTCTGACCACAACAGTACATACTAATTACAAGTTCACCTAACAAGAGGAACAAATTACTTTAAATTACTTACTATCACATGTTTCAGAGACTCGCAACACAGTAAACAATTCAGCTTACGTAGTAGGATAATTGGAGCCTACATAGATTAAAGTTCAATTAAAAATAAGATGCCTTATTGTATAAATGGAAACATTTACCTCATAGTTTTTATTGATAAAGTTATATTTTGTTTAAGATTCATTCTGAAAACCAAGATGGTGAGTTATTTAAATAAGACAAACCTTACCTGCATACTTCATTCCAGATAAATACTGGAAGTACATAGATTTGAGTTGGAGAGTCTATGATTACTCTAAGGGGGAAAAATACAATGGTGGTATTTCTGTAATAATTTGAAGGAACACCAGATGTTGGGTGGAAATTGCAATAGATTTCTACTATAAAGATATAATTGATATTATTGCAGGGATAGCACATGAAATTGAAACAGGAAAGATAGTGCAGCAAATAAGGAGCTTTTGTTGCCCATTGATGGACTATTTTGATCTTTTACACTTTTTAGGGTTCACTGACAGGTTAGAATTGATCTCTGTCCACTTCTACATGCACCATTTCAAAACAAGAGTACATAAAACCACACAAATGGAACAACTGTAGTTCATTGGATTTTTTCAATGTCAAATGAATGTATAGAAAATAAACTGTGGGGCCGGGCGGTGGCGCTGGAGGTAAGGTGCCTGCCTTGCCTGCGCTAGCCTAGGACGGACCGCGGTTCGATCCCCCGGCGTACCATATGGTCCCCCAAGAAGCCAGGAGCAACTTCTGAGCACATAGCCAGGAGTAACCCCTGAGCATCACAGGGTGTGGCCCAAAAACCAAAAAAAAAATAAATAAATAAACTGTAAGTCTAAAAAATAAATAGTCATGGGAATAAAACACTTTTGAAGTGTTTGGACATTATTTCTCAATTTTAGTAAAATACTGTTTTTAAAATATAGAAAAGTTTAAAATATTTCAATATTTAAAATATCTTAAAAGTAGTTAAAGTGCTATATATAGTAAGCTTTAATGTAATAGCCATACAACACCATATCAAACACCAGAATGTCAGCTTTTTCCACCATAACCTCATTTCATCCCCCAACACAATCCATTCACCTGCCATCATAACAGGAAGCTTTGGTTGTCAATTGGGTTTTGACTACTCTATGCTTTTTTGATGGGAGTGTTTAGTCCATTGACATTTAGGTAAACTAATGACAAAAATAGCTGTTGTACCATTAAATTGTTTTGTATCAGGAAACAAAACCCAGCCATCTACTGCCTGCAAATAACACACTTAAAATTTCAGGATAGACACAGGCTCAGAGTAAAAGAATGGAAAACAAATATACATCTACTGGAAAACAAATAAAGGCTGGGAAAGCCATATTTATATCAGTCCAAATTGCTTTTCAATCTCAAGAAAGTATTTGAAGACAAGGACATGTACTAATTATTGATCAGGGGAAATATAGACCAAGAAGTACTAATTTTGATTAAAATTAGGCACCAAATGTAGAGTTAGCAAAGTATGAAGGGCTTTTGCTCACACCTAGAGAAACATATGGAAGGAAAAGTGATAGTAATTAGAGATTTCAATATGCCATTATTAACACTGGATAAATAGGTAGAACACTGGCAAAGACATAGGAGCCCTCAATGAGAAAGTAGAAGAGCTAGGATTAATAAATGGAAATAATATAGGGCCCTTTACCCTAAAAAAATCTGAGTATACTTTATCTTAAGTGCACATGGAACTTTCTCTAGGATAGACCACATGTTAGGACACAAGTCTAACCTACATAAATTTACCAATATAAAATTTTTGTCAAGCACCCTATCAGATCACAATATCACAGAGATCAAGATTGATAGTAAAAGGAAATTGTGGAGAAAATCTAACACATACAGACTAAACATGCTGCTCAACAACAGCTAGTTCAAAGAAAAAAATATCGAGGAAGAAATAGAGATTCCTTGAGACTAATGATAATGAAAAAACAAAATACCAAAAACTATGGGACACATGAAAAGGAGTAGTTAGGGGGAAACTCATAGCAACACAGGTATACATCAGAAAAAAGAAAAAAACCACCTAAAGGTATTTTTGAAATATCTGGAAAACCAACAGCAAAGAAACCAAAACACAGCAGAAGAAAAGAAATAACAGAATTCAGAGCAGAAATCAATAATAAAGAAACAAGAAAAAATACAGAGAATTGAGGAAACCAGGAACTATTCTTTTTTTCTTAAATAATAAACAAGATAGACAAACTGTTGGCAAGATTCACAAGGAAAAAATGGGAATGCTCATATAAGTAAAGTCAGAAATGATAAAGGAGAGATTACAACAGAAATCCAAGAAATCCAAGACATCATGAGAGCTTATTATGAACAACATTACTCTGTTAGAATAAATAATGTATAAGAAACGGACAGATTCCTGGAAAAATATCATCTCCCAAAACTTAATAAGGAGGAAGTAGAAAGCCTAATCAGGCCAATCACAAGTAATTAAATTGAAACAGTAATTAAGAAGATCCCCCAAAATAAAAGTTCAGGACCAGACAGTTTTACAGGTGAATTCTATCAAACATTCAGATAAGAATTACTACCATTGATAGACTCTTCCAAAATATAAAAAAGACAAGAATCCTCCCTAATCTCTTTATTAAGCTAATAGCATGCTCATTCCCAAAGTTGACAACAATACCACGAATCTCACTGATGAACATTGATGTAAAATCTTAGTCAACTGAATCCAGCAACACATCATACATTATACACCATAACCAAATTGGTTTTATCCAGGGATATAAGGATGGTTCAATAATACAAATCAATCAACATCATATACCACATCAGTAAAATGAAGGATAAAAACCACATAATCATTTTAATTTATGTAGAGAAAGCATTATATAAAATCGAACACCAATTTATGATGAAAATCCTCAGCAAAATAGGTGTGAAAGAAATATTCCTCAAGATATCAACAGCTCTTTATATAAATACCACAGCCAACATTATTCTTTTTTTTTTTTTTTTTTTTTTTTTTTGGGCCAGAGTGACAGTTTATTGAATCCAATGTTCTTTAATGGTGCTTTCCTTGTACATGGCCAAGCTAAGTTAGATCTCCAGCATCCCATATGGTCTCCACAAACCCTTTCCAGAGTTATGCCTGAGCACAGAGCCAAAGGAAGCCCTCAGCAGAGCCAGGTATGGCTTCCCAAACAAAACAAAATTGATGGGGCACTGGGATGTAGCTCAAGTGGTAGAGCATATGTTGCCTTGCATGTGTGAGGCCCTCGTTTTGATACCTTCACTAGCGTGGCCCCAAGCACTGCAGAACCCAACCAGCTAGGAATTGCTGGGTTATACCAGCCACATCAGCAAAAGTAATTAAGTAAAAAAAAAAAGTGGTAACTTGTTCTAAGAAAAAAATCTTTTATAGAGCTTTTTATTTTGGTGGGGAGGAGTAATTCTCAGGGTGTCTTCTTGCTTCATGTTCAGGGATCACTCCTAAATGCATATGGTGCTGAAGATGAAGCTGGGATGGGCTTCATCCAAGGCAAACTGCCTGCTCACTGTTACCTCTCCATTTTTTTTTAAAACTCCTGGCTCTGTGCTCAGTGATCACTCCTGGTGCACTCAGGAGACCATATGGGATTCTGCGATCAAATCCACATTAGTGGGCTGGAGAGATTAGAACTGTGGTAGGGCCTTTGCCAACCCAGGACTAATGGTGGTTCGAATCCCGGAATCTCATATGGTCCCCTGTGCCTGCCAGGAACGATTTCTGGGCAGAGAGCCAGGAGTAACCCTTGAGTGCCATCAGATGTGGCCCAAAAACAAACAAGCAAAAAAATACTCAGAGAATGTTCCCCAGACATACAATCATCTAATTTTTGATAAAGGAGCAAAAAATCCTAAATGGAACAAAGAAAGCCTCTTCAACAAGTGGTGTTGGCAGAACTGGGTAGCCACTTGCAAAAAATTGAACTTAGACCCCCAGCTAACATCATGTACGAAGGTAAAATCCAAATGGATTAAAGACCTCGATATCAGCCCCAAAACCATAAGATATATAGAACAATACGTAGGTAAAACACTCCAGGACATTGAGGCTAAAGGCATCTTCAAGGAAGAAACTGCACTTTCCAAGCAAGTGAAAGCAGAAATTAACAGATGGGAATATATTAAGCTGAGAAGCTTCTGCACCTCAAAGGAAATAGTGCCCAAGATACAAGAGCCACCCACTGAGTGGGAGAAACTATTCACCCAATACCCATCAGATAAGGGGCTAATCTCCAAAATATACAAGGCACTGACAGAACTTTACAAGAAAAAAACATCTAATCCCATCAAAAAATGGGGAGAAGAAATGAACAGACACTTTGACAAAGAAGAAATACAGATGGCCAAAAGACACATGAAAAAGTGCTCCACATCACTAATCATCAGGGAGATGCAAATCAAAACAATGATGAGATACCACTTCACACCACAGAGAATGGCACACATCACAAAGAATGAGAATAAACAGTGTTGGCGGGGATGTGGGGAGAAAGGAACTCTTATCCACTGCTGGTGGGAATGCCGTCTAGTTCAACCTTTATGGAGAGCGATATGGAGATTCCTCCAAAAACTGGAAATCGAGCTCCCATACGATCCAGCTATACCACTCCTAGGAATATACCCTAGGAACACAAAAATACAATACAAAAACCCCTTCCTTACACCTATATTCATTGCAGCACTATTTACCATAGCAAGACTCTGGAAACAACCAAGATGCCCTTCAACAGACGAATGGCTAAAGAAACTGTGGTACATATACACAATGGAATATTATGCAGCTGTCAGGAGAGATGAAGTCATGAAATTTTCCTATACATGGATGTACACGGAATCTATTATGCTGAGTGAAATAAGTCAGAGAGAGAGAGAAAAACGCAGAATGGTCTCACACATTTATGGGTTTTAAGAAAAATGAAAGACATTCTTGCAATAATAACTTTCAGACACAAAAGAGAAAAGAGCTGGAAGTTCCAGCTCACCTCAGGAAGCTCATCACAAAGAGTGATGAGTTTAGTTGGATAAATAACTACATTTTGAACTGTCCTAATAATGAGAATGTATGAGGGAAATTGAGAACCTGTTTAGAGTACAGGCGGGGGTCGGGTGGGGAGGAGGGAGACTTGGGACATTGGTGATGGGAATGTTGCACTGGTGATGGGTGGTGAAAAAAAAAAAAAAAAAAAGATTTCACTCTCCATTTCACTAGCCATGGACTTGGCTGTAGCAGCCTCCAGAGTCAAGTGATCTAAAGGTCTAACCCAGTCTCACTGTGTACTTGCTGTGTTGGATCAAGTTGTTAGAAAGGACTTCCTGAGCTGGAGTGAGAGCTTAACAATTAGAGTGTTTGCATGAGTCCAACATTATTCTTAATGATGAAAAACTGAAAGAATTTCCACTAAGGTTAGGCAGTAGGCAAGGATGTCTACTGTCTCTACTTTCATTCAACATAGTACTAGAAGTCCTTGCAATAGCAATCAGACAAGAGGAGGAAATCAAAGGAATTCAAATTGAAAAAGAGGAGGTCAAACTATATCTATTTGCAGATGACATTCCTAAAGAGTTCACAAAAAATTTCCTAGAAACAATGAACCAATTCAGCAAAGAGGCCAGCTACAAAGTCAATACACAAAATACACATTTCTTCATGCAAATAAAGACTCAGAGGAGAAAGAGATCAAAGAATTCATCTCATTTAAAATAGGGTCCAAAAACAAAAACAACAGCAAAATAGTTTTAAAAACAATCAAGTACCTAGGAATAAAACTAACAAGAGAGTTGAGAGACGTATATCAAGAAAATTTCAAAAACACTTTAGAAAAAAATTAGAGACTTAAGGAAACGGAAGAACATTACAGTATCATCAAAATGATAATTTACCTAAACTATTATTATGATTCAATGCGATCTCTATTCAAATTCAGACAAAATTCTTTTTTCCTTGACAATTGAATCAACATTTATTTAAAGCATGGTAGCATTAAACTCAATATTTTGATCTAACTGGGAAAAACACAAAGGCTTGGTTACTAACGAGTTGTAGAAATGATCTTATATTTAGTGGTTGAAAAGTTTTATTTTTAAAATTAATATATTTATTTAAATACCTTCATTACAAACATGATTGTGGTTGGGTTTCAGTCATGTAAAGAATACCCCCCACTTTATCAGTGCAACATTCCCATCATTAATGTCCCAAATATCCCCCCTCCCCAACCCACCCCCGCCTGAACTCTAAATAGGCTTTCTACTTCCCTCATTCATTCACATTGTTATGATAGTTTTCAGTGTAGTTATTTCTCTAACTATATTCACCACTCTTTTTGGTTAGCTTCATGTTGTGAGCAGGACCTTCCAGCCCTCCTCTTTTTTGTCTCTGAAAATTCTTGCAAGAATGCCATTTTATTTTTCTTAAAACCCATAGATGAGTGAGACTATTCTGCATCTATCTCTCTCCCTCTGACTTATTTCACTCAGCATAATAGAATCCATGTACATACATGTATAGAAAAATGTCATGACTTCATCTCTCCTGACAGCTACATAATATTCCATTGTGTATACGTACCACAGTTTCTTTAGCCATTCATCTTTTGAAAGGCATCTTGGTTGTTTCCAGAGTCTGGCTATTGTAAATAGTACTACAATGAATATAGGTGTAAGGAAGGGATTTTTGTATTTTATTTTTGTGTTCCTAGGGTGGATCCCTAGGAATGGTATAGCTGGATCATATGGAAGCTCAATTTCCAGTTTTAGGAGGGATCTCCATATAGCTTTCCATAAAGGTTGGACTAGATGGTATTCCTATCAGCAGTGGATAAGAGTTCCTTTCTCTCCACATTCCCACCAGCACTGCTTGTTCTCATTCTTTGTGATGTGTGCTAATCTCTGTGGTGTGAGATGGTACCTCATAGTTGTTTTGATTTGCATCTCCCTGATGATTAGTGATGTGGAGCATTTTTTAAGCCATTTGTATTTATTTTCTTGTCAAATTGTCTGTCCATTTCTTCTCCCCATTTTGTTGATGGGATTATATGTTTTTTTTTTCTTGTAAAGTTCTGTCAGTGCCCTGTATATTTTGAATATTAGCCCCTTATCTGATAGGTATTGGGTGAATAGTTTCTCCCACTCAGTGGGTGGCTCTTGTATCCTGGGCACTGTTTACTTTGAGGTTCAGAAGCTTCTCAGCTTAATATATTCCCATCTATTTATCTCTGCTTTCACTTGTTTGGAGAGTGCAGTTTCCTCCTTGAAGATGCCTTTAGTCTCAATGTCATAGAGTGTTTCACCTACATGTTGTTCTATATACATTATAGTATCAGTGTCTTTAATATCAATGTCTTTAATCCATTTGGATTTTACCTTCATACATGATGTTAGCTGGGGGTCTAAGTTCACTTTTTTGCAGGTGGCTAACCAGTTGGTCCAACACCACTTGTTGAAGTGGCTTTCTTTGCTCCATTTAGGATTACTTGCTCCCTTATAAACAATTAGATGATTGTATGTCTGGGGATTGTATGTATGAATGGGGAACATTCTCTGAGTACTCAAGCCTATTCCACTGATCTGAGGGTCTGTCTTTATTCCAATACCATGCTGTTTTGATAACTATTGCTTTGTAGTACAGTTTAAAGTTGGGGAAAGTAATGCCTCCCATATTTCTTTTCCCAAGTATTGCCTTAGCTATTCGAGGGTGTTTATTATTCCAAATGAATTTCAAAAGTGTTTGATCCACTTCTTTGAATAATGTCATGGGTATTTTTAGAGGGATCACATTAAATCTGTACAATACTTTGGGGATTATTGCTATTTTAATGATGTTAATCCTGCCAATCTATGAGCATAGTGTGTGTTTCCATTTCTGTGTGTCCTCTCTTATTTCTTGGAGCAGGGTTTTATAGTTTTCTTTGTATAGGTCCTTCGTATATTTGGTCAAGTTGACCCCAAGATATTTGAGTTTGTGTGGCACTAGAGTGAATGGGGTTGTTTTCTTAATGTCCATTTCTTCCCTCTCATTATTGGTGTATAAAATGGCTGTTGATTTCTGTGTGCTAATTTTGTAGCCTGCCACATTGCTTTATGAATCTATTGTTTCTAGAGTACTTGGGTTTTCTAAGTAGAGTATCATGTCATCTGCAAACAGTGAGAGCTTGACTTCTTCCTTTCCTATCTGGATTCCCTTGAGATCTTTTTCTTGCCTAATTGCTATAACAAGTACTTCCAGTATTGTGTTGAAGAGAAGTGTTGAGAGAGGACAGCTTTGTCTTGCAGTAGAATTTAGAGGAAAGCCTTTTAGTTTTTCTCCATTGAGGACATTTGCCATTGGCTTGTGATAGATGGCCTTAACTATATTGAGAAAGGTTCCTTTCATTCCCATCTTGCTGAGAGTTTTTTTAAATCAAGAATGGGTGTTGGACCTTATCAAATGCTTTCTTTGTGTCTATTGATATGATCATGTGATTTTTATTTTTCTTGTTGTTAATGTTGTATATGATGTTGATAGATTTACGAATGTTAAATCATCCTTGCATTTCCTGAGATGAAACCTTCTTGATCACAGTGAATGATCTTCTTGATGAGGCATTGGATCCTATTTGCCAGGATTTTGTTGAGGATTGTTGCTCCTGTGTTCATCAAGGATACTGGTCTGTAATTTTCTTTTTTTTTCAGCATCTCTGTCTGATTATGATATCAAGGTGATGTTGGCTTCATAAAAGCTGTTTGTAAGTATTCCTGTTTTTTCAATTTCATAAAAGAGTCTGGCCAGGACTTGAAAGGTTTGAAAGAATTCATTAGTAAATTCATGTGGGCCTGGGCTTTTTGGGGGGCAGACATTTAATTACTGTTTAATTTCCTCAATAGTGATGAGGGTATTCAGGGTTAGTATATTTTTGTTGAGTTTCAGTCTGGTTGACCTATCAAGTGTTGATAGGGCCATGTTGAGCTCTGCCACAATTATTTTGTTATTACAGATGTCTTCTTTCAAATTTGTCAATAATTGTATTAATAATTTGCTGGCCTCTCATTGGGTGCATATATGTTTAGTAATGTGACTTCTTTCTGTTGCACATATCCTTTGGTTACTATGAAGTGTTCATCTTGGTCCCATACAACTTTTCTGAGTCTCAAGTTGGTGTCAGACAAACTTCTTCAAGGACTTAGAACAACTAATTATTAAGTTCAGAAGGAATCATAAAAGACGTAGGATCGCCAAATCAATACTGAAAAACAAGAGACTGGAGGCATCTCATTACCTAATTTGAATCTCTACTACTAAGAACATAGTGATCAAAACAGCATGGTATTAGAACAATGCTAATGGGTCAGACTAATGCGTCAGAATCGAATATCTAGTGACAAAACCCTATTATACGGTCAACTAATCTTTGACAAAGGAGCTAAGAACTTAAAATGGAATAACAGTTTCTTCAACAAATGATGTTGAAACAGTTGGATAACCATGTGTAAGAAACTAAAGATTGATTCATATCTCACACCTTAACACAAAAAAAAAACAATTTAAAGTAGATTAAAGACCTTGATATTAGACCTGAATCACTAAAATTTATTGAGAAAAATATAGAAAGAACACTTCAAACTTAGACCTCAAAGAAATCTTTGTTGATAGGATGCCAATGACAAGGGCATAAAATCTGAATAAATGTGACTATATAAACTAAAAGTTCCTGTATGGCAAAAGAAACAGAGGATCAGTTGCACTTTTAGGTCTGAAGAAATTATACATTTATAATTTATACAGATAAACAGTAGCTCAGAAATTTTACGTAATCAAAACCAGCCTTAAAAAAAAGCTGAAAGGTCTACTTTAAGACAATACAGACCAACAAACATGCCAAACTTCTACATAAAGATGACACTAAATTCTATGGCAGTTCTCTCTCTCAACATCAATGAGGATTTAGAGAATGTCCCCCAGACATACAATCACAACTAATCTTTGATATAGAGGCAAGAAATACAAAATAGAGCAAGGAATGCCTCTTCAAGAAATGGTGCTGGGACAGCACATGCAAAATAGCAAGCTTGGATCTCCATCTAATACAATGCACAAAGGTCAAATCCAAATGGATTAAATACCTTGGTATCAGACCCAGAACCATAAGGTATATAGAAGAACATATAGGTAAAACACTCCATGAGATTGTTACTAATGGTATCGTCAAAGAGGTAACATCACTATTCAAACAAATGGAAGTGGAGAGAAACAAATTGGACTATATGAATCTGAGAAGCTTCTGCACCTCAAAGGAAATAGTGACTAGGATACAAAGGCCACCCACAGAATGGGAGAAACTATACACCCAATACCCATTAGATAAGCAGCTAGTATCTAAGATATACACGGTACTGATAGAACTTAACAAGAAAAAAATAGTTTCTCAAAGAAAAAAATACAAATTGCCAAAAGGAACATAAAAAAAATGCTCCACATCACTAATAATCAGAGGGATGCAAATCAAAACAACAATGAGGTACCATCTTACTCCTTACAGACTTATACATATCACATATCTTACAGACTGGCACATATCACAAAGAACAAGAAAAGTCAGTGTTTGTGGAGATTTTGGAAAAAGGCAATCTCATCCACTGCTGATGGTAATGCAGTATAGTCTAGCCTTTATGGAAAACAATATTGAGATTTCTAAAAAAAACTGGAAATTGAGTTCCCATATGGTCAAGCTAAACCATTCCTAGCGATATACCTAGGGACTCAAAAAAGCAATACAAAAATTTCTTCTGCACACCTATATTCATTGCAGCACTATTTACAATAGTCAGACTCTGGAAGCAGTTCAGATACCTGAAAACAGATGAGTGACTAGAGAAACTATGGTACATATACATAGTAGAATACTATGCAGCTTTTAGAATAAATGAAGACATGAAATTTTCCTATAAGTGGATGGATATGAAAACTGTTATGCTGAGTGAAATAAGTCAGATGGAGAGAGATAAACACAGAATAGTCTCACTCATTTGTGGGATTTAAGAATAATAAAAGACATTATTGTAATAACGCCCAGAGACAATAGAGCTGAGGGCTGAAAGAAGCAGTTCATGATATGAAGCTTACCACAAAGGGTGGTGAGTACAATTAGAAAAGTAACTAAACTAACAACTATCATGACAATGTTAGTGAGTGAGAGAAATATGCCTGTCTCGAATATAGACAGGATTTGGGGAGGGAGGGAGATGGAGGGAATTGTTAGTGTTAAACTTACACTGGTGAAGGGGGCTGTTCTTTTTTTTATAATTGAAACCCAACTCCAAACATGTTTGTAAGTATGGTGCTTATATATATATATAAAATTTAAAAATAAAAAATAAAACATGGGCTAAAATTAGAAGACAGTTAACTGAATATGACAAAAATTTTGCACTCATCACTTCAGATACAGGATTGATATTTACTATATATAATGTACCCATATAGGTTATCTCCACAAAACTTAAAAACTCCATCAAAAATGGGGAGAGGAAATGAACAGACAAAAATTGGCTGACACATGAAAAAATGCTTATAATCACTATTATTAGGGAATTTCAAATCAAGAGAATAATGAGAAATCATCTTATACAAGTGAGAGTGGCAAATATCAAAAATATTTGGGAATGATTTCTGTTGTTGGGGATGTGATCAGAAAGGAACTTTTATTCACGGCTGGTGAGAATGCTGCCTGTTCAAATCCCTATGGAAAACAGTATGGAGGGTTCTCAATAAACTCAAACTTGATCTGCCATAATACCCAGAAATCCCTCCTTTAGGTGTCTATTTCCAGGACAGAAAAACATTCATTCAAAAGGATGTACTTACACTTCTATTTATTGCAGCACTCAGAACAATAATCAAGACTTGTAATAAACCTAGATGTCCCACAAGAGACAAGTGGATCATGAAGATATACAATGGAATGTTACATAGCTATAAAGAACGATGCAGTCATGCAATTTTCATCCACATGGATGGAACTGGAATATATTATGGTTAATGAAGTTAGCCAGAGGAAGAAATATAAATTCAGAATGGTATCACTTATATGTGGTATTTAAAATAGCTGAGTAAAGAAATGCAATGATCTAAATCTTAAATACTCTTGGCCTTAGAGTCTAGAGAGGAGATGGAAAGAAACTCAGTGAAAAAAGAGAAATACAAATATGAAATGATGAAGGCCAGGGTTGGAAAGGGTCTTTGATGCATTGGTAGTGTTAAAAAAAGGACAGGACTACATATTCAAGACAAAGGCAACAACAATGGAATCAGGCGTCCCAGAATTTTGCAATCTAAATTTTAAAATGGGATTGTTATACTGGCAGGCTAGGGGCATGGGAGGTGGTATGGGATGCACTTAGGGCATATGGGTGGAGGGAGGTTGACATTGTTGGTGAGATTTGCACTGAATCATTTTCTATCTGAAATGCAACTATAATGTACTTTATAAATGACAGTGGTTTCAATAAAATAAATAAAATAAAACACAACAAAAAGTGTTTGGGTTTCATGATTTGTGTTGTTGACTATGGTTTGGGTATTTAGTTCTGACCTCAACAGCACCAATATACTTGAATCCTCTTGTCCCCTGTCCCCCATTATTTTTCATCTTTTTTCTCTTCTCCACTCTAGTTCTTTCCTTCTCTTTTCTATGTTCTGGGGCCAGACATGGTCTAATAAACCCCATTTAACCCATTTCATTAAGTCAAGCAGTCATTCTAAATATCAGATATAAGTAATATCATCCTGATTTTATCCTTCTTCTGGCTTAGCTCATTTACCATGAATACCTCCAGTTCCAACTATGTTGAATTGAATTGCATTATTCCTTAGAGATAGTAGTACTCCATTGTATACATGCACCATATCTTTATGATCCACTTATTTGTTGTTGGACATATAGATTTATTCCAACTCTTAGCTATTATATTGGGTACTGAGATATATAGTGGTGGCATGCATCCTTTTGAATGAATGTTTTTCTGTCCTGGGAATAGATGCTTAAAAGTAAAACTGCTGTTTCATATGCCAGCTCAATTCTGAGTTCATTGAGAAGCCTTCATACTTTTTTCCATAGGAGTTGAATCAGACAACATTCCCACTAACAGTGGATGTGAGTTTTCTTTTTCATCACATACCAGCCAATAGAGATTTTCCGAATATATTTTTAAACATAGCTGTATGCATTTCATATTTCTTTGTTTTCTAAGATGATACATATTTTGACATATTGTATTTAAAATTGATTATGCAATCAGTTTTCATAGTTGGTTTTTTTTTTTTTTTTTTTTTGGTTTTTGGGTCACACCCGGTGACGCTCAGGGGTTACTCCTGGCTATGTGCTCAGAAGTCGCTCCTGGCTTGGGGGACCATATGGGACACCGGGGGATTGAACCGCGGTCTATCCAAGGCTAGCACTGGCAAGGCAGGCACCTTATCTCTAGCGCCACTGCCCGGCCCAGTTTTCATAGTTTTTTTTATTAATTACTGTAAGCACTGTGGTTACAAAATTGTTCATGTTTGACTTTCTGTCATAGAATGTATACTATACTTCACCAGTGCACTTTTCCTGCTACCAATGTCCCAGTTTCTTTCCCACTCAGCCACTCTTGCCTGCCTTTGAGGCAGGCTTTTAGTTCTCTCTCTCTCTCTCTCTCTCTCTCTCTCTCTCTCTCTCTCTCTCTCTCTCTCTCTCTCTCTCTTTCTCTCTCTCTCTCTCTCTCTCTCTCTCTCTCTCTCTCTCTCTCTCTCTCTCTCTCTCTCTCCCTCTCCCTACCTTCTCCTCTCTTTTAGACACTGGTTTGCACTATTGTTAGTGAAGGGGTACCATGAATGTCAGTCACTTCATCCTCCTTCAGCACCTAGTTCTTGTCCAATTTCCAGTATTTTTGATATGTGTCATTCTCACTGGTAATAAGATGATATCTCATTGTAAGCTTGATTTGGTTTTTCCTAATAAGTGATGAAGAAATTTTTTCCTATGCCTTTTGGCCATCTGTTGGTCTTCCTCAGAGAAGTGTCTGTTCAATTTTTCTCCCCATATTTTGATGGACTTTTTAGATTTTGGGGGTTAATTTGTGTGTGTGCTTTGTATATCCTGCATATGAACCTTTTATCTTAAATGGTGAGTGCAAATATTTTCTCTCACTTAGTTTAGTTTTAATTTTAGCTTAGTTCTAACTTCTAGTTTTAGCTTTATTTTTTTATTTATTTATTTTTTTAGTGTTAGCCTTTTTTTTTTTTTGACACTCTGAATCTTTTTATTTGATGTATTTCATTTGTTCTATTGGTATTCTATAGCCTTTGCCATTGGTATCATATTGTTGAAAACTCCTTTGAGGTCTAGTTCTTGGAACATTCTGCTTATGTTTTCCTAAGAGTACTTTATAGATTCAGTCTTATCTCAATGTCTTTGATCCACTTTGAGTTGCTTTTTGTAAGGTGTGAGATGTGGATCCAACTTTAATTTCTTAGTAAATCTGGTAATTTAATTATCACAGTACTATTATTTGAAGAGGCTGTCTTTATTCCATTTCATATTCTCAGCTCCTTCTTGACTCATCTAAGTCCTTGAAGAATGTTTTCTAAATTTAGATAAAGGTTACATTGAATCTATATAGTATTTTAGGTAAGATGTTAATTTAATAATATTGATTTTTCCAATTTATGAGCAAGAAATGTTTATCCATTTCTTCTTGAATTTCTTTCTTAATTATTTTGAATTTTTGTGTATAGGTCTCATCTCTTTTAAGTTAATTCCTTCATGTTTTTTGTTTGTTTATTTGCTTTTGGGGGGCACACCCAGTGGCACTCAGGGGTTACTCCTAGGTTAGCATGTGCAAGGCAAATGCAAGGCAAATTGTGCCACCTCTCTGGACCCTCCTTGATGTTTTTGACATTATTTTAAATGATATAGACTCATTGATCTCTTTCTACTTTGGTTCATTATTTGTATAATGGAATGTGAGTGTTTCTTGTATATTGACTTTGTAGCCTGCTACTCTGCTATATTGGTTTAATGTTGCTAAGAACTTTTTTAGTGGATTGATCGGGTTTTCAATGTATATCATCACATCGTCTGCAAGTAGAGGTAGTTTGGTTTCCTCTTTTTCAATTTGGATACCTTTGATTTCCTTCTCTTGCCTGGTTTGTGTTGCTAGGATCTTGAATAAAAGTGGAGTTAAACATAAAATGTTTTATTTAATTTATTTACTTTTTTGTTTGTTTTGTTTTGTTTTGAGGTCACACCCGGCGGTGACCAGGGATAACTCCTGGTTCTGCACTCAGAAATCACTCCTGGCAGGCACAGGAGGCCACTTGGGATGCTGGGATTCAAACCACTATCTGTTCGAATCAGCTGCATGCAAGGCAAACGTCCTACCGATGCTATCTCTCAGCCCTAATATATTTACTTTTAATGAATTTTATAAGTGTTAGAAATATTTAAAATGTAGAGTATATTTTAAATTAGCATTTAATTTTTGCTTTCCCTAAAAATAAGTAATTTTTATATCACCATAAACATGCTTGCAGTACTTTTAAACCAATTTTATGATAAATGCTTTTTCCACATTGCCACTGGCCTCATATTTATAAATCTTACTTATTGTACAGTAGCCTACTGAGATGATATAGAATAATTTCTAAGAACCTTGTACAGGACCAGGGATCTTAATGGATGGAAGTGCAGGCTTTGCATGCAAGAACCCTAGAGTTGATCCCTGCATTACATGATTTTGGGTAAATTACTAGGAGTGACATACACCCCAGAACTACTCAGGAATAGTCCCTAGATACCATTGAGTTTGGTCCCCAAACAAAAGCAATAAAACTCAAAACATAGCTAACAAAAATATCCTGGTGACTGAAATCGAATGCATCTGCAGTTTCTTTTGCTATTGTGTTTCATACATTTCCTCTTTGATATATTTAATATATCGAAAGAAGAATAAAAATATGCTCCTTCTTATCTGAAAAGGTTGTGTAAATATCCATTTACTATAGTCTTCCACATTTGGTATGATCATTTCTTTAGACAGTACTATATTGATTTCTTGCTTTATTCTTTATTAGTGGAAATTATTAATTTTATGATTATGTATATCCAAACTATTCTTGAGTAGATAAAATTTTTGCTTTTATTTTGTGTACAGATCTCTTGTATTCTTAAGTTATAAAAGTTTACATACATATGAGTTATTATTTTGCTAAAATGCATTTATAATCAATATCTAGTGTATTTAGCCACTAGCTTTTACATATTAATTTATCACATTTATTGATACTTTTAGCTGATCATTTCATATTAGCATTGAAGTGTTTTTTCTTGTTAGAAACAGTCTTATTTTGTTGAAAGTGAGTGTAATTTAAAAAAATAATTACTTGCATTATCTAATACAGAAGATAATTTTTATTTAGATAATTTGGATAAATTAGGAATAATATTTATGCAACTAAAATCTTTTAAACTTTGCCCTACTCCATTTTGTGTATAATACATTTCATTTAGCCAGTTTTTTTTAATTTGTACTAACAAATTTTCTTTTTTTAAAGCCATTTAGACCACTAATGAGTCTAATCTTACTATACTTTTATATTTTCTAAATCTGGTTCTCAAACTGTCAGATTTTATGAAACCATACTCCAATATTCCTCAAAGAAATATTCACTTAAATAGAAGGGGGATAAAAACACAAAATCAATAGTCAGGTGTAATTAGTCTTTAAGCTACATAATTAAGTTGATCAAGTTTATAAGGATACTACTTGTTTTGGAGGAATATTCTTATCTGATAAATATTGAATTTACAAATAAGCAAGCATTATCTTTTCCCTCTTTTCCTAACCATACAAAAAATAAAAATAAAAGGTTATATTAAAAATTTGTCTTTTGTGCACACATTCTCCCATTGGCATTTCAGACCTTCTGGAAAGATCCAATTGCATTGGAAGAGATTCAAAACTATATTTGTTTGCTACAGAAACTAGTAGAGTGAACTAATTTTTCTGAGGTGAGAGACTTCTAACCTGAAATTCTCTTCAGCTGCTTCCATCAAATAGTTAGAGTCTTTTCCATTGCTGCAAGGTTAATAGCATTTTCAGATTCTAATCTAGCCTCTGGAAAATTGTCTTTTTAAAAAATTAATCAATAATACTCATTTTTACATCAGTATGTCAAACGAAGCTGAGTCTATTCACACCAGGCATTTCTGCCACTAACTGTGCTCTTGAGTAGTGTTCCTATACTACAAAAATCAATAAATTCACCATGCTTTTAGTATTATTTGTTCATGTTTTCATTCACTCCAATACTAAAGATAGTCTGAAAACTCACTAGGCAAAGACTTTAAAGTCCCCTGAAGCAAATATTTTCAGGGAAAAGCTTAAATACATTTTCAATTTTGTATCATGACTTTTTTCCTTTTTATGGACACAGGACAAAAGCTCTCTGGAGACAGTTTATGTGTAACTGCCACAAATTGATTAATTAATATTTATTATTAAGTCTTAGGGAGCCTACTCAACAGAGAACTATTTAAGAAGAAAAGTAGAGAAGAATTTTAAAAGGATTAAATTATATAATCCAAAAACTTTATTATGTAATATAATAGAAACTAAATAGTAATAATAATGATTAATTACTACTTTTTATAGTAAAGAAAAACTGAATTCTGTCTTGGGCTCTTTCTATGGCAATGTTAAATATAATCATTTTGCAGATGCTCTGCCACTAAATATCATTTTTGATATTGTTACTGCCTGTTAATTTTGAACATGGAAATATATTATCATGCTACTATAAATATAAACAAGGACATTCTTTCTTTTTCCCGGCCACACCCCATGATGTTCAGGCGTTACTCCTGGCTATGTGCTCAGATATCGCTTCTTGCTTGGGGGACCATATTGCATGCCAGTGGATTGAACCACAGTCTGTCCTAGGCTAGTGTGCACAAGGCGACAGATGCCTTTCCACTTGCACCACTGCTCTGGCCCCAAACAAGGAAATTCTTATTTCTGGAATAGAAATTATTGTGAGTACACTCAGCTGACCAGAAGTAACTTAAAAATATAACAACTTTAGTATTCACTAAGGTGACTTTCTGTTAGGGAACAACAACTATCCTACAGAGTACAAAAAACAACGTTTAATTTTTGCCTTTTTTTTGTTTTGGGGCCACAACTGACAGCGCTCAGGGGTTTACTCCTGGCTCTGCACTCAGAAATCACTCTTGGCAGGTTCAGGGGACCATATGGGATGCTGGGAATCAAACCCAGGTCTGTCCTGGGTCAGCTGCATGCAAGGCAAATGCCTTACCACTGTGTTATCACTTTGGACTCTAGCTTTTGTCTTTAGCAATTGTGATGGAAAATGGGATATAGGAAAGTAAGTTAATTACATTGTAAGTGTAGCAACTGGATAACACAACTTAGGGGATACAAAGAAGATAAAGTAATGCTGTAAGTAAGATTAAAAAAGGCTGAGTATTTTTAGCTAAGTTCTGTTTTGAAAACGCATTAGAAGAAGGATATTTTTGAAGAGCGAATAACTATAGATAAGTTTAAATCTCTGAGCACAGAGGGAGTAGTAAACTGAGTACTATCTGGTGTGACCCAAATACCAAAAATAAATAAATAAATAAACAAACAAAGGCTAGATTTTGAAAGGGTTTGTAACTATGTTAAGAAATAAGATCTTGGGGCCGGAGAGATAGCATGGAGGTAAGGTGTTTGCCTTTCATGCAGGAGGTCATCTGTTCGAATCCCGGCGTCCCATATGGTCCCCCGTGTCTGCCAGGAGCAATTTCTGAGCGTGAAGCCAGGAATAACCCCTGAGCACTGCCGGGTGTGACCCAAAAACCACACACACAAAAAAATAAGATCTTGACATGGGTCACGCCAGCACCCCTCTACTTCCTTCCTCTAGAACTCCAGGGCTTCCCCTGGGCCACATGCCTGGGCAAGCCAGTGAGGTGGGTCCCTTGGAGGAGCTTATTGGTTACCCCAGGCTTTCCCCATTTCCCTCCTGGCTACAGAGAAAGGGTTTGGGTGAGGGCTTTGACCTTCCGGCCTTCCAGCTCTAGAAGGATCTCTTTCCTTCCTGGGAGCAGGGAGGTTCTGCCAGCATTGGGAATAGCAACACAGTAGGTTCTGGCTTTAGGAAGTCCCAGGCAACTTTCCTTATTAAACCTGTCCATTGTGAAACCATATCAACATATCAACACATCTTTGGATATCATTGCGTTTAATCTGTCATAATCTGAAAGCCGCCCAGTAGCTCATTTTATTCCTTTACTCCCTCACTCCCACCTCCTATTACCCCACATTTAACCATTTTTTGTACTAATGATTTTTGTTTTGGCCAAGATGGATTGTATATCTTTCACAGTAATTTTTTGGGTGGAGTCTGAAACTTCAGCAGGCAACAAGGGATGACATGACTCCACGCTGTAGGTTATTTGGCCAAGCTAAGGGGAAGATGCGGCCCTCAACTGCCCCCCACAGCCTTCTCTCTCCTTTCTCCCGGTCCCCAGGGCAGTATACTCCTGGACACCTGCTCAGGGTCCCACCAAGTGGGTTCTGGTGAAGAGCAATTTAAAGGAGACCCCAGGCTTCTTTATTTCTGCAAGGGGCAGGGAGGGGACTGGTGAACTTCTGACTTCCAGCAATCAGGAAGCAAACGCCTCTCTGGGAGTCAGAAGCTTCAGCAGGCAACACAGGGAGGACATGGCTCCACATGGTAGGTTTTTTGGCCTAGCTTAGGGGAAGATGCAGTCTCGGCTGCCCCCCCGCCCAGCCTTCTCTCTCCTTCCCCGTTTTTTCAGGGGGTGGGGTGGGGACTGGTGATTTTCCGGCTTTCAGCAGTTAGGAAGCAAACGCCCATCAGGGAGTCGGAAGCTTCATCAGGCAACACATGGCTTCATGTGCTCTTTGCTTGTCCAAACTACAGACCAATGGGGTGTCTCGGAAACAACACCCTTCCTCTTGACTATTTCTAAAACATAAAAGGGACACGTGTATCTCCTTTGTATATCTCAGATGTATTCCCTTAACATCTATAACTCTTTTTGAATATCCTCATATAGTGACAATTTTGCCCACTGGTTTTGTTATTTGATTGTTTGATTTTCCCCCTTTGAAATCTGTTTTATAAGCAATACTGGTAGAAGAGTATCTCTGTATAGAATTCATGTTTGAACCAAGTTACAGGGAATGTTGGCCCCCAGATGCACCCCCAGATGCAACAATATCTTGTGGCATTGCTTCTCTTTTGTATAGGCACATTAAAATGGGAAAATAATACATATGCAAACAAGTTCTTATCTAATAGAAATGGGAACACAAATTTGGTAATGTAATTAGGCCTTTTACCCTGAACATTGGCATAATAATTTGGCTTAGGTCTCAGAAGAATGGGTATCGCCCCCACACACCTGAACAATGGATACCATCTATGGAAACAACCACAATTTTCTATAACATTACCAGGATCCAAGCCTCTAACAGGGAAGACCTACCACTGCTTTGACATTGACTTACTCCAAAGTCAGTGCTCTCAACACGGAGACGACTCAGCAACAGCCTACTTGCAGGGCAGATGGCTCTGCATTTAATGGTATGCTGAAACTAGAGGATGCTCCACATCAGCCTGACATCGATGAAAGAAATGCATAGAATGCAGAATCTTTAAATATAAGAACCTAATACCAACAATAGCTAAAGTGTGAACAAGTTTTACTGGGACTATAGAGAATGACTCGGGTTGGACAGACTAGTATGCCTGGAACCCAGAGTCGGTCTTATGCCAATTACTTCTGAGTGAGGCCTTCTTGTAATCAGGTCAATTTTTTTTATGTTTTCCCCATATTTTTCTGGACCTATGCAAACAATGGCAATTGCCATATCACACCTTTACTATATATATTTTTTCCTCTATCCTTTAAGAAAAAAAACCAATTTACTGAACTTAAAAACAAATAACTGTAGTAGAATGCCTGTCTCGAATACAGGCAGGGGATGGGAAGGGGGGAATGTTACACTGGTGAAGGGGGGTGTTCTGTTTGTGACTTAACCCAACTATGATCATGTTACTTAAATAAATCATACATTAAAAAAAGAAATAAGAACTTAATTTTAGTTTCATGGGACATCATTTATAGGGATATATATTTCTATAAATATATATAATATATAATCAATATACATATAGCATATATATTATATATATGTTATGTGCCGGGTCACACCCAGCAGCGCTCAGGAGTTACTCCTGGCTCTAGGCTCAGAAATCGCTCTTGGCAGGCTCTTGAGACCATATGGGATGCTGGGATTTGAACCATTGACAAATGCCTTACCTCCATGCTATCTCTCCGGCCCCATAGGGGGATTGATATTTAAGATAATCTGTTCATTCAGAAATTTTCAAGAAGGCTAATTCTAAAATGTGAATTCTGAAATTATAGAAGGGTGAAAATCAGCAGAGGTACTTACAAGTTCTTGGACTGATTCAAGATTATAGAAACTTTGGCAAAGTGATAGAAGTTTTTTTTATCTTTCTTTGGATTTACTTATCAATGATTTGTAGCAGATTTCTCTTTATCTTTGGAAGATTATTTCCCAAATTCTCTTAGAGTAAGCTGAAAACATGTTAAAATTTTTAGTTTTGATTCCATGAGTGAAATAAGAAACCACTGCATATCAAAGATAATGAGATCTGAACTTTAGGCAGGGGCCTGAGAAAAGAGATTGAAGATAATTAATTACTTGTATTATCTTAGTATGAATATGGGAGCAATAGATCAGGAGAGAAAAATCACAAAAAAGAAGTATGTTAATAAAGTCAAATGTGTGAAGAATAAAATAAATTAATCTACAAATACAGGCGAGTATTATTTGGCCATATAAATTTGTTGGTATGGTATATATATCAATATATCTTAATATAATTAAATTTATAGATGCTAATTTTTTAAATACATGTCATATAAGTGAGCATTTAATGGCATGAGCTTTAAAAGGAAACCTGAAAGAGGAAATTTGATTGCTTGCAGTTTATGTTACTAAGAATCAAAGTATTTAAATTATAATTTTTATTAAAAAAAGACACTTGGGCTGGAAAGATAGTACAATGGGTAGTATGCTAGCCTTGAATGTGGCTGACACAATTTCAATCTGTTGCACCCTACATTTGTTCCCCAAACCCTGCCAAAAGTGATCTCTGAGTTTTTGAGCTCTGAGCTTACTCTGAGTAAGTAAGCCCCTGAGTACTGATGGGTGTTGGTTATACCCCAAGTCAAACAAAAATGATACTTATATTGGCTTAATGCTTCATAATACTCTATTGATTCAATTACTGTATTTACATTCAGGTGTAACACTGTATGATGTCATCATTTTCCCATATCCTGACTTCCTATCCTTCATTAAGTTGCTTGAAAGTATTAAATTTCTAGGCTGGGAAGTAGTTCAAAAGCCTGGAACACATGGTTTGCATGTTAAAAGCCTCAATAGCCCCTGAGCATCACTGGATGTGTCCCCCCCCAAAAAAAAAAGTACAGAAAACAAAACAAAAAATCCAAAGCAATAGTTCTAAATTTCTTTTTCCAGTTAAAATATGAGAGCATTTTCTAAGTGATAAGCAATTGAAGTTAATTATTAATTCCTTGCATTTATTCTTAAAAATGTTTCTGATAGTAAGAGTCAATATAGACTATAAGTAGCTGGAGAGTGGCCCCTTTTTATTGGTAAGGAGGAGGGCTGTTCTTTAAAGTAGGAAGGTCCACTTCCTTGACCATAAATTTTTTTTTGAAAATCTTTTCTTTTGTTTGTATTTGGGTAGTAAATTTGAAGTCCATGAAGTAAACACTAGAAGAACCATTAAAGGAGTTTGGACTACCTCATTTATTCAGAGGCCTGTTTCTTAAACTGGAGATTATGAAAAGATGGCTGAAATTGCTTAGTCTGTGCAGTGTAAAATGCAGTGCATTTTATTTTGGGTATCAGTATCACCAAATGGTGCTGCTAGTTGGATAGTTTATTTGTAGGAAGGCAATATTACAATGAGATATCATAAGATTCAATTTTGTTAGATTTTTAAATTTGCCTTTTATTTGTTTAAATATATTTTGAAATAATTTTCAAAAAGCAAGTGATAGAACGAATAACCATTCACTCATTTAAGATTAGCAGAGTGGGCATAAAGAACCAGCATCCTAACAGATTGCCTTAAAGAGGCTCTTCAGTTGGTTGAGTGAATGAATGATTGCTTCTTAGATATGTAAATTACACTTAGGCTTTAAGACTATAGCACTGAGCACTACTCCCACCTAGTGGCGATCTACCTGTAGTGCAGGGTAATTAAAAAGATGAAAATAGGTTCCTCTACTTTAAAATATACTTGACACATTGAAAATAACCAATAGTAACAGTGCACACTGATGGGTATTTTCTATAGAATATCTTTTTAAAAATTAATATATTTAAGCACCATGATTTCAAACATGTTTGTAGTTGGGTTTCAGTCATAAAATGTACACCCCCCATACACCAGTGAACGATAGAATATTTTAATGAAAAAGTTTTTATCTGAAGATCATTTGAAGACTTTAGAAAAGTTGCAAGAAATATAGTTGTGCAAAAAGCATTGTGCAATCATTACTTCAATTCTTTATTATTTTTAGATATAAAAGGCTAATATGCCTAAATAATGAACCTTTAGACATGAGCATTTGAAATATACTTTATAAGAGCATATATGTTTTTCTTACATATCTTGCATAATTAACAGCAATATAAAGTTTATATATTTATTTATGCTTTGAGGGAAGTCTCCAGAAGCTGTGCTGGTAGGAGGAGAGTCGTGTGTGTGTGTGGGGGGGGGGGGATCAAACTCAGGGCTTCTGCGTACAAGCATATGTTCTAACTCTTTACTTCATAGTCTGGCTCTAAATATATTCTTATACACTTCAAATTATTGCAAACTAACAAAAGTTTCTATAATTTTTATAAAAGTTGGGGCCTCACCCAGGCTGCTCTGGCTTACTAAGGGCTCTGCGCTGAGCCAGCACTCCTAAAGGGGTTCACAGCGCCATCCTTCTGAACAATCTCTCCAGCCTGCAATTCTAACTTCATAAGGAACATTTCTCCCTGAGGACCTGGAATGCTCTTCATTAAGTAGCTATTTCAAGTCCTTATATTGTTTTCCTCCTTTTGCTCTACGTTCCAGAAATCAAGTCTGAAGACTGATCACCTTTTATAAAACAAACCTATACAGTTAGCATAGTTGAGTATTCTTTTCTTTATTCTTGATTTGTATGTCAGTTCTCTTAATGCTATTATAATGCCTTTTGTTGCAAAGTATCTCAACTCCTGTTTAAAGAGAAGGTTTAGATAAATAGAATAGAATTTTTACATAATAGTTGTCTAAAAGCTGCTGAAATAGACATTATGAATACACAAGAGATTTACTTTGACTGTTTAAAATAAACGTTTTATTGCACAACACAACAAATGTTAAGGAAGAACCTACTGCTTAGTACTTACATTCTGGCGTCTGACTCTATTAATCTTACACTTGTGCTCTCTCACTGCCTTTGCTTTTCTCTGCCTCATATTTTAGAATCAGCTAGCCCTAATCTATATTTTTTACTTCAATTCTTTGCAGTCCTGACTTCTGAGCCTAGTAGAACAACTGTCTGATTTCCAGGTAGTATTATTTCTGAAAAATTACCTAATTTATAAAATCATTCTCCTTTTTCCTTATCCCACTCTTTTTACAAATAAATCTGAGTAATATATAATAGATGCTTTTATGTAATTGTAGGAAAATAAAAATCTTGCAGAACCTCAAAAATCCCTGGATATGTTTCTCATTAGACATACAATTTATGACACAATAATGCCATTTATTTGACATAATAAGTACAATATTAGTTAAAGCAAAGTGTATGTGTGTGTGTGTGTGTGTGTGTGTGTGTGTGTGTGTGTGTGTGTGAACTTGTGGAGCTGAAATATATACTTAGCAAGTTGGTGCCCAAGGTTTGATCTGATCCTCATAGTCCTCTGACTACCACTGAGAAAACTTTGAAACACCATGCCAGTTATAGGCCCTGATCACCATAGGGAGTTCTCTGAACCAAAAGCAAAGCAGAAAGGCATAAAAAAATGAGAGGAATATTCTTCAGTTTAAATTTTAGAGTAATAAATTCAGAATTTTAGAATTAGACTTCCCTCTTTGTATGCACTAAATTTAACCAAACTTTTATGTGTAATCTTGAAACATTGTCCACAATGGATTATATGAAGCAGCAAAATTTATATAAATGAATTCAGCTGACTCATTATGCTTAAGGTTTCCCCCTGCTTTCTAGACAAAAAATTGTTATCCTTTAAATGGTTTTTGCAAAAATTGTTTTCCAACCAGTTAACCACATGTGTAGTTTACCTACACATATCATTCATAGTTTTCTCTACACCTAAAAACAAAATACTATCCCATAAATATTAAGCCAATAGGGTAAATAAAAAAAATCTCTTCACATATTTTATGCTTCTTTTTATTGCTCCTTTTGGTTCTGGACTTGGCTTTTATTAAAATGTTGCTTTACTATAAATTCTAATGTGCTAATCAGTTTTATTTCTTTTGGACCATACTCAGTAGTGCTCAGTGGCTATTCTTGGCTCTGCACTCAGGACTCACTCCTGGTGGGCTCAGGAGACAATGTGTAATGCCAGGATAGAACCCTGGTTGGCCATTTACAAGGCAAATGCCAGAGCACTGTACTATTGCTCTACCTTGTGTGCTATTAGTTTGAGATTATTAATAACCACCAGGAGGGAAGAAACCCATTGCCGATCATGATATCCCTAGAACAAATGGAAGAAAATAATATTTTTTAAAAATAATATTTTAGACTTAATGAATTAAATTGTATGCACTATTTCATATTTTTAACAAACATTTTATTTGATTTTTTAAATATTTTTTGTTTTAATATTATTTAATAATTAATAATATTTTAATAATTTTAATATTTAAATTTTAAGTATTTTAAAACTTTTTAAATACTTAACTTTTAAAAAGATTGTAGGATAACTATTATAAATTGTAGGAATTGGCATTCAAAATAACCTACCGGAAGTTACAGCTAACCCATAAGTAGTAGATCCAGGTATGTAAGGCATTGCACCTTGAAAGGTAGATAGATGGTTTTTGTCTACAGCCAAGTCATAATAAATTTAAAACAATGGCAAGTCAATGGGGCTTCAGCATGGTATAGAACTTTACACAAAATGATCTTTTTATATCTGTTGCTTATAAATACTGCTTATAATCTTCAATTTCCTCATCATAATGGTTATGTCTACTAAGCCATTACAGACATGATGTCATGTGCTTAAGGTAATTGAGAGTGCCTAAGTTTGTGAGCCCTCCAGAGCCTGTAATGTACAGTCTGTGCTGCCTCATGGCACTTGGTATAAGTGTACCACTTAGTATTTGGCTATTTCTTTCCAGGAAAAGACTCCTTACACTGCCAGGACAGTCATAATATCCCTGATCAACAAGAGAATATAAAGTATATTTCTTCTTTTAAAATTTTTTCTGAGTTAAAAAATTTCCTCTATTTTACAAATCAAGAAAACACTGAAACGACTCACTGTTACACAGTTATATCTAGCAAAAAATATGAGTAGAAGACAACATAACTTTCTGTAAAGAAAGTGTGAGATTTGGGCCGGAGAGATAGCACAGCAGTAAGGCATTTGCCTTAGACGCAGAAGGATGGTGGTTCAAATCCCGGCATCTTATATGGTCCCCGGAGCCTGCCAGGAGCGATTTCTGAGCGTGGAGCCAAGAGTAACCCCTGAGCACTGCTGGGTGTGACCCAAAAACCATAAAAAAAAAAAGAAAAAGAAAAGAAAGAAAGTGTGAGATCATAGTGTTGAAAATAGAGCACTTAGTAAATACTTGCTATTTTTTATATTTTTTATTTAAACATCTTGATTACAGATATGATTGTGATTAGGTTTCAGTCATGTAAAGAACACCCCCCTTCACCAGTGCAACTTCCCACCACCAATGTCCCAAATCTCCCTCCACCCCACCCCACCCCCACCTGTACTCCAGACAGGCTTTCCAGTTCCCTTATTCATTCACATGATTATGGTAGTTCTCTGTGTAGTTATTTCTATAACTGCACTCACCACTCTTTGTGGTGAGCTTCATGAAGTGAGCTGGAAGTTCCTGACCTCCTCTCATTGTCTCTGAGGATTGTTGCAAAAATGACTTTTATTTTTCTTAAAACTCATAGAGGAGTGAGAATATTCTGTGTGTCTCTCTCCCTCTGACTTATTTCACTCAGCATGATAGATTACATGTACATCCATGAATAGGAACATTTCATGACTTCATCTCTCCTGACGACTGCATAATATTCCATTGTGTATATGTACCACATTTTCTTTAGCCATTCCTCTGTTGAAGGGCATCTTGGTTGTTTCAAGAGCCTGGCTACTGTGAATAGTGCTGCAATAAATATAGGTGTGAAAAAGGGGATTTTGTGTTGTATTCTTGTGTTCTTAGGCTATACCCCTAGGAGTGGAATAGCTGGGTCAAATGAGAGCTCAATTTGCAGATTTTGGAGGAATCTCCATATCGCTTTCCATAGAGGTTGGATTAGACAGCATTCCCACCAGCAGTGGGCAAGAGTTCCTTATTCTACACATCCCTGCCAGCACTGATTGTTCTCATTCTTTGTGATGAATGCCAATCTCTGTGGTGTGAAATGGTATCTCCTCATTGTTTTGATTTGCATCTCCCTGATGATTAGTGATGAGGAGCATTTTTTCATGTGCCTTTTGGCCATTTGCATTTCTTCTTTTTTTTTTTTATCAAAGTGTCTATTCATTTCTTCTCCCAATTTTTTGATGGGATTAGATAATTTTTTCTTGTAAAGTTCTGTCAGTGCCCTATATATTTTGGATATTAGTCCTTATCTGATGGGTGTTGGGTGAATAATTTCTCCCACAAGGTGGGTGGCTCTTGTATCCTGGGCACTATTTCTTTTGAGGTGCAGAAGCTTCTCATGTTAATGTATTTCCATCTGTTGATCTCTGCTTTCACTTGTTTGGAAAGTGCATTGTCCTCCTTGAAGATGCCTTTAGTCTCAATGTCATGGAGTGTTTTACCGATGTGTTGTTCTATATACCTTATGGTATCAGGTCTGATATCAATGTCTTTAATCCATTTGGATTTTACCTTCATACATGATGTTAACTGAAGGTCTATGTTCACTTTTTCGCAAGTGGCTAACCAGTTCTGCCAGCACCACTTGTTGAAGAGGGTTTCCCTGATCTACTTAGGATTTCTTGCTCCTTTGTCAAAAATTAGGTGATTGTATGTCTGGGGAACATTGTCTGAGAACTCAAGCCTATTCCACTGATCTGAGGGTCTGTCTTTATTCCAATACCATGCTGTTTTGATAACTATTGCTTTGTAGTACAGTTTAAAGTTGGGGAAAGTAATGCCTCCCATTTTCCTTAGGAGTGCTTTAGCTATTCGAGGGTGTTTATTGTTCCAGATGAATTTCATAAGTGTTTGATCCACTTCTTTGAAGAATATCATGGGTATTTTTAAGCAGATCACATTAAATCTGTATAATGCTTTGGGGAGTTTTGCCATTTTAATGATGTTAATCTCGCCAATCCATGAGCACAGTATGTGTTTCCATTTCCGTGTGTCCTCACTTATTTCTTGGAGCAGGGCTTTATATTTTTTTTTGTATAAGTCCTTCACATCTTTGGTCAAGTTGACTCCAAGGTATTTGAGTTTTTGTGGCACTAATGTGAATGGGATTGCCTTCCTGACTTCCATCTCTTCCCTATCATTATTGGTGTATAAAAAGGCCATTGATTTCTGTGTGTTAATTTTGTAGCAGGCCACCTTGCTATTTGAGTCTATTGTTTCTAGAAGCTTTTTGGTAGAGTCTTTAGGAATGAGAGGTTGATTTCTTCCTTCCCTATCTGGATTCCCTTGATATCTTTTTCTTGCCTGATTGCTATAGCAAGCACTTCCAGTACTATGTTGAAGAGGAGTGGTGAGAGCGGGCAGCCTTGTCTTATACCAGAATTTAGAAAAAAGGCTTTTAGTTTCTCTCCATTGAGGATAATATTTGCCGTTGGCTTGTGGTAGATGGCTTCAACTAGATTGAGAATGGTTCCTTTCATTCCCATCTTGCTGAGATTTTTTTTTATCAAGAATGGGTGTTGGACCTTACCAAATGCTTTCTCTGCATCTATTGACATAATTATGTGATTTTAATTTTTCTTGTTGTTGATGTTGTGTATGATGTTGATAGATTTATAGATATTAAACCACCCTTGCATTCCTGGGATGAAACCTACTTGGTCGTATTATATGATATTCTTGATGATGCATTGGATCCTATTTGCCAGGATTTTGTTGAAGATCTTTGCATCTGCATTCATCAGGGATATTGGTCTGTAATTTTCTTTTTTGGCAGCATCTCTGTCTGGTTTTGGTATCAAGGTGATGTTGGCTTCATAAAAGCTGTTTGGGAGTATTCCCGTTTTTTTAATTTCATGGATGAGCCTGGCTAGGATTGGTAATCGCTCCTCTTGAAATATTTGAAATAATTCATTAGGAAATCCATCTGGGCCTGGGCTTTTCTTTTTGGGAAGATGTTTGATTACAGTTTCAATTTCCTCAATAGTGATGGGGGTGTTTATATATGCTACATTCTCCTTAATTAACTGTGGAAGGTTATAAGTGTCCAAGAATTTTTCCATATTCTAGGTTCGCATGTTTAGTAGCATAAAGTTTCTCAAAGTAGTCTCTGATTACCCTTTGAATCTCTGCAATATCTGTCGTGATCTCCCCATTTTTTTTCTAATATGGGTTATCAGGTTTCTCTCTCTCTCTTTCTTTGTGAGTTTTGCCAATGGTCTATCAATCTTGTTTATTTTTTCAAAGAACCAACTTCTGCTTTTGTTAATCTTTTGGATTGTTTTTTGGTTTTCCCTTCATTGATTTCTGCTTTCAGCTTTGTTATTTCCTTCTGTCTCCCTATTTTGGGTTCCTTTTGTTGGTCATTTTCTAATTTTATGAGCCGCTTCATTAAGTTATTCAGGTATACCTCTTCTTCCTTTCTGATGTGTGCTTGTAGAGCTATAAATTTTCCTCTCAGGACCACTTTTGCTGTGTCCCATAGATTCTGGCAGTTTGTGTTTTCATTGTCATTTGTTTTTAGGAAAGTTTAGAATTTCTTCTTTGATTTCATCTAGGATCCACTGGTTGTTCAGTAGCAGGGTGTTTAATTTCCAATTGTTAGTTTTTCTTTTGTGTGTCTTTGTAGTTCACATCTAATTTCAGAGCCTTGTGGTCAGCAAAGGTAGCCTGCAAG
Source organism: Suncus etruscus (assembly GCF_024139225.1). Taxonomy (NCBI): domain Eukaryota; kingdom Metazoa; phylum Chordata; class Mammalia; order Eulipotyphla; family Soricidae; genus Suncus; species Suncus etruscus. Next base: position 66,389,632 of record NC_064851.1, read on the forward strand.
ATTTCTATCCTCTTGATTTTATGGAGGTATGTTTTATGTATCAGCATGTAGACTATCCTGGATAATTACCCATGTACATTGGAGAAGAATATGTATCCAGATTTTTTGGGATGGAGTGTCCTATATATATATCTACTAGTCCTCTTTCTTTTATTACTCTTTTCAGGGCTAGTATGTTTTTGTTGGGTTTCAGTCTGGTTGACCTATCAAGTGTTGATAGGGCCGTGTTGAGGTCTCCCACAATTATTATGTTATTATTGATTTCTTATTTCAGATTTGTCAGTATCTGTATTAGATAATTTGCTGGTCTCTCATATATGCATATATGTTTAATAGTCTGATATATTCCTGTTGCACATATCCCTTGATTAGTATATAGTGTCCATCTTTGTCCCTTACCACTTTTCTGAGTATAAAGTTGGTGTCATCAGATATTAATATGGCCACCCCAGCTTTTTGAGGGTATAGTTTCCTTGGATGATTTTCCTCCAGCCTTTGATTTTGAGTCTATGTTTGTTCTGACTATTCAGGTGTGTTTCTTGTAGGCAGCAGAAGGTTGGATTCATCTTTTTGACCCATTTTGCCACTCTGTGTTTTTTACATTGGTGAATTTAGTCCATTGACATTGAGGGAGATGATTGCCATAGCATTTAATGTCATCTTTGTAGATAAGTTTGCTGTGTTTATTGGTCTCTCTTGTCTTACAATAGACCTTTCAGTTTTTCCTTTAAGGCTGGTTTTTCATTTGTGAAGTTTCTGAGCTGTTGTTTATCCATGAAGCTATGTATTCTTCCTTCAAACCAGAATGTGAGTCAGGCTGGGTGCAGTATTCTCAGTGAGGCATTCATTTCATTGAGTCTTGTCATAATATCCCACTACTGTCTTCTGGCCTTGAAAGTTTCTTGTGACATGTCTGCTGTAAGTCTTATGAATGCTCCTTTGAATGTAATTTCCCATTTTGATCTTGCTGCTTTTAGTATTCTATCTCTATCTGTGGGATTTGTCATTGTAATGAGGATGTGTCTTGGGGTGTTTTTCTTTGGGTCTCTTTCAGCTGGTACTCTTTGGGCATGCAGGATTTGATTGTATTTAGTCTTTAACTCTGGGAGTATCTCGTTGATGATGCCTTTGACAGTTGATTCTTCCTGGAGATCTCCTACCTGGGTCTCTGGGACTCCAATGATTCTTATGTTGTTTCTGTTGAGTTTATCAGACTTCTATTTTTATCTGTTTGTATTTCTTGAGTACTTTTTCCATTGCCTGATCTTTTGTCCTAAGGTTCTTTTCCAATTTGTTCTGCTGTGTTGAGTTTTTCTGCATCTGATCTTCCAGTATGCCAATTCTCTCCTCAGCTGCTGTTACCCTGCTGTCAAGGCCATCCACTGAGATTTTCAGTTGAGCTACCGTGTTTTTCAGATTTGTTATTTCAGTTTGGAGTTTTCTGATTTCTGTCTTCGTGGTCTGTTTAGATCGATCTATGCTTTCTTTGAGTTCTACAAACATATTCCATATTTCTATTTTAAGTTCCTTATCCAAGAGGTTAATCAGATGGTTGGAATTTTTAGTTCATCCAAGCTATCATCTTCATTCTCTGTGCATGGTGTTTGCCTGCGAGGTACCCCCATTGTCATGCTAGTAGTGTGTTTTTTTTCTGCATGTTTTGGTGGGTTTCTTTGGTTAGAAAGAGTGCGCGGCTGCAAAGCAAAGCCGTGTGGCCACCCTCTTCTGCTGCCTCTATTTGAAAGTTTTTTTTGGGTGCGCCCCCTAGGCCTCTGAGGAGACCTTCAGCTATTCAAGAAACATAGACAGGCACAGAAAAAATTTCCCTTGAAGTCCTCATAGTGGTCAAAGGCACAGTAGGGCGGAGCCTCCGCAGGTCAGGGAGCTCCGCTTTTGGTTGGCGACCCCCCACAGCCAGACTGTACTCACTCAGTCGCTGGGCAGCTTTAGAATGCAGTTTTTTGGGGATGTGCTCCCTAGGCCTCTGAGGAGACCTTCAGGTATTCAAGAAACAAGGACAGGCACAGAAGAGATTTCCCTTGAAGTCCCAATACTTGCTATTTTTAAATAGCAATGAATGCTATTGTTAAAGCATTCAATGTCATTTTTTTCAAAGTGTCAATTATGATTTATATATTCCTAAAGAATATGTGTATGTTTTTTATATTGCCATCCTAGAGTGTTAGCAAACAGTGAAAATAAATTCTGAGGCTCATTACTTGATTACAAGAAGTCTCGTGGAGTTTGGGGGAAGCCTTAATTATTCTTGGCAGGAAAATCCAACCTATTGAGATTGGGAAAATCTTTACAAGTGCTTCTTGCTATTGTAATATATACCACTGCCTGCTGCTGCCTAGCTTTACATAATTTAGCTAAATATTTTTGTTTGCATTGTCCTTCCTTGCAATTTTATCTTGAAATATGTAAATTGATTTGTACAAAAAGACAAATATAAGGGGAATAATATTATATATACATATATGTATCAGAACTCTCAACAACCTCAAATAAAAAAAGCAACAAAACAATACATTTAAAATGGCTATTCTAATCTGAAGTTATCATTTTCGCACACAACTCTATTTATTTTTAATATTAGGATTACATTTCTTTAAAGTCTCTACCCCTATGATCTCAAAATCACTGGTTAGCATGCTACAATTTCTGATGGAGTCATGGCTCTCAGTTGTATTAGAATAGAAAGACCTTTAAGAACAATTGATTTAAAGTAAATAGAAGGGCACAGTTCATCACATGCAGTTCATACTTTCCAAGATGCCAAAAGAAGAGAAAAATGTAAAAATTTGATTGTGAATAGAATTATAGCTGTATTAAGTTTATAAAGCACATAAAATGTTACCTAAAGTAGGTGGTGGGTCAAAATTATAATTAATACCATTAATAAAAAATTCTTCGCAATTTTTGTAAATTGTGAGTAGTTCAGTTAAAGATTATGATAAAGCTTTATTTGTATTTTCTTTCAAAGGAACAGTTTAAGTGAATTAATGGTGGAATCATGTAAAGTAATATTTAGAAAAATGCAGCAAGGTATTTTGAAGTGCTTAACCATAAAAAGCAAAACATGACAGTGTTTGGAAGGGTATCTTTATTTGTTATTTGTTTTATGTATTATTTATTATCCCTAGTAGTGCTCAGTACTCCTGGTGATGCTCAGCCAACCAGGAAAGATGATTCAAAGGAAAGACTCAAGAATCTGATGCTGCTAGGACCCTGCAGTGCCAGGTACTACCAAAACAACCCACACACTAAGCAGTGCTTAGGAGCCTCCAGGGCACTCAATGGAGGTGGGTTGGGTTCTGTGCAAGAGAATACACTTATTTTATACATTATGGTATATATAGTCTATATGTATTTTAATAGAGTAAATTGAAACATGGAATTATTAAACCCTGATTTAAATAGAGGAAAGAAATGATTAATGCTATTTTTCTTGGAAATAAATTACACAGTAGCAGTAGATCAAATATGCCAAATCAAACGTGAATGGCCCTTTTTAGTATCTTTTGGGGGCAGTTTGGGTCACATCCTCAGTGTTCAGGGTATATTCCTGACTGCACTCAGGGTTCATTCTTGGTAAAACTTGGGAGTCAATTATGTGGTGCCAGGGATCAAACCAGGGTTGACTACTGCAAGCAATTGTCTTACTTATAGTACTATTCCTCTGGCCTCTATAAAACCTTTTATGACTATTTTTAATTTTTTATATATGTTTATTTTTAAATGTTATTTAGAAAAGCAAGATATTCTACATTTGGCTTACAGCACTTATGTAATCAGTCTGGAAAAGTTGTTTAGTTTTTATTTTATTTATTTATTTATTTATTTATTTATTTATTTATTTATTTATTTATTTATTTATTGTGGTTTTTGGGTCACACCCGGCAATGCTCAGGTGTTACTACTGGCTCCATGCTCAGAAATTGCTCCTGGCAGGTACAGGGGACCATATGGGACACCGGGATTCGAACCGATGTCCTTCTGCATGAAAGGCAAATGCCTTACCTCCATGCTATCTCTCTGGCCCCAAGTTGTTTAGTTTTAACCAAACACTTTTTCGTTGAACTTCCTTTTCATGTGTGACAGGCTTTATTTTTTTCTCCCATGCTATAATGTGTATGTCTTTTACTCATCAGACATTCCAGTGGATCACAATAAGAATAGGCTAGAATCTTTTTGGGCTGCTTCTTAAGTTAACCATTCCTCTGAAGTACATATAGGTTCCTAAATAATTTTCAGTATAAAAAGGTTTAAAATGGTTTAAAGACTTCATTTATTTGTTGTTGTTTTTTCTCCCTTCAAGTTTCTTTTTTATTTCAGAGTTGCTTTTCTTCTAAGCAGCAAATATTTTCCTCATTATTTATATATCATGCAAAAAAAATACTCCTAAAAGTCTTGGATAGAACTCTGTTAATAGGATAAAATTTTTAGTGATTGTTGATTTAACACTAGATGAATCCTGGCTTTCTTATAAATCGTATTTGGGTTTTTTTTATGTTTGTTTGTTTTTGTTTTTGGGCCACACCCGGCTTTGCTCAGAGGTTACTCCTGGCTGTCTGCTCAGAAATAGCTCCTGGCAGGCACGGGGGACCATATGGGACACCGGGATTTGAACCAACCACCTTTGGTCCTGGATCAGCTGCTTGCAAGGCAAACACCACTGTGCTATCTCTCTGGGCCCACATTTGGGTTTTTTTGACCATCAAGTTGACAGTGTATATTTTTAATTATTTGAATCAATTATTTTTCTACACTGTTTTTTTTTTTTTAAAAGATCAACTTTGTAGTAAATTTGTACCATTGATAGGCAGGGGCTGGCTGCACTCAGAAGGCTCCATATGCCAGTTCTTCTGTTTCCTTCAGCTGATATGTTGGGGGCTCTGGGCAGGACAGCTAGCCATAGGCCCCCTGGGCTGACCACTTAGTCCAGAGGACTGATATTCCCCCACGCCAGGCATTTAATTTGTTAGGCACCAAGACCGACCTCCTACCCCAACAGATTCTACCCTTTTCACGCCCCTACAAAGCTCATTATTACTCCTTAACTCTCTCACCCCCAACAATCAGCACCCCACATTTACCCTTTTTAACTTCAGTACTACACAGTTCTAATCACAGACCAAAGTCTTGCATTGGATTTAACAACCCCCAGCTATTTCAAAAGACATACAATGGACACATATATCTTTTGAATATTTTATGTGTATTTTATTTAACAGCTATAACTCTTTCAAAATATTCTTTTTATCTTGTCTTTTCTTTGTGAGCTGTTCAATAAGGAATTTTGGTGGAAGAGTCCCTCAGTTTAATGCTTATGATTGAACCATGTCATGGGGATGGTTGGTCTTGTTCTTATGTGCCGATAACGCCATGTAGCATTGTTCTTTGTTTGCATAGGCACATTAAAATGGAAAAATACTATACATACAAATAAGTTCTTATCTAATAGAGGTTGGAACACACAAATCTCATAGTGCAATGGGACCTTACACCCTGATAATTGATGTAATGACCTGGCACAGGCTTCAGAAGAATGGGCATCCTCCATTCACCCCTGAATTAGGGAAGCTATCTACGAAACATCCAAGGTTTTTTATAACAACATCTGGAAGCATCCTCTACCAGGGATGATCCTACCACTGCTCTGACATCAGCCTGCTCAAAAGAGACTTCCCTTAGCACTAAGAAGACTTGACAACAATGACCCGCTCTACAGGACAGGGTTCTCTGCATTACCCTTTAAGTGTGAGGTGAAACGAGAGGACACTCTGCCCCATCCTGACTACAATATAGGATATGCATATTCCAGGATCTTTAATACAGAAACATGATACCAACAACAGACTGTGTGAAAAGTAAAAGTATATTGGCACTACAGACAATGACCTGAATTGGAAAAACAAGTTTGCCTGGAGCCTAGAGTTGGTCTTATGCCCGGAAACTTCAGGGGTAGGGTCTCCTTGTATTTAGGCCAATGCTTTTTCTTTCCATGTCCCTCATATTTTGGTGGACCTATGCAAAAAATAATTGCCACTCTAACACCATTTTTGACTGTACTCCTTCGACTCTAATCCTTAAGAAAAACAACCCACTTAAATATTTGAGGTTAACTTAAACTAATAGGCATGTGCATGGAAATGTAATAAAGTATTTTGCCTTCAATGTTTAAGGAGTTACATAAGTTTAATGTCTTTAGATTGTTTTGTGTGCTGCTAATAAATATAATGTACTACAATCTAGGGACTTGAGGGACAAAGTAATTGTACTGCTTTATTTTCCTTAATGTTCTTTGGCTGAAAGTTCAAAGTTAAGATATCAGCAATGGGACTACTGAGAATTCTGTTTATGTGTGATTGTCCTTCCACTGTAACTTTACCTAGTCCTCTTTCTTTGCATCCTTGTTCTTATAATTAAAAATAAAAAATCAATAAAATTAAAAATATTGTACCATTAAGTTGAAGAGTTTTATGTACTTTTCTCTCCATAATGTGACAATATTTTTTTGTACTTTTTGTACCAGGAAGAATTTTTTAGTAGCTTTTCTAGACTCAATATGGTTATAATTCATGCACATTTAAGTATTTTGATTTTTTTGTGTTTTTGTTTGGGGACCAGACCTGATAGTCCCTGGGATTATTCCTGTTTTTTTCTTTTTCATTGCTTTATTTAAGTATAATGGTTACAAAATTGTTCATTGTTGGGTTTTAGTCATACAATATACACCATCCTTCTCTAGTGTACCCTTTCTGCCACTGACCTAGCCCCCTAACTCCTACCTTGCTACCTCCTACCCCTAACTCCTGCCTTGCTCTAGAGCAGGCAAATTTTCTGTTTTCTCTCTCTTTTTCTCTCTCTGTTTTGTCTCTCTCTGTTCTCTGTCTCTCCTCTCATGGTATTCCACTTTTTTCTTGTTGACACTGTAGTTTGCACTATTGTTAGTGGAGTTAGTGCCTGTTAATTTCTTCACTTTCAGCGCTAAATTCTTATCCAGAACGATCAGTTCATCTATCGTTGTCCTAGTAGACCCTTCTCTATTATAGCTACACTCACTGCTCTTTGTTGTGAGCTTCCTATCCTGGGCTGGACCTTTTGTCCTTTGTCTCTAATGGGTATTAATATCATACTATCTCTTGTTTTTTCTTATATCCCACAAGTGAGTGAGATTATTCTATATCTATCATTCTCCCTCTGTCTCATTTTAATCAGCATAAAATTTTACATGTCCACCTATGTATAAGCAAATTTCATCACCTCATTTTTTCTAACAGCTGCATAGTACTCCATTGTGGAGATGTACCACAGTCTCTTTAGCCATTCGTCTATTGTGGGCACCTGGGTTTCCAGATCCTGGCTTTTGTAAATAGTGTTGTGCCAAACATACATAGGAGTGCAGAGGACAAATTTGTGTTATGTTTTTGCGTTCCTGGGGTATATGCCCAGGAATGTTATTGCTTCGTCACATGGAAGCTCAATTTCCAACTTTTTGAGGAATGTCTATATTTTTTTAAAAAGGAGGACCAGACTGCATTTCCACCAGCAATGATTGAAGGTCACTTTCTTCTCACATCCACATCAGCACTGGTGGTTCTTGTTTTTATGTGATGTGTACTAATCTTTGTGGTGTGAGATGATATCTCTTTGATTTGCATCTTTTTGATGATTAGTGGTGGATTGTCTTTTTCATGTGCCTTTTAACCATCTGTATTTTTCCTTTGAGGAAATATCTGTTAATTTTTTCTCCCCATTTGTTGATGGGTTAGATGTATTTTTCTTTGTGATGTGTGCCAGTTTCTGTGGTATGTGATGGTACCTCATTGTAGTTTTGATTTACATCCCCATGATGATTAGTGATGAGGAACATTTTTTATGTGTTTTTTGGTCATTTGTATTTCTTCTTTGACATAGTCTGTTCATTAATTCTCCCCATTTTTTGATGGGGTTATATGTTTTTATTCTTATTATTTTTTGTCAGTACTTAATGTATTTTGGAGATTATACCCTTGTATGATGGGTATTGGGTGAATAGTTTCTCCCATTCTGTGGGTGGCTTTTGTATCTTAGGCACTATTTCCTTTGAGGTGGAGAAACTTCTCAACTTAATATAGTGCTGGTGGGGATGTGGAGAGAAAGGAACTCTTATTCACTGCTGGTAGGAATGCCGTTTAGTCCAGTTTTATGGAAAACAATATGGAGATTTTTCAAAAAACTCCCATATAATACAGCTATTCCACTCCTAGGGATATATCCTAGAAACACAAAAATACAATTCAAAAATTTCTTCCTCTTTTTGGAGGAATCTCCATATCGCTTTCCATAAAGGTTGAACTAGACGGCATTCCCACCAGCAGTGGATAAGAGTTCCTTTCTCCCCACATCCCCGCCAACACTGTTTATTCTCATCCTTTGTGATGTGTGCCATTCTCTGGGGTGTGAGGTGGTATCTCATCGTTGTTTTGATTTGCATCTCCCTGATGATTAGTGATGTGGAGCACTTTTTCATGTGTCTTTTGGCCATCTGTATTTCTTCTTTGTCAAAGTGTCTGTTCATTTCTTCTCCCCATTTTTTGATGGGATTAGATGTTTTTTTCTTGTAAAGTTCTGTCAGTGCCTTATATATTTTGGAGATTAGCCCCTTATCTGATGGGTATTGGTGTGAATAGTTTCTCCCACTCAGTGGGTGGCTCTTGTATCTTGGGCACTATTTCCTTTGAGGTGCAGAAGCTTCTCAGCTTAATATATTCCCATCTGTTAATTTCTGCTTTCACTTGCTTGGGAGAGTGCAGGTTTCTTCCTTGAAGATGCCTTTAGCCTCAATGTCCTGGAGTGTTTTACCTACGTATTGTTCTATATATCTTATGGTTTTGGGGCTGATATCGAGGTCTTTAATCCATTTGGATTTTACCTTCGTACATGATGTTAGCTGGGGGTCTAAGTTCAATTTTTTGCAAGTGGCTACCCAGTTTTTGCCAACACCACTTGTTGAAGAGGCTTTCTTTGTTCCCATTTAGGATTTTTTGCTCCTTTATCAAAAATTAGATGATTGTATGTCTGGGGAACATTCTCTGAGTATTCAAGCTTATTCCACTGATCTGAGGGCCTGTCTTTATTCTAATACCATGCTGTTTTGATAACTATTGCTTTGTAGTAAAGTTTAAAGTTGGGGAAAGTAATTCCTCCCATATTCTTTTTCCCAATGATTGCTTTAGCTATTCGAGGGTGTTTATTGTTCCAAATAAATTTCAAAAGTGCCTGGTCCACTTCTTTGAAGAATGTCATGGGTATCTTTAGGGGGATCGCATTAAATCTGTACAGTGCTTTGGGGAGTATTGCCATTTTATGATGTTAATCCTGCCAATCCATGAGCAGGGTATATGCTTCCATTTCCGCGTTGTCCTCTCTTATTTCTTGGAGCAGAGTTTTATAGTTTTCCTTGTATAGGTCCTTCACATTTTTAGTCAAGTTGATTCCAAGATTATTTGAGTTTGTGTGACACTATAGTGAATGGAGTTGTTTTCTTAATGTCCATTTCTTCCTTATTATATTGGTGTATACGGAAGGCCCATTGATTTTTGAGTGTTAATTTTGTAGCCTGCCACCCTTGCTATATGAGTCTATTGTTTCTAGAAGCTTTTTGATAGAGTCTTTGGGGTTTTCTAAGTAGAGTATCATGTCATCTGCAAACAGTGAGAGCTTTGAACTTCTTCCCTTTCCTATCTGGATTCCCCTTGATATCCTTTTCTTGCCTAATCGCTATAAGCGAGGTACGTACTTCAGTGGCTATGTTGAAAGGAGTGGTGAGAGCAGGACAGCCTTGTCTTGTGTCAGAATTTAGACGGAAAGGCTTTTCAGTATTTTCTCATTGAGGACATTATTTGCCTCTGGCTTGTGGTAGATGGCCTTAACTATATTGAGAAAGGTTCCCTCCATTCCCATCTTGCTGAGAGTTTTGATCAAGAATTGGGTGTTGGACCTTGTCAAATGCTTTCTCTGCATCGATTGATATGATCATGTGATTTTTATTTTTCTTGCTGTTGATGTTGTGTATTATGTTGATCCAGCTATACCACTCCTAGGAATATACCCTAGGAACACAAAAATACAATACAAAAACCCCTTCCTTACACCTATATTCATTGCAGCACTATTTACCATAGCAAGACTCTGGAAACAACCAAGATACCCTTCAACAGACGAATGGCTAAAGAAACTGTGGTACATATACACAATGGAATATTATGCAGCTGTCAGGAGAGATGAAGTCATGAAATTTTCCTATACATGGATGTACACGGAATCTATTATGCTGAGTGAAATAAGTCAGAGAGAGAGAGAAAAACGCAGAATGGTCTCACACATTTATGGGTTTTAAGAAAAATGAAAGACATTCTTGCAATAATAACTTTCAGACACAAAAGAGAAAAGAGCTGGAAGTTCCAGCTCACCTCAGGAAGCTCATCACAAAGAGTGATGAGTTTAGTTGGATAAATAACTACATTTTGAACTGTCCTAATAATGAGAATGTATGAGGGAAATTGAGAACCTGTTTAGAGTACAGGCGGGGGTCGGGTGGGGAGGAGGGAGACTTGGGACATTGGTGATGGGAATGTTGCACTGGTGATGGGTGGTGTTAAAAAAAAAGAAAGAAAAAGTATAAAAGATGCACTACAATTTTTAAAAAAAAGAAAAAAAATTTCTTCCTCACTCCTGTATTCATTGCAGTGCTATTTACAATAGCCAGACCCTGGAAACAACCAAAATGCCCTTCAACAAATGAAAGAAAGAAAGAAAGAAAGAAAGAAAAGAAAGAAAGAAGAAGAAGAAAGAAAGAAAGAAAGAAAGAAAGAAAGAAAAGAAAGAAAGAAAGAAAGAGAGAGAGAGAGAGAGAGAGAGAAAGAAAGAAAGAAAGAAAGAAAGAGAAAGAGAAAGAAAGAAAGAAAGAGTAAGAAAGAAAGAAGAGAGAAGAAAGAAAGAGAGCGAAAAAGAAAGAAAGAGAGCAAGAGAGAGAGAAAGAAAGAAAGAAAGAAAAAGAAAAAGAAAGAAAGAAAGAAAGAGAAAGAAAGAAAAAAGAAAACTGTGGTACATGTACACAATGGAACAATATTCAGCTGTCAGGAGAGATGAAGTCATGAACTTTTTTTATACATAGATGCACATGGAATCTATTATGTTAAGTGAAATAAGTCAGAAGGAGATAGACACAGAATAGTTTCGCTCATCTTTAGGTTTTAAGAACAATCAAAGACATTACTGTAATAAGGCCTAGAGACAATAGATTAAGGGCTGGAAAGGCTGGAAGGACCAGCTCACAATTTTGAAGCTCAACACAAAGAGCAGTGAACTCTGTTAGGGAAATAACTACACAACTTCTAGCATGACAATGTTAAAAACTGAGAGTAGATCTTTTTATATTGATGTGCTGTTCCACCTTCTTTTTCCCCTTTGTCTCTCAAACCGAGGATGAGAGCCTCTAGAAGAACTCTGCCCATTTTTGGCATATTTGATTTTTACCCCATTTTATTACTTTTCTCTTCTTCAAACAAAACCACATAACCTTAACTATCTAGTCCTGCCTCCTAATTAGAGGGGGATATAATGGAGGTACCATGACCAAACAGTTGAAAGATTACTAAGTAGTAAGCTAGGCACAGAGGGGACTACTCACTCTAGCAGCCCTGGGGGGTGAGGGTGGAGGCTATGGGAGGCAGGACGGGAGCAGAGGTGGAGGGAGGACAATTCCGTGGTGGGAATTCCCTTGATTCAATGTTAATATGTACCTAAAATATAGCTGTGAATGATTTGTAAGCCACTATGACTAAAATAAAAATTATAATAAAAAAATAATGAGAGTAGAATGCCTGTCACAAATACGGGCAGGGGTGGGGCAGGAAGGTGGGCATTGATGGCGGGAATGTTGCACTGGTGTAGGGGGATGTTCTGTTTATGACTGAAACCCAACTACAACATGCTTGTAATCATGGTGCTTAAATAAAGATTTATATTTAAAAAAGATGTATTTTTTCTTGTTAGGTATAATCAGCACCTTGTATATCTTAGTTATTAACACCATCTATGATAGGTATTGGGTGAAAAGTTTCTCCCATTCTGTGGGCGGTCTTTGTATTCTAGTCAATATTTCCCTTGAGGTACAGAAGCTTGTGAATTTAATGTATTCCCATCTGTTTTGATTTGCTTCCACTTGCTTGGCCAGTGGTACTTCAGCCTTGAAGATGCCTTTAGTTTTATTGTCATGGAGTGTTATGCCCAAGTTCTCCTTTATGTAACTTATAGTTTCACATATGTTAGGGTCTTTAATCCATTTCAATTTTCATGATGTTTAGGAAAGGTCTGAGTTTATTTTTTGCATGTAAATAACCAGTTTTTCCATCACCACTTGTTGAAAAAACTTTTCTTTTTCCACTTTGCATTTCTTGCTCTTTATCACAAATCTTTTGTTCATAAGCCTTGGGTCCATCTCTGGATTGAATCATTTTTCTGTTGAGAGTGATGATTCCCATGAATAGTCATGGATACACAGTGAACCTTATTTTATTAAACTTTCATTAAAGTCCCTATATCACTTGCCCTTTTTTTTTTTTTTTTTTTTACTATTTGGCAGTTTTTTTATGGCAAAATTTTTATGGCAAAAAGTGCCAGTGTTTGTTTACTATTTACATTTTTCATTCTTCATTATACTCTTTTATCTAAATATTTTTTCCACACTACAATGGACTTCTGAGAATTAGATGTTTATTCTACTCAGGGTGTCTATAGCTAAATTTTTCTGTAGTAATTTTTGAAGAGAATCTAAGCTTAAATTAGTCAGATTACTTTTAAGTGTCACAGATGATTAGTACTGAGACTAAGGAATATTCTGAGGTTCCTTGAAAGGTGGGTGCACAGATTTGGCAAAGGGTGCACAGATTTGACAGAGGCCAAGGAGTCAAGCTGAGTTCAAGCTTTTTTTTTATTCAAAGCAAAAAAGTGAAATATTTATATTCATAATTTTCAGACAAAGTTAATTTACCAAAAAAAAAAAAAAAAAAAGACACGGGCAAATTTTTCAAGGTGTATTCTGATGCAAGTCAATTTTGATTTTTGAGGCCGTTTTTTGCTGTCTGAGAGCCCTAGTCAGCAAGGCCAGTTAGTATTGTTTTGGTTTTATTCTAGTTTATGTATTCTGAACTGTTAACCCTGAAATGTTAACCCTTGATATGATTTCACATAGGCTAACAGCAAAGCAGATTTGAGGGTGAGTAATCATTCTATAAGACTAAATATACTTGAATCTACACAAATGTTCAATCTGAGTAATCTTTTTCTTTGTTTTTGTTTTTGGGACACAACCAGTGAGGCTCAGAGATTACTCCTGTCTGTGCACTCAGAAATAGCTCCTGGCTTGAGGGGCCATATGGTACACTGGGGATTGAACCCAGGTCTGTCTTGGGCCGTGTGTGCAAGGCAAATGCTCTACCACTGTACTATCACTTTGGACACTAAATCTGAGTAATCTTTAAAATGTCAGCTGAAGTTATGTCTCAATTAATTTTTGTGCTACATCCCTCTTTTCCCTGAATGTCTCATGGACAGGCACCCAAGGTTTTTCAGAGCCCTAATGCCTGTGAGTACAGATTATTTTTAAGCATCTGTTCTTAAAGGTGTTACTTTTCTTGTGCCCTCTCTGCGAGTACATGCTGCTTTGAAAAGATTCTGTAATAATAGACAGCTTTTAAAAAAACATCCAAAGACATTTAGGGTCTTTTCAAATTTATTTGCATCTCAAATCTTTTTAATATCTATAGAAGGTCTACTGGTACAATCAAAGGCTGGAATTTGTTTTACTTTGAGGGTCTCTCTTTTGATAGTTCATAAATATTGTTTGCATTTTACTCAAAGGCATACCATATGTTTTTTTTCTTCCTAAAACCTAATTTATAGAAACGCATGGCAACTTAATTTCAGCAACAATTATTTAGTGCTATAGCTTCTAAATATAAATCAGAAAATGACATGTGGTTAAGTTTATTGAAGTTATAGTATAACCATTTATCTGTGAATTACAAGGTATGAAAAATTTTTTTCCTGCATAAACTTAATTAGCCATTTTCTGTTAGTCCTCTAAATTATTTTATATTTATGTTCTATTATAGGAGTAAAATTCCTGAAGTCAAATACAATAATACATATAATAACATATTTCTAATTTAATAATAATAACATTAGTAAAGATAACCTTGGGTTTTTTTAATGATAGGGCATTCTACAGGTATTTAATTACAGATACCTTAAAAAACCCTATATAGTAGATTTATCTCTACAAAAAACGTTTTATCAGAGAAATAAATTAATTCATCCAGTTGCTGGATTTAAATTTGTAATATTTGCGTAAATGCTTAAGTTCTTAACAATGTATTTATTCATATATGTGCATGTATATACAGTATATACTTTGCATCTATATTTACAATAATATTCAATTTTCAGGAAGTCAGAAAATAAGACTCTCCAAATAACTAAGATTACGAGGATTAATTTTTAAGAAAATTGGTAGGTTACTTAGAATTGGTGCTCTGGTGAAAGATAAATACTTTGAAGATTGTATCTTTAGGTTAAATACAAAACCTAACATTATCATGAACGTGGTGAAGACAGATTTAGGATACATGTGTGTAATCTTCACAGTCTTCTCATGTATAAAATGGAAATGAATGCTATCATTTATTTCTGATAGATTTCTTATGATGATCAAGATAGAACCTGTGTCTGAACTGGATAGTACATACCCTATATCATCACCAACAGCACTGCCAGTAATAATAATTATACTGACATAAAATTCCAAGATACAGTATGACTAGCAAAAGAGATAGGTATATAGGTGGCATGTTATGCTCAAAAATACAGTTGATACATGCCTCTGATAATGCTTTAGAATTTATCTATGACTCTCAGCTCTCTTATACTTAAGGCTTCTATAACCTTCCTTATACTTAAGACTTCTATACCCTTCTCTGAAAAACTAATACTATTGTTGTTCTGTCTCAATGCTGCTTTATAAAGACTTAAACATATGTCTAAGCTTAGGCCAGTACTTTGATTTCTAAAATTATCCCTCATAAAGTCATTTCAATTGGTGGCAGTCTCAGAACTCAATCATGAAAAAGTCATAAGTATTTGTCATTTTCATTGCCTCACCCTAATCTAGTCAGCAAACTCTTCTAGCTTTATGTCACAGATATTTCTTAAATGTTACCTATTGCCATATTAATTTTACCTTATTATAACCCAGGAATATTATCTACAATCTCCTATCAGTTTCCTGAGACTTCTCAAGAAGCACATCTATATCTATCAGGGTGATGAATACATACCAAAATATAATTATCTCAATTATATGCTTAAAACATAATCTATGGGATAAACTAACATGGTACAGAAAGACTTCCATGACCTACATTTGCCTGCATCTATAGAACTATTCTTTTCACAGTCCTTGTTTTTATTTGATTTTTTTTACTAATTATTCCAAACTAAATACAAATACAAATGCACAGCATCTCTCTGCCTCCAGTCCTTTACTATAGGCAAACTGACATGTTCACCAAGTTGCATTCTTTTTTTTTTTTAATATTTAGGAGATTCCTCTAACAAGTCACAGATCCTTTAAAAAAGAAGTTTAATAGAATTCAAGCCTATTAGAGGACTTAATAATACTACAACAAATAACTTTGTAAGTTATTATAAACAACAATAACAACAACAGTTCACTCTTAAGTCTTAGTTGATTTCTAGTTTCCCACAGGAATTTTAAATTGAATATTAATTTAGTAATTACTGATTATTCAAAATGATGGTAACTAAACAACAGAAGCAAACCTTGTATGCCTCAGTTAAACTTACCATCCACCAAGTTTAAGATGGCAGCTGTCAGGTTTACAATTTCTGTAATGATTCTGTAATTGGCTACTATGAATTTTAAAGCTTGGGAGAATGTAGGGTCAATAGAAAGTTGAAGAACTGGTAAGAATATTTTAATAGTTTGGGATATATTTTTGTGGCTATTATAAATGATGGGAGCAGATAGTTTCATGAATTTGAAGTTCATTCATCAGTATAAGTTGGAGAAAATTTCTATCTGATATAAACATTAGTAGCAAATTTGTGATTCAAACCCAAGCTTTACTGTTATCAGACTTTTGCTCTAAAAATACATGATGAAATTTAGACAAGTCAGTTTAGACATGTGCAGTGTCAGCTTCCTATATGATTATTTTTAGATGGTAGTTTTATTTATTTTATGACTTTGCTGTGCTAATTTGTTTATCCCATAAACTTTGTGTAAATTATTCTAGATTTTTACACAATAATATTAACAATAATAGAGAAAAACCAGGTCAGAACATTAGTACAGTGAATAGGGCATTAATTTACCTTGTATATAGCCTAGCTGGGTTCAATTCCTGTCATCCCATATGGTTTCTTGAGCACTGTCAGGAATGATTTCTGAGTGTAGTCAGATGTAAGCTTTGAGCTATATCAAATTTTATTTTATTTATATATTTTTTGGTGAGAATTTTGTCACTTTATTAATATTTCAAAAAAGCCACCAGTCAACTCAGCCATTGTTTTATTGATTTTTTCTATTGCTTTTGTTACTAATTTTATTGATTTTTTACTTTTTATTTTCTTTTTGGTTTTTTGGGCCACACCCATTTGATGCTCAGGGGTTACTCCTGATTAAGCGCTCAGAAATTGCCCCTGGCTTGGGGGGACCATATTGGACGCCGGGGTTTGAACCGCGGTCCTTCCTTGGCTAGCGCTTGCAAAGCAGACATCTTACCTCGAGCGCCACCTCACCAGCCCCGAATTTTATTGATTTTTTACCTCATATTTTTATTTCATTTTTGTTCTTAATGTATTTTCACCTTCCTTCCTTCCTTCCTTCCTTCCTTCCTTCCTTCCTTCCTTCCTTCCTTCCTTCCTTCCTTCCTTCCTTCCTTCCTTCCTTCCTTCCTTCCTTCCTTCCTTCCTTCCTTCCTTCTTCTTCCTTCCTTCCTTCCTTCCTTCCTTCCTTCCTTCCTTCCTTCCTTCCTTCCTTCCTTCCTTCCTTCCTTCCTTCCTTCCTTCCTTCCTTCCTTCCTTCCTTCCTTCCTTCCTTCCTTCCTTCCTTCCTTCCTTCCTTCCTTCCTTCCTTCCTTTCTATTTTTTCTTCATTCCTTTTCATTTTTTCCTTCCTTTTTTGTTCTTTTTTATTGCTTGCTTTATTAGCCAAAGCTAGTGGTATTCAGAGCTTACTCCTGGCTTTATACATAAGAATTACTCCTGGCAGGTCTTGGAGGACCATGTGAGGTATTGGATTGGATTCAGGTCTGCTACATGCAAGACAAGTACCTTAGCTACTGTATTAGCTCTCTGGCCCCTGTTTTTCTTATTGTATATGTTCTAGAAGAGGCTAGGTTTTAGCTACTAACTTGAGATATTTTTAATAAATTTTAATATATGTATTCAGTCCTACAAATTCCTTTCCCAATCTTACTTCTGTTTTGCCCCACAAACTTTTGTATGCTATATATTCATTTTTGCTTATGTCAGTATGCATATATTATTACCCTTGAAGTTTTCTCCTTGTATCATAGTTTTTTTTAGAAGTGTATTTCTTAGTTTCTAAGTATTTAAAAATTTCCTACTATATTTCCTAACTATTATTATTTTTATTTTTTGCTTTTTGGGCATTACCCTGTGACACTCAGAGGTTATTTATGGCTATGCACTCAGAAATCGCTTCTGGCTCAGTGGACTATATGGGACACCGAGGGATCAAACAAAGGTCTGTCCTAGATCAACCATGTGCAAGACAAATGCTCTAATGTTGTGATATCACTCTGGCCCCTATAGTTTAATTATTGATGTCTAGTTTAATTCCACTGTAAATGTCAAGTCTTTTAATTCACAGCAGATTTAAGTCTTTGAGAGTGTTCATCAGCACTGTAACTTTCTAATTTTGAATGTGATTTTCTAAAATTAACGGTCCCTTATTTCTAAGAAGTTATATTCTCAGATCAGAGATCATATTAGTTTTTTTTTAGTAGATAATACTGACCACATGAAACCTGTAAGGGGGTATTCTAAAGTAATCTAATCTTTTAGATTCCTTAAAACAATTTATAAAGGAATGTTATTGATTCTCTAAATGTATGGTAAAATTCAAAGTAATGTCATCTGGGTCTAAGGTTTTCTTTGCTGTTAAATTTTTGGTGGGTTGCTAATATAGTTTCTTTATTTGCAGTTGTTTAATTCATATTTTTAAATTATCCTTTGATAATTTAAGTAGTTATGCTTTTTGAGTATTTAACCACTTAAGTTGTCTAGATGGTTAGAATACAGTTGGCTCATAGTATTTTTTTTAAATATACATTTCATTGTTTTAAAGTTTGTATTAATGTATTCATTTATAAATTTAGTAATTTAGTTTTTTCCTGTTTCTCTGGTCAATTCATGGGAATGTTGTCAAATTATTTAATCGTTTAAAAGATTCAAATTTGATTTTATTGATAATTTTCTATTATATTACTATTCTTTACTTCATTACTTTTACTATAATATTTTTTAAATTCCTATTTTTTTCCTACCTTTAGTTAAATTTTGCTTTGCTTTTACCACTATATTTGGTGGATGTTAAGATTGATGGGAGATTTGTATTCCTCCCAAACATAGACAACTGACATTGTATTATAAGATGAATTATAAGATGAGTTTGTGTATGCTGTATTTTTAGTTTAATTAATTACAAAATATTAAATAATTAAAAATTAAATAATTACTTCCTGGATATTTCAGAGTATAATGTTTAGTGTCCATATACTTGTGAATTTTTCAAATTTGCCTTACTTTTGATTTCTAATTTAATATTATTTTATTAAATTTCTAATTTAATATTACTATGTGAAGATGACATTTTATATGGTTTCTGTCCTTCAAATTTATTAATTATATATAATTTATAATATTTCTATTATATAATAATTATATATATTATATAATATTCTATGTATACATGACAAGAATGTATTCTGCTGTATTTATTTTGGGGGGGGCTTTGGAGCAACAAATTATAAAACATTTGAGGTTTAAAATAAGAGAAACTTGAGGCCAGAGTGATAACACAGTATGTAGAGCATTTGCCTTGCACATGGCTGACCTGGGTTCGATCCCTGGCATCTGATATAGGACCACAAGCCTGCCAGGAATAACTTCTGAATGCAGAGCCAGGAGTAACCCCTGAGATCTGCTGGGTGTGGCCCCCAAACAAACAAAAACCCAAACACAACAAAACCAAAAACTTTAATTTTAAGTTTATTTATATTTATGCTAAATTTATTTTGTATATCTCTATTTTTCTGGAGATCAAATATCCTAAATCTATTTTACTGGGATGAAGTTAGAATATTGGCAAGTTTATTATTCTTTTGTGTATTCTATTTATTTCATTTTAGTTTTTCTCCCAGGATAAATTTTTGGTGAGGGTATTGTATTCAAGTCTAATTTAAGATTTGTATTATAGTCTTGATTCTTCATAAAACTGTCGAGGTCAAAGATTAATTTTTATTTTGAGATGTTCATTTATATTATTAAATAAAATTGATTACACATATAATATTTTGTGCTTTAAAGTGCTGTAATAAATGTTTATTGGACATGACATGGTAAGACTTGTGATTTTGAATAAGTGTAATAATTTTTATTTACATTAAAATTAAAAATAAAATGTATATTTTGTAATACAGAAATGAACATTTTTTCTTTATTTTAATGACTCAAATATGGTTTTGCATAAGATTTTAATGTAAAGTCAACATCTTAAATGTGTGAATTTTCTATTTATTCCTTACTGTTAGAACTAAAAATGTAATACAAAATTCAAAACTACACCAGCAAAATTGAAAGAATATTTAAAATGTATTAAGTAATAATTTTGCAAGTTGATAATTAATTGAATATTTTAGTTTTTAGAAGCAGAAATGTAAAAGTTGATTTAGAATATAGTTTTCTATATTCTGTCTTCTGATTGCACTGAATATTCTTTCTTCTTTTATCGTCTCTAGGTAAGAAAGTATTAAGCTAAGAATCCTAAGTAAATAGGGGGAGGGGACTGGAGAGAAAGTACAGGGTTTAAGATGCTTGCCTTGCATATGATTAGCTACAGTTCAATCTCTGTTACTACCTATCGTCCCTGGAACACTGCCAGGAGTGATCCCTAAGCAAAGAGCCAGGAATAAGCCCTGAAGTAGGTAGGGGTGAGGAGGAATGAAGGGAGGGAAAGAAGGGAAGCAAGGAGGAGAGAAAAAGAGAATTGTAGAATTTTCCTATACCGGCCCGGAGAGATAGCACAGCAGCGTTTGCCTTGCAAGCAGCCGATCCAGGACCAAAGGTGGTTGGTTCGAATCCCGGTGTCCCATATGGTCCCCCGTGCCTGCCAGGAGCTATTTCTGAGCAGACAGCCAGGAGTAACCCCTGAGCACCGCCGGGTGTGGCCCAAAAAACAAAACAAAAAAAAAAAAAAAAAGAATTTTCCTATACCTGGATGTACATGAAATCTATCATGCTGAGTGAAATAAGTAAGGGGAGAGAGATAGATGCAGAATAGTCTCACTCATCTATGGGTTTTAAGAAAAATAAGTCATTTTTGCAACAATCCTCAGAGACAATGAGAGGAGGGCTGGAACTTCCAGCTCACTTCATGAAGCTCACCACAGAGTGGTGAGTGCAGTTATAGAAATAACTACACTGAGAACTACCATAACCATGTGAATGAATTAGGGAACTGGAAAGCCTGTCTAGAGTACAGGTGAAGGTGGGGTGGGATAGAGGGAAATTTGAGACATTGGTGGTGAAAATGTTGCACTGGTGAAGGGGGGTGTTTTTTACATGACTGAAACCTAATCACAATCATATTTGTAAACAAGATGTTTAAATAAATATAAAAAGGAATTTAGAAAATAGCAAACATAGTTTGTATTTGTAAAGGTTTAAATATGGCTTTATTTAACATGAATTCTAAGAACAAATGATAGCCATACATATTAAGTGCAAAATTTTTGCAAATAGCTAAATAGTATTTATTCCAAAATAACGTGAGATTTATATGTGTGCTTAGATTTATGAAGCCAGAATGTCAGAAATGGTATGCATATAATATTGACCTTTACCCTAGTTGTTTTTTATTTAAAAATACAAGTATGGGGCTAGCTGCATGTTAAAATAAAAAAGTAATTTAACCTTTATCTTCCCCCACATGTTCTTGCTTGTCCTTTCTTTTATTATTATTATTATTATTATATCATTATTATGAAATGAACTTATATTTTTTGGTTTCTTTATTGGGCCATACTTCACACTACTCTAGGCTTACTCCTGGGTCTGTGCTTAGGGATTATCCTTGGTTGGGCTCCAGGCACCATATGGAATGCTAGAGATAGAACCTAGCTTGGGATGTGCTAGTCAAGCACTTTATTCATTTTAACTATCTGCCCTCTAAATTTTTAAAATTTAAATTAATTTTAAATTAATTTCTCACTACTAACTATAGTGTTTTCTCAACTGAATAGCTGATTTGAAAATAATGTCTATGAATATTAGTTGAATTTGAGTTAAATTCAACCTTTTAGAATCTCACTCCAGAGAATCAGTGGCAGAATTCTTTCTAGGCATCTATTTTCTCATAAAAAGTCTGCTCTTGATATCTCTTGTTTTTTGAATACGGACTCTACAATTTCTTGTTTCTTCTGCCATTTGTAGAGTCAAGAAGCACAGCGGGGATAGTAGTGCCTATAGCTATTTAAGTAGCGTCAAATTCTACTTTAGACCTGATTAAGAAAGTATATTGATGTACTTAATAAGAAAAAGAAGTCGTATTTTTTAACATCTTTAATTAATAGTTAAAGTAAATTGGTTTTGCCTTTTATCCTTTCTTTTTTTTTTTTTTTTTTTTGGTTTTTGGGCCACACCCGGTAATGCTCAGGGGTTACTCCTGGCTATGCGCTCAGAAGTTGCTCCTGGCTTGGGGGACCATATGGGACACCGGGGGATCGAACCGTGGTCCATCCAACACTAGCGCAGGCAAAGCAGGCACCTTACCTTTAGCGCCACCGCCCGGCCCCCGCCTTTTATCCTTTCTATTGAATTTTTATTGAATCAGAATCAGACTAGTCTTCTATGCTTTATGGGACTATAAATTTAAGGATTATTATAAATAAAAGGATTATTGTGTGGAAAGTTATTCACTTTACTTTTGAAGCCTCAGGTGACTATTGTTTCATTAGGATATTCTTTAAGTATTATGTTGTCTAAAGAACTAAAAGAATCTTCCCTTATATCTTAAATTAATTGAACCATGTGTAGTGAAAGGGCAACTCTTTCAGTGTTGAATATTTATTATTTGCCTATGCCAGAAACAGGGGCGAGAAGTATGGTTGGTGGCATTGGATAGGTAAAAGTTTTATCCTTAAACATACTTAAAAACACTTCACATCATAGTCAAGGAAAATTATGTCCAAAAATACTTATCAAATTAGATTTTCTAGTACACTATATAACTGATGTCTCATACTTTACATTTTAAGGGGTTGGTTTGAGTTCCTAAAACAAATACACTCTTTGGTTCCAGTTGAGGGACCTCCTTGGATAGTACTATCCATAGATGCTGATCTCCTCACTGAGATCATTCTACTCTAGAATTTCATAGGAGGAACATTGGGGAATGTGAACTCAAGTTCACACTTCTCTGTTCTCTGTTCTGGGTAGTTTTGAGAAAAGTCTTATTGTAAAGAAGTGCCCTTAGGGGCCTGAGAGATAGTACAGCGGCATTTGCCTTGCAAACAGCCCACTCAGGTGTTCCATATGGTGTGCCCCCCCTTTCCCCCCTCCCCCCCTGCCTGCCAGGAGCTATTTCTGAGCAGATAGCCAGGAGTAACCCCTGAGCACCAGCGGGGTGTGGCCCCAAAACAAAACAAAACAAAAGCAAAAACAAAAAAGAAGTGCCCTTAGGGGCTGGAGCAATAGCACAGCCAGCAGTAGGGTGTTTGCCTTGTAGGTGGCTGACCTAGGACAGACCACTGTAAGATCCCTGGAGTTCCATATGGTCCCCCAAAGCCGAAGGCGATTTTTGAGCGCATAGCCAGGAGTATGACACCTCGAGTGTCACCGGGTGTGGCCCAAAAAACAAACAAACAAAAATTATTAAAATAAGTGCCCTTAGATCTCACAGGAAAAAATTAATGCAAACAATAATGTTTCTTTATTGAAATTTTGTCTTTAGAGAAATCTACCTAGTAGACTATTTAACCAAATTATTCATTTAGAAATAAACTGGGGCCAGAGAGATAAAATGGAGGTAGGGCATTTGCCTTGCATGCAGAAGGACCGTGGTTCGAATCCCAGAATCCCATATGGTCCTTCGAGCCTGCCAAGAGCGAATTCTGAGCATAGAGCCAAGAGTAACCCCTGAGTGCTGTCTGGTGTGATCCAAAAACAAAACAAAACAAAAAAGAAAATATTGAATCATTAGTTTAGATGCTCTATATTGAAACTACATAAAAAATTTTTATTTTAATTATGAAGTGTACAGAGAAAATAATTAAACATCGTTAAAATTGAGATATCTAGGTTACTATATAAATGATCAAGGTTAAATTACTATGTATAATATCTGTTTACAAGATGAACTCTGATAAATGTTTAAAAAATGCAATATTATTTTTGTGGTATTGCCAAAATTTACAACCTCAAGGATGTTTAGCTCTAGAAACATAAGCAAAGACAGAAATAAATTAGAATAATCTAGGGAAAAAAATAAATGCAGTGTGAACTCCTGAATACCATCAGAAAATAGGTACAAAAAAGAATAAAAATTTTTGTAAAATTTTAGTAAAATCTGTTTCAATATTATTCTGAAAATTTATTCATATTTCTCTAAGTATCATGCAGGTATTTAACCTGAAATAAAATCAGGTTTACTGATTGCAATATTAGTTCCATCAACAATTGTTTGTGATTATTTTAAATTTGGCTGTCATTGTATTAATTTTGTCAGAATTTTGAACAAGTTTAAAAAGATTCAGGTTTAGTTAAAATTCCTTTTGGAATATTCTTTGTTTTGTTTGGCATTCTCAGTCTTTAAGCAGTTATGTTGATATACGTATTAATGACTGTGATTGTGTTGTATCCTGCAGTATTAAAATTTTTCTGATTAGAAAATGACAAATATTTTGGATAATTGTACTCATTAAAGTTACTTACTTCAAGTCCTATTATATTTATATTTTCAGTCCTGTTATATTTAATGTAGTTGTTTCTTGTAAAAATTTTTACCTGGGATTCTAATCCCGGCGTCCCATATGGTTCCCCGTGCCTGCCAGGAGTAACCCCTGAGCACTGCCGGGTGTGACCCAAAAACCACACACACTCACAAAATTTTTACCCTACTTTTGTTTTAGACTCCAGCCACAGTATACCTGTCTTCTCTACTGCCCTCTAGAGGCAGGCTGGAGAGAAACTCAAGACACACCTGACTAGATCAGAGGAGAAAATAATAAAACTTTAAGATTTTTGAATTTGGTGACGGTAAATGTGAAATTTTCCAGTTACACATTTGAAAAAAATATAAAAAATTAAGCTTTAAATGTTGTATTTCCAGATTTTTTTAGAGCAACATGTTAGTTAACCATTATTTCGGTGTGTATAAGCCAAAATAGCCTTGTGCAAAGAGTAGCAAAGCACATGGTCTGTTCTTCAAGGAAATATTATCAACGGAATTCTTCAGCATCCAGCTCTAACCTGTAATTTTATTTTTTTTGATACTACATATTTCATTTCTTCTCTTAAGTGCACCTGATACTTTCTCTTCTATTACATATTCTATCAATTATAACCTTTTCAGAAATAAATCTAGTGAGAAAAATAATTAAATGGTACCTCATGTCTCTTTACTTTGGAGGAAACAATATAAATATTTGTCCTAATAATAATGTATTTATTTCACCTCAACATTATTCTCTGGAATATGGGTGTATCATCTAATTTTCTAGACTTACTTTTTCACAAACCTCAGACATTTTTATATTATCTTTTCTTTTATACATTGTATTTTAATTAGAATTATTTAAAATGTATTTTCCGAACACAAAAATTTACTTATATATCAATAGGGCATATATTTTAATTCTTGGTATAATCCAGAAGTTTTGAAGCATTTATGTATGAATACATATAAAATATGCATAGGTTAAAACAATTTTGGTATTGATGACTTTTTAGACAAGAAGTTAACTGAGGGTAACCAGATTTGCTAATTGGCTCATATGCTATTGTTATTTTTATGGATAAATTTACAGTATTATTTTAAACTTTTGTTAATAATATTTTTATTATTTTCTTCCTAAGAGCATTGTAAAACACACCCCAATGCAGAACAGGGCAATTTCAAAAGCTAATGACTGAACTTCTTACCAAAAGCTTTGGATTGCATTAAACTGTGGTTTTAAGTGATTGACAACCATTTCATAGTAACTTGCAATGAATTAGGGGTCAAATCAACTAAATGATGAAGAAAAAAATGCCCCCATTAGATAAAAATAAGATAAATAATAATAAAAAATTAGATAAAAATAAAGTTAGACATAAAGTAAGCAATGTAGTTTAAACTAATTGGCCTTTTTATTGGCAAAAGACTGCACAGGGGAACAGGGACTGAATTAATCTCTTGAATTTGGTGGCAGATCCTTGCAAGTTGAAATGGTGAATTAGAAGGCGAGGTTATATCCTTCTTGCGTACTTCTGTGATACTTCTGTGAATTTCCAATTTGTGAAGCTGTCAGTCTGATGTTTTTGTGAGCATTAAACTTTCTTTAGAAACACCACTACCAAAAAAAAAAAGAAAAGAAAAAGAATAAAAAAGGAAAAATAAAAAGAATGGCTCTCTCCTCCCAAACTACCACATAAATCAGCTTGATTAGTAATCTCCATTAACAGACATCAAATTTTGAATAGACGGTATTGTAGATTCAGAATGAAGGACTTGGCAGGACCAAATAGGGAAGTTTGAACAACATCTGTCCTACCCCTTCCTAACACTTCTGTGAAATTTAAGCCTATTCACAAATAGCCTAAATTATAAAAGTACACATTGTGTCTACCACAAGCAGTTTTTCAAATAGCACTAAGGGTTGAATATGTAGTATTAGTGTTTATTTCAGGCAAAATATCCATAAAATATTTTCTATTAAGAAGAAAGGTAACAGGGACCAGCCTTTACGTGGGAACCTACTAATACAAGCTTTCATTTAACATTCTTCTTTTTCTTAACAAGTGAAGTTTGATCTTGAATTTTTATTCAAAGCTCTGTGAACCAAAACCACAGATGGGGTATTGCTGTGTCATTTCCATGGCCTTATACAGAATGTATGCAGCTGTCCCATACTCCCTTAATAGACCTTCAGCTTTTCAATATATCTTCCACTGATGGCGTTTCTGTGGATAAACATCATTTCAGAATGAAACGTGCCAGATGTCTTGCAGTGCACTTAGGTACAACAAGGCACTTTAATAAAAAACTGTCGCCTATATTATTTACTCATTTAGAAGGATGTGACTTCTGGGATATACATTGGAAATCCAAAATTTGCTGAATATGAAAAGTAATATTATAAACAGTTTTCAACTCTAAGTACCTTAGAATTCCCCCCAAACACACTTTTTGACCATAAAGAAATCAGTATTTTATATCCTTTTTTCTTATAATTTGTCCCTCTAGGAGGCATAACTCAATCAAAACTTCTGGTTACTACTGGATAGAAATAGATTTTTATATTGAGGTTAAAATGGCTAGATTTAAGATTTAGAATATGCAGTTTCTTTTAGTGTAACTAATTTTTAAAAGTAATTCATCTCAACTTACATGAGTTTTATATTCCTACCAAAAGAAAATATTCTTTTCAATTGGTTTTGGAAGTCAAATTGTTAGAAAAGGTGATCAAATGAAAGTAAAATACCAGTGAAAAGTGGATGCCAAGTATCATTCCACATGCTCATATATTTGATTGGTTAATGACTTGTGTCATTTAATTTCTTTTGCATATGTATAATTCTTTAAAACTGTAGAATCCTTGATTTTAGGATATTTCCCCATTACTGCTGAGCAAATGGGAGACTAGTCAATAATGACTTGGTGACTACATTAATGATAAAAAGCAGCAAGATTTGTAGTGCATTTTACTATGAGTATTTAAGTTTCATGTAAAAGTAGTTATAGATTATGTAACAGAATATAAAAGAACATACATTTAGTTAATTTAAATGATATATTGTAAATTGAGGTAATTTTATTATTCTTGAATGTTTCCCTACATTTGTTTCATTGCAGTGCAAGCAGCCGATGATAAAACATAAATACATATAAATATGTATTTTATATGTAATATATTTAGGTATATTTAAATTGTACAAGGTATTTTTTTGAAGTTTCTTGTAACATCCATAGGACTCATCTAGGAAAAATCTCCTGCAATATTGCATAAACTATGGACTATTTATAATAGACCATTATAAAACCCCATAGATTTCTTACACAATAAAATAAAAATGTTATTTCATAAATATAGGAAAATTTTAAAAATCTCGCCATGTACTTAATGAAATAGTATGCTTTTGAGGCTATATTCTTCTGTGTGTGTTTGCACTCTAAGAAAACTAGCTATGACTTTTAATGATTTCTAAAATAACTTAATAATTTTATATATTGTCAATTTATATCCTCTATCTCACAGCAAAGTTCTTCTAAACACAACATTTACTAATTTTTAAAAACAGGTGACATTTTGCACTCATATTTTTCAGGAAATATAGAACAATACCTGTAATTCTGTCTCTGAGGCCATGTGACTAATTTCTGTCCTGAGGTGTATAGCTGTCTCTTGGTGCGGCTGTGTGTTTGCAGCCATGCCGTCAACATCCACCAGAGAGCAGAGCAGCTCCAACACCATCTTTCCAGCTAGAAATAGAGGGAGACAGTAACACAGCCAGATCTTGGCCAAACAACAAGGATTGCAGTTCATTTCAAAGGTCAGAGCATATTTAAGCTTGCTTCATTACTGCCACTTTTATGCCTGAGATTTTCATTTTTAGAAAAAAAAATCAGTTTACCTAGGGTCCTTTAGAGACAGAAAAAATGAAAGTGCTGAGTCCTATTTTCATTTGGGGATATCAAGCTTTTTATCAAATTACAGAGGTGGCGTTTCAGAATATTTCATATCTGATCAAGAGGAATATCCAAAATAATTTTCTCTTTATTCAGGAGTTCTCAGGCAGGAGGACTGCTTTATTTTTCACTTACTATTGTACTCAAGTCAATCATTTTGAATTTAAAGAGAAAATAGGCATTTAAAAGCAATCAACAATAGACTTCCAGTTCAACATTTTAATTACATTTTCTAATAAAATAATTTGTAGACTTTTAAGATTTTTTACAGTAAAAACAAGCTTCACTTTTTAAGTTTTTTATATTAATAATAGTAAAGAAGTGATTATAAAACATTTACTTTCTATTTCAAAATTTCTTGGCCTTTTAGAATAAAGCAATGCTAGTTTAATCTTATTTTTAATATACATTGTAGGAATAGGACATGGTATGTGTATATATATGCAAACACATACATACATACATATATATATATATTTAGAAAGATCAGTATCACTAGAGAACAATTAAGGATTTTAAGTTATTTTCTTACTATATTTTGTTTAAAAGACTAGTACTTTATTTTAATTAAAAGCTAATATTGGTAAGGAACATTACAGACAATTACAGAAAAAATGCTCTCAAAGTAAATTTATTATAATTTTTTGTTATGAAATACAAAATTATATAATAGAATGGTTTTGTTAATTATTTGGAAATGGACTATAAGTTAAAAAACAATATAGTTATATAGATAGGGAAAAGTTTTTCATCTCTTAAGAAGTGTGATCTGTTTAGATCATGGAAACTAGTACTTTCTTATAACACATTGTAGGAATTTAGTTATGAAAATAGCTTAAGATGGTTTAAAAGACTGTATTAAGATTAAGGCTTACTAAATGAAATGCTCACATATTCAGATCATATTCAAATATAGATATATGTAATTGGTGATAATTTTAACAAGGTATCATTTTGGAATTCAACTTCCTGAAATAAATGTAATTGTGACAAAAGAAGAAAAACAATCTGTATTTCATATATAATAATTTTGGATTTGAAGTGGACTTTGTGAAAGTTTAAACTATTATATTCCTTTATATAAACTATTGTTTTTCTGTTATTTTTAATTATTTAATTAAGAAATAGAATTTAAAGCTCATTAATGGTTGTATTTAAACATAAACTACTTGACTCAATTCTACAAATCAGAATTATTGTTCTCTAATGTGCATACAAGATAAAGGACCTATAGAAACTATGTTAATAAGATCCAAAAATATTATTGCAATCAGGCCTTAAAATAAAAACAAGAAGTGTAAAAGCTGATAAACTGAGAATAATGGTAGCTTACATCCATTGGGCCCTTTAAATGCAGCTTCCTTTCTATAAAAAGAGTTGCACACATATTTTCTTCCCTCAGATTCTGAAGTAATGTGGTTTTCATTTTACTAGTATATGCTAGTATGACTTAGTATAGTCTCTTCATCTCTTATAAAATTCTCTTATAGAAAAATAAGTATTATTACATTATATTCAAATTATAAGTGAAGGAAAAAGCTATCAATTGCCCTCATTTGCTCCGCAGTATAGGAGTTCATTTAACTTCAAGATCACTTGGCATCTGTGTGGTGCTAATCCCATTTTCTAGAAGGAGACTAAAGCATACAATGACTTAATGAATATGTTAGCTATGGAGATGGAGGTTGATATTCAAACACCATTTTTGATTGATAGCATAAAAAATAGGAAGGGCCAAGATTACTTTTTAAGAGATTATTATTGTAGGTTGATTCATATTTTTAGTTTGTGGCTTATTCTCATAATTGGTATTAAAGAACAATAATAAAAAACAAAGCATGAACTGATTTGTTAATCACCAGGTTTTCATCTTAACACTGTCATTACTTAGTAAGAGTTTTTAAAACCTATGTTAGTATAATTTTTGGATAAATTGGTAGATAAAGGGAGGTTTACACATTTTAAAAAGAATGCTATCAATTTTAGATAAATAAGACAATTATATGTGATATTTAAGACTGATTACTTAAATGTTTCATGACATTTAAAGAGTGAATACACTATTTAGATTTATTCTATTTAGAATCTTAAAATTTTAGAGTACACATGCTATGAAAAACATTATATTATGTTATAACTACATTATTATTAAAATCATTATATACGTATATTTAAAGGTTAAAAGCTCAAATACCAAAGACTAGAAAAGTCAGAGAAGCATTTTTCTGTCTTTCATTACAGCATCCATTGCCCAAGCCTATTAAGCGGTCCTGATTTTAAAATGTTACACTCAAAATTCATCTTCAAAAAGTTTTTTTTCTCTTCTATAAATGAGAAATCAAGTTCTAGTAGTTGTTTACAGGTAGAAATGATCTTTAGCCTTTAGAATTTAAGTTGGCCAAGGGGCCAGAGTGATAGTACAGTGGGTAGGGCCTTTGCTTTGCCCCAAGTCCAACCTTCCCTTAGTGATTCCAGAGTACAGAACCATGAGTAACTCTTGAGCATTGCTGGGTATGGCTAAAACAACAACAACAATAATAATAATAAAGAAAGAAAGAAAGAAAAGAATTTAACTCAACCTTTAAAGTACAGGTAGGTTATCTTTGACCTTATTCTAGAATCCAAGTTATTATTTTTACAAATCCTAACAGGACTTTACACAAACTCTGTGTTGCTCCAATATAGAAAACAAAGGATACTTTAATTGCAACTGTGAACATCTTCTTTATGTTACATGTTGCTTACATTTGCTTACTAATATCACTTTGCACAGTAACACAACATTTAAAAGAAACTTCCCAAAGGCCTCCTATGTGGTTTGTTCAACACCCCACTTCTAAATGATCTGAAAACCTGCTAATTCTTTTAGTTTATATCCTTAAAATTTAGACTTTTTAACTTGAAGCAAAATAGTTCTATAATACATAAGGATTTAAAAAGACATTCTGAGTGTAGTTAGATTAAAATTCTTTCCATTAAATGTCTTCTTAAGCTGTATGTTTGAAATCTTTTCTGAAAGGTTCCCTCATAATATGTGATGCAAGAAAATATTTTTAAATATATTTTTATATTTTTTAAAAATATTTTTCAAGCTTTATTTTTTTGTTGAAAGTTGTGATGTGGTCTAGTATTATGAAATCGGGAATTAATAGCTCTTTGATTTGGGTGAAACATTTGCGATGAAATGAACTAATAGTAAGAGGCTTTATGAATTGAGCTGACTCTAAGTGACTGAAAAATAATATTTTAAAAGGAGGACCATGCAAATATGTTGGTTCTATTTTTATTTTTAAGTGGTCTTTGTCTCTACTAATTTTTATAAATTTGGTTTTTCAATTTCATTGTTTCTAAGAGTTAGTATTATGTCTAAATAGAAAGGATTTTACTATGAAAAAAATCACAAAGATAAGAGTGCTTCATAACTTTACATATCCTGTCATTTTTTGTATTTATTTAAGTTATCATTTTTACCGAGGTATGCTTGTTACTAATATATACATTTATATTATGGTTTATCTACTATTTCCTTAACACATACTAATAATTTCATGTTGAAATTTAATATGTAAATTTACAAATTTATTTTGTGATAGCAAGCCTTACATTTTAAGTGCATTATTAATCTCTCAGGCTGAATGTATAAGTATATGAACCTTCAAAGACACACTAGAAAACAAAATGCTATTAGCTGAAAGCATGATTTTAGAAGGAATATTTTCTGAATTGTTTGTGGTTCTTATAAATATGGTTTGAGAGAAGTTCTTGTACCAAAGTTCAAGGTCCTGATATTTGCATAGTTCCTTTACATAGTGTACCAAGTTGATTTGTGAGGAAATGAAGGGAATTTAAATTAAAATTTTAGTCCTTGAATGTAAAATTGCTGGATATTTGCACATAGTACAGGTTTGAGGATTTTTAAAAATAGTTATCCATAGGATAGCAGAACTTTTAATAAACAATAGTTCTAACATAGCTTCTTTATGAAAACAGAAAATGGGATTTATGAGGTGACATTTTGAGTATATAAAGAAAAATGAAATAAGATTAGCTTTAGTTTCCTATTTTTCCCCAGCCTTTCTAAGGTTTAGTTGCTGAATTACCACTTATGATTTTTTTATTCTGTGCATGCATTTCATTAACCTATTCCTAGCTCTGCAGTCAGCCTGCAGAGAAAATTCAGCAGAAGGATTGCTGAGCAGATTGGCTACAATAGTCTATAGGACACATTTCAGAATCCAAGGACAACTTCACAAACACTGTGCTTTACATTAATAATGTGAACAATTTTAGTTTGTTTAAATGATCTCTTAGGAACTTGATGTTATTTGATAATTTTTAGGTAACGTTTTTATAAGATATTACCAGATACTCAAAAGTGTAAAAATAGCTCATTGAAGTTATTCTACTTTAAACACAGTATTAAATAAATTAGTATTGAAATTTAATTTTGGGGTTTGCAATTTATCTGAAGACCATTGGAGCAATACCAAATTTTTTTCTATGATATGACTGATTTATGTCTAATGTAGAAGATTCATGGACTAAAGGTTGGGAGATATTACAAACAGATGCAATTGTATCATTTTTAAAATATAATCAAATTTACTCTTTTATTCTTTCTTTAAATTTATTATTTTAAGAAAATGCTCAATTATGTATTTTAATGGAATACTGCAATTAAATAATTAAAATTGATGTTGAATTGAATACAATTATTTTACATGTCAAAGTTACTTTTAAAATTATATTTTGCTCAGAATTTCATTTTATACATTTGCATTTCCCAACAAAGAATGCCTCAGAATGACTTGGAATATCACAGGTGAGGGAACAAAATGAATCGAGGACTGAAATTTTTTAAAGTTAGAGTTACATGAATTGTCAAGTCTTTCCAACAAAAAATTCTAAAACTCCAGAATTCTAGGACTCTTTTATAGCTATTTGAATTTGTGATCATGCACTCAAAGGAAACCTCTTTGAAATAATTTAAGGAGTAGTTTTTGCTTATTTTTGGAATTAAATCAACTCTAAAATAACTTTTATTTGTTAGTTTTGTGTTCTGTGTTTAAAAAAGAGAAAAAAACCTACAAGAATGTCATTCATGGGCCCGGAGAGATAGTACAGTGGCGTTTGCCTTGCAAGCAGCTGATCCAGGACCAAAGGTGGTTGGTTTGAATCCTGGTGTTCCATATGGTCCCCCGTGCCTGCTAGGAGCTATTTCTGAGCAGACAGCTAGGAGTAACCTCTGAGCATTGCCAGGTGTGGCCCAAACACACACACAAACACACACACACACACACACACACACACACACACACACAGAATGTCACTCATTTTTTTCTATAAAGGATCATAAAGTTTAGCAATTGCTTTATATCTCTGTCCTATATTTTTAAGCAAAAATCCTAAAAAAAAAAAAGAGTTTAGTTTAACAAATATTTATGGAGCATCTGATATTATTTTAATCTCTTAGACTATAAACAAACAAAAAAGATTTTGCCTTTAAGGACTATTCTATTCCAGTTGATATGAAAAACAAAACAAAACAAATAAGTGTGCAAACTGACGTAAAGACTGTACTTGCTTTCCTTCATTTCTTTCTTTTACTTTTTCACTCCCCTAAACCCAATCCCAAACCCAAACCAAAAAAACACCAATCAAATTCAAACAGACTTTTGTATCACACCTGACTAGAAAAATATCCTTTCTCTTCTACATTCTCAGCCTCCATTTGTATTCCATATTCTCAGCAACATCCATAGATTCCCTCTCTTCCACCTTCTCCCCTTTGGAAAATAATTTTTTATTTTTAAGGTATTTCTAGCTACTTACAACTTTCCCATGGACAACCATTTGTAAGGTCATTTTCTGCTCTCCCCTCCAGACCAGTAAGTTTCCTTGGCTATATTCTTTTCTCTCTAGGGTACATTCTATTCCTTTATTTGCACTACCTAACCAATGTCACAATTTCATGACCTTGATCTCATCTATGTTTTGATGTCTTCAAATAGTCTATGATTCAAAGTATGTAAGATCTTATTAATTAAAAGCTGCACAATTATTATATATGCTGCTAAGCTAAGAATTTAGAGAATACTGATGGCAAGAAAATTCTGAGAAACCTGTTGATAAAACAATCTCAATTTCATATTATATATTAATTTTATATATTATGATGTGAAAAAAAGGTAACAGAATCAATGAAATGTGACATGAATTTATGACAATTACATTGATATTCAGACTTACAGGTCCAACTGTTGTACATATTCCGTGGGTTTTTGATCATTATCTTGATTTTTACCCATTTCCCAAACTTTTATTTTTGATTCTTTTCTGTAAAAATAAACAGTGCCCACATTTATCTAATTGTTTTGCTCAAAACTGCAAAATTTTTAAGCTTGGCATAGATCTTAAAATCAGTACTTTTTCTTTGTGTTAAAAAAAAAAAACAACTCCCCATTTTGGTCACTATGTTCTTCATTTGAAAGTTGGGCTTCTGATGTGCCTCAAGCAAATTCAGAAAACTGGGTGATGATTTAGTGCCGACATCTCAGGGTTTTGTACTGCTGGTGCTGTCTGTTGCTGGAGGACCATGACCACTACTTAGGGATCTCCAGGGGATTGTGTTCTAACCCCTGTACTCTATTGCTGGTTCCATATTATCATGTCTTTTCAATTTTTCTTGTACCTAAATTACTAAAATAA
Source organism: Suncus etruscus (assembly GCF_024139225.1). Classification (NCBI taxonomy): domain Eukaryota; kingdom Metazoa; phylum Chordata; class Mammalia; order Eulipotyphla; family Soricidae; genus Suncus; species Suncus etruscus. The sequence goes on from NC_064851.1 coordinate 66,424,604, forward strand.
TCATCTAACTGTCTCCCAGAATTCATACTTGCTCCTGTTAATAATTATATTTAACATCAGACTGGAGAATGCATTTTAAAATCAAATCATACTATGTATAGTTCAGTAGTTTTCAGAGGCTTCATTTCATATTTATAACATTTTACATCATATCCCTTATTTTGCTTATAAAACTGCTTGAAATATTTCTTTCTTACCTGAATTTGATTCTCTATCATTATCTGTAGTGTTCAGACTTTTCCAGTCACTCAGATTCTTTGTTTCTCTAAGATACCACATTAACTTCTCCCGCTGGTTTTCAGAACATCACAACATTGTGTAAATTGAATCCTTAATGCCTGCATTCTAGATCCATCTTGTTTGTTCCATACTAAAAGATAACTAATTATTAACTTGCCTTATTTATTGTTTTAATTTATAGATACATATTCACATAGATTGAATATATCTTTAAATAATATATAACTTAATTTTGTATTTATAAATAAATTCTGTATTAATTTATATTTATATTCTTAACAGTTTGATATTCAGTTATCTTGAGGTATAGATCTTTGATTTCCTAATTTCTTTGCTATATAGCATTTCATCACATGGATATACCAGGCCCTTTGTTTATGCATATGACTATAAACAGATATTTTTGAATAGAGACACTGTTTCAAAACTTATGTGCTACTGTCAATAACCATGTGCATATATAGATAAATATTTCTCTATGAATAGATCTTTACCAGATCACTTATCAGATGATGTTAATAATTTTCCAGAAACTATAGAACATGAAATGTTTCTTTTTTTTTTTTTTTTTTTTTGGTTTTTGGTCACACCCGGCAGCACTCAGGGATCACTCCTGGCTCTATCTATGCTCAGTAATCGCTCCTGGCAGGCCTTAGGGGGATCATATGGAATGCCGGGATTTGAACCACCTTCCTTCTGCATGCAAGGCAAACGCCTTACCTCCATGCTATCTCTCCGGCCCCATGAAGTTGTTTTTGTATCAACTTCTTGAAACCTTGTTATTTGAATACTATTTATTTTCTTGATTTGATGGGTGTGAAATAATAGATTTTTGGCATTTTAAAATCATTTTATTTTATTTTGTTTATTTTTTGGAGGGCACAACCGGTGACACTCAGGGACTACTCCTGTCTATACGTTCAGAAATCTCTCCTGGATTGGGGGACCAGATAGGACGCCAGGATCATACCCAGGTTCATCCTGGGCCAGCCGCGTGTAAGGCAATCGCTCTACCACTATGATATTGCTTCGGCCCCATAAAATTATTTTAAATGTATCCCAAAATAGATGTTTTCTATAGGTATTAATAATTGGTTAAACAATTTCTATTTGATAGCAGTTTATTCTAATTAAATTATATTTTGTAGAGTAGTATTTTTCTTTTTTGTTTTTGGGCCACACCTGGTGACACTTAGGGGCTACTCCTGACTATGCGTTGAGAAATTGCTCCTGGCTTGGGGGACCATTTGGGACGCTGGGGGATCGAATCGCTGTCTGTCCTAGGTTAGTATGTGCAAGGCAAATGCTCTACTGCTTGTATCACTGCTCTGACCCTGAGGAGTAGTATTTTTTAAATAACTTTTATTCATTTTTTTAAACTTTATTTAGGCACCATAGTTACAAAATTGTTCATTGTTGGATTTCAGATATACATTGTACACCATCCTTCACCTATGCACTATTCCCATCACCAATGTCTCCCACTTCCCTCCTACCCACACCTGGCTCCCTGCCTTGCTCTAGAGAAGCCACATTGCTTCTCTCTCTCTCTCTCTCTCTCTCTCTCTCTCTCTCTCTCTCTCTCTCTCTCTCTCTTTCTCTCTCTCTCTCTCAATTTCTTCTCCCAGTTTTTGATGGGAAAATGTTTTCTTTCTTGTAAAGTTCATCAGTACATTTTATGTCATATTAACCCCTTACCTGATGGGTATTGATTGAAAAGTTTCTCCCATTCCATGGGTAGTCTTTATATCCTACTCACTATTTTCTTTGAAGTACAAAATCTTTTGAGTTTAATGTAATCCTATTTGTTTGTCTTTGCTTCACTTGTGTGGCCAATTGTGTTTCATCATTGAAGATGCCTTTAGCTTTAATGTCATGGACTGTTCTGCCTATGTTTTCCTTTATGTACCTATGATTTCAGGTCTGATGTCAAGGTCTTTAATTCATTTTGATTTAAATTTGTGCATGATATTAAGGGAAGGTCTGGTTTCATTTGTATTTAACCAGTTTTATCAGCACTACTTTTGAACAAAATTTCCTTGTTCCACTTTCTCTTTCTTGCCCCTTTATCAAAAATCAATTGTTCATAAATTGTGGCTCCATCTCCGGATATTCAAATCTATTATATTGATCTAAGAGTTGTCTTTATTCCAGTACCAAGCTGTTTTAATGTCTACTGCTTTATAGTACAGTTTAAAATTGTGGAAGGTGATTTCTCCCATATCCCCCTCCCAAGGATTGGTTTAGTTTTTTGTGGGCATTTATTTATCCATATGTATTTCAGAAGCATCTGACCCACTTTTTTAAAAAAAAATGTCATGGAAAATTTTATTGGAATGGCATTAAATCTGTACAATGCTTTAGAAAGTATTGCCATTTTGTTGATGCTAATCCTCCCAATCTATGAGTGGGTATATGTCTCCATTTCATTGTGTCCTCTTTTATTTCTGGGAGCAGAGTTTTTCAACTTTCTTTATATAGCTCTTTCACCTCTTTATTTGACTTGACTTCAAGGAGGCACAATTGTGAATTGCTTTTTATTTTAAAATATTTTTGAAACTTTTATTATATTTGTATATATTTTTGGAATAATTTTGTTGCCTGCCACATTATTATACAAGTCTGTTGTTTCTAAGAAGCTTTTTTGTGGAGCCTTTAGGATTTTCAAGATACAGCATCATGTAATCTGCAAATAGCAAGAGCTTCACTTCTGCCTTTCCTATAAGGACGTAACAGATGAATTCACTAGTGAATTTTTTCAAACCTTTAAAGAGGATCTACTGCCAAACCTCTTCAAGCTCTTTTAGGAAATTGAAGAAACAGTAGCACTCCCAAATAGTTTTTGTGAAGGCACCATCACCCTAATACCAATAGCAGACAAAAATGCCACAAGAAAAAAAACAAAAGAAAATTGTAGGCCCATATCATTCATAAACATAGATGCAAAAATGATCAACAAAATACTAGCTATTAGAGTCTAACAACTCATCAAGAAGTTTGTATATCATGACCAAGCAGAATTCATTCCATGCATGTAAGGATGATTTAACATATGTAAGTCAATCAACATAATATATTATATCAGTAAAAGAATAAACAAAATTATATGATTATATCAATAGACACTGAGAAAGCTTTTGAAAAGGTACAACACCCATTTCATGATAAAAAATCTCAATAAGATGTAAATTGAAGGTACTTTCCTCAATATTGCCAAAATCATTTATCACAAACCTACTGCAAACATTATACTCAATAGGAAAAAATAAAAACCTTTCTTCTATAATCTAGCACAAGACAAGATTTCCCCCTCCTGCCACGTCTATTCAATATAGTACTGGAAGTACTTGCTATTACAATTAGGCAAGATAATGAGTAGTATTCTCTATTTAATTATAGAGGATTAAACTATAGAATTCTATGACATGCATTTTGTATGTTACATGAATTTTTTTACCCTGATATAAAATAGTTATAAACATTTGTTTTCCATTGTTTCAAATTTTTATCTTCTATAGTAAAATAGTTGAGCTGTTAACTTACCTGAATTAATTTTTTGTGGTTGGTAGCAATTCTATTTTTTTTTTTTGGTTTATGGTTTTTGGGTCACACCTGGTGATGCTCAGGGCTTACTCCTTGCTCTACACTCAAAAATCCCTCCTGGCAGACATGGAGAACCATATGGGATGCCAGGATTCGTTCACAGTCCATCCTGGATCAGCTGAGTGCAAGGCTAATGCCCTACTGCTGGGCTATCTCTCTGGCCCCTCTAATTTTAAATGTATACAGTAACATGGTACTTCAAGTATAATTTTGTTATGTTAGCTTATGATTTGTTAACTAGTTTTCTGGAATGTATAGGTTATTCATGTCTTTGTAATATTCTGTACATATTTTAGAATATGATAAAATTTTAAAGAGGCTGTAATTTTATTGGAATATTATAGAATCATGCGGATAGGCTTGACTATATTCATCTGCCAATAAAATCTCTGGGCAATGAATCTCTAATAAGCTTTTTTGATAGACAACAATTTACATATGCTATTGCAATTTATTGTTTTGTGAATCCTTGAGTAATTGCTCTGGGAAAGGACAATTGCAAACTGGTTCCTACTTTACTCCAGATTTACCTTTGCTAATTTTTCTTGTATCTTCTCAATGTAATACATATCAACAATGTGTCTGACCATCTACTGAATCACGCAAGTTTTTTCAAATGATCTTGGGCAGTCACACAACTCCTGATAATTTTTAATTATACAAATTTATAAAAATATTTTCATGATGTGATGCTTATTTTAATTCTTTGGAAGTCAGTATAACTAGATTTTGTTTTTGTTTTGATTCTGCCTGAATATCATTACTGTATAGTAATAATTACTGTATATTAATATTACACATTACTGTATACAGAATTATATGCTGTATATTTACTGTATATTAATAATATAATATTACTGTATAGTAAACTATCTACCTAGTTTCCTAAGTAATTAAATTTACAATTAATTCTTTTCTTAATCTTTGTTTTTTTATCTTATCTTTTGTCTCATAAAAATCCTGTAATAATTTTGTTAGTATGTATCTGTAGATTGTAAACTCTTAAATTCTATAAAACACTTTTTATTTTGCTATTTTTATTAGAAAACATTTTCTGAATATATACATTGAAATTGGAGTTATTTTCTCTGAGAACTCTGAAAATATTATCTACTCTTTTGTTGCTTCCATTGTGCTGATGAGAATTAAGATGATAGTCCTTTCAGTTTATCTGCCTCTTCTTTCAGACTGTTTTAAGCTATTTTTGTAATCTTTGGTGTTTCTCCATTTCTACTATATCTTTCTAGGAAAGAACAAAATTTTATGTATTTTCATTGCAATTTAGTAAGTAGATTAAAAGTATTGCTTATTGTTTATTTTGTGGTTTCCAGCTGGCACTTAGGGGGTCCACTGCCAATTTTCAACTTACGGGGCTAATGATTCAATGCAACTAACTTGGTTGTTTGCATTGCCCTGGGTGCTGCTTGGCCTTGCTGTGCTAATGATGCACAGTCTACCTGCAGGGATGAAAGGAGTCTCCAGAACTGTACCAGGTAATGTTTTAGGGGACCATGTGGTTCTGGGGGATTGAACCTGGCTGGGTACATGCTAGGCATGCAGCCTAATTACTGTTCTATCTTCCAACTTTATGATTTTAAAATATTTTAGTTTTGTAAAAAAATGCAGCTGGTAATTAATTCCCATAGAATATGCAGTATAGCATGGAATATGGAATCACTAATGTTTTTTTGTAAACAATACTTTTTTATTAATATCTTTATTTAAACACCCTAATTACATGATTGTGGTTGGGTTGCAGTCATGTAAAGAACACCCCCCTTCACCAGTGCAACATTCCCATCACCAATGTCCCAAATCTCCCTCCTCCCCACCTCACCCCACCTGTACTCTAGACAGGCTTTCTACTTTTCTCATTCATTCACATTATTATGCTAGTTTTCAATGTAGTTATTTCTCTAACTTCATTCACCATTCTTTATGGTTAGCTTCGTGTTGTGAGCCCTCCTCTTTTTTTATCTCTGAAATTTATTGCAAAAATGTCTTTTATTTTTCTTAAAAACCATAGATGAGTGAGACTATTCTGTATCTATCTCTCCCTCTGACTTATTTCACTCAGTATAATAGATTCCATGTACATCCATGTATAGAAAAATGTCATAACGTCGTCTCTTCTGATGGCTGCATAATATTCCATTGTGTATATGTACCACAGTTTCTTTAGCCATTCGTCTGTTGAAGGGCATCTTGGTTCTTTCCAGAGTCTGGCTATTGTAAATAGTGCTGCAATGAATATAGGTGTGAGGAAGAGATTTTGTATTGTATTTTTGTGTTCCTAGGGTATATCCATAGGAGTGAGTGATATAGCTGGTTCATATGGGAGCTCTATTTCCAGGTTTTGGAGGAATGTCCATATCACTTTCCAAAAAGGTTGAACTAGACGGCATTCCACCAGCAGTGGATAAGAGTTCCTTTCTCTCCACATTCCTGCCAACACTGCTTGTTCTCATTTTAGTGATGAGTGCCAATCTCTGTGATGTGAGATGGTACCTCAGAGTTGTTTTGATTTGCATCTCCATGATGATTAGTAATGTGGAGCATTTTTTTCATGTGTCTTTTGGCCATTTGCATTTCTTTTTTGTCAAATTGTCTGTCCATTTCTTCTTCCCATTTCTTGATGGGATTAGATGCTTATTTTTCTTGTAAAGTTCTGTCAGTGCCTTGTATGTTTTGGATATTACCCCTTATCAGATGGGTATTGGGTGAATAATTTCTCCCACTCAGTTGGTGGCTCTTGTATCTTGGGCATTGTTTCCTTTGAGGTGCAGAAGCTTTTAAGCTTAATATCATTCTTAAAATAAAGCAAGCACATTAGCATTATTAAATTAAAATTATGAGGATTCATGGTGATTTAGTTTGATTAAAGAATTGTTTACAATGGATAGAGCAAGGAAAGCCTCTTCAATAAGTGGTGTTGGCACAACTGGCTAGCCACTTGCAAAAAATTGAACTTAGATCCCCAGCTAACATCATGTACAAAGTTAAAATCCAAATGGATTAAAGACCTTGATACCAGACCTGATACCATAAGGTATATAGAAAAACACGTAGGTAAAACACTCCATGACATTGAGACTAAAGGCATCTTCAAGGAGGAAACTGCACTCTTCAAACAAGTTAAAGCAGAGATTAACAGATGGGAAATATATCGCTAATGTTTTTTACACTTACAATTTGTTCATTCATTGCATTTAATGAACCAACATTGACATGCTAATTACCTTCAGAACTTACTCTAACTTTTTTTAGTTTTTATATGGCATTATTTTATGGTTTTAGAATCTCATCTAAGATACCAAATCATATTTATTCTACTTTTACTTGGTCCAAATTACATTTAATTGTTAGTTGTCAGACTCCTCTAGACTATGATGATTTCTCAAACATTCCTTTGTTTTGAATGCCTTTGTGGTATTGACCAGGTACTTTGTAGAATGTTTTTCCGTTGCAGTTTATTTGGTACTTTTCTCATGACTAGTCTTGGTTTATGGATTTTTAAATTAAATTCATAAAATAAAAGAAGTTGTTATCAGATATATTAAAATTAAATTATATTAGCATGACTTACAGCTGCTGGTAATTAATTAACCAGTTTTGCTTTTCTAATGTAGTATTTGTCAGGTTTCATCTCTTTTATCTACCATTTTACTTGCACTCATTGGAACTAAATCTATTTTATTTTCTGGCAACAATAGATCATTGCCACTTTTTTTTTATAAACTCTGTTTTATACCAGGAGTTATAAAATAATGAAAATATTATTTACCACTTTACTATTCCCACCAGTTGTTCCAAATGTTTCTTTACCATCATAACATCCCCCACCCCAAATACTAAATAAGTCTCTGAGTTCTTTATATGAATTCGTTTATGTTAACTTAGCATTGATATAGTCTATAGTTCTATTTATGAACTATGGAACTAAACAGGATATGGATTCCCAAGTAATGGGTCTTAGAAAAGGCAGACAAAAAGGCCTTGGGACCATAGGGTAAAAGTAAATCTATATTTATAACATTTTGAGGATTTGGCCAACCAAGTATTGATCTGTGGACTTCTTTAGTGATACTTGGCCAATGGCATTGGCTGACTGGTTCATTGTTGGGGCCTACAGATGCAGTGGAACTTAGGTGCAGTGATGCTGGTAGCTAACAGCGTTATAGCCATTGGTGCTCAGGAAACAATGAATAATTAAAATTGGTTCTTTGTACATTCAAGACATGTACCCATGACTTCTAAGCTAGAAGACATGTACTCATCATTTCGGATCTACTGGGCTTGCTTTTTAAGAAAACAAAATCAACTCATTTGTAATATAAAATACTGAATTTTGAATTTCAGCAATTAAAATTTCAAGTATATAGTATATTATTGAGTCAAAGAAATTTTACAATCTTGCAAGATATTTTGATAGAATGATTTAAAAAAGAAGAAATGAGGGGGCCAGAGAGATAGCACAGCAGCATTTGCCTTGCAAGCAGCCAACCCAGGACCTAAGGTTGTTGGTTCAAATCCTGGCGTCCCATATGGTCCCCCGTGCCTGCCAGGAACTATTTCTGAGCAGACAGCCAGGAGTAACCCCTGAGCACTACCAGGTGTGGCCAAAAACTAACCCCCCCAAAAATAGATAAAAAAAAAAGAAATGAGTGGAGACATATTATTTGGTCCAGTGCTCTTTTAACAAAAATAGATAGGTATCATCCATATAATAATTACTATGCTTTTTTTCTTTACCTTTGTTATTTTATTTGATACTTGTTAAAGTTATGTGAAGTTAAGCATTAAAATATTTTTGTTTTCATAGTTGCAAAACATTATTCAGTAAATAATTTGATTTCTCAGATTTTTTTAAAACCATTTGCCATCTCTATCCCCATCCCTTAGGCAACATGAACTAATAATACTTGTTGACGAAATGTGTGGAACATGGTGACAAAAAAAGTAAGCTGATTAGAAAAGTAACTGAGCTAGTTGATGCAATTTTCTAACTGCTTGGTTGAAGTGTTTTAAATTCTTCTATTTCAACTGAATTTTGAGTACAAGGACAAGTTGAACCCATTGACAATGGTCAAATAGATTTTGTGAGACTTAAAGCTTGGAAGAGTTAACATCTCCAAACATAGTGTGGAAACAGATTAAGAATAAATGTCTGATCAAAGTGAGAGGAAATTATTGGGAGGAAGTTGTTATAAAAATTTGAGGCTGAAAGGATTTAAAATGTCTCTAACTCAAGGAATGTCTTTTATATTACAGTTTTGCATATATGTTCTTTGGGACATGTAAAGCAAAGATCAGTAATGTATACTCTGCCCTTAAATAATTTATATTTTATAAATTACATAATATGGTTGAATGCCAAAAAAAAGTCATGTAGGAGAACATGAGACCTTAGATCCTAGAACAATTATAAGCCTAAAGCCTTAATGGAAAGAATTTTATAAAACAGAAGATATATGAATTTACTAGAAATGACATATAAAACTTTCTCAAGTGGCAGATTGGGATCACATGACACAGTTCAAGACAAAACAGCATGAGGAGTATCTGAGACATAACTAATTTAAGGGGATAAATGAGAAAAAGGAATAAAGGCTATGTGGGGAAATGACTTAAAAAGTTATTTTGCCTGCTGAGTAACATTGCTCCTTTTTATGACAAAATATTTTTCATTATGAAAAGCCATCAACTAGTCTGATGCATTTGAGTTTATGTTCCTCTTTACAAAATTCGGAGTGAGCTTGTGATCTGGCAAATTGTCACTTGTTTTTGGGTGGGTGGGGCACACATTTTGAGATGATTTGAGTTACTCATGACTCTATGCTAAGGGCTCACTCCTGTTGGTGCTTTGAGACCATATGGAATGGTGGAGATCAAACCTAGATCAACAACATTCAAGGAAATTGTCCTACCTGCTATACTATCATTCCAGTCCCTAAAAATTAAGTCGAACCACTATTACATTTCTATTAAAGAAGGTATTAGAATCTTGGCTTATAAAATGGTTAAATGTTACAAATTTGGGTGCTTTTATAATGATTAGAAGAACTCAAAGAAGAGAATTTTTGATCTTGAAATATCATATTTTACACATATATTTTATTAATGTAGGTTTAGATATAGTTTGTATATTCCTTCAAATGTATGTACAGACACATAAAACCTACAAAGAGAAGATATTAGATACTATTGTCTATATGGGTTACAGAAAAGTCTTGGGTATTTTGGGTATATAATTTTCACTTTTTATCTTTCCTGTTTTGTTTTTGTGCCATATTTTTTTCTCAAAAATAGTAATTGGTGGTGGGAACATTGCACTGATGAAAGGGGGTATTCTGTTTATAACTGAAACCCAACTACAAACATGCTTGTAATCATGGTGCTTAAATAAAGATTTATATTAAAAAATAAACAAAAGAAACTTGGAAAAAATAATAAATTCCTGGTAAAATTTAAAAAATAGTAATTATGTAGAACCACTCCCCTCTTTCAGAAGTGAACTTAATTCTGCTTACTTTTCCCACACATTTTTTTTTCATAATGTGTATGATAGGTGTAGCAATTTATTTCCTAACAGAGAGTTAGGAAAAGAAAAACAGTGGCTTAACTGTTATGAATCTTGTGGTAACTTGTATCTTATCTTGGTTGTATTTTAGAGCAGAGATAAAGTATTTTAGGAGGAAAAAAATGTAAGTTTAAAGAATATTGAATTTGGCTTGTGAAGATACACCAACATAGCTTTTTTGTTTTGACAACTTTATCATAGGAGCTAATCTTAATTCACATAGATAGTAGAAAAGTGGATGAATGGCATATGGATATTTATTTAAAAAGTTATGGATGTGCCCATCATCCAACTTAAGAAAGAAAATTTTTAAATGCAGTGAAAGTCTTCTACAACCTTATTTTTCCTTGAGAGAACCACTTCTCTAAATTTGTCTCTGTCACATGTGCATATTTTTATGTTTTTCTACATAATTTGTCATATATTTTAAATTTTAATTGATTATAACATGTTATTTGTGTATGTTTTGGCTTGTCCTTTTTGCCCAGTTGTATAGTTTTGAATTGCATATATGAAGCTGATTTAACCTAATTCAATCATCTATATAATAACTATAATGTGCTTTAACTATAGGACAGGCAAAGTACTACTTATTGGGAATTCATCAGTGAATTAAATATTCCTGGAAAGCACTGTGCTTGAATATGAACTTTTAAAATGTATCATTGATAGTTGTTATGGTTTAGGGAGCTATCATAGTATAAGAATATATAATATTAGACTGACTCTACTCTAACTGCACTCTCCATTCTTTGTGGTATGGTTCCTACCATGGCCTGGTCCTCTTAATCCTCATCTCTATTGTCTCCGAATATCATCCCCACACTATTTATTACTTTTCTTCTATCCCACAGATGAGTGAGATTATTCTATGTTCAGACCTCTTCCTTTGATGCATTTCACTCAGCATAATCATCTTCATGTCCATCCATGTATAAGCAAATAACAAGACTCCATTATTCCTAATGGCTGCTAAGTATACCATTATGTAGATATACTACTGTTTTTTAGCCACTCAACTGTTGTCAGGCATGTAATTTGTTTCTAGATTATGCCCTTTTTGAAAATAGTGCTGTGATGAACATTGAAATGTAGAGGGTAATTTTGTACTGTGCTTTTGTGTTCCTAGGGTACATCTCTAGGAACGGTATTGCTGTATCATATGGGAGCTCAATTTCCATTTTTTGAGGAGTATTAATATTGATTTTTAGAAAAGGCTGGACTAAACAGCATTCTCACCAGCAGTGAATCAGAATTCCAATCTCCCCACATCCACACCAGCATTGGTTGTGTTTACTCTTTGTGATGTGTATCAGTCTCTGTGGTGTGAGATGATACCTCATTGTTGTTTTTGATTTGCATCTCCTGGATGATTAGTGATTTTGAGCATTTTTTCTCTATTTTTTTTTTGGTTTTTGGGTCACACCCAGCAGCGCTCAGGGGTTACTCCTGGCTTTACGCTCAGAAATCGCTCCTGGCAGGCTCAGGGGACCATATGGGATGCAGGGATTCGAACCACCATTCTTCTGCATGAAAGGCAAACGCCTTACCTACATGCAATCTCTCCGGCCCTTTTATGTGACTTTTGGCCATCTGTATTTATTCTTTGAGAAAAATGTCTGTTCATGTCTTCTCCCAGTTTTGATGGAGTTTCTTGTTGAGTTCTATTGTACCTTGTATGTCTTAGATACTAGCCCCTGATCCAATAATTATTAGGTGAATATTCTCTCATTCTGTGTGTAGTCTTTGTATCCTAATCACTGTTTACTTTGAAATGCAGACGCTTCTGAATTTAATTTAATCTGGTTTGTTATCATTGCTTCCACTTGTTTGGAAAGTGATGTTTTCTCCTTGAAGATGCCTTCAGTCTCAATGTCACAGTGTTTTACCTATATTTTCTTCTATTTACCTTTTAGCTTTCATCTGATATAAAGGTCTTTAAATTTATTTTGATTTGACCTTTGTGGATGGTGTTAAAGATAAGTCTGGGTTTTATTTTATGCATGCCGTTGACCAATTTTCCCAACACCATTTTTTTAAAGAGGCTTTCCTTGTTCCACTTTCTGTTTCTTTGCCCATCTATCAAAGATTAGTTGATTGTATGTCTGGGGAACATTCTCTGAGTACTAAAGTCTATTCCATTGCTCTAAGGGTCTGTTTTCATTCCAATACAATGCTATCTTAATGATTATTGCTTTGCACTACATTTTAAAGTTTGGGAAAGTGATGTCTTTCAACTTTTTTTTCTTAAGGATTGCTTTGGCTATTTATGGGCATTTATTGTTCCAAATAAATTTCAGGACTGTTTACTTCTTTGTTAAATGCGCAGATATTCTTAGAGTGGTTGCATTAAATCTGTATAATGCTTTTTTTTAAATGATGTTAATCTTCCCAATTCATGAACAAGTTGTATGTCTTCATTTCCTTATGTCTTCTTTTATATCTTGAAGCAGTGTTTTGTAGTTTTTTTTTGTACAGGTATTTCATCTCTGTAGTTAAGTTGACTCCAAGTTACTTGAATTTCTATGGCACTTTTGTGAATGGGATTTTTTAAAATGTCTATTTGTATATAAGAAGGCCATGGATTTTGGTTAATTTTGTAGTCTACCACTTTACTATACAAATATACTGTTTCTAGGAGCTTTTTATTTATTTTATTTTTTATTTTTATTTTTTTGGGGGGTCACACTCGGCAGCGCTCAGGGGTTACTCCTGGCTCTAGCTCAGAAATCTCTCCTGGCAGGCTCAAGGGACCATATGGGATGCCGGGATTTGAATCACCGTTCTTCTGAATGCAAGGCAAACATTTTACCTCCATGCTATCTCTCCAGCCCCCTCTAGGAGCTTTTTAATAGAGTAGAGTCTTTAGGATTTTTTTAAATATAGTACCATGCCATGTGCAAACAATGAGAGTATGGCTTTTTCCTTTCCTACCTGGATGTTATTGATATTCGTTTTGCCTGATTGCTATGGCAAGCACACCCAGTACTATGTTAAATAGAAGTTGTGAGAGGGAGCAGCATTGTTTTGTGTCATATTTTATTTTATTTGTTTTTGCTTTTGTTTGCTTTTGGGTCACAACCGGCTGTGCTCAGGGGTTACTCCTTGCTTTGTGCTCAGAAATCACTCCTGGCAGGTTCAGAGGACCATATGGGATGCTGGGGATTGAACCCGGGTCTGTCCCAGGTTGACAATGTGCGAGGCAAACACCCTACTCCAGTCTCTTGTGTCATATTTTAAAGAAAAGGCTTTCAAGTTTTTTATCATTGAGTAAATATTTGCCATCGATTTGTGGTAAATGGCCTTGACTATATTAAGAAAAGTTCCTTCCATTCCAATCTCATTGAGTTTTCATCATAAATGGGTGTTGAACCTTATAAAATGCTTTTTTTTTTGCATCTATTTATATGGTCTTTTGTTTTTTATTTTTTTCTTTTGTTGATATGGTGTATTAATATGATTGACTGGCATACATTAAACCATCCTTGCATCTCTGGAATGAATCCTACTTGGTCATGTTGTATGACCTTGATGAGATGTTGGATCCTATTTGCTAAAATTTTGTTGAGGATCCTTGCATCTGTGTTCATCAGGGATACTGGTCTCTAGTTCTCTTTTTTGTGGAATCTCTTGTCTGCTTTTGGTATTAGGGTTAGGTTTATAGTGACTTTTTTGGAGTGCTTCTTTTTCTTATTTTCCAGGAAGTGACTGACGTCATTCCTCTTGAAAGGTTTGAAAGAGGGGCCAGAGCAATGGTGCAGTGGTAGGGCGTTTACCTTGCATGCGGCTGACCTTAGACAGTGGTTCAATTCCTGGCGTCCCATATTGTGCTCCAAGCCAGGAGTTATTTCTGTCTGTTTAGCCAGAAGTAACCTCTGAGTGTTACCGGATGTGGGGCTCACCCCCCAAAAAATATAAATGTTTGAAAAAATTCTCTAAAGAATCCACCTGGGCCTAAACTTTTGTTTTGGTGAAGCCTTTTAATTAACATTTCAATTTCCTCAATTGTGATAGGTCTGTTTAGGTATTCAAAATCTTGGTTCAACCCTGGGAGGTCTAAGAATTTGCCCATTTCTTCTGTTTTTCTTGGCTTTTGGTATAGAGTTTCTTTATGTAATCTATGATTACTCTTTGGATTTCTGTAGTATCTGTATTAATCTCCACCGTTTTATTTCTAATTAGGTTAATTAAGTTTCTCTTTCCTTTTCTTTTTTAAGCTTGCTAATGGTTTATTGATCTTGTTTATTTTTTTCCAAATAAAATCAATTCTTGTTTTTATTGATCTTTTTGTATTGTTTTATGAATTTCAAATTCATTAATTTTTGTTCTAAGCTTTACTATTTCCTTCTGTCTGCCTATTTTTGTTCATTTTGTTGATTATATTTTTAATTTTTTAAACTGTGCCACTGAGTTATTCATGTAGGCCTCTTTGCTGTTCCTGATGAATGCTAGCAAAGCTATGTATTTTCCTCTTAGTACCAATTTTGTGTGTTACACAAATTCTGATAATTCATGCCTTCATTCTTGTTTGTTACCAGGAATCTTTTGAATTCCTCTCTCTGACCCACTAGCTGTTCAGTAATGAGCTGTTTAATTTCCAGGTGTTAGATTTTTTTTTTTCTGTATTTGTTGTTGTTCACTTCTAATTTCAGTGAATCATGAACTGAGAATGTAATTGATACTATTTTTATACTTTTGATATTCTGGAGGTATGTTTTATGGCCAGGCATGTGGTCATTTTTGGAGAATGTCTGATGTACATTGGAGAAGACTGGAATCCAGCTTTCTGGGGATGGAGATTTCTTTGGGGGGGGGGGGTCACACCCGGCAGCACTCAGGAGTTACTCCTGTTTCTACACTCAGAAATCGTTACCGGCAGGCTCAGGGACACCGGGATTTGAACCATCGACCTTCTGCATGTGAGGCCAACACCTTTGCCTCCATGCTATCTCTCTGGCCCCAGAGATTTCTCTATATATCTACTAAGCCACTTTCTTTCACTTCTTCCTTCAGAGTCAGTATATTCTTGTTAGGTTTTAGCCTTGTCACCCACGCTATTCATTGGTGACAGGGCAATGCTTAAGTGTCCTACTATTATTTTGTTGCCATTGATGTATTTCTTCAATTCTATCAGCAATTGTTTTAGATATTTTGCTCATCCCTTGTAGGGTGCATATATGTTTGGGAGTGTGATATTTTCCGAGTATAAATATCTCTTGATTATTAAGTAATGCCCATCTCTGTCCCTTAAACCTTTTTAAGACTAAAATCTGTATTGTCTTCTATTAATATTATTTTTTTATTTTTGGCTCTCTTTTACCTGATACTCTTCTGGCATGCAGGGTGTGGTTGTATGTACTCTTTAGCTCTGGGGATTTGTCTTCAATGATGTTTTTGACTGTTTATTTTTTGTGAGTATTTTTTCTTAGGTCTCTGGAACTCCTATTTATGTTTCAATTGAGTTTATTGTATGCTTTCCCCCCACCTGTTCTCATGCTTTGAGCATTTTTCAACTCTTCTCATTCTTTGAGCTTTTTTCCATTATCTGTTTTATTTAGGCTATTTTCCAACCATTTCTATTGTATGAAGTTGTTATGAATCTCATCTTCTAGCTCACTGATTCTGTCTTCAGTCACTGTTGCTCTGCTAGTGAAGCTTTCCAGTGACTTTTTTGTTTTATCTACCAAGTTTTTCAGTCCTCTTATTTCAGTTTGAAGTTTTCTTATTTATACTTTTATACCCTCTTGATTCTTAATTGTTTTTGTTCAATTTGCTTTATGGTCTTGTTCTTTTTTTTTTTTTTTTTTTGAGCACCTTCCAGATTTCCACTCTAACATCTTCATTGGCTATATAGGAAGCCATAATTTTTGGGTCTGCAGAGCTACCATCTTCATTCTCTAAGCATGGGTGGTTTACTATATTGTTTCACCATTGTGTTCTATGTGTTCTATGTAGTGTGGTGTTTTCTACATGCAGTTCTATGGTTCATTGACTTGAGGATATTTGTGAAGCCTCAGAGTAGTCTACACCACTTGATGCTCCTCTCAACATTATTCTCTATAGTCTCTCGATGGGTCCTGCCTGCTCATGTTTTAATTTTATAGCCTGCCAAATTTCTCTAGAGATTTGTTGTTTCTAAAAGCTTTCTTTTATGGAGTCTAAATTGTTTTTTAACTACAGTATATCATCCCAAAACAGTGAGAGCTTGAGAGTTTGTCCCTTCCTATCTGGATTCCCTTAATAACTTTTTTCTTGTCTAATTATGGTAATTATCTACAATACTATACTGAGAAGTGGCAAGAGTGGCCATTCTTGCCTTGTGCCAGATATTAGACTGTTAGCCTTTTTCCCATTAAGTATAATATTTTCTGTGGGATCGTTGTGGTAAATAGCTTTGACTATACTGGGGAAAGGTCCTTTAATTTCCATCTTATTAAGCATGTTTAAGTCATGAATTGATTTTAGATCTTGTCAAAGGCTTTCTCTGTATCTGCTCATGTAGATGCAGAAAAATAATATTATTTTTATTTATTAATTTTTTTTGGATTTTGAACCACACCTGTGATGCTCAGGGCTTACTACTGGCTATGCACTCAGAAATAGGGGAACGATATGGGATGCTGGGGATTGAACCAAAGTCCATTCAGGATCAGCTGCATGCAAGGCAAATGCCCTACTGCTGTGCTATCACTCTGGCCTCTATTTTTATTTTACTAATAGAGTGTATAACATTGATTGACTTGCATGTATTAAACTATCCTTGCATTGCTGGGATAGAGCCCACTTTCTCATGTTGAATGACCATTTTGAGAAATTGTGGATATATATATATATATATTTTTTTTTTTTGCTATTTTTTGGGTCACTCTCAGCAGTGCTCAGGGGTTACTCCTGGCTGGCTCAGGGGACCATATAAGATGCCAGGAATTCAATTGGAATCTGACTGGGGTTGGCTGTATGCAAGGCAAATGCCATATCATTGTGCTATTGCTCCGGCCCCAAGGAATTTTAGATTTTATTTGCAATTATGTTGTTGAGCATCTTCATATCTCTGTTCATCAAGGATATTGGCCTGTAATTTTCTATTTTTGTAGTATATCTTTTAGTAGCAGAGTAATAGTTGCTTCATAGAAATGGTTTATGTTTCTTCAATTTCCTGTATGATCTTGAAAAGGATTAGCAATAGGTACTCTTTGAAAGTATGAAATAATTCACTAATGAATCTATCTGGGTTTGGGCTTTTGTTTTTGAGAAGCCTTTTAAAAACTATTTCAATTTTCTTTATAGTCATGGGTCTATTCAGGTATACGACATCATTTTGGTTAAACTTGGTTTAACTCGGAAGATTATAGGAATTCAAGAATTTATCCATTTCATATAGGCTCTCTTGGTATTTGGCAGAAAGGTTCTCTCAATAATCTCTGATTATTTTTAGAATTTACATAGTAATTGATGTTTATCACCATTCTCTTTTCTAATTTGATTTATTGTTTCTTTCTCTTTTTGTGAATCTTATAGTTTATCAACCTTGTTTAATTTTTTAAAAACAACTTTGTATTAATTATATTTTGGATTTTTTATGTACTGTTTATTATTTTCTGCTTTAAGTTTTATTATTTCCTTCTTGCCAGATTTTGGCTACTTTTGTTGCTCAATTTTCAAATATCTTTGTATCTAAGTTCTCTTTTTAGCATGCTACTTTTTTTTTTATTTTGATCATATTGGCTTACATATCTTCCACAGTAGCATTTTAGGTACCTATTAACATTGAATCAGGGAATACCCATCACCAAATTTGTCCTCCCTCCATCCCTGTTCCCTTCCTGCAACCATCCTCCACATTACCCCGGGGCTGCTAGAGTAGGTGGTCCCCTTTGTCTAGCTTACTATTAGTGATCATATATCTGTTTGGTCCTGGTTCCCTCCCTTGTTTCCCCCTCTATTTGAGAGGTGGAGCTCAATAATTTGAGTTATGTGGTTTTGTTTGAAGGAAAGAAAAGCAACAGAATGGAGTAAAAAATAAAAATAAAATAAATCAAATAAGCTGAAAATGGCAGAGTCCTTCTAGAGGCTTTCAACCTCAGTTTGAGTGAGGACATGAAAAAGGTAATTGAAACACCACATCAATATAGAAAGAAATGTCAAATTAAATATCCAGTGAGCACTACAGCAATAAAGACAAGCACCACACACAGTCTCGGGTCTGAAATCAAACCATGCCAGGGTACAAAAAGAAAGAGAAAGATAAAATGAAATAAAATAAGATAAAATTGGAGATATCAACTTCAATATCTATACCAAAATAAAGATGTCAATAAAAATTGATCAATCAAAAAATTTATATTTGGAAAAATGATTATTTTGTGCTATTTTTTTCTTTTTTTCCCTGCATAGGCACAGTAACTATTAGAGATATCATAGAGGGATTTTCCTTGGCCTAGGAGATAAAGGGTTTCTCCACCCCTGAAGTATACTATCATGGGATTAACTATAGACTCCTTGCATGATCATTTACTCTTCCCTCAGTGCTTTTTTGGTGTATAGAAGACTTCTGCTTCGTCATGGATGGTAAAATCGGACCTCTGTATCTAGAGATCTTGGTGTCTGTACAGCTCAAGGAATGGAGCTTATGATGAAGTCTTTCTATGTGGTTCTAACAGTTCTGTTTCTTCGGTGTCATTTTAATCCATCTTCTGTAGTTGGTGGTCTTGATCATTACATTGCTCCTATGATGGAGCCTGAGATAGAGTCTTTCCTTATGCTTCAGGAAGACCCGTTCAGTTGCAATTGTCTCAGTCAGACCTCTGGAATTGGAGATCTTGTTTGTTGAACAGATCCTAGACCAAAAGCTAGGCCAGTGCTTTTTGTTGTTGTTGTTGTTGGTCCCAGGATAGCATGCTGCTTTTAATATTCTGTCAATATCTCTGGTTTTTATCATTGTGACTAGGATGTGCCTTAGGATGTCTTTACTTTTTTCTCTTTTAGTTGGCACTCCTTGGGATCCTGGATGTGGGTGCATGCTTTCTTCAACTTTGCGGTCTTCTCAAAAAATGTCTTTGAATGTTCCTTCTTCATATAGATTTTCTTCCTCCAAGAAGAAGCAATAAGGGTAATTGTCAATAAATTATTATTTTGTAAGTTCTGACAACTATATACTAGATATTAAGGCTCTTTTTGCACATAGGGCACATTAATGGATGCTTTCTAAACATCTCTAAACACCGCATTTTTATAGTTTGTCTCTTGTTTTGGGGAATACTCCTTAGTTCTGTACTCAGGGATCATTCTTAGTGGTGTTTGGGGGATTATACACGATACTGGGGATATAACCAAGGTTGGTGGCATAAAGGCAAAACCCTTCCCTCTGTACTATCTTTCAAGATAGTACATAAACCCTTACCTCTGTACTATCTTTCAAGTTCTTCTATACATTGTCTTAATGAAGCATTAAGTTGTTAATAATGAAATTGTAATATGTAGTAAAAGTACATATCTCAGTAAAAACTGAGATTTTTATGAGAAGACATATTTTTCCTAAAGCCAGATAGCAGTCAAAAGAACTGAAATTTGAACTCAGTGACTCTAGATTCGTTATCTTGTAAAAACCAATTTTAAATATACTTATGTTCTAGGTATATTCCTCATATGTCTGTATAGTTTTATTTATATAAAATATATGTTTATATTGCCATGGATTGATAGATAATTGATAATAATATTGATAAAGAATTGGAATAATTCAAACCCTGTAAAATTCAAGAAGAAGGAATCCTCTACAGTAGATTTCTCTTTGAAGCCCATGAGGTTATATGGAATATTTGAGAAGACCTAGAGTGGTAACAACAGAATCTCTGATAGGTATTTCTCACATGTTTCAGGATTTCCAATTGACCAAGAAAAACAAATTTATGAGAATTCTCATTAGACACAGGAAACCATTATTTTTTTTTTTTACTAATTATACTATCTCTGAACTATCAAGATCCCATACAGGCACATCCTCATTTATGTTATAAATGAAAACACCAGGGAAACCTTTTATCATTTCCTAAAGTTAATGTAAAACATTTTGTTATCTCCATAAGTAAATTTCTACCGTTCTGTCATTTTTACATTTGGCAAAATACTCAAAATCTTATTTTATAAACTATCGGCTAAAATGGTTGCATACAACCATCTTGTGAGATGCTGAGGCAACTGAAGATTTGTCTCCAATGATGCACTTATTGTATAATTGCACTTAATGTATAAGACAGTGATGATTGTGACATAGGGAGACGAGGGAGAAGCAATAGAGCTATATTGGTGGAATGGAGTTATCGCCAAAGACAGAGGAAATCTCTAGAAACAATGCCACAGGCTGTTCTTTTCAAGCCATGCATGGGGGAATATAGATTTTCACAGCATGGTATTGCTGGTTCTATGCAATAATTATGCTCATGAATCCTGGTCATGTGTCTTTTTTAGCAATTGCTTGAATATCTTATAGACTTCTGGTAAACCATAGCTAGTTTTGGATCTTTTCTCCCATTACCTTTTGAAAGAACATATTTTATTCTTTGTAATACAACATAGGCTAACTCTACTAAATATCAGTTGTCTTTAAATCTGACAAACAGATTATGTTTGGTTCACTATTCTAGCCCTCTTCTATGAGAAAAATAATGATAAAATCTCTGAAAAGGCTACCAAGGGGAGTTGCTTATCAATATTGCTGTATTTTAAGAAACAAAATAAACATTATCTGAGGTTTAATATCCTTAAGGACATAGATTTATATTATTCCCTTTTAATTTCTGTATAACTATACTCACTTTTATTTTAAAATTTGGGATTTTAAAAGGCAGCAAAGGCTTTAGAATACCTTAGTTTTACTCCAACAAAGATTCATGGGTTCTTAGAAGACAGTGGTATCAACTTCCCTCTTTAGGATTCTTCAGAGTGCTAAGTGAATGGAAGGTGACTCAATGGCTCAATCTGAATAGATTGTACACACCTGGTGTGCTTCTTGGTTACTTCCATATGCTTGTAGATACTTCCTTTTGATACTGAATGGGATTTACATGGAGCAATATGCACATTTATATTTACCCTTCTTTCAGGGACAGTGAAGCTCCAAGTGCACTCTGCACATGTGATTAAATATTAATTAGGCTTCTAATATAAGCAAGTGAGTTCACAGGCCCAAGTGCCATATGAATAATTTATGAAGTACCCGAAGGCTCAGCCTGGAAAGCTGATTGGCCACCTTGGATTTGTATAATTACGAAGTTTTATTATTAACAGTGGAAGCGGTAGAGAGATTTGCCTAGCTTGAGGGACTTTGAAAGCATAAGCTGTCTCATTAGGGTAAAAGGGAATAAGGCAAAATATGCAAACTTGTTAGCTGAAAAGAGGGATGAGATTTTAAATTTAGCCTTCAAACATGACTATGATACGTATGCATTTAAAAATATACAGTGCAATTGGTATTCGGATTGATAAGCATGTTTGCTTAAAAAATTTAGTACACTGAACAATACTGCAAAGCTCTTGTTTTAAATTGAAGGCCAAAATCTTTAATATTTTACGAAAAAAGCCACAGGTAGCCTAATGGCCCTGTGGACTGAGGCTTGAGGTAAAAGAATGAAGACAGTCCAGGGCTTTTGCTAGAATGTGTGTTGTGCATGCAATTAAATCTCAAGGTCAAACAATTTACAGACAATTACTTTTCTAACATCTCCAGAAATGCCTGCTTACACGTCTTTAATTTTAAATGATACTGATATTCCAATTCTCCCCAAAGGTTAATGCTGACTAAATCCAGCTGTGACCTGACACGATGCGGCAGCACAGTTCCTAATTATCCTCTGGATAGTCATTTACTTGAAACCATTAAAGCAATAGGCTGAGAGGAAGATTTAGGACCCTGAAAAAATGTTAGCCTGACTTCTTTCTTCTTGAAGATGGGATGGGCTGAAAAATAAAAATAAAATCCTGCTAAATGTTAGCCATTTGCTTTGATGGCAGAAAATTGTTCATCCCACTCTGTTTTTTTTTACAGGTTAAATTGCTAACTAGTTCATTTTATCCATTGCCTACGGCTGGCGCTAAATGTCAGTGACAAATTTTGTACTTGTCTTGAAGAATGAATTAAGTTATGCACAAAAGCTATAGTGCTCTTTTAAGATGAGTGAATTGCAGAGGGAAAAAAGTTGCTCTTTTGAAAAGGGATTATTTTGATTAAAGGCCTTTCCTATTGTAGCTGAAGACAGGTAGTGGTTTAAGATAATTCCAACAGTTACCTCCCACAGAGGCTGCCATCCTTTACCAGAAATTTCTTTAAGAGCACTTGTGTCGGATTATATACTGTGATTATTATCATAAGACTATTAGTGACAGTGAAAGAAATTACTAAAAAAAACAAAAAAACAAAAACAAAAAAAAAAACACAAGAAACAAAAACTAAGTTTTCATTAGGGTAAAAAATAATGGCTTCTTTCCCCCCTGTTGTGGAATCAGCATTCCATCACTGTTACACAAACCTTTCGAAGTGAGGTACAATGGAAATTAAAGAGACACACCTATGCATGCCAAAATATTACAAAAATGAAACCCGAGATAATCCAGTAATATAGAATAGGAAAATATGAGAGCAGCTCCTAGAGATATTCATTCCTCTTGTTTTTAGTTATTTGACAATTGAAATCTAACTTATCAGATCTCAATAAAACTAGATAATCAATGATTCTCGATATTCTACTATAAATTGATTTATTATTACAAGTTGCTATAAAAGCAGACTTCTGTCAGCCCCTTTTCTGGTATTTATTTTCCACAATAGAGAAGAATTTTACATAATTTACTAAAGTTTTCAATGTATGTGTTTTTGTAATATTAATTAACAAATGAGTAAAATTAAAAGAGCGATTTTGAGATACATAGTATTAGTATAAACACAGCAAAGGCTTGGGCATAATTAAACTAATTTAAATAATTGATCATTTGTTGGGTGCTACAGGATTTAGTAGGATACACTCAAAAATGTCACTATGGCTAATTTAAATTATATTAATAATTTCTTGGGAACATTATAAGAACACACAGGCTTTTAGTTAGATTGTCCTTTCATTGTAAAGGACAAGTTTACTATGATTTGTTAATGGCAATAATTCTATTGTAGTTATAGAAGGAATTTGATTTTAAGGAAAACTGTAGTGATTAGTTTTAAAACCTTAGTTAAAAATTACTTGGGACCACCTCTTTTAAAATGCGTTTTAATTAATGAAATTAGTTGTCATATAATCCCTTGCTAAAGTGATAGATATAGGTATTTGGACTTCTATTAAGACACAGTATTCAGTCTTGGCAAGGAATGGCTTTTGAGACTGAATGGTTTTCTCTTTTACATGCCATTCTCCCACCTATTTTCTAAGTACTTCCATCCTGTTCTATAATTATGAGTGGTGTGAATGGCCTCTCAGTTGGAGTTATCATTATCTTGATCCTTCTCAGCATGAGTTTAGTCTGATGATGCAGATCCTGAGGAAATAGCCTAGGACTCAGCATTAGGAAAAATACCCCACCCCACTTCACCCCTAAACACACACACACACACACACACACACACACACACACACACACACGAAAATAAAAGTAAAAGAAATCTTGAAAGTTGTTTAGTGTGTGTGTGTGTGTGTGTGTGTGTGTGTGTGTGTGTGTAAGAGAGTCAACTTGATTATTTTGAAGTGAGGAAGAAATTACCAAATGACAGAATTTATCACTATAAATAATTATCTCATGATGTCTTAGATTTGTGTTCATTCCCTTCCTTTAGCTAATTCTTCAATGACCAAGTTCTCTAAATAACAGCAGGGAGTGTATTCTTTACAGTCTTTCTAAGATAGTTAATAGAAATTTGGATGCTATGCCGTGAAGGTCATGAAACCTACCTCAGTGAAGTAAGGTACACTATTGAACTATTTTGTGTGTGCGTGTGTGTGTGTGTGTGTGTGTGTGTGTTTTACTGCTCATCTAATTAGCACTCCAATTTATAGGATTAATGAAATGTTGTTTAGTTTAAAATAAATAGTGAAGAGCTTTGTACCTATAAGGTATTTTAAATTATTTTCTTCTTAATAGGTTCTGCTTGTCATGGTTTTTCATAGTCTTAAAATTTTCTCAAGAAAATTATGGCTAAGATAAAACCAGGGACTCAATTCTTCTCTGCTGACTTAGGTGTTTGGGGTGTTAGCTAGTTGAGTTTTGTCTTCAAATTATTCCCATTGTAACTTGTTGGCATTAATTACGCTATGGGTAGAGTTAGAAAGGGGATCATGTATCATTTTTTTCCCAATTGAAATAATCTTTTATCTCCATATCTGCAACTGAGAATCTGAACCTACTATTAGAAAATGACTCAGTATTGTAAGAAATGTTTAGGGAAGCCTAGAAGGTTCTTTGGCATTTTGTTTAGACATGCAGCTTCTTGTGTAACCAATTCCACTCTAGAGGTGAAACATGTATGAGTCTTCCCACCCTCCCTACTTCCAAAACTAACAGAATTGGCTGTGTAAGTAGAAACTTGAGGAGTAAAGTTTTCTTTCAAATTGTAGAGTGGGAGTCAAAGAAGTTATTTGTATTTTCTTTGGAAAAATAATAGAAAACATCTTTTTGTGTTTTAGCTATCAGATCTGGTCCTTTACCTTTTGTTATTAGTCAAGGGTTATAGTTATTAATTTTTTAATTAGTGGCAGTGTGCACTTATATAATTGTAAAAATTCCAGCAATTCCATAAAGTGTTCCATATTTTAAAAAATTTCAGCAACATTTTTAAAATATTTAAAAAATTTTAACAAGTGTTCATTCAAAAATATTTGATCATCTCCAATTATTTTGTAGAAACTATAAATAGTAAACTGACTTCTCAAATGACACATTTTTTTCTTGAAAATATAGTGTCCCAGTATAAATTTAAGTTGTTGAATATTTTTGTTTCCTCATGTTATTATTTTATTAATATCTAGTAGCTAACATTTTATGTCTTTTATTATATGCAATATCATAAAATAGGAGAAATGGAATATTAGTACAATGTTAAGCATATTCTACTTGTTTTTACCCTCCTTTTAAAAGTTATTATTAATGTAGTTATTAATACAGTTATTATTTTCTTTAACCCATTTATTTCTTTACAGAGAAGACTTTCTTTTCTTTATTATTTAGACAATTTGTTCAGTTATTGTATTTTGATATTATTTTGCTAAATATCACACTAAGAAACTTCTGAGGAGTGATGCTTTATTATTTGTCAATAAAGTCTTAAAATCCCATTTTCTATCCCTATTACTTATTTCTGAAACTTAAGTTTAAATCTCCCCATTTTTTCCACTCATTGATTTTTAGCTCACAACATGTTTCAGAAATCAAACATGAACAAAATTTTAAAAAATGACCTCACTTCTCATAAAGTAGACCCTATTACATTATCACTGTGCCTCTTCATTGATTATATATAGTCATCACATGACATTCATTGTGATATTCTGTTATCCAAAATGAATGGATTGAATACTTTTTCTGCCTAAAAGCTTGGTCAATTAAGTTTCTTTTTCTTGGTTTAGTAATCTTAAAGACACTGTTTAAGATTATGGATAACTGTTTAAGATTATGGATAACAGTTAAACTTTTGTTCAAATTGGCTCAACTTGGATTGCCTGTCTAGACTATTTTGATCTCTTGTTTTACTCAGAATAAATCTTTCTCTGATTTCGCAGATCTCATTAAAAATCTATCTTGATTTTACTAAGTTAGAGTGAGTCAGGGGATGTTAGTTGGGAGATCATAAATAATATGCCTGCATACACATTTATTTTATTATTTCTTTTTAGGAAGATGGAAATAACATGAAACAGACAAATTGCTGTAGGCAAACCGGATGTTCTACAGAACATCTCTTTTTTAAAGGACAAGTAGTTATTAGTTATTTGTGCTATAATAATGACAATAGCAGAGATATATTTAAAAGACATATTCAATGTTAAATTATATGTTAAACATAATTAAGTACTTTATAAAATTCTCTTATGTCTGAACAAATCATCATTTCTATATTATGGATGAGAAAAGGAAAGTTCACTACTATATAGTATAAAATAAAGATGAATGAGAGATTGTATTGTATTACAACTATTTTCTTCATCACAGTAACTAGTTCTATTATATTACAGAAGCTATTTTATTTTGGTTTTATCTTTATATAAATATACATCTAAAAGGTATAGATGTAAATTATTTAGAGTGAAAGCTTCTGCTTATATTTTATTCAAGCAATTTAAGTTATATGACTCTGATTTTTAGCTTTGATCTCTACCTCCTTGGAATATTTTGCTATTAACATTGGAGTAGGCATCAGACATTTGTGAACTTTGAATCACATCACTGAAGACATGTAGAAATAAAAATTAGCGGCATGATTTTATTTGGCATCCATGACTTAAAACAGTTGTCTGGGACTTATTTAAAAAAAAAGAAAAGAAAAGAAAATAATACCTTAGTAAATACAAGAGGAAACTCAGAAGAACTTTATTTTAGATATTATCTCTTAAACCTTTCCTGGGATCTGATTTATGCTGACACCGTAGCCACTCTATAAACAGTATGTTACAGTGCTACCTCTCTTCTGGTGCCCCCACTTTCCTCTCTGTCCCAGTAAATCCTTTGAAGGTTTTATTATTCAGGGGTGGGAAGATTGGAGTGAAAGCTACAGAATGATTTAACACTGTGGGAACTTAATCAATAAGAGTGTTGCAGAGAGCTCCCAGGAAAGGGTGTTGTTTTCCATCCAGATGATAATGAGGCCGAGTAGCAGCAACCTCTGGAGGAGGAGTGCTGGGGCAGCGATTCTTTGGTGGTGCTTTTGCTGGTTGCTAATTAATAGTTTTGAGGCCAGTGGGGCACCTTTTGGCCTCTCTGACATTTGCAAGCTTTACTGTGGCTTGTCCCACATGTCTTTCCACCATCAGGGGTCACTCTCAACTGGATTGGAGTCTGACAAGTCTAATTGGCTCGAATCTATGCAGATTTAAACATCTAGCCCACATGCCAAAAATCTGATGTTTTCTCATGCTGCTTCTAAGTTCCTGGCATTATGGGATTGGTGCATGCTTGAATTATTATGTACCAGCTTATCCTTCTGTTAACATGTTAAAGAGCAATTAGCTGGATGTAGTGTAAGAAATAGGGGAAAGAACTTCAATGCAGTTCAGTTGTAAATGCCTTTTATACTTAAAAAAAAAAAAAAAAACCTGTCAGACCATTGAACATTTCTGATTGGAAAGCAGATTGAATCGTATAGTCAAAAGTTTTAAGGGGTGAATAAGTTCCAGAGTGTTAGTTTTTTTTTTTTTTCTAATGACCGCAGGGAAAACATGCAGAATTGTATCATGTAAATCTACTTACCATAATTGACTTCCTTTTCCATTTTGTTCTTTCTAAGAGTAACTTTATTAAAAAAAAAATTAAGCTTTCTTATCACCTGAAAGTAACCAACTTGCTAGATATATTTTCTTGTGGAATCTATTTTGCCATTACTGCTAGTTTATAGAATTTTGAACTAATTCAGGATGCTAAGCTACATGCTCTCACATTCAATCCAAGTAATTTATATAAGAAAATAAATTCTTTGCTTGAAAATAATATTAATTGCATACTAATCCATATACTTACAATTTAATTCATAGTTTATAAAATATTTTCTCTAGTAATTGAAGTTTCATTTGATTTTCATTTTAAGAGGTCTATGTCATCTCCAATTAATTAGACAAGACAGAAATTTTGCCTTATGTGTACGAAATAAAAATCATTCATGGAAGCCTTCATTTTAATTAAAATAGCATAAAACTGCTTAATACTATATGAATACAAAATCTCAGAATAATTCTATTTTTAACTTTTTTGTTAAATACATAAGAAATCTGAGACTTAATTTTTTCTTTATCATGAAGTGCTTTCTTTCTTTTGACAAGTCTTTGACACGTGAAAGTTGTGAAAAAATAGAAAAGCCCTCCTTTCTGTTTGTTATTTACATTTTGAAAAAGTCGCATAAGATAAAAATAAATGTGTGTATATATATATGTATATATATGTGAAATGTGAATTTTCTAAGTCTTTGCTAGCCTTGGTTGCTTGTATGAATTGTGGATGCTACAAAATTTTTATGTATCTTCTAATTGTAGATTGTTAGATAGATATCCATAGAATTATAGAACACTTGTTACTGAACTCTTAGAGAAAGTACATATCATTACCTCTGTTCTTCTCTGTACACTATATGGATTTCCCCCTGTTTTTCTTTTGTAAAACATCAAATTTGGAGATTATTAAAATTTTAATTTGGAAAAGAAATAGGAGATAAGCACTTTGGTATGTCACCTGTTGAGATGATTTATTAAGTCACAGTTTTAATATCAATTAAACATTTTAATATTTGGCTAAACATTTTAATATTGCTTTATTCATAGTATTTCAGATGAGAATAAGTTTACATCTGATTCTTAAAAGAGAAAAGGATTAATGATTTCTAAATATGCACTATTTTTAGGTGGAAGTGATGACCAGAGATTTTAGTTTTGTTCATTCTAGTTCTAATCTATTTATTGTGTTTTACTTCCCTTTGCTCTTAAATCACATAAATATATATAAATTAAATGTACATCTTATTCTCTTATATTTAAACATTCTCCTGTAAAATTAAATAACCAGGAAATTTAGGTTTCTAGCTTGGATTTGCTATTAATTTATTTTATGATTTACATTAAATTATTTACCTCAGTAAGATTGCTTGCCTCATTAGCAAAATAGGGAAACATAATTTTTCCAGAACCCAATAATTTTTTACTACAACTTCTTTGACTCTTTTCATTCTCATTCAGAGGGACCTTATTATTATCAGATAAATTATTATTATTAACAAATAATGATAATTTTGAATGATAACAAAATATTTTTATTCCCTGGGTCTCCTTAACAAAATAACAAAAGATGCAAGATTACACAGACTTTGGTTCAAGCTCTAGATCAGCATTTTACCAAGTATGCAGCTTAGAGAATTATAGATATGCTTTTATTTTTATTTTGGATCCATACTCAGATGTACCTTAAATTTGGCTCTGTGCTCAGAGATCACAGTGCTGGTACTCTAAGGACTATATGGGGTAACAGGGCCTGAATCTGGGGAGACTATATCCAAGGCTAGAGCCCTATCCGCTATCTCTATGATTACTTTAACTCCAAGAGTAACTCTATGATTACTTTACTTTATGTTTATTTTGGTTTTAATCTGAATTGTGAATGAGAAGCTGCTCTCTTGCACAGACATAACAAATGATAGGTATTCAATCTACTTAGCTCCCCTTTCCATAGTTTTATTAAAATAATAGTTCAATGAGTTCTATAATTGTGAGTTACCATGTTTCTATAAAAATAAGTATTGTATTTTATAGTGTATCCATTTAATCTCATATATTTAAGTATTTGGGATTATTATGCTATTCAGTGATAAAATGTTCAAAATGACCATATTGTATTTTGTTTCAATAAAGGGATTGAATAGGACTAGGAAATAAAAAGCTGGTTGATCCTAGAGGTCTGATGGACTTCCATTCTAGAGGAAAGCATGACAGTAAAAGTCGAGCAAAATCTTTAGAAATTATTAAAGATAAAGACCCTAGGCAAGACCATTCTGAAATGGTGTAGAGTGGGTAGAAATCTTATTTGGAGTACAGATATATCCATTGACAATAATAAAGTTTAAGTTATAGACTAAAAATTAGTTTTTAATTGGACAGGGATAAGACTATAGAAAAGGGTGGAGAGTACTTGTGAACAATGTTAGGAGAATTGTAGGATGGTTAAGGATAATCATGCTAGAAACTCTGTGAAGACCAATTATTGACACAATTTGCAGATCTGCTTTATTAGGAATTAGGAAACAAATAATTAGATAATCAAATGTTCTGATTAACTTCTTGTCAAACTTTATACAGTAGTACTTTAATATATATTCTTCCACATTAGTGTAAATTAGGAATGAAATGTAATACACTTTCTTCTATATATGGGCCTACATAAATTTCAAATATCAGAATATCTAGAGTGCCATATCAAACATGTTTTATTTACTTTCTTCTCAATATACTAAAGAAAATGAATGGTTAACCTGATTATTCAAAACTTTTAGCACCTTTAACATTCTTCTACAGGACAAGCTCATAAATGTATTTGGAATATCATATTATTTTACATTAATTTTTAGTTACAGCTAAAGAACGTTCATTTTCTCAAACTCACAATCAGCTGTGAATACATCTATAAATGAACAGTGGATGTACATTTTCAAAATTGAAAGTCATTATGTAACAATGTAGACCACTATAAATCATACCTAAAAAGTCATAATAGAAATATTTTTTTTGTGTCTGATCCACTAACATGCAGTTATTCTGATAACTAATAACTTTTTCTTGGTGATAGAGCCCCAGATTCAATTTTATAGCTCATAGTACCAGTAAATAGAAAATGTCTGCCAAACCTGCCTATATAAATCCTAGTAATTACATGTTTTTACCATATGTATTGAGCTACAAAAATGAGATGTGAAGTTTGATGAGTTTTTACTTGGCAAATAAGCTCCATTGTGGTTATATGTAAAATTTTCCTATTAATATTTTTATGATTCCATATATATAACTACCTTTAATTAATTCAATAAAATTGAGAAGTATTTGAGTAAAATATTTTCCCTCTCTCAGATTGTAATTCAGCCTCAACTATTTGAATAAGCCGTCAATTCTCATTTTCTACCCAGTGAACAGCCAGGCTACCATAATCAACTTCTACCATCATGTTACTAAAAGGGAATAGACTACTTATTTCTGGAAGTGGGATTCTTTGATAATTTCTAGTTCCAAAGAAGAAATTTACTAAATAAAGCATAGGGCTATGAGAAAAGACAACTTAAAGGACCATTGTGTGTTGTTCAAACTGAGAAACTTACTTCCCATGAAGAAAGTAAATTTTCAGTGTTGATTTTTGTTGATATTAGGTTAAATATTATTTAGTAATATTTTATAAATTATTTATTTTGTTGAAATATTTTATTGTGTTTATTAAATAAAATTAATGTATTTTAACATTTTCTAAAAGTATTTTAAACCAGTCAAATTGGCTACTATATAAAATATTATATTGGTTAATTGAAAGCAGAATAACAAATTTCAACAATGATTGGATATTAGTTATTAAAGAGTACTAAAATACTCTGAAAGAACTAGATACCAGGATCACTTTGTTATATAGATATAAGCGTATATCAGAATAATTTCACAAAATGAAAAATTTTTTGGATACAATTCTTTTTCACTCTTAGAACATCCCCCTGAGAACTAGTGTGTGGTCAGTAGAACACCACCTTTGGAATTTGAATGTGGTTGTGGTTCTAAAAATATAGTTCTTCACAAAAATAGATTTTAAATATTTTCTGTAGTGCTATATTGCTATCTATACTCCTTGGAGTTTTTGAATATTGATTTGGAGAGACCAAAAATAATATAACAAAGTTCAATTAAGGTTTAAACTTAGATTACTCAATTTCATTTACACAATTGTAAATATTGATGTTGAGACCATTTTTGCAATTTTCAGGATTTTTTTTTTTTTTTTTGGTTTTTGGGCCACACCTGTGACGCTTAGGGGATACACCTGGCTATGCTCTCAGAAATCGCTCCTGGCTTGGGGGACCATATGGGACGCCTGGGGATCTAATGCAGTCTGTTCTATGTAAACCTCATGCAAGGTAAACGCGTAACTGCTGCACCATCGCTCTGGCCCCTATCTTTCAGGATATTTTAAAGAAAATTTTTTTTCATTACATAAAGTTTAAACTAGAACAGGGTTATGATTTGGGACCACTGGAACACACCTGGCAGTACATAGGGGATCAAACGGGATGCCAGGGATCAAAACCAAGTTGGCTGCATGGAAGACACATGCATGCCTTACACACTGTTCTGTACCTTTTGGATCCTAATCTAGAAACGATTTAAAGTCTAAATAAGCTTTAGTTTAAATCTAAAAATTTTAGTTAATCTCATTTAGTTTTTTTTATTTGTTAATTTTCTTTTATTTCTTCTCTTGACCTACAAGAGCATGTGGTTAATAAGACTTGCATGCAGCCAACCTGGTTTTGATTCCTGGCATTTGAGGTCATTTATTATATTTTTTATTTCAAGAGCATGTGTTGGAAAAGTACTGTGTGAGTCTTTTTCTAGATGGTTCCGAAGAAAGTAGATTATAGATTTATCTTAAAAGAATTAATAATGGAGCCGGAGAGGTGGCGCTAGAGGTAAGGTGTCTGCCTTGCAAGCGCTAGTCAAGGAAGGACCGCGGTTCGATCCCCCGGCGTCCCATATGGTCCCCCCAAGCCAGGGGCAATTCCTGAGGGCTTAGCCAGGAGTAGCCCCTGAGCATCAAACGGGTGTGGCCCGAAAAACCAAAAAAAAAAAATTAAAAAAAAAGAATTAATAATATAACATATACTTCAAATAATTACTTGAACCCAACAAAGAATTATTATTTATGTTTTAAACATCCAGTTTAATTTGTTAATTGAAATAAACCTCTATTACTGTAAAATACAATTTTAATGATTGATTAATAAATATATTAGTGTATATAGACAAAATAATTGTAGAAGAGAATATAAATGTTCTAAGTTTGGATATGAAAGACAGAAATAACAGTGGTACCTTTCCCATTGCCACAAATTAATGCTGTCATTCAGCTTCATAAAACTTAGAGCCACAGGTATCAATCTGATTTTGCAAGAATTTAATAAATCCCCAAATGTATCTATAGCTGCTTTAAATAAGGTGAGCCATAGGCACTAGTTTTATTTTATGAAACTGCACACTGGATCACTGTTTAGGTTAGCTGGAACCCAGAGCTGCTTCTGTGCTATCAAAGCATAAGAGGAATAATAATTTAGAAATTAAGTAATATATCTACTTTAGTGGATGGTATAAGAAACTGAGGAAAATCAAGTACATCAGGGCTTTCTAAACTGCCCAATTGAGCAACAATTCTCTAATTGTTAACTGAAATGAGGACATCATTAGAAGAGAGAATCAATAAACTCGACGACTGAATCTCTTAGGCTACGGGAATTTCCTTCCTTCCCCAATACTTACAGTGCCTATGCAAAAAAAAAAAAAAAAAGAAAAGAAAAATGGGGGAACACTAAACCCTACCACTCCAGCATCCCTTTTTCTTGTTTTGTTTTGTTTTGTTTTGTTTTGTTTGTTTTTGATATTATTTTCCTTCTCTTTTTTCTTCCACTTTTTTCTTTCTGTTTCACTCTTCTGGATATTATTTAGTGATTTTTTTTAGTAGTTGATACCAAACTTTTCTTCTCTTTTCCTTAACCTTTTTATCTCCAATAGAATCGCCTCATAAAAAAAAAAAAAAAAGAATCGCCTCATAAATTGAGGAGAGAAAATGATATCAGGACCATTCATATAAACATGTAGTGAAAATAAAAAATGATCAGACTGGAACACCAAACCCAAAGTCAATGACATCAGAATAGATACCCAATCTACAACAAGTTGTAAAGTTACACTAGTACTCTGGGGGGGTGAAGGAGGGAGATATGGGAGACATGCTGGAAACAGGAGTGGAGGGAAGACAACATTGGTGGTGGGAATACCCTTCATTCATTGTCACTATGTACCATAAATAATTCTGTGTAATGCACTTCAGCCACAATAAAAATTAAAAAAAAATAAACTCGACGAAAATAAGACAAGAACTTGGGCTAGAGAAATAGTATAGCAAGTAAGTCATTTGTCTTGCATATGGCTGATTTGAACCTTGTTTATACCTCAGAATTCTCTGTGGTCTCCTGAACCCAACCTGGTGTGACCTCTGAGAACAAAGCCAAAGAAAAGTTTTGGTTAATAGATGGGCGTGACTCCAAAACAAATCAAAACAAAAATAGGAAGAATGTGTTTAAACATAAGGAAGGTGCTGAAGAATACAGCAGAGGACTGAGTAGCAGAATAGATGAAATAAAAAATGTAATAAATGACCTTAAAGACAAATCATCAATAAAAATATATATATAACACAGGGGCCTGAAAGATAGCATAGAGGTAGAGCATTTGCCTTGCATGCAGAAGGACAGTGGTTCAAATCCCGGCCTCCTATATGGACCCCCAAGCCTTTCAGGAGCAATTTCTGAATGTTAGAGCCAGGAGTAACCCTTGAGCACTGCTGGGTGTGACCCAAAAATCAAAATTAAAAGAAATTTATTTATTTATTTATTTATTTATTTATTTATTTATTTATACCACATCTGGAAGAACTAGGGGTTAATTCAGAGTCTGCACGCATAAATCACTCCAGGCAGGCTTGAGGGCTATATGGGTTGCTGAGGGATTGAACCTGGGTTGGCAGTATGCAAGAAAATGGTCCTACTCACTGTGCTATCACTCTGGCCCCTCTTTATCTGCTTTTCTGCTTTTGATCTGATGGTATTGTAGGTTTCATAAAGCAGTTAAGACAGTTCTGTTTCTTTGACATTTTTGTAAGATCTTGAGGCATGTGGGTAATACTTCTCTGAATGTTTGATTGAACTTACTAAGGAACTTTGAACAGGTTCATGAAAATCAGAGTTTTTGTTGGTTAGATTTTTAAATGATCATTTTAATTTCCTTACTAAGGATTCATCTTTTCAGGTGTATTTTCTTAATAATGGAGGATGGATGATTTTAAAAATTCATTCATTTCTTTTTATTATCTTGTTTAGTAATATAGAGTTGTTCAGGTAATCTTAAGTATTTCTTAATTATGTCATAGATTATTGCATTTCATCTTTAATTTGATAAATTTTGGTTTTATCTCTCTAATTCTTTGTGATCTAATTAAGGGTTTGTCTATCATACAATTCTGTTTGAAATATAAGCTCCTGTTTCATTGATCCTTTAGATTATTTTCTTACATTCTATATCATTGATTTGTACCCTACTTTTTTTTAGCATTTTCTTCTTTCTGCTGACATTTGGTGTGGTTAATTTCAAGCTTCATGACATTTACATAATAGAATGTGTAATTATATGTAAGTATTAAAAATGACATCCAGGGGCCAGAGTGACAGTTAGCAGGTAGGGCATTTGCCTTGCATGTGACTGACCTGACTCATTTTTGGATTTGATTATGGAATTGATACCATATGTTTGACTGAACCTGCCAAGAGTGTTTCCTGAGTACAGAGCCAGGAATAACCCCTGGAAATGGTTGGGTGTGACCCAAAAACAAAACAAAAAGGGAAACATACAAGAATGGCATACAACTTTTTGCAGCAACATAATAGACTTTGAGGGCATTATGATAAATGAAATAAGTAAGTCAAAGACATATAAATTTAGGTATATGTATAATTAAAAAAATTTAGCATGAAGAAGCTGACATCACCTTGATACCAAAACCAAAGATTCTGCCCAAAAAAAAAAAAAAGGAAAATTACAGACCAATATCCATGATGAACACAGAGACAAAAATCTTCAACAAAATTCTGGCACATCATCAAGAAAGTCATTCACCATGACCAAGTAGGCTTCATCCCAGGAATGAAAGGATGGTTAAACATCTGTAAATCAATTAAAGTAATATACTATATCAACAAAAAGAAAAACAAAAATCATATGATCATATCAATAGATGCAGAGAAAGCATTTGATAAGATCCAACATTCATTCTTGATAAAAACCCTCATCAAGAAAGGAATGAAAGGATCTTTTCTCAGTATAATCAATGCCACCTACCACAACCCAGTGGCAAATATTATTATCAATGGAGATAAACTAAAGGCCTTTCCCCTAAAATCTGATACAAGACAAGGCTACCCTCTCTTACCACTCCTATATAACATAGAAGTGGAAGTACTTGCCATAGTGATTAGGCAAGAAAAAGATATCAAGGGCATTCAGATAGGAAAGGAAGAAGTCAACTCTCACTGTTTGCAGATGACATGATACTCTACTTAGAAAACCCTAAAGACTCTGCCAAAAAGCTTCTAGAAACAATAGATTCATATAGCAGGCTACAAAATTAACAGGCAAGCCAATGGCCTTCTTGTATGCTAATAATGATAGAGAAGGCATGGATTAAAAAAACAATCCCATTCACATTAGTGCCCCACAAACTCAAATATCTTGGGGTCAACTTAACTAAAGAGGTGAAGGACCTATACAAAGAAAACTACAAATGCCTTATTCAAGAAATAAGAAGAGAACACAAGGAAATGGAGACAAATACCCTGCTCTTGGATTGGTAGGATTAATATAATTAAAATGGCAATACTTCCCATGCATTGTACAGATTTAATGCAATCCCTCTTAAGATACCCATGACATTTTTCAAAGAAGTGGATCAAACACTCCTAAAATTTGTTTAGAACAATAAACAACCACAAATAGCTAAATCAATCCTTGGGAAAAGGAATATGGGAGGCATTACTTTCCCCAATTTTAAACTATATTACAAAGCAAGAGTTATCAAAACAGCATGGTATTGGAATAAGGCCAGATCCTCAGATCAGTGGAATAGACTTGAATATTCAGAGAATATTCCCCAGATCACCTAATTTTTGATAAAGGGGAAAGAAATTCAAAATGGAACAAGGAGAGCCTCTTCAATAATTGGTGTTGGCACAACTGGTTAACCACTTGCAAAACAAGCTAACTCAGACCCCTTTCAAACACTATGCACAAAGATCAAATTCAAATGGATAAAAACATTGATAACAGGTCTGAAACCATAATGTATAGAGAACAACATGTAGGTAAAGCACTATATGACATTGAGACTAAGGGTATCTTTAAGGAGGAAACAGCACTCTCTAAACAAGTGGAAGCAGAGATAAACAGATGGGACTATATTAAGTTGAGAAGCTTCTTCATTTCAAAGGAAATAGTGCCTAAGATACAAAAACCACCCACAGAATGGGAGAAACTATTCACCCAATACCCATCAGACAAGGGGCTAATATCAAAAATATACAAGGTGCTGATAGAACTTAATAAGAAAAAAACATATAACCCCATAAAAAATGGAGAGAAGAAATGAATAGAGACTTCATCAAAGAAGAAATATAAATGGCCAAAATGCACATAAAACAATGCTTCAAATCACTAATCATCAGGGAGATACAAATCAAAACTACAATGAGGTTGGGGGCCAAAGAGATAGCATGGAGGTAGGGCATTTGCCTTGCATGCAAAAGGACAGTGGTTCAAATCCCGGCATCCCATAGAATCCCCCAAGCCTGCCAGAAGCAATTTCTGAAGTGTAGAGCCAGGAGTAACCCCTGAGCACTGCCAGGTGTGACCCAAAAATTAAAAAAAGAAATACAACTATAATGAGGATGTAAAGTCTTTAGGTGAACAATAGGTAATTAAAAAGGAGCACTCGTGATTGGAATTAGCACCCTTATAGAAAGATTTTCCAGTGAGATAGTTTATATCTTTTAACATGTGAAGAAATAAATAGGAATTGATACTCTGCAACTCAAAATAATATTCTCATGAAAACTTGACCATGCTGGCACCTTATTTATATCTCTAGAACTGTAGTTCATTGTTGCTAATCATAAGTTACTTAGTGTATGTTTATAACAGCAACCCAAATGGTCCAAGACAACTCCCAAAGCTAGGTTTCATTCAGGCTGAGAGCAGACAAATGGCTTTTTCATGGCACAGTATGACCAAGATTAGGTGACAGGTAATTCTGAAGGGTGAGACAGAAGACAACTGGAATAGTGGAGTTTGGAAAAATTATACTAAATCCTATTCAAGAAGGTAAAACATTTAACAGAGAAAGAAACATTTTTTGTAATTGAAATGGGGAATGAAGTGAATCCAAATGTTCTAGCCCATTTTTATCTCTTTTATTGATGTATATGGAAGATTCTGAAAAAGCTAGATTTCTTCATTTTTAAATAGGTTAAAAGTAAGAAAATTTTGGGCAGTGTTGTGAGAAAATATTACACTTAAGCTGCAGAAATAGCAATGCTTTGAGAAGGAATCTATAATTTCTTTTAGTTTTATTACTAATTAGAAGAGGACAGTATACTTTTTTTTGGGGGGTGTTTATATGCCACACCTGGTAGCGCTCAGGGGTTACTCCTGGCTCTATGCTCAGAAATTGCTCCTGGCAGGCTCAGGGGACCATATGGGATGCAGGGATTCAAACTACTGACCTTCTCATGCTTTACCTCCATGCTATCTCTCCGGCCCCAGCATACTTCTTTTAATTAAGGACAGTTTTTAAACTTAAGAGATAAAGTATGGTTCTCCTTTCCTTGTGGAAGTTTTATGAGAATCAAAGTAAGC
Organism: Suncus etruscus; assembly: GCF_024139225.1. Taxonomy (NCBI): domain Eukaryota; kingdom Metazoa; phylum Chordata; class Mammalia; order Eulipotyphla; family Soricidae; genus Suncus; species Suncus etruscus. The sequence goes on from NC_064851.1 coordinate 66,463,454, forward strand.
AGCATATGGAAATCTTTGATAATTATTATTTTAAAAAGCTATTTATTTACTTAAGTACTGTGATTACAAACATGTTCGTAGTTGGGTTTTAGTCATAGAATGTATACCTACCAGTTTAAATTTCCAGCCACCAATGTCTCCCATTATCCTCCTCCCCACCCCTACCCCACACCCTACCTATCTTTGGCATGGCATTCTATTTTAATCTTTCACCATCATTGTTATGGTAATTGTTATGCAATTAATTGAATGGACTTACCACTCTTTGAGGTAAGCTTCATATCATGGGCTACTCTTCTGGCCCTCATATCTATTGTCCCTGGGCATTATTACAATATTGTCTTTTATTTTTCTTATATCCCACATATGTGTGAAACTATTTGGTGTTACATCTCTCTGACTCAAGAGTGACTCTGGTGCATGGTGATGCTTGTGGGCTTGCTCTGGTATGTATGCTAGGATTAGCCTTATGCAAGATGGGTTCCTCACTTTCTGACTATGTATCTGGACTCAAGATTGTGCTTAATTTGCATGCATTTGAGATATTAGGTCTGGAAATTTTATTTATTTATTTTTTAAATTTGGCACAGCTCTATTTTAAATTGATCAATTACTTTACTTAAACACCAGGATTACAAAGTTGTTCATGATTGAGTTTCAGTTATAAAATGTACATCATCCTTCACCAGTGCACATTTCCAAACACTAATGTCTGCAGTTTCCCTCCCATTTTTCCCTTTTCTTGCCTCTGGGGCAGATATGTTACTTCTCTCTCTGTGTTTCTCTCTCTCTCCCCTTCCTCTCTGTCTCTTTTAAACACTGTGGTATGCGCTATTGTCAATGATGGGGTACCATGCATATTACTTTATCATTTTCAGCACCCAGTTCTTGTCCAGTGTGAACATTTTTTAACAGTTGGATTTCATCTCTAGATGAACTGGCCTGAAGCAGGATAACCATGAGGATTAAAAAAACAAGATAGACGTTAGAGAGATAGCATGGGGTCAGGGGGATAATTGCCTAGTAGACAGAGAGCCAGACTGTCATCACTGTAGGATATATATTATTCAGCAATAAACAGTTATAGAAAGAAAGGTAGATAACAGACTCTACTCTCAATTAATGCTAACTAAACCTAAAGGGGTTTACAATCTTGTAAGAGAAAGTGAGGAATGAGGAGGTTTAAGATATAATCTCTAACTTTTGTCTTCTTCCTGGAAGGGAAACCTATAGAAAACTGTAAACAGGGTTCCTGCCCGAGGGCATTGCCTGAAGGGGTTGGTGTTCCAATAATTTGTGTTAAGAGCTCCTCAGCTCACTATCTGCACCTTTTCTAGGACAGCCTGACCTCTAGCTAAAGGTTTGGAACTTTTCCACTACAGAGAAGTCAAAGATATAAATTTTATATATATAGCCTTTCACTACATCAACTATTATTGTTATGGTGGTCATTTCTCTAACTTAGTTGCTCTGGTCCAGTTATTTGTGGCAAGCTTCCTACTTGTCCTCCTAGTCCTTGTCTCAATTGTCTCTGAAGAAGGATCTGGAAATTTTAAATTAAATCATATATATAACATTATAGAAGCTTAATTGAATATTATTTATCCATTAAATTTAGACTTTTAAGCATTCCATTCAATAATTTAAGTAAGGTGGTAGAGTTCAATAGTAACAGATTTTTAAAAAATTTCCATCACTACCTACATATCTCTAAATTCCAGATGACTTAAATTTACATTTGCAATCAATTTTTACTTCTCGTATTGTATCTTCTTGTAAATTTCTTTTCTCAATTTTACACGTATAATGAAGCACAAAATATATTATTTTCATTTGACTTCTTTCACTCAACATGTTATTGAGGTGCATTTAAAAGGTAGAATATATCCTTGATAAATGCCTTTATTGTTGAATACTATTTCATTGTAGGAATTTATATTTTTATTTTATCTGCTCACCAGTTGATTCTGCAGTTTTGGCTATCATGAATAGTTTTGCTATACATATTTGCCTAAAAGCAGCCGCCTAAAATAATTCCAGATATTATTGAACTGCTAGGAGTAGAATTTCTGGAAAGATAGCAATTCTGTTTGGGAGCATGGGGCTTGGATCATTCTTGGCTATGCTCTGGTTTTACTCTTGGCTCTGGGATCAGGACTCCTCCTGGTAATGCTCCAGGACCATATGCAGTGCTAGGAACAAACTAGAGTAAGTTCATGCATGATATGCTCCTACATCCTATACTGTATTTATAGTCCCTAATTGTATTTCTAATTGTCTAAGAAATTATTCAGTTTCTTAGTATTTTATTAATATTTTATTAACTGTCTTTAGTTTAATAGAATTAAAATTTGGACCTCCAAAGGTGTGTTAAGGGATTTAGGGGATTTGTGGCCATTTGTACCCTTCACCAACTGGCCATTGGTTTAATATTAGGGTCAATGATATTGTGCTTCTTGGTCTGTGTAGTGCTGTGTGTGTATATATATCCATATATATACACATACATACATACATATACATATATATATATATGTATATATATATATATGTTATCCCTGAAATCTCTCTCTTTCTCTCTGACATTTCACTTTTTTAAAGTATTGTTTTAGCAAATGGATAGTGATATCTGACTGAAATCTTAATCTAAGTTTCTAGTGGCTAGAATTAATGAGCATATTTTTTCATTCTCTTTTTACATACTTATAATCTCTCTTGTGTGTTTTAAAATATTTTTGTAAATTTTTATTGTATTTATTGTCATTATTGATATATAACTACTTTAATATTTTAGAAAAAATTTCTGTCTAGAAATTTGATATGCAGAAACTTTTCAAGTCTGTTACTTGTATTTTTTTATGTATTGTTTCTTTTTAATTGTATTTATTTTGTTTCTTCCTGTGTTACTTATGCTTTTGTTGACCTATATTTTTGGGGGAGTGGGGTTTAGGCCAAGCCTGGTGCTATTAAGGAGTTGTACCTGGGTCTGCTTTCAAGAATTACTCCTGGCATTGTTCCAGGGACTATTTGGGATGCTGGAGATTGAACTCAGGTCATCTGCATGCAAATAAAAAGGCCTATGCATTGTACTTTCACTTCAGCCCTGATCTAAAGAAATCTTTGCCTAAGCTAAAGCATAAAGATTTTGCTTCAGTTTTTCTTTCAGAAGTTTCATAGTATTTTCTTTAATGTTATGGAACATTTTTAGGTAATTCAATGTTACACTGTGTGATCAGAGTATAAGTTGATTTTTAAAAATAGGAATATTCAACTATATAAGGAACTCAGTGACTTTGCTTATTTAAAAGTCTTAACACTTTTATTTCACTTTCTTTTTGGTTTTAAAAAATATAGAACGCTTCACGAATTTGCGTGTCATCCTTGCGCAGGGGCCATGCTAATCTTCTCTGTATCATTCCAATTTTAGAATATGTGCTGCTGAAGCGAGCACGTATTTCAAATTAATATATGACACATTTTTGATTATTTCTGAACTTGCATTTCTGTTTCATTCATTTAAATGTTTCTTAATTATTATTTCATCATAATAACATTGTATGAAAACTGTATGCACAATTTATCATTGAACATCAAATATTTCCTTTGTATTGCATTATGAGCTTCCCACTTCTTTTACCTTTTCCCGCTGGTAAACCACTACTTGGTTTTATAATTCAAAAGTTAATTTTAATTTCTAATCTATTTTAATTTTTTTGGGGGGTACTGTGGTTTAAAAGCTTATGTAGTTAGGTTTCATACATAAAATAACACAGCACCCCATACTTCAGCTAGGTTTCTGCCTCCCTTCTCCACCGTCTTAGTGTTTAACACCTATCTCTACTCCCAGTGCTCCTCTTTCTAGTGAGGACAAATTCTCAGTTTCTATTTTTTTAGACATTTGTTTATATTTTGCATTTTATAGAGATCATTTTGTGTCTTTTTATATTTGTTTATTTATTTTTATTTTGTGTCTTTTTTCTCTTAACTACTTCACTCAGAATGATATGCTCCAGGTCTGTCAACAAGGTGGCAAATTTTTATGATTTCATTTTTCTTATAGCTGATATCTTTATATCTATATACAAGGGAATACTGTACAAAGGTCTTAAAATTTTACTTCAAATGAATATATGATAAATTTATGATAATTTCTGAACTCTCAATTTTGTTTTATTTATTTAAATCTTTATTATTTATTATTTTAATCATAATAGCATTTTATAATAACCATATGTAAATATAATTGAACAACAAGTATTCCCTTTGTGCTGAACTACATATATTCATATTACTTGTGTAGAATACATGTATATATAAATACATACACCACAGTTTCTTTATCCCAATACACAGTTTCCTTATCACAGTGAATAATGTTGTAGAAACATAGGAATGTAGATGTCTTTTATAAATTGAGGTTTTGGACCATTGGGATAGATGCCCCAAAGTGGAATTGTGAGTCATATGGAAGTTCAATCTTCAGTTGTCTTAGGTGTCCATATTATTTTACCGAAAGTTTGGACCAATCACCATTCTTCCCACCTGCATTGAATAAGGGTTTATTTTCCCCACATCCAGGCCACCACTCGTTATTTTTGTTCTTTGTGTAAAATGCCAGTCTCATTGGTGTCAGGAGATAAATCATTTTGTTTTGATTTGAATTTTCTTGATATTAAGTGATACAAAGTAATTTTTTAAACCTTTTGGTCATCCATGTCTTCTTTGATTAGATTTCTGTTCAACTCTTCCCCCAATTTATAATGAGGATTTTTTTTTTTGTCTTTTAGAGTTCTACTAGTAATTTATGTGCCTTGGATAGCAACATCTCCTTATTTGGCAATGATAAGCAAATCTCATCTCTCAGTCTGTGGGGTGTCTCTTATCCAGGCTATCATTTCGTTTTTGGTGCAGAAGCGTGTTGGCTTGATATAATTCCATTTCTTTACTTTTGTTTCAGTTGCCAGTAGTTTGAGTCATTAAAAAATACCTGTTCTCAGTATTGTGAAATGCTCTACTTCTACATTATGAAATGCTTTACTTAATACAATGGATGAATTCAGTTCTGATATTGAGGTCTTTAGTCCATTTTGGTTTGACATTTGTGCATGGCCTTAGAAAGAGATCATATTTATTCGTTGTTTTTGTTTTTGTTTTTGGGCCACATCCGGTGATACTCAGAGGTTACTCCTGGCTATGTGCTCAGAAATCGCTCCTGGCTGGGGCGACCATATGGGACGCCAGGGAATCAAACCGGTCTGTCCTAGGTCAGCCCAGTGCAAGGCAAACGCCCTATAGCTTCACCACTGTGCCAGCCCTCATAGTTCATTTTTGATTGTTCCATGTGATTAATCAATTTTTCCAGAAAAATTTGTTGAGAGGTTTTTCTTGTTCCACTTCTTTTTGTCAAAGATTGACTATTCATATACTTGAAATGTATCTTGAATTCCCATTTCAATTCTTTTGGTCTGAAAGTCTGCTCTTGTTCCAGTACCACACTGTTTTGATTATTATAATTTGAGTTTGGATATAAAAAAAAACATTTTTTTTGGTAGGGTTGCTTTGACTATTTATTGTTTTATATAAATTTTAGGAGCCTTTGTTCAATGTTTTTTAAATGTCATGGCTTTTTTTTTTATATAAGGACTGCTTTGAATCTATATACAGCTTGTGTGTATAGTATTTGGGTAAATTGTCATTTTGAACCCATGAACAAAGGACATGCTTCCATTTCCTTGTGTTCTCTTTTACTTCATTTATTCTTTATATTTTTCTTATGAATATTTTAACTTTTTTCTTAAGCTAATTTCCAAGTACTTGATTTTCTGAAGCATAATTCTGAACAGTGCTAATTTTTTAATTTATCTCTTCTATTGAATTATTTGCAGATAAGAGCACCATTTTCTTGGTTGATTTTGTAGCCTGCCACACACATCACTGGAAAAGCCTATTGCTTCTAGGGTCATCTCTGTGGTATCATTGGGATTTTTAAAGTAGGGGAGGGAATAGGGGAATGGCTAGAGGCCTGCCAAGCCTCCCAGCACCCCCAAGCTAGGGAGAATGCCATCCGGCATGGAGTATCCCCTAACCCCATACCTGGGAAGAGCTGGCTCCAGGATCAAGGCACCAGAAGCCAGCTATCTGCCTGGCCCCTCCCTTTCCTCCTCCTCCTTAGAGTAGGGAGGGGGGAAGCCTGGAGACCCCTAATAGAGTCCACCTGGAATCCACAGCAGGCCAACTGAGGTGGCACTCAGGCAAGGCCTAGAGTCCAGGGGGAAATAGGGGAATGGCTGGAGGCCTCCCAAGCCTCCCAGCACCCCCCAAGCTATTCCACAGATTTTTTAATGTGAATATGAAAATTACATGTTTTGTGCAAACATGAGTTCTATAAGGGTTGATTTATCTCAAAAATTAAGTGAAAGTAGATGAGTGACTATGAAGTATATAGCTTACACTTAAGAATTTTTTACATGTGTATCTCAATTTTTAAGTGGGAAACTTTTATAAATTTATAAATAAATAAATATATATATATTGATTTGGGCCACACCCAGTGACACTCAGGGGTTACACATGGCTATATGCTCAGAAATTTCTCCTGGCTGGGGGACCATATGGGACTCAGGGAATAGAACAGTAGTCCGTCCTATGTCAGCTGTGGGCAAGGTAAATGCCCTACCACTGTGCCATGATCTGGCCCTATCACTATTTTGTTAACTAACCTAGAGATACAAAATATGATAGTGTTGTGGTTGAAAATATGATTTTAGAATAAAAATTCTTCAACTTAAATATATATTTGTTCTGTTATAAATGTGTTTTTTTTTCCCCCCGGAAAAATTGCCTAGTTTGTCTGTATCAAATACTACTATAAAAAAGGTTTTATTAGAAAGTATTTACTTCTTTCCTTCTCACTATACTCTCAGGCCTAGAGTATTCTTAAAAGGATAAGGAACAGGTGCTGTGAGTTTTAGGTGCATTTGTGGTGTTAAAAAAAGGACAAAAATGGGGTCCTGAATGACAGTACAGTATCGCATTTGCCTTGTATGTGGCTGATCTGGGTTCAATTGTCGACATCCTTTATGGTCATCCAATCAACTCAGGAATGATTTCTGAGCACAGAGTAAGTAGTAACCCTTGAGTCATGCAGGGTGTGGCCTCAAAACATAACAAAGACAAAACCAAAAATAGACTGAACTAAATATTCAAGCCAGAGTCACAATAAGGAAGCTTAACATTAAAAATTAAAAATGGGCCTTTTTTACTGGCAGGCAAGTGGTGGTGGCATGGGATGCAATCTGGGAACATTGGTAAAGCGAGGTTGAGACTGGTGGTGTGATTGCTCCTAAAACATTATTTGTCTAAATCCCAGCTATGAGTAACTTTGTAAATCACAATGATTTAAATAAAAAAATTCTAGGGGCCGGGCGGTGGCGCTAAAGGTAAGGTGCCTGCCTTGCCAGCGCTAGCCTTGGACGGACCGCGGTTCGATCCCCCGGTGTCCCATATGGTCCCCCAAGCCAGGAGCAACTTCTGAGCGCATAGCCAGGAGTAACCCCTGAGCGTTACCGGGTGTGGCCCAAAAACCAAAAAAAAAAAAAATTCTATAAAAATTGTTTACTTTAAGAATTAATGTATAGACAAGGTAACTAATTTAACAAACACATTTTTTACAAGAATATGTTAACTATTATTTTCTTAACTTTTTAAAAAAATTTGGGCCACAACCAGTGGCATTCAAGGGTTACTCCTGGATCTGTACTCAGAAATCACTCCTGGTAGACACGGGAGACCATATAGAATGATCTCATATGAGGATGGAACCTGGGTAGACTGCATGTAAGGCAAATGCCCTACTTATTGTGCTATGGCTCTGCCCCTGTGTTAGTTACTATTATTGAAGTAAGTAGAATAGTAAAATTTCCAATGGCTGAACTTAGTTTTAAGTTGGCTTACTTAATTATGATTATCTTTTATGTAAGAAACATCTTTAACTACTATTAAATAACAAAACATATTTAACTACTATTAGATAACTGTAAGTGAGATGCTTTCCTAAAATTGAAAGTTTATCAGTAGGTCTTAAAGTTAGTACAAGATAGATTTCTTACATATGGCCAGCCCTAATTTGATCCTTAAAACTATATGATTTCTAGGCACCAAAGGTTTGTGAAACCAGTGTAAGGACCACAAATGTGGCTTGCATAATACCAGAGCCAAAAAAAAAAAAAAATTAAACAATACCCAATCCATGGGATCTCACATTGAATCGTTGACCAAAAAGGATTGTCTATTACTTTACAGGGCCTCAGGGATTCCTAAACGCACTTAGGATAACCCCTCAAAGGACAAGCTTATCATTGGAAGGTGAATTTTACAGAAATCCTATAAGCTAGAAATAAGATTGAATATGATGGGAAGGAAGGGATGTCTATTAATCAGCTCTCAGCTCTTTAGTATTGTGCTGAGAATTCCTTATTTTACTTCTTAATTTACTGCCAAATTCTTCTAACAGGTCTTTGAAAGCCTAATATTAGCAGATTAAAAAAGTGAAGCTCCAACAGTTACGTAACAGGAAAAGTTACACTGGTGGATAATGTACACTTATCTAAATGACAGGATTATTTTGTTAAATGTAGAGTAGCTAAAACTCAAATTTATCATAGTTATTGAAGCTAAAGTTGCCTAAGTTACTACTGCTTTTGAAAGTGATAATTGGCAGAGTGGTCTGACCCAAATTGCATTTCTTCTTTTGCAGATGTACAGTTTGCAATTCCTTCTCTTGACCTCTAGCAGACACATCTTTGCACTTGCTAAACAGTTTCAATTTTAATTGTTACCTGTCTTTCTATACACAGTTGAAATTAGTTCCTTATAAAATAAATCTTATGCATTTGAAGTATTTTGAAAAATTTATTTTATTGAGGAAAATGATATAAAATCCAACCACTTATTTCTTGATAAGCAAATTACTTAAGGGGGGGATTCATACCATTCTGGAATGTTGTGTAATTCTTAAATGCATTCTCTTGTATTTTCAATATAAGTTTTCACTTATTTGTAGTGGTGCTTCTCAGCTCTGAATTTGTAGGGGGGTATTGCTATTATGGGCTTTGTGGGCTTTGGGACACATCTGCCAATGCTAAAGTTTTATGACTAGATTAGCATTGGAATTACTTTTGGTAGTGCTCTGTGAAACCATATGAGATGCCAGTGAGTGAGCGAGTGTTAGCCAACTGCAAGGCAAACACTCTACCTGTTGTACTACCATACCAGAGCCACACTCTTACTTTTTCTTGACTCTTCCCTGAGTATCATAAAGTATCATAACATTCAAATATTAGTAATATTGATTTGAAGATTAAGCTTCAAAGCATAATGTAGAGCATTAAGCTTCAAAGCATAATGTAACCTTTCCTTATAATCTACACTCATTATTTGATAAGTTCTACTGTTAACTTTGTGTGCTGACTTTAATTCACAGTGGACTGCACTGTTGTGGAGATCGACAGCTATGCTGTGGTACCTAGAATTTAACTTGTATATAATAGCTTTTTTCCTTTACAAAGCCTTGTTTCTGTTAAAGGAATCAGTTTTCAGAGGCTGTTCTAAATTTTTTATCTATATTATGTACAGTCTCAAGGTCCTAAATATTAAAATTGTAATATTATTAAAATTAAATTAGATTAATTAAATTAAAATTTAAAATTAATTTTATTATTCCATCTTTGACCTTGAAGTTCCTATTTTGTTAACATTGTCAATTAGGATACAGGTGGCAAATTCACACAAATTAAATAATGACTAGAGCATTAGCAATTTTCAAGACATTTAAACATGTCTACTCCAGGATGCTTAATTCTTAATTCTGCAGTTCTTCCTCTCCACCTATTATAAGCTACAGCTGTGTTATTGTCTGTAGTATATATGTATACATTACAGTTGAGTGAACTGTATTAAGTGATGACCTAGATTAAGGATAGTATTTGAAGGAAACATTTTAGTTCTAGGTATATATATATATATAATATAGGTATATATAATATATATAGGTATCTATAATATATATAGGTATATATATATAATTTTTTTTGTTTGTTTTTGGGTCACACCCGGCAATGCTCAGGGGTTACTCCTGGCTCTGAGATCTAAAATCACATTTGGCAGTCAGGCTTGGTGAACCATATGGGATGCCGGGATTCGTCCTGCATGAAAGGCAAATGCCCTATCTCCATGTTATCTCTCCGGCCCCCTAGGTATATATTTTTTGAAAGGATGGGAAATACCTAGCTGTGCTCAGATATTACTCCTGACTCTGCAGAGCACTCAAGGATCATTTCTGGTGGACACCAGGGACCATATGCAATGATGATGACTGAACCCTGCACAGCCACATTCAAGGCAAGCACCTATTCCTCTGTACTATTACTTTATTTCTAAACATACTCTTTAGAGGGTTTCCTCAAGAGTTATATAGGTGGCTCAGAGCATCTTCCCTGTGATTCTTAACCAATCAGCCTGGTGTTTCAATTGAAGGATCCAGGATGCATTGGTATAAGGGTCTTTTGTGGGGACTTCCAGATAACTGTCAATATTTTGGGGCTCTGATAGCCACACCCATTGATGATCAGGAGCATCTAGGACTTCATTCAGTGGAACTCAAGATACCTTGTAGTACTGAGTTAAAAACAGGGTTTGCACGTTAACCCTTGAATTATATATTAAAAAAATACTTTCTAGGCCTCTAGGCAAGCTTCTTAAATATCTATATGTCTATATATCTCTATCTCTGTATCTATATATAAAGTTTCAGGCACTATCATTTACAATACTTTAAATGTATATAATATTTCTAAATATGTATGCATGTTTGAATTTGAGACACTATCCTTTGCAATATTGTAAATTTGGGAGGCGTTGATTTATAACTGTTTATCTTAGAGTTTTATGCATCCAATATTCCAACATTATACCATCCAACAGAGTCTCATCCTCCCAGTTACCTCCAAATAATCTACTGTCTACTGAGAGTAAACTCAGTTCTGCACATCAGTTTGTAGGTTTTATTGTCTTTTGATTTTTGTTATTTCCTTATTATGTTATTTAATATCCCACATATGTGAGATAATTCTGTTCTTGTCCGTCTCCTGTCCTCTGACTAACTAACTTCACTTAGCATGATACTAAATTTATCCACATAGCAGAATATTGCATTATTTCATAGTTTTTTTTTATGTTTTTTATTAATTTTTTATTTTTAATTATGAGAACCAAGATGCAAAGAAAGAGGACAAGGTAAGTTACAGTGGAAGGACAATCACCCATAAACAGAATTCTCAGTAATCTCATTGCTGATATCTTAACTTTGAACTTTCAGCCAAAGAACATTAAGAAAAATAAACAGAACCCATGTACAATTACTTTGTCCCTCAAATCCCCAGATTGTAGTACACAATATTTCTTAGCAGCACACAAAGCAATCTAAAGACATAAAACTTATGTAACTCCTTAAACATTGAAGGCAAAGTACTTTTATACAGTTCCATGCACATTCATATTAGTTTAAGTTAACCTTGATCAAAAGTTTAAGTGGGTTGTTTTTCTTAAGGATTAGAGTCAAAGGAGCCCAGTAAAAACGGTGTTAGAGTGGTAATTATTGTTTGCATAGGCCCACCAAAATATGAGGGACATGGAAAGGAAAAGCCTTTTAATAGCTAAAAAGCTTTCGCTATAGTTATTTTTATATTAACATATAGTATATATTTATATTATAGTTTCTATACTAGACCAAAAATAATTAGTCATTATGTCCTACATTTGGCTATTAAAATTAATGCAAAAATAAACATAGAAGTAGAAATGTCTTTTGGGGATAGAGTTTTTAGACTCTGGGTATTTGCCAAGGAATGAAATACAAAAACACTTTTCAGACTGGGAGAAAATATTTGCCCACTAGACCTTTGAAAGAAGGTAATATCCAAGATAATAAAATATAGGATCAACTTTAAGAGTTACGTGGGGCCGGGGAGGTGGCGCTAGAGGTAAGATGTCTGCCTTGCGAGCGCTACCGTAGGACGGACAGCGGTTCGATCCCCTGGCGTTCCATATGGTCCCCCAAGCCAGGGGCGATTTCTGAGCACATAGCCAGGAGTAAACCCTGAGCGTCAAAGAGGTGTGCCCCCCCCCCAAAAAAAGAAAGAGTTACAGCAAATTTATCAAAATCAGTCATCCAGGCCCAAAGTGAAAAAACTCAATGAAATGAATGTCTCTCCAAGAATACTTCACCTAGCCAGACTACCTTTCAGGTTTGAAGGAAGGATATACAGCTTCATGGAAAAACAGCTCAGAAACTTTACAGACTCAAAATCAACTTTAAAGATAAAACTGAATGAGGTACTTTAATGCAAGACAAGCCCCACAGAAGTACCAGTTAGGAGACAGAGTGGTACAATGAATCAGAAAATTGAATCCAGCATTTTATTGCTCTCAAGAAACACATTGTATTTTCAGAGCAAACATAGATTCAAAGCCAAAGGTTGGAATCCTTAAATCTTTAAAACAACCCGCCCCCCTAAAATGGCTGGCGTGACCATACTAATATCAGACAAAAATTCAGGCTTAAAAAAGTTATAAGAGATAGATGGTCATTTCTTAATGATCAAGGAATATTTACAAAAGAAAAAAATTACACTCCTAAACATATATGAACCCAGTCAGGGGTGAACAAAATACTTCAAATAACTGCTAATAGACTTGAAGAAAGACATCAAAGAAACACAATAGGTTTCAACACCATTCTGTCACCTTTTAAGAGATCAACCAGGTTAAAACTCAACAAGGTTATGTACTGGCATTGAAGAACTAAATGAAAGAGAGCGGCTTGGTAAATATATATTTATATAATTAGTATATATTTATATAATATATATTATATAAGTACTATATATAAATATACATATATTTATATTTGATATTTTAAATCCCCCCAATCAAAATACACACATTTTACAATGCACTTTGGACATTCTCCAAGATAGACCACATGCTGGGCCAAAAAACATCTACATAAGATAAGTGAACAAAAATTGTACAGAAATGAAAAAATAACTCTATTACCTGGAAATTAGTATTATACTGAACAACCAGTGTGTCAGAGAGAAAATAAGAGGTAATGAAATTATTTCTGGAAACAAATGAGAATTATTATCATTATCATTATCAGTCTATCTGGTACATAGCATAAGCAGTATGAAGAGGAAATTTTATAGCTTTGCAACTATTCATTTAGAAGAAAGAAAGGGGGGCCGAAGCGGTGGAGCAAGCGGTAAGGTAAGGTAAGCCTTGCACACGCTAACTTAGGACGACCGCAGTTCGACCCCCCAGCATCCAATATGGTCCCCCTAGCCAGGAGCGGTTTCTGAGTGCATAGCCTGGAGAAACCCTGAGCATCACCAGGTGTGGTGATGCTCAAAAACAAAACAAAACAAAACCAAAACCAAAAAAAAAAAAATAGAAGGAAGAGAAAGAAATAGAAGGAAGAGAAAGACAAATTAAATTGAAAAATCATCAATAAAAGAACGAAAAGCAGGCAGGGAATAGGAAATAGTTAAATTTAGAGCAGAAATTAATAAAATGGAAACCCAAAAATGATCCAAAATATCAAAGAAAGTAAACATTGATTATTTGGAAAAGAAAAAAAAAACAACAAGAAAACCTTTTTGTCAGATTCTAAAAGAACCTAGAAAAAAATGGGTAAAATCTGGGACTAGTAACTTCCCAAAGTTGAACCAAGATGATGTGGAATACCTGAACAGAACTATCATGACTGAGGAAATTGAAATAGTAATCAAGAGTTCCCAAAACAAAAGCCCAGGCCCTGTAAAAGCTTTCAAGCTCTTTTGGAAACTGAGTGTGTTTTCTTCTTCTTCTTCTTTTCTTCTTCTTCTTCTTCTTCTTCTTCTTCTTCTTCTTCTTCTTCTTCTTCTTCTTCTTCTTCTTCTTCTTCTTCTTCTTCTTCTTCTTCTTCTTCTTCTTCTTCTTCTTCTTCTTCTTCTTCTTCTTCTTTTCTTCTTTTCTTCTTCTTCTTCTTCTTCTTTTCTTCTTCTTCTTCTTCTTCTTCTTCTGCTTCTGCTTCTTCTTCGTCTTCTTCTTCTTCTTCTTCTTCTTCTTCTTCTTCTTCTTCTTCTTCTTCTTCTTCTTCTTCTTCTTCTTCTTCTTCTTCTTCTTCTTCTTCTTCTTCTTTTTAGTGGGGACACACCAGGTGATGCTCAGGGGTTACTCCTGGCTATGTGTTCAGACATTGCTCCTGGTTTGGGGGACCATATGGGATGCCAGGGGATTGAACCGCAGTCCATCCTAGGCTAGTGCTGGCAAGGCAGATGCCTTACCCTCGGGGCCACCACTCTAGCCATACTGAGTGTATTTCTAAAGTCACAAAAAGTTTCTATGAAGTTGACTGCAATCAACCTGACACTAAAAGTAGACAGAGACACCACAAATAAAGAGAATTATAGGCCAATATCCTTGATAAACACAAATGCAAAAATCCTCAATATAATACAAATAGAATTCAATAATTCATAAAAACTTTGCTGATAAAGTAGGATTTATGACTGACCAAGTAGGATTAATCCCAAAGATGTAACATATACAGGCCTATATATAATAAAAATATAATAAAATAATATTATTATAAAAATAGATGCAAAGACTTTGACATGGTCTAGCACTCATTAATGATAAAAATACTCAACAGGATGAGAATTGAAGGGAATTATATATATATATATATTTATATATATATAGTCAAAGCCACTGACCATAAGTATACAGCGAAAGCTAAAAGCTTATCTACTAAAATCTGGCAGAAGACAAGGTTATCAACTCTTGCCACTTCTATTCATATGACCCAGAATTTCCACTTCTTGGCATATCGAGTTACTTTTTAAATGAAAGCTATTGAAATATTGTAGGTTCACAAGCAGTTGTAAGAACTTATACAGGGGTGCTTTGAAGTTGAAAATTATGATCATTCAGTAGAGCAAAGGCTATTCCATACTTACTATTGCAAATGGCTTAGCAATGAGTATGTGCATTTGACCCAGATTTAGTCATGCAGAGAACAGATACATTTTAGAGGAGAAAAAAGATCTCCAATATACTCTTATTGTAGATTATTGGTATGATGAACCTGTAGATGGGCTAAGAAAAGAAGTGTTTTGGGTAACTGGTATAAAGGGCATTATTGAACTTCCTCTAGTAGATACTATGTTGAAAAGATGGCTAATAGAGATAAAAAAGAGAAAGAAAATATAGGGTTCGACAATTTCTGAGTGACATTTCTGGGCCTATTGTTGTATGTAGCTTGTCTTTCTATGATGGTTGCTGCAGTGGTTTGGTTAGGGTTCTGTTGTTCTGTATTGCATTATTGTTTTGCATTATCATTATTTTATAAAGTTCTTTTTATTACTAATATTTTTGTTAAAATGCAGTATATCAAAACAATAGATATTGACATTTCTGTACTCTGCTAATCTTCATCCAGTGATCTTGTTTTATTTTAATTGCATATGTATGTATGTATACTTCACAATTTTATTACCTTGTACATGTTCATCACCACAGGAAAGATACCTAGCAGAATAGTTTATTATTGTAAGTATCTATAATGTTGATGTTTTATAACTATACATAATTTATAGTTAAGTTTTATAACTTGTATCTTTAAACCCTCACAGTACTAATCAGGTCTTTATTTGTAATTTACTTATTTATTTTTGGGACATCCCAACAAGTGCTTAAGAGCCTGAATGCCATTCCTTGTGATACTTGAATGACTGTCAGACTGGTGTTCAATGCTTGAACACCTCATGATATACTTCATGGGTCATAACCAGTGTTGCTGTTTGGGTGGCAATGCAATGCCAGGGGTCAAATCCTGTCTGCTGAGCTATAAAGTTTTGTCATTTAAAAATTTTAGCAATAAAATTAGAATTAAACATTTTGTGGCCTTTTTTTAGATTTACTTTCTTTCAGCTAGCTTAAGTCTCTGGAGATTCCTTGTTTTACTTTTTAAAACAATTTTAATTACTCATGTAATAAATGAATAAATTCTTCTTGTGAAACATTGAAATAGAAAACAAGGTTAAGCCTGTTTTAACAAAAAACATTTTTAATATCTGGTCTTTCTTAAACCAATTAAATATTTAGTCACTCTCTTACTGAAGTAATATATATATATTTGTTTTGCCATGCTTCCTTACTATAACAATCTTTAGTTGACATACTTGATTATGTTTTCTTATTTTTATTGTTTCCTGTGATTGGTACCTAAAATGGGATGGTTGGGAAACAGGAAATATATTGTTTAACTTTGAGTTAGAATTAACCAGTTTTTCTTCAAATGTAAATGTCAAAAGAGATTTATATTATAGAAGTGTACACTAAATGATGATCATTTATACTCTCCAATCTCTAATGCAATTAGAATCAGTCTTTCTTTCTCAATCTTTTAAGCAAAGAGCTGTCTTTTAATTAGGAATGTACTTCAAGCAGTGAGTACAGGCCTCGCATGTATGATGTTAGATTCCTGGCACTGTGTGGCTGATGGAGCACTGTCAGATATGACCTTCACAGCCTGTTAATTTTGCTTGGATTGACTCAGAACCCCTCAAAGAATCTATTGAATTTTATATTATTGTTTTAATAATTTTTATTAATAAGCTATAAAAATAAGCTATACAAATTAAATACAACTATTATTTCATTTATATTTTCTGTTTTAAGTGAGGATTTTTCTTTTCTTTTTTTTTTGGTTTTTGGGTCACACCCAGCAGTGCTCAGGGGTTACTCCTGGCTATATGCTCAGAAATCACTCCTGGTAGACTCAGGGGACCATATGGGATGCCAGCATTCGAACCACCAACTTTCTGCATGCAAGGCAAACACCTTTTCTCCATGCTATCTCTCCAGCCCCTGATTTTTCTTATTATTTATAATTATGTATATATTTGGGTATCTTTAGGGAGTCACACTTGACTATGCTCATGGACTACTGCCACCTCTGTACGAAGGGGTCACTTTTAGAGGTGCTCTAGGTACCAGAAATTTTTGTCCTGAGAATAAATCAGGGTCAGTTTATACAAGGCTAGTTTCTTAGCCATTATTATCATTTTGGCCCAAGGGTGAGTGTTTTTAAAATGTATTTTATTTAATTGTGCTTTAAAAAGTCATTCCTGACTTATGGTGTTTTCTTTGTCTTCCATTATTTATATATTTACAATTCTGAAACTCAAACCCAGGCATTACACATACAAGGCTTACATTCTGCTTCTGAGCTACATTCCTGATCTCTTGTTCCATTTTAAATTTGTTTTTATTCTGCTTTCTTAGTTATTTAGAAGAATTTCATAACATTTATTCTGAACACTAATGATGGTGTATTTTTTTTAAAATATTTACAGACACATACACAAATCTTATTCCAAAGACTCTCTTAGCATTGCATATATTAAATTTTGTTAAGGCTTTACAATTTGGTATTTAATTTATCTGTGGTTTGCCTTTTTTAAAGGCTGTTTTCCTGTTTTCTCATATATTTATTCATTTATTCATTTATTCATTTATTCATTCATTCATTTATTTATTTATTTATTTATTTATTTATTTATTTATTTATTTATTTATTGGCTTTGGGTCACGGTCGGCAGCACTCAGGTGTTACTCCTGGCTCTACACTCAGAAATCACTCCTGGCAGGCTTGGGGGACCATATGGGATGCCAGGATTTGAACCACTGTCCTTTTGCATGCAAGACAAATGCCCTGCCTCCATGCTATCTCTCCAGCCCCATGTTTCCTCATTTTTAAACTCTTTGCTATGTCAGAATTCTAGGGAAATTTTATCTTTCAAAAATTTAGGGTAGCAATTCTCTTATTCACGATCTGGTTTTATGTTTACTCTGGTTTCTATCTTAAAGAAATATTGAACTTTTAAAATAAAGTATCTTGCCTTGCTTTCTTGTTTCTTTTTCTTTCTTTCTTTCTTTCTTCTTTCTTTCTTTCTTTCTTTCTTTCTTTCTTTCTTTCTTTCTTTCTTTCTTTCTTTCTTTCTTTCTTTCTTTCTTTCTTTCTTTCTTTCTTTCTTTCTTTCTTTCTTTTTCTTTCTTTCTTTCTTTCTTTTCTTTCTTTCTTTCTTTCTTTCTTTCTTTCTTTCTTTCTTTTCTTTCTTTCTTTCTTTCTTTCTTTCTTTCTTCTTTCTTTCTTTCTTTCTTTCTTTCTTTTCTTCTTTCTTTCTTTCTTTCTTTCTTTCTTTCTTTCTTTCTTTCTTCTTTCTTTCTTCTTTCTTTCTTTCTTTCTTTTCTTTCTTTCTTTCTTCTTTCTTTCTTTCTTTCTTTCTTTCTTTCTTTCTTTCTTTCTTTCTTTCTTTCTTTCTTTCTTTCTTTTCTTTCTTTCTTTCTTTCTTTCTTTCTTTCTTTCTTTTTCTTCTTTCTTTCTTTCTTTCTTTCTTTCTTTTTCTTTTCTTTCTTTTTTCTTTCTTTCTTTCTTTCTTTTCTTTCTTTTTCTTTCTTTCTTTCTTTCTTTCTTCTTTCTTTCTTCTTTCTTTCTTTCTTTCTTTCTTTCTTTCTTTTCTTTCTTTCTTTCTTCTTTCTTTCTTTCTTTTCTTTCTTTCTTCTTTCTTTCTTTCTTTCTTTCTTTCTTCTCTTCTTGTCTTTGGACTACAAACTGTGATGCTCAGGGATTATTCCTGGAATTCAGAAATTGCTCCTGGCTTGGGGGACCATATGGGATGCCAGGAATCGAACCCAGATCTGTCATTGGTCAGCTGTGTGCAAGGCAAATGTCCTACCACTGTGCCATCACTCTGGACCCTTGTTTTCATTTAAAAAATTTTTTGACCATATCCAGCAGCACTCAGGGGTTACATCTGGCTCTGAACTTAGGGATCACATCTGGCAGTACTTTGGGAACCATATGTGGTGCTGGATTAGAGTCTTGTACTTGCAAGGCCAGTGCCATATCTGCTGTCCTATTTCTTTGGTCCCTCTAATCTGTTTTTGATGATTTATAAGAGTTTGGAATATTGGTTTATCAGAAAAGCAAGTCATCTCTTATGCATTTGTCTAGTTTCTCTCTTTAAAAATTATTTAGAGCCACACCCAATGTTGTGCAGAGCTTATTTCTAGCTCTGCACTCAGGGGTCATTTCTGGCTGTATTGTGGGATCATGCATGCTTTTCCACGTAGGTACAATGCAAGGTAAATGCCCTAATCCTTGTACTGTCTCTCTGGTTCCAGTCTCATTTCTTTATGGTTTAATTGGAATGTTTCACATTTAAGAAAGTCTGATGATCCTGAAGCCTTATAATTCAAGAGGATAAAATTTATAGACATGATATATGTATATGAATAATAAATTCAGAAAAAGGCCACTTACTGAACATTCATAGAAACTTTAATACCTTTAAAGACAAATCAATAAAGTCAAATTTGGTGGTCTCCATTGCAGCTGATTTTATACTGTCCTTTTAAAACCACTTGCTGTCTATTTTCTGTATAAATGAAAGAATGCATGACTTATACAGTAAATACTGCCTAAAGAAAAAATTGCTTATAGTTATTAGCCTAATATCTAGGGTCAGATGAAAAATCTTTGGAACCTTAAAACTTTGGCAGCTTCCCAGATTTTCTTAGTATCAGTGTTTTAGTTTTCTAATGAAAGTTTAAATTTGTTTAAACTCTTAAGTAGATAATATGATTAAAGCTATATGATACATATAAAATGAATATAATAACCTAGAGATTTTAAATATTGATTTTGGAAATACCTCACTTTAAAAATTATTCAATATAATAATTAGTAACACAGTTTTTCCCCCATGCCATTTATAATCTTATGAATGTATTTTAAAGCATAATATGCTGTAAGCAAAAGTTTAAGTAGTAAAAGTAATAAATAGATGCTATTATAATCTTGGAGATTTTATTCACAATCTATTTCTGAATTCAATAAGTGTTTATCTGTACATTTGTACTTCAAATAATCACTGTGTCTTTTATTTATATTTGTTTACTGACTTCAAATCCACATACTGTTACTTCCTGCTGATAGAATTTTCACTATGATCACCAGTTTGTTATTTTTATGCTCTAAATTTTCTTATGAATTCTCATAGAGTTAACATTCATTACTAATTTTAATAAGAAAACTTTAAGTCATAATTGTATTTTGTATCTTTCTCACCTCACATAATAATCAGTTGCCAACTCACTTTGATTCTATTTCTTAATTTTCCAAAATATCTTCTTATTGTATTTTTTTGTTTTTGAGTTTTTGGGCCACACTGGGTGGCACTCAGGGATTACTCCTGGCTCTGTGTTCAGAAATCGCTCCTGGCAGACTCAGGGAACCATATGGGATGTTGTGTATCCAACCCGGTTCGTCCCAGATTGGCCTCATGCAAGGTGTGAGATCCCTATCACTGTGTTATCACTCTGGCCTCATACAAAGTCATCTTCTAACATTTAATTCTATTCCTGTAGTTTCCAAACTGGCCTCTTAGTCCATTTTCTCAGTTTAATTCTCATTTTCTCACCAGTGCACACTTCACTGATGCCTCTGATTTCCCTCCCACACCCCACCATTATACTCTTGCTTGTTTTTAGAGCAGGCAATTTGCTTTCCTCTCTTTCTCTCTCGTATGTATGTATGTATGTATGTATGTATGTATGTATGTATGTATCTTCTTTTTGACCCTGTGGTCTGCACTATAGTTAATGTCACCTTATCCCCTTTCAGAATGGAGTTTTTTCCAGAATGATTAGTTCCAACTATCATCATCTTAGTAGACCCTTCCTTACTTAACTGCACTCACAGCTTTCTTTCTTTCTTTCTTTCTTTTTCTTTCTTTTTCTTCTTTCTTTCTTTTTCTTCTTTCTTTCTTTCTTTCTTTCTTTCTTTCTTTCTTCGTTCTTCTTTCTTTCTTTTTCTTCTTTCTTTCTTTCTTTCTTTCTTTCTTTCTTTCTTTCTTCTTTCTTTCTTTCTTTCTTTTTTCTTCTTTCTTTCTTTTCTTTCTTTCTTTCTTTCTTTCTTTCCTTTCCTTCTTTCTTCCTTCCTCCTTCCTTCCTTCCTTCCTTCCTTCCTTCCTCCTTCCTTCCTTCCTTCCTTCCTTCCTTCCTTCCTTCCTTCCTTCCTTCCTTCCTTCCTTCCTTCCTTCCTTCCTTCCTTCCTTCCTTCCTTTCTTTCTTTCTTTCTTTCTTTCTTTCTTTCTTTCTTTTTCTTTCTTTTCTTTCTTTCTCTCTCTCTTTTTCTCTTTCTCTCTCTTTCTCCCTCCCTCCTTTCTCCCTCCTTCTCTCCCTCCCTCCTTCCTTCCTTCCTTCCTTCCTTCCAGCCTTCCTTCCTTCCTTCCTTTCTTCCTTCCTTCCTTCCTTCCTTCCTTCCTTCCTTCCTTCCTTCCAGCCTTCCTTCCTTCCTTCCTTCCTTCCTTCCTTCCTTCCTTCCTTCCTTCCTTCCTTCCTTCCTTCCTTCCTTCCTTCCTTCCAGCCTTCCTTCCTTCCTGCCTTTCTTCCTTCCTGCCTTCCTTCCAGCCTTCCTTCCTGCCTTCCTTCCAGCCTTCCTTCCTGCCTTCCTTCCTTCCTTCCTGCCTTGCTTCGAGCCTTCCTTCCTTCAAGCCTTCCTTCCAGCCTTCCTTCCTTCCTTCCTTCCTTCCTTCCTTCCTTCCTTCCTTCCTTCCTTCCTTCCTTCCTTCCTTCCTTCCTTCCTTCCTTCCTTCCTTCCTTCCTTCCTTCCTTCCAGCCTTCCTTCCTTCCTTCCTTTTCTTTCTACCACACCCAGTGATGCTCAGTGGTTACTCCAGGCTATGTGCTCAGAGATCGCTGTTGGCTTAGGAAACCATATGGGATGCTGGGGATCGAACCTAGTCCATCTGGGGTCAGCCACATGCACGGCAAAAGCCCTACCACAGCACTTTTGCTCCAGTTTCTCCATTTTTTTTTAAATGAGAATTGTTCTGTGAGGTGGAGATATGTAAAGAATTCTTTATTTTCTAGGGTGTAAAATGTTGCAGATAATACAGAGAGGGCTAACAAACTTCTACTTTTAGAATCATCTGTTAGGCTAACTATGAGCATGATCTCAGCTTGGTAAGTTGACACTGTTGTCAGTATTTGTGTTCATTCTGGAACATATAACATTTATGTTATATGCTAGGTATCTTGATCAGTTCCTTATTAGTATTACTTTTTGAGTTCACAGCTAAGAAGATATATGAATCGCAACTGACAATTATTTAAATGTAAAGGGCAGGGAGTGCCAAGTTTTCCTTTCAGTCAGAAGAGTAAAGTGACTTTTATCAGAATATGGAAATAGATTTATTTTGGTGTTTTTTCTCCAAAGAGGCATCTATAGCTATACTCAAATGAATGCTAGATTGTTTCTGTACCTGATATAAATTAACATTGTGCTAATATATATAGGAAAAGTGGTGGATAAAAATTTATTTTTGATAAAATGTAAATACATTCATCATTATCTTTGATCAACAACAGTGAAATGTTCCTTGAAAGAAAATGAAGTGTTCTAAATAAAGATGCTTTAGATAGTTCAAATAACAAACCTGAAGTGAGCAAAATCTTCAGCTCTTCAAGCTGGTATGCGAATGTGTTCATTTTTAAAGAGGACAATGAGGTTAGATTAAATTCTGTCAGAATTTCGTGTATTAGTCTAATTATTGGCTGCTCTGAGAAGGCTGTTTTGCCTCAGTTCTTCATCCTGCTGGCAGGTGGCGCTGTGTGGTAGTAGGTGCAGTCTGGCAATGCATAAAATGTTTAAACTTGACCTTACTGTTTAATTGCACAGGTGACCCTGGTAACTGATTCTATTAGAAGTGTGAAAACGAACTTATTATTATTCTTATTTTTTTTACAAATCTCTAAATAATATTTATGTAGCACTATTCAAATAAGTCTTAATCTTTAATTTTTCTGAGAAGTTTTTTAGTTTAGTGAATGCCTCTTAAATGAGTAGATAAAAGATTCATGGTTTCCAGAATGTACTAACATCTTTCAGTTTAGCTAGTGCCTTATGCACCACACTACTTGAGATATAAATAAAAGTCTATTATTGTCAATAAAGTATTTTTCACTTTGCAATAAGGCAGACTAGAACAATTTGAAAGTAATGAATAGAGAAATATTTTTATAGTATTAGTTTAATATATGTGAACACATATATAAAATAAATGTTAAAGAAAAGTATCATACTGGCTTTTTTTCCTGACCAGAGAGAAAATATACATTATCTTCCCACTTCTGAACAATTAATCATTCTTAAAAAGCTCAACTCTGTTCTTTTTCTTTTTAGGCATGATGTATTTTGCTTTTATTTTTGTTATTTTAATGACAACCTCAAAATTATTTTCAAATTAATCTTCAGACAAGGAGTTTCCAAAACCAGGGCATATGACATACATCATAACAAAATTATTTTAAATGTTGATTATTTTCTTAGACTATTGTAATAGTCAAAGTTTCAAAATTGTGTAAGTATATAGATAAAATTTTTTATTATAAAAATCGTATAGAAATATGAGGTAAATGCCTGGATTTGAGGTGGCATGTAAAAGATGATCATAATTGGCAATGTTTATGAAATAAGAAGCAGTTATTTTGGATTTGACTTTAACCTTTATTCCCCTTCATTTTTGTCATCAAGCTCTATAATATCCAATAATCCAGTTTAATCCATGAATATATCTTAGTAATTTGATATTTATGAAGATTTATAGTTTATAGAGGAAATTACCAGAAGGGGTATACATATTTAGCACTAATTATAAAATTTTGCATGCAAAATTTATTATAACATAAAGAAATCAGGGCAATCTGAATACCAAATTATGAGTTAGTTTTATAGTGTTTGAAAAGGAAGTGTTGAATATTAATTGATAAGAAACTATCTGTTAGAGTAGTTCTTATAGTTTATTCACACTAGACCAGAAGTTAGGATCTTAAACTAGTTCTATTCAATGTAAAATCTATTCTCTCTAATTGTAAATTAATCAGTTGTTTGACCATATGAGCAAATTACTTTCCAGGGCTCAGTTATTTTCTCATCTTTAAATTGAAGGACTTGGACAAGGTTGGAGGTAGTTTAAAGTTTTCTTGATAGAGAACAACTTTGAATATTTAAAAAAATCTTATGCTTGTTTTGAATAGGAACAAACAAGAAACAGGGCACCTTATTGAAAGTGGACATAGATTTGAAATTAAAAAGATGCACTATTAAAATTACTGATCGATGGAGTCCCCAAGGGACTATAGCATATACTAATTTGCAATTATAAATGCAATTTTGTTGGCCAAATATATGCTAATTAGCTTCACAGTTAAAAAATTCATGTAGGTCAGTTTTAGAGTAATAGATTACAATAATACTGTGAAGGAATTTTATTTGGAAAAGGTCAGAATTATTATGTTACAAGAAGATCAATGAATTTAAAGAAATTCATTATCAATGTAGAAAACTATTAATTACAGTAAAATAAAGTAATGCAACAAAAGAGGAAGTAATAAAAACTCATGATGCCGGGAGCATGGACTCTATATTTGAAAATGCTTTCTGGAGAGCACTCTGATACCTGGAACAGTGAGTGACCTCATGGGGCTTTTCTAATTTCTGTGATTCCTTAACAGAACAATCTGAAGGTACCTTGCTTATGCACTTCTGGATTTACATTTTACCTCACAATGAGCAGCGGAATGATTTAGGTCAAAATAGTTTCTCTATTATTGCACGAGTCATCTCATTATTGAATGGAACAGCCCCTGTGTGCTTCACAAAGCTCAAAACTGGAACTTGACTGTAATGACTTTCTGTGTTTATTCCATAATCAGTGGTGCAATACTTCATATTCATGTCCATAAATATGAAAGGTATTGGAGACTCCATATCTGACCAATATATGCCACTGAAATTATGTGATTTATTTTTGTAACATACAAAAAATGAGCAGAATTATGTAGAAACTGTACAGTGTACATTTCTGGTTTATTAGTACTATCTCTACCTCCCTCTCATAGAGCACCCAATTTAGGACAAAGACAAAATGAAAGTGTATCTTGAATATGCATCACAGGTTCCAAAAATGAAAAGAAATTGGATTTGGATAGCACTTACTCAATAGACAGATATGATACATGGTAAGAAGGTGCACTGTCTGCCCTGTGATAGATTAAACTACTTTGTAGGAAAATTACTGTGAGCCAGTCACCACCACCACCGTGGCTAAATCTTTAATAAAATTCTCTTCCATATTCAGGAGTGAGGTATGAAGTACACAATAAGCAGAGTGAAGTAGAGTGCCATTTATCAAACACCAGCCAGGTCTGTAATCTTCTGCTTTATCCTTTCTTTGTACTTTATTTGTCTTCATTGTTGCAAGGAGGGATATTTACCCAGAGCAGTGAGCATGAAACCCTGATAAACCTCCTTCTTTCTTTCTTTCTTTCCTTCTTATTTCTTCTTGTCAGCTTTGCCAATAATAATTTGTTTGTTACCTACTAGGTGGTCCTTTGCTTATTTGGCACTCTCTCCTTCTCTTCCTTTTCTCTGCCTTTCTTTACATTATGCATTCATGCTATGGGAAATGACACCAAAGCTACAAGAAATGCAATGGAAATGCTAACAGCTACCATGAAGCACTGCCCAGGATGCACTTGGTAATGACTCTGAATGCCTCTTGGCAAGACAACAGTGTTAAAACCTAGACAGCCCCTGGGTGGCAGTGCACAGCCAGTCCTGATGCCAATAAAAATGTTTTCAGTATAAAGATTTTGTATGTGTGTGCATATGTGAACGCTATATAGGATCTATGCTTCCATATGTATTATATGTACATGGTATGTCTAAGTATATATTATCCACACAAATGTGTGATATATTATATGTTTATCATCTACCCCAAACTAACGAACTGAAAAATGACTTTCTCTTTTAAACTTCTAAATACTCAAAGGAATTTCTCTCTCTCACACTAATTTTAAGTGCAGTAAAGATTATGCTGCTAAAATAAGGTCTATTTTTTAATATTTGGCTGTAGAATATCCCAGTCTTGTGAGTAGATCTTAATTGTCTTTAATGTCACGCACATATGGGGACAGAGACAGTGGAAGAGTTCAAAATATAGAGCACGGCTTAAAGGTGTTTTGTGCCCCTCAGTCTGCATACTGACAGTCTGTACAGCAGCCTTGGGGGTAAATTATTTTTAGTACTATTATAACCTTTTTTTATTGTTTGAATAGCAGTTTTATGACAAAACATTTATATTCAGGCTGCCTTTGTACTTGAGTGAAAGAGAGCAATCATTGAGAGTGATAAGGCAACAATGGGAATGATAACTGCATTTATAAAGACATACAGAATTCAAATGGGTGTGCTTAAATAGACTGAGAATAGTTCTCTACCTGAACCTAGAGTAGAGATGGGCAGAACCCTGGTGGAAGAGATGACTTGTGTTGTTTGATGGCAGATGGCAGTGTGGGAATAAGTGTGTGCATGTGATTTCCTTTGTCATTGTTTCTTTATATTAGTTAAATGTACTTGATAGGTAGTTGTAGCAATAGGAAAAATAAAAATATTATATTTTCAGATTTATTACTTATAATTTTGTCAGATTGTGTTGCAATGCAACTGTATTTTTGGATAAATATTCAACTCAAGTGTTAGTTCTTAGAAAAACTTACTATTATTATCTCTAATATAGTATTGATCTATTGCTCTGTCTTGTGAAAATCTATCTCTCATAAAAAGTTGTTGATTTGCTCTGTGAAAGATAGGAGTATGGGGAAGGACCCTATCTTAAAATTTAATGTTATACTAAGAAGTTATTTGGTTTATTTGATATCAGTATTTTCCACTTTTTATGGTTTTATTCCCCCCTTTGTTCCTAAGGTTTTGATTGTAAATAAAAGCTATTCTGGTCTAGTTATATCTCTTCCTTTATTTTTAAGTATTATTGTAGTATTAACATAATGAATATTATATAATAAAAAAGTTGACAATGTACAATTGCTTCTTGTTGTACATAAAACTAAAACTATACAACACAGGACAGAAATAGTATCTTCTTTTCACAAGGTATCCCCAAGGGCTCTTAAAATCAGCTATATATTGTCAAAGTCTGTATTTTGTCATCCTCTGCACCTTTTCTTCTTCAGCAGAGTTAATAACTTCTGCACGAGGGAAAAATCAATTTATTTATGTCCCACCTTTATTCAAAAAGAAATTAAGGTAGCTTACAAAGACACACAAAATAAATTTAAAACCAAGTCAGAGGAATGAAACCAAAGAAAGTCAGAGAAAGGGAGCATGGGACATGGAGTATTATTTTAAAATTCTCTCCAACTATAAAGCACAAATCTAACTGTTTATCCCTCAGCTTTCTAAAAACCAAGACAAACATGAAAAAAATTCCAGATGTACAGAATCAGCATCAAGAGAATGAACTGATTCCTTCTGGCATGTGGAATCCATGTTATAGATGTTTATATCCTAGGCCTTCATGGGGAGTATATAACGTAAGCTAAGTGTGTTCAATGCACTCAAAACTATAATGAAGGGCCCGGAGAGATAGCACAGTGGCGTTTGCCTTGCAAGCAGCTGATCCAGGACCAAAGGTGGTTGGTTCGAAACCCGGTGTCCCGTATGGTCCCCCGTGCCTTGCTGGAGCTATCTCTGAGCAGCCAGCCAGGAGTAACCCCTGAGCACCGCCGGGTGTGACCCAAAAACTAAAAAAAAACAAAAAACAACTATAATGAAAATTAGTTCTATGTTATGTAGAATATCATTAAAGTAAGTCAGTGAAGCTAGCCTAGGTATGAACTTGCTCACTTTAAGTCTATTGTCTACTTTGTGTCTCTTGACACTGAAACTATTAAAAAGCCATAGCAAGCAAAAGGTGTAACCCCTGCTTCCATCAAAACTTGTAATATTTTTTCATAATTACCAACAATAAATTAGTTTTATGTGTAAATGGTAAGTTCTTTAGAGGACATTAGGTGAAAGATCAGGTTATATCAGGCAGTCTTAACTTGATCCAGGAAAGATGTCATAAAGGGTAAAATATACTGGAAATCTGTAGTGTGGACAGCTCTATACAAATGACAGTCCTGTGAAGACAAATTTTAATTTGTGTCAAGTAGTGGTGAGTTCAGAATTGCACTTTCTGACAAGAGGCTGCAAAGTGCTCTTATTATGCGTTGCCTGTTGAGAGCAAAGTCACTTGTCTCATATATCAGTTGACCAGAGAGTAGAAAGACAAGATAAATAAAATTACATATTTAGCCTTATTTTATCTAACTATGTGTATGAAAAAAAAGAAATCCTATATATTTTTCTGGCTACTTAATTTTTCTATTATAGTTCTTTATCTTTTATGACAAATTTAGTCTTTGTTTAAAATTTTTATTATAACTAATCTAATTTGTGCTTTTAACGATTTAACTTTTAAATAAACTTTGTGTCAAAAGTCATTGTTAACATATTACATTAAAGGAATATATGATATAACAGAAAATACATGTATTAGAAGAGGCATTTTATAAAGAAATCAATTTTTAAAAATTTATGAAAATTGGTTATTAAATGTTCTTGTATTTTATTTAACCTGTTCTCTTTTGGGGGGTATTATACCCCACTATGGTCAATGCTTTCTCTAGCTCTGTGTTCTGAGATTGGTCCTTGTGGGACTCAGAGGACTTGACTCAGAGGACTTGTACTTGGAGACTGAACTGGGGTCAACTACATACAAAGTACAAATCTTGTTAGGTGAACTCTATGGTCCCTATACCTCTTTTTAGAATAGTTATGTCTGTAAGAATAATGACCTGTCTGTCTTTTCAGATCCATAATAAGTTTTCTTCATATGATTTTATTGGCCCGCTTTTGAAACAGAAATAGTACAAGGAGAAAATCTGATGACATGATAAAATGATGAATAAACATTTCAGATAGCCAATGGCAATGCACAGAAATTATTAGGAGGGGCCGGGCTGTGGCGCTGGAGGTAAGGTGCCTGCCTTGCCTGCCCTAGCCTAGGACGGACCGCGGTTCGATCCCCCGGCGTCCCATATGGTCCCCCAAGAAGCCAGGAGCAACTTCTGAGCGCATAGCCAGGAGTAACCCCTGAGCGTCACAGGGTGTGGCCCAAAAAAAAAAAAAGAAATTATTAGGAATATATTTGCTTTTAAACATAAGTTTCTTAACACAAATGAAAGAAATTCAGCAACTTCACATGAAAAAATAACTTACAAACTCATGAGTTTTGAGATATTTTGAGTTTTGAGATATTTATAGAATTCTATATGAAATAACAGGACTTGTCTCTGGAAAGGCTTTCATTATAATGGTTTTTATTTATGTATATATTTATTGTTAGGACAAATTTTGATAGGGATTTTAGTTGTGTATGCTTAGTCGGAATACTTTGAGTGAACCTACTTGCCAAATATCACTTGCCTTTCTTTTCTCATCATTTCTTTAAATGTATAATTGCTCTTGATTTTTCAAGTTTTACTCTTTTAAAATTGTTGATATTAGGATTTTGAGTAACTTTTTTTTTTATTTTTAGGGCCACATCATTTGATGCTCAGGGGTTACTCCTGGCTAAGCACTTAGAAATCACCCCTGGCTTGGGGGGACTATATGAGACACCGGGGGATGAAACCTCGATCCTTCCATGGCTAGTGCTCGCAAGACAGACACCTTACCTCTAGCACCACCTCGCTGGTCCCAGGATTTTGAGTACTTTTAAAATTCCAACTCAGTTCTAGAATATTGGGGTTCAAAAGAACATGAAAAGAAAAAATATTTCATGATATTTAGATAATTTATCATACGTTTCTCTCCTATCCTACTTGTACCCAAAGCTAAAGTTGTTTTAGAAAAACAGGAATGTTCTCTTTCTCCTCTTATTAGCATTTTTCACAGTTTAATAGGTTCATTCTTGGAAAGCCAACACATTGAGTTCTTCTGCTCAATGAGAAATAATATTTGAAAAAATATAATTTATTCTGGGAACATTCTAGTTAATGTTTATTATTAAATATATGTTGTTCTTGGGATTTAAAAAAGTTGTATTGAATTATGCCCAGATTTTAAGAATCCATTCTAAATTATAATACAATAATTTTATAAACATTTATAAAAATAATAAGCAAATATTATTTTCTTTGTTAACATATATTGAATACAGCCACTGATTTTTCTAGGTCTTTGGTTTTATATTAATATAAAACATTGTATGTCATGAATTTCATTGTGTGCCAGTATACTTTATAACTAACTAAAATTTATATAAATTTTGAAAACTCAAAGGTGGTTCTATTTTGTGGCAAAATACTATTTTCTTTGAACATTAGTTATTTGGGTCTGCATCTATCCATAGATTAGTCAGTCATGCTATAGAACTAAATAGCTTATCTTTTAGGAGGCAGATTCCATTTAGGCACATAATGACAGAAAAATAGATTTGTTCCTTCAGATTCTTTTGTTTACTCTTCAGTTTCCTTGGCAAAATATTTTCTTTTTTTTTGTAAAATGGAATGCATTTCAACTAGACTTCAATTGGATACAACTTAAATCTTAACCATATTAGGACATTGAGAAATGATAATTTTGTTAGACATAAAAAAAAGAGAAAAAGAAAATGAGAGATAATGGAAAAATATTAAGAAGGCAGTATCAAGGTAAAGAATAAAAAGAAGAAATTATTTATTACTAATAAAAAACCCTCTCAATACAACATTTTATTTCCAAAAGGATAAATTTCACCCTGGATATACTTTTCAATTATTGGGCTAGGAAATGGCATTAGGAATTTTGAAAGATTTCTTTCTCAGGTAAATATAATCCTCTGAAACTGAGATTTTGAAACTCATTATTTAAAGTAAGATGTTCACTGAATATGAAATGAGAAGGAACTCACTTCTTTTCAAAGGAGAAAAGCAATGCTTGCTGAGAAGTAATAGTAGTTGCTAACTCTTTAGAAAGCTTTTGCTTTCCTAAAGCGTTATATTGGTGAAGATATAGTGGTAAATAAGATACATGAAAAAAAGTTGAGGGGTCGGAGCGTTGGCTCAGTGGTAAGGCATTTGTTTGCCTTGTGTGCTGCTGACCTAGGACAGATTGCGGTTCTATCTCCTGGAATCCCATATGGTCCCCCAGGCCAGGAGCGATTTCTGTTCAAATAGCCAGGAGTAACCCTTGAGTGTCACTGTGTGTAGCCCAAAAAACAAAACAAACAAACAAAAAAAAGTTGAGAATTGCCACAATTTCAAGGATAAAAATCACTTCTCTATAGGCTAGGTAGTACAGTAGGTAGGGCACTTGTCTTGCAAATGGCCAACTGGGTTCGATTTGCAGTGTCTCAAATGGCCCCCTAGCATGACCAGGAGTCTTTCGTGAGTGCAAAGCCAGGAATAGCCCCTGAGCATCACTGGATGTGACCTACTTATCTCACACTTTACAAAATAATCACTTCTCTCAAGCACTAGGTTAAGTGGTAAAGAGCTTGACTCTGATACCTAAGATCCTGCATCAACACATTAAAGTAAAAAACAAAACAAATAAAAAAATGCCTTCTCTCCATGCATTTAAATTTCCTTCGCAAAGAGTATAGATATTTTGCCTTATAAAATAAAGCTTCTTAATTGTTTTCTTAAACTTCTTACATGTTCAGAAAACACTTCTTATATGCCTAACACTTTATAACCAAGAACAATGTTTCAGGCTCAAGTAAGTATTGACAGTAGATGACCATTTCTCTCTCTCTCTCCTTTTTTTTTTATCATTGTCTTTTCTTTATTAGAATGACATAAGAATGCACTTTCTTTATACTTTTTTTGCAGTGTAAGCACCTAAAAGGTAGTTTTGTCCTAGATAACATGATGATATGCTCTTGATCTCCAGGTTTGTTTTCAAACCTACATTTACAATATTGATCCCACTAAGTTTTCAAAATTAATGTCTATGGTATGAAAATTTACTAGCAATACTAATTCTAGTAGCTAGTGAATTATTACTAGCTTTTGCTTATTACTGATAATATTTTAGTATGAATAAATTCTAGAGGGATATAGATGGGTTTGTTTACAACTTACTATTTTTATAATGTAGGTTTCTAGATTTTTGCTTATTTAAATAAAGCTCTTATGATAGGCACTCTAACCCTTTAAATGCTATTCTTTCCCTATCCACTAAATTTTAAATGATTTATATCTTAATAACTTAAGTGCACTATATATAAAGAATATATAATTAGACTTTTTTCTTAAAATTCTTTGTATAATCACCATTATTTAATTGAAATTATTATCTGCTTATATTTTATTAAATAATTATTGATATCTTTATATTTAGGTCACCAATTGAATTACTTGTTTTCTGTTTCCTGTTTCTGTTTAGTTTCCATTCCTACATTCCTCCTTTGTTGTTTTATTTAGAGTTCTAAATTTGCCTTTAGAATTTTATAAGTATAGTGAAGTGATTTTAATTGCTGCTCTTGTAATTACAACAAACATGCTTAAGATCTCCCAGTTTAATAAATGTTAATATTGTATTACCTTAATTAAAATATAGGCTGTATTATATAAGTCCATGATTTACTACATTGATATGTAATGTTTTTGTTTTAAACTATTTTTTTCTAAAGCATAAATAATTTAACTGCTAAACATGTAGATTAGAAAATTATGGATAAAATAATATAAATAAAATAATAAATCTGTAAATAGCATACAAATATTAAAGATAAAAATATAAAGATATATAATATATAAGATAAAATATTTTATCTAAGTTCTTTAAAAATATGACTTAAATTAGACTGTAGATATGAACTTTTTAACCAAATAAAGATCTAATATGTTTAGTTATGTAAAAGAATATGACAATATCCTTTTTGAAAATTGATTTTATTGTAAAGACAAACATTTGTCAAAAAATATTTACAGAAGTGAGATCAAGATTTTCATTTGTCCTAACCTGTATGGAGGATGCCAGGGAGAGAATTAAGCCTGACATGCAGTTATTTGGTTGATGACTTTATAATTTTTTCTCAGGTTTAGAAACAGAAAGGTTATCCTTTGTGAATCCTAATGATGGCTACTCTATGAACAAGTCAGTTAGTAGAACTCCAATTAACTATGTAGTGTTATTTTAGTTATGTAGGGAGGGAAACAGCAGTAGTTCAGCCAGTTTATTCAACTCTTCTTGTGAAGTTAGAAGTTGACTGGCCTTGCATGGAAAAATCAATAAGGCATTTATAAGCCTTCATGAAAGAAAAGAGTTTTGAAAGGGGAGTATGTCAGTTACATGGAGAGATGACCCTGTGTGAAGGTGGGAAGGGTTAGAGTAAGCGGATTAAGCAGCAGTGACTACAGGGAACACATGCCAGTATTTTTGATTTATGTTAGCGTTCATGTAGTGAGCACTATCTGGAGAATAGCAGTGCTTTTCAAACCCCATTCATGAAACCCTGTGCACACATGGCAGCGTTGGGAAGTTCCTGGAGTATACAGGTCTGAAGGGTTCTATTTGGGGATAGCTGTTGACCCTTTTATTTCTTAAGGGAATACCGATCTTGTCTTTATATTTTACATGGATGACATTTTGGTTCAGACTTCCTGTTCACATATAAACTGATGAGTGACTTTTGAAAATTCATGCATGAATTTACTGTTGTCTGTCATATAAATGAATACTCAGTCCTCTTCCTCTCTATCACTCTTCTTACTTTCACATAATTACTTAGTTAAGTCTGATTGTTATGGACAAGTTATGAAATATATGGTATGCTTCGTGTAGTTTTAATTTTGTTGAAATAGGGTAGGAATTTTAACTAGTCTACATTTCCACAAACCTTTAATTATCAAAAAGTTTCAGTTTTCTGAAATTTTTACGTATAGTAATTTAAGCAATATCAAGTTTTATTTGCTTGGATAAAATGCACAGAAATATCTACAGCTATTTTATGAATGCATACCTCTTGTTGAGGAATATGTAGCATGGTAAAAATTTAGTATATTTTCACAAAGTGCAAACATGTTGGTATGAGATACTACATGAGTGGGCCTTTGGGTTAAAACTATCTGCCCCTGTGCCTGGCCCTCAAAGCTTTCTTGCCATATCTTAGATGATTTTCATTGCTGAAGTGCTTTTTAATTTGTAAACGTGAAATGGGTTGGATCAAAGTCTTAGAAAATTCAAGAAATCTAATCCAATTTGGCATAGAGCAAAACCGAGTTTAGTCTAAATAATTCCTAAACTCAAGAAGGGGCTTTCTGATCTACTTTCTTTTTCAATCATCACAAAGCAGGACTCCTGCTGTAATTCTCTTCCCAAGATAGGCATCTCTTCTGTGCATCTCTTTGGCAACCTAAAAAATAAAATTACTCTTGCACTGGTTCATTTGATTTAGTGGTCTGGAAATTTGAAAATGAGGTTGTCTGTTAAAGGTGATCTCCTGCAGTGGCTTTGGCAGCATGGGGTGCTTCGAAGTGGGAGCAACAATGGCAGGAAGTCCCTGGAAAGAGCAGTGGTGCTGTCATGATTGGGCAGAGTAGCAAAGGCTGATTTTTTTTTTTACACAGAAGCTCTCCTGCCCCAGGCATCTTTCTCTGACTGTCACACCATTAATGCACAGCAACTGCTAGGCAGTCTTCAAGTCAGTACCTTCTGAAAAACAACAGATGCATTAACTGGCTTGAGGTCACTCAAAGAGTAAGGAGCAAATCAGGCTAAAACCTGAGTCTCCTGATATACCCAACTTGCTATATAACCAATATATTGGCTGTGACCTTCATTAGCACGTTTCATACTTGAGGACTAATCTCATTAAAATAACTCTGAATGATTAAACCAGCTTTACTCCTCCTTGGGTCCCTTCCTCTCCCCACCCCTCCTTTCCCCTCTTTTCGTCTCTCCTCTCCTCTCCCCTCTTTTCTCTTCCTTTCTCCTCCCCTCTTCTCCCCATCCTTCCCCACTCCTGTTCCCTCCACAGTCCTTCCATCACCTCTCTCCTCCCTTCATTCCTTACCTCCTTTCCTTCCTTAATTATGTATTGCTTATGCTTCACTTACTGTACAATCTTCAAGATTTTGTAATTGAGCTTATCATCTGTGTATTCTTTGATTATATAGTATAATATTGACAATCATATTTTATCATTAAAATATAAAATACGAAATAAAATGTTATAGAGTTAAACAGTTCTAAAAGAGTGCTTTTCTTTTCTTATTTAATTTTTATTGAAACCAATGTAAATTACAAGTCTTTCACAGTTTTATTTGAGGTACATAGTGACAGTGAATCTGGGCCATTCCCACCACCAGTGTTGACCTCTCTCCACCATAGTTCCAGTATGCCTTCCATACTTCCACCCTTAGCCCCCTGAACTGCTAGTGCAACAGGTCCCTCTTGTGTACAGCTTGAAGTAGTTTGGGTTTCTAGGTACTATTGTCGTTGAATTTGTTTTGGGTATTTAGGTTTGACCATTTTTTCATTTCCACTCAATGCACCCGATACTGCATGGCCCCTGGGTCCCATCCACTTTCCCCTCCACACTCAATTTGTAAGAAGACATAGAAATATGAGGCAAAACAAGATGATTCATGTTCCAAGGTCCAATAAAATTAGTGGGTGAGGGCCCCTGTTTATATACTATAAATATAAATAAAATTAAAATAATAAAGAAAGAAAAAGATGGAGCCGGAGAAATAGCATGGAGGTAAGACATTTGCCTTTCATGCAGAAGGTCATTGGTTCAAATCCCTGCATCCCATATGGTTCCCTGAGGCTGCCAGGAGCAATTTCTGAGCATAGAGCTAGGAGTAACCTCTGAGTGCTGCAGGGTATGACCCCCCCAAAAACAAACAAAAAACAAAAAACAAAAGAAAAAAGAAAGAAAGAAGAAAAAATAAAATAAATGGGGGCAGATGTGGCATTGTTTTTGCATAGGTGCAGTAAATATTGGGGAAATTAGAAAAGAAATTTCCTTAGCCTAAAGATACAGGGTGTCGCTACCCTTGACACATATTATCATGACATCAACTACAGGCTCCAGAAATGTTAGTTGTCAAACCCCAATGTCTTTCTTTATGGTCCCAGGAAAAATTCTGCTCAGTGGTGGTTGTAATCCATCTTCTGTAATTAGTGATCTTGGTTTTTGACAGATCCTAGGACGGAAGGTCTTCTGATGTCATCTCACCATTAGGTGATGAGGAAGGGCAACCTGCCCTTAGATCAAGATTGTTGCTTATTCCTTGTCATCAGGATGTTGTCTGAACCTACCCTGACCCAGGTTGGTGCCAGCGAAGTATTAGCGCCTCCCGGGGGGGTGGTGGTGGAGGATTTTATTCCTGATGTTGGTGCAGGGAACAATTGTGCAGTTCTAAAATTTGGATCTTGGGTTAGGGGTTGGATGGCTGATGTTGATCACCTGAGCTCTAAGTTGAGTCTTCACAACAAATGTTTGGGGTGGAAGGCACCCCTGTATTATAAAATTTATGGGTTCTTATCCCTACTAGATAAGAACTTATTTCTATACATAAGATTTCCTCATTTTTGTGTGCCTATGCAAAAATGAACGATGGCATATTTGTGCACTTGGCAGTAAAAATGACAAGCTATATAATCTCTGTGTCCTGGTTTTGACATGAGCTTTTATCCTAAGCAAGACTTTTCTACTAGAATTTATTACTATGCAGAATCAAAACAAGCAAAAAAAAAAAAAGAAAAAAAAAAGGATGGAGGAGGCTACCTCTACATATGGAAATATACACAGTAAGAGATATAACTATTAAAGAAATAAACATACAAAGAAAATATCGATATTCCCATTAAGTCTTTTGAGATAATCTGAGGGAGGATAAGATCCAGGCCCATTTTTGTCCCCAACCATGTTCCAGTGGAGCCTGGGAAGTGGTTTGCAGCAGTAAGGGTTCAGATAGTGTCCTCGAGCTAGGGATCCTGGTAACAAGCAACAGTCCACATTGAGGGAAAGTGGATGAAAAAGGGCCATATGAAATGAATGAGCAGGAGTGGTGGCTGCAGCTTCTTGCAGGCCAGAGAGATGGGGGTTGCTTGGGAGCCAGGTGACTGAGGATAAAGAGGGTTAAATAGGGAGAGATAACAGATCAGGATTGAGGGGATGAGAAGATAGGAGTTTTGTAAAGTAGTGAATGAGGGGAAGGGTGAGGAGGGATAATATGTAAGAAGGGCTCTATACAATATAGGCAGGAATTATTTACAATGCAAATTAGGCAAACATAACATAGAGGAGTTTACTGCAAACATATTCACACCCACTTCTAGACACACATTAGAGATTAAACACACATTAGGTTATATTGGAGGCCTCACCCTTTAATGATTGCTCTTTTTTTTTTTTTTGGCCACACCTGGTGGCGCACAGGGGTTACTCCTCACTCTGTGCTCAGAAATCACTCTGGCTTGGGGGACCATATGGGATTCTGGGTCAGCAGTGTGCAAGGAAAACGCCTTACTGCTGTGCTACTACAATGTCCCCTTTAATTTTTAATTCTACAATGAATGACCACATTTAGGTAACATTTCATCTCTTGGATTTATGTGATGGAAAACAAAAAAAAAAACCATATATAATTGTTATCTGACTGAATACTCAAAAGTGGGCTTATGTGGCAGTTTACAACCAAGCTTTTATCTGAAAGTGATTGAAATATAGTAAAATGAGAGAGAGAAAGGGAGAGAGAGAGAGGAAGAGAGAAGAATTTATTAGTTCAAGAAGTAAAATGAGGGGCCGAGCAATAGAACAGCGGTAGGTTGTTTGCCTTGCATGCAGCCTACCTGGTACCTACTCGAGTTTGGTCCCCGGCATTCCATATAGTACTCTGATCATGCCAGGAGCTATTTCTGAACTCACAGCCAGAAATAACCCTTGGGCTTCACTGGTGTAACAAACAAACAAGAATAAAAGAAAGTGGAATGAGTGCAGTATTTCCTAGTTACATAATAACAAACAAGTTCTTTTCATTTTGTCTCGTGTCACATTTCATCTTTAGAATATAAATAGGTTACAGCAAATTAGCTGGGAAAAAAACCAACAAAATTAGCTCCTAATTAGTGAAAGCTACAGTGGTTACCATAGGAGAACATTAGGAATTGGTAGAGAGCTCATCCTGCAGTGAAAGTTTGGTTGTGGTTATAAAGAATCTTATACATATAAAGGTATAATGACATGAGGCCAGAGAGATAGTACAATGGTAGGGTGTTTGCCTTGCATGTGGCAGACCAGGAGGGACCCCGTTCAATTCCTGGTATCCCATATGGTCCCCCAGCCTGACAAGAACAATTTCTGAGTGCAGAGCCAGGAATAACCCTTGAGCACAGCTGAGTGTGGCCCAACAACCAATAAATAAATAAATAAACAAAATGTATAAAGACATAACCCTAGAAAACTATAATGTTACAAGAAAATAAGAAATCATTGAAAAAGGGATCAGGAAAACTTATACTTAAAGATCCTAGAAAAATATTAGAGAAAATAAAAATGAAATATAGTTAATATTATACCTAGACTAAGATTAACTTTTTCATACATCACCTTTATAATAATTAAAACAACCAACTATGCCAGTTAAAGCCTCTATTTTCCTAAATGTTAATCTATAAAGCTACATTCTTTATAAAGCTAGTTTCATCAGATAATTAAGTAGTCAGAGAAATTGTGAGATATTGTTATTGTTTTATAACCTGTGGCCATTAGTTATTACAAAAATTTCAACAAATTAAAATTACTAATGCAAATTTTCAAAGAAAATGATCCAATTATTAATAGCTAATGTAAATATTTAATAATTTTTTCATATCTGAACTAAATTCTTTATACTTTGGATTAAGTGGTTTTTTTAAATCTCTTGGAAATGACACAGCTGGTCATTAACTTCTGTATATTACTGCTCAGAAAGGTACCTTATTTTTTTAATCAACTAAAATATGTAGATAATAGGTTGTTTTGATTGTACATTTAGTCTTGATCAGCGCCTAAAAGATTTTGCTGTGATTTAAACTCTTGAATTTCGCTTACAAACCAGAGTTTCTTTGAAACAAGCAAAACATGTTAAAATAGCAATTACTCTCGTAATTGCAAATAACTGAAAGTTCCTGGTTTTTTGATGCACTTATTCTAGGTTTGATTTTCAATATGTTTTTGATTGCCTCCCCTAAATTTCTTTGCATTTTCTTGTACTTTTATTTTTTTTAGCATGTTTATAGCTTTAATCTCATCAGAAATAAGAAATGGAAGTCAGTTTGCAGAGGAAATAGAAAAGGAAACAAAAGAAAAATGTTCCAGTTTTCCAGATGTATATTTTTAAGCATTCCTTTCAAATAAGGTATTTTTCTGATCACTTTTTGTTTATTTTCAATTAATATTTAAAGAAATGCTTTCCGCTATAACTCATATAAAGTTATAGTTAAAGGGTATAAACTTCTAAAGAGAATCCATTTGGATTCTGTTCCTTAATCAACCTATTTCCTCATAAAACCTTGTCCTCTTTCTTTGCATCTTTGTTCTTATAATAAAAAAATGGTTGGATGAAGTTTTTGATAGTTCTACAATATTCTTGTTAATAAGTTGGGTCCTTATTTGTAATATACAATAATGGAAGCATGTCCTCACTCTAAAAATATGGCATATTTTCTACAGAGTCTCTCTCAGTCTTTCCTAATAATGTCCAATTCACCTCAGTATATTTTTAATTTAAGGATAACTTTAATATTGTACTAGCAAAATATTAACTAAAAATTGGAATGATTTTTGTGCGTTTTTTCTCATAAATTTTTCTCACATTTCACACTCAGTTGTTGCAGCAGATAGCACTAGATCAGTCTCACATACAGGATAAGCATAATGCAACGACATTAGAAATCAATAGTGTGTTTTATTGTATACCAATCTAAAATATACAATAGGGCTACTTACATAAATCATTTATTCCAGTCATGATTGATGACCTCATAACTCATGAGTGACGGGGCAAAGCAGAGCTCAAACGAGTTATGAAATGTCATCAATAACAAGTGGAAACAGATGATTTATACAGTGTCACAGGCCATTGTATGTTCAGTTTATGCAACAGCAGTTAATGATAAAAACACCCCTAAATGGGTGCAGCTTGTATTTTATCTTTCATATATGCGTATATTTTCTTTATACCATTTACTAGGTTAGTGCTTATTGGGCATAAAGAGAATGATCCAGGTTAAAATAGGAATATGGGTTGATAGACCTATCTACCATCTCTCTCTCTCTCTCTCTCTCTCTCTATCCATCCATCCATCTATCTATCTATCTATCTATCTATCTATCTATCTATCTATCTATCTATCTATCTATCTATCTATCTATCTATCATCTACCTACCTACCTACCTACCTATCTATCTATCTATCTATCTATCTATCTATCTATCTATCTATCTATCTATCTATCTATCTATCCATCTACCTACCTACCTACCTACCTACCTACCTACCTACCTACCTACCTACCTACCTATCTATCTATCTTTCTATTACTTATCTATCATCTATTTATTTATTTTGGAATGGAATATCTTTCTTTTCACTAGTTATATTACATTTAAAATAATCTAACTTTTTTAACAAGAAAAGCAAAAAAAGATATCTACAGTTATGTTGTTTATATTTATTGTTCAGTTGACATCCTTGGAGAGAAAACCAACATGGTTTTTAAAGTTAAAGGAAAATATATGACTAAGACACTTATTTTTCCCGAGTGTACATTAGGATCTAGGAAAAAGGCATTCTTATTTTCAAATGTAGCCCATATTTGTTAAGCTAATTTTATTTTGAAATATTATGCTATACATCCTATATATGTTTTAATATGTATTTTTCTTATTACAAACTTGAAGCTGTGTTTTGCTGAATTAGGGATATTGATGGTTGCTGAAAGCTTAATTTTTAAGGTTCACATGCTATTTTCAAAGTGATAATAACTTTTTTTTGGAAATTACATTTTAAGAGAATGTCATATTTTTTGAATTGATTTAAAAGTCTGTTTTTAACTACACTCCACTTCAATATTTATAATACCAATTCACTAAGATCCCTCAACCTATAATCTGTTAGATACAACATTATCAAGTAAATTTAAGGAGCCATGATATAATTATTCTATATATGTTAATGTGCAAAGTTAAACCTAGTTTCTATTAGAAAGAATTGACTAAAATGTAAAAGAGAATTCAGTGTAAATAAATGTTTCTGAGTTTTAGTAGTTACAGAAATATGTCTTTAGGCTCTCTAAAAACAATTGTGTATCATGGTCTACACATTCATTTTGATTCTTCTGGAACCTGCCTCCAAAATATACCCTGAATTTGCTTATATTTAAAAGTAGCTGTTGTTATCATTATATTCTAAGCAAACATTTTTCTCCCCTTAGTAACCTATGGTAGAATTTTCCAACTCCATTTCTATTTCCCTTTGTCTCTCATCAATATGTTATATATAAATTCAATACATCTCACTACAGATCATCAATGACTATTTAGGCTTAAACCCCAAACCTTTAACTTTATATATATCTGATATATAAATAATCTTCTCTATATATAACAAGCTTGCTGATTTCTGTTTTACTTTTGCCAGATTTCCTCCTCTGACATTATCCTCTTAGTTATTGAAAACTCACTGCTTCAGGACGTTTCCTGATCTATTCTTTCTTTTGGGAGATTGTTGATTTGCTTGTATTATGTTTACTATTCAGGTTACTTCTAAAATGATATATACATACATATGCATGAATCTCTGTATTAAGATTTGAAAATAAATTGGTAATAAAACAGGTTTATCTTGAGTAGTTTTTCTTTCTTTATTGGTCATATTAAGACTAAAATTAAAAACAATAGGGGTTTGCTAAATTTTTAAATTCAGAATTGTTATTTTATTCTTGAAAATATTAGCAAATGGAATAACTAAATTACAAATTAAAATAACATTGAGTTATTAACATTTCTGAAAATGAAAAGATTAGAAGCAAGTGCTAGTAAGGGTGTGGTTAAAAACAGGAATCCTTGTACATTGCTGGTGGGACTGAAAATTGGTTCAATCAATGTGGAAAAATGGAAATTTTTAAAAAATATAAGGTTCAGCAATTTCAATGATATAAAAAGATCTATACACTCTTTTGCTCATGGAAGCTTTATTCATAAAATCCAATATGTGGAAAGAACCTGAAATTCAATGAAGAATAAGTAAATAATGATTTAAATTATGTTTATATATTTATACTACATATACTGTACATATGTTAACAATATGAAAGGCAAAATCCATCAATGGTTAGACCTGGAGGGGCTATACTAAGTATAATAGGTCTGAAGTATTAAGATACATATCAGACGTTTTTACTCATATGTGAAATAGAAAAAACAAAGGAAGGGTCAGACAGTGCCAAATTAAAATTATATATTGGATTCTATCTGCCAAATTGAGGTTAGTAGAATTAGAGAGGGGAGAAAATTTAAAGATGGATGGGTAGACAGATTATAGTTGAGGTATTTTGATACTTTAGTAATAGATATAGTGTGGTAACAGACATTTGATTGAAGATCTATAAAACTGCACTTGTACAACTCACAGTGTTGAAAACTAATGTTTCTTTAGAATATAAAAACATTTTAAATGGAAATGAAATGAACACTGTTATTTTCCAT
Organism: Suncus etruscus; assembly: GCF_024139225.1. Classification (NCBI taxonomy): domain Eukaryota; kingdom Metazoa; phylum Chordata; class Mammalia; order Eulipotyphla; family Soricidae; genus Suncus; species Suncus etruscus. The sequence goes on from NC_064851.1 coordinate 66,506,225, forward strand.
GTTGATCCAGGTATGCAATCTCGAAGGTACAAATCACTACGAAAATTTCTCCTTGGCTTTGGACTGAGTTGTGTACTTTTTTTTCCACCTTATTTTTTGGGTCACACTCGGTGACGCTCCGAGGTTACTCCTGGCTTGGGGGACCATATGGGATGACAGGGGATTGAAGTGCGGTCCATCCTAGGCTAGCATGGGCAAGGCGCTTACCTCTAGTGCCACCGCGCTGGCCCTGGAATTGTGTATTTTAAAAATGCAATGTTAAAATTTTAAACTTCAATGAAAAGGAGGGAGAGAGCGAGAGAGAGAGAGAGAGAGAGAGAGAGAGAGAGAGAGGAAAAAAGGAGAGAAAGGAGAGAGAAAGGAGAGAGAAGAGAGGGAGAAAGAGAGGGAGGAAGAAAGGGAGGAAGAGAGGGAGAAAGAGCAGGGCGGAAGAGTGGAGGGAGAGAGGGAGGAAGAGAATGAGAGGGAGGAAAAGGGAGATAGAAGGAGAGAGGGAGAGAGGAAGAGCGAGGGAAGGAGGGAAAAAGAGAAAGAGTTTCTGCCATAGAAACAGGTGAGAATGGGAATGGGGGTTGGATGACGGGGTTGGATGACAGGTCATTAGGGAAATTGGTGGCAGGAAATAAACACTAGTGAAGGAGTGGGAGTTGGGAAATTGCATGACTGAAACTCAACTCTCGACTTTTTATTTAATTTTTTATTTAATTATTTAAATTTTATTTAATTTATTTTTTTGGGGGGGTGGGTTTGAGCCACACTCGATGATGCTCAGGGCTTACTCCTAGCTATGCACTCAGAAATCGCTCCTGGCTTGGGTATCATGTGGGACGCTGGGGGAACGAACAGCCATCCGACCTAGGTTAGCAGCGTGCAAGGCTGCACCATCGCTCGGGCCCCTCAACATGTGTCTCATGGTGACTTAATTTTAAAAAATTATAAATTCAAAAGAGTTTATTTCTTTGTATGAGTTTAATACTCTTAAGAGACTACAGAAATCTTATGTACTCTTCACACACACATCATGAAAACAAGACTACCTGAGCATTCAGTAAGAATTCTACAATACAGTTGTGAATAGCTTTTACTGGGACCACAGAGAAAGACTTTGTGATTAGGCAATTTATATGACTGGAATCTGTTGTTGGCCTTCTGCCTGGATGCTTCATGGGTAAGGTCTCCTTCATTTTAGGACAAATGTTTTTCCTTCCTATTTTCCTCATAATTTACTCTGCCTATGCAAAAACAAAAACAAAGCAAAACCAACCAAACTAACAAACAGAAAAACCCTGTCATGCATACATATTTTTATTGTATTTTTTTGATATCATCTTTAAATCAGGACTCCTGCCTTTTTCATAGAACCTTGGGACATGATTATTTTATTTTACCACATATTCCCACTTTTTGCTATAAAACTAAGAGGGGTCAAGTGGTCTCGGATGCATTGGTGGGGAAATAAATAAGGACAGAACTAAATGTCGAAGCCGAAGTCAACAATAATAGAATCAAAAAACCTAAACTTTAATAATCTAAACTCAAAAAGGCCTGTTACACTGGCAGACCAGGGGACAAAAGGTAGTGAGATAGGATGCACTCTGGGTCCATTGGTGGAGGGAGGTTGACACTGTTGGTAGGAAGGGCCCTGACTCAGTGTATATCTGAAATTCAACTATGAAGGACTCCTTAGATCACAATTGTTACAATAAAGTAAAATAAAAAAAAAGAAATCTATAATCCAGAAACAGAGGTCTTATTAGAACAGCAAATGAAGGGTTATCAGATAAGTGGGAGAGTGGGCTAAAAGTTTCCAATGGACTGTTGTGGTGTGAGGGCTTTGATGATGTAAATGTGTACAATGATTAACATGTAAAACATCAACATCCTTGTAAACTAATATCAGTTCAGTGATTTTTAAAGGATTCTGATCAGATAAAGATATCATGAAATATAACACTATAAATAATTTTAGCTGCCAACTTTAACAGAATTTTTGGGCAGTATTCTGCAGAAAAGCTAATTTGTGAAGATGATGACTCTAAATATATGAACTTAGAATTTGAGCTTTGGGGCTGGAATGAGAATGAAACAGATAATGCGTTTACCTTGCATGTGATAGACCTGGTTTTGATCCCTAAAACTCCATATTGTCCCTGGTCCTTCCACGATTGATCCCTGAGCACAGTCAGGAGTAAATCCTGAGCACTGCTGGTTGTTCCCAACTCCCAACACAAATAATAAAGTCTGTCAAGCCAAAAACTGCTAACTAATTGAGATTAAATGGGGGTTTGTAGATGAAGTAATCATCAGAAAGGGCAATATCATTTGGGGAAGATATATGAAAAATCACTCATATAATTAAATTGCTCTGCCTCATTGTCTTGCTTAGAGCTATACCTTATTCTTTTTTTTTTTAAATTCTATAATTAGTGAGTAAATTTCCTTTCTTTATTCCTTGCCCAAAGTTCTGTTAGGGTTTACATAATTTCATTGAGTGTTGGTGAATGTTTGCCTTTTAGATGACATTGGATGTTACTGATGATTATACACAACAACAAGGTGTTTGTGGATCAGGATCCAAATCTGGTTTTCCTAGTCACCTCCTCTTGAGGCTGCATATAATATGAGTTTGAGTACCTGTCCCAAGATACATCAATTTGTAGTAACTGTTTCTTCCTTGTGGTGGAAAAACTTCTTGTGATGACAACTCAGCTGGAAAAAGAGAATTCTTTCTTTCCAGGTGGCAAACACCTGCGTATCAGGAGAATACAACAGAGTCCTAAATCTGTGTACAGTGTTACAAGTCTGAACAAAGATCAGACATCTTTGTTTTCTCATCACTTCTGGCCATTCAAGATTTAGTTACCTTAGAGTCATACTGTTGTTTTAGTTTATGTTGAGTACAGTTTGATGTATTGAGAATAAAGTAAGAGTAATGAAAAAATGTGATGAAATTCCCTATGTCATCCTAGACATGGGTCTGGAGACTCTCTCCTATACATTGAAGGAGTTATTGATTCATTTATTGGTAATTTATTTCTTGTCTTATTTCCTTTAGTATTTAAGAAAAATAATAGGATAAATTCTAAAGATTGGGACTCGGTAAAATTTAATTTGGATTAGTAGTTCACAACCCTGGTTTTTAAGCCAGAATATTTGATTTATTTTTGTACATATAGCCAAGCCCTACTAGAGATCTTTAATGAGAATATTTTACTTCTGACCTATGCTATATAAAATATTATTATTATTATTATTATTATTATTATTATTTGGGTTTGAGTCACACCAATGGTGCTCAGGGGTTACTCCTGGCTCTGTGCTCAGAAATCTCTCCTGGTAGGTTTGGAGGATTATATGGATGCCAGGATTCAAACCACCATCTGTCCTGAATAGGCTGCATGCAAGGCAAATGCCCTACTGCTGTGTTATCTCTCTGACCCCATAAAATATTTGTGTGTGTGTGTGTGTGTGTGTGTGTGTGTGTGTGTGTGTGTGTGTGTGTGTGTAGAGGGGTAATTATGACCAGCAATGCTCAAGGTTTACTGCTGGCTTGGTGCTCAGAGGTCATTCCTGGTGAAGCTCATGGAATCATATAAAATGTTGGTCATTAAACCTGGGCTGGCGATATGCAAGACAAGCATTTACCTTCTCTATTATCTCTCTGACCATTATGCACAACTCTTTAAGTCCACCACACAAAATCAAGAGAGAACACGAATGCACTCTAACATTGTCATCTAAGATTGTCACCAAAAGCTCAAGGCACCACTCTTTCCTCTGAAAGTTTCTAATTTTTCTTTTCTTTCTTTTTTTTTTTCGGGCAACACCCATTTGATGCTCAGGGGTTACTCCTGGCTAAGCGCTCAGAAATCACCCCTGGCTTGGGGGGACCATATGGGACGCCGGGGGATCGAACCGCGGTCCTTCCTTGGCTAGTGCTTGCAAGGCAGACACCTTACCTCTAGCGCCACCTCGCCGTCCCCTAATTTTTCTATAAGAAGTTTAAGACATTGTGATTTATCAACTAAAGAATCAGATTCTTGTATCAACATCCCATAGCCTCTGCACTATAAGCTCATCTGCCCAGATCCACAAATTCAAAGCTAATTTTGAAAGAAACGAAAACCAAGCCACTGAAATTTATGGGTATACTCTTCTGGCTGAAGACTCTGGAGTGCCCTTGGGAGGGGATGTGAATCAAGTCCTCACCCTGACTAAGCCCGGCAGCTACATCACATCCCACAGCTGCCACCATGCATTGGTTCAATTTCATTGCTTTGTCCTAATCTCCGCAGAGATACCAAATCAACAGAAATTCCAGGTACACCAGTTTTTGGATTAAAAACTGAGGTCTTCTTGGAATCGGGCTGGGTAGCTTCTCTCTAGCCCTCTGTACTTCTGGAAGCCCCAAGAGTAACTTTCACATTCCACAGCCTTGTAAATTTATCGGCTTAGCTTCACAGATCCTAGAACTACTAACAGCTCCAAAGTCCTCAATAATGATACCTGAAAGCACACGCACGAGATTAGAAGTACGAGTAGCAAAGAAGCCAACAAAACTCAATAAACAAAAACAACATAGACTGTTAGCAATAAAGATGAAACACCACTGGCTAAGCAAGTAGAAGCAAAGATAAATAGACTACATAACTAAACTATATTTAACTAAGAAGCTTGTGCACCCCAAAGGAAGCAGTGACTAGGATACAAAGACTGCCCTACAGAATGGGAGAAACTCTTCACCTAATACCCATCTACTAAGGCTACCATTCAAGATATATAAGGCACTGAGAGATGTTAGCAAAATTAAACACACACACACATACACACACACACACACACACACACACACACACACACACACCCCTCCTTCCAAACATGGAAAGGAGAAATTAACATACATTTCCTCAAAGATGTAATATAGATTGCCAAAAAGCACATAAAAATGCTCCAGATAATCATCAGGGAGAAGCAAACAAAAATAACAATGAAATATCTCATGCCACAGTGACTAGCACAGATCATAAAGAACAAGAACAACCAGAACTGGTGTAGATGCAGGGAGAAAGGGACTCTCATTCATTGCTGGTGGGAATGTAGACTGGTCCAAACTTTTCAGAAAACAAAATAGATATTCCTTAAAAAACTAGAAACTGATCTAACATATGATCCAGCAGTACTGCTGATAGGTATATACCCTAGGAACAAAAAAGCACAATACATAAAAGCCATTTGCACTCTAATATTTATTTCAGTACTATTTACTACAGCCAGAATCTGGAAACAACAATGTACTCAAGAAGAGATGAGTGGATAAAGGAACTGTGCTACATCTACACAATGGAACATTATGCAGCTATTATTAAAAATACAATAAGTTATGAAAAATAAAATAATGACATTTTATTATTCAAGGATACATATGAAGAGTACTATGCTAAGCAAAATGAGTCTGAGGGAGAAGGGATCATAGAATAATTGTATTAATTTGTGTAATATAAAAAAAGAAAGTATGGTAATAGTATTCAAAAACAATAGAGATGAGGACCAGAAGGATAATCAGTCCATGGTAGGAAGCTTGCCACAAATAGAGGATGTGTGAAGTAGGGCAATAATAAACCACTATGACAATGATAGTAGACATTGTCACTCTGGACAAGAAATGGATGTAGAAAGGAGATAACATGATATTCATGATACCTATTCAGTAACAATATTTCAAATCACAGTGTCTAAAAGGAAGAAAAGGAAGAGAGAGAGAGAGACAGACAGAGAGACAAACATAGAGGAAACATGTCTTACCAGAGGCAGGTAGGTAGATGAGAAAGCAGGGAGTAGGGCAAAATGGAAATTGATGGGAAAAATGCCCTGGGTGTTGTACATTGTATGACTAAAGCACAATCATGAACAGCATTGTAATTGTGTACCATTGTGATTCAATTTAGGAAATTATTTGTTTTAAATAAAGTACTTTTTAAATCCATGAGCCACAAAGGTTACAAGGTAAAAGCCAATCAACCATGTCAAATGTGATGAGAAGAAAAAAAAAATCATTGGGAAAAAACTATATTATGGAAACCTTGTAATCCACAATGTTTATAGTATTTTTTTAAAAATCTAAAAATGAGAAATGAGGGTAGATATTTTTTATTCATATTACAGAATTTATTCAAAATATTTACTATATTATTTATAAAGTGAAGATAAAATCTTGGAGCATTTCAAGAAAGTTTTAATTTTTCTAGAAAGTTTTTATTTTTCTAGAAAAGTTTAATTTGTCATTCTATGCCACTAAAATGTTTAGGGTAGACTTGCACTTTGTATTCTCCTTACTCATAGCCCTTTCTGCCCAAGAATAATTTTTTTTCACTTGCAATTTTTTCCAGTTGTCATGTTTGATAGGTGTCTTCAAAGTTTTGCACCTCCATCACACACTGAATGCATAACTTAATCATAATGAACAATGGAACAGGAATTTATGTTTTTGTTTCACAGGGTTCTGAAGCAAATTATTTAATTCTTGTGTTTCTGCACCACTTAAATCTATTTTAGCATCTTGAAGATAATTAGAAGATCATATGAATACTGAGAATAAAAATATATTATATTTTGAAATACTAAGGGTGCATATAAAGCACTAAACTAAAATGTCTTTAGTTTTGTATTTCATATGTGATCTATCACAACCTTTTCTGTTATTTGCTCTCATAAGATGACCTTGTTTATTATAAAATATATGCAAAAATAAACTGTCAGGATTTAGAGATTGCCAAGTAATAATGAAAATTCATATATTGATTGTAAATGCTAAATTTGAACCATAACTCTTACTTATTGGACTAATTATTGACAAAACTGTACAGCTGTAAAAGAAAAAGTAGTTCTAAAATGTTGACATTTCATAGAAGGTTTGGACTAGAGGGTATCGTAAAGATCATCTGATCTAATCTCATTACCTCATTAAAGATACCGAAAAACAGTTCTGGATTTTTCAGCATCAAAATTGGTTGTCAGTTCTAAAATTGAACTCAGTCCCTTGTGATATTTTTTCAGTGCAGTTGAGGGCTTTAGCTACTATAAATACTTTTCCTTTTTCACATTCTTTGTATATATTACTGAGCTACTCTTGATACATATTTCCTTCAAAGTATTATGGAAATAGGAATATTTAAATTAGTTTCAGTGTTAAGTCCATTCATGTAGAGGAAATATTTCTAATTATTTTTTAAATTAAGATTTTGAAGACATAAATTTTGCTTGCAGTATAGTTTGTCTCATAATAGTGGTATATCAACACTTTCTTTTCTAGGGTATTTTATTGCCCAATCACTGCTTTTTCATATTTAGTGCAGTGGAGCTGTGGGCCATCCAGTGATTAATTAGTTCAAAAGTGTTAGTCCTCCAAGGAATCCTGTTAGATACTTTCTAGGTCATTAAAAAAAAGAAATATATTGATCATTTTTACAACTGGTGACACCCAGAATTCAGATTGGTTATAAGACATGAAATAACTTTGTTACTTTTGCAACTGGAATTGCTAATTTTTTTGTTAAAATAATCCTTGTCAACCATGCAGATTTAACATTTAATAAGAGATTTGTACTCTTGCCCCTGATTCTCTGTTAGGCCAAGTATTCCTTAAGTTTTACTTTTAGATTTTTGCAAGAGTTCATGTAATTTGATTTAAAAAATTTTAAAGTTTATCGTCAGTACAGTATTCAGATGAGGAGTTCATGGTGGGAAGAGTCCTTGGGAAATGGGCTTTCTGATGCTGTTTATGGTTTTGAAATGATGTATGTATGTATGTATGAAATGAAAAGTATGTGTAAAAGTACTTGTAAAATACCAGCACCTTAATATTTGAAAATGTACAGAGAATTAATTTTTCTATGAATTCTGAAATTTTTATTAAATTTGCTGACTGAATTTTGTAGATATTTGTTATTAGTTTTGTGTAAGTTTATAAACACCACTTGATCAAAGTCATCATAAGTTTAAAATTTAGACATTTTACTTTGCATGTGGATAACCCTGATCCAGAGTCTGGTACTGTCTATGTTCTGTTGAGCGCTGCCAGGAATGACCCCTGATCACAGAGCCAGTAAAAAGCCATGAGCACTCCTGGATGTGCCCCATACCAAAAATATATATAGTATCATGCAAGTTTTCATGTTTGAAAATCAATAATATTGGTACTGAAGTGCTAACTTAAACATATTGAAAGAAGGATAAGGAAAGTTTTTAAAATTCTTATTTGAACCATTCTAAATTGCAATATTGTCAATGGTATTATTCTATGCATACAACATTCCAACACCACACCTTCCACCAGAGTGTCTGTTTCTCACCACCACTGTCTTAAGTTCCTCTCCCAGACACCTGCATCCTCCTGCCTTCGGTAAACCTATTTGTTTTTTCTTTTGGCTTTTGAATTTGGTGCCACACCTAGAAGCACTCAGGGTTTACTCCTGGCTCTGTGCTTAGTGATCACTCTTGGTGGAACTCTGAAACTATGTGTGATCCCATGGAGTGAACCAGAGTGGGCCATGCACAAAGCAAGTACCATACCTGCTGTGCTGTCTCTCCTGCTCCTCTTATGTCCAGTTCTATAAACTAGTTCTCAGATCCTATTGTTTTTGACCTTTTGGAATTCCCAAACTATTTTTTATATCCCACATATGAAAAAGATCATTCTGTACCTATCTATTCTTCTGATTAACTTCATAAGTGATTTCTTACAATTCCATAAACATAGTGGTAAATTGCATGATTTTATTTTTTATATAGTGTGAAAGATTTATTCATGGGAAGTACTCAGAACCTTCAAGGAATATACTATCAGGTGAATGCCATTAAAATTTGACTATATTTATTGATTTTAATTTTAACTACATATGGTAGTTCTTAGGATCTATTTCTGTCTTACAGTTTGGGTTTTACTCTTGAGGGGCTTGGGAGTGCTAGAGTTCAAACCCAGGCATCCTACAGGCAATATGTGGACTCAGTCTATAGAATGAGGTCCCATACTTAGCCTTGATAGTCTCCAAATTTTTAGAGCTATTAGAAACTAATAGGCAAGTTTTTGTTTGCCTCAGTTTAGCAGAATCATGTGGTTCTTATTTTTAAAATACACTATTGTTAGTGCTAAGAGTCTACCTCTTAGAGTCAAATAATGAAGAAAACACTTTTTTATTAAGTATATGACAATGTCTAATGTTACTTGGAAACATCAGGGAACTAATAGAAGCAGAACTGGGCATAGTTATAGTGTTTCAGAAGAGAAAAGCAATTACTGGACCATCTCAATGTAACCTCTTATTAACCATTATTCTTCTATATCTGTGTGTATGTGTGTGAATTTGAAGTGCTGACATAGAAGTACTCAAAAAGTTGTAAATACTAATGTTTTTATTCTCAAGGGGTTTAGAGTAAGGCTATCTGTGAGAGCAACATTTTTTTCTGTTTTTAACATTCCAAAAGATTTCTTATAGGAAAAATGCCTCTTTGATAATTTTCTGTGTTTAATATACATTTATTGAGCTATTTATAACTACACTATAAAAGTGCAAGTAAATAGATTAAAGACTTCCAGTATTTATAAGTATATTTGTATTTCTAAACTTATGAAAAAATTCTTTATTTGGGGGGGGAAACAAAAACAATAGCACTGTGTTTTGATTTGTTGTTTTTTTTTGAAAATTTTAATTTTGGTATATAATTATAAACATAATGCAGTTTAAATTCAGTACTGACAAATTGAAATTCTAAAAATTTACTTTTGTTTCATTTATATTTTATAGATTTGTTTTATTTATATTTTATAGATGTAACCTGGGTAGCTAACATTTACCTTTATAGGTGAAAAAAAGTTAATAAAATTGGTCTAGAAATAATATTATTTCCTCATTATTCCAAGTCACAATCACCATCACATAGAGCATTTGAAAAATATCAATTTTATTCAAATCTATGCTTTAATTTTAACTTTTTATTTACTGATTCAATATTAGAACAGCCTTTTGTGATCCAGAAAAAGTCTCCTGCCTTTAAAAATGATATACATTAACCACTTCATTACCTCTTATAAGGAATAATATTTTATGGAGAGTCCTCTATAGTTTTGGCCCTCTGTATTTTGTTGGAAGTGTACAATTTTTCACAAGGCTAAGAAAACTTCCCAAATAATTGACTGTCTGTTTTCAGGTCAGGGCTGTAACTGTCTGTTCTTTATATTCATGATAATCTCAAAGCACATTCCTTAAAACTGATATGCAAAAACCATCTGATAAAACTATACAAAAGATTGAATGCAGTTAGAGAAATAACTACACTAACAACTACCGTGACAAGGTTAATGAGTGAGAGAAGTAGATTGCCTGTTTCAAATATATGCAGGGGATGGGAAGGAGGGAAATGGTGGACATTGGTGGTGGAATGTTGCACTGGTGAAGGGAGGTGTTCTTTTTTATGACTGAAACCCAAATACAATCATGTTTGTAATCATGGTTCTTAAATAAAGATATTATAAAAACAATAAACTACACAAGAAAAATATCCTCTTATCCTTTAGAATAGCCAATAACCAACAAAAACCAACAAAAATCAAACATCATCATCAACAATAACAAAAATTATGCAAAACCAAAGCCTATTTTTAGAATAGGGCTTATCCTGAGTCATAAATGACATGGGGATTTTATTTATTTATTTATTTTTGGGTTTTTTTTTGGGCCACATCCGGTGACACTCAGGGATAACCCTAGCTATACGTTCAGAAATCGCTCCTGGCTTGGAGGACCATCTGGGACACAGGGGGATTGAACTGCAATCTGTTCTAGACTAGCGCAGGCAAGGCAGATGCCTTACCGTTCTGCGCCACCGTTCCGGCTCCTGACCAGGAAATTTTGATAGACATTTCATTGTTCCTGGTGAATATTTGTACACTTACAAAGACATTTTTGGGGCCAGAGCAGTGGCGCAAGCTGTAAGGCATTTGCCTTGCCCACACTAGCCTAAGAGACTACAGTTCAATTCCCTGGTGTCCCATATGGTCCCCAAGCCAGGAGCAATTTCTGAGGCATAGCCGGGAGTAACCCCTGAGCATCACCGGGTGTGGCCCAAAAACAAAATCAAAACAAACAAACAAAAGACATTTTGTGCAGGTTGAGTTGCAAAGATTGTAAATCCAAGAGAATTATTTTATAGTGATTGGTTGATGATCCTATCTTTTCAATCTTTATCAGGGGTCAGTATTTAACTAGCAAACTCCACATCTAGTTAATTTTGAAAAAAATTATATTGTCTCAAAAGCTAATTAGTAAATGTGATAAACTTGGTGAACTAGCTGATTAATTAATGTATCTTAAGTTCGTTATCCTAGGAAATTGGTTTCAAGTGACTAGATTTTGAGTATATTGATGTAGGGATCAGATTAAACCCATTTTCTTGCTTATGTTATTATATTATTATAATCTTGCCTATTTGGCTTGTCTTTATTTCTCTCTCCCCATTGGTCCATTACATTCATTACAGTTCTAAAACCGCCAATCTGTTGTTATGCTCTTCTACTATAAAATCTTTTAATTAACAATTAGGCTTTTGTATTATTTTGTTTGTTTTGGCCCATGCTGACCCCACCAGCTCGTAGGTATACATCTCTACCATACAGTAATTCATGCTATTGTCATTTATGCTCTAGCCTTTTATTCCCTGGAACCCCTCCTTTCCTACTACCGGTATTTGTCACTATCTTTCTGAAAAATCTTTTTCACCTTTTCTTCTGGTTAAATCCTTATCATCCTTCTGATTTCAAGACAAAAATGTAGCTTTTCCTGGGGGCTTTTTATAAACCTTAAATAAAATTGGCTTTTAATTAAATATCATCTTTCAGTGTCATATTTTTCATGGTATATAATAATAGCACAGTAATAAAGTTAATAAAAAATTGCTGTTTGTTTCCACCACAAAAACCGCAAGCTTCAAAGATATAGGTATCCATAATTTGTCAAGTGTGATCTAACTATACTTTTATGATACTGGAAGTATTCTACTTTGCACTAATCAGTACTTTAGCCAAAAAACTGCACCCAACTATTGAGACCTTATAATATTCTGAATGAGTATTTATTTAATTTGTTTATTTAATTTTAGTAAATTAAACTTAAATAACCATATGTTGTATATGGCTATCATACTAAACTCTAGATTTTGCTTACTTACTGTTGTTTCCGAAATTTCCAGCACAGCATCTCACAGTGTAGACATTGAACTAATATGTGTTTAGTGAATGACTTATTGGATTTTATTTCATTGATCTTATTTTTGAATGATGAAATTGAAGAGGAAAGAAAGAACATGAACATCATAAGTATGCTAAGTATGGTTGCATTTATTTGTGAATTGTCTTATCATTAAAAAATAATTATATTGGCTATTTTAATGAGTTGGCTTTCAAATAGAACCTTAATAAATAGCAGTATTTTTAAAAGTCTTTAAAATTACTTCATTTAAAAACAATGGTTTGAAGGTTGTTCATAATACATTTTTTTCACATTTACAAAGTTGTTCATGATTGAGTTTCAGTCATACTATTACAACACCCTTCACCAGTGCACATTTTCTGCCACCATTGTCCCCAGTTTCCCTCCCACCCTACTCCTGCTGCCTTCTCTCCTGCCTGCCTCTGTAGCAGGCACCTACCCCCTTTCTTTCTTTCCCCTTTATACACTTTGCTTTTAATTTGTTACTGTAGTGGTATTATGCATATCATTTTATCTCCCTTCAGGACCCAATTTTTATCCAGAGTGATCATTTTCAATCATTATTGTCATAGTGGCCCCTTCTCTTTCCTAACTTCACTCCCTCCTATTTGTGGCAAATTTCCCACCATGGACTGTAATTTTTTAATTTGTTTTCTTGTTTATTTTTTTTCCATACCCAGTGAGTTACTCCTGGCTATGCACTCAGAAATAACCCCTGGCTCTGGGTAACCATATGGGACGCCAGGGATCAAACCGAGGTCTGTCTTAACTCAGCCGCGTGCAAGGCAAACACCCTACTGCTGCTCTATTGCTCCGGCCCTAATGGAGTGTAATTTTGAGTGTTTTGGGTTTGTACAATGCTGCTACTAATAATTTATTTTCTTAGGGAAAATAAAAAATGTTCACTGAAGATATTTGTTTACAAGTTAACATTATTTACGATAATATAGTTAAGATTTGGACATAAATTATTTAGAAAATAGTTTGTTTTTGTTTTTGTTTTGAGGCCACACCACTGACCCTTAGGGTTTACTCTTGGCTATGCGCTCAGAAATCGTTCCTGGCTTGGGGGATCAAATGGGACGCTGGGGATTCGAACCAAGAAGGTCTGTCCTGGATTGGCTGCGTGCAAGGCAAACGCCCTACGCTAGGCTATCGCTCCGGTCTCAGAAAATAGTTTTTATACTCAAAGTTTTGGCATATCTAGAGAGAATTTGAGTTGTAATATAGGGAACAAAATATTGCATAAGAAATTACTGTATTGTCAAGATATTCAGGTATCTATTGTGATCAATAACTAGATGTTCTTGGGGAAATGAGTTTCCTCTTTAGGCTTTTATTGTTGAATATTTCAAATGAAAATGTATGAAGAATTTGATACTTCTTTTAGTCTTTTAAAGCATTAAAAAAAGGATATCCAACTTTATGCATGAGTCCTTTGTACTTAACTGCATATATAAGTTTGTGTTGTTTTAGTTCTTATAAAATTCATTATCCTTACTTATCAATGAATTAAACCTTATTGTTATATTAATAGATATTCTATTTCTCTTTCATATAATTCTCTATGTCTTTGAAGTCAGTTATTTACCCTGGTATCAGATTAGAAAATATGAATTCTCTCCATCTTCACTTAGTATAAGATAATTGAAAGTAGACAGACATATTGGAGTTGCTATCCTGAACATGATGCTAAATGTGACTTGGATATTCATATAGCTTGTTATTTAATGTTGAACACCTGTGATATTTTGAATTTACTATTTACTGAGCACTATTGCACCATTAAAATCAACATGTTAATAACCATATATTAGTTGTTATTGTTAACTATCATTGTTAACCAAACATGTGAAGGAAGTATTGAAGCTGTGATTTGAGATTCCTAAATATATATTTTTATACTAAAGTACTCATTATCTCTACTTCTTGAAGCAGAGAAAATATTTAGGTTTGAATAAAGTAACAATTTGATTCAAATAGGTAAATTGCAGGTTTGCTTTTCATATATAAAATAGCATGAATTACCAAAGAGTAAGGCTTGAATTTGGCCACAAATTTTTAAGAAGACAATTATACAAAATCCAACAAACCAACTAAAATATGCAATGCAGTACCTCATCTTGCTTTCTTCTCTATGAAAGGTCAGAAGTACCTCCTGCTGTGATATCTGCAATCCCTGAAAGATTGATTAAATTTTTATATAATACAGAATTGTTGAATCTAGTGAACCATAACTTATATAATTTATATTATACTTTATCAGGCACCTTTTAAAGGTGTTTAAGAATGAAACTTTCCCTTATAGGCAATGGGAACCTGAAAATGCTTTCTTTGTAATAAGTTTAGTTTGGCTTAATTAAGTCAAGGTTGGTGTGGATTTCTTAAAGGGATTCTAATATACAAGTTGCTTCACTTTGGCATTTATATTTTGGAATGGAGAAAAAGGATGAATTTTAAATTGCATGGCAAAAATAATAAAATATTTTTACATATAGTGAAAGAATATTAAAGATCTATTTGAAAAATTCTATTTTTAACTTTAACTTAAAAAGTAAATTAGCTATGTATATTATATATGTTGACTTTTGGAAAGTTTTGTCATATCTTGAGTTCTTTTAATATGTACCTTTTTAATATATATACCTTTCTCTACAGAAGTATGCATAAAGTTTATAAAGAGATTAGAAGTTTAGAGTATGGAGGTATGGAGATGTTGTGTTACTGATCCTACCCTAATCAATTATTGTACCCCACTCTAGGGTGTGACAGTATATTGGATTATTTCTTATTTAGTATTCTGTTCCCACCCTAGGGTGCAACCTGATTCTTGTCAATAAAAGCAAAGGTCTGAGGAAGGTTTAGGCTGGCTCTTTCTTCTGTCTTCTTCCACTGAGCTCCACTCCATCTTAGGAGCAGAAAGGTTTTGTGGTTTGAATTCCTTGCTTGAGCACTGAATTCCCTGAACCCATTCTTGTACCTTTTCACTGTGTGAATTATTTTCTGCGGATCTATTCAACTGGAATTTTTCTCCCTGACCTAATCAAAAAGGGAATGGGAATTGCCTTCCCTGTCTAGGAGCTCAGTGGGAATCAAACCTTAACCAATCTCCTAGAGAACTTAATGGAATTTTCTCTTTCTTTTCTTACTCAAATTTTTCCCCTTAATTTTTAATTCTAACTGATTTAAAAGATTGATGCAGGAAGCGCTGAAGGAACAGATGTATTTTAGAACAAATATGTCTAAAGGTCAGTCTACATATTATGTGAGAGAAGGGTCTTTATTTAGGAAATTTCCTTTTTCTTTGAATAATAGGACTCACATTAGAGATCTTTGAGAGATTAAAGCTGTCCCTAAAAACTCTTGCATGGGAAATAGAAATACTATGTACAACCTCTGAGAATATTGGGAAGAAAAACTCAGTACTGGGATTAAAATGCAACTTCCTTAAACGGTCTTTCATCCATCTTCCATTTCTATCATGTTTCCCACTTGTTCATCACGCAAAATGTCTTTATAATTTCATGTTATATTCTTTTTAACCTGAAGTCTTATAAAATTATAAATTAATTTTTATGAATTGTATTTCTTTTACCTCTAATTCTTTCTTTGGTTAAGTCCTGTTTATTCCCCAAATATTAGTTCAAACATTTGTTCTCTATTAAGATCAACTTTATATTGTTTTTCTTGCTTTAAAGTCTTAATGCTACAAATCATGTCAGAAGATTATAAAAGGGCACGTGCAGGAAACTATAATCTTAGGGATCTATTCAGAATCCTGCCTTCCCGAGTTCTGCTTTCTCATGCCATATGCCTTTTTTTTTTTTTAAATCTCATCACAAAACTAGTTCATCTGTACATTTGTTTGTGTGATTTCTTTGGTGGTTAATGTCAGTTTCCTTCATCAGCATATAAGCTTCATGAAAACAAGGGATATAATTTTTCAGAAAGTTCAAATGTCCACTACAGTATTCTTGAATACTAAAACTATGTTTAGGTTCAGGAGATAATACTGGAGTGAAGGCATTGGTCTTTTACCGGGCTGCAAAAGTAACCACAATACTGGTTCTAATTTCTGTCTGACCCCCTAATCACATAAGATTTTTGAGAAAAGTCTTAGGAATAGACCTTTGGTATGGGACTTTGAGCACTGAATGGTGTGACCCAAGCCTACCTTTATACCTCACAGAAAGTTCAGTATAGGATAGTTCTTCAACAAATAGTTAAGTGAAGAAATGACTCTTATTGATTATAGCATTAAATCACAGAATGAGAATTTAGTATGATTATCTGACTCAAGATGGAGAATCTCATATCTAGACAGTCTAATTATCCAGTGTCTATCCACAGAGTTATCAGCTTAAATTAGAAAATTTAGAATTCTATTCTTGGATCACTAGAAAATGGTTGAGGAGTCATTACCCCAAGTTAACTTCAAATACAACTTGATCACTAATCATTTACTCACCAATTTTTAGTGTTACTTATCTGACCCACTCACTAGAGAAAGATCTTTTACTGATAGAAATATGTTTACTTACCTTTGGTTCTCAGGATCAATACAGAGACATGTACTAGATACTCTAAAAACTTTGCTAAATTTAACTTCACGTTTGCTAAGAATGTTAGTTAGTCTTGTGACCTCTTAATAAGAGTGATTTAAGTGTAAGGCTCTGTTAGGGTCCAGAGTTGAAGGATGAGACCACACAATTAAAATAAAGCAAAGCAAGACTTTATTCAGTCAGCCACAAGCCCCAAACTGGCTAGAAAGGGCCACTTCCCACAGAAAATATTTATATAGGGAGAGGATGAAGAGGTTCTAGCTTCTGATGATCTTTAAAACGATTGGCTGTTGTCTAGGTTACCTTCCTATTGCTCCCTTGTTTCCTTTACAGATAGGCTATCTGGTATGGCAGAGATCTCAGGGTGGTGTTAATAGAAATTTAGGCTTGAGAAAGAGAAGTCTAAGAGGTTTACAACATGGATCCTTTTACAAAATGGCATACCTTCTATTCAGAATCTAGAACCCAACAGCATGAAATAAACTCAATATATAACATTTTATAAATAACATTTTATAGCATTCTTATTATAGGCCTCATTTTTATGTGTATTTTCTTCTAAGAGATTACAAAAGAAAAAAATTGTTTTTGTGTTAGTTTTGTGTTAGCACTGCTAATATTTAGAAATGCTCTGGAATTATTCCTCTCTTCATGCTTATGAAACATTACTGTCCATGCTCAGGGAACTATATGTGATGTCAGGGATTAAATTTGGGTGGGCCAGAAATGTGCAAGTCAAATTACTACCCACTGCATTATATTTACTATCTGTCTGGCCCCTAGAATGCATATTATTTCTACTGGTGAAAATAGAGAAAAATGAGCTGTGGCAGTGGACTTAAATTGTGTTTAAATAAAGTATATTCAGCATGTCTGAAAGAACTGTTACTTCTCACATGTATGCTGGGGTATTCAGGGAAGAAGAAAATACTTTTTTCTCTGTAAGTATTTCAACTCTGTAACTACATATTCTACTGAAAGCACAGAACATAGTAGGAGGAATAGACTGAGAACTGGTATAAAATGCAGTTAGAAATGAAAGTCTCTGGTCAACAAGAAACTTTGATATTAGTATACTGAAGAGAAAGAGGAAATGATTCTGTGCATCTTTTTAGCCTCCTTTTTAGCTTCTCAGCCCCATATTTCTTGCCTACCTTACTAGTAGTTTCATTTGCTTTTAACTGGTTATGTGGAATGCCATGTGCTTTGACTACCCAGATGGAAACTCTTTGTCAGTAAATTAAAAGGTTTCTGAAAGTTTAGTAAGATAATTATGGCAAAGAAAGTGGCTTTACATTTTTTTATATCTGTAATTCAAATGTACTAATTATTATTTAGTTCTATTAATTTATATTATATTTAGCTAAATTATATTCATTATATAAGTATATAATGATGAGCACTATTTAAAGATTTTATAAGGTGAATTATATATTTTTCCTTTCTAAAAAATCAATTTTACCATAAACTTGGAGCCTACCTTGTAAATAAAATATTCTTCTACTGAATAATGCCATTCAAGAAAAGTTAGATTAATGTAATAGTATTACCTGTGCTACAAGTTTCCATTTGTCTCAATAATGCTAATTGTAGATTATAAATAGTGACTTTTTAAAAATTCAATTTGTGAAGATATTTTGACATTATATTAGGAGCATAATATTTACAGTGTTGGGTAAATACGAGGATGGATATATTGTATAGTTTATATTATGTTAAATGAAGTAAGTTAGAAGAAGAAGGATATATACAGAATGATATCACGTACATATGGTATTTAGAAAAACTGCATGAAGAAATTCAATGATGCAAATGGGAGTTGTCTTGAACATTCTTGGCCCAGAGTATAGTGAGGAGAAGGAAAGAAATTGAGTGAAGGGGGAGAAACACAAATATGTAAGTAATAGTTATAGGTGCCAGATGTTCTCAAATGCATTGGTGGAGATTAAAAAAAAGGACAGAACTAAATATTCGAGCCAAAGTCAAGCAATTGAATCAGAGACACAAACTCTAACAATCTAAACTGTATATGGGCTTGTTATACTGGGAAACTGGGGTAAAGGGTGGTGGTTTTAAAATACTGGGAACATGGTGGAGAGAGGTCAACACTGGTGGTGGGATTGCCCCTGATCCATTGTATGTCTGAAATCCAACTATGAAGGACTTTGTAAATCACAATAATTTCAATAAAATACTAATTATAGAATAATAAAAAATAAATTAAAAAGCAATTGTTTTTATATTCCACTGATGGGACAGCATGGCCAAATCAAGACTATTTCAGAAGTTATGTAGTCATTGTTTTTACTTATTGGAGTGAATTTCACTATTAGGTAAAAATGAGTCTTTGCTTATTGGAGGCAAACTTTCATATTCAAATTGAATTCATACTTGATCTTTTGACCAAAGCAGCAGGAGATCAGATTTAAAAATTCTACTTCTTTTAATTTAAAGACAGTGATTAAAGGATATCCTGAGCTTTGAAACTGTTGTGAGTATTCTACTTAAGAAAATAAACACTAATTGAAAGGGCTAATCAAAAGCTCATCATCCTGAAGGGCACTTGGATTTGTTCACAAGTGTGCAGCTTAGGTAGACAAGGTGCTCTTAGGAGGACCCTATCATCTAAGTATTGAGACTGTAAGATATGCAAAAGTGGAGTCCCTGGAATGAGTTAATTTTATAGTTAGAAATGTATCTATTACTATTTTTTCTCATTTTTAAGATAGTTTGTATAAATAATTTATCCCAATGAACATCAGGCTCTTAGATCATTTTAAAACATTCTTCAGGAAAATTTTCCTTTTTCCAATCTACGTCCATGTATTATTTTGAAGTTAAAAACAGATTTTATTCTAAAATACTGAGAAAGGAGAGAGAAAGCATAAGATAAATAGTTACAAGTAACATGCTCAAGCGAGAGCACAGGCTTCTATAAGACAAAGAAAGCCCTTGTTCACAGCCCAGTATTAATGTACGGAAGCAGACATCTCGAGAGGGGAGTTGCAGCGGCATGTATTCTTTTTTTTTTAAACTCTCACTGAATCTCTGCTATTTGAGAAAATAAACAATCATTTCCAACAAAGTTTTGCACTATAAAAGCACACAATTAACTATACTCCGTTTGCTTTATTGAAGTAACATGGGATTTTTTATTTTTTGGATATAGTAGAACTGTCTCCAGGGGTTAAATCATTACCCCAGGGTTTATCAAGAACTCAGAAATAAAAAAGTGATTTGAAGATTTTTCAAGATAACTCAAGATGGTTCAGACAAATTTTTAGCAGTAAAACTTCCTTTAAATGGGATTATTTTGCTCACCAGACTATAAATCAATATATGTTGGCTAAAATGATGCATTGGTGATAAGGAAATTCAAACAACTGTTATCTGATGAGAAAAGCACTTGAGGGTTGATAATAGGAAATAGTGGTTTACTGATTAGCTGCTGAACTTGTTTTTAGTACTTCTACCATTAATAATTTTTTTTGGTCCATACAAGTGCACATGTGCAAAACTAGTGAAAGTGAAGTAGGCTGGAATGCACATGTATTCTAAACAGTGTAATATTGATAATTAAAAACATTATGAACATATTCATGATTGTGATTATAAATGTTGAAAAAATTGGTAGTAGGAAGAATTCAATTTCTTTTACCAGGTGATAAATCATATATTTTATAGTTAATTAGGACTGACATTTTTCTTTTCATTGTTATCAAATTAATTTCAAGATGAGGATACACGTGTTACTTTTGTCAAAATCTTTTTTTTTTTTTTTTGGTTTTTGGATCACACCTGGCAGCATTCAGGGATTATTCCTGGCTCTATGCTCAGAAATCGCTCCTGGCAGGCTCGGGGGACCATATGGGATGTCAGGATTCAAACCACCATCCTTCTGCATGCAAGGCAAATACCTTACCTCCATGCTATCTCTCCAGCCCCATGTCAAAATCTTAAGGAACTGGTTAATTATGTATTTTCAAAATTTATTGCTACATTATCATGTGTAGAAATTAATAGAAAAAGGAGTCTATGGAGTAGGGACTCATTTTATAACTCATTAGGATAAACTTGATGCAATCAATTTTTTGTCAATGTAACAATCTTGGTATATTATCATCTTATATCCTATAGAATATAGTTTCTTTTATTTATTTATTTATTTATTTATTTATTTATTTATTTATTTATTTATTTATTTATTTATTTATTTTGGTTTTTGGGTCACACCGACAGCGCTCAGAAGTTACTCCTGGCTCTATGCTCAGAAATTGCTCCTGGTAGGTGCGGAAGACCATATGGGATGCCGTGATTTGAACCACTGTCCTTCTGCATGCAAGGCAAATGCCCTATCTCCATGCTATCTCTCCGGCCCCGAATATAGCTTTCTAACCTCAAATCATTTATCTTCTATTTATTATTAAAAAATTAAATATATTTGAACAGTAAGGGCAAATACATATTTAAATCTAAGGGTGGAAGATAATATTTCAAACAACCCTCATAAAAAGGTATGGGTGGCCATCTGATATCAAACAATACCAATTTAGGATTAAAAAGTAATAAAATACAGAGGTGGCCATTTCTTTTTGTAGTATTTTTATTATAATATCTATTTAAGCATTGCTATTACAAACATGTTTGTAGTTGTATGTTATTCACAAAAGTACACCCCTTTCTTTTCACAAGTGCCATCAATGCCTCCCATCTTAATCCTCCCCCATCCCCTGCCTTTCTTTGAGATAGGCATTCTATTTCTCTCACTCACTACCATTGTCATGATATTTGTTAATGTAGTTATTTCTAAAATCGCAGTCACCACTCTTTGTGGTAAGCTTTATATCATGAGCTGGTCCTCCCAGTCATTATCTCTTTTGTCTTTGGGTATTATTACCATACTATTTTTTATTTTTCTTAAATACCACAGATGAGTGAGACTATTTTGTTTCTTTCTCTTTCTGATGTATTTCACTCAGCATAATAATTTCCATGTCCATTTATGTACATAAAAGTTTCATGACTTCATTTTTCCTGATGACTGCATAGTATTCAATTGTGTATAAGTACCACAGTTTCTTTAGCCACTCATCTGTTAGTCATCTGGGTTGTTTCCAGATTTTGGCTATTGTAAATAGCTCTGCAATTAATATAGGCATGCAGAGGATATTTTTGTACTCTGTTTTTGTGTTCATGAGGTATATCCCTAGGAGTGGTATAGCTTGATCATATGGGAGTTCAATTTCCAGTGTTTTGAGGAATACCCCTATTGTTTTCATAAAGGCTAGACTAGAAGGCATTCCAACCAGCAGTGAATGAGAGTTCTTTTCTCTCCACATCCCTGACAGCACTCATTGCTCTTGTTATTTGTTATGTGTGTCAGTCTCTGTGGTGTGATATGGTACCATATTGTTGTTTTGATTTGCATCTCCCTGATGATTTGTGATGTGAAATATTTTTTTCATGTGCCTTTTGGCCATATGCATTTCTTCTCTGAGAAAATGTCTTTTCATATTTTCTTCCCAATTTTTGATGGGGTTCAGTGTTTTATTCTTGTTAAGTTCTGTTAGTACCTTGTGTATTTTAGAGATTAGCCTCTGTGGGTGGCCTTCCTTTGTGTCCTAGTCACTATTTTCTTTGCAATTCAGAAGCTTTCCAGTTTAATGTAGTCCCATTTATGCATCTCTGCTTCTGTTCCTTTGGACAGTGGTTTTTCCTCCTTGAAGATGCCTTTAGTTTCAATGTCATGGAGTGTTTTACCTACGTTTTCTTTTAGTTTCCCCCATCTCTCTGCAAAGAAGATGTGCAAATTTTAGTTATCTGCATTAGTGCACAGTGTTCTATTTTTGTTCTCTGCCTCCATGCTTCCCAGTTACAAGATATTAGATAGAAATGTAATTTATTACAGGATGTAGAATTCAACTCTTTCTTTAATAACCATCTTTAGGAATACAAACACTATAGTTACTTAAACAGAACTTTAGAAATCTATTTTAAAAAATAGTTTTTGACCACACATTGTGGTGCTTAGAGGCTCCTGACTCTACACTCAAGAATTATCCTTGCATACTTGAGGGACCATATAATATGCTGTGAATACTCAACCTGGGTTGGTCATGTGCAAGGCAAATGTCTTACTTATTGTACTATTGCTCCAGCATCTCAGAAAGATTTTAAAGACTACTATGTGACTATTTTAAAATTCTCTATTAATTTTGTCTGTGTGAAGATTCTAATTTAATAATATAGATAAAAGAACACTTTGTTGTTCAATTGGCATACAATCATTAGGGTATAAGTATAAATAACAATATATTAAGGCAAAGAAAATATAGGGTCACCCAGTAATAATAATGCCTCCTGTGTAAGGTTATTATGAGAATTGAATAACAAAATATATGTAAAACACTGGCTGTCATCTTGGGAACATTCAGTAATAATAGCTGTCTATGGCATTGTTATTTTTCATGTCTTTTAGTTTTCCAACAAAATAGTGAAGTCATAGTGACTTGTTTATTCTTTTTGTCATTTGATAGATAACTCTACATCTAAAGGACATATAAGGACATATACATATAAGGACATGGACGCCTCTTTGAGAAAAATATTTGTAACTATTTGTGTTTATATAGGTGTTTTATATATTATATATTTATGTATTTATGATGCCTGTCATGACTGACTGTCCACTCAAAGAAAGAAAATGTTTTAAAACTTTAAATAGTACCAGACTCTATTCTGCATTCTCCATATAAGAAACACTTTAAATTAATAATTACTCTGCAAGATGTTGCATCTTCTCAGTGAATTCTTACATTGCTTTTAGGACCACCAGAATAAAAATATTGAGATTAATTAATTACTTTGTTAAAATCCTATTTTCTCAAAATAGGGGCCGGAGAGATAGCATGGAGGTAGGGCATTGGCCTTGCATGCAGGAGGGCGGTGATTCGAATCCCTGCATCCCATATGGTCCCCCGAGCCTGTCATGAGCAATTTCTGAGCGTAGAGCCAGGAATAACTCCTGAGCACTGCCTGGGGTGACCCCCAAAAAAACCCAAAACAAAAAAATCCTATTTTTTTCAAAATAGTGATTTTTCTGAAAATTCTCTGTGCTTATTATAGTGTCCATCCTATAGAAGGAACTAGTTTATATTTATGTCTATATGTATATAGTTAAATATATTTATATTTATATATTTAAGTATATACAGAAACATACATATATTATATAATATCAATAGATATCTAAGGAATTAGTGTAAATTATGATTTCAGAGGCTTTTATATCTAAATGTTATGAGGTTGACCCTGTATTGCACTATGACCAATCACCACAGTCATGGAGAAAGTTTTGCTCCCACCTAAAGCTGTAGGATTGTAGAGTGAAGAAAATAATTGATTTCATAGTTGTAGTTTGTTTCAAGTTTGGAATTGTTGATTATTCACATGGTTTCCTATTTTAAATGAGTAAATTTAAACTGCCAATGATTTCAGAAAGATTTCATGTTGCAGAACTTCCAAAGTTTGGAAGTATCATATGTAGATTTTAGTGCAATTGAAGACATGGATACTTTTTTTTCTTATTATAGCTCGAATTACAGAGACCCTGTATTAAATGTCAACACTTACCACCATATAGCAAGACTGAGTAGTCCACCTCTCTATCATTATGAATGTCAGTATTGTTGATGCAGATGATTTAAGATGGCTATTGTGAGTAGCTTTGATTTATGAATATTATGTTTTTAATATCGGGGCTGAGCAATGTGTTTTATACTTTGAAGCTTTACCTCTCTCCAAGTATTCTCCATTGTTTTAGTTACTAAGTTAACAGCAGATTTTTATTTTTGATTTTCTTTTCAAAATAAAATGAGTTAGACATCTGAAGAGGATAAGTTGACAGTGAACATACCAACACCGCAGTCCAAACCTTTTGTTTACTTCCTTACCCTACTAAGTTTCCTTTCTTTCCTTTTTCTTTTTTTGTTTTTTTTTTTTTGTTTTTGTTTGTTTTGTTTTTGGTCCACACTCGTGATGCTCAAGGGTTATTCCTGGCTATGTGCACAGAAATTGCTCCTGGCTTGGGGGACCATATGGGATGCCAGGGAATCAAACCTCAGTCCGTCCTAGGCAAGCACACTCAAGTCAGACAGACACCTTACTGCTTGCATCAATGCTCTGGCCCCTAAGTTTTCTTTATTTAAATAAACATTTCTATTCTTTATAAAGGTTTTAAATCACTGCCATTAAATAGTGAGGTTAGATGCGTGGTGTGTTAAGATGAAAATTAAATGTTCAATGTTTAACAAGTAGGTATCTGTAACACCTGGCTTCTATGACTGTGTGACATGGAATTGAGTTTCAGCCTCAATAATTGTTTACTTCGTTAAATAAGAGACTAACAAGTTGGTAACTGGCTCACTAAATAAACAGGAAAGGCTTTTATTTCCCTTCTCTCTTTACTACTGATAAAACCTACCTGAGTAAAGCTGGAAATCCATATTTTATTATTCATCACATCAATGAAATGTAAGTATATTTTTTCCAATTTCTTGTGCTAACAAAGTTACTGAAACTAAGTGTTATTTAAGAGTTGTGATATTAATGCATAGGTTAGGTTATGGAAAGGATAACAGGAACATATTCATGGTCAAGATATTATATGCGTATCCATAGGAAGAGGCTATAAGGATATTGTAAAATCATTTATGAGATTCTCATTCTTATTGTACATGAAATTGGATTGAATAGGAATAATGACAACTAGTAACCTAACTATTGACTAGTTAGGTAATAGCAACCTTATCTCAGTTTAAAGATAAGTATTGTTGACGTCAGATTTTCACATTGTTTTATACTGTAGACTAGTTTTTCCCAAATGATAGACAAGTGTTTCAGAATTCAATTAATTTTTGATATGTGAATGGACGGAAAATTATTTTTAAATATCCCCCAAAAGTTCAATTTCACTCTTTTGGGTGGAATTTCCAGAAAAACCAACAATTTTTCAAAAGTATGAAGAAGCATGACAAAATTAGAGAAATTTGTTTTTCAAAGACTATGTTTAACAATAAGTTTATATTTTCCTTTATTTTTCCTTTTTCTTTTCTTTTTGGACCGCACCTGGTGACGTTCAGGTGTTAAGTCCTGGCTATATGCTCAGAAATTGCTCCTGGCTTGGGGACTTATATGGGATGCCAGGGGATAGAACAGTGGTCCGTCCTTGGTTACCATGCTGTTTCTATTTTTCTAAATTATAGCAGTATAAGTGTTTGCTTTAATTTTCTGCTATTAAAATGATTTTTAAATAAAAATAATTGGCAAAATACACCACACACTCATTTTACTATGAAACATTAATGAATATCTGAAATGTAAATAGCATTAAATGTAACAGGATTCATTATCCTCTATATTTTACATTGTTAAAGATTGTTTAGTTAGAAACAACCAAAATTATCGAAAAAGTTAATACTGCACATTTACTATATTTAGAAATCCATATCTTTTGGAAATCCCAAGAGCTACCCTTTAGGCCATTGTGGATTCTAATATTTTTTTCATCTATTGAATACTCTGATATGATTTATGTCTACTTCTCTTTTATTCATTTTCTGCACCTAGAAGATTTGGAGGCAATATTGCATAATTGCTGACTAAATAAAAATATTATATTTATGTTAAATAAAGTAGTAACAAGATTAACACTAAAAATCATTTGATCAGTAAGAAATGATGGGTGCTTTTTTTCTATTGTTTTCTGCTTTGTTGCAAGTAAAGGGCAACTACATTCCAAGAAAAGTAAAATAGAGAGATATTCCCAGTTTTAACCATCACATTTTATATTAAGAAAATATATTAGAATACTATATGAAGTTTATTAATTTGTAGTTTGCTCCTGTAATTAGATGAAACTATAAGACCATCCCTCTACAATTTCATAATTGAAGGGTTTCTGCTTGCAATAGATGTGTTGAATCAGATATATATATATACATAAATATATATATTCTTAATGGATTTAAAGATTGGCCATGCCTTATGCAAAATAAGAACAATCCTTAGAACATTTTAAAGGCTTCCTGCCACAAATTGCTTTTGCAATTTTCATTTCATTTTTAACTATAAAGTTAAGGCATCTTTAGTTATTTTTATTTTAAATTGCTCCTGCTGTTGTTCTCTTCTGAGAAGTAGCCACTATTCTTTTTTCTTTCTCCTGGCCATTGTAATCTTTCTTACATGAATAAAAACAAAGTGTTATTTTTTTTAAAAGTTTTAAATTCTCCTTTGCAGTTGCAAAGAAAATGCCTAACTATTATCAAATTGTGAAAGGGATAATGTAGTGTAGTTACCAGTGAGTTTTATCAATGACTGTTTTCCATGATGTTCCAGAAGCTCTTCTTTTTTTTCTGCATCTTTTAACGTCTGTCATTGCAAAAGTTAATTCTGAAAACAAAGTAAATGTGGAAAGGCAGGTGATTGATCAAGGCAAAAATTAACATTGGGTACTAGTGGTACAATCTTTTACTTTTTGGCCCAGAGGAGTCCTGATACAAATTAATTGTTTCTGTGATTCTTAGACCTTCATCAATCAGATGTAAATTACACTATGCATGATTGGCTGCCTTTCCATTCTCCAGTTCCCCATAGAGAGCTGTTGGCGGCCAACTGCTACAGAGACTCAGCGGAGCAGCAGCCTGTCCGAGCCGCTCTGGGACCACAGACTGAGCAAAATAGCTGACTTGCAAGCACAATAGCATGCCCGAGGACGTAGCCAGCACCCTTCCAGAATGATTTTAGTATACAGTTTTGAAAAACAGGCCTAATGTTAGCCAAACCTTGTGAGGCTAAGGTTTGATATTTAAAAATGGTTTCAGATTAATCCGAGATGGATGTTAGAACACAGAGCACCCAGCAGACAACAGGATTGAATATGAAATTAACCACGAGATTGATTAGGGAGATACAAATACAGGTGCCCTCAAAAAACAGGTTTCTTAAGGCTTTTTATGGTCCTTTAGAGGCAACAACAATAGCTAACAATGAAAGTAACGTAAGAAATACCAGCAAGGAGGTCTTATGACCTTCTGTGTAGTTGGACACTGAATTTAGCTCTAAGATAAAGGATATCCACATTTTATTTCAAGTAATTTACTGTTTAATAAAACTTATGTTAAGGTGGTGATTAGAAGCATCAGCATTGTTTTATTTCATATGTAAAATTTAAAAAGTGGGTTGAAAACATAAAAGGGTACCTTTCCAAAAAAAGCTTCACAATTAAAATGTAAACATATACTGAAAAATCGGAAGATTAGAAGGACCTGGATACACGAAGTATAGAAGTATAGACTTTTCATCATAAAGCATTCTTTGAGATCTCACTGTATTCTTTTCATTTTGTTATTTTTTTAGTTTAATTTTGGAACAATTAGAGTGACAGTACAGCAAGTAACCTTGCATGCAGTTAATTTCCAATACTGCATATGTTCCCATGTGCTGAGATAGATACCTAAGTAAAGAGCCCAGAGTAAGTCTTGAGCACCTCTGGGTATGGTCCAATACTCCCCAATCCTCATTAAACACTTTGAAATATACTACATGAAGCAAGTGAATCCTTCATACTAGAATCAAGAACTTAAACTGCCTAGGTTGAATAATGAATCAATATTAACTCAGTTCCTGTGTGACTTTGATAGATTACTTAGTCATTCTTTGCTTTTTGTGTCAATAAAAGAGACATGATTGTACTACATATCTTAATAGTTTATAAAGAATTAATGAGGTAATAATTTTTAGTAATAATTATACATTGCAAACCTTAAGTTGCAAATGTTAATTATCATTATTATTTTATGTTTATTATCTAACTCATCAAAATAATTATAAACAAGAAAATATTATTTGTTTTTTAATCATTTTTATTGAGATCAATGTAAATTACAAGGCTTTTAAAGTTATATTTTAGGTACATAGTACAGTGAATTAGAGCAATTTCCACCACCAGTGTTGACATCTCCTCGCCATTGTTCCCAGCATGCATCCCATTCCTCTACCCTTAACCCCCTGGATAGCTAGTGTAACAGGTCCCTTTTCCTAAGATTTTTTTTAACTGAAGCATGAAAAACTTAGAAATTTTCTGTAGGTTCTCAGAGACCCATAAAACTATTACAGTTTCTACTTTGTAGCTTATATCTGATTGCTAGTGAGGGAGTTGCTCTATGACTATATTGTCAATTTTCATTCCTGTTTTATTTCTTTTTTACATTGTTTCAGGATCATAGGATGAATAATTGAATAAGATAGCATTTGTAGAAGTTCTGAGCAGATCTGGTTCACGGTAGATTCTAAATAAATGTTAATTTTTATAAAACACAGAACAATAGTACATTTTCTAGTCCTCATAAAAACCTGTTTCAGCTAACCCCTTAGCCCCAATAAATATATTTTACATGATAGCATTAGAGTCTAAGATACTCCTATAAATGGTACATGATTTAATAAAATGTGTTGTCTTAAGATAATTGTCCTTAAAGAAAGTGGTGCATCACTTGACAGTATCGTAGTAATGCTCATCAGTTACTGTCATAAGATATTGAAAGCCCTTAGTGGGAATAATTGTGCTCAATAAACCTCAAGGTGCACATAAAATTCCTTTTGAATGCTTTGGAAATTTTGCTATTATTGGCTAGCCACGGGGAATCAAACACTTTTGCTGGAAAATCCCACTTGGCAAAGAACTTCTTAAACAGAGTTTTCTCCAGTTGACAGATGGAAAAATTTGTTTTTCTCAGTTATACTACTTGTCCAATCCATCTGAACAGGGAAGTGGATTTTTTTCTAATACTGGCTCTAAGATGAGACTTGAGTTGAGGAAACATCTTGTGATACTGAGTGAATGGTTCATTTAAAACTACTAAGACCCCTTTAAAATTTTCGAGGTAAGTATTTTGTTTATTACCTCAAAACTCAAATTTGAATAATATTAGTATGTTGTTTGAGGTATAGTTTACATATTTTATAATTATGCTGCTATATCATATAAATCACTACAGCCTCAAAATTACAATATTATTGGCCTTTATGGTAACCTCTCACTCATCTGGTAGTTTTGTGGTAAGAATCTAACAGTTGGGGCCGGAGAGATAGCACGGAGGTAAGGCGTTTGCCTTTCATGCAGAAGGACGGTGGTTCGAATCCCGGCATCCCATATGGTCCCCTGTGTCTGCCAGGGGCGACTTCTGAGCATAGAGCCAGGAGTAACCCCTGAGCACTGCCGGGTATGACCTAAAAACCAAAAAAAAAAAAAAAAAAAAAGAATCTACCAGTTGATTTTAGGTTGACTTAGTTACCTTAGTTTGTTTCTTTAGACCCACATATAAGTGAGATGATTTAATATTTGTATCTTATTCTGACATATTTTTCTTATTATGATCTCTCTCAGTTCAAATTTATTGTTATTAATAAATAACAATGTAGAAAATCAAAACTTTTCATGCTTCTTAGAAAGTGTTATTTATGCATTTTTTAAATTTTTTTTTTTGTCCCCCAATTCACAATACATACCCGGCAAGGGGCCTGTGTTGAGGTGTATATGGGGTGCCTTTACTGTACCTACTCTTTCTATACAGCCAGTGTAAAGAACACAGCCTGTGGTAAGATTTGGGAGGCCTTATCTTACCTTTTATTTATTTATTTTTTCTTCAGAGCAAACTAAAGTTGTTTTTTTTTGTTTTGTTTTTTTTAAAGTAAACATTCATTTAAAGGACAAAATTGATTAACATAATGAGGTAAACTAATATAACATAATATAGTGACATAACATAACATATAATATAATTGATATAATAATAATACATGTAAGTCAAAGAAAATTTCTGATTAAAAACACAATTTTTTTTTCATAATGGCTTACATATCTTTCACTGTAGTATTTTGGGTAAAAACATAAATTTTTTATTTTATGCATTTTTATATATTTCTAATCATAAAAATTTCTTATTTTTAATAAGAAATTGTTTTATGTTGTTATTATAATATATAGCATGATTATTCAATAGGTTGATTTAAATAAAAAGTGAGTGATATTTGTTAAAGAAGCCTTGCCATGCGAAAACCAAAATTATCAAGTATAGGATAAAAAGAATAAGCCTCAAATAAGAAAAAAAATCATTCACAATATCCATCTAAAATTCTAAAGCAAGTTTTTAGAAGTAATTATTTTATACTTCTTTCTCATATTAGATATTATTAGATATATAGAGAAAAAAATTCTGACTTTTTTTTGGGGGGGGGTTGGGGTTTCTGACTCTAACTTTCCTAACAAGTGTACCATAAGTGTTATAAATAATACATGTAAGATAAAAGGATGTTACTTTTTACCATATAAAATAAGCATTAAAATATTTTTATTTATATTAAAACATAGATACTTAAAATGCT
The DNA here is from genome assembly GCF_024139225.1 of Suncus etruscus. NCBI lineage: Eukaryota > Metazoa > Chordata > Mammalia > Eulipotyphla > Soricidae > Suncus > Suncus etruscus. Next base: position 66,537,489 of record NC_064851.1, read on the forward strand.
TTCTCGGAAAAGTATAGAAAGGTATACTAATTATAGTAGTCAATGAAATATCTTATTTTTTATCTATTTAATTACTCACAATATCAATCCTTATCAATAATATTGAATATTAGTCCTGTCTCATTATTTAAAGTACAATGAAAATGAAGGTGGCAAAATGTGTTATGATAAAACTTGTTCCAGTGCTGTAGGATTTAAACCCTTTAACTTGAACAATTAATGCAGACAAGATGAAGGGATTTTGATTAGATTACAGAGAATCCTTAAGATACAACATTTAGGGGCTGGAAAGATAGAAAGCACAGCAGCGGGGCGTTTGCCTTGCATGCTGCCTACTCGGAACAGACCTGAGTTTGATCCCTGGAATTCCATATGGTCCCCTGAGGCTGCCAGGAGCAATTTCGGGGCGCAGAGCTAGAAGTAACTCCTGAGCACCACCAAGTGTGGCCCTAAAACCAAAAACCAAAACCAAACAAACAAACACCAAAAATAACGATACGACAATTTAGAAATTCAGCCTAAGGGACCAGAGTGATATAACAGTAGTAGGGCGTTTGCCTTGCACACGGCTGACCCAGGATGGACCTTGGTTAGATCCTTGCATCCCATATGGTCCCCCAAAGCCAGGGGTGATTTCTGAGCGCATAGCCAGGAGTAACTACTGAGTGTCACTGGGTGTGGCCCAAAAACAAAAAAAAAAAAAAAAAAAAAAAAAGGAAAAGAAAATCAGCCTAAGAATCATCTCTGCTTTTGGGTTCATTTACTTTGTTTTCCTAAAAGTCAAAGTTATCCGAGGTAGTATAAAAAGAAATGCTAAAGCATATATAAATAAATATTAATTGAGAGCAGCAGCTAAAGTTCATAAATAAGGGTATTCAACTCTTGATGAAGTAACCAATCAAGAACCAATACTCTTGACCCTTTTCTGTACCCAATTAATTTCAGAAAAATAAATATTCTATCTAGGCATCCATATAAGTTAATAATTTGTATTTGAGTTATGATGACTTTTATTTATAGTGATATGAATTTGTTTAATTTTTCTAGAAATAAGTTCACAATAAAGGTATAATTTAGTAAATCATGTACATATTGGTATGCATGTTTGTATAACTACAGAGATGTGCACCATATAATAAGTAATGTAGGTTGCTTCAGTAGTAATAGGATTCAATAGTACTGAGAGGCATTGTGATATATTTTATAACCTAAAATTATTTGCTACCCTTTCCTACTGACCCTTATCTGATTGAACATTGTACTTTTACATCTTATTCAATTTCAGACTTGGAATGAAATTTACCTTGGTTACTGTAATGTGTTGAAAATTATATGTGTCACTTAAAGCTTTTTAAGGCATCTTGAGTCTCTTTTTTCCTCCGCTATTAGACCAGTTGCTCATTCTGAACCATTATTTTTATTGGTGGGTTGAAATCAACTCTGTCTAGATGGAGATATTTCTTTTTTTTTTAATGCATAATTTTTTTATTTAAACACCTTGATTACATACATGATTGTGTTTGGGTTTCAGTCATAAAAGGAACACCACCCATCACCAGTGCAACATTCCCATCACCCAAGTCCCAAATCTCCCTCCTCCCCACCCAACCCCCGCCTGTACCCTAAACAGGCTCTACATTTCCCTCATACATTCTCAATATTAGGACAGTTCAAAATGTAGTTATTTCTCTAACTAAACTCATCACTCTTTGTGGTGAGCTTCCTGAGGTGAGCTGGAACTTCCAGCTCTTTTCTCTTTTGTGTCTGAAAATTATTATTACAAGGGTGTCTTTCATTTTTCTTAAAACCCATAGATGAGTGAGATCATTCTGCGTTTTTCTCTCTCTCTCTGACTTATTTCACTCAGCATAATAGATTCCATGTACATCCATGTATAGGAAAATTTCATGACTTCATCTCTCCTGACAGCTGCATAATATTCCATTGTGTATATGTACCACAGTTTCTTTAGCCATTCGTCTGTTGAAGGGCATCTTGGTTGTTTCCAGAGTCTTGCTATGGTAAATAGAGCTGCAATGAATATAGGTGTAAGGAAGGGGTTTTTGTATTGTATTTTTGTGTTCCTAGGGTATATTCCTAGGAGTGGTATAGCTGGATCGTATGGGAGCTCGATTTCCAGTTTTTGGAGGAATCTCCATATCGCTTTCCATAAAGGTTGAACTAGACAGCATTCCCACCAGCAGTGGATAAGAGTTCCTTTCTCTCCACATCCCCGCCAACACTGTTTATTCTCATTCTTTGTGATGTGTGCCATTCTCTGTGGTGTGAGGTGGTATCTCATCGTTGTTTTGATTTGCATCTCCCTGATGATTAGTGATGTGGAACATTTTTTCATGTGTCTTTTGGCCATGCGTATTTCTTCTTTGTCAAAGTGTCTGTTCATTTCTTCTCCCCATTTTTTGATGGGGTTAGATGTTTTTTTCTTGTAAAGTTCTGTCAGTGCCTTGTATATTTTGGAGATTAGCCCCTTATCTGATGGGTATTGGGTGAATAGTTTCTCCCACTCAGTGGGTGGCTCTTGTATCCTGGGCACTATTTCCTTTGAGGTGCAGAAGCTTCTCAGCTTAATATATTCCCATCTGTTAATCTCTGCTTTCACTTGCTTGGAGAGTGCAGTTTCCTCCTTGAAGATGCCTGTAATGTCCTGGAGTGTTTTGCCTATGTGCTGTTCTATATATCTTATGGTTTTGGGGCTGATATCGAGGTCTTTAATCCATTTGGATTTTACCTTTGTACATGATGTTAGCTGGGGGTCTAAGTTTAATTTTTTGCAAGTGGCTATCCAATTGTGCCAACACCACTTGTTGAAGAGGCTTTCCCTGCTCCATTTAGGATTTCCTGCTCCTTTATCAAAAATTAGATGGTTGTATCTCTGGGGAACATTTTCTGAGTATTCAAGCCTATTCCACTGATCTGAGGACCTATCCTTATTCCAATACCATGCTGTTTTGATAACTGTTGCTTTGTAGTACAGTTTAAAGTTGGGAAAAGTAATTCCTCCCATATTCTTTTTCCCAATGATTGCTTTAGCTATTCGAGGGTGTTTATTGTTCCAAATGAATTTCAAAAGTGTCTGATCCACTTCTTTGAAGAATGTCATGGGTATCTTTAGAGGGATCGCATTAAATCTGTATAATGCCTTGGGGAGTATTGACATTTTGATGATGTTAATCCTGCCAATCCATGAGCAGGGTATGTGTTTCCATTTCCGTGTGTCCTCTCTTATTTCTTGGAGCAGAGTTTTATAGTTTTCTTTGTATAGGTCCTTCACATATTTAGTCAAGTTGATTCCAAGATATTTGAGTTTGTGTGGTACTATTGTGAATGGGGTTGTTTTCTTAATGTCCATTTCATCCTTATTACTATTGGTATATAGAAAGGCCATTGATTTTTGTATGTTAATTTTGTAGCCTGCCACCTTGCTATATGAGTCTATTGTTTCTAGAAGCTTTTTGATAGAGTCTTTAGGGTTTTCTAAGTAGAGTATCATGTCATCTGCAAACAGTGAGAGCTTGACTTCTTCCTTTCCTATCTGGATTCCCTTGATATCCTTTTCTTGCCTAATCGCTATAGCAAGTACTTCCAGTGCTATGTTGAATAGGAGTGGTGAGAGAGGACAGCCTTGTCTTGTGCCAGAATTTAGAGGGAAGGCTTTCAGTTTTTCTCCATTGAGGATAATATTTGCCACTGGCTTGTGGTAGATGGCCTTCACTATATTGAGAAAGGTTCCCTCCATTCCCATCTTGCTGAGAGTTTTGATCAAGAATGGGTGTTGGACCTTATCAAATGCTTTCTCTGCATCTATTGATATGATCATGTGGTTTTTATTTTTCTTGTTATTGATGTTGTGTATTATGTTGATAGATTTACGGATGTTAAACCAGCCTTGCATTCCTGGGATGAAACCTACTTGATCGTAGTGGATGATCTTCTTAACGAGGCATTGAATCCTATTTGCCAGGATTTTGTTGAGGATCTTTGCATCTGCATTCATCAGTGATATTGGTCTGTAATTTTCTTTTTTGGTAGCGTCTCTGTCTGGTTTAGGTATCAAGGTGATGTTGGCTTCATAAAAGCTATTTGGAAGTGTTTCTGTTTGTTCAATTTCATGAAAGAGTCTTGCCAAGATTGGCAGTAGTTCCTCTTGGAAAGTTTGATAGAATTCATTAGTGAATCCATCTGGACCTGGGCTTTTGTTTTTTGGCAGACATTTGATTACTGTTTTAATTTCATCAATGGTGATGGGGGTGTTTAGATATGCTACATCCTCTTCCTTCAACCGTGGAAGATTATAAGAGTCCAAGAATTTGTCCATTTCTTCCAGGTTCTCATTTTTAGTGGCGTAGAGTTTTTCAAAGTAGTTTCTGATTACCCTTTGAATCTCTGTCATATCAGTAGTGATCTCTCCTTTTTCATTCCTGATACGAGTTATCAAGTTTCTCTCTCTCTCTTTCTTTGTTAGGTTTGCCAGTGGTCTATCAATCTTGTTTATTTTTTCAAAGAACCAACTTCTGCTTTCGTTGATCTTTCGGATTGTTTTTTGAGTTTCCACTTCGTTGATTTCTGCTCTCAGCTTTGTTATTTCCTTCTGTCTTCCTATTCTTGGGTCCTTTTGTTGAGCATTTTCTAGTTCTATTAGCTGTGTCATTAAGCTACTCAGGTAAGCTCCTTCTTCCTTCCTGATGTGTGCTTGCAAAGCTATAAATTTTCCTCTCAGTACTGCTTTTGCTGTGTCCCATAAGTTCTGAGAGTTTGTGTCTTTATTGTCATTTGTTTCCAGGAACCTTTTGATTTCCTCCTTGATTTCATCTCGGACCCACTGGTTATTGAGCATGAGGCTGTTTAACTTCCAGGTGTTAAAGTGTTTCTTCTGAGTCCCTTTGGAGTTCACAAATAATTTCAGAGCCTTGTGGTCAGCGAAGGTAGTCTGCAAAATTTCTATCCTCTTGATCTTATGGAGGTATGTTTTATGTGCCAGCATGTAGTCTATCCTGGAGAATGTCCCATGTACATTGGAGAAGAATGTGTATCCAGGTTTCTGGGGATGGAGTGTCCTATATATATCCACTAGGCCTCTTTCTTCCATTTCTCTCCTCAGGTCTAGTATATTCTTGTTGGGTTTCAGTCTGGTTGACCTGTCCAGTGTTGACAAAGCCGTGTTAAGGTCCCCCACAATTATTGTGTTGTTGTTGATATTATTTTTCAGATTTGTCAACAGTTGTATTAAATATTTTGCTGGCCCCTCATTCGGTGCATATATGTTTAGGAGAGTGAATTCTTCCTGCTCTACGTACCCCTTGATTAATATAAAATGTCCGTCTTTGTCCCTTACAACCTTCCTGAGTATAAAGTTTGCATTATCTGATATTAGTATGGCCACTCCAGCTTTTTTATGGGTGTTGTTTGCTTGGATAACTTTTCTCCAGCCTTTTATTTTGAGTCTATGTTTGTTCTGACTATTCAGGTGCGTTTCTTGTAGGCAGCAGAAGGTTGGATTGAGTTTTTTGATCCATTTAGCCACTCTGTGTCTCTTAACTGGTGCATTTAGTCCATTGACGTTGAGAGAAAGAATTGTCCTGGGATTTAACGCCATCTTTATTTCAAAATTTGGTGTGTCTTTTGGGTAGTCTTGTCTTAGATTAGGTCTTTCAGTTTTTCTCTTAAGACTGGTTTTGTGTCTGTGAAGTTTCTGAGCTGTTTTTTGTCTGTGAAACCATGTATTCTTCCATCAAACCGGAAAGTGAGTTTTGCTGGGTATAGTATTCTGGGTGAAGCATTCATTTCATTCAGTCTTGTCACAATATCCCACCACTGCTTTCTGGCATTGAGCGTTTCTGGTGACAGGTCTGCTGTAAATCTCAGGGAAGCTTGCTTGAACATGATTTCCCCTTTTGATCTTGCTGTTTTCAGAATTCTGTCTCTATCTGTGGGATTTGTCATTGTGACTAGGATGTGTCTTGGGGTGGTTTTTCTGGGGTCTCTTTTGGTTGGTACTCTTCGGGCATGCAGGATTTGATCACATATATTCTTTAGCTCTGGAAGTTTCTCTTTAATGATGTTCTTGACCATTGATTCTTCCTGGAAATTTTCTTCCTGGGTCTCTGGGACTCCAATGATTCTTAAGTTGTTTCTGTTGATCTTATCATAGACTTCTATTTTCGTCTGTTCCCATTCTTTGACTAATTTTTCCATTGTCTGCTCATTTGCTTTAAGTTTTTTGTCCAATCTCTCCTGCTGTATGGAATTGTTATGTATCTCATCTTCCACAGCACCAAGTCTATTCTCAGCTTCTGATACCCTGTCCCAGAGCTTATCCATTTTGTCATTCACTTCGTTTACTGACTTTTTCAGTCCTGTTAGTTGACATGTTATTTCAGTTTGGAGTTTTGTCATTTCTGCCTTCATATTTTCTTGGTTCTTATTAGTGTTCTGTTCAACTCGATCCATGGTTTCTTGGAGTCTGTTGAGCACCTTCCATATTGCTAGTCTAAAGTCCTTATCTGAGAGGTTGATTAGTTGTTCAGTCATTATCTGGTCCTCAGAATTGTCATCTTCATTCTCTATGTCTGATGCTGGCCTGCGTTGTTTCCCCATTGTCACACTTGTATTGTGGGTTTTTCTACGTGTTGTGGTGGTATTCATTGTCTATATGATGTAGGCAGCACACTCCTCTGGCTCCTCCCTTTCTGGATGGGCTGACTTGCCTCTAAGGGAGGGGAGTCCTCCGTGGATGAAGCCTCACACTGGGTCAAATCTTAGGCCCGAGCATGCAACAGAGAAGACAGTCCAGAGAGAAATGTTTGCTTCTGTGATATAGCGCCGTTCTTAGTGTGATTTTTCCTTCTTGTTGCAATGGAGTTCTTTCTTCGCTACGCGGCCGTGCTCCTCTGAGCCTATTTTTGCCCCACTCGCAAGAGTTTCACGCAAGAGGACAGTAGACAGACATAGACAGGTCACACTCACAGTCTTTCACAGTTGAGCCCCACTGGGCCGGTGTACTTTCGCGGATTTTCCCCGCCTGGTGTCACACACAGGGAGCCGGGTTTTGCAAAGCTTAGCCGGTTTTTATGCTCTGAAGTCCCTCCCTGAAAATGGCGTCTGGGCGAGCGAGGTTTCTGGAGGCTCTTTTTGCCCCACTCGCAAGAGTTTCACGCAAGAGGACAGTAGACAGACATAGACAGGTCACACTCACAGTCTTTCGCAGCTGAGCCCCACTGGGCCAGTGTACTTTCGCGGATTTTCCCCGCCTGGTGTCACACACAGGGATCCCGGTAATACTTCCAGCAAGGCCAGAGGTTCGAAACCCGCCCGGGTCGGCCACTGCAGTTTGCTGTCGGGCTCCTACATCCACTTACTCCGCTGCAGCCCCAGATGGAGATATTTCTAAAATAAAAATAGACTATGGTCCAATAATTACATTTCTTTGTATAGATTTCAAAAACATAAGCATGTACCTTAAAAGGTATATATGCATACTTATCTTCATTGCAACACCGTTTACAATGGCCAAGATCTGGAAAGTGAGTGCTCAATGACAGATTTGTTTATATGAAGTTATGGTATATAATAAACACAATGGTTTATTGAGTATAAGAAAATATAGAAGTTTTAATTTACTATGATATTTTAGATGATATCAGGCTAAGTGCATTAAATAAGGAGGAAGATTAATATTCTTATTGTGATATAAAAAGAAACAAAGCAAGGAAATTCACATCCCAAAATGAAAACAAGTCTTTAAAGTTTAAAAGTCAATTTCCCCAGGAATGAACAGACACTTTCTTAAAGAAGAAATAAAAATGGCCAAAAGGCATATAAAAATGCTTCCCATCACTAATCATCAGGGAGATGAGATCAAAACAACAATGAGGTACCATCTCATACCACAGAGACTGGCACACATCACAAAGAACAAGAACAATCAGTGCTGGTGGGGATGTAGAGAGAAAGAAACTCTCATTTACTGCTGGTGGGAATGTTGTCTAGTCCAGCATTTATGAAAAACAATATGGATATTCCTCAAAAACTGCAAATTGAGCTCCCATATGATCAAGCTATACCATTCCTAGGGATATACCGCAGGAACTCAAAAATACAATACAAAATGCCTTCTGCATGCACGTATTATTGCAGCACTATTTACAATAGCCAGAATCTGGAAACAACCCAGATGCCCAACAACAGAAGAGTGGCTAAAGAAATTGTGGTACATATACACAATGGAATACTATGCAGCTGTCAGAAAAATGAAGTTATGAAACTTTCCTATACTTGGATAGACATGGAAACTATTATGCTGAATATAATAAATATTAGGGAGAGAGATAGAAACATAATAGTCTCACTCTTCTGTGAGATTTAAGAAAAAAATAAAAGACAGTATACGGTAATAATACCCAAAGATAACAGAGATGATGGCTGGAAGGACTTGTCCATGATATGAAGCTTAACACAAAGATTGCTGAGTGCAGTTAGAGAAATAACTACATTGACAAATATCAATGACAATGGTAGTGAGTGAGAGAAATAGAATGCTTGTCTTCAATACAGGCAAGGTGTGGGGGCATTGGTGATGGGATGATTGCACTGGTGAAGGAGGGTGTACCTTTTATGACTGAAACCCAACTACAAACATATTTGTAATTATGGTGATTTAATAAAGATATTATTTTTGGGGCCACACCTGGTGGTACTCAGGGGTTACTCCTGGCTCTGCGTTCAGAAAATGCTCCTGGCAGCTCGGGGGACCATACGGGATGCTAGGGATTGAACCAGGGTCTGTTCTGAGTCAGCTACATGCAAGGCAAACATTCTGTTGTGCTTTCTCTTCAGCCCAAATAAAGAGATTAATAAAAATAAGTCAATTTATCATTGAATATATTTTAACAATTTATTAAATGAAATAGATAAACAAAAATGTTTTACTAATTACTTTATTCACTTTGTAGTATGTTTTATTTACATTATGTATTCCTGTTTATGCTATACAAAATATATATAAATTATTGATACTTAAGCTGGCTTGAAATTTGATCTTTTAATTCTTACTAATTTTGCATTTAAAAATAATACATGTTCTCTCTTATTCAATTAATATAATGTTACCATGTTTTGAGAATTCATTTAGTTTTAGCAAAGAAACTCTAATTCCTTGTTTTTCGGGGGAAGTTAGTAAAAGCTGTTTTAAAATAGGAGGAAGGGTTAACAATTTTTTCTAAAATCTTGCTTTAATAAACCATGTAAATATATAAATGTGCCATAAAACCTATTAATAGACATTTGTTTACATATTTTTATCTCAATTATCTATGCCCATAGGACTCATTCAATCAATTTTTCACTAAGTAGTTTTCAAAATATAATTACTCTTATGGGTAGGTCTATGAACAGCAGTGTCATTTACACTATAGTTCGCTAATTGCACTCCGAAGCCATTATAATGAATTATACCAGTACATTCTTCAAGAAGATCAGTTAATGCTAATCATTTGTGTCGCATATATCACTTAGAAGAGATCCATCAATAAAAGCCTTTCATTTATGGCCTCATTTCTTTTTAATTCTCATGTAATTCATGTTATAGCTGTAAATATATACAGCATGTGCTTTTGTTACCTATTTTCCAAGCAGATTTTGATTCTGAGTTACATGCTAAACTTAGAGCCAAAAAAAAATACTATCATAGAATAAAATCATTTTACTTAAATATTCTATTCACTAATTATTATTATATATTTAAATCATAACTATATAAGTAATTTATTTTGGGTCATACTTAATCTTAAATAAAATTTATGTTCATCAAATATTTTTTATCTTTCCTTTAATGTTCTCTGATGATATTTTTGCATTTTCCCATGTTTAAACAACTGTTTATTAGTTAAAAATAAATGACAATTTGAGCCATAACTGGTTAGTTCTCAGTGCTAACTTTTTACTCGGTGGTCAGAGATCAATTATGGCAGTTGTTGGGTGACTTTTTGTAGTACCAGGATTGAATTAGGATATAGAGTATGCAAAGCAAGCTCTTTATCATTTATACTACCTCTCCAGCCAAAATAATCTTTTATTTTAAAATGTTTTACAAATAGTAAAGATACTCTAGTTTATATTCTATGAGTATCTCCCTTCTAAATGTTTATTCAAATTTTAAAGTTTAAAAGTTCTGTTCCTTAAAAGCAACGTTATAGGGATTTTTTCCTCTTGTGTTTGTTATTGCTTTATTATTTAAAAATTTGTCAATCTTTAGGAGAGATACTAGTTTATTTTTGTTTTGGTAGAATCTAAGAGAAGAAATATTTTATCTACCATTTAAATGAAAGAATTAAACTGGAAGAATTTCTATTCCTATGTATATAAGAACTAAATTTATACACTCGCCTTCATTTAGAAATGGGCAAAATACATGACAGCAGTTAGTTTTTAGAGTTAGTCAAATGCTACACTGGGTTGAAGTTTTCTTTGTTTTAGTTTTTTGGCCACACCCCATGACGCTCAAAGAGTTACTCCTGGTTATTCATTCAGAAATCACTCCTGGCTTGGGGGACCATATGGGACGCAGGGGGATCAAACCTTGTTCCGTCCTAGGCTAGTGCGCTGCAAGGCAGACGCATTACCGCTTGCGCCACTGCTCCGGCCCCTGGGTTAAAGTTTCTGAGGAAGGATGTATCAAGGTTAAATTTGTTCCATTATATATAGATTAGAAAGAATACCTAAGAGTAGCAATCCAAAATATTCTGCTGTTCTCGATGAGTTGAGGAAACACAGAGTTGAGGAAATATAAAGTAACTTGAAATAGTTTGATATAAAGATGAACAAACTGTAAAAAGATCTCTGAAGGTGTCTGAGGGGATTCTATTGAATCTTTTGCTATTGATGTACTGATCTGTGCAGGTGGGTTAGAGTAATAGTGAGGCTAGAGAAAGCAAAAGCAATACTGGGAGCTCACATAGAGGTGAGAATACTATGTGCTCCTTCAAGCAAGAGTGCAAATGACTCCTAATAATTGAATACTAAGGAGAGTCCACAGAATGGCATTGCCATAATAGGGGGTCTAAATTAATCTTAAATTCATGGATCCCTTGACTCCAGGCTAAAAAAACTGTAAAGCAAGACTGGGAATAAAACTGATTCTAAACAATGTAAATGTTTCTAGAACAAAGATCATCCATACCTAAATGAAAACTTAAAATTCTGCAGTCAGAATATTAAATTAAAGATGTTTTCCATCCAATGGAAAAAACAATTAGGCAGATAACAAAAAAGAAATGTTGGTCTATAACTGGGAGAAAAGTTAGTCAACAGAATCAGACTAAAAATGATGGAGATAATAGAACTATCATATATTAAGGGTATCAAAGATTTTTTATGAATAAATTGTATGTACACAAGAAGATAGAAAAAACATAAACACAAGCATAGAGTAAATTATAAATGAAAATATTCAGACTTCTAGATGAAATTGTAGCATCTGAAATAAAATACACATGGTTGGAGTTAATGTCACATTAGGTATTACAAAAAAAGAATAGTTAACTTGAAATTATATTGTTGAAACTATTTGGAGTGAACTGAAAGAGGAAAATGGCTGAAGAAAAGAGAAGCAATATGTGAATGACATAGGAAAATAGCTCATGGTCCAAAAATGTAATATGACTCAAGTGGTGAATGGATGGACTAAAATATTTTTGAATAAATTATCAAGATTATGATAAAAATATTATACCAAGAAATCTGAGTTCAGTGAAAACTTTTATGAGAGGAAATAGCAAGTGTATAATGCTATTACTGTTATACATTTTACTTTATTCAGAAGTTATTTAGATTATTTTCATATTTTATAAGGTAGAAACCTAAAGTTTAGAGTATTGGTTTGCACACAATCTATAGTTTGTGTCTCCAACAGTTTACTTTTTTTCCCTAATATTAGTCCTGGTGAAATTATGAAATGCTGGTTGATGAACCACAGTTACTTGCTTTTAGGTTTCTGAAGATCAAAAATTTATAGTTCTGCAAATATATTCCATATGTATTAAGATTTTGTGAGCAGTGAACTGATAATATATGTTAATTAATTATACACAATGTATAATACTACATATAATACATTATATATTTAATTGCATATTATTAATATCAATCATATATAATACTGCATTTTAATATATTATATATAACAAAGATACTCAGTGCTAACTAGTCACTGGAAGTAGGAGGGTAAAAATACATCTAAAAAGTATTCTACTTTGGAGAGTATCTTAACTTGTGAAAGAAAACAGAATTAATTTAAGAATAACTTCAGTTGTTTATTTGAATGACTATTCATCACAGTATTCAATACAATATAGTTAAGAAATAATTTAAAAGAAATTATAGAATGACTCACTTGAGTAGTAAGTTTTAAAATGCTAAATGCAAAAGATAACAATATACAGAATCAAAATCTGATAACCTGAACCCCAAAATGAAAGAATGAGTAATTTAGGCATCTATTTTTATTGAAGTATTCCCTTTTTTGCTATTCAGTTTTCTAACATCTCCTGTCAAACTGCATAACATTATCACTTCTCTATTTCAACCTCTCTCTTTCTGTGTAAAATTATCACTTTTTTATTTAAAAATGTGTTTTTTTGATAAACTAATTGGCTTCATTCTCTTCGAACCCTTCTTATGCTATCCGATGATTAAAAAAAAGCCTTATTCGCAAATTTTCTTAAATATTCACACTCCCATTTCTTCTCCCTTTCTCTCAATATTTAGATCTGTAGAGCACAACAATTTTACCTCCAAGAAAAATTTCATTTGTAAAAACATTTGCCTTTGTGAGGCCCCTTGTTAAATGTTAGATATGTTTTTTTTTGCTTGTTTGTTTTTTTAGGCCACACCCATTTGATGCTCAGGGGTTACTCCTGGCTAAGCACTCAGAAATTGCCCCTGGCTTGGGGGGACCATATGGGACACTGGGGGTGGAACCGCGGTCTTTCCTTGGCTAGCGCTTGCAAGGCAGACACCTACCTCTAGCACCACCTCACTGGCCCCAAATGTTAGATATGTTTTGAAAAAGAATAGTATGTCATGATTCTTTGAGATTAAGAAGGGTAAAAAATCTCACACTTTTCTGAGTCACTCTCTAGGAATGTAAATAAAACTTCCAAATTTTTATCCCTAATCACCTTATCATACTGACACTTTTTACAATCAGTATATTTTTCAATCTAGAGATCTTAAGAGGTATATGGATAGAACACAGATCATAAGAGATATATGGATAGAACGCAAAAGCAAAAATTGCATTATTGTTTACATTAAACAGTAAGAAAACATTTCTTTTAGTTATGAAATTCAGCATAAACCACAGTGGGGTCAGTAGTACTGATGACTTGAGTATTTATAGCAGTCATTTATATTTTCCTATTATATTCCAGTATCATAGAGAACTCAGAATGTATTTACTGTCTCTATTATTATTTCAATACTATTGGATCATTGTTAAGTATTAAATTTAATTAAATAAATAATAATAAAATAACACACAATAAAATAATATAACTATATTATAAATATAAATATATAAGTATAAATATATAAATATAATAAAATAAATAAATTTAATAAGTTATAAAAATAAAACATGTCTTTTAATGAAGATTTGATTTCAATATGGTTTCCTTGTGTACTTATCTCCAAACATATTAAATTGTGTACAGTGTGACACTAAGGGGGGGACACATGGGGTGGATGGCGGGCCGATGCAGCACTGGTGTATGTCGGGACATTACGTCGTGACATTCACTGGTATTGTTTTTCTCATTTGTCTCTATTTAAAAAACTGCGGGGTGGGGGGCCTGCACACCTGCACGTACAATATATATATTAAAAATAAAAATGGGAGGATTGACTCTCAGTTTGGGAAGAGACCAGTTCAGGTGGGGGTACCATATATTTTCAAAATAAAAATAAGAGGATGGACTCTCAGGCTGGGAAGAGGACAGTATTCTTTTCCTACTTGTTTACTCTCAGTGGCCTCTTGGCCTCTTCCTTCTTCCATTGTGTAACTGTGGTTGCTACCATACTAGGTTTCTGATTAGTTCCCATGAACGGTGACAATTGAGTCCACTGTCTTAAGTTAGATTATTTATTTTCCCCACTTTTTATTTTGTCTCTTTGTGAAATGTTCAATAAGGTGTTTTAGTGAAAGAGTCCCTCTCTATCTTTCCTTCCCTTTGTTATTGTCGGGAGAGAAAGGGGGAAAGCCTGAGGACCACGATAGAGCCCACCTGTGCCGGCAACCAGGGAAGGCCTGGAGTAGGGGGGGAAATAGGTGAATGGCTGGAGGCCTGCCAAGCCTCCCAGCACCCCCCAAGCTAGGGAGAATGCCATCCGGCATGGGGTGTCCCCTAACCCCATACCTGGGAAGAGCTGGCCTCCAGGATCAAGGCACCGGAAGCCAGCTATCTGCTCGGCCCCTCCCTTTGCTCCTCCTCCATAGTTAGTATTATTTTTATTGGAGACTTAAAAGGCAGATTTATGCCAATCATTATATAATCAACAGAGACTTAGTTACACTGACAGCAGTATATTCTACTTATGAAGGGGGACTGCAGATGAGGTAGAAATCCACATTGGAAGACAGACACTTGCTGTTCAAATATGGATTCAGACTCAGGAAATGCTCTGTTTCACATTCATCATTCTCATCTTTAAAACAAAAAATTGTATTTTGTGACAATTAAGTTGAAATATTTTTCTAGTCCTTGTTATAATGGTGCAAATAGAGAAAGAGCACTTAGAGAAATACCTACCTAAACAGAAGTAGTTTCCCAAGATGAATCCATATTGTCATAGTCCTTAGACCTCGACCAATATTTAACTCATCAACCCTGACTGTCCTTGAGTATGACAGGTTAACACCAGGAGAGGTCGTGGGGTTACCAGGCATTGATGGGAGTGGCCTTTGTTTAAATCAAGGGCCTGAGAGATACTGTAAAGATTAAAGAACTCAGAATTCAACAGTGACCATGACCTTATCTTTAATTCTCAGCACAACATACAGACCCCAAGCAAAACGAAGTATGCCCTCTGAGCAGAGATAGCTGCAGTTCCCAAATGCTACTAGGTATGGCCCAATCAATAGTAAATAATTAAGCACTTAAAAAAAGTTTAAAAAATATACCATTATTGCTACATAAAGGACTTGATTTGATTTGAGCATCTGCTTTCCTCAGTTAATTTATGAACCAGTAGACATTTTTAAAAAATCACATGTTAACACCTAAATTGCTATCTAATCATGGAGGCTCTTCAGTTTAGCCCAGAACAGAACAAAACTGGTTCACTGCTGTCTAGGTTCTGTAACTGGGTAACCTGGGGCTGCGTCTGCATTGGCGTCTGTTTTCTTGTGACTAAAGGTAATTATTTCCCACCCTATACAACAGAAGTTGATTTCTGAAGGGTTCACTGAAAATTAGGACTAGGCCTTAGAATTCCAATGCAGTTTTCTGAAATGTTGAATAGGGCTAAGTAGATTATGTGTAGTTTTGTAAACATATATGCAATTGCAATAAATGTCCAATCTGGAACCTATATCATAGATATTTATTAAAATATTATTTAAATTATTTTCTTTTTCCATTTCTTTTAATTTTTTTGCCCAATTTTCTTATTTTAATATGTCTTGTTTTGGGGCCATGCCTGATAATGGTCAGGATGAACTCTGACCTTGGAACTTGGAGAACTATAAATTGCCAAGGATTAAACTACAGTTTGAGCATGCAAAACATGTGATTTAGTGCTCTGCACCATCCTTCTTATTCTTAAAAAAAAATTCACAAAAACATTTTATAATATTTTAAATATTTTAATGATAGTTGGTGGGTTTTTTTGTTTGTTTGTTTTGTTTTGTTTTTTTGGTTTTTGGGTCACACCCGGCAGTGCTCAGGGGTTACTCCTGGCTCTACACTCAGAAATCGCTCCTGGCAGGCTCAGGGGACAATATGAGATGCCAGGATTCGAACCACCGTCCTTCTGCATGCAAGGCAAATGCCTTACCTCTGTGCTATCTCTTCGGCCCCTTTAATGATAGTTTTTGATGGCTATTTTTTATTATAAATGAACATGATATATTGTTACTAGAAGATAGTTTTCTTTGATAGCAACTCAAATATTTGCTATTTTAACTCTGTACATATATAAATATACAATGTATATGTGGGGGGCCAGAGCAGTGATGCAAGCGGTAGGGCATCTGCCTTGCACGCCCCAACGTAGGACGGACCACGGTCCGATCTTCTCATGTCTCATATGGTTCCCCAAGCAGGAGTGATTTCTGAGCACATAGCAAGGAGTAACCCCTGAGCGACACAAGGTGTGGCTCATATATATATAAGGTATATGTGATATATATAAGTATATGTGGTACTCACATACTGTATATTTTATTGTAATGATCATCTGTTCATAATTAATGATAAGTTCATTTTATTAGACTATGCATGAAAGCATAAGCATTCTTGACAGATTAAAATTGTAAAAATGCCTACAGAAAATGAGTATATTGAATTCTTTTTTTTTTTTTGGTTTTTGGGCCACACCCGGTAACGCTCAGGGGTTACTCCTGGCTATGCGCTCAGAAGTCGCTCCTGGCTTGGGGGACCATATGGGATGCCGGGGGATCGAACCGCGGTCCGTCCAAGGCTAGCGCAGGCAAGGCAGGCACCTTACCTCTTTGCGCCACCGCCCGGCCCCAATATTGAATTCTTTATTATTGCTCAGATTATATCTAAATAACATGATGTAATATAATTATATCTACTTTGAACTATGTAGAATTTTATTTTAATGCTAAAAAGGGCAGTCCATTTAGAATTTAAAATTTTTCTCTCTCCTGTGCTGGTAGCTTATCATCAAAAAATTTAAAGGTATCTCTAATAAAATATGAATTTTTATAAACTTAAATTTACTTATCCACTTCCAAATATATAGCTATATCCTTTTGATGAATACTCTCTCAATACATATACACAATGTGTAACTTACTGAATGAGAATGAAAATCATAGTAATATTCTGTAAACATAGATCTCCTTGGAGAAAATTTTTGAATTATATTATGAACATTGTATCTTTATATCATTTTGAACCTTATTCTAATATTTTATTGCTTTACTTTAAACTGAATATGTTTCAAGTTCTAGTATTCTACTAGCTGCAGTATGAAGCCCTGTTATCTTCCTGATTCTGCTTGAATTTTTGGAACTCTTATCAGGTGAATTTAGAATAACATTAAAATTACTCATTATATTTGGGGCTCTGTTCTGATCATTAAAGAAAACACTTTTTGTCCTCAAAAATTCTAAATTGAGAATATGAAATTATTCCAGTAGAATAAAAGAAATAAAATATGATAGTAAATCATGACAAAATAATAATAAAATAAAAGCAAGCATCATAGATACTACATTAATATTTTTAAAACAAAAGGATAAAAATATACCATTGATGCTATGAATATTTGGGTCTATATAACTTTTTTAGTAATGAGACTTTTTCACTGAGAGTTAAAATGTCTCCTCATTCATTTTCATTTGAATGGGGGGAATAAAAGACTCAGAGGAGAAAGAAGAAATTTAAGTTTACTGAGCTAGCCTGAAACTATATCTAAAATATTCGAAATTCCTAGTTTAAAGTTAAATTAATGGGGGATTTTTGGAAAATAGACATATCTTTCAATATAGGGTCAACCCATATAAGATAACTTGTAATATGAACATATGAAAGCAACTGACCAGAGAACTTTATTTGCTCTGAAAGGAAGAAATGTAAAATTTCCTTAATATAGATAGGCTTATTTAGAGCTTCTGTTATATGAGAGATTCAACAATAATAATGCCACTATTATAATGCCATTTCTGTAATAATAGCACTTCTGTTATAAAACACCATTATTATAGAAATGCTATTATAAGAAAAGCTCTGTTATTTAGAATTGCTTCTGCAATAAAAGTGCTAAAGAAGTCTTATATTATAGAAAATTATTGAAAATTTTTCTTGCTTTGCAATGAAATTTTCATTCCAAATCTTATTTGCTTCTCTTATAAAATGGCTCTCAAATTTTATTCTGATGACTCTGAGGCCTGGGCCAGATTGCTGTTTAGGATAGAAAATTGCTTGACAGCCAAAGTTGTTTGGTCAAATAAGTCCCCTTCCTGTCAGTTTCTGCGAGTCAAGTGAACCTTCCCTATTTACTTTCTTTCATTATTAAATAACCTATTTTTTATTGTCTTTCAAAAGTGCTCTGTTACCTCATTTTTTACAGAGGTTTCATGTAATTTTGTTTCATGAAGTCATGATAATCTTGTTTTCATTTTAACTTGGTTAAACTTAGCAAAATGACAGTATAATTGAATAGAATAAAAATAATTTAAGGTATTAAGATATGACTTATTTATACTTTTATGTATGCTCTTATATAATGGCTGAGTGAATTTAAGCAACTTTCATGTTAGAAGTATAAAATATGAATACAAGCAAAAGACATGTTTATAGAGGTACATTTAAAATTACACACCTTTATTCATGCAGCATTGAAATAGTATGTAATTGTTTAAATTATTGTTATTATCATTTTGTAGTGGTTATACCTTCCAATGCTCAGAGCTTTCTCTGACTCTGTGTTTAAGGGTCGTTTCTAGAATACTCTGGGAGCATATGCAATGCCAGGGACCAAACCTACAACTTTTACTATCTCTCTGCCCTGATTGTCTAAATTAAAAACACCTCTTATCAAAATTTATATAAAGGATTTAGTAAAGACAAGTTATATTTTATTACAATTTGCATTATATCACATAAAATTGTGGTCTCACAGGTTCTAAGGAATGTTAATGTTATACCAGTAGTTTCTATATATTTTAAGCAATAGAAAAGTGCACAAAAATAAAACTTTATTCTGAAATGATAGCATTTTAACATGAAATTATACCTTACTGACCTACGGTATCTGACATTTTTATTAGCATAATTTTTGATTATATCTCAGTGAATTTGCTACAGCTTGGTAGGCACACTTTTGAGATAGAAAGCTTGTGTGCTTTTTGTCTATCTTGTTGCTTTCATGGAGGGTTTAATGAAATGTTTTGATTTGATTGCCTAGTGTGAGAACAGACTAAGTTACCTAGTTGCAAATGATAGCTAGATTAGGGATGGAAAATTTTCTGTCTTATTTAATACGTGGATACAAAATTTGGGGAGTGGTGGTTTGGATTGAATTAGTTGCTACAACTATAAATAAATAAATCACATTCTTTATCTAATTGGAGATTAGCACTTAAATCTTAAAATCAGCATGGAAATCATTTCTAAAACTATGTTTTCAGGACGTTCTTTATTATGTATTCACATTATCATACAACAACTTTTGGCTGTCAGAGAGCATGTGCTGTGCTGATGCACCATAACAGTGTCTAGCAATTAGCTGAATGTGTGGCACACAGTTGCTGGGACAGACACCTGACAGAATGGTCCGCAAATGGGATAACTGGTGTTATAGTAAAACACACTGGTACATGGGTAATATTTATATTTGCACATTTCAGTGTGTTTTAAAAAATTAATGTTGTGAAATAAACAAATATTTAAAAATTATATTTGAATCATAGGTACAAAGATCATCTTAAAACATTTTTTCCAGAAGTTAAAATTAATTGACCAAATTAAATAAATTATTCTTGTTAGGAAATTCACTTATAACAGTTATTCTAGGTTTTATGAATTTTTATAAACAATTCCAAGGATGGGAAGTCCCCTTTCCTAGTTTTGTTGCTGTCCATTCTTTCCTTTTGGGACTCTTAACTATGAGAAAATTTTTCCTTAATATAATCTGGGGCCAGAGAGATAGCATGGAGGTAAGGCGTTTGCCTCTCATGCAGAAGGTCATCGGTTCGAATCCCGGCGTCCCATATGGTCCCCCGAGCCTGCCAGGAGTGACTTCTGAGCGTGGAGCCAGGAGTAACCCCTGAGCACTGCCGGGTGAGACCCAAAAACTCTGAGTTTTGTTACTCCAGATGCTCTACCATGTTCTGGTTTCGATTCTTTGGTATCAGACTGTGAAAGTATATGTTTTGTTCTTCTGAGGATTCAGATATTAGAAAATGATTCTTATTTCTTATCTTATTTTCCCTGAAGACTCAGTGTTCGTAGTTTTTTTTAATATCACATGATTGATTTCATCTTGACTGTTATTTTCTAGTTTCTTCTCCCAAAGCAGTTTCATAAACCTATATGCTAATTAAGAAATGATACCAGAGGAAAAAAAAGAGAAAAAAAAAGAAATACCTGGATAAGGATAACAAACCCTTAGACTTTTAACAGAGATCACTATGTTCATATAAAAGCTGAAAAAGTTTCAGGAGCTGTGTTGACATTGTTATAGTTTAATGGCACTTTGGTCTTAGGTGCCTGATGTGGCATATTGGACCTTGAAAGTTTATAACTATGGATATTTTTGTAAACAAATTTTCCTCAATAAAATGATTTTTAAATATAGGCCCCTTAGCAAAGAGCTGAGTGTGCACCCCCAAACTCCCAAAGAATAGGAACTGAACACAAGTATGTATGTATTTGACACTCCATAAAAATGTCAACTAATTATTATCATTTTCTATGTACATGATAAAAAATGTCACTTTTTTATCTTTTGGCTAGAGTGACAGTACAGAGGGTAGGGTGCTTGCCTTGCATGCCCTGACCTGGGTTCCATCCTCAGCATCCCATATGGTCCTTCAAGTCTACCAGAGTTCCTGAGTGTAGAGCCAGGAATAACTTCTAAGCATCATTAGGTGTGTAACTAATAAAATGTTTTTAGTTTTATTGAGAAAGGTCCATTAATTACTATCTATATTTGATAGTATTATTAAAAATTAAAGTTTTATTTAAATTTTTATATATTTTATATTTTTGCTATTTTAGGCTTTGGCTTAAGGGCTGGGATGAAAGATTTTAGGTTTATTTTAAATAAGTAGAATGTCTTCATCCTATAGTCGAGAAAGTCCAATTGCACTGCCAATTGGGAGTCAATCAAAGATACTGTGTCGAATTGAAAAATAACTTTATTGGCAACAAGCTGGCAGGTTGGAAGATGGTAGACTCATGTCCTCCAAGCAAGCATCTGGTCTGTATGTTTATGAGATGGAGATTTTACAGAGAAAGAGATCAGAAACACACTTATTTATTTTTCTTAAAGTAAGCATTGATTTCAGACCAATGGGCGTCAGAATGAATAATGAAAACTCCTCATGGACTGGTTTTTTGAAGCATACCATCTTATCTAAATAGAGTGTTAGTAAGGAGAAAGAGCAAGCTGAGAAAACAAATTGCCCTTATATTTAAACATAGGGGGAAAGAATACTTGGGCTTATCTAATATTGATCTTTAGCACAGTTTTAACCCTATGCAGTCAATCATTTGGATTTTTGTTTATCATTTCTAATATTTTTTCAGCCTGTGATCTAAAAATGTGATAGAAATTCTGTTTTCTCAAATAATAGGGATTAATATGAATAGTTAAAATTACTCATTAAATTTGTTAATATTTTAAACTTTAGGTAACAATTTCTACCTTATTTAAATATTTCAATGTAAATATTTTACCTTTACATTTTTAATTTTGATTGTTAAGATTGTTTTGGTTTTATGATTTCATTATTGATGACTCTGGCTTGGATATTTCATTCCGTCCTTTCTTTCCACCCATGTAACTACGACCCCTTGGCCTTTCCATTCCCATCCTATAATAATTGTGATTGTCTTTCTTTACTCAATTTCTTTCCTTCTCCTAAATATATTTGGGGCCTAGAGTGCTTTAAGCAACCATCATTAAAACCATTGTATTTCTTCATGCAGTTATTCTAAATACCACATATAGGTGATATTATTCTGTACTTATCTTTCTTCTGGCTTATTATTTAACATATTTATCATGTTATCATAACATAATAGCTTCCAGTTCCATCTAGCTTTCAATGAATTGTATGATTGCATCATTCCTTACACCTATTTAGTATTCCATTATATATATGCACCACATCTTCATGATCCACTCTTCTCTTGTTGGACATCTAGATTGATTCCAACTCTTAACTATTGTACTGAGTGCTGCGATGAAGTAATGTGCATACACATACTTTGGATGAGTATTTTTCTGTCCCAGAAATACATACCCAAAAGTGGGATTGCAGGGTCATAAAGCAGGTTGAATCTGAGTTTACTGAGATCCCTCCATACTGTTTTCCATAATGTTTATAAACCATTTGCGATGGTTGAGAGTTCCTTTACTAACTCTAATTTTATTCTGGATTTTTTTAAATTTATTTTTAGTTTTTATTGGAGGGAGTTTCTGTACAACCCTTTTCCCACTTTTGATGAGGTTATTATTTTTTGTTATGTTTTTCTTCCTTTTTTTCTTTCTTTTTATTTTTTTGAGAGGGGAGGAGGGACACTTGGGACATTGGTGATGGGATTGTTGTACTGGTGAAGTTTCTTAAAATAAAAACAAATAAAAATATGTCTGTTTAATATACATTCATTCTGTATGTAATATCTGTGTATCTCAGTCTTTCCCTCTGTTGTACTTTACCAACCCCTCTATTTTCTATTGTTTTCTTTCTTTCTTTCTTTCTTTCTTTCTTTCTTTCTTTCTTTCTTTCTTTCTTTCTTTCTTTCTTTCTTTCTTTCTTTCTTTCTTTCTTTCTTTCTTTCTTTCTTTCTTTCTTTCTTTCTTTCTTTCTTTCTTTCTTTCTTTCTTTCTTTCTTTCTTTCTTTCTTTCTTTCTTTCTTTCTTTCTTTCTTTCTTTCTTTCTTTCTTTCTTTCTTTCTTTCTTTCTTTCTTTCTTTCTTTTCTTTCTTTCTTTCTTTTTCTCTCAAGTCCAACTTATCAAATCTCCCTAGCTAACTTTTTTACCTTTAGTTATTAACTCATCAAGCCTCTTCATACAAGCTGCTTGTGGAAATACCCACCTCCTATATCCGTAACTGGAAGATGATACCACCTCTTTTAATCACCCCACTGCATGTAAACTGCTCATGATTCCTATCCAGTGGCTCGTCCTGCATGGAGGCCTGTTCTATATCACTGCTCTTGTTGCTGGTGCTGTCAGAATCACTCAAGTCATTGGGTTGTGGGTCATTCTCAGCAGGAACATCGCTATTTCTAATGTGTTCTTGGCAATTGCCTTTTTTGACACTTCACCATAAGACTGTTGTTCGCGACTGATTTCAGATTTTGAGAGATCCTTGGTTCTAGATATTTGCTAATCTTTGACTGCGTTGCTGACTGAAGTTATGTTCGGTAATTTATATACTCATCAGATACTCTCTTAAGTCTTATAAGGGCTATATAGGGATATCTATATCTCCTTTTATATTTCTTAAGTGTATTTCTTTAACATATACATGTTCTTTATTGTATATTTTATTATGTAATTACAGCTTTCTCCCTTTTCTTTAGATTTGCTAGAGGAAACTGTTTTTAGAAGATAGTATAGATAGTACCCTTTGAGTTTTATGTTGTTTATAGAACTAGGTATTGGAATTGTTTGGTTTGTTCCTATTTTCCTCTTTAGTGCCAATTGTATTCTGTAGCACAGTTCTTTTAATATGGGCACATTAAAATAAAAATATTAGATACTAAGTAGAGTTATTATCCATCAGGGATGAGAACTGTAATTTATGGTTACAGGAGACATTCCTCTCTGAACATTTGCCATAATGACTTGACTTAGGCTTTTGTCATTCTCAGCTCTGAGAAAAGTTCCTGAGTTGGTTGAGAGAGATTCCCTCCTACCATGACACTCCTACAAGAAAGGAGAAGTCCAAAGCCACTTTGCAGCTTATCATATTGACTTGACCTTTGCATCATTAGATCATTCAAGCAAGGGTATTAATGACATGACAGGAAAGCCATAAAGGCTGATTGACCTAGAAACATCGGAGATCATCTAAAAATGACTGGAACTACCTTGGCACATACTTGCCCTGTGATGGGCTAACATGCTAACTCGAATGCAGCTTGGACATTAGCAACAAGATGTTCTGTAGGCAGATTTCCCTATTTTTCCACATAAAGGTGAGATAAACCAGAAGACACCTTAGGACATCCTGACTTCAACATAAGCTATATGCTAACATCAATATCTCCAATTACTAAAACCTGACAGAGAAAACTGTGATTAAGGAAAACTCTTTTTGGGACCTTTAAGAAAAGACTTTGGAATTAGACAAATTAATTTTGTTGAAGTCTATATTTGACCTATAGCAGGAGTTTTGTGGATAGGGACGCCCTGTTGTTTTTTAGGCCAAAAGATTTTTTTTTCTATTTTTCCAATTTTTGCTGTGCCTATGCAAAATTATGCCATTCTTTATAAAGTGAATTAGGGAGAGATATGGGATTAATTAGATTCCATCCTACTCAGTATACACCTTGTTACTTATTGGTTGGAAACATCTTTGAATGTAGTATCTTGGATTGGTGTTTCAACAACCTATTTCTCCTCCAGGTGTGGTCTATTCCTTACTAATAAATATTTTGGATTTCAGAAAAATGCTTTCTTGCATTTCTGGACTTTCCACTGAGCTTCCTGCTTCATAGGAAGGCTTATGTGTGGAATTCCTGAATTCGTTTCACCCTCTTAAGTGTGTATGTATTAATTCCTACATCTATATTTCTTCCAGACCTTTGACTCTCCAGTGTTCTGGCTGTGGAGCTTGAGGCGTGATTCTATCAGATGGTCATGATAGTTATTAGTATAACTATTTCTCTGACTTGCTCACTACTCTTTATGGTAAGCTTCATAATATGGGCTGGTCCTTCTAGCCCTCATCTCATTTTCTCTGGGTATTATTACTATACAGCTTTTATTTTTCTTAAATGCCACAGATGAGTGAGACAATTCTGTATCTATTTCTCTCCTTCTGACTTATTTCACTCAGCATAATAGTTTCCATGTACATCCTTGTACAGGGAAATTTCATGACTTCAGTTTTCCTGACAGCTGCATAGTATTCCATTATGTATATTCCATGGTTCCTTTAGCCTCTTAACTGTTGTCGTGCACCTGGTTCTTTTTTTTTTTCTTTTTCTGATTTTCAATGAACATAGGTGTGCAGAGGATATTTTGATATTGTGTTTTTGTGTTCCTTAGGTTTATCCCAAGGAGTGGTATCGCTGAATCATATCAAATTTCCAGTTTTTTGAGAAATATCCACATTATTTTCCAGAAAGACTGACTAGAAGGCAGTTCCACCAGCAGTGAATAAGAATTACTTTCTTGACACATCCCCTCCAGCACTGATTGTTTTTTGTTTTGTTTTTGTTTGTTTGTTTTGGTGATGTTTGTTAGGCTTAATAGCATGAAATAGCACTTAATTGGTCTTTTGATTTGCATCTCCCTGATGATTAGTGATGTAGAACAATTTTTCATGTGTCTTTTGGCCATCTATATTTCCTCTTTGAGAAAATGTCTTTTTACTTCTTCACAGTTTTTGATTGAGTTAGATGTTTTATTTTTGTTAAGTTCTGTTAGTACCTTGTATATCTTTGATATTAGCTACTTATCTGATGGGTATTGGATGAATAGTTTCTCTCAGTCTGTTGGTGGCCTTCATGTCCTAGTCGACTGTTTCCTTTGAGGTTCAGAAGCTTTTCAGTTTAATGTAGTCCCATTTGTCCACCTCTGCTTCAACTTGTATGGACAGTGATGCCTTTAGTCTCAATGTCATGAAGTGTTTTGTCTACATTTTCTTCTATAATCTTATAGTTTTAGGTCTGATATCAAGGCCTTTAATCAATTTTATTTTGACCTTTGTGCTTGGCATTAGATGGAGCTCTGAGTTTGATTTTTTGCTTGTGGCTGACCTGTTGTCCCAACACCACTTGTTGAAGAGGCTTTACTTGCTCCATTTTGCATTTATATGGCCCTTTATTGCAGATTAATTGATTTTATGTCTGGAGAACATGCCCTAAAAACTCAATTCTATTTCATTGATTTGAGGGTCTTTCTTCCAATACAACATTCTTTTAATGACTAATTTTTGTAATAAAATTTACAGTTGGAAAAAAAGATGTTCTAAATCTTTGATTGGAATTGATGTTAAATTATCATTTTGGGGGGCTGGAGATATAGCATAGCAGTAGGGCTTTTGACTTGCACACGGCTGACCCAGGACAGACAGTGTTCGAAACCCGGCATCCTATATGATTCCCTGCGCCTTCCAGGAGCTACTTCTGAGCAGGACTAAGCCCTGTGAACCACTGGGTGTGATCTTAAAACCAAATATATATAATTTTTTGTTTGTTTTTGGGTTACACTTGGTGGATCTCAGGGTTTACTCCTTGCTCTGCTCTCAGAAATCAGTCCTGTCATCTCAGAGTATCATTTGAGATGCCAGGGATTGGAATCAAACCTGGATCAGCTGTATACAAGAGTTGGCCAGGTACAAGGAAAACACTCGACAGGCTATGCTATTTTTCTGGTTCCTAGGACTTTTTAAGTTTTAGGTTTTTTTTTAGTTTTAGTTTTTTAAATCTAGCATATAAAAGGACCATTTTTAGGAACTGCACATATAAATGAACTGGTTTATTATTTTTTTTAATTTTTGGCCTGTACATACATTTTTCAATTTACTGGTAATGTATAAATTAAAATTTATATATTTTCTTTTCTAAAAATGAAAAGAACTGTTAACTAAAGTCCATCTTCTCTAATGTTAACATTTATTGGGACTGAAAAAGTGATACTCATCAGAGACGGATCATTTGCTCCCCATTTCACTGCATTCCTTACTAGTTACCTCATTCAATTATACTACTTGTCTGCCCCCTAGAGGCAATTGTGCACGGTGCCTTGAATACTGTAGTACCTTTCTCCAACCTACAAAGACAGCTTGAAACATTTTCCATTATTATTGCCAACAGTGATTAACTAATCTCACTTGCAACTTCTTTAAGTACCTTGAGATATAATATGCCAAGTGAATGATACTCGTTGCAAGAATATCTTAGTATAGCTTTACAGTATTATACAATTTTACAGCCAAGTACATGGCTATTCTTCCATGAAAAATATATCCACAACATCAATGTGGTCTTTCAATCTTGTCTGTCATTTTTCCAAGTAATTGTTGTTTATTTCTGTGCAAAAGTTACAATTATGAATTATATGATAATTCTTCAAAGTGTCTATAAATTAATAATGTGATCTTTCTTTTTCTTACCTAAAAATAATAAAAAGTGACAACATTGCAGAATTGTATGCTCAATTAATATAAACAAATTATAGATTATAAAAAATCTTTCATTAGAGATTAGAGTGATAATACAGTAGGTAGGGTGTTGCCTTGCATGTGGTCAACCTAGGTTCTATCCTCAGCAACCCATATGGTTTGCAGAGCCAGGAGTAACCCCTGAGAGCTGCCGAGTGTAGCCCCAAAACCAACAAAAGAAAACAAAAACAATAAAACAACAAAAACAAAACAAAAAACTTGCTTTGACCAGAAGACGTAAAGAAGGTGATAAATAGGTCTTTATTTCTTAATATCAGATATGAGTTTCTGCTTTGATTCTGAAAGTATAGAGAGCCATAATGAAGAGTTATGTTATGGTTGTTTATCTAAATATTGGTGAGTTGATTCCAAATACTCAAAGTTTTAGCCATGAATGATTGAGCAAAGTCTATACAGAATGAACATTTTTTTCTCAACTAGGACAATAAAATAAAAGCTCTATTATTGTTTTTGAAATCTTTCTTTAGAAGACTTTTGAGATTTGAAAAGAATTGAACATAAGCTAATTCAATAATACAGTTTTTATGCATATTGTAGGGGTTTTTCCTTAATTTTCAAATAGTTATTTTTAATATATGTGATTATTATGGCTTTCTTATAGATTTAAGTTATATTCTTTTTTATTTAAATTAAGTTATTTAAAGAAAATGCATTACATAGTTGACATAACTGATAATAAAACATTTTTAGGGAGAGCAAAAGCAACATTTTTTTTAAAAAAATAGAAAATTAAAAGAAAAACTAAAGAGATGGAAGAGAAAGAAAAGAATATTTTTGAAAATGATTGACTCACAATGAATTCATTGAATACCAGCAGAAAATTTAGTAAGCTCTTCTTTTTTTTAATAAAAAGGATGAGTTAAAAAATTCAGTAATAACGGTGTGAGAGTGGCAATTGTTTACATTGGCCCAGCAAATATGGGTAAAATGAAAAAAAAAATAGCCTTAACCTAAATACAAAGAGACCTTATCCCTGAAGTTTTCAGGCATAAGACTGACTCTAGGTTCCAGGCATACATATGTTGTCCAACCCCTGAGTCATTCTTTGTGGTCATGACGATTTTTTTTCACACATTAGTGGTTGTTGTTGTCCAGTTTCTGTAGTTAAAGATTCTGGTTTCTGTGTTTCTGCGTTTCATCGAAGTCAGGATGTGGAGTGTCCTCTAGTTTCACCTCACTCTTCTGCCAGAATTCCTTGTTGAACTGATCACAAAGAAAGAAAGAAAAAATACAAACAAACAAAAACAAGTGGGCACAATTGTCACTGTAAAAGGGGTTAGTCAATAAGACTTATAGCACTTAAGGAAATACATCTAGGATATTCAAAGAAGATATGCATGTTCCTTTTATGACATTAGAAATAGTCGGGAGTACGCCCCCGCGCATACTTCATGTACTTCATGTATTCAGAATATTCCTTATTCTTATGTTATGTTTTGCATATACAGAATGTTCATTTTGTATTCTGCCCTTTCCCACACCCATACAAAGCTCTTTTTTACTCCTTAACTCTCTAACCCCCTCTCAAACATCACTAACCTACATTACTCTTTTTAACTTCAGTAGTGTACAATCCTAATCACAGTCCAAAGCTGTGCATTGTGTGTGACAACCCCAAACTGTTTCAAGATACATAAAATGGACACGTATTTCTTTAGAACATTTTGTGTTTTTTTTCGGACAGCTATAATTCTTACTAAATTTTGTCTTATACAGTGATGATTCTAACCACTTTTTATCTTCTCTTTTTGAGCTGTTTAACAAGGAATTTTGGTGGAAGAGTCCCCCAGTTTAATGCTTATGATTGAACCATGTCATGGGAATCATTGGAATTGTTCTTATGGCCCCCATATGCACCAATAACACCACGTGGCATTGCTTCTTATTTGCATAGGCACATTAAAATGGGAAAATACTATACATACAAATAAGATCCTATCTAATAGAGATTGGAACACACAAATCTTGTAGTGCAGAGGGACCTTACACCC
Source organism: Suncus etruscus (assembly GCF_024139225.1). Taxonomy (NCBI): domain Eukaryota; kingdom Metazoa; phylum Chordata; class Mammalia; order Eulipotyphla; family Soricidae; genus Suncus; species Suncus etruscus. The sequence continues at coordinate 66,566,833 of NC_064851.1, forward strand.
TGAACATTGACATAACGACCTGGCACAGACCTCAGAAGAAAGGGTATAATCCATTCTCCCCTGAACTAGGGAAGCCATCCACGAAACATCCAGGCTGGTCTATAACATCACCTGGAAGCAATCCTCTACCACGGAAGACCTACACTGCTCAGACTTTGACCTGCTCAAAAGAGACTTCCCTTAACACTGAGAAGACTTAACAACAACAACGACCTGCTTACAGGACAGGGCTCCCTGCATTGCCCTTTGATTATGAGGTGAAAGGAGAGGATGCTCCACATCCTGACTTCAATGTAAGATATGCAGATTCCAGGATCTTTAATACAGAAACATGATACCAACAACAGAGACTGTGTGAAAAATAAAAGTGTGTTGGCACTACAGACAATGTATTGGATTGGACGATCTAGCTTGCCTGGAGCCTAGACTTGGTCTTGTGCCAGGAAACTTCAGGGGTCGGGTCTCTTTGTACTTAGGCCAAGGTTATTTCTTTCCATGTCCCTCATATTTTGGTGGGCCTATGCAAACAACAATTGCCACTCTAACACCATTTTTACTGTGCTCTTTTGACTCTAATCCTTAAAAAGAACTCACTTAAAATTTGAGGTTAAGGTAAGCTAATATGCATGTATATGGAAATGTAAGAAAATACTATGCCTGTAATGCTTAAGGAGTTACGTAAGTTTTATGGCTTTAGATTGCTTTGTGTACTGTTAAGAAATATTATAATGTGTTACAATCTGGGGACTTGAGGGACAAAGTAATTGTACATGGATTCTGTCTTATTTATCTTAATGTTCTTTGGCTGAAATTTCAAAGTTAAGATATTAGCAAGGGGACTTCTGAGAATTATGTTATGGGTGATTGTCCTTCCACTGTAACTTTACCTTGTCCTCTTTCTTTACACCCTTGTTTTCATAATTAAAAATAAAAATTAAAAAAAAAAAGAAATAGTCGGGAGGAGGGCTCTGAATCCTGGACGCCACTTTGGTCTGTGATTTGGCTTTCTGGAGTCTGCAAAATGACTCCCAGCAGTTCCATATCGGGAAATGCCTTTGAGTGAGTACTAATCAGAAACCTAGTATGGTAGCGACCACAGTTACAGAGTGAAGGAAGGTGGATGATAGGAGGCCGCTGAGAGTACATAAGTAGGAACAAAGTATTGGATTCTTCTCAGACTGAGAGTCTATATTTTCCAATTTGGTAGCTGTTTGGCAGCTAGCTTGGGTGTAGAAAATGATGTGCTTCGTGGGGAGCCAAGAACTGAGGGTAAAAATGGTTAAATGTGGGGTAATCGGTGGTGGGAGTGAGGGAGTAAAGGACTAAAAATGAGCTACTGGGTGGTGAGCCAAGGGGGCGGGGAAGGAAAGTATGCAACATAGACATTCTGTCTATGACAAACAGATAAACCAATGCTAACCAAATAATTGTCCATATTTCAGAATGGGCAGGGGTAGGAAGGAAAGTTGCCTGAGACTTCCTTAAGGCAGCACCTCTTGTGTTGCCATTTTCCATACTGGCAAAAGCTCCTGGCTCCCAGGACGGAAAGAGATCCTTCAAGAGCTGGAAGCCCGGAAGCTCACCACCCCCACCCAAACCCTCCCTCCTCTAGAAGTGGGTGGGAAATGGGGATAAGGTATATTCTTTTATTGAGTTAAGATGTATTGTTTTTAGATTTAAGATATATTCTACTTAAAATAAAAATTATTAAAGAAAGATATATTCTACTTATTGCTTTCAAATATAATGAAATTTAAAAAAAATTCTCAGGAAATGTAAATTATAAGCACATAGATACAAGATTGACATATTTTGTTTCAATTTTGAAAGCTGTAAAGTTAGCAAATTGAGGGAATACAAAAATCTTAATTCTATTTGGTCCTGACAAAATTAATTTGCAGAATCATTATAAAACACCCTTGCATAGAAATTCAGTTAAATAATGTTAAATATAATTGACTTACATTGTAGGTTTAAATTTAGGTGATTATAGTAAGCAAAACATACACTTAAATTATTATTATTATTATTATTATTATTATTATTATTATTATTATTATTTTGGTTTTGGCCTATACCTGACTGTGCTCAGGGCTTACTCTTGGATCGGGCTCAAGGATTACTTCTGTTGAGCTCAAGGGACCACATGAGGTATAGGAGATTGAATTAGGTCAGTAGCCCTATGCAAGACAAGTGTCCTACCAGATGAGTTTTCTCTCTAGCTCCAAGAATTTTGAATTATACTGGTATTTTTTAATAGTTTATTTTTATTACATTTTCTCTTCAAAGACTAAAATGGTGGATTCACCTGGGTGGATTTACTTTTATATGGAGAGAATATAGTAGTTTTCTGCTGACTTGGTTTGTAATCTCTGGCAATTAAAATACCTTGTCATTAAACTCAACTATACCAACTCAACTATAACAATATATACAACGATACAACTCAACTATACCAAGTTGAGGCTATAAAATAGTATTTTTATTTAAAAATGTAACGTAATTTTGGACATATCAGCTAGATTCAACTCCGAATTCAAGCCCAAATATTATACTTATTAACTCTCTAATGTTCAATAAATTATTTAAAACTATTAAGCTTAATTTGTTTTTGTTAAAGTTTAGTCAAGAATATTGCAAAACTGTTATTAAATATTGTCATTTAGAATGTGTTCTTTGTCATTTTCCTATCTTTATTTCATAACAATGCATTTATGCGTATACTATATAAATCTGTAAATGTCTTATATACATTAACAATTCAGTCTGATGTTTTTAGTGTATTTTCTGTGTTATGTTTCTTTGATCAATCCTGCTATTCAGATACAAATGAAGATATTTTTATTCCTTTCAAAGGAATATAATTAAGCCAATAGATATAATATGTAGTGACATGTTTCAATTTTTGGCAGTAATTACTATGATTCCCATAGGTACTGAGGTAGGCTGGAAGGTCAGGAAGATCATCTGCAGGTGAATATACTTAAGCCATTACTCCTTAGGAGGAGAAATGACTGGGGAGATGAAGATGGTCTGCAGACTGTTCCTAAGAAGACCGGCCATGCTTAAGAACCTGCAAATAGCAAGTTGAGGTTCTGAGGGTTAAGATATGGAGGCTCATGAAAGGAGTAGCTACTATGAGGAGAGAATCATACTGGACTTGTTCTTCAACTCTCCTCTAACTAGCACATTGCCTGGCACATATTAAGCCATATTATGCATATATTAGAAAAGATAATATTATTTGAGAATCAGGCTACAAAGGATTTACCCTTTTTTCTCATACATTTTTCTCTACATGATTTTTCTCGTTAATTTCCTTTAGTTTATATTCTACATGAGTGAAACAATACAGCAATTTTCTTTACTTTCTTGCTTTTTTCTTTTGGTATAGTCACCTTAAGTTCTATCAATTTGATCCCAAAAGGCATAATTTTATCTTTTTAAATGGAGTTCTATTAACTGTGGCATGATTTATTTTATTAAGTTAACTGTACATAGACATTTGATACTATGTTTTGCCTATTTTGAATAAACTGCTGAATTATGAGCTCAGAAATCCTTTTAATTAATGTTTTCATATTGAGATACATTCCTAGGGATAGTATTTCTGAATCAAGTGGTATTTTTCTTGTTGTTTATTTATTTACAGATTTTGTAACTTCACCTGGAAATGTTCAGGGCTTATTCCTGGATTTGAACTAAGGAATCATTCCTGGTGGTACTCAGGGGTCTATTTAAGATGCTAAGGATCTAACACAGGTCAACCACATGCAAGACAAGCTCCTTATCCACTATCTTATCTTTCTGGCTCTTTATTTTACTTTATATTTTAGAATATATTTTTGGTGGGATAGTTGGGCTGCCCAGTGGTGCTCAGGCACTACTCCTGTCTTGATATGTTCCATAATTATTTATTCTTGCTTTATTGCTGCAATTGAATTGATATCTGAATATTTATTTGAACTTGAGGTCTTAGATTATATAACCTATATTTTCTTCTCTGTATTTTGTGACTTAGGGTCTGATATCTATCTGTTCTGAGTAAAATGGTGTTAAGTAGTGATTAAGGGTCACAGATGGGGTGGTAAACAGGATTTTGACCCTCACTCAAAATGGCAAAATGCAAGATGTGTTTAATAGATTATTGTTAAAATTATATGCTTTTGTGTGAGTGTTTGTCTGTTTTGGCAGGTCACTGCGTGGTGTGGATCTCTGATTCTCACAGTTTAAAATTTTGGCTCTTTGTTTTGTATACAGCTGCCCAGGACAGACCTGGGTTCGATTCCCAGCGTCCCATATGGTCCCCAGAGCCAGAAGCAATTTCTGAATGCATGGCCAGGAGTAACCCCTGAGCATCACAGGGTATGGCCCCAAAACCAAAAAAACATATTATTTCTACAAAAATAAAACTACTGGGGTTAGTTTTTTTTGTAGAATCTTTTGCATTTACTATTTTAATATCAGGTGCCTCATAATAGCAACAAGTTTGACACAAAGAGCCAAACTTGGTAGCATTTTGCTGTCCATTCTATTAGCACCATATTTTGAAGAGGATTTCTTTTCTCAACCTAATTATTTGACAACTTTATCATAGGTCAAATGTCTATATATGTGTACGTGTTTATTTTTGGATTTATGTTGTATTCAATAGTTTTTGAACACTGTTTTAGTTTTCTACACTGTTTTAGTTACTCTTGCTTTGTAATATAGTTTGAAGTCAGGGAGCAGGATTCCTTTGGTTTTCTTCCTTTCTCTGAATTACCTTACTATAGGTGTGTGTGTGTGTGTGTGTGTGTGTGTGTGTGTGTGTGTGTGTGAGAGAGAGAGAGAGAGAGAGAGAGAGATTCCATAGAATTTCAAAATCTATTTGCACATTGATATGGACTGAATTAACTCAAAAGATTGTTAGATTGTTTTAGGTAAGATGACTAGGTTATTCATTATATTTTATACTTATATTTATTAGCATACACTTTCTGCATTTCTTTGTGTATTCTATTTCTTATAGTAGTTCTATTCTTTTTGTTTGTTTGTTTTTGGGTCACACCCAGTGGTGCTTGGGGGTTACTCCTAGCTAGGCTAGCGCAGGCAAGGCAGTCGCCTTACCGTTTGCGCCACGGCTCTGACCCCAGTAGTTCTATTTTTGTAGAAATAATATATATATTTTTTGGTTTTGGGGCCACACCCTGTGATGCTCAGGGGTTACTCCTGGCCATGCATTCAGAAATCGCTTCTGGCTCTGGGGACCATATGGGACGCTGGGAATCGAACCCAGGTCTGTCCTGGGCAGCCGCATACAAAACAAACACCCTACTGCTATGCTATACCTCCGGCCCCAGTAATAATATTTTTTATGGTTTTAAATTTAAATGTATTTAATTTTTTGTAAGTCTTATTTCCAGGTATTTTATATTTTTGATGAAAATGTAAATGGGTGTTTTGTCTTGATTTCCTTTTCTTATAATTAACTGTTTTCATACAGAAGTGAAACATAGTTTTGTTTATTGGTTTTTGCATCTGCCAGTTCAGTGAAGATATTATTAGTTTTTTTTTTGGTAAAATCTTTTGCATTTACTATTTTAATATCAGGTGCCTCATAATAACAACAGTTTTCCTTCTTTCTCCCTTGGGGGTGAATTTGGGCCACACTCAGTTGTGATCAAGGGTTATCCCTGACTCAGGAATCACACATGGAGAGTTCCAGGGGATACAGAATGCTGAGGATCCAACCCAAGTCTTTATGTGCAAAACAAGCACTCAAAGTGCTGAAGTATTGCTCCGGGTCTTTTATTTTTCTTTTTAAAGTATTTTACCCCGGTATTTTCAATATTTTTTGCATAACAACTCTGACTAGGACATCAACGATTATGTTGAAGAATAGTGGCAAATGTGAACATGTCATAATACTTACAATTATTATTCCACTGATTATGATATTGTGAGTTTGTCATATCTGACCTTTATTATGTTGAGTTAATTTTCTGCTTTATTATAAACAGATATCTAATCATCTCAAAAATCTCTTAGCATATGTTGATAAATCATGTATTTTTTATCTTTTTTTTGTTGATGTTATATACTGCATTGAGTTGTGTCTGTTGGAACATCCTCACCCCACTGTACTGAATTCCAATTCCTTATTTATTATATTATAGCTATTTTGTCTCTGGGATCAAAACTGTGTCAGCTACATGCAGTGAAAGCACCATTTTTGCTGTACTATATACCTTTAGCTCCTGAACCTCATTTTCTATATAAGAATAATTTTTATAATTATTGATAAGATCAGATATTTTATTGAAGGTAATTATTGGTCTATGGGGCTTATTTTTGCCATTAATTTTATCTCATCATTTTGTATTTCTCTTCTTTTTATCACTTCTTTTTATATACTTTTTATATAATTTTTCTTATTATTCTCTCCATTATTTTATTTTTTTCTATGTGTCTCAGGTCCAGATTATATTTTGTGGTTTCTGTGACAATTATTTTTGTGTGATGTCATCAATTCATTATCATAACTATACTATTATTTTTTCTTTTTGTTTCCATTTTCTTATTTAATACCACAAATTTTTCTTTTTCTACTGTATCACAATCTATCCCTTGTTTAGGGTTTTGTGGGATTTTTTTTGTTTAATAATTTTATATATTAGATCTACTTTAACATTTCTGTAGAATAGACAATGTAATTTTATTTTATTTTTATTTTCTTATTTTTTGTTTTTTTGGGCCATACCCTGTAACTCTCAGTGGTTACTCCTGGGTATGCTCTCAGAAATCAATCCTGGCTTGGGGGACTATATGGGACACCTGGGGATCGAACCACGGTTCATCCTAGGCTAGTGCAAGCAAGGCAGATGCCTTACTGCTCTGCACCATTGCTCTGACCCCATAGACAATGTAATTTTAAACTGGATTTTGTTTGTCTGGAAAAGTCTTTATTTTTCAAACATATCTGATAATTATCAATGTATATTTGAATAATAGTTTACCTCTTAGTAAAATGAATATATCATTTCACTGTAGATTTTCTGCTGATAAATCTGATAAAGTTCCATTTTATACATTATCTTTTTCTTTTCCTTGACAATAGCACTTACTATTTGTATTTATCATTAACTTTTGATAATTTAGCAATCATAGGCATGTTCCAGATCATGTTAGATTAATAATCTTGCTCTTCTCTCTTAATTTTGATATCTACAGCTATTTCTTTCTTTATGTCTTTTATCTTTCTTTGAGCTTGTGTGTCATTTGTGATGTTTTCTGCAATATTGAATATGTGTTATACTTTCTAATTTAGATTGAATTTTATTATCTCAAAAGATCAGCACCTCTGTTTTGAATACCTAAATATTTTATATCATCTGTGCTCTTATTATATTATAAAATAAATAGATGTTAGATTCAATTCTCTGTTTTGTCGAGATTCTATAACTTTTGCAATAATAAATTTTATCTGATTCCTCCTTCAACTTGTTTTTGAAATTTGCCTCCTGGCTACTTGTCAGCTTCCTTGAGGAATTCCATCTATTTATGTAACACTTGCCTATATAATTTTCTTATATTTTTGAGTTAGTTTTTATTTTTTTAAGTGGCACTCTTTAAAGTTGAAAATCCATTCCTGTGGAAATGTCACAGAAAAAAGATCAATGAACAGATTAAAATAGAAATAAACTGTGATCCAGGGGCACAGCAATAATACAGAGGTATTATATCTAACCAACCCTGGTTAGATACCTGGCATCTTAAATGGTCCTGTGAGAAACACAGGTAGTGATTTTTGAGTGCAGAGCCTGAAATAGACTCTAAGCACTGCCAAGTATGGCCTCTAAACAAAAACAAACAAACAAAAATGTGATCCATCATAATGTTGGCTTAGGACAGTGTTTTTCAACCTTTTTGTGCAAAGGCACTTTTTTCATGAAAAAAATCACGAGGCACACCACCATTAAAAATGTTAAAAAAATTAACATTATGCCTATGTTGACTATATATAAAGTAATTCTCTTGAATAGGTATCAAATAAACACAAAGAAATATTCTATAATTACTTTATTATGAAATAAAGTGTTTTGTAATTATTCATATTTGTTTCCTTACTCAGTGTGAAACCTGGGCCTGTTTGGCTGAACACAAAGCTGATATTCTGGCGGAATAGAAGAAAGACACATGTAGCTCTTCCTCAACAGTTCTCAGTCTCTCTCTGTCTTTAGTTTTTATAGTCCGTAACATGCACTTCAGCTCACAAATAGACCAATCATGCCGAAGCCGCATGTTACGGATGAAATTGGAATTTTTCCCACGGCACACCAGACAATATCTCATGGCACACTGGTTGAAAAACGCTGCCTTAGGGGACGTGAGAAGAACCATGAGTTGTCTATAAGAATCCTCCAGCTCTAACACTTTGGTCCCTTCTTAGTGTCGAAAGTCCTTGCTACAATTCTCACTCTTAGGATCACAGTTTGATAGCTATGCTATCCCTGAAGGGTGTGGTGGAAGTAGCGTCTTAACATTTAGATGCTGCTTACCTAAAATAACAGATATTCCTTTTTTAGTTTGTCCTTAAAGTCATTTTCTGCCATCAACTCAGTCTATTATATCTGAAATATGGACTATTATAAATAAGCCTAATCTTGGCTCTTATCAGGCCAGGTTGCAAACAATAATGGTTTCTGATATTACATTTTACCTACATATCTGGCCACTCTCAGGGAATTTTTGCTTCAGTGTTTATTTCCCAATTTAACTAGAAGTCATTCTAAAAACTATACACTTAAATATGTTCAATTCAGAGGTCTAACTGGGTCAAGTCAAATTTTTAAATGTTTAAATCCTAAAAAAAATTGTTTGAAAATTATAATGTAGGACTTTAAAAGGACTGAATTTTTCTTGATATTAGAATATAGAGCTGGAGAGAAGCTAAAAGAGTGCCCTGAACATTAATGTGCATCGTCCCCAAAATAGGAAGGAAGAAAGGAAGGAAGGGAGGAAGGAAGGAAAGAAGGCAGGAAGGAAGGAAGGAAAAAAGGAAGAGAATTTGACTGTAATTTAATAGATTTGTAAATTATCTTTTTTTGTTTTGTTTTGCTTTTGGTTTTTGAGTCACACCCTGCAGCTTTGAGGGTTACTCCTGACTCTATGCTCAGAGATCGCGCCTGGCAGGCTCGGGGGCCATATGGATGTCTGAATTCGAACCACTATCCTTCTGCATTCAAGGCAAATGCCCTACCTCCATGCTATCTCTCTGGCCCCAAATTATCTTGATATCCTCTCTAAGTTCTCTAAAAATTGAAGCCTGTTTACATATTAATTATAATAAAACAATAATTTAAGGTATAATTTAAATTTTTTCTTATGTAATATAATATCTAAATTTCCTTATCTATTATAAGATACCTAAAATTTTGTAATAAAATCTTCAACAAAATTTTCTTTAAAAATTTAAAAAATGATAAATTATTTATGTGACATATACATCTATAGTTCAAGGCCACTAGAAACATTAGTTATCATACACACACACACATATACATGAGCACAAAACACAACACAAATTATTTTTCCCGACAAATCTTAGAGCAAAAAGCATAAGTGAATCATTCTAAAACCACCCGAGTAGATTGAAATAACCATAATTAGGGAAAATCTAGAAGATTTTCCAAAAGGTGTCCAAGACTTTTATGCCTTTTATGCCTCATTTATGTGGACTTATTTGTTTAGAATTATAGTGTCTGGAAATTGAAGAAAGTGTGTTTTTGTTGATATTGTTTACATCCATAAACAAAGTAGGGTCAGACTCATATCTTGGCTAGTCCTAGTTTCATTTACAAATTTACAATGAAGCAGAAGATTAATCAATTATTAGAGTATCATAAGAATTAAAGACAAATATTTTATCTTTTTTTTGTCACCCAATTCACAATACAGACCAGGCAAAGGCTTGTGTTGAGGTGTATATGGGGTGCATTTACTGTACCTCCTCTTTCTATACAGTCAGTGTAAAGAACACAGCCTGTGTTAAGAATTGGGAGGCCTTATCTTATCTTTTTTTTGACTTTTTAATATATATATATAAATAAATATATATAAATCCTTCAGCAGTGCAACATTCCCATGACCAATATCCCAAGTGTCCTTCCTCCCCACCCCACACCGGCTTGTACTCTAGACAGGGAAGTAGAAAGCCTGTCTAGAGTACAAACATTTTAATAATATTCTCCTTATTATTTTTGACAATGCTACTTAAAATATTAAATTCAAATTTGATTTATTTACACTTAATTTGGATGAAGATTGGTTATATCAATAGGAAAAGATGATTTTATCTCAAATGCATAGCCTAGTCTTGTGGTATTTATAGACAATTTCTTCAAAGAGGGAATAGCTTCAGTTTACAAGTAACTGAGTATTACATCTTATTAAAGGAGCAAATAGTTGTTTCTTGTATTTGTTTTACAGGGTTGCTATAATCAGTTACTACAAACTTTGTGGCATAAAACAAGAGAAATATATTCTCTCATTTGGTGACCCTCAGCAGACCATGTTTGCTACTAGATTTAAGCAAGGTGGCTGCATTTAATGTAAGAGCCTCACTATATGGACTATCTCTCTAGCCTTAATTTTTGTGTGTCTTCTTGTCTGTTTAATAAGGAAGCTTGTCTTTGGATTTAGATACACCCCCCACATTTGAGATAATTTTAACTTAATATCCTTTATTTATATTTGCATAGGCCCTTACCAATAAATTAACATAAATAGTTTAGATATTTGGGTGTGGACATAGCTACTTTTGGGGTGTGTGAGCCATTATTTAACTCAGAGTTGTTTTTGTTTTCTAAGATAAATATTAAATAGAAAAAAATAATTTCTGGATAAAGATTATTCACAGAAATTTAGAAAATAATAACTGCATTCTATTTTTGCTGCAAATTATCTTTGAATAAGGGAAAACCAACATTAGTATGATATTTAATGAGAGGTAATGAGGTAAGTGGATGACAGTCATACAGTCATTTTTTTTTGCAAGAGAAAGAAAAGAGAATCATTAATTATATGGTGTCAGGAGGTCTTCAAGCTCACAAAGATCAAAAAGTCTCCCAGAATATCTTTTCAGAAGTAATAATATAATGCAATGCTACTTCAATTAAAAAGTAAAAAAAAAAAGAACTATAAAAAGAAGTTGATACTGATTTGGTTAGAAAAAGGAGAATGGGTTCTCATCAGAAGATGGTGAAGATTTCTTAGGAAATTTGCATTCTTTTTTTCCTATTTTTTTTATTTAAACAACTTTATTACATACATGATTGTGTTTGGGTTTCAGTCATGTAAAGAACACCAACCATCACCAGTGCAACATTCCCATCACCAATGTACCAAATCTCCCTCCTCCCCACCCAACCCCCGCCTGTACTCTAGATAGGCTTTCTATTTCCCTCATACATTCTCATTATTAGGATAGTTCAAAACGTAGTTATTCCTCTAACTAAACTCATCCCTGTTTGTGGTGAGCTTTATGAGGTGAGCTGTAACTTCCAGCTTTTTTCTCTTTTGTGTCTGAAAGTTGTTATTGCAAGAATGTCTTTCATTTTTCTTAAAACCCATAGATGAGTGAGACCATTCTGCGTCTTTCTCTCTCTCTCTGACTTATTTCACGCAGCATAATAGATTCCATGTACATCCATGTATAGGAAAATTTCATGACTTCATCTCTCCTGACAGCTGCATAATATTCCACTGTGCATATGTACCACAGTTTCTTTAGCCATTCATCTGTTGAAGGGTATCTTGGTTGTTTCCAGAGTCTTGCTATGGTAAATAATGCTGCAATGAATATTGGTGTAAGGAAGGGATTTTTGTATTGTATTTTTGTGTTCTTAGGGTATATTCCTAGGAGTGGTATAGCTGGGTCATATGGGAGCTCGAGTTCCAGTTTTTGGAGGAATCTCCATATTGCTTTCCATAAAGATTGAACTAGACGGCATTCCCACCAGCAGTGGATAAGAGTTCCTTTCTCTCCACATCCTCGCCAACACTGCTTGTTCTCATGTGATGTGTGCCAATCTCTGGGGTGTGAGGTGGTACCTCATAGTTGTTTTGATTTGCATCTCCCTGATGATGTGGAGCATTTTTTCATGTGTCTTTTGGCCATTTGTATTTCTTCTTTGTCAAAGTGTCTGTCCATTTCTTCTCCCCATTTTTTGATGGGATTAGATGTTTTTTTTTTCTTGTAAATTTCTGTCAGTAACTTGTATATTTTGGATATTAGCCCCTTATTCACCACTATCCTTTTTAGTGAGAATTGTCAATTCTTATCTAGTACTCTCTGCAATAATACATTGACCTCCCTCATCTTTGATATTATGAAAGAAGTAGTTGAAGAACAGTGGTGGGTAGAAGGAGAAAAAATAATTGAAGCTGGCTCCTTTAAGCAAGCTTTTTGGGATGTCTTTTGTTTTTATTTTTATAGCCATAATTTTACATTTTTATTGGTTGAAAGTGATATTACTTTAGGTACAAAAAGAAAGGTTATCATGTTGAAATTCCTTGTTTGTAAAATTGGTCAGAGATCATAATTTTCTATGAAAGTAATCAAATAAAAATAATAGAATATTCTGGTGCAAATAAAAATGAATATATGATATCATTTTTTACAAATATGTATGTACAGTTTCTCTGTGTACATTTGAAAATAATCTATTTTCATATTTGATTTATAATTGGGAAATTTATAAATGCAGATGTGGGGAGAAAGGGACTCATTCTCTGCTGGTGAGAATGTTGACTGGTCTCCTCTTTTGGAAAACAATATGTATATTGCTCAAACTACTAGAAATTGAGGTTTCCATAAGATATAACAATACCACTCCTGGGAATATACAGTAGGAGTCCAAAAACAATGTAGTAAAAACCTCTCCAGTCTTGTCTTTATTTCACAGTAGCTAGAACTGAAAACACCCTAAGTTTCCAAGAAAAGATTAATGGATAAATAAATGGTAGTGCATCTACTCAATGAAAAACTACACAGCTGTAAGGAAAAATTAATGCATAAAATTTGCTTATATGTGGGTATATAGGCAGAGTATTATGCTGATTGAAACTAGTCAAAGGAAGAGGAATAGACATAGAATAAACATAGTCATTTTTGGAATACAAGAAAAAAACATAACATGGTAATAATATTCAGAGACAGTAGTGACGAGGGCCAGGAAGACCATTCAATAACAGGATGTTTAACACAAATAGCAGGGCAGTGCAGTAGGCAGAGAAGTTACCATTTTGATAATAATAGTTGGAAATTATCACTGTGGACAAGAACTAGGTGCTGAAAGGAGATAAAATGATATGTATGCTACCTCTTCAGTTACAATATTTCAAACCACAGTGTCCAAAAGGAAAAAAGAATGGAAAGAAGGAGGGAGACAGAGAGAAAGACAAAGACAGAGACAGAGAGACAGAAAGAGAGTCAGGCAGACAGACAGACACAGGAAATGTCTTCTTTAGAGTTAGGTGGGGGCTGGTGGGGGGAAACGAGATGTTTATTGGTGACAGGAAATATGTACTGGTGAAGAGTTCTGTATATTTTATGGCTAAAAATTAATCATCAACAACTTTGTAACTGTGAATAAAACAATGTATTATGAACAACCTTGTAACCGTGGTGTTAAAATAAAATAATTAAAAAATGCATATGGAACTCGAGAGGTGGGGTAAGTGGTAGGGCGTCTGCCTTGCATGCGCTAACTTAGGACAGATCTTGGTTAGATCCCCCGCCGTCCCATATGGTCCCTCAAGCCAGGAGTGATTTCTGAGCTCATAGCCATGAATAACCCCTGATTGTCACCGGGTGTGACTCAAAAGCAAACAGAAAAACAAACAAAAGAAATGCATAAATATTATTAGTCAGCTATAGTTTTAATTATGTAATTTCAGATACCAAACATATTGTCTACTCTTTACTTTGTAATATTTTCCCTACATTTAATTAAATAAATGTTTTGGGGGGTATACCCCTGGTGGCTCTGAGGGGTTTACTCCTTGCTCTGCACTCAGACATCACTCCTGGCAGGCTCTGGGGACCATATGTAATGGCGGGGATCAAATCCGGTTTAGCCACCTGCAAGAAAAGCACCCTACATGCTGTACTATAGCTCCAGCCCCAGACTTTTTGTTTTGTTTCTTTTTGGATAATACCTGGTAGTGCCCAGGGTTTTCTGCTGGCTCTACTTTCAAGGATCACTCCCAGTGGTGCTTAAGGGACCATATGGAGTGCCAGGAATTGAACATGCATGCAAAGTAATTTGAATTTGTATGCAAAGCAAATGCCCTTCTCCTGTACTATTTATTGCTCCAGATTCAAATAAACTTGTTTGGATATATCATAGCATTTAAATGTTACTGGCTGTACTTGTGGGTCACTCCTGGTGGGTCTAAGAGGACCATGTATTAATAGGATTAAAATCAAGGTAACTCTTCTTACAAAGCAAGTGCCTTAAATCACCTTGTACTATGAACCATGATCTTTTTTTTTTTTTTTGTAGTTGGGTTTAAGTCATAAAAAGAGCATCCTTTTCGCCAGTGCAACATTCCCACCACCAATACACCCCGCCACCCTCCACCACACCCCCTGCAAGTATTCAAGACAGGCATTCTACTTCTCTCACTCATTAACATTGTCATGGTAGTTGTTAGTGTCTTAACTGTACTCACCCCTCCTTGAGGTGAGCTTTATATTGTCAGCCAGTCCTTCTAGCCCTCATCTCTGGGCATTATTATAGTGTCTTTTATTTTTCTTAAAACTCATAGATGAGTAAGACTATTCTGTGTCTATGTCTCTCCCTCTGACTTATTTCACTCAGCATAATAGTGTCCATGGCTATCCACGTACAGGAAAATTTCATGACTTTATCTCTCCTGACGGCTGCATAACATTCCATGGTGTTTATGTACTACAGTTTCTTTAGCCATTCATCTGTTGAAGGGCATCTTGGTGTTTCCAGAGTCTTGCTATTGTATATAGTGCTGTGATAAATATAGATGTGAGGAAGAAATATTTGTATTGCATTTTTGTGTTCCTAGGGTCTATCCTTAGGAGTTTATCCATGATCTTTATACCAGAAATAATACTGCCTATGTCTTTTGGGCCTCGAAAATTTCTTGTTGATTATTTGTTAAAAGTAAATAAAATTCACTTATTCTCACAAATGATTTAATTCTTACCAAGTTAAATTTAATTAGTTTTACTTGCTTAATTACTATATATAGAGTTTCCAGTACAATGTTAAGTTGAAATAAACATGAGCATCCTTAACTTGTTCCTGATTTAAAAAACTTTCATCACTAAATTTGGGTGTGGGTCTTTTATAGATTTTCTTTTATCATGTGTACTTACCATGTTAATTCTTCTATTTAAACTTTATTGAGTGTATTTATCATATAAAAGTATTTGATTTTGTAGTATATTTACTACATAAATAAGATATCTATTTGTCTTACACTCATACATAATTTAAAATCTTCAACACTTATTTTAGTTATGATTTTATGGGTTATTAGCCTTTGGTTTATTTAATCAAGATGAAAATTAATATGCCTATCACATACATTGCATAAGACTTCATTTGGGAACTGTTTGACATTCATACACCAAAATTTGGATTGCAAGAAGGTGACAAAATTTGAATGAGCCTGAACCAAAGGTGGAATCAGAGTTTAGAAATAAAACTTCTCTTTTTTTTTCCTCTATGGAGATATCCTGAAGTCAGTTTCATATGATTTCTCAGAAAGTTTGCTATATTAAGCAAATAGTTGCTTATATATGTGACTTGATAATATGTTCTAATATGTATTTTTTTCCTTCTGGTTTCATTCCCCTAATTTCTAATGCCATTCCTTCGGATGACACGCAAAAATTTGCTCACTCCAAAGATTTCTATTTTATTTTTACTTTCGGGGAATCCACGCTAGACAAAACCAAGGTGTCTGCTATAAGTGAGAAAACAGACTGAGCACAGTGCTGCTCCTGATACTTTGAGCACTACTTTTATTAATTGTTACATAAGACTATACCGTTGTTAAAATTTTATTTCTGGGACTCTGATGCCTGTTTTTGATGTTGATTTTGTGTTTGTGACAACACTAAGCTTGTTGAAAATTCCTCATCTTTTTAAACTTTCTGTCTTATGTCTTTTTAACTGAGAATTGTTAAATTATAACTACCTTGATTAATTAAAAAGAGGAGACTATCAGCAAAAGGTGCAAAAACAATGGTTAAGAACAGGTGAATTTTGAGTGAAAATGACTAATATCTGAAATAATAAATTTAGCATTTTAAAAGCACTCGGTGTCAGGTTCTGTGCTAAGTTTAATTATGACATCTTCACCAGGAAGCAGGTGAAAGTATTAGCCCCATTTTACCTTGAAGTAACTGTTCCTACTCAAATGACACAGCTCCTAAAACTTTTCTTAACCACTGTATTAGAGTGTTCTGTGAATGCGCTAGAGTTTTAGTTATAAAATTCATGAAATGTTTGAATGAATCTACATAAAAATCAGCACCCTATCTGAAATTCTATTTCTTTCAAAATGAAAACTAAGCCTAGCTTACACAAACTACAAAAAGTTGTATTCTGATACCTCAAAATCAGTTTCCGAGTGTGAGGTTATTTGGTTAAAATCTTGGCATGTAATAAAGCATAACCAACATGGACTTGAGTCTCTTGAATCAAGAGTTTAAAAATCTCAGACTTGCTCCTTTATCTGCACCGACAGAATCTGGAGATGGTAATTTTTTGTCATTTGGCTTCTAGATGTCCTTGGCGTGTGTACCCCTGTGGAATCTAGTTCATCTCCAATCTGTCAGAAAGCATCAGAGGTGGTTCTAACTCCTTATGTCCTGAGCCCCTGCACAAAATGTGTGAGTACACTGAGATAATGAAGACAATTTTACTGTTGTCAGGGGCCTTTTAAAATGATTTTATAATGGTTGTTGTATTAGAATGAATATACCCAGTGGTTTTAGGATATGTAAGGGCAGTATTGGATAAAATCTTAAAAAAATATCTTTTAAGATTTATATTATATAACAGGCTCATTTTTTTGCCCCCCCAAAAGGCATTGATAGGCATTACTGAATTATATCCAAAAAACTCAGTAAGAAACAAAGGTTGCTTTTCAATACAAATATCTAATAATTGTTATGTGATTGTTTGTGAATTTCTCTACATCTGAAACTCCTGCTCTGAGACTAGCATCCCTTTTACCCAATTTATTTATTGTTTGAGACATACCTGGCAGTAATCAGGGCATAAAGCTACTTATTCATTGGTCAGTATTATATCAGGAGTCAAACCTGGTTTCTGCATGCAGAGCATAAGCTCAGCCTTATCGTTCCAAACCATCATCCAGTTTTAATGGACCCTGTCTTAGTCCCGGAGGTAATTACTAACATTTAAAACAAACAAACAAACAAAAAAACCTCCAAACTTAACACCTTACTTGTTTAGCTAGTGCTTGTAACCACAATTTAGATATTTTTATATTTTGGAACTGTTGTATGTGTTTTTACAATGTGAGCATTATTAAAATTGTTGTTTTGTTTTGAAGTAGATTAATTTTGAAAAACAAAAATCATTATTTCTTCTAGGGACAACATGGTTTTGGTTTTATTTCTAAATATTCAGATCATAGCTAAAAACTACATCTGTGATTTTAAACTAATACAGATTATCAATAGCTTTGTGATGAATATTGTAGTTTTTAGGAAATTGGTGGGATCTAATAGTAAGTCACATTTGTTTAATTTCTGAGAATAGTACAGTATAAATTGGTCATTTAAGTCAATTTTTTAGATTTACTTTAAAAACATTTTATTTTGTTGTTTTAGTTTTGATTTATCCATCAAACATTTTATTTAAATACTGGACCTATGGTTTATTTTTTTATCACTTTCCTCTTTTAATTATCCTCAAACAAGGGTAATTTTCTTCAGTTTCTTGATGAGTTTTTCATTCAGAAACAATATATAAACTAGTTAGCCTGTGTAATGAACTTTGAGAAGAATTGAGTTAAATCTGAACTGAGATGAAGATAAAGTTTCTCTTTGTACTTGCAGTCTTTCCATATAAATATAACTATAATATAAAGTATTTAATGTCTGTTAAATAAAATAAATACATTAAATACTGAAGCTGACGAAGTTTCCTATGAAACTATATTATACTTATGTGGCTCTTGTTTTATTATATATTTAAACTAGGTTAGTTATAGAGACTAGGTAACTAATCAAATTAACTGATATCAAAGTTTTACTGTGTTTGGCAAATTTGATGGAACCTTGATGTTATAGCAAAAATGATCATTTCTAGCGAGTTTTAATTTGAGGGAGGATAGTTAAGCATGACAGTACATTCACCTCTTTTGCTCAACACATTTTACAATAGATGCACATCTATGACATTTATTTCAGTAATTAGAATCAGGTATAAATGACATCTCCAACAAGCAACCATTCTTTTTTACATAATCTAGCTGTCATTGAAGAAGTATGTCAGTGTTTTCAAGAGCTTTTCCATTCAATTAGCAAAACTTTGTCAATGGAGTTAATTTTAAATAATTTCTTTCCAAGTTTCCTGCTATTGGGTTTCCTTTATTTTAAGCATACTTTAAATATTAAAAAATTGATGAAATTTTCTTTCAGATTAATCATTAAACACGCTACTACCATTTACAGTTTCTAAATCTGTCTTTTTATAATTGGTGTCTTTTTTGTAGTCATTGCTCTTTTGTGTGTTGATACATCAGAAATCCTCCACTTTCTGTACGTTTACTATAAAAATTGTTGATACTTGTTTTTGCTAACTGGCAAAACTAAATTGAAAATAGCATTTAGGTTTTTATTTTATAAAAACTTCATTAGCAGCACATGTACCCCCAATTCAGTGAAAATAGCATTGCCAACTTTTCCAGTAGCTACTCATACAGCGTTTGTATTTTACTATATATTAGCGTTCTTTAGATTATATATGTTATTATCAAAAATATTAATGACTTGGTTGTTTCTTTTATGTGGTGGCTCAGAGTCACATCCAGCAGTGCTCAGGGATTATTTCTGGTGGTCTTAGAGGATCATATGTGTTGGTGGGAACTGAGTTGGGGTCTACTATGTACAAGTGCCTATTAGCCTTTGGTCAATAATTTGGGGCATCTCAAGGACTATGCAGTTTTTTTGTATAAGAAATCATGGTTTCAATATCATCTTATGCCATTTGATCTTACAAATGATTTAATAGGAATACTGCTTTTAGATAGAGAGTAAAGCTTGGTTGACTTAACATTCCTCAATATAATTTTGATGAAAATCTTATCAAAATATGTAAACTAAATAGTTTCTCTTTCAGTTCTTTCACATTATTTCTTTGGGTGATTATTCTAAAGCTGACCATATTATCTAGTGATTATCTTTTTCCTGGGTTAATTCTCTCTCAAACTCTTATCATGGCTTACTGCCAAATTACTAGTGGAACATTTTTACAGAAGGTTCCTAAAAGGGAGGCATAAAAAATAAGCTATTTGTGACCTTATTAATACCTGAATAGTCTTATAAAGGCACTAGTGAGCTTTTTGCTCTAATTATATGCTAAATTTTAGTTTGACAATAAGTTATCTTTTCCTCAAAACTTTGAAGATTTCCATTTAGTATCTTCAAGCTTTCAGTATTTCTGTCAGAAGTCTGAACCCCATTCAGGCTCTAGTTGCCCACACATGAGTAAGGCTTTATAAATGCAGTGTATAAACTGACAATGATTGCCAGTGATCAATAATATAACTCTTTAACTGGAAGAAACTTTCTCAATTTCATAAAGGCATATATTTTTAGGTCTTGCAGTTTCTCTAGAAAAGACTTTTACAATTTTGTGTTTAATAAGTGAAAGCCTAGTTTTCTATATTTTGGGAACTACACTAGAAAATATAGTTTTTAGTAGCAGGGGTCTGCGTTAATTGCTAGAACTCTTTACCATGCCTTTTGTTGTACAGTTTTGTACAAATGTAAATAAATAATTTTTAGTTTTAGTCAGGAAATAGATGTGGCATTGAGTGAACTATTTTTAAGCATTTTTCAACTAATTTTGGTATTTTATACATATACAGTTACTCCATATATATCACCTGTAGAGATATATATTACAATGTTTTAAAACCTTTGATCATTTTGAGATAAAATTAGTGTTGAGAATTTAAATTTATTAGGTTTATTGAAGTAGCTGTTTGTCTTCCAATATTTCAAAAGATTTTTGTATTTTATATGTAGTATAATCTGATCCTGGGATTTTGTGTGATATAATCTAATTCTGTTCATGCTGAGATTTATGCAGTTATAATTTAGTATACTTTTGAAAGGGAGAGGTATGTGGATTCATACTCAGTTATGCTTAATCAGCAATTCATAAACTATTTTAAGGCAGTCTGTGCAGAAGAGAGTGATATCTCTGTGACACGATATTAATGCTATTTATAATTTGTCAATCTATCACTCTACTATCTACAAGTAGAGGAGGGCTTATGTGTTCTGAAAAACATAAAGGCCTGTCTTTTCCATGCTGTCTTTTTTCATGCTGTTTCTCAGTAGATAAGCTAATTCACTTGAAACCTTTACAAAGCCTCCTGCCTGAGTTCTCCAGTTGCATTTTGCAGATGCTTTTGTTGTTAACACTTATAACATTTTGCTCTATCTGTTTACTTTTTTCTCACCAAGTTTCAGTTACTTGAAAGTAAACAATAAACCTGATTCATCTTAGAATAGATAGGCTTAGCACATTGACTAACATTGACTAACTCATAATAGATACTCCACATATAGATATTTATAACATTGCTGAATAAACATAAATATATTATATTTTCAATAAACTGTTGTTATATTACCTAAGGTAATTATTCTCCAGTCTCTTTTTACCTTTCTCACTCTCAATCAATTAGATATATTTTTGTCCACTACTTAAACTCAGTGTATATATATTATTTTCTGAAAATATTTTTAAAACGTTTATTTAAATGTTTGTTTTTAAATGTTTATTTATTTTTAAACATTTTATTTAAGCACCATAATTACAAATCTGTTTGTAGTTGGCTTCTAGTGTAAAAAGAACTACCCCCTTCACCAGTGCAATATTTTTTTTTATTAATATCTTAATTTAAACACCTTGATTACAACTACGATTGTAGTTGGGTTTCAGTCATGTAAAGAACAACCCCCCTTTACCAGTGCAACATTCACATCACCAATGTCCCAAACCTCCCTCCTCCCCAACCCACCCCCGCCTGTACTCTAGACAGGCTTTCTACTGCCCTCATTGATTCACATTGTTATGATAGTTCTCAGTGCAGTTATTTCTCTAACTGCATTCACCACTCTTTGTGGTGAGCTTCATATTGTGAGCTGGACCTTCAAGCTCTCCTCTCTTTGTCTCTGAGAATTATTGCATAAATATCTTTTATTTTTCTTAAAACCCATAGATTAGGGAGACTGTTGTGCATCTCACTTTCTCCCTCTGAATTCTTATCACCAATCCCCCATCTCTCTCCTCCATGACCCCCTGCCTGTACTAAAAACAGGCATTCTATTTCTCTCTCTCAATATCATTGTCATGATGGTTGTCAGTATAGTTATTTCACTAACCAAACTCATCATATTTTGTGGTAAGTTTCACACCATGGCTAGTCCTTTCAGCCACCATATCTATTAATTCTGGGTGTTATTACAATAATGTCTTTTTAAAAAACCCTGCAGATGAATTATTAGACACTACTCTGTGTCTATCTCTCTCTGACTTTTTTCACTCAGCATAATAGTTTCCCTGTCCATTCAGGTTTAGGAAAATTTTATGACTTCATTTTTCCTGAGGGTTGCATAGTATTCCATTGTGTATATGTAGCATAGTTTCTTTAGCTACTCATCTGTTGTTGGTCATTTGGGTTGTTTCCAAATTCTGGCTATTGTAAATAGTGCTGCAATAAGTATAAGTGTGCAGAAGGCAATTTTGTATTGTGTTTTTGTGTTCCTAGGTTATATCCCTAGGATTGGTATAGCTGGATCACATGGGAGATTAATTCCCACTTTTTTGAGGAATCTCCATCGTTTCCATAATGATGGACTAGACGGCATTCCCACCAGCAGTGAATGAGTGTTCCTTTTTCTCCACATCCTCATCAGCACTGAGTGTTCTTGTTCTTTGTGATGTGTGCCAGTCTCTGTGGCATGAGATGGTACCTCATTGTTGTTTTGATTTGCATCTCCGTGATGGATGATTTGTAATGTTGACCATTTTTTCATGTGTCTTTTGACCATTTTTATTTCTTCTTTGAGGCATTGTCTGTTAATATTTTTTCTCATTTTTTGATGGGGTTAGATTTTTTTTTTCTTGTTAAGTTTTGTTGGTACCTTGTATATCTTAAATGTTAGCCCCTAATCTGATGGGTATTGGTTTATGGTTTATTGGTTTATTTATGTTATATTATATATTATTATATATAACTATTACATATATTTATTTATTTTGGGTTTGTTTGTCTTTTTGGTCACACCCAGTGTTGCTCATAGGTTACTCCTGCCTTGCACTCAGAAATCACTCCGGGCAGGCTTGGGGGACCATATGGGATGCCGGGGATAGAACCTGGGTCTGTCATGGGTGGCTGTGTGCAAGGCAAATACCCTACTGCTGTGCTATTACTCTGGCCCCATCAATTAGGTTTCACTCCAGGAATTCAAGGATGGTTTAACACACAAAATTAATCACATAATATGCCATATCAGCAAAAGAAAAAAAACATATGATCATATCAATAGATGCAGAGAAAGCATTTGATAAGGTCAAACACCCATTTATTATAAAAAATCTCAAAAAGATGGGATTGGAAGGAACTTTTCTCAATATAGTCAAAGCCATCTACTACAAACCAATGGAAAAATATCATTCTCAATGGAGATAAATTAAAAACTCAGGGACTACTCCTGACTATGCACTCAGAAATAGCTCCTGGGTTGGGAGACCATATGAGATGCTGAGGGATTGAACCGCGGCCTTTCCTAGGTTAGCACATGCAAGGAAAATGCCCTACAGCTTGCGCTACTGCTATGGTCCCAATCTAAAACATTTATTTATTTATTTATTATTTAAACAACTTTATTACATATATGATTGTGTTTGGGTTTTATTCATGTAAAGAACACCACCCATCACCAGTGCAACATTCCCATCACCAATGTCCCAAATCTCCCATCTCCCCACCCAACCCCCGCCTGTACTCTAGACAGGCTTTCTATTTCCCTCATACATTCTCATTATTAGGATGAGTTTAGTTAGAGAAATAAAACACATTTTTAATTAAAGAACTTTGATTTACAGTTTGATAGTCGAATTTTTCTGTACATAATATTTAAATATAATCCCACCACTTGCATCAACTTTTACCACCAGTATTTCCATATTCTATCATTTCATGCTTCCACACCTACCCCCAAGCCATCTTGACAGACACAAATTTTGATGATTGCAGCTTAAATCTCATGTTTTCAGTGTTGTTGAGTTAATGCTTTGGGTTTATAGTTGTACCAATCTCTCACATCACTAATTTAATGAAAGCCCTGACATTTTTATTTTAAAATTTGTCTTCATAATTCATTCATCTGCAGTTGGACACCTAGATTTACTTTATATTTTAGCTATTGTATTAAGTGCAGCAATAAATAATGGTGTACATACTTTGAAATGAGTGTTTTTAAGTCCATAGTGTAGATGCTTACAAGTTGAATTTCTGGGTTATATGGCAGCTCAGTTCAAGTTTCTTGAGACTCTCATATGCTGGTCACAAGTTTAAACCAGACAACATTCCCAGCAGTGGATGGCAATTCCTTTTCACCAGATCTCTACCAGCACTGATTATTCCTATTATTTTTGATAAGTGCCATTCTCAGTGATGTGATGGATATGTAGATATACAATGATGTTGACTGAGTTTTTTAATTTACTTGACAATATTTAATTATTTGAGGTTTAAACTTTTTATTTTATAGTATTATGTTTTATAATAATATTGACATTGGTGGTTTAGTCATGCATTTACTGACTATACTCATCACCAGACTGTCCTCCAATGATGTCCTCCTATGACTCGTAGGTTCCATATTGTATATTTCCTTCCTTCCTTTTTGCTGGTGAGAAAGTTGAGTGGTTCAGCCATTCTGGAATACAATATACATATTCCTTGAAAAACTAGAAAATGAACTTCCATATGACCCATCAATACCACTTTTAGGAATATATCCTAGAAACCCAAAAAATACAATGCAGAAAAGCTTTCTGTATTCCTATGTACATTGCAACACTACATACAATTGCTAGAATCTGAAAACAAACCAACTGCTCCAAAACAAATGAGAGAATAAAGAAACTATGGTACACATATAATGGCATATTACATGGCTATTAAAATTGAAATTTTGGTTGGATATGGAGAATATTATGCTGAATGAAATGTGTCAGAAACGGTCTGGAGAGATAGCATGGAGGTAATGCATTTGCCTTGCATGCAGAAGGATGGTGGTTCGAATCCCAGCATCCTATATGGTTCCCCGAGCCTGCCAGGAGTGATTTCTGAGCGAAGAGCCAGGAATTACCCCTGAGTGCTGCCGGGTGTGAAACACCCCCCCCCAAAAAAAAAGGAATGTGTCAGAAGGAGAGCGATAGACATAGAATAATAGTACTCACTGTGGATCATAAAAATATTATTGTACTAATATACAGTGACATTAGAGATGAGGTCCAGGACGGATATTCCACAAGAAGGTTTCCGCAAATAGCAGCATAGTGCAGTTAGGGCAGAAAGGACCACTTGGAAAATAATAGTTGGAAAGTTGGAAGTTTTCACCCTTGACCAGAATGATGCTGAAAGGAGCTAAGTATATGAATCATGATACCCTTTTCGTAATTATACTGCAAACCAGAATATTTTCTAAAAGGAAAAAAGAATGGAGATAGATAGAGAGAGAGGGAGGTAGAGGGAGAAGGAGAGGAAGAAGAAGAGAGTGAGAGGGATCAGGGAGAGCAGGAGGAAAACTGGGGACATTGGTGATGGGAAATTTGAACTGGTCAAGGCTGTTATACATTGTATGACTGACACTCAGTCATGAATAATTTTGTAACTGTATCTCATAGTGATACAATTAAAGAATTTATTAAAATAAACAAATAAATAATGTGATTTACAAAGTTGTTCATAATACAATTGGAGGTATTTAGTGTTCCATCATCAGCATCAATATTATAACCAATGTGATACTCTACCAGTGTCTCCTGTTTACTACCACTCTCCAAGCCTGGACTCTTTGTAGGTATAATTTATGTTATCTTGTTATCACAGCATATATTTTACATTAAATATCATTGCCATTGGGCTCAGGATTAATTCTCAGCAATATTCAACCTACTAAGCTGTGTGGTAGAGTTCCTAGATGTAGTGATGCAACTGCTCAGGCTTAGATTTGAGGCCACCAGGGCCATTCTGGCCAGTTAGGGCCACAAAAGCTACACCTAATGGTACTTTGGAGAATATGTCATGCTGGGGATTGAATTTATGGTTCTGTGTATTCTAGGCATGTGCCTTTAACTCATATCTATCTCTCTGGCCTGGCAACAGCAATTTTATATGGTGGTTATATTAAAGGGGATAAAAAGTCATAAAAGGGAGTAAGTGAAAAATGAATTATGACTTATTAGAAAGAATAATGATTCTTGTGAAATTCAAAAGACTGATATATCACAAACATAAGGGATCATGAAGCATATTTATGATGGATGTAACATTTCAATGTGTTTGAGCAGTTAGTAAAAGATGAGAGAATCCAATAGAAAGGGATAGAAAAATAGAGTAAAGGTAGAAAATAAGTTGTGTTTTTTTGTTATAAGATATTATTAGTCTGACTAGAGAATAAGTGATTTATAAAGATTATGGAGATAAAGTTAAAAATATAGGTTATGTCATTTTTGTGCATAATTTTGAATGTCATACTTAAAAGAACTTTTGTTCTATAAAGTATCCAGTAGGAAGATGTGAAAAATTTTAGCCAGGGTTCAGTAAATTTTTGAATCATAATACCAGTGAGGCAGATCAGAGAAAAAGAAACGGAAGGAGAAATTCTTCATAAAGCTCTTCTTTTAGCCATAAAGAAATATAAAAGGATCTTCTGATTTATGGAAGACAAAAAATAACAGTACTTTAAATATATTTTCATAGCTATTTACTTATATTTTTGCTGAAATGTTCATTCCCTATAGAATGTCATCTCGTTGATATAAAGGATACCTCAAATCATGTTCTCCAGAGACTGGAATAGTTTTTAATATTGTAGTTGCCAAGGATATCAGACAATACTCATTGAAAGAGAAGAGAAAGAGAATTAAAATCTAAAGAATATGAATCATATTAATTTGGCTAGTAATCCCAGTTAATGAAATTTAGTGGCTTGGCCATTAAGATAAAATGGTCAGAATAGAGTTTAGACATCTCACTTTTATTTACTTAGAGATTCAAACTTAAACCATAAATGCAATGTGAAGAAACCGAAAGTGCTGTTGGTTGCTGAACAACATTGCTTTTTATGCAAAATAGTTTTTAAACTAATACAAAGTTATTATGAGTTAAGAATATACGTTTACATCTTAGGAAATATATATAATTAATATAATTAAAATGTGTAAAATATAAATGGAGATAATTTCTTGGAAGGTTTGAAAATCCACAATAAAAATAAAATTTAATACTTATGAATAACTCTCCTAGTTTCACAGAAGTTTCTTTTCAAACACCATTGGAATATTTAGGCAAAAAACGTCATTAGTTAAATGTTGGAGGAACAGAATAAACTAATGGACAATAAAACCCAAAGAAAATGGTTGATATAAGGAGGTCATGAGAGGATAAATAAAATTAGAAATGGGAGGAGAGAGGAAAGATATAGGAACCTGCTTTAGAAACTTATCACATAAAATAGATTTCAAGTTGAAGGAGTAATGTATTTAGAGGTTAGGATATGAAAAATCCAAGTGTGAAGTGGGTTGTTGTGTGGAATGAGAAGTCTGGGAAATTGACTAAAAGAGACCCAAAAGGAGACCATTCTGCAGCATAGTTTAGACATGACACAAAATAGATTCATGAGAGAGTAAGAGTAAGGAAAATAGTCAGTTTTGGTCATTGTTAAGGAAATGGAATTATTAGATAAATATGACTTATTGGGAAGGAAAATTACCATTATGATGACTGATTTTCTAGGATGTGTAGATGGTATTGTCATAAATGAAACAAAACCTATGATAATAGAGTAGATTTAAGGTGATACCCCTATAAATTTGAGTCTAAAATTTCTATGCAAAATAATTTTATGTATTGTAAAAATAACTATTATAGTAGAATGGAAAATTCCATACTATGAAGTTGTGTTTGTTCTCTAGTTGCAAGATAATATGGCATCTCTGGATTATAATTATAAAGGTGACCTAAGACCTATACATAGTCTGGGCAGATTTGAGTTCTGTCATTGCTATATATATGACCTTGTTCATATCATATGTGTGTGTGTTTTAGTGAGTCCAAATTTTTGTGTAACAAAATTTTTGCTTAAACATTTTTTCATTTTATAGATTGTCATTTTGTTCCTTAATGTATCTCATAATCTACTCCTTAAAACCATCACCTCTAAAAACACTCCAGTTCCTCTTTCCACAACTATGTATAAAATAAAGCACTGAGTACGTTTTGCCTGTTTTAGGTTTCCATTAAATATTTGATATACTGAATGACATAACAATATTCATTTTGTCATATTCCAGACTCTCTTCCTATTTTAATAATTACATTTTGAAAAGTCTGAAACCAGCATTTGAAATGTAATTTTGCAAAGGCATTACAATTCTAGTTGTTATTAGCCCTGCTTTATATTTGAAATACAGCAAACATCAGGTGAGGCTGAAATATAGTTCTCTCTCATTTCAATGTTTGCATTAGTAACAATTATACAAAATACTTTAAGAAATATGTATTGGGTTTTGTGATTCAAAATTGCTTTTTATCAAATACTTTTTTTATTAAGATCTACCTTGCATTTCTCAGACAACACAGTATGTTTTATACAAGTAATCTTACATCTAGGATAAATAAAGGAATGTTTGTCTGCTATAGGAGACAAAAATGGTTAGTCAGCAGTAAAATTTTTTCAATATGTCTCTCTTTCGTTGAATATTTTAATCAATATAAGAATTTAAAATATTTAAAATTATGATTTTTTTCCTGTTTTCTCTCTTAAAGTAATAATTACTGACAATGTACCTGATTTAGAAAAATTTTTATAGGGGAATGGAATGATAGTACAGTGGTAAGGCATTTGCCTGGCACATGGACAATTCAGGATAAACCCTGGTTCAATCATCAGCATCTCATATGGTCCCCTGAGTCTACCAGAAGCAATTTCTGAGCACAGAGCAGGATTAACCCCTGCTGCTGGTTGTGCCCCCCAAATAATTTTAAATACATTTTGTTTCTATTAATTCTCAGGGCTAAAACAAATTGATGACTTTATTAGAGTGCTCAATCACATTATTATTATTACTATTATTATTATTATTATTATTATTATTGGATTTTGGGCCACACCTGGTAACATTCTGGGGTTACTTCTGTCTATGCTCTCAGAAATTGCTCCTGGCTTGGGGGATCCAACCATGGTCCATCCTAGGTAAGATGCGTGCTGTGCCTTACTGCTGCACCACTGCTCTGGCCCCGCAATCACATTATTTTTTGAACAGAAAATTCTCCTGCATTTTCTATGGATCTTAAAAAATAGATTTTATGTAAAATATGTAAATTTATGTAATTTTGTTTGCTTGTTTATTTGATTTTTGGGCCACATTCAGTTGTGCTCAGAGCTTAATCCTGGCCGTGAGCTCTGGGACCACTCCTGGAAGGGTTTGGGGACCACATGGGGCTCAGGGGATCAAACTTGGTTTGGTTGCATGCAAGGCAAGTGCCCTACCCACTGTAATCTCTCTCCAATCTGTTTTTGGTGGAGGCACACATGGCGGCGCTAAGGGGTTACTCTTAGCTCTTCAATCAGAAATTGCTCCTGGCAGGCTCGGGGGAGGGGGGTATATGGGATGCTGGGGATCAAACCCAGGTCTGTCCTGAGTCAGCTGCATGAAAGGCAAATGCCCTGCCACTAGGCTATAGCTCCCACCCTATCTCTCCAAGCTGTAAATGATAACATTTGCAATGACTGCACAAATATCAGAGCTGTTTTAGAATTTGTGCCAAACAAGGGTACGTTTCTGAGAATTCAGTTGCACAAGATAGGGAAGCAGTATAATACAAGTCTTTTTTTTTCCTTTTTTTTTGGGGGGGGGCATACCCGGGACATTCAAGGGTTACTCCTGGCTGTTTGCTCAGAAATCGCTCTTGGCTTGGGGGACCATATGGGACGCCAGGGGAGTAAACCGAGGTCTGTCCTGGGTGAGCCGCGTGCAAAGCAAACGTGCTACTGCTGCGGTATCGCTCTGGCCCAATTCAAGTCAATTTTATAAAAATTAAAAACTAACGACTAATTATTATTAGCCCTTGCCATGATCTGGAAAAGATCCTAAAGTTCTACCTGATAATGTGTTGTATTTTCATACAATGAGTAGTGATGATAATAATAAGAGTTTAGACCAGTTAGGAATTGTGCAAAAATGATTTATATACTCTGGTTACTTTGCAGAACATTTGGTGGCAGATAATAGTTATTATTTGTATTTTACAAATGAGGACCACAAAGCTCAAAGACGTTATTTAACTCGTTCAAGGTCACGCTGGTAGTGTATATCGTGCTGGATTTGATCACGTAGTCTACTAAAATGTGTTCAAAGTCACTATAATTGGAATTTGCAGTTTCAGAGAAGCTCTGAAGGCATACTGAGCACCCATTTGTTTTTGTGGCCTGACAACTAGGTCATCACTCGTGACAGCTTGATGCGCAGTTGCTGATTCTAAGTGTCAGTTGAGAATGGCTGATGCAATTGCCCCATAGCTCTCCTGTTCTATGGAAAATTCTGTGTTGATCATTATAAAAACCAGTTGCTTAAGTTTCCAAGGCTGGCTTTTACGGTCATGGTGAGTCTTGGGGCGTAGGCATGCCTTAGGTGTGAAGATGATGTGTACTTCATGTAGGCATGAAGGCATTCAACAAGAAAGTAAAGCTATTCAACTATCATTTGTTGTTCTTCCTACTCAGGCTTTTATGAAAGAAACTGAGGTCAATTAACTGGGAAGCTTAACCTCTCTTAACTTGTCTTTTTTTGCATAGGCTTTTAGCCTTTTAAATGAATCTTACCCCCCCCCCCTTCCTTCCCTCCCCATCCTCTCTTCGAATTGAACACGTTCTTGGATTTCTCATGCTGGGCCTAAGGAGCAGACTGCTTATATTCAAGAATGATTTGGAGGGGATAAAGTGTGCAAGATTTTGAATTCTTGCCATAAGTTCCTGGCAGACAGCCAGGCAGCCTCAGAGGAATAAGGCTAATGAAGGGAGGGTAAAGAAGATCGGGAGTACGGCTGGTAATGCAGTATGCATTTAATTGGGAGCAGGTACCGGTGCAAACTTCTCCATTTTAATTGGAAAAAGGGAAGGGGATTGTTAAGGAAGAAGGAAAAAAGAATGCATAAAGTTTTCAAGCCGAGGAGCCAAAGGCAGCCCTGTCTATGCCAGAGAAAGAACTCAATTTAGGGCAATTTGCTCTGCAAGCTGGGCTGCAGTCTCTCCTGGGAATAGGGATGAGGAAGAAAATGAAACCAAAAGAGAACTTGATAAAATCACCTAGCACAGACAATCTCAGTAGAATAGGTTTTACTGAGTTAAATCTGCCCCAATCAATATGATTCTTTTCATATAAGTTACAAATAAAAAGCCACAAGATTACAATAAAAATCGAGACTCCAGCGCTGCTGATGTTGCACCTGGGAGTCTTAAGACCTTGTTATGGAATATGTTTTCGCAACTATCATGTTTGTTTTTCTTTTCATCCTGATCATGTGAATAAACTCTTTGCTTTTCCTCCCCTTTCATCTAGTTATATATATATTGTTTTAAATACACTGGAGGTGACTTTTCTTGCTTAATTTCTCTTGCTCTGGACGTTGGGAGTCTGTGGATGCTTTTTTGTCTTGAAGTGTGCTAAACTGAACAAGAGACTAATTTTTCATGCCAATGACATTTCTTTCAATTGTACATTTTATAATGTTCACATTTTATATATTATTATGAAAAATAAAACCAAGAGATTTGAGATAAGATAAAACAATGCTTTTGATACAAAACTATTAAAAACAAAGTATCCTGTAATTCCATATTAATAATATTTCAATTCTTGATCATTAGTAGGAGTTTGTAAATGTGAATCTTAAGCAGCTGATAGACTTAATGTAAGAATTCTTTATTTTTATTCCTAAGCAATAAGAATTTAAAAGATCAAGCAAAATGTTTTGGTCTTTCTGTCAGTGCAGTTAACTAAGAAATTAGGAACATGGGGAAAAGAGTATTTGGTTTATAAAAATACATTTGAAAGAAAAAATATATAAAAAGGAAATTTAAAATCAAGCTTTCTAATAATTGCATTATTGAGATTTTAAAAATGATATACAGTCTAATATAAAATGATTATGGTGCCCTGATTAGATGTATTCCACCTTCTATAGTGACTCACATGTTCAATACATGTGAACATTTAAATACATTTATTTCATGAATTGTCTTGCTCTACACTGGGCAGTAGTGCTGCTAGTAGACTGTGACCTGTTTATAATACTTTACTTCAATGAATAGATATTGACAATTAGAAATGAAATATTTCAGACATATAAAAAGGGTAAAAACAAACTGTTAGACAGTTGTCACTCCTAAATATTTCATCTGCTTTTCCCCCCTCAGTGCTAGGTTGCATAAAGGAATCACTCTAGCTACAAAAAATATTTAATACCTCTTTGTGTTAAGCACTGTGGAAGATACAGAAATGAAACAGCACAAATTTTGTTTTCAGAATATCCACTTTCTAAGTGGAAAAGCCAAGGGAAAAAAATATAAAGTCAAACTAAAAAAATCAGACAGCAGAAATGATTTTTCTAAACAATGTAAAATCAAGGGTCTGAAACCACTTTTTTGTTTTTCATGTATGAAGATGTATTCTATATTTTTGGCATAGCAGTAGAATCAGGTTAGATGGAACCAATAATAATTGACTTATTTTACATTTGGAAGTGCAAGCAAAGATGTGGGACTCTATCCCAACTTCATGAGATAACATACTTTGATCAATGGCAAAGGACAGAGAGAAAAGAGGGAATAGAAACATATTTGAGGAACACTGAGCACAGCAGAAATTCTTACAGAAAATTGGTGGGAATTAGGATCTCACATTGTGGAAGGTTTGATGAAATTGATGCATCTTACAATGAAGAAATGTCAATAAAAATGTTATTTAATAAAATAGAATAGCAAGCATCTTTGAGGAACACTGACCCAGTGTGACATGTAGTAGAAATCAATGACATAGGTACCTCATATATCTATCTGTACAGTCCCATTTCTCCCATACAATAAAATATTTTCTTCTCTGCTGTATTGATCTCCATTGTTGATATCTCTTCCAATGAGCAGCTTTCCTGAGCTGCATTTTTGCTATAAAATAATCCTGGTCCTCTTTTCTTCTCTAGGTGGGTAACCCTATGACATACAGGTGAGGAGGTACAAAAACCCTGTGAAAAAAGGTTCATACTCAATTCATAATTCATTTGGGCTCAGAGTTACTCAGAGACACTCATAAAAATACCAATTTTAAAAATCTCTTAAGAATCACAGTAAATCTCTCAGAAAAGATTTATATGCTTTCATATTTTTGCAACTGAAACTATGGACACTCGTCCCTGGGTAGGTCAATCAAATGCAATATTCTAATTAATCTTATTTTCCCTGACTAAGATTTTATTCCACATATGATTCCTTATACTTTCTCAGTTATAAAATAAAATGAAAATACAAATAAAAGTATAGAAACAAAAATGTGTGTTTAACAGATGTAGATGAAAATGGAGAGTCTTCTGTACAGTTCAACCATTCATGGTGCTTTGGTTCTATATTCTGCTCTTAGAATGATGAATACAAGAAATACAAGAAATAGTGAGGTGAAAGACCCACTATTAATTTTATATAGCTTTTTAATCAGGATAAATTTAGAAGATTATATTTTTGAGGGTTAAAGAGCTCTTTGGAAGCTGGTATTTAATGTAAGGTTATCCACAGTTATCATATTTTTGTTATCTTTAGAAAAATGTGCTTGGAAATCTTTCTCCAATTATGTATTTCAAGATAAGATTCAAAGAATATACTTTTGTATAATTTGCTTATATTTATATGAAAAGGTGGATACAAGTAAATTTATAAAATCAGTTATTTTTGATACACATATATTTTGGAAGATAATATCTTAAAATATTTAATTTCAATAGTACTGGTATCATAGTTAAGAAAATTGCATTAACTTTAAAATATATGTTTGTCGATCAGTTGTAGATGAGAGTATCTTATTGGTTTTACATATGACCTTGTGACTTTTTAAGAACTATCATTTAATCCAAGTTTTAATTTAAGATGTATCTTTGCTGGGGAATACATATTAATGAAATTTAGTGTATTTGCTCTTATAGATAGCCTCAGTGACCATGATAATACAGAAAGAACCAAGTTTAAGTGTCAAAAACAAGTTACACCACGGATTTTGTTGATAATACTAGATTCAGATATAATGAATACATTATGCCTTCCTAATTTGGCTGGACATTGTGCTACCATATGCTATCCATTATTTAAGCTGTAATTCTTCAGGGTAGGGTGTTTACAGTCAGATTTTCAAGATAAGAAATGTGAATTCTGAATTAGAATATAATTCTTTTATAGTAAGTAACTGAAGATAGCTTGATGCCAAAGTGGAGATTAATTAGTCAATAATTTTAATTAATTAAATTTAATTATAAACTACCCTTAAATTTGTGACCCAGGCACATTTCTTTGCTCTCAAATCTACAATGAATTTTATAATTAACCAAATGGTGAATGCAATTGTAGATTACTACCTAAATCTTAGTGATAAAGACTAACATATGAGAAAACTATATTTTTTATTTTTTGTATGAATAATTATTTCTTTAATATAAAATAACAGATAAATGTCACATATTTCCCTTTTGCTATTTTCCCTTCATGATAAGAAAATCTTAAATCAACTGCATATAGTTATGTATATAGTTATGTAATGATGCCTTATCTTTGTATAATAAATTAATTTTTAAATACCTCCACATTAGTGCTTTTTTAATTTCGCAATGCTAGCAGCTTTAAGAACTTTTCAAATTTTACTTTGAAAATATTCAGTCCTGGAGCTGGAGGTAAGGCATTTGCCTTTCATGCAGAAGGATGGTGGTTGAATCCCGGCATCCCATATGGTCCCCTGTGCCTGCCAGGGGCAATTACTGAGCATAGAGCCAGGAGTAACCCCTGAGTGCTGCCGTGTGTGACCCAACAACCCCCCCCCCCCCAAAAAAAAAAAAAAAAGAAAATTCAATCCTATCCAGAAAACACAGGTAAGGGCATCTTTATAACAGTATTGCCACTGTCATATTCAAATATTAAATTTGATAATTAAAATAATAAATGCGAGATTCATATCAAACAGTTCCCAGTTATCTAACTAATATGCTTTAAAGTTCTTTTATTTTTCAATTTATTACTCAGGACATTTAATACATTTAGTTCTTTTAATTTTAGTTTACTTTAAGCTGGAATTAACCCTCTCTTACTTTTCTTAATTTAAAAATACTTTCTTAATTTCTTGTATTGAATAACATTTCTTTCAGACTTTTAAAACACATGATGACCTTTGTATTAGTTATTATATATGTGCTTATTAAATGATGTTCTTATAAATATCAGTAATTTTACATTTATTTATAGGCCTTCTTTAAGAAAAAAAATAGTTTTGGTGTTACTTCTTGCCTTTACTGATTCACAGGAGGATATTACAAGTCCCAAACTCAAAATTGCTTGTTTCTCAGAAGTCACTAGCTCTTTTAATGGGAAACTGACTTTAAAAAACGATATCTCAGTACAAGCTTTGTATTAATTTCTATACATATCCAGGGAATATCTATCATCTATCTATCTATCTATCTATCTATCTATCTATCTATCTATCTATCTATCTATCTATCTATCTATCTATCTATCTATCTATCTATCATCTATCATCTATCTACTTATTCTGATAGCTGCATTGCATCATCCTTACTTTCCTGTAGTGAGAACAACTTGTCTTCAAACTTCAGAGGCTGGAGCAGTGGCACAAGTGGTAGGGCTTTTGTTTTGCACGCACTAACCTAGGACAGACTGTGGTTCGATCCCTTGGCATCCCATATGGTTCCCCAAGCCAGGAGCAATTTCTTAGTGCATATCCAGGAGTAACCCCTAAGTGTCACCAGATGTGGCCCCCAAACCAAAACCAAAACAAACAAAACAAACAAACCAAAAAAAACTTCAATATTTTTAATTGCTTACCATCAACTTTGGTATATGCAATAAGTTTTCAGAATTACTGTAGTAGTACCAGTCTCAGCAGCATAATTTCCAAGTTATTCTTCTGAAATTCATTTTGTTTTCAAATAGTATACTTTGGGAGTTAATGTCATACTGCATTTTAAAAAATAATATAAATTTTATGATTACACACATATAAATATGATCAATTAATATTTGAATTTATATTTACTTTAGTGGTTTCATATTCTTTATTGTTTTAAATTTTATTTTAATATCATGGTTTATAACATGTTAATGGTAGAGTTTCATACATAAAACATTCCATAATCAGATGTCCACCAAAATGTTTGCTTCTCTTCCAGCATTGTCCAAATGTCTGCCTCTATCTCACCTCACTATTCATCTTCATACTATTTCTCTTCTGCCCCCTTCAGAGTAAGTTTCTTTTTACAGACCAGTTTTCAGTCTCTATTGTCTTTGGTCATTTGTAATTTATTTTCTGGGTTTCTTTATATTTCACATATGAAGGATATCATTTTGTTTCTTTCTTTCTAACCAATTTCACTCAGTATAATACTCTGTAGAAATATACTCTTAGCAGAAAATTGCATGATTTTGTATTATCTCATTGCCAAGGAGTATTCCATTGTGTAATATAAAATTTTTTAATCGAGACATCTGTTCTTAGACATAGTAATTTTCAGATTTTGACTATTATAAACAATGCTGCATGGATGTAAGAGTGTAAGTGACTTTTTGAATAGAGTTATTGGGCCCTTGATTTAGATAAAAAAAAATTCCAAAAAGCAGAATTGTAGAATCAAATGAAAGCTAAATTTATAGTTTTTAAATCTTTTATTTGTATAATAAATGATCTTTGATATCCTAAATATATTTTGGGTAAATTTGTTTGGTCTTTTGGATCATAACTAGCTGTGTTTAGGGTTTACTCTGGTTTTGTTTTCTGGGATCATTTCTGACAAAAATTGAGGTATTGTATGTGGTATTGGGCATCAATCTTATCACATTTAAGTTTGCACCTTACCCACCGTCCTAATTTCTTCCTTATTTTTGGATCATTTATATAGATATCCACACATAAATATATGTGTATTATGTACATGCACTTTCTATGGTTTCTAGTCATGATTTTGACTCATTTTAAGACACTTCTCCGAGGAAGAACAACAGATGGCCCACAGACACATGAAAAAAATTCTCATCATCATTAGGGAAATCCAAATCAAGACATCAATAAAATATCATCTTATACCAGTGAGGATGGGACATATCAAAACTAATAGGAACAAAACTGTTGGTGGGGATGTGGTGAGAAAAGAGTTCTCATCCACTGATGGTGGGAATGCTGCCTGGTACAATCCCTATGGAAACAATATAGAGGGTTTTCAGTAAACTCAAAATTGAGCTGCCACAAGACCCAGAAATCCCCTTTTGGGGATTTATACCTAGGACAGAAAAACATTCATTCAAAAAGATGTATGCACACTGCTGTTTATTGCAGCACTCAATACAATTGCTAAGATTTAGAATCAATCTAGATGTTCAACACCAGACAAGTGGATCATAAAGATGTGGCACATATATACAACGGAATACTAATTAGTTTTAAGTAATGATGCAGTCATGTAATGTTCAGGATCATGGATGGAACTGGAAGATACTATGTTAAATTATATAAGCTAGAAGGATTAATAAAGAATGATATCACTTATATGGGGTGTTTAGAATAACTGCATGAAAAAATGCAATGGTCTAAATAGGAGTTATCTTGAACACTCTTGACCCCAGAGTATGGTGATGAGAAGGAAAGAAACTGAGTGGAAGAGGAGAAACATAAATATGAAAAAATGTGGCCCAGGGGACAAGCGGTCTCAAGTGTATTGGTGCACATTAAAAATAAAAAGGAGAGAACTAAATATTCAAGCCAGGTCAACAATAATGGAATCAAGATATCAAAACTCTAACAATCTAAACTTTAAGTGTTATACTTGCAGGCTGGGAGGCAAAGGGTGATGGTTGGGAAACATTTTGAGAACATGGTGGAAAGAGGTCAAACACTGGTAGTGTATTTAGAATATATATTAACATTGTGAGAATTGTTCTAATTATTTTGATTAATGCTACTCAAGAATAGGCACATTTCCCATTGTCCCTTCCTTCCTTCCTTCCTTCCTTCCTTCCTTCCTTCCTTCCTTCCTTCCTTCCTTCCTTCCTTCCTTCCTTCCTTCCTTCCTTCCTTCCTTCCTTCCTTCCTTCCTTCCTTCCTTCCTTCCTCCCTCCCTCCCTTCCCTCCCTCCCTCCCTCCTTCCTTCCTTCCTTCCTTCCTTCCTTCCTTCCTTCCTTCCTTCCTTCCTTCCTTCCTTCCTTCCTTCCTTCCTTCCTTCCTTCCTTCCTTCCTTCCTTCCTTCCTTCCTCCCTCCCTCCCTCCCTCCCTCCCTCCCTCCTTCCTTCCTCCCTCCCTTCCTCCCTCCCTCCCTCCCTCCCTCCCTCCCTCCTTCCATTCCTCCCTCCCTCCTTCCCTCCCTCCCTCTCTCCCTTCCTCCCTCCTTCCTTCCTTCCTTCCTTCCTTCCTTCCTTCCTTCCTTCCTTCCTTCCTTCCTTCCTTCCTTCCTTCCTTCCTTCCTTCCTTTCTTCCTTCCTGTGGGCAAATCTAAGGCCTTACTCTTACAAGGCAAGAGTTTTACCATTGACGTACATCCTCAGCCCCCAAAGCTACTCTCAGGTTTCCAGAGTATATAAATTTTATCTTTTTATTTAGTCTCACACTGGTCTCTACTACTCAACTATTAAACACACACACACACACACACACACACACACACTCACATATTAGTGCCATATTTAACTATGATTGGGAGCGATACTGGCTTGACATTAGGGAGAATTCCAGATAATGCTTCTAGGGGAACACCTGGTATTGGGAATCCAAGCCAGGACTCCTACATGCAAAGCATGCACTCTAAACATTTTTTTCTATCTTCCTTTTTACACAACTTTAGTTCATTCCTAAGTACTTTACTTTGGTGACTTTCATGTGCTGTTTTCATTTCCTATTATTTTCCAGCTGACTGAAATATAAATAAATAGGATATCAGTTTGCATGTATTATCTATCTGTACACAATGAAATTTTTCATTTTTTAATTATACTCATTAATTTCTCACTAGATTTTATTTTATTTTTGTGGATCTAATTCAGAGTCTCATGAATAAAAAGTATATAAACAATTGCTGAGCTACATTCTTCCTTTTGATTATTTTTTTTGTTTTTGTTTTTGTTTTTTTTGGGCCACACCCGTTTGACGCTCAGGGGTTACTCCTGGCTATGTGCTCAGAAATCGCCCCTGGCTTGGGGGGACCATATGGGACGCCGGGGGATCGAACCGCGGTCCGTTCCTTGGCTAGTGCTTGTAAGGCAGACACCTTACCTCTAGCGCCACCTTCCCGGCCCCTTTTGATTATTTTTTAATGGTTCTAATATTTTTTCTTAGCTAATTAAAAAACATCTTAATTTCAAGTTTTTAATTTGCTATTATATTTTGTAGATTACAATTGTAATAATTTATTTCTTGTTTCTCACCAGTGCTCATCAGGATTTTTTATTGTTCAATAAGATTAATTTTAGAATATATCTATGGTAAACCATTTAGTTTTTATAGGAAATTATTACTATAATATATATTTACACTACTCCACTTAATATTTTTTACCAAAAATTTGGGAATAGGTTACTGAAAAGTTCATTTTCAAACAATATGTTAGGCATTGACCTATGCTAACAACTATTTTCTTGGATACAGTAGGAAAATATAATAATAAAATAAATTATTATTTTCTTACTTTTTGAAGAGTAAATGTTCTCTGCTATATAAAGATTTATTAACAGATTTTATTTTTGGATTTATTGGTAGTATATTTGAGATGTCTCAGAATTCCTATTTATAGTTACATATTTATCATATATCTTTTTATAAGTTAGATGTAATTAAAGTATTTACATATACATCGTACTTTGTGTTGAATATATATGAATATTTTATAATAAAAATATAAATGACTTTGTAGGCTTTTAAAACATGAACATATTTGTGTTGAATATCATAGTAAGGTGTTTCACTGTGGTTTTCTTACAGTATTAAATAATAAATAAACGTATGGAAGATTTTTTATGGTATAATCATATGAATACCTTTCATTGAGATTAACTTTTAAAATGGGAAGAGAAATCTGAAACTTTTAAAAGATGACCAGTAACTATGAATATTATTTGAGCCCTTCCTAAATCAGGTTTATTTTCACTGATTTATGCTATGTTAGAGGAAACAACCAACCGACCTAGAATTAAACTGATTTACTCTTATAGCCTGGCTATTTCTTAGTCAGAGAAATTAAGAATTTGAACCATGGACTTTTTAGGATATTTTTTTTAACCCTAAAAATGATGCCTTGTATAAGTTTTGCCTCAAAGTTTGTAGTGCTTTGATTTTTTTTAACACTTATGTGATTTAAACTTTATTTGTCTTTGTACCTAAGAATTTCTTCTAATAATTTGCGAGCTTATTAATACATTGTAGAGTATATTTATTTAAAAATTACAAGCATGAGTGTATTTTGCAGTGACTGTGTTTTACAGAGCATGATTACAGTGTTACTGTGATTTACATATTTTAATTCCAATTTTTCATTTCCTGGTGTTTTCGATTAAATTAACAATATTCTTGCAATATGAATTTCTTTCTACTCTGAGATACTTATTAGATATTAGATACTTATTACATAGTTTGACATATAAAATATAATTTTATGCAAGACATAACACATTTCAACTAAAAAACTAGTTATTGCTTCAGGTAACTTCTGGTATTTAATAATATAAAGATATCGTGGTCTTCTTGATACTTTTGTTTACTGAATTCTAGTGAAATTTTATTATTTCTTGTCTAATGATTTATAATTCTTCATATATCATTGTTTTTATAATTGAAATTAGTATGCATATTGACAATCATGTACATTTACCATGTTCCAGGAAGTACATATTTATGAGTTCTTATTAGGACATCATGAACAATGAAAAGAGATCTCAATGTATTGGGAAATTCCTTTCTTCAAACTCAAAACTGTATACTTAGAGGTCTGTGAAAACACATTTACCCAAATTTTATTTATTTATTAGTTCTCTGAGTCAGAAGAAGCACTAAGGGGAAAATGAAGTTCATTGGTACAGATTTATAAAATATACCTTTGGCATACTTTAATGTGGTATTATTTAGCCTTAATTTTATTTTGACTCTTTTATTTTACATTCACATGAAATTTAATATCCTTTGTGAGAAGTTCAATAAGATCTGGTTTTCAAAAAAATTTTGACCAATGATCAATTTTCATCTATGTGAAATTTTTAAAAAATGAAGGTTAAGTTTTTACTTGTTTGGAACTTCTACATGCACTACTTAATAAACTTAAGTTTTTTTTTTTTAAACCAACGAGCTGTGCCTTATTTCTTTGTGTTTTTTTTTTGTTTGTTTGTTTTGTTTTGTTTTGTTTTGGGCCATACCCGGCGGTGCTCAGGGATTACTCCTGGCTGTCTGCTCAGAAATAGCTCCTGGCAGGCACAGGGGACCATATGGGACACTGGGATTCGAATCAACCACCTTTGGTCCTGGATTGGCTGCTTGTAAGGCAAACGTCACTGTGCTATCTCTCCGGGCCCAAACTTAAGTATTTTTAACACATGCATCCTTGTTACAATTTGTCCATGTTATCTTCATCACTAAAATTTTCTAAGAGATTCATTTTGCCATTTTACTTGAAAAGTATGATATTCTATCAATAATTAAAATCTGATTTAATCAAGTATTTTTTATCATAAAATATATCTGTGAAATAGTCAGAGCAAGGATTATGATGATTATATTTTTGCTTATTTCTGTATTTTATTTCTATATAGATGAAATAATTGATATTATTTCTATATAGATGGAATAATTGATAGAGACATGTCTTTATTATATGGATAACAATGGCATACCATGAAAATTAAAATAATAGCTAGGAAACTCTTAAAAATCTTATTAGATGAAGTGATAATAAAGCACTAATTAAATTATGTATTAAACAATCAAAGACTATTTCCTCTTAAAGAACAAACTCAAGTGTTTCCTACTGAATACTTTAATAAACTGAGTAATATATGATATTTGCATAAGCATTTCTATAAAAATTAGCTACAATTAGCTGAAAATTATTATACTAGGTAAAGTTAGCTTTCTTAAGTATCATATTAATAGTGTTTTCAAATATCAGATTTACCTTAATATTTTTTTTAAATAATACAGGCCTCCCTAGTAAAGATTTAATTGTAGATGTCAGGCATTGATGTAGTCAAAGAAAGAGACAGAAGCAAAATGGCTTTTATTTATGTATTTCTTGTTAGTTCATTTGGTTTCCTGTAATTGTTACCAAAATTTCCATCTGCCTTCATCTTATTTAATGATTCTATAATATTTATAACTAAAACCATCATATTTTTCTCTCTCTTATTTTCTGTTAATACAATCCTTGATTAAATGCCAGGCCTTTTTTTTTAATTGTTTTACCTTTTCCTATTTACATTTTTAGACAGCATTCCCTCTCAACTGAATACTGTTATCACTTCCTTATTTAATCCTCTTCCAAGCTGCCTATATTATCACCCCCATATTTAAGAAGTAGAATTCTTACCCTTTAATCCATTAATTGGCTTTTCACCCCATCCCCTGGCTACTCCTCTGCACCTGACCCCTTTTTCTCTAGCACCTCCTGCCTACTAAATTTTTGATCTTGTCAAATAGCCTTACCTGGTGTTGTTTTTCTTCACCCAGAAGACTTTATTACTGTTTTTCCCTCCACTTCTCCAGATGTTTCTATAAATATGACATCTTTAGTTTTATTTATATAGCATAAGTACCACATTTTCTATCTTCCAATAAGTTTAAAATATTTTTGAAGATAGTATTTTTTTGATTGAGTATATACATTTGATTCTGTATTGTATTCTGGAGAATTTTTAAAATTCCTTATATTTTCTAATATTTTTTCTTTGGGTAAGGACATAATAAATGTTTATTATTCTCCAGTGAGTGATTTTCTCTTTAAACGTGAATGTACTGAAAATATTGTTGTAAGACTTTAAAATTCAAACTTAACTTTTAGAGTAAGTTTGAAACTGGCAAAAGCAAAATGTATAAAATTGAGCCAATTTGTTTTCTTATAAATTTACAGATAATAAGAACTAAATCATCAATTATTTTAAATAATATCTTCAATATATTCTTTGAAAAGGAATGTAGTTATCATTTTAGGATGGGGTATAATTAAATATGCCTGGTCACAACAAAAAGTCTCAAATTAATTAAAAATTCTGAAGTCTATGCTATTATATATGGAAATTAAAAGTTTGTTTTCTTTTTTCTTTGTCATAACCCTGTCTTATGATAGTTTTTGTTGCTGACTTACTTTTACATATGTGCAGACTGAAATTTGCCTTGAATAAATTTATTTTTTCAGAAAAACTAGATTTATTTTCAACAATTTTTAAATGTTTGACTTAGTAGAAAACAGGCTAGATTTATTTATTTTTAACAATTTTTAAATATTTTACTTGGTAGAAAACATCTCCAAACATAAAGAATTGATACGGATTAAAATCTAATAAGGAATTGCAGGGGTTTAAATATATCCTACAGCAGTAAAATTTGGATGGGGGTGGAAACCATAAATTTATTTTAAAGATAGTTTCAGATAAAGAATTTTATACAACAATCTATAGTCAGTTGATAAATGAACAAATAAAGTAAAATGAGTTTTTTCTAATATTTGGTTTATCAACAAGTATATTTTATGTATTTTGC
The DNA here is from genome assembly GCF_024139225.1 of Suncus etruscus. Classification (NCBI taxonomy): domain Eukaryota; kingdom Metazoa; phylum Chordata; class Mammalia; order Eulipotyphla; family Soricidae; genus Suncus; species Suncus etruscus. Next base: position 66,610,416 of record NC_064851.1, read on the forward strand.
TTTGTGAATCAAGCTTTTCGTATCATGTAAAGCTGTAAAATTGGAATTAGCTCTAACTTATAGAAAAGATTCAATAATGAGTTTTCTATAAAACACTAAGACTTACATTAGAATCAGTAAACTGAAAATATAATTTATCAGATGATTCAAGGAAAATAAATATAAGAAAACAAGCAGGACAAGCAGAACAGCACTACTAAATGCAAGTAGTGTCTCTCTGTTCACAATGCTTAAGGTTCAAGTCAGATTAAAAACTGCATTTCAATAATAACTGCCAAAACAATTTTTGCAAACAACTTTTTATGATATTACTAATAAAAATTACTTATAGCAAGATATTTTTAAATTATACTATATACATCTATGTATAAAATTGTTCAAATGTACTCATGAAGAATTTTACTTTATAGATACTTGGAGGAGTTTTCTCCATTGTTTTGTGTATACATTACTGGAATTTCTGCAAGGACAATGATATCTCTGGCTACACATAAATCTAGTTAAATTTCACTTGCCCATGCACTATGTGAAGGTTTGTTATAACTAGAGATAGAATTTTAAGTGGTGTATTAATGAGTTAAGATAGGTGAACATGGTAATTACTATTATATTTCTGTAGTTTTTCAATATTTTCACTTCCTGCTAATACAAATAATATTCACACCTGATTATTGAACACTGAAATACATTTTTCTGAAGGTCATAAATCAAAATATAAACCAACTCTTCGATATAATATTGAAAAGCACCTTATGAATTTTATATTAATTATTCATTAAAATAGTGTTGAGATATTGTGAATTAAATAAACAGTTAAATATAACTAGTTCTGTTTTATTTGCCTAGATGTGGCTACTGGGAAATTAAAAACTATATATCTTGTAGTATTACATGTCTATAGGAATGTATAGTTTCATTTAATGTCTAGCTTGAGAAATAATTTGTTTGAAACATCTGATTATCTCAAATAGATTACATAAACTGTTAACTTTTATTATATAAATTTTATCTATATTTTGGCATATGTTCTAATTCAGATGCCTCTAAATTATTTTTCTAAGGAACATTTCTTAGGTTTTTATAAACAATCCCAGTCACAATTGTGCCTCAAAAATTAAGCACCTTGGAATCAACTTAACTAAAGAGTTGAAAGAACTATATAAAGAAAACTAAAAAACACTGCGTCAAGAAATAAAAGAGGAAACAAGTAAATGGAGACATATAACCTGCTCATGGATTGGGAGGATTAACATCATTAAAATATCAATACTTCTTAAAGCATTGTACAGGTTTAATGCAATCCCTATACAAATCCCCATGACATTTTTTAAAGAAATGGATCAGCTGCTCCTGAAATTCATATGAAGAAATAAACATCCATAAACAGCTAAAACAATAAAATAAGAGAAATCACTGTTCCCAAATTTAAGCTGTACTATAAAGCAGTAGTCATGAAAACAGCATGGTATTGGAAAAAAAGACAAACTTTAAGATCAATGAAATCGACTTGAATATCCAGAGATGGACCCACAGGTTTAAGAACAATTAATTTTTGATGAAGGAACAAGAAACACTAAGTGGAACAAGGAAAGATGCTGGAAAACTGGTTAACTACATGCAAATAACGAACTCATACTTCTCCTTAACACCATGCACAAGGTCAAATCAAAATAAATTTAACACCTTGATAGCAGAACTGAAACTTTAAGAAGAAATTAACAGACACTTCCTCAAAGAAGAAATACAGAATGCCAAAACGCACATGAATAAATGGTCGTCACACTAATCATCAGGGAGATGCAAATCAAAACAACAATAAGATATCATCTCACACCACAGAGACTAGCACACATTAAACACACACACACACACACACACACACACACACACACACACACACACACACACACACACACACAAGAAGAACCAGTGCTGGCGTGAACGTGAGGAAAAGGGATTCTCTCTCATTCATTGTGCCTCTTTTATCAATGATTACTTTAAGAGTATTACATTACTAGAATCGTAATTTCATCCACAACTACAAAACTCTGCTATTACACTCTGGATCATTTTCCTTTCCTTTAGGGAAATCTTTTTGATCACTGTTTCGAATACACCTTCAAAATATAAGAAAGAGAATCGAGAAACAAACTATGTTCATTTATCTTACTGATCACATACCAAAACGAATTAATGGGGGGATGACAAAAGAAAGACTAAAATTAACCTTGAAACAGCAATTGTGAATAAGATTGTGTTTTTAAAAATCTTTTTTCTTCTTCTTCTTCATTATTTGTGTTTAGGAAGCCATGGATTATTGCATAAGGGACTCCCTTCCCTCTTGGCAATTTAGACTGGTCTATCCTTTTTGGAAAATAATATGAAGATTCCTCAAAAAGCTAGAAATTGAACTTCTATATGACCCAGCGATACTACTAGGGATACAACCCCCCCCCCCCCCAAGAACACAACACAAAAATGCTCTCTGCATTCCTAAATTCAGTGCCGCACTATTTACAATCTGGAAACAATCAGGTATCTAACAACAGATGAGTGGCTAAAGAACTGTGGTATATCTACACAATGGAATACTATGTAGTCTTTTGGAAAAATGAATTCATGAAATTTTGCTTATACAGGGATGGACATGGAGACTTATGTTGAGTGAAATGAGATGGAAGGAAAGGGATAGACATAGAATAATCTCACTTATTTGCGGGATATAAAAAACAAACAAGAGGGCCGGAGAAATAGAATGGAGTTAGGGCGTTTGCCTTGAATGCAGAAGGATGGTGGTTCGAATCCCGGCATCCCATATGGTCCCCTGAGCCTGCCAGGAGCGATTTCCGAGTTTAGAGCCAGGAGTAATCTCTAAGCGCTGCCAGGTGTGACCCCAAAACCTAAAAAAATCCCACCCAACCAAATAAGAAATATTATGGTAATAATACCCAGAGAAAATAGAGACAAAGGTCAGGAGGTCCAGCCTAGGGAAGAATGAGAGAGAGAGAGAGAGAGAGAGAGAGAGAGAGAGAGAGAGAGAGAGAGAGAGAGAGAGAGAGAGAGAGAGAGAGAGAGAGAGAGAGAGAGACAGAGAGACAGAGAGACAGAGAGACAGAGAGAGACAGAGAGAGACAGAGAGAGACAGAGTGACAGTGAGAAAGACAGAGAGAGAGACAGAGAGAAAGACAGAGAAAGACAGAGAGACAGAGAGACACAGAGAGAGACACAGAGAGACAGAGTGATAAAGAGAGAAATACAGAGACAGAGAAAGTCAAAGAAATAAAGAGAGGGGCCCGGAGAGATAGCACAGCGGCGTTTGCCTTGCAAGCAGCCGATCCAGGACCAAAGGTGGTTGGTTTGAATCCGGTGTCCCACATGGTCCCCCGTGCCTGCCAGGAGCTATTTCTGAGCAGACAGCCAGGAGTAACCCCTGAGCAACGCCGGGTGTGGCCCAAAAACCAAAAAAAAAAAAAAAAAAAAAAAAAAAAGAGAGAGAGAACAAGACGGGGGTATGGTGAGGGAAACGAGAGAAAGAGTTGACAGGAAGGGTGCACTGATGAAGGATGGTATACATCGTATGACTGAAACCCAATAATGGACAATTTTGTAATCATATAACTTAAATAAAGCAAATTAAAGGTAAATTAAAGAAGTGGCACATTCTCAGAAAGTCACAGAAGGGATATTACGTTCTGCTTCCTTCTTCTCAGAACATGCATCTGCTTATCTTATTAAAACTATAACTTCAGTTTTTATTATGAAATTTTCCTCATTTATCTTGTTTTCTAAATACTTTGTACTTTCTTTTTGATTTCTTTTCTCAATCGTCCGATTAGTGAGAAATTGACTTTTAATTTATGAGTATGTTAGATTTATTTGTTTCCAGCACATCATTGGATTTTACTTTATAACTTGATCATTTGTTTCCTTAATGAGAAAAATTAACCTGTCATTTAGTGAAATAATTGATAAACTTAAGCTATTTATTTTGTATTTTTATTCTTCTCAATTTTTCTCTCTTTGTGATACCTTTCTCACTTATATCTTTATTATCCTTTCATTTTTGTTGATTTCAAAGAATTACCATAACATACCATTCTTACTGTCACAATACAATTTATATCCTTTCCACTGCTATTTGAAAAAATAAGCTATAAAATATGTCATTCCAACACAAAAGCACATTATCTCCTCATTTTGGGAAAATATAAAAATAATATTTAATTGATTTAAAAATTAGAATATCTAGGGGGCCGGAGAGATAGCATGGAGGTAAGGCATTTACCTTTCATGCAGAAGGTCATCGGTTTGAATCCCAGCATCCCATATGGTCCCCTGTGCCTGCCAGGAACAATTTCTGAGCACAGAGCACAGGAAAAGCCCCTGAGCACTGCCGGGTGTGACCCAAAAACCACACACACACACACACACACACACACACACACACACACACACACACACACACACACACACACACACACTAAAAAAAATTAGAATATCTATTATCCTTTTATTTGAAATAATTTTCTGGATTGAAGAGAATTTTACTAACCTGTATTTGGCCCAAAGGGTGTAAATAAACAGTAGCAGCTCTAATATATCCACAACTCTTTTGGTCTTTTCAATCTACCTTTTATCTTTCTGATCTTTCTTTTACAAACAGCTATTTATCTTCTAAGTCCTATGCAACTTCCTGAACTCCTAAGAGCAACAGTATAAGGAGGGTATGTGTTTTATCTTAAAACAAAGAACAAGAAAAAAAGTCATAATATGATAAAAACTATTTAAAGAGTTTTAGAAACAGGTGTCCTAAAGTCTACACTAATTGGATTTCAGTTAATTATTCCTTTTTCTTTAGGGAATTTAAGTATGCTGTGTATAAAAAGTACCTGTGAAACTTATCTGAAATGATAATTGCTCTGATACTATTTAACCTAGCAAAAAGAAAAAATGATGTCTTGTATGACCAGTCTTAATTACCTCTTTATTTCTAGATTTTAAGATACAATTTAAAAGTATCTTTGTATTGTATCTTTTCATATGCTACACATTCAGCATTTTATATTATTCTCAATTTTTATCTCAAATTTAATTCTTATGCTGTTTCATCTATATTATCCAAGTTTATTAAAATGTAATTTAAATGTTCCTTTGTTAATGTACACAATATTTTTATTATTTAAATTCTGAATTTCCCTTTAACCCTCAGGAAATGAAAATAAATCTCTTAGGTTTAGGTTAAGTAGTCTGTTCTTGGGTTTTTTGAAACTTATTCATTCTTCACAAAACTCTATGAATTAAAGTGAGGAAAAGGATATTAAAGGAATAGGTATCTAAAAAAGTTTTATTTATGTGATGCAGTTTACAATAATGTTAATGTATATGTTATATAAAATCATGTAGTTATGGCACCTCCACGTCCACCAAAGTACTACCAACCCTCCACAGTTGATCTTATGTCACTTCCAGTTTACCCATTTATTCCTACTCTCTTCAGACCTCTATCTGGTAACCTCAGTTCTATTATCTGAGTCCAAAGTTTGCATGTCTTGTTGAAATAGGAGATGAATTCAGAATCTACCTTACATGAAAATTTAGATTTTTTTTAACTGCTTTATTTCCGATAGTATAAACCAGTGCTTCCCAAAGAAAGCTCTACCAATCTATGGGGTGTGGAATGGCAGGAATTGCACAGTAGATTGTTGGGGGAGATGCTTAGCCTCAGATGCACTTGTGGTGCTGTTTCTTTGCTTAAAGGTAGATTTCTAAGAGGTCACTGATTTTTTTTTGAAACAAGGAAGAGGCCTAGTAAGTTTAGAAACCTCTGGTATATACTATGTCTGTTTATAGTCAAGATTAAACGCTAATTTTCTAGACTAGTAAAAAAGACAAGTTGAGGGAAAAACAGTAATAGAAGACCAGAATTAGTATATATATATATATATATATATATATATATATATATATATAAGTTGAAATTAAATATTTGGTATAAGAGATTGGGTAGAAAAGTGATGAACAAAACCTAACATACATTGAGTTCTAGCTTGCCTTTTTTATATAAATCAAAATCAAATATATAGTTTTCTTGTACAGAAATCTTCCATTGACTTCGTTGCTTAATGTAGATAAATCAATAGTTAAGTGTGTTAACAAATATTAGCAGCTAGAAAAAGCTGCTAAATGATGAATAATTTTGGTTCTTTATAATTAATTAGTCACCCAGTAACATGTCAATAAATGCTAATAAATACTTGAATAAATAAATGTTGTTTGCTATATAGTTTTTAATATTTTAGAATAAAATGTAAATAATTTAGGTAACTTTTAATTTTATATAATACTTTTACCATATAATTTAGAAAAGCTCATTTTTTACCATTGTTATGTATGTCATAAACTCTCCATTATTTTAATAATCAGTTTAAATCTGGATATAGGATCTGTGGATGTTACTTTAGTTTTGATAAAAGACCAGGAGCAAGGTAAGTATAGCAACCCAAAAATACTACATTGTTAAAAAATAGTATGAAAACCTTCTATAGAACATTGATATGTCTTCTGTGCCTTCAATAAAATCACTCTTAATAAACTAATATTTGTACCTGTGAAAGTAGTTCAAGTGTCTCAGCAGAATCTAAAATAAATAGTTTCAAAGTACTTTCCTAGGTCTACTATTTTCAGAGGCACATTTATTTCTACAGAAGAATATCTTGCTAGTTCCCATTTTATTTAAGTCTTATTCATGGGACCCAGAATGGTTCATGGGTACATCACCTGCCTTGCAAGTTTCAGATCATAAGTTTTATTCATGACACTGTCAACAATCCTTTAAACATTTTATTTGCAACCAATTCATTAAGCCTGATATTTATAAGCACTGAAACTAAAGTCTACAAGAACCATGGATATTCAAGCACATGCATAGGTACCACAACTAAAATGTACTACTCCAAGGTACACTACGAATATAACCATAGTGTGATCTGTGGCATGCATGTATGCAAGCAACCAAAACTAAAAGTGTGTGGCTTTTGGCAAGCAGTACAGCCAGATATGTAATTACACAATAACAACAAAGGGATAAAGCAAGGGGAATAAAACACATATTATTCACAAGTTAATTCTGTATATTTTGTTGGCATATTTTGATCCTTACCACAAAGGGAGACTTAATACAATATTTTCCTTTACTCCTTCTGTTTTGAATAGCTGAATTTTTATTGTTTTATAATATAAATATATCATTATTTTCACATTGTCAAAATTAGTTTCTGGGGGCCGGAGAGATAGCTTCAAGGTAAGGCGTTTGCCTTGCATGCAGAAGGACAGTGGTTCGAATCCTGGCATCCCATATGGTCCCCTGAGCCTTCCAAGAGCAATTTCTGAGCATAGAGCCAGGAGTAACCCCAGAGTGCTGCAGGGTGTGACCTCCCCAAACAAAACAAAACATAAAGTTTCTACCCATAATTAAATCCTCCATGCTTTACTATAGGTTTAATCTATGCATGATCCTCAGTCTACTGGTACCTGTAGTTTTATATTTATATAGAAACTTTAAGTTTAAATCAGTTATTGTTTCTGGATCAATAAAATGTTAAATGGCTCAACTATATGAGTTATTTTTGAAATTTTAATTTTCTTCATCATTGCTGCAACATTTTTGTTTATATCTTTTAATTTACCTTTTTAGACCACTTTATATTTGTTTTGCTGTATAATACCCCTAATAATGTATCTATTATTAGAATTTGCAAAATAAATGTATTTTTGTATTTATGTTAGCTCCAATATATTTTTGCACTAATAGTTGATAGAGTGGCATAGCTTTATAATTAGATTCTTAGACTTTTCTGTTAAATTTGAACACATTAACAATTGTCTTCTTATAAAAATTGTTTTTATAAATACTTTTACTTAAATTCAGTAATCGCTCCTGGTAGGGTTGGGAGATCATATGGGATGCTGGGATCCATGCTGGGTTAGAAGTGTGCAAGGCAAATGCCCTACCACTGTGCTATCACTCCAGCCCCATTATCTTTCTTTTTTATTACAGTATTATAGTTTACAATAGTTTGTAGTTGGTTTATGGTTCTAGAACCACTGTACCAATTCCTCAGTAGTGCTTCAAGATCTTGCCATCTTTACTCCTGATTTCTTTCCTTCCCTGCTCAATATACTCCATTTCTTTCACGTCTGCTTCTACTGATAGTCTCATGTAGTTTGTTTACATTAGGGGTTGTTCTAACCCTTTCTTTCTTTTCTTCTTTATATTCTGCACATGATCTGATATTCATCTTTGCATTCTGATTCACCTCACTTAAAATGAAATTGTTCAATTCCACCAAAGTTGCAGTAAATTGCACAATTTATTTCTTATTTTAATAGTTTTCCATTATGTAAATATACTATCATTTCTTTATCTTCTCATCTGTTGTTGTACACTTTTGTTGTTTCCAGATCTTAGCTTCTATAAATATTGTTTCAATGAATATAGCTATGCCTTTCTGTATTATTGTTTTTATGTTACAGGGGTATGAATATCTGACTTATTGCTTATTATTCCTCTCTAAAAATTCAAATTTTTTTCACTAAGAATAACTTAATATGTAAACCTTTATCCCAATTCTGCTTGGAAAATTTCTATAAACATTTCTTTTTAATTATATTTGCTATTAAAATAGATATTTGATTCTACTACTCTCATTGTCTATCCTAAGTTTTACAGGGTCCTTTTATGCTTTATGGTAACATTGCTTTCTGCATTTTGTCCTTGAATATAAGGAAAGTTTTTTCTTTTGTTTTTCATAATTTATTGATATAGTTGATGTCATTATTTGATTAATCTATTGAATTCATTTATTTATGAATATGTTCCTATATTTCTGCAACTTTTTCTCCCTATAAATTGGAATTTGTCTTCATGGTTTGTTTATATGTAAATAATAAAAAATTACCTTAACTTAGAGGGACAGAGTGGTGGTGCAGTGGTAGGGTGTTTGCTTTGCACATGGCTGACCTAGGATGGACTGTGGTTATATCCCTGGGCATCCCATATGGTCCCCCAAGCCAGGAACAATTTCTAAGCATATAGCCAGAAATAACGCCCAAGCATCAGTAGGTGTGCCCCCCCCCAAAAAAAATCCCCCCAAAAATGTTAACTAATTTTAATGGTATACATTTTTATTTTGTTGTTTCCTGAATTATTTTATTCCAATAAAATAAAATGGTACTGTATATTTATCTTGTTTTTTCACTTTCAGGTTGTTGGATTTTCTCTAGAATCAGCTTTTGAATCACATTTTATTTTTTGCTAGTGTCTGCCTGAATAATCAAGGACAGATTGCCTAAATAATTTAAATCTCAATTAGTTTATTACAAAAAGTGATCAAAACAAGGGAGATGTGAGTGATTTGATTATTTCACATAGAATTAGAAATTATACATTTAAAATAATCTTTTATTTGGCTATGGAATAAATATCATTCCCTAATTCTCCAAATACTTTATTTTCATTTGTGGGGTTAATATAATTCTACTATAGACTTAAATCTTTAGATTTCTCATATACTGAATACTTTGGGGGGGGCAGCAAACCTTTATTTTGTAAAAATTATTCTCATTATTTTTGACTTTGTGGACCTCAAATGTTCTTGTGCTTACTTGCATTTCTGATGTTTTAGCAGAAAAACAGATGATGTGAAAACAAACGGCTAAGTCTATGCTCTCCCAAAACTTTATTTACTAAGAATAGGCAATGAGCCAGATTTGACAGGCAGATTGTTGATTTTCAGCTTTAGAATATCTGAGATAAGAGCTGGAGAGATAGTTCAGTTTGCCTTGCATGTGGCCAATTAGGTTTCAATTCCTGGCATCCCATAAGGTGTCTTGAGCACTTCCAGGAATGATTCCTGAGTACAGAGCCAGATGTGAACCCTTAGTTTAACATTATGTTTGGCTGAAAAAAAAATAGAACTTATAACAATTATGGTCTATAATAATCACTGGCCTTGTAATAGAAGTACAGATTTTAATGTTATATATAAATATGTTCTTTAATAAGTATATGATATAAAGAACAAAGAAAAATGATTTCTTAACCTTACTAAAGCTCCACGATTTTATTTTGAAGTTTAACAAAAGTATTTAAATGTTAGAATATTAATGTTCAGAGCAAAAATATTATATAAGATAACTTTAGAGAGGGGTATAGGTAATGTATAATTTCATCATATCTACTTAAAGTTAACTTTGCTATTATTTGTTATTTCAGAAATCATATGAAAATGTGTAATAAATAAAAATTTTTTAATGAGTCTTTTGTCGTGCTTGAAACATGATTTAGGGACACTGCTTCAGATTTCTTTAATTGGCTAATTTTTTAAAGCAAGATACTATTAGAACATGTAAATATTTATTATTAGATATAAAATATTTACAGTTAGGAAGCATCCGAGTTACAATAGCAATTATATGAAATGTCTTATTAAATTCATAAATGCATCTTTTGAGTGATTATTTAAATACAAATTTAAACTATAAATGTAAAAAATGTAATGGTGACTATTCTTCTTCAGCATTATCAGGGGAATAAAAATATTGTTAAAAAAATTTTTAATGACAACATTTTACCCTTTCCTGAAATCTTGCACTTTTTTTCTTAAATTTTTTACATGCTTACTTTGATCTTTGTTAGTATTTTATAATAATTATGTAGAACCATTACATTGTCCATTATTTATTAAGTCATTCATTTAAATGATAGAAGTTATTCAAGTTGAAGATAATTTTTTAATGTGCTGCCACCGTTGTTTAAAAAATATAAACTAGTTTTTATAGAGTTTATATTATTTATTATCTAGTTTAAATATTTATTTAAATTTATTTAAATCTAATGTTTATTTTAAATAAATATTATTTTTTATTTAATTTATATAAAGAGTAAATTCATGTAATTGCAATCTATATTATACATATAACATTTCTGAAAAATAAGTTGGTTACAGACACTTAAGAGAAATTATGAGGAAGAAAGAATCCTTGTGAAAGTATTCTAGTCTGAGACATAAAGTATGAATGGGAAGTAAGAGCTGAGCATACAGCATGGAGTGGTGGACACATGAAAGTAGAATCATTTCCACAAATATGATATTATTTGTGGATTTGTCTCTTTGGACCAAAGGGTGTTTTAAGACTTAAGTTTAGGGTTAAGGAAATAGTTTTCACAGTGTGGTAGTTTAGTGTAAAGAATATGAACTTTGTCTATAAAAGACTACAGGGAGCTATCCCAGATCAAGCATAAAACCTATTTTCTCATTGCCGAAGTAACTTAAGTATGTCACTTAAATGTTGTAAGTTTTGGCTACTTCATATACATAAAGCAGAAAACAAGATCTACTTGCCAGGATGCTATAAGAACTAACTGAAGCAGTTACACAGATAATGCCTACTTTGGAGTTCATGCTCACTGAAATTAGTTACTTATTCTTCCTTTCCTGTTGGAAGGGGAATTTGAAACGGTGAACCAGGAAAGTTAAAAGAAAGCCAGTGACACAAGGATTTTACAACTAATATTCTTTCTTATTTCTATTTCTCTTCTCTCTTCCCTTTTTGTTACTCTGTGTCTTCTGTATCAGATGCTATTGGTTTCTTACTCCAGCTTTTATTAGAAAACACAGAAGAATATTCAATGGTTCCTAACAAAGAGAGGATGTGCCACATTATTTTTGATTAGGAAAGCTAATACAAAATAGGAGGGACTCGTAAGCAACCTAGGAGAGCAGTATTATCCAAGTACAGTGTATTTCAATTTGGAAACCCTTTTTATGAGGTACTACAAGAAGCATCTACAATGTACAGAAGTATATTCTTGGGTATAGTTCTTATGTCCTATTTATGGGATAGGCCCTATCTAGCAAAGTTGAAAAGAGTAGACGCTTTGACTCCTTTGAGAGATAATAGGAATGTCTCTTGAATTGCATTTAAATAAAGCCTAGAGTGTTTAACTATCCTTTGCTCTGCTGATGATTTTGCTTTTGTAACATCTAACTCAGTCTTTCACCCTCAACTTTACATACATCCCTTTAAATTAAATACTTTCATAAATAGCTAGATTAAAATACATGATAAAAATTGATAATACAATTTTAACAACATTATTCTTTATATAAAATTTTTTGAAGATTCATTTTGAATATTGTGAATATACAATTTCAAATCAAAGTTTTATTTTGGAAACACTAGTTTTAACCTCTCTGCACCCATGAAACTGCAAATTTTTTTTCCAATTTTAGTATATGTGATGCTGAAGCTAGAACCACAAAGAATTTTCTTAAATATTTTTAAAATGTCATATTTTCAATGTCCTCCAATATGTAATTAATATTTTAATTTTATTCAGTAACAGTTACTCTTTATTTTATATTTATTCTATATTAATCTTTGTTATATAAACAAATTATTTACTTTTACAAAATGAGGCTCATAGATATTAAGTTTACTAATTGTACTTTTTGGTCTGTTTTCATGTTTGTTGGTTACTTAAAATTTTAACTCAAAAATTATGAATATATTTTTACCATAAGTCAATTAGTATCTTTTTTACGTTCTCACAGTTTAAAAACATTTGCTTTGCTTAAGACAAAAACTACACAATCTGAACTATTCTCTTTTCTGATCTTGTACAATTAGGGAAGGAGTTAGACTTCAAAGCAAACTGATATTCTGTAAAACTAAAACTCTTGATTTTGTTGAAAAATTAAACTAAATTATCTTAAATGGTATATATCTTCCTGGAGATATTTTCAGAATTATTTTAACCCCTTTTAGCCTTTTAAACTATTTATATTTATTATTTCAATAAAAGCAAACGATAATAGAGGGCAATAGCTCTGACTCAAAAAAATTGTCTACTTCATACATTCTACTTGTGAAATATGGTAGAGGAGATATTTATGGGCACCATAAGATAGCAAGCTGAAAATGCAATCGTTTTTAAATGAAAATTATGTGACAGTTCATCAGTATTTAATGCTAACATTGGATGATACAGGCATGAACAATTTAGCAGCTATTTATCATAACCTCTAGTGCGGTTAGTTCTCTGAAATACTTCCTTGGATCAGAATAGGGCTTCAATGACAGCATGAATTCCAGCTCCCATTTGAGATACTAACCAAATGGAGATGCAAAACTAGTTGTTTTTGTTTGGAATATGTATATACGTGTATGAAGTGGTTTTTGTTAATAATTTTACTATTAAATGTAGCCTGCCACACCTTGCATGGGTTAGTTTTTAATCCATGTTCCCAAAAGCCGTGGCTGGGCTCCTATACCAGATGCAGGTGTCCCCTTGTGCTGTCAGCCAGGAATGATTAATGAGGATTTGCCCCTACTGAAAGCAGTCTTTGAGCATTGTTCAGGGCATCTGTGGAACTGTCGTGGGAGACAAGGACACAAGTGAACACCAATTATTTGGCCATCACTGAGGCAGCATGAAAAAGACATCAAATTAGACAGAAAAGCAATGCTTTTGTTTGGGGAATCAAATATTATTTTTAGGTATTAATAGTATTATAGAAATCTGATTTTGGTGAAGGCTAGCCTTTTAATCAGTAATGGCTTTTCTTTTTCCTTTAGTTAATTGAATTCTGTGGGGATTGTTTAAAAAATTAAACATTAACAAATTATTCCCAAGTGGTAGCTTTTGTATAAGCTATATCATTTTGCTCTACACAGAAAACAAGGGCTAAGCATATAGTGGGCAGGAGGATTGTCTATATAAAATTCCTAATTGCTGGTCAATGATGACAGGATTTGAAACTGATCAGAGGGTCAGAAAGATTGAACTGGATACTAAAACATTAAAAAAATGAAAAAAAAATCTTTGAACTGTGAAGCAATTCTAAGTTGATATTATTTTTAGATCTTTTTCTAACATGAGAAACACCTGTAGATGTTAGTAAAAACAACACTCAAACTTAAATTCTTGTACTTCATATTTGATTTTAAATTAAACAATTTTAAAGGCCAAAAAGTGTATATATTGAGCATAAGTCAAAAGTGCACCAAAAAAAGTCCTTTCTTAAATAAAGTCTATCTTTCATTCTATTCCTTTATTAGGCCAATTGTCTTTAAGGTATTAAGAATTAAAAGTTAAACCCTGAAACCACTAACAACTTCACAGTACACATAGTGATATTTCAATAAATTATTCAATACATATTTCAATATTTAAAAATAAATTCAACAATTTTAATAAGATAGTCTATATAGGAACAAAATGCTAAACATTTGTATATAAGTTGATACTTTTTATCAACTTTTTATTGAGCAGGTATTAAACAGAGTCACTAGATATCATAGTAAGATTAAATCAATGGCCCACTGAGTATACCTACATTTTAAAATTGTCAGAAAAGAAACTGCTTTTACGAGTGACATCTGCAAGGACAGATTGCTTTATTTTTCTTAAAGAGTTTTCTCTTTTACCTATGGAAGCACAACTGCTAATATGTGTGTGTGTGTATACATATATATATACAGATACATAAGCATATGTATATATACACAAATTATATAATTTCTATGCTCTTTAAGCCAGTTAGAATTGCCTCTATATTAACATCAAGTATATAAGTCAAAATATTATTTCTCATATTAAATATTGACCCACTTAAATGTAGTTCTATGTTCAAGGGAGCAAATGAACTACATCAAGTCATGAGAGCTATTCAAAGTTATCAGATTCTGTCTAGCAGTTTTAACTGAAAAATGGGTTATGTTACTTGACTTAAACAACTACAAATACTTTATCTTTTAAATATCATAAGAACAGAAATACCAAATTGTCTTTTATTTGCACACTAAATTGGCTAATTAGATGAAAAATATAGCTCCACTATATTTTATTAATGACATTTTTTCTGCCACAAATAAGCTTTATATTAAGCATAGAGCAGAAAACTATTGCTAACATTTGTCCAGATTTTTATTTATCTTCACCTATAATATTTAAATATAGATTGGCATTCCACTATGTTTTTTTTCACATTATATTAATTTTTTAGCAGCTGATTAATTTCTAAGAATATTTAAATTATTATATAAAATCCCCCAATTCATCTTTTGGAGATTGAGTTTAGGTACACATGGCTCAAATTTACCTTGAATGTTATTTTTATGTTTAAGAAATAATCATAATTTACCTGTTAGGTAGTTGGTTATAACAATGTTAGCATGAATGATTAAAAACTTAAGGGTTTGTGAACAAATTTAACTTTAATTGAGGATATGGGAATGTGAGTTTTCAATATTTTTAGTTATAGGAGTTACTCAAGCAGTGTTATCAATATTTTTTCTTCTCAGTTGAGAAACATTAAAGTGCTTTGTATTGATGCAATGCTTATATTAATTCAAATTTAAATGAATGTACTGTATTTTTATTTTTAATAACACCACTTTTATTAGAGCAAAAACTCTTAAGAAATTTGTTTCCATAGGAATGGGGGTGGTAGTTTGGGTAAACATGAATCAGGACAAGGAGACAGACAGGTTCCTTTTCAATGATGTTCACTTGAACATAAATGATGTCAAAATGCTTTTTCTCTTAATCTTAATAAAGGTGGTGCGTGAGAGCAAATGAATATTTGTTTATATACTGGAAAACATTCCAAAATCTGTTTATCCAGCTTTTGACCTAGCATTTCAAATAACAGTGAGCCAATAAATGTTTTTATTTACAAATTATTAGTACCTCTTAGGACTTTAGTGTCAATAATTACAATTTAAATGTATGTTAAGTATTCTGTAACAATTTTGGAGGAAAATTTTTCTTCTGGGATTACTCCTGGGAGTTTAGGGGATATGCTGTGCAGGAGATTGAGCTGGGGCCAGTCACATGTAAGTCAAATGTCTAAACTAATGTACTATCTCTCTGGCCCTGAGTATACAGATTTTGACAGCATATCATATGCAAGTAAATGGTATGATAGGGTGATGCAATGAGATGACAAAACCAATTAAAGACCTTTGTATTGGTAACTTAATTTACTTGAGTTCAGAGAGAAATAGCATGCATTTTATCAGGAAAATATTGAAATGTTTTTCATTATTTAAAGCAAATTACATGAGGAAAGAAATATTTGCTTCTGACTATAAATTTATATTATATATAATGCTTTCCAAATGCACAGTATACATATATGTTTTTCTACCATAAGTACTTGGAAAATACTAGGGAGCACAAACACAAAATTCAAAAAAACAAAAATACTTAAAACTCCCTTCTTCATTTGACAGTTTCATGTGACACTTATTTTGATTTTCTCTTTTTTTTACAGTAAATTAAATATATGGTTGTGAAATAGTTCTTTTTGGGCGAGTACCCTAACTTGGGCCCTAGATTTCATCTTTTTCTACTTTGTCAGGGATTTTGTCACAGTGATTATTCTTTCTGTTTTCTTTTTCCATAAATATTCAAACATTATCACAGCTCTGCTCTCTTAAATAAAAGTTTCTTACTTGACCCAAATCCTTCCTCAAACTATTACCTATTTCTTCCTACTAAATATCTTCCCAAGTACTACCTTCACACCTGCATTCCTTTCCTTTGTTTTTCCAATGGTTGTTGCACCTAATGTGGGTGGTACACACTTGGCTGTGATGGTGTCTGAAGTGAGCATTCCTCTAGTTGTAGTTCTTTCCCATAAGCTTGTACTCTTTTAGATGTGTATGTGCACATTTTTTTTTCACAGTGCTCACCAGTAGTCCTGAATGCTCTGGTAGTCTGACAAATGTTCACTAAACTCGTGCTCCCATGTTTTTTCCACTTTAGTTATGGTATTGGCTGATAAATGGAAATATGCAACAGAGATAAATAAGATACTCTTGATGCTTTGGTGTAGCTTCCAAGCAAGCCAAACAGCTACCAACAGCTCACTCAGCTCATAAAGGTAATACTAGGATTTAAAACTCTTTCTCAGACTAGCAAGGTAAGTGCTTTGAAGACTAAGCCAGTCCATAGACTGAAGGACATTTTTTAAAAGTCAAATTGTACATTGTATACCTCATTTTATTCTGTCCTCAAGATTCCAATGAGAAACTGCTTTCTTAAGGTCACAAAGGTCTTCCATCAGGGTCATTTGCAAAGGCTTTTTTTTTTTAATCAATTTAATTTTATTTGACTTTGAATGATTTAAGATTAAAATCAGCCCATACTTTGTTGGTTGTTTGTTAGTGGGCCACACCCAGCAGTGCTCAATACTTTCTTCTGACTAAGTAATCATTCCTGTTGAGGCTCAGGGACTATATGGGGCGTAAAATGGGGATTGAAGCTGGTTTGACCATATGCAATGCAAATACCCTTCCCAGGTTCCTAGCACATATATGTTGGTTTTTGAAATTCATACCTACTCCCTCTCTTAGGCATTTTTTTTTTGAGTACTTTGCCTAGCTAACATGTGAAAATTTCTCAGGATTTTAGAAACTTTTTTTTATTTCACCTGCTTCACAGAAATGTTTATTTTCTTTGAACTAGTGACCATCTTTAGACTAAGGATGTGCATCAATTTCCCTCGCACAGACATTTTTTTCCTAGGCTTAATTTTTAGGGATTCAGTGTTCTGCTATATTTCTTCACTTGGTTACCTTTTCTAAACCAGACATGATAAATTTCTTGCTAAAATTACTAGATCAACCTGTTATTTTCATTTTACAATAGTGCCAGAAATCAAACACAGGGCTTTGCATATGTAAGATAAGTGTTCTAACACTGAGACATGTCACTAGCTTTTAAACTATGAGTCTTTGTATTATCTCCCTGAATCACTTCTACATGTATTACTTGCAGTTTAAAAAAAAAAAGGGCACCTTTTCCTTAGATATGTCCAACATAAAATTCATGACTGATTTCAAAGTACTAAAGATAAAGTTCAAATGCCTTTAGATTTTTTCATACTGTCAGAGTTTTGGGTTCTTCTTTTTTTTTTAAAGATTGTTTCCCTTTTATTTAAACACCATGATTACAAAGTTTTTCACCGTGATTGAGTTTCAGTCTTACAATGTGCACTACCTTTCACCCATGAACATTTCTTTTTTATATATTTTATTTAAACACCTTGATTACATACATGATTGTTTTTGGGTTTCAGTCATGTAAAGAACACCACCCATTACCAGTGCAACATTCCCATCACCAATGTCCCAAGTCTTCCTCTTCCCCACCCGACCCCCGCCTGTACTCTAGACAGCCTTTCCATTTCCCATACATTCTCATTATTAGGACAGTTCAAAATGTAGTTATTTCTCTAACTAAACTCATCACTCTTTGTGGTGAGCTTCCTGAGGTGAGCTGGAACTTCCAGCTCTTTTCTCTTTTGTGTCTGAAAGTTATTATTGCAAGTTATTATTGCGTTTTTCTCTCTCTCTCTGACTTATTTCACTCAGCATAATAAATTCCGTGTACATCCATGTATAGGAAAATTTCATGACTTCATCTCTCCTGACAGCTGCATAATATTCCATTGTGTATATGTACCACAGTTTCTTTAGCTATTCGTCTGTTGAAGGGCATCTTGGTTGTTTCCAGAGTCTTGCTATGGTAAATAGTGCTGCAATGAATATAGGTGTAAGGAAGGGGTTTTTGTATTGTATTTTTGTGTTTCTAGGGTATATTCCTAAGAGTGGCAAAGCTGGGTTATATGGGAGCTCGATTTCCAGTTTTTGGAGGAATCTCCATATCGCTTTTCATAAAAGTTGAACTAGACGGCATTCTCACCAGCAGTGGATAAGAGTTCCTTTCTCTCCAAATCCCCGCAAACACTGTTTATTCTCATTCTTTGTGATGTGTGCCATTCTCTGTGGTGTGAGGTGGTACCTCATAGTTGTTTTGATTTGCATCTCCCTGATGATTAGTGATGTGGAGCATTTTTTCATGTGTCTTTTGGCCATTTGTATTTCTTCTTTATAAAAGTGTCTGTCCACTTCTTCTCCCCATTTTTTGATGGGATTAGATGTTTTTTTCTTGTAAATTTCTGCCAATGCCTTGTATATTTTGGAGACTAGTCCCTTATCTGATGGGTATTGGGTGAATAGTTTCTCCCCCACTCAATGGGTGGCTCTTGTATCCTGGGCGCTATTTCCTTTGAGATGCAGAAGCTTCTCGGCTTAATATATTCCCATCTGTTAATCTCTGCTTTCACTTGCTTGGAGAGTGAAGTTTCCTCCTTGAAGATGCCTGTAGTCTCAATGTCCTGGAGTGTTTTGCCTATGTATTGTTCTATATATCTTACGGTTTCGGGTCTGATATCGAGGTCTTTAATCCATTTGGATTTTACCTTTGTACATGATGTTAGCTGGGGGTCTAAGTTCAATTTTTTGCAAGTGGCTAGCCAGTTGTGCCAAAACCACTTGTTGAAGAGGCTTTCTTTGCTCCATTTAGGATTTCTTGCTCCTTTATCAAACATTTGGTGATTGTATGTGTGGGGAACATTTTCTGAGTATTCAAGCCTATTCCACTGATCTGAGGGCCTGTCCTTATTCCAATACTATGCTGTTTTGATAACTATTGCTTTGTAGTAAAGTTTAAAGTTGGGGAAAGTAATTCCTCCCATATTCTTTTTCCCAATGATTGCTTTAGCTATTCTAGGGTGTTTATTGTTCCAAACGAATTTCAAAAGTGCCTGATCCACTTTCTTGAAGAATGTCATGGGTCTCTTTAGAGGGATCGCATTAAATCTGTATAGTGCTTTGGGGAGTATTGCCATTTTAATGATGTTAATCCTGCCAATCCGTGAGCAGGGTATGTGCTTCCATTTTCGCGTGTCCTTTCTTATTTCTTGGAGCAGAGTTTTATAGTTTTCTTTGTATAGGTCCTTCACATTTTTAGTCAAGTTGATTCCAAGATATTTGAGTTTGTATGACACTATTGTGAATGGGGTTTTTTTCTTA
Source organism: Suncus etruscus (assembly GCF_024139225.1). Lineage (NCBI taxonomy): Eukaryota > Metazoa > Chordata > Mammalia > Eulipotyphla > Soricidae > Suncus > Suncus etruscus. The sequence continues at coordinate 66,630,363 of NC_064851.1, forward strand.
ATGTCCATTTCATCCTTATTACTATTGGTGTATAGAAAGGCCATTGATTTTTGTGTGTTAATTTTGTAGCCTGCCACCTTGCTATATGAGTCTATTGTTTTTAGAAACATTTAGAACATTTCTTGCCACCAATGTCCACAGTTTCCCAATCACATCCACCCTGCCTGCCTCAGGGGTGGACATTTTACTCCTAATCTCTCTCTCTCTCTCTCTGCCTCTCTTTTTTTTTCTTTTAGACACTGTGATTTGCAGTATATTTAATGAAGGGGAGCCATGTATATCAATTCATTCCTTTTCAACACCCCATATGTGTTCAGACTGATCAGATCAAAATCTCAATGTCATAGCGGTCTCCCTTCTCTGCCCTAACAGTACTGCTCCACTCTTTGTGTAAAACTTTCTAACAGGTCCTTCCGCCCTTACCTCTAATGTCTCTAATATTCCTGGATATTATTACCATACTACCTTTTTTTCTTATAGACCACAAATGAGTGAGATTACTCTATGTCTATCCCTCTCTCTTTCATTCATTTAACTCCAAATAATATTTTCCATATCCGTCTATGTAACAACAAATTTAATGGCTGCATTTTCATAACAGCTTTATAGTATTCCATTGTGCAGATGTAGCACAGTTTCTTTATCCACTTATCTTTTCTTGTTAATATGGTTGTTTCCAGGTTATTATAGTGTTATGATGAACATAGAAGTGCAGAGGGATTTTATGTATTGTGTTTTTCTGTTCCTAAGGTATATCCCTAGTTGAAGTATTTCTGAATCATATGGAAGCTCAATTTCTAGGTTTTAGTGGAATATACATACTGTTTTTACAAAAAGGCAGGCTAGTCAGCATTCCCACTACATAAATACGAGTCCCTTTTCCCTGCATCTGCACTAGCCCTGGGTGTCCTTGTCCGTTATGTGTGCCAGTCCTTATAGTATGAAGTTATATATCATTGTTGTTTTGATTTGCATCTACTTGATGATTAGTGATAAAATACATTTTTCATGTATCTTTGGCCATCTGTATTTATTTGAGGAATTATCTGTTTATTTCTTCTCCACATTTTTGGATGGGGTTAGATGTTTTCTTGCTGAGTTCTACCAGTGTCTGGTAATACTTAGAAATTAACCCATTATCAGATAGATATTGAGTAAGTAGTTTCTCCCATTCCATGAGTGTTCTTTGTATCCTAGTCATCATTTCCTATGAGAAGGAATCAAAAACTTCTCAGTTTAGTGTAATCCCATTATAATTCACTTCTATTTTCAGTGCATCATAGTCTGAAAAGATTGTTGGTACAATTTCTATCCTCTTGATTTTATAGAGTTAGATTTTATAGCCAAGCATGTGGCCTAACTTGGAGAATGTCTCATGTGTATTGGAGAAGAATGTGTATCCAGTTTTGTGACGATGAGAAGCATTATAAATATCTTCTAAGCCATTTTCATTTCTTTCATCAAAGTCTGTATAGCATTGTTAAACTTCAGCCTGATTAATCTATTGAGAGGTGGCAGAGTGGTGTTCAAGTCTCATGCTTCTATTGTGTTGTGTTGCTATCCATCAGTATCTTCAAGTCTTTTAGAAGTTTTTTTTTTAAGTATTTGCTGGCCCCTCGTTGGGTAATTATGAGTGTAATTTATTCTTGGTGTACATATCCCTTTATTATTAAGAAATGACCATCTCTGACCTGTATTAAGCTGTAATTCTATGTTCTCTGATATTAGTATAGACACCCCAGCCTTTTTAAAGTAGGTCTTTGCTTTAAGGATTGCCCTCTAACCTAGACCTTGAGTCTGTGTTTGCTCTAAATATTCAAATGTGTTTTTACAGACAGCAAAATATTTGAATCAGTTTTTGATTCATTTTCCCACTCTCTCCTAACTCTGCATTTAGTTCACTGACATTAATAGATCCTTGTCATGGCATTTTGTGCCATATATTTTTAGAATTTTGGTGTGATTATAGGTTTTGTATTACCTTAAGTAGCACCTTTAATTATTCTTTTAAAGTTGTTTATGAGTCTATAAATTTCTTGAGCTATTGTTTATCATTGAAGCTGTGTATCATTTTTTAAACCTGAATGAAAGTCTGGCTATGTGAGGTGTTTGGAAAAGTATTTGCCTTGACAGTCATTTCATTGAGTTTTTCACTATATCCTACCACTGCGTTTGGACCTGAAGGGTGACTCATGATAAAACTACTATAAATCTTAAGGATAATTCTTTGAATATAATTTCCTTTATTTTTATTTTTGTTTGTTTGTTTTTGTCTTTGGATCACACCCGCAGCGGTGCTCAGGGGCTACTACTCTTCGCTCAGAAATTGCTCCTGAAAGGCACAGGGGACCATATGGGATGCCAAGATTTGAAGCACCACCCCTCCTGGGTCTGCTGCATGCAAGGCAAATGCCCTACCACTGTTCTATCTCTTCAGCTCTGTAATTTCCCTTTTTGAGCTTGTTGCTTTCAGTATTTTCTCTCTAGATGTAGTTTTCATCATTGTAATGAGGATGTGCCTTGAAGTGCTTTGACTTGGATCTCTTTTAACTGCTATGCTTTTGGCACATTGGATGTGGGTGCAGACACTCCAGTTTTGGGAACTTCTCAATAATGCTGTTTTTGACTGTTCCTTCTTCATAGGTGTTTTCTTTCTGCCTCTCTGGGACCCCAGTGATTCTTATGTTGTTCCTGTTGAATTTATCCCAAAGGTTTATTCTCATATCTTCACTTATTTTGAGTATTTTTCCATCTTCTGCTTATTTTAAGGCTCTTCTCCAGCTTCTTCTATTGTATAGGGTGGTTATGCAGGCCATTTTCCATCTACCTCTTCTGGTGAGGCTTTGTGGTGAATTATTCATTGTGCCTACTAACTTCTTCAGACCTGTTATATCTCTTAGTTTTCTCTTTCTATTCTCACATTCTTTTGAGTATAATTATTGAGTATATAATCCTTTTACTTCATAGTTTGTGTTCTTTGAACATCCTCCATATTTCCTCTCTTACATGGTAGATTTTAGTTTTATCGTTAGAACTACTTTCTTCATTTACTAAATGTGGTAGGGTTCTGTGTTGTCTTCTTATTGTGTGACCTTTGCAATATAGCAGTGATTTTTATGTGTTGTGGTGGGACCCCTTGCTTAGAAGAAATGTGAGGCTGTGGAGCAAACCAAATTGGTTATGTTCTTCTCTTGTTGCACTAGCTGAGTTCACAGTGGTCCTTTAGATTCCAAAAGCTACCAACTTTCACCATAACTGCTGGCCAAGGCCTTTCTGGCCATGTCTGTCTCAATTCTTGTTTTTTTTTTTTTTATCAGGGTGCAAGTACCCTAGTTCCAATGTAGGTTGGATCTGCTGCTTTTCCTGGTCACCTACAAGGTGTGGCTGATGAGTCTTACTTAGCCATGCCCATAGCTCCAAGTCCTGCTATGGACCAAGTAATGACACCACTTCCTGACACTCTCCTGGCAATAGCAATACTGCTCCCAACCTCATTGCCACTGTCAGTTGTCTAGTAGCCTGTGTCTCACTGATGAGGTGCATTGCCAGTATGGCCAGATTGTGAGTCCCTCCTGCTATATTTAGCCTTGTCCCTGCACACTCACTCAGTGATAATGTCCATGTCCCTCAAGTTTGGCCATGCATATGGGCCAGTACCATATTCCACAATTCCTACCTTGGCTGTGGAACCAAGTCAGTTGCCACTCACTTTCAGACTCTTGTCTCTGGAAACACTGCTGTGTAGTTATTTCCAGCTCTGCCTCTTTTGCTTATGGCCTCCTGTTACCATATTTATCTCTGACAATCTCCCTAGGAGCTTCATTTTCAATCTGGTGATCAGCCTGTTTTTTTTTGGTTTTTGGGCCACACCCTGTGACGCTCAGGGGTTACTCCTGGCTATGTGCTCAGAAGTTGCTCCTGGCTTCTTGGGGGACCATATGGGATGCCAGGGGATCGAACCGCAGTCCGTCCTAGGCTAGCGCAGGCAAGGCAGGCACCTTACCTCCAGCGCCACCGCCCGGCCCCGAGCCTGTTTTTTTCTAAGAGTCTCATGTTGGGCCCTTCTTTTGAGTTTTTCTTTTGCCATGTATTGCTCATAGTCAGTGCTATAACCATATTAAATCTTTTTTTCTGTTCCATAGATGCATGTAATACTTTTTTAAATACTTGATTGGCACACTTGGATTTATATTCTCCCTAGATCATCCCTCCTTGTAGTCTCAATTATACTTTACATCTCATTATAATAGAGACATTTCTTCATCTAGAAGCACTTTGCTGACCCTTTGACCTCAATGATTTTAATGGATATTCCAGTTTATGCATCCATAAGTACAATATTTTCTCACTAAAGCACCTGAAGATATCTTGACTAACAACTTTCTCACTTGTTTATATTTTCAATAACTTCTAAAACAATAGAAAGCTAGTTAAAATTTTCCCTGAGAACAAATTCAACTTAGAATTCAATGTAATTAAGAACACCTAAGTGTTTTTGAAGTTCTGTGAACATTCCTCTGTGTTTCTGTTTTTATTCTTTTTGTTTTGTTTTGTTTTGTTTGTTTTGTTTTGTTTTTTTTTTGGCCACACCTGGTGATGCTCAGGGGTTACTCCTGGCTATGTGCTCAGAAATTGCTCCTGGCTTGGGGGACTATATAGGACACTGGGGGATCAAACCACAGTCCTCCCAAGGCTAGCGTGTGCAAGGCTGATGCCTTACAGCCTTCGCCACTGCTCCGGCCCCTGTTTTCATTCTTAAAAATATTTTTCATAATAGTATAGAAATTGTTAAAAGAGTAAATCTTGACCTTGGCTGGAGCAAACAAGCTCAAATTCCAATCCAATCTGTGTGATTTATGGTCAGGTAGTCAATATTAATTTTGCCTCAGTTCCTTATGTATTAAGAAGCAGAATTAGTATATTAGTGGGAAAACTTAAAAGGTATTATAACAGTTATTAAGCACAAAATTATTTGTATGTTTCTTGAATCAGTATGAGTAATGTACAATTGTTTATTACTGAGCATTTTCAGATAAAGTATATATTGTGGTTAAAAATTACATAGCATTTTTATTATTGAACTTACAAATATTGTAGAGAGATAGACTTAAAAATTAATTTTCTATTTCTTTTAGAAACTCTAGCTTTTTTTTATCTTTACTTTTCCCCAGCTTGTCCTTTGTATATACTTCTAAGTATTAAAATTTTATAATTTCACTGGGAATTACTTTGAGACTTACAATGATTTTATTTTATTTTATTTTTTTGTTTTGGAGCCACACCTGGTGACACTCAGGGATTACTTCTGGCTATGCGCTTAGAAATCGCTACTGACTTGGGGGACCATATAGGATGCTGGGGGATCAAACCACGGTCCATCCTAGATTAGTGCGGATAAGGCAAGTGCCCTACTGCTTGCTCCACCACTCCAGCATGAGACTTAGCATTATTTTAAATACCTACTATTTTACGTCCTTAATTTTTTAAATGTACCTCAGTCACTTTATTCATTCTTTATAGAATGAAGTTCTACTTTCAGGAAATGGAATCGTCTTATACTCTTTCTTTGGAACAATCTTATGTCTCTCAAGTTCTTTCTAGCCCATAAACACCATCAACCAATGAAGTACAATTATGGAATTAAAGTAAAATAATTCAGACTAAAATAAAAAAGTACAGTGAGCTCACAAATTATTGATCTGAAGAAAAGGTATGCCCTATAGTACACAGTGCAGTTTCAGAGAGCTATACTCTGAAAGGAATGAGCTGGATTTAAATATCACTGTATTTTATTGATAGGATAACCTACTTTAGGCACAACTTTTTTATAATTATATTTATTCAAACACCATGATTACAAATATGATTAAAGTTGTATGATTAGTCATGTAAAAAACACCCCCTTCACAAGTGCAACATTCCCACCACCAATTTCCCAGATATCCCTCCTCCCCAACCCCCACACCTGTACGCGAGACAGACTTTCTACTTCCCCCATTCATTCACACTGTTATGATAGTTTTCAGTGTAGTCATCTCTCCAACTGCACTCATCACTCTATGTGATGAGCTTCATGTCATGAGCTGCACCTACCAGCCCTCATCTCTCTTGTCTCTGAAATACTGTTAAAAATGTCTTTCATTTTTCTTAAAACCCATAGATGAGTGAAACCATTCTGTATCTTTTTCTCTCCCTCTGACTTACTTCACTCAGCATAATAGATTCCATGTACATCCATGTATAGGAAAATTTCATGACTTCATCTCTCCCAACGGCTGCATAGTATTCCATTGTGTATATGTACCAAGTTTCTTTAGCCACTCATCTGTTGAAGGACATCTTGGTTGTTTCTAGAGTCTGGATATTATAAATAGCGCTGCAATAAATATAGGTGTAAGGAAGGGATTTTTGTATTGTATTTTTGTGTTCCTCGGGTATATTCCATAGCTGGATCATATGGAAGCTCAATTTCCAGTTTGTGAAAGATTCTCCATATTACTTTCCATAAAGGTTGTATTAGACGGCATTCCCACCAGCAGTGAAAAGAGTTCCTTTCTCTCCACATACCCTCCAGCACTGCTTGTTTTCCTTTTATGTGATGTGTGCCAATCTCAGTGGCGTGAAGTGGTACCTCATAGTAGTTTTGATTTGCATCTCCCTGATGATTAGTGATGTTGAGCATCTTTTCATGTGCCTTTTGGCCATTTGCCTTTCTTCTTTTTCAAAGTGTCTGTTCATTTCTTCTCCCCATTATTTGATGGGGTTAGATGTTTTTTCTTGTATAGTTCTGTCAGTACCTTGTAAATTTTGGATATTAGTCCTTTATCTGATGAGTATTGAGTGAATAATTTTTCCCACTCAGTGGGTGGCCTTTGTATTCTGGACACTATCTTCTTTGAGATTCAGAAGCTCTCAGCTTAATATAGTCCCATCTGTTTATCTCTGCATCCACTTGTTTGGAGAGTGCTGTCTCCTCCTTAAAGATGCCTTTATTCTCAATGTCCTGGAGTGTTTCACCTACACGTTGTTCTATATACCTTATAGTTTCAGATCTGATATCAAGGTCTTTAATCCATTTGGATTTTACCTTTGTACATGGTGTTAGCTGGGGGTCTGAGTTCGCTTTTATGCAAATGGCTAAGCAGTTGTGCCAACACCATTTGTTGAATAGACTTTCCTTGCTCCATTTAGGATTTCTTGCTCCTTTATAAAAAAATAGGTGATTATATGTCTGAGGAACATACTCTGAGTCCTCAAGCCTATTCCACTGATCTGAGGGTCTGTATTTATTCCAATACCATGCTGTTTTTATAACTATTGATTTATAATACAGCTTAAAATTGGGGAAAGTAATGCCTCCCATATTCCTTTTACCAAGGAGTGCTATAGCTATTCGAGGTTGTTTATTGTTCCAAATGAATTTCAGAAGTGTTTGATCCACTTCTTTGAAGAATGTCATGGTTATCTTTAGAGGAATCACATTAAATCTGTACAATGCTTTTGGAAGTATTGCCATCTTTGTCCTTTACAACTTTTCTAAGTATGAAGTTTGTGTCATCTGATATTAGTATGACCACTTCTGTTTTTTTAAGGGTGTTGTTTGCTTGAATGATTTTCCTCCATCGTTTGATTTTTGAGTCTATGTTTATTCTGACTATTCAGGTGTTTTTCATGTAGGCAGCAAAAGGTTGGCTTCAGTTTTTTGATCCATTTTGCCACTCTGTGCCTCTTAATGGGTGCATTTAATCCATTGACATCGAGAGAAATAATTGTCATGGGATTTATTGCCATCTTTGTGTAGAAGTTTGGTGTGTTTTTTGTTCTGTCTTGTCTTTAGAATAGATCTTTTAGTTTTTCTTTTAAGGCTGGATTTAAGTCTGCAAAGTTTTTGAGCTGTTGTTTATCTGTGAAGCCATGTATACTTCCTTCAAACCTGAAAGTGAGTTTTGCTCAGTGCAGTATTTTGGAGAAGCATTTATTTCATTGAGTTTTGTCACTATATCCCACCCTGCCTTCTGGCCTTAAGTGTTTCTGGTGACAGGTCTGCTGTAACTTTCAAGGATGCTCCCTTGAATGTAATTTTCCTTTTTGATCTTGCTGCGTGCAGAATTCTATCTCTATCTGTGGGATTCATCATTGTGACTAGGATGTGTCTTGAGGTGTTTCTCCTGGGGTCTTTTTTTAGCTGGTACTCTTCGGGCATGAAGGATTTGGTCACATGTTTTCTTTAGCTCTGGTAGTTTTTCTGTGATGATATTCTTGACTGTTGATTCTTCCTGGAGATTTTCTTCTTGGGTCTCTGGGACTCCAATGATTCTAAAGTTGTTTCTGTTGAGCTTATCAAAGACTTCTATATTCATCTGCTCATATTCTTTGAGTAATTTTTCCATTGTCTGATCATTTGATTTAAGGCTTTTTCCCAATCTCTTCTGCTGTGTAAAGTTGTTATGCATAGCATCTTCCAGCACACTAATTCTATCCTCAGCTGCTGTTAACCTGTTGGAAAGCTCATCCATTATGTTCTTCAATTCATCTACTGAGTTTTTCAGACCTGATATTTCAGTTTGCAGTTTTCTGATTTCTATCTTCATATTCTCTTGATTTTTATTAATATTCTGATCTATACTTTCTTTGAGTTCTGTGAGCATCCTCCGTATTTCTTCTCTAAACTCCGTTTCTGAAAGACTGTTTAGGTGGTTGGCCATTGTTGGGTCATCAGAGTTTCCATCTTCATTCTCTATGGCTGATGTTGGTTTGCGTAGTTTCCTCATTGTCAAGCTTATACTGTGGGGTTTTCTACATGTTGTGGTGGTATTCATTGGCTAGGTGGTGTGCGTGCTTAAGGGGGCCAGCAGAGTCAGCTTTATCCACAACTCCGGCCTGGAAAGACTCACCTCAGCCTCACCTCAGCCGAGGCAAGCCGTCAGGGGATGAATGCCAGAGAAGACCAAAGTTCCCAGGTTGAAGCAAGCCGGGGGAAGCCCCAAATGTCTGCCGAGCTTAAGGGGCCCAGCAGAGACTGTCTTATTCACAACTCTGGCCCAGAAAGCCACACCTCAGCCGAGGCACACCACAAAATTTTTATATACTGCAGCTGTCATGATTTATACAGGCCTATTGCTTCCTCCACTGTATGTGATCTAAAAACATCTTGCATGCCCAGAATCAGTTCTGAGTAGCTCAGAAGGCTTTGGCCATACTTTATTTCCTCTAATACCTTTCTTGTCTCACCTTTTTAGAGCTGTTTTGTATTTTCCATGGTATCAGACTTGGACAATTCTATCTTGAAGAGTATCATAGTTATATATTTAAATTGTGTGGTGGTGGCAGATCTTTTCACAATAGACTGAGAATGTAAGGTGTGACAAACACTTTAGGTGGAAAATAGCTTATGAGTAACTCTTATTGTTAATATGCAGAATTTTACTCAGATTTCTCTGGTGAGTCATTCTTGAAACTTTCATGCTGAATAAAGGAAGATGAACTTGAGACACCAATATTGCTATGTAAACACTTGAAAATCATACATATCCTTTACTCCTGAGAGTGTCAGATTTGGAAAATAGCACAAAGTAGGACTTATAAAATATACTTATTATTAATAAAGTATTTTCATGTACTTTGTCTTTCATACATTCTGAAAATGTATGGCTGGAGAGATATAAAGTGGGTAGGTCCCTTGCCTTGCATTTGGACAACTCAGTTTTGATTCTTGGTACTTCAAAACTGCCAATAGTGTTTACTTAGCTCAATGATGCAAGCACCTCCAAATTTGTCCCCCAAGTTGAAAAATAGTATTGTTAAATTAACTTAATGAAGGTTGTCAATAGGAATGAAATTTTAATTAGAAGATGAATAATTAGTGGGGATGTAATATACATCATAATTATAGTTAATACTATTTATCTTATTGTTAATAATGTTAAGAGTAGAATTATCTTTAATAAAATGTATTTCTTTTGTTGGTGTTTGTATAAAAATATGAATTTTAACTAAATTTATCATGGCAATCATTTCACTATATGTCAATTTTTATTCTATATATATTAACGTTCTATTATAATGCTTGTCAAATATACCTAAATAAAATTGTGAACAGAATTCCTTGAGAAAGAAAGGTCAGTCATTATTATTGTATAATGTAAGAGAAATTAAATGTATTATTTAATATATATTAATAAATATATTATATTTATATAATATATAATAAATATATATTAATAAATAATATGTATTATTTAATATGCACGTTAAATAGAAAGCATAAGACTTCACTTGCCACCAAACATTGTTTTTCTAAGGAGTATAGAATTATTGCCAAAAGAATTTTAATAAGTTATTTGTTTTTATTTATTTTCTTCCTCAATCTGAAAAAATGTTTAAAAAACAAGAATTAATTACATTTAGATGCCACTATAAACTAATTAATTTTAAATAAAAATAGTCAAGAAATACAAATATTTGACCTTAAAGTTGACACTCTTTGGTGTGAATCAGAGTTAATGAAAAGAACATAGAACAAATTCACTAACTCAAACTTTAAAAATTACTTTTTTTTCTCCAGATAAGTGATAATGAACACATTCTCATATGCCTATTTGCCATCTATATGTCTTCTTTAGAAAAGTTTCTCCTTATTTTCCTTCTTTGTTTGGTTAGGGTTATGGATTTATTGTTGTTGAATTTTTATGAGAGCTTTATCTTATTATTAAAATTAAAATTAAAAAAATCTCTCATTTTCTCCCATTGAGTAGGGTCAAATGTAATTTCATTATAGATGGTGATTCTTTTGTCATAAAAATCATAAAAACTTTTTTGGGGGGTCACACCTGGCAGCACTCAGGGGTTACTCCTGGCTCTAAGTTCTGAAATTGCTCCTGGTAGGTGTGGTGGACCATATGGGATGGCAGGATTTGAATCATCATCCTTCTGCATGCAAGGTAAATGCCCTACCTCCACGCTATCTCTCCAGCCCCTTAAATTTGTTATATCTAATTTATTTTGTTTTCTGCTTTCTTTGTCAACAGAATCATATCTTCAAAACCACCTTTAAAGTCTATATTGTAGAGTCTTTTGATTTTTTTCAGTTTAGTTTATGAATTCCCACATGGAATTAACTTTTGTGTATGGTGTGAGAAATGGATCCAGCTTTTAACTTTTTCATGTGACTATTTTTTCCACCACTATTTGTTGAAAATTCTTTCTTGATTTCAACATCATAGGTGTGATCCTTAGTCATAAATCAGAAGACTACAGAACTAAGGTTTTATCTTTGATTCTTGATTTAATGATAAATTCATTATATTCTTTATTCAGTCTGTCATTATTACAGTACTAATATGTTTTGATTACTATAAATTTATAGTGCAGTATTAAGTCAGTTAATGCAATATCTCCCCATATCATATTTCTCAGAATGGTTTTGGTTACTTAGGAAATTTTATGATTCCATGTGTATTTTATTATTTACTGTTTTGTCTTTTTTATTTCTTTTTTTTTGTTTGTTTTGGGTATATCCAGTGGTACCCAGGGCTTAATTCTGGTTCTTCAACATCCTGAGTTGGTGGGATATTTTTGAAAAAAAAATTTATCATTTACTGCTAGTGGAAATTTTTTTGATTCATCTACAATGGAAAAATAGTACAGATATTCCTAAAAATGTAAGAATAGAATATTGTTCCCATAGAACCAGGGATTCCACTTATTGTATCTACTGTCTAAATAAAGAGCCATTTATCTGAAAAGATATATATGTATATACACAATATATATACACATAACTATCTTTATCACAGCGCTGATTAGTATAGCCAGGAATTGAAAACACAGGTTTTCAATAAAGAATTAGTATATAGGGCCAGGGCGATAGCGCAGTGGTAGGGCGTTTGCCTTGCAATGCAGCTGATCCAGGATGGACCTCGGTTCGATCCCTGGCATCCCATATGGTTTCCCAAGCCAGGAGCGATTTCTGAGCTCATAGCCAGGAGTAACCCCTGAGCTGACGCCAACCCACCCAAAGAATTAGTATATAATAATGTTGTATGTTATATTTGTATGTATATACCTAGTATAATAGTATGAAGCCACAAGAAATTGTGAACTTGTGTGATTTAGTCTAAAGTATATAAAAACTAAAAGATTCCATATAAAATTAAGAGACTCCTAAAGACAAGGACACACACAGAGCCTTTTTACTAATCTATTCTACATAGAATAACTGAAATAAAGTTATATGAAAATGTAAGTTATCATAGTTAAGCATATCCTTCACCTAGATTGCAGAATTGAAAATGCCAGAAAAATAGAGAAATAGAGAGTGGAAGCAAAAAGAGGTGGCCTAGATATATAATAAGCAAGTTTTAGGGCTTTGAACTGTCAGTGTTGTAGATGCACAATTATCTCTTTACATCAAGACTATTAGTGTCAATACTACTATAAGCATCAAACACAAATACAATAATTAAACTTAAAAATGTGTAAGTTATGAAGATAGAGTTAGAAGTAGAAGGAAATCTAGGGTTATTGGTTGAGGAATTTGGACACTCGTAGTAAGAATGGAGTTGGAACTTTGTATGTTTGAAATGCCAAACCTATGTTTGAAACATAAAAATGTATTTTGTCACAACTTAGTAAACTGGTATGAGTAAACAATTAAATATGGACTCATGCAAAACAAGTAAAAGTAGTTTGTCCTGTTAGAAGGTCAATGGATATTTTAAAGACCTTTATTTTATTAATAAATTAAGACCTGTTGGGGGCTAGAGAAATATTAGAGCAGGTAGCATGCTTGCCTTATATGGTCAACCCAAGTTCCGTTACTGCTACCATATGTATCGCCTCTAGCACCACTATGAGTGGTCCCTGAGCACAGGGCCAGAAGTGAGCCCTGAGTTAACCAGGAGTGGCTTAGAAACAACAACAGCAACAACAAAAATAACAACACTGTTCTTTTGGATTTAAATGAATATTATTGTCTTGTACTAGGTAAGATTAACTATCAGAGAAAGATACATAAACGTTTCATTGTATATGGCTTGTTGTTTGTTTTTATTTTTGGGCCGCACTCAGATGTTTTGGGGATACACTCTGAGATGTGCTTGTTCTGCACACAGCAATTATTCCTGCTGGTGCTTAGGAGACCATATGGGATGCCAGGGTTCTAACCCGAGTCAGCTGTGTGGAAGTAAAGCACCCTACTAGTTATTGTATTGCTCCAGGCAATTGTATACTCTTTTGGAAACAATTTCTTTTTTTTTTTTTTTGGGGGGGGGGGGCACACCCGGTAACGCTCAGGGGTTACTCCTGGCTATGTGCTCAGAAGTTGCTCCTGGCTTGGGGGACCATATGGGACGCCGGGGGATCGAACCGCGGTTCGTCCAAGGCTAGTGCAGGCAAGGCAGGCACCTTACCTTTAGCGCCACCGCCCGGCCCCATGGAAACAATTTCTTAATAATGGTTTGATCCATGCTAAAAGTTAGATAACTATCTATATAATTTGAACTGTTACCCTAAAATTGTAGCTTTCCTTAAGTCTTTATACGAGAATATTTCAAAGTCTTAACTTTAGACCTATTAAAACTTGTAAAAAAAATTGCTTCATGACATTCTTATTTTGGTTACTTGGTCTCTTATTTTGCTTAACGTATTTTGTTATTTTTTCTTTTGATATTTGCTTTAGTTTGTAAAAGTTGATAGCAATAATGAACAAATATATTTATTAATATGTCCAGAAAATTTATCTTTGCATTGATTATAAGATCTTGAAATAAAATTTTCTGACATGAAAATTGTAAAATTTCCATCTTTTTGAATTAAAAGTTATTATTTTTATAAGGTTAATATAAATATTTCTTGTTGTTCAATAGTCCAGGTCCAAGAATGCTATGGAAAATGTTTGGCATATTTGCTCTACTTGCACTCTTATCAGAAAATATAACAATTAATTTCCCTACAAGTAGAAATTTGAGGTTTTCTTAGAGTATGATATGATAACCATATTGTATTGAATAAATTTGGAAATTGTTTTTTGTCCAACAGTAATTTTTCTCACTATGCTGTTATCATCACAGTAGATTCCTGATCCACAGGAAAATTTTTTTTGAAAAACAAACATTTTGGAAAAAATGGGATGACAATATCCTATTTTCTTAAAGCTTAATTTATAATATGTAGATATAAAGAGCTTTCTCTTCAGTGCTTTTTTGTCCTTGTGAAATAAAATATTTAATACATTTTAATAAAATTTTTGAGGTTCCTTGAAATTTTGGCCTAGGAATTGGTGAGTTTTGGACAATCTGAGTCCTATACTCAGAAAAAGGTTACCTTGTCACAGTTTGAGACACCCAGTAGAGCAGTGGTGAGCAGCAGCTCCACATCTTTTTCTCCTCACTGTGTCTTAACCTTGTGTCCTCCAGGAGGAGTTCTGAGACTGTCGATAGTCATCATTGCTCATGGGTCCAAGCCTTCCTATTGCAAGGAATTCTCATTATTTTGAGGGCTTTTTAATCAGTAAACAGTAGAAGACAATTACTGTATAGATCGGTTTAATTAGTTTATTTGATGCCCAGAGCATGTAAATTTGCAACCAGGTTGTTTCTTCTAGCTATAGAATCATAAATTAATGGCAATGTTCTGGACTGGAAAGATGATACTTTGTGCATGCTAATCTTATAGTACAACTTGGAAGGGAATTGGCACCTATGGAATCTTTTACCAGAATAAAATCATTCACATCTTGACCTTTCATCATTATTATAAGCATAATTTACTCCCCCTATTTTTATCAGTAAATTAAAAATACTATTCTTTGTATCAGGACCTCGGGGCCCTGATAAGAAATGTTTGTATATTTCTATATGAATAAAATTTCATTTAACCTTTATGCTCTACTTATAACCTATAAAACAGTATATGAATTTATACAAGTAAAACTATGCTAATTTATGTTATAATATGCATTTTATAATAGTTAAATATATGTATAATTATGAGTTACAGGGAACCGAGGACTTAAATAATTGGTTTCCATATTTTCTAGTTCTACATATTTTATGTTTTTAGAGTTAGTTTGGTGTAATGCCTCACTTTGCAATTATCCCCATTTTTTACTTGCTGCTTCTTTCATAAAGCACATATACACACCCCAGTTCTTCCACAAATGCCAAAATATTTGAGGTTTTAAAAAAACAGAGAAATAAAGCTAATCTTTAAAACTTTTGACTGGTGGGGCCGGGCGGTGGCGCTAGAGATAAGGTGCCTGCCTTGCCTGCGCTAGCCTAGGACGGACTGCGGTTCGATCCCCCGGCTTCCCATATGGTCCCCCAAGCCAGGAGTGACTTCTGAGCGCATAGCCAGGAGTAACCCCTGAGCGTCACCGGGTGTGGCCCAAAAACCAAAAAAAAAAAAAAAAAAAAAAAACCAAAAAACTTTTGACTGGTGGCTTGAACATTATTCAGCAAGTAAACAACGATTTTGTTACCAATAAGATTTTAAGGAATTGTGGCAAGTCCCATCATATTCTTTTGTGCAGACTAATTGTAGATTTGTGGCTTACCAGTGAAGGTTTGACTGAATAGAAGTTTTTATTTCCTTTTCTTTCTTTCTTTCTTTCTTTCTTTCTTTCTTTCTTTCTTTCTTTCTTTCTTTCTTTCTTTCTTTCTTTCTTTCTTTCTTTCTTTCTTTCTTTCTTTCTTTCTTTCTTTCTTTCTTTCTTTCTTTCTTTCTTTCTTTCTTTCTTTCTTTCTTTCTTTCTTTCTTTCTTTCTTTCTTTCTTTCTTTCTTTCTTTCTTTCTTTCTTTCTTTCTTTCTTTCTTCCTTCCTTCCTTCCTTCCTTCCTTCCTTCCTTCCTTCCTTCCTTCCTTCCTTCCTTCCTTCCTTCCTTCCTTCCTTCCTTCCTTCTTTCTTTCTTTCTTTCTTTCTTTCTTTCTTTCTTTCTTTCTTTCTTTCTTTCTTTCTTCTTTCTTTCTTTCTTCTTTCTTTCTTTCTTCTTTCTTTCTTTCTTCTTTCTTTCTTTCTTTCTTTCTTTCTTTCTTTCTTTCTTTCTTTCTTTCTTTCTTTCTTTCTTTCTTTCTTTCTTTCTTTCTTTCTTTCTTTCTTTCTTTCTTTCTTTCTTTCTTTCTTTCTTTCTTTCCTTCCTTCCTTCCTTCCTTCCTTCCTTCCTTCCTTCCTTCCTTCCTTCCTTCCTTCCTTCCTTCCTTCTTTCTTTCTTTCTTTCTTTCTTTCTTTCTTTCTTTCTTTCTTTCTTTCTTTCTTTCTTTCTTTCTTTCTTTCTTTCTTTCTTTCTTTCTCTCTCTCTCTCTCTCTCTCTTTCTTCTTTCTTTCTTTCTTTCTTTCTTTCTTTCTTTCTTTCTTTCTTTCTTTCTTTCTTTCTTTCTTTCTTTCTTTCTTTCTTTCTTTCTTTCTTTCTTTCTCTTTTTTCTTCTTTTTTCATCCTTCTTTTTCTTTCTTTATGTGTGTGTATGCATGTGTAAAAAGTTCATGGGCATATTTTGGGATTGAATATACTTTAATATCCTTTTAGATTCACTCTTTCACATTCATGATTAGGTAAATAGTGACTTGAGACTAGCATCAATTTTATTTTGTTTTTATTTTGTATCTAAAGTAATTTAATGTTCAAAAACAAAAGAAGTAACATAATGATCAACTAGCAACAAGAGCTTACTAAACCTTTCAATGACTTAATAACCTCCATTGCAAGATTCAATAATATTCACAAATTTTATTATTGCTGTGTTTTTTCTTTCTCTTTTATTATTATTATTATTATTATTTTTTATTTAAGTACCATGGTCACAAACTTTTTATATATTCATAACCACTAATAAATAATGTCTTTTGATATGACTGAAACCCAACCACAATCATGTTTGTAACCAAGTTGTTTAAATAAAAATATCAAAAAAGATACCAATTAAGTATTAAACTTGGTTGAAGATAAAGCATTTGTTAATATAAGGCATTTGTTGATATTTTTAATATTTTTCATTACTCCTCATATATTCCCTAAAGTACTGTAAATGCTGACCCTAATTATGAGATTTAAATGGGCCATAGATAGTTTTCTCAGTGCCATAATTAAATTACAATAGAAGCAGCAGAGTTAAATCAATTGTACGACTTTTGGTACTGAGATGAAACTATACTCAAATTCTGAATGGTTCAATGCTTCTGCTTCAATGTCTTTGAAAAACCTGTTTTATAGGATATATTAGCTTCAATTAAAAATGAGGAGTTTCTACTTAATATACTAATATATTAATTTAAATAATTTTAATAGTAAGAGATTGTGGAATCAATACAAAAATTCTGGTGGTGCCCAGTGCTTACTCCTGTCTATAAAGTCAGGGGATCAACCAGTTCATTTGCAAGGCAAATGCCCTACCTACTGCACTATAACTGTAGTACAGGGGTCCTCAAACTATAGCCAAGTCATTTATCCAGCAAAATGGGTGGGTTTTCTGGTCATCACTGCCTGCTTAGCAGCCGACTTGTATTGGCCATACAGTACACATGTATGGAATGTGTGCCACACTTTCTAACTTGTCTCTCTCTCACGACTCCTCAAGACAGGGGTCTCAAACTATTGCCCATGCATCACTACAGTTCTGAGTTTTTTGAAGGCTACAATTTGGCCAGTGGTCTGTGGGGCAGTGAACTGGCCCCCTATTTAAAAAGTTTGAGGACCCTTGCTATAGTACAAGAATGCTACTTTTGATTTACCTAATATACATTAAAATATAAGAAAGAAAAGTTTATAAACCTTAAAACTTATAAACTAATAAACCTTAAGAGGAAATAAAATTTAAAATTAACAAATTAGCTTGACACTTTTCTGAAGAGGTAATATAGATGGCCAAGGGAATATTAATTTAAAAAGTGCTCATCATTACATATTTAGGTAAATACAAATAAAAATAATTATAAGATTTCATTTCACATTATTGATAATGGCACATATTAAAAGGACTGGAATAAAAAAGAATTTGCAGGTATACGGTTAAAAAGAAACCCTCACTCTTGAAAGGAATGCTTTTGATGCAGTCCTTATGAAAAGAAGTATATAGATTACTCTAAAACATAAGAATAGATCTTTCATTTGTCCAAGTGATTTCACATAATAAAAATAATTAATTCAAAACACACAGATGCACATACCTATATTAATTACATCACTAATTAAGTACAGTACCATAGATATGGAAACAAACTAAATGTCCAATGACCAATGAATGTATAAAGAATAGCATAGACATTTGTTTATAAGAAAAATAAAATCCTGTGTTTTCCTGTAATTTGCATGGCACTGAAGGGTATTATATTAAGTGAAATAAGTCATATAAGGGCAAATACTGGATATTCTCACTATTTGTATTAGAATATGAAATGAAACAAGGACATCAGCAGATTCAAATAATAACAAACCCTTTTTTCTGGATTAAAAAACTGAAATTACCTAGAAATGAGGGAAATCAGGACTATGGGTGGAGGTGAAGAAAGAGAACAGAAATGGTACAAGGACAGTAGTAGAGGCTATTGTGTATTTTGGTGGTGGAGAAAGTACACTAACCTTGTACATAAAAACCCATAAATAATGATCTTATTGTAATTATGTTACCAAATCTTCAAAAAACTTAAATTGTGAATGAAGAAAAAGCAACTCTGGTGGTTAATACAAGATTAAATATAGTTAAAATTATCTCATATTGGAAACTGTCTACAAGAAGCTCAGTGTGTAACTAGATACTCATCTTGTAAAAATTATTTACAGTGGTTTGTGTAGTCAAAGTCAAAAGACCTTCCTACTACCCCACCTTTGAAATATTTTTCTTTATGTAAATTTTTAGATTTATAATCAGAAAAATCTAGCAAATATTTATTGGATGCTCATTTATACCTACATTTTCTAAAAGCTTGACATTTATTATATCATTAACAGCTAAATGACACTATGCTAAGAGGTTGGTATTTTTTTCCATTTTGTAAATAAAAGAACCAAGCCAATATTTAACTTATACAACGAGTCATGTAACTAGTAAATGGACGTCTCAGTCTTTCATTTAAAAAATACTTTTTTATTTACTTGCTCTGTGTCATTGCTTGACTTTTTTTCCTTAAAAATATTATTTTTTCTCAAAAATTTGATTTTCCTCAAAAATTTATTTTATTTGCTTTTCTTCTTTATAATAATATTAGTAGTTTTCTAATATTATAGTAGATTATAGGCAGAAAAATGTAGTCATTTACTTATATATGGATAAAAAACATGAAATTTGATTATCTTTTTATATCTAGTGTATAAACTGATAGCTAACAAGAATTAGAGAATTTAAGCCAAGCAGGAGTTTTCTGAGAGAGGCCTGGAAACATCTGTGGATAGTAGGAGGGGACTTAGATCACAGGAAAAATGGAAACAGGTTAGCAAACAATAGAAGGCCTGAAAAAAAGCTGGCAACATACACATAACAAAGAAATTAGAAAACTTCATACTTTAGGCATTGGTAAACAGTTAATTGAAAATGTTTATTTTATGATTATTTTTATTTTTTATAAAATATACCCGGAATTCTCTTAGAAATATTCAGAATGCTGTGTCTCCTCACAAAGTCAATACCCAGTTCTTAGAGATGGGCTGGCATAATAAACATGTGGAGTTTGTGGAATCAGAAGTATATTTGGTTTAGTCACTTTCTAAATTAAATGTCTGTCTTGGATAGCAGGAAATAGGTTATTATTGATAATCCAATGTCATGACACTTGAATGATATTTCAGGGAAGGCCCAAATTAAAAATTATAAAATAAACAAATTATTAGAAAAATATTAGTACTATGCAACATAGGGGATGGCTTTGTGCTTTGTAGATCTGTGTAATGTAGCACCATTATTATTGTAGCTATGTGCTGGTAAAGGCTATTGGCATGCTAAAAATACAGTACTTTAGTAATAATCCATGCATAAAGGACCATGAGAGAAGATATGGCAGAGAGCTAATGAGTTCTGGATCCTTTCCACATTTAAGCACTTTTACAAATAAATACATATTAAATAATTTATTATAATAGTTATTAAAAGGCAACATTGGAAATATTAAGATAAGCCTGGATCATATTTGCATTATTTTTTCTTTTTTAAAAATGTGTTTTACTTATATTCAAAACAGATGCCTGGTTGTAAATACAGGGTGGTTGTAATATTCTAAGCACATATTTTAGGGACTTCCTCCCTTTTCCAAATCTCATTCAAGTGGAACATACACTCATTTCTGTAACAAAAATTCTTTCTACTCTATTGGCAAAATGAATAGCATCAACTCAAAATATTTAAAAATTTAGTCACATCCACATCCTGCAGCCTATAAGGAGCTTTCACGCTTTTGGGCTCGCTTTAGATCTTTAATACCCTTTCCTTTTGTGTCAAGGAGCTCACGAGGCGTAAAGAAGCACTGATAAACCCACTTAGATCCCTTCCTGGGCCGTCACCTCTCGCTGCCAAGCGGCTTTAGGTGGTAACTGATCTGTGACAGGCTGCCAGTCAAACAGAGCATTTCTGAAAGCTGACACAAAAGACTGAACGCTGGAGAATGGATAGGAAAAATAAGAAAAGGACCCAAACTGTATCAGTGCCCCCCACACTCCATCTCGGTCTGTTCCTCTTCGCTACCGCCCCCACCCCTGACCCACCCCTCTCCTCCCTAACGGTTTTTTGGTTGGTTTCTCTCTCTTTTCTTTTCTCATTCTCTTCCCTCCCAGACACCCGCCTCCTTCCTCCCTTGTCCTCCCTTTTTCTCCCCAGAGCTCAGCCACCCCGAACCCTCCTCCCTTGCTCTTTCTGCCTCGCTTCTGCTCAGGTTCATGGCAGGGCAGGAGAGTGGCCAGATAGAGATCTGCAGCCCTTCCAGGCAGGGACTGACTGACTGCCCTAGCGCACTGCTGATAATAGAGGCAAAAGTGAGAGTGATAGTCAGATGGAAAGTGACACAGCCCTTCTGTCAATGCCGCAGCTGCCCGTGGGGACTTGAACGGGCAACGACGGGGTGGGGAGTGGAGCTGAAATGTCAGCGCTGCTAACTGCACCAGCCTGACTGCTTCTTTGTAGGTGTCCTGCTGTTCCACATGTGAGGCCAGGGTTTTCAAACTCTCCAGCACTCAACTGCTTCTTTGCTGCTGTTAGGGAGCCAGAGCTGCATATTTGGTGACACCCTGCCTTAATTTCTGCTAGTGCTGTGGAGCCCGTTTTTTATTTTTATTTTTTATTGTGTTTGACGTTTTTGTTCTCACAGCCTTTGAGCGGTTTAAAGATTGATAAATCTTGTCATAAGCAAACACCGAGTGATGCCTGAATATTTTACATTTCTACAATGGTAGATCCTGTGTGTGTTCCCCAACATGGAAAAAAAAGTCTAGAAACTATGAACTGAGAAACATGAGCAGCAACTCACCTTTTTTTCCTCCTAAGATAAATATGTGTGTGATGAGGAAAATCCAAAACAACTGGCTTTTTATATTGATATTGGGAGTTCTCTGGTGAGAAATTAAGAGTAGCCCTTCTCAGGGCTAGAGTGATAGCATAGCAGTAGGGCAAATGCCTTGCACCCAGTTGATCCAGGACTCACCCAGGTTTGATCCCTGGAATACCATAGGGCCCCCTGAGCCTGCCAGGAATAATCCTGAGTACCACTGGATATGGCCCCAAACCCCCAAATAAAGAGTACCTCTCCTTCAATAATTATCTTCTTGATTTCATGAACTTCTACTACATTATTTTTTTTGCCATTAGAACTCACATTTTCTTTTTCTGAAGATAATCATAATGGGGTTTTTTATTTTTGGCCACACCTGGTAGTGCTCTGGGATTACTCCTGGTGGTACTGGGCGTTCCATATGGGATGCTTTGGATGGAATCGTGGTTGACCACATGAAGTCGAGTGCTGTATCTGTTATACTATCTCTCTGGCCCTAGATGAAATATTTTTTATGAATACAACATCACGTAAACAATAAATATAAAATATAAAATAGCAATATATTCTCTGTTAAAAAAACAAAATTTCTTATGTTTGTTCACCCAGCTATCTGACATCTCCAGTTGATTAGACTTTGAAAGTCAATAGCACCTTTGAACTTCAACGTTTTGCATATTTAGAAAGTAAAATTATCTGATACTTAGTACATTTATTATAAATGAACTTAGTTTTTCCTATAATTTAGCTACTGGCTAGGATCTCTCTTAGAAGTAGAGTGAATAAAAAATAACTATGCCAAAGAAGTTGGGTATAGATAATGAACATTTTAGGTGGTTATATAAAGATTATTAACGTGGCAGTCACATTTCTTTAGAAAGTTGTACTATAAAAATATTGAAACACATGAGAAGGAAACAAGGGAAAGAGAAAAATATTCCATGAGAGAATATCAATAATGTTTAGTGTCTTGATTTAACCTCTCAATTTAGTTTATATGCCTTGTTTTTATTTACTTAGATCTTTTAAATTTATTTTTGTTCAGTTTAAAAATCAGGAGATCAATTGGTAATAAATAAATTTTTATGACTTTAAGAAAAAGCATCAAAATTATGATTAGGAGAGCATAATATATCCTTATAATGGTATCTTATTGGTATCTTTTGAGAACATGTCAGAACCCATCAAGTCTCTGTATTTATGGTCTTAAATGGCAAATTCTGTCCACTATTTTTTGAAGATGGTTTTAATGGAATTTTATATGCAAAGCTCTAGGATAAAGAATAGGCATTTCAGGTGTACAATTAAATATTATTAATAGTAATAGTAGGGAAATAATACTCTAAGCCAATAAGTCAGTGAAGAGAATTGAAGAAACAGTTCAGTCATCATAAACATGTTATGTTTGGAGAGATAGAGAATGGAAGGAAGTTATAGACAGGAAAGGTATCAAAAAAGTGGTTCAATTATCTGCAATGTCATTAAAAGTTAATATGCCACAAATTAATATTATGATAATTTTATTGTTAAAACCAAAAGTTCTGTTAGCATCCCCATAAGTTGAGATAAATATTTTTATAAAATGAAAAAAAATAAAACTCATTTATGTGAGAGACTTTTACCATGAATACAGATAGAATATCTGTCCAATAATTAATATTGGATTAATTAATTATTATTATACATTGGATTAATAATGATTAATATTCAATCAAATAGTCTTCCATCTCAGTCATTATTCACATCTTGCATTCTAGCCATGACAAATTCATACTTACTCAATTACCAGGCAATCTCTGAATTTTACTAACTTTTAATAAGTTACTATTATTATTCCAATGATTTATAGAAACTCATTTTAATTGAATTATATGTTTTTATTAGCTTCTTTCAGTTTTTTTTATAAGACTCTAGATATGTTTCACTGCAGAATGTCTCAAATTTGAACATAGATCTAGAATCAACTGGGAAGGATGAAAACTTTACTGAACAAATATTTGATCCCTTTTCATAAAGGGGCCATAATTGGTCACTGCCTCCATAAATCTGAAATATGTTTCACATTTGCATTTTTAATTTTATATTAGGCTATCTTGATAGCTAATTTGGGAATATAAATTATAAAACAATGGTACAATAGGTGTGTCTCTAAGTTTTTAGGCTGCTCAGTTAGATTAATGGTATTACTATTGACTTCAATGGAGAAGAAACACGTTGAAAACTGTATTTAGTCAGAAATTACAAATCAATTTTATAGCCCTATTATGAGAAACCTGCAAGCAGATATACATAGCTAAACTAAATATATAAACTATTGACTTGTTGGAAAATGCATGATACTCATAGCATCAATACTGGATGATGAAAAAAAATCAATTGAAAACAACAGAAATAGACCAACTGTTTTCCCTGGAACTCTCCAGTATTTGGAAAAATGACCTGAAATAGAAGAATATTGCAAGAAAGAGTTACTGAAATTGATGAAAACTTCTATAGGTCAATGTCTCAAAAGTCACATAATCTGGTTTTATTTTAGAAAGATAACTCTTGCTCCTTTTTGAGAAATAACTTTTTTATGGGCATAGTGATAGCATGAAGATTAGTGAAGTGAATATTTTGGTTTAATTCAGAATGGTATGGCAGAAATAGTGATAATGTTTAGGTCTAATATATATTTTGACATAGAACTGACATTATTTGCAGAAGAATTAGATACGGTATGTGGAAAATGGAAGTGACAAGGTTTTTGGTCTATCATGTTTATCATTTGTGGAGATGGGGCAAGTAGGAGCAAATTTTGTTGAAAAGATGATGGTTTAGGTATACTATAGTGATATTCGTGATTTATATTAGACTTTCAGGTAAATATATAAATTTTATAAATTGGATATTAAATGTGAATTTAAGAATTGGATCAAAGAGATATAAGAGTAAAAACCATCAGCATAGATTCGATGGTCAAAGATATATGAGAATACCAAAGAAGGCTAGAATAAATGGATACAAGAAAGGAGACATGGTTTGATGGCTGGAAAATTTTTCTTTTTAGGTCACACGCAGTGACACTCAGAGCTTACTCCTGGCTATGTTCTCAGAAATCGCTCTTGGGATGGAGGACCATATGGGACTATAGGGGTATCAAACCGTGGTCTGTCCTAGACTAGTGCCAGCAAGCCTTACCACTCAGCACCACCACTCTGGCCCCATGGGACATTTAAATGTGAAAAAGTCAAGGAAGCATGGACATATCAGCAAAGAGAACTGAAAAGGAGATGCTAGTGACTTAGGAGAAGACCAAATTTTCTATTGTGGCTATATAAAGCCAAATGAAGCATGTGTTTCAAGTATGACAAATATTGTGAAATTAGATGATTATAAGATCCACCACTGAATTTAGCATTGTAAAACTTATTATTGATGTGTTCATAATATTAAAAGCAATTTTAGTTGAATAATGTGAGTAAAACTCAGGAACAGATGCCAGTGAGGCTGTGAAGAGGAATTAGAGACAATAAAAATGATGACAACAATAAGTGCTTTCTAGGAGCTTTGCTGCAAAGGGATTATAGAAAAGATTTTTTTTTTTGTAGTTGGAAAGAGAGTAGTGACAAATTATGGTCTAGTTTAGTTTTTCTTGATTGTTTTAAAACAATAGACAATAAAAACATATTTTGGTGCTGGTGACAATAAGCCAGAAGAGAAAATATTGATAGTGCAGAAGAAGTGATTACTGTAATAACATACTTTAACAGGTGGCATTGGAACTTAATTGGATTTAAAACCATTCATAATAGAAGGAGGGTACAAGTAGCTAAGTGAAAATGACTAATTTGGTGTAGTAACCTCTGAGAGATTTTGATGATTATTTCTATTTCTTTTTTTTTTTTTTTTTTGGTTTTTGGGCCACACCCGTTTGACGCTCAGGGGTTACTCCTGGCTATGTGCTCAGAAATCGCCCCTGGCTTGGGGGGACCATATGGGACGCCGGGGGATCGAACCGCGGTCCTTCCTTGGCTAGCGCTTGCAAGGCAGACACCTTACCTCCAGCGCCACCTACCCGGCCCCGATTATTTCTATTTCTAACAAAATAAAGTAAAGCTAGGGAATGTATTGAGGGTTGACAGTATGATGCAGCCAAATAAATGTCTTCTGTAGACTTTAAGTCACATACATTAGTTGAGTGTTATTAGTTGAGCTATATTTAGATTGGAATCTAGAAGAAAGCACTCTTGTTCTTGTTAAAATAACCTCAGCATTTTTCCTCTGGTGGACAGGTCTAAGCAATGAGGTTGAGAAACTGGGATGGATTAAAAATTTGTTCAGAACATAGTCTTCAATGGAGACTCATAGATGTACCTCCTCTACCATTCCTTTTGATATACTCTCTTTCTTCTGGTGATCACTTAAGGAGAATTCAATGAATTTAGCATGGTTCATATGTTGCTGTTTATGTTCATTAATTATAAACTATAGTCAACTCAATAAGTTAAATATACATTATAATATTGTTATATTATAAGAATAAGCTTTAGATATGTGGGAATGATCAATATAATATGCTGCTCTTTTATTCCACCTTTTGGGCTATGTTATGCAAATAAGCATACTTCTTTCTCTTTTTACTATATATGTGCAATATGTTAATCAGATAGTACACACATATAATCTTGGAAGGATTCATATATGTCATGTGTGAATTAATAAATCTATGCTATAACTGCTAGACCAAATATGAAATGTTTGAAGTTAACCTAAGAAGAATTAAGGAGTATATTAGAATTATGATTTATAGAGAAATGAAAACTGTGATTCTTCTGGAATGACTAAAGCAAGTGAGTAAAGATTGATGACTTGTGGTATCTACTGAGTCTGATAGATCAGAGCACTAGTTCACTTAACTGGCATTTGACTGCCTTTCATATTAGGTGTGAAGAAAATCTATAGATGCAACCCTAGTTAATATCTCTATAAGATATAATTTTTCTTCTTATTGTTCAGTTAATGGATTAACTTAATTTCATAATGTCATGAACCAATTTAATATCAAGACTAAATCTGGGGCTTAAAAAACTAGAAATAATCAATTATCTTTTGGTTTCTTTTTAATGGTTGAATTGATTTTTCAAAGGTGCACAATTATTTAGGAATAAGAGATATTCAATAAATGTGGACGATTTGTTGATGATTTAAGTCATATGTTATTTTTTATAAATTCATTCCTTTCAAATTGCACCATATTCTTGCTTAATAGAGTTGTGAATAGTGTTCATACTTTTATTAGCTTAGTAATATAATTTTATTTTGGTTTTTGGGCCACACCCGTTTGACGCTCAGGGGTTACTCCTGGCTATGCACTTATAAATCGCCCCTGGCTTGGGGGGACCATATGGGACACCAGGGGACTGAACCCTGGTCGCGATCTTTCCTTGGCTAGCGCTTGCAAGGCAGACACCTTACCTCTAGCGCCACCTTCCCAACCACTTAGTAATATAATTTAAGGGAAACTTTAGATACTGCTACAGGTGGTGTTCTTAGAGTCTGGAAAGAAACATTTATGTACAGGCCAAAATAATTTTAGCTGTTATTTAACTGTGATATTATGATAGCTATTACAGAATTTAAATTTTAATTTAATTAATTTTATTTTGCAGCTACCGCATAAATACATTGAGCAGTATAAATTCAGTTATGTTGAATCAGATCAATGATAATATTGATTCATTCAAAATTTCTGTTACTCATGTGAAGATTAATGCTTATATGTTAATACTAGCATGCCACTGTTTGTTAATAGATCTCAAATCTTATGCAAAATCCTTAAATAACTCATGAAAAAGTCAGATACTATCATTATTTTATCTCATATCTGCTATAATTTGTTATTTGTTAAAAGTATGGGGCAAAATTATTAGATTTCTTCATACTTTTATTGAATGCTCTCTTCTTGATAATTTTTTCTGACATATTGTTCAACCTTCATATAATTTATATTTTCTGACAAAGCAGAACTACTCTAATTCTTAGTCTTCATACCATGACAGTGCAGTCCATTCAACTCACTGAAGTTATATTCTTCTCTATTCCTAAATACTATTTCAGAATAATGTCACTAATTATCTTTTGAATTATGTTCAGATTTCAAGGAAATCATAATTGCCAAAATGTGGCTATTTGTTGCTTCAATAGTCAGTCAATATCTTGAAAACTCAGATTTAGTCAGTTTACATTTGTCCTTTACACTTTCTCTAAATTGATATCATAATTTTTTCTCACCTAACATCTGAAATTTATTTATCCTTTTATATAGATTTAATATATTTTCATTGTTTAAAAAGAGGTTGAGGTTATTTGATTAGAATTCAAGGTGCTTCATTATTTAGCTTGCGCCACCTCACTGATTATATTTACTTTGCCATTTTTCTATTTCTAATTAAATTCTTGTTCACTGTGATTTACAATACTATTAATGTTAGAGTTCTTTGCATGCATTGATCCAATCCCAAACTCTTGATTCCTCTTCCAGAGTATCTGCTTCCTTCTACCATTGTTTTAGGATTCAAATTGCATCCTCCTCTGAACCAAACCCCCTTTTCTACCATGGTAAGCTCAGATCTCTATATCATTTCTAAGATTCTGTAGCTTTTGGACATTTGTTATGCTCTTGTTGTATCTCTTCATATGCCATATACAAGAGAGATTTTGGACATTTGTTATTCTCTTGTTGTGTCTCTTCGAAATCCTTATACAAGAGAGATCGTTCTGTATCTGTCTCTTTCCTTCTGATTTGCCTCATTTGGAATAGTACTCTCCAGATCCATCTATATAGCAACAAATTGCACACCTATAATTTTGTCTTTTCATATAGCTTGGTAGTATTCAATGGTGTACAAATACCATTGATTATCAAAAAATTGTTCTTATTTTCAGGTTTGGGTTGTTGTGAACAGTACTGCAATGTTCAAAGCATTGTAAACACCTTACTGGTCTTATTTTTATATGTCTATATTTTGTAAATTATTCTTTAACATTCTAAGTATAGTTCCTTATTTACATATTTCTTTGATGTTGTAATTTTTTATGGTGACTTTTGGAAGAAAAGATTATTTTATTTATTCTTTTTGGTTATTACTTCTAACATTTTTGTTTGTTTTTGGACCTAGCAGTGCTACACAGTGAAGGGGTTTCAACTTATGACTCCTACTGTACTAACTCCCAGATGCAGTTTTTAAAATCCTCACTTAAACCACTCCAGAAATGTTTACCTGATGATTGTTAATCTTACACTTAGTTTCCATCATCTATAATACTTGTTGGAATTCAAGGCCTGTTATAAACTCCGATCTTTCTTTCAAAAAACTAGAATGCTAAAGAACAATAGTCTAATAGAGAAAAAAAGGAGAAATTTGTTAATGCTATAATATGATGGGTCAATTGCTTATGATAATTATCACTGTAGGAGAAACTGAATTAGAGAATTGATTTAAATTGAATGTCAAGCCTATTTCTCAGTATAAAGTCTTCCACTTCTATTGAATGTGAGATTTGGTTATAAAATATTTTTTGTTTATTACCAGTTGTTTTCCATATAGATATTAAGAGAAAAATAGAAAATTAGGAACAAAAGTCATGGTTTACACATCTACATCAAAGTTTCATTATCCAGTGCATTTAGCTTTACTCCAAAGCTGAACTTCACTAGACTGGCTTGTATTAGAACACCTATTCATACCATATATTAAGAAAATCTATTTCATACCATATATTCAAGGAAAGTGTTGGAACACTATAACTCAGTTTCTCTTGTTTTGAAAATTGAAACATAACAACAGAGAGCTTACAAGACAGAATTCTCAAGACTCTCATGCATCTAAGTATATCAAAGGGATATTCAATTTTTGAAATTTTGCATAACCTGTACTTATCATCTGTGGTTGTTCCCATGACCTCTTAATTTCTCTAATTGGCTCTTATGTAGTCATGTAGTCCCCCAATTACTCCATTATCAATGAGTAGTTATTGTATAGATTAAGTACCAAATATTCTTCACAATATAGGAGAGCATATCAATTCTTGCTGTGATGTATAAAATGAAAAAAGTAAAAAAAAAATAAAAAAATTATACAGCTTAGTAATAAAATAAACGAAATATTTAAAAGTCTCCACCAACATATTATGTTGAAACCTTAAGATGTAAGTAATAATATTCAGCTAAAAAGTTTGTGCTAGAGATACATTTGCATTCAAAGTTTTTACAATAAAATTCAACTTCAGAGTGTCAAAAATTATGGCAATGATAATGATAGAGATATCAAAACAACAAGCACTTGCTATCAAATCTTCTACCATATTATACAGGATAATATGCAATGTAATTTGTTTATAAATGCTACACATTAAATTTAAGGTAGCTATTACTACCATCAATCAATGAATATGCAAATAAAATCAGAAAATACATATTTACATTATTTCTTCATATAAACAAGTATTCCACACATAACTAGTATAGTCATTACATTTATACAAGTATATTTAATTCATCTAAAATTTTCTATGGTTTACAAATGTTACAGGTTGTCTAGAAGTAGATTCAGAAATAAGACTGAAGAGATATATTAATGTGTAGAATACATGCTTTGCATGTTGGGACACTACATTTAATTCTTGATTACACAAGCTCTGAGCATCACTAGAATCAATCCCTGAATATTGAGCTGGAAGTATCTTCTTAAGACCACTGGATAGGATGCCAAAACAAAACAACACAAAAAGATAGAACAAAATTTAAATAATTCTATGATAACAGATTAAGAAAAGTTTCAAGTTTAATCTCACGTAAGACCATAGCAATTTCCATGTTAATAAAATCCTAGGCTAGGAGAAGGAAAGAAGGAATTTGAAGGAAAATTTTTGTAATTTTTAAATTTTTAATAAATTTAATTTGATTTTTGAAACTGTATGGTACATTCTATAGTTTATAATTTGTATATTTTTAATATTGTGTTTAGTTTGAAAGAAGTCTTTCCTAAAATTTCCAAGCAAACTTTCTAGCAAATTTACTGATGGATTGCTTATGAATTAGAATGTTCACAAAAAAGCTGAAATGTTTTGTAATTTATGGCCTCTCTGAATTATGTTCCTAAAAGTCTAATCATTTAAAGATATAAATACTTGAAAATTTTGAACGTTGTGAGCAATGTAACATGACTGTAGTATTTTAAAACTTCTAGTTTCACATATTCTTAAAAGAAAACCTATACCTACATTTCTCAGTATAATAATACATGATTAAACTGCAATCAAGGTTTAGAAATATAATATTGAGAAGAGCAAGTTGTCTGTTTATAAGTGGCCTATTTTTGATCTCCAAAATTCCATATGCTTCCCTGAGCAATGTTAGGAGTTTTTCCTTGTAAAGCAGAGTAACCCCTGAGCATAGCTGAGTGTAATCCAAAAATCAAGAGGAAGAAAACAAAACCCCCAAAACTCCCACAAAATAAAACTGCAATCATATTAAATTTGTTGAGTAAAACAAACAAAACCTTATTTATAGTAGGCATCCTATAAGTATAAAAACATTGGTTAATATTGAGTCTATAATAAGCTTTATAATTTAAAATAGACAAAAGAAATTAATTGGTGATTTTACATCTGATTAGTATGAAATAGTGTAACTGAATGCAAGGTATAACAATGTGACAAGAGAGACATAGATATTTTACTGTTGGGATAAAGAAATTGAAAAGGAGAAAATCTAGTATAGCTACAATTTCTACTGCTTCTTACTTTGCTATCGAATTATTCAGAAAAACAATGTGGGCTCATTTATATCCAGTGACCTTACAGTATGTCCCAGCAATATCATAGTTATCTTGTGCTATTAAGCTTTCTTTAGAAAAATGTAAGATTAATATTACTTTAATTGAAAGATTGAACAGAAACACTGACATCCATTCAACCAAATCATTAAATTTCACACTCCATATGGACACAAAGAACATCTAATTTATCCAATTAAAATAATTTCTGTGCCCTTCAAAGGTGTATTGCCATAACAAGTGATGGAACACTTTTTTTTAATAATACTACACTTTGTCTGCTTATGATGACTCACAGAAAAGAAGAATTTTATTTTATGGACTAAGTAACTTAGATCCAAAGCCTCAGCATCGTATTTTTATGAGATAAAAGTAGTTGTTACCGTTTTTTTTTATATTATTATTTTTATTCTGGGCCACACCCAGTGACGCTCAGGGGTTATTCCTGGCTATGCGCTCAGAAATTGCTCCTGGCTTGGAGGACCATATGGGATGCCAGGGGATCGAACCGCTGTCTGTTCTAGACTAGCGCAGACAAGGCAGATAATGCCTTATCCCTTGTGCCAACGCTTGTGTTACCTTTAAAAGTGCTCCAGCTAGAGACTTCTTGATAAAAAAGTTATTTACTTTGTTGTCAATTCTAAATGAATTATTTTATTTTATTTTATAGTTTTAAAATTGTGGAGGTTGGGGCCAGAGAGATAATAAAGCTGTTAGGATGCTAGCTTTGCATGCGGCAACCCGAGTTGATCCATGACATCCTGTATGTCTCATAAACACTGCCTGGAGTAATTCCTGAATGCAGAGCCAGGAGTCACCCTTGAGCATTGTCAGGTGTGACCCAAAACAACATCATCATCAACAAAAATACCCCACAATGCTCAGGGGTGACTCTTGACACTTAGGAATTACTCCTGCTGGTTCTTTGGGGACAACATGTGATGGTGGATGGTAGGATCAACCTCAGTTGGCCCAATGCAAGGCAATGTCCTAGTTGCTGTAATATCATACTGACCTCTAAATGAGTTATTTTTGGCAGTTTTAAATTATTTATCTGGAGTAATGGTTTTAGGTTGCTCAAGAAAAATTTCTGAATAATAGACAGTGTATTCTTCCCACTTAATAAAGAAGGGATATTGAAATTATTCCAGACAATAGCAAAACTGTATGAAATAAACTATTTAGAAAAATATGAAAGTTGACTTTAAATGTGTGATCATATAAATTTTTTCCTATTATTTTTTACTGAAAATTATATGACCTCAGAATAATAATAAGGATATGATTCTCAGTCATGGTGCTGCGATTGAATTGGGCCAACAAGCTCACACACCATTCCACACTGAAAAAACAGGCACCACTCACTCTGGAGATATACCAGGAATAGTTGGCTTGGTTTGACAGAATCTTCACCATATCCATAGGATATCACCTATACAAGATTATTCCTATTGGACTAGAGAAATAATAAATTTTAGTAATACAGGATCAGAACAGAGAGCAAATGGGAGAGATAGGAATATGTCCCCAGATAAAGAGTAAGAACACAGAAAAAATTAACACAAAGAAAGGAAAAAAGAGCAAACTGATGACTAGTTCAATGTGATGGCTAAAGAAATGCTTACCAAACTTTAGAGAAAGGTGGATTTGTTAGAAACTTTAAGAATAGATCAAATGAAAATTATGAATATGTAAAATGCAGTAGTATAATTGAAAAAATACAGTAAAAGGTTCCAAAGGAGACAGACAGTGTCAGAGGTACTGATAGATGAAATAGACAATACCTGGCAACCTCTGCTATATATATATATATCTATATATATATATATATATAGATATAGATATAGAGAGAGATATTAAAGCACAACAATTAAAAATGTACCATTCAGGTGATCACTGCAATTTTTTTTAATTTTGAGCCACACCCAGCAGCGCTTAGAGTTACTTCTACTCTGCACTCAGAAATTCCTTCTGGCAGGCTTGGTGGACCATATGGGATGCTGGGAATCGAACCCAGGTCCATCCTGGGTTAGTCACATACAAGGCAAACACCATACTGCTGTGCTGTCTCTCCAGCCTCTGATCTCTTCAATTTAAAAAATGTGCTTGCCAACAACAACAGAGACTATGTGAGGAATGGAGGTGTATTGCCACTACAGAGGATGACTTGAATTGGACAAATTAGTGTGCCTGGAGCCTAGAGTCAATCCTGTGCCAGAAAACTTCAGGGGTAGGGTCTCCTTGTATTTAGACCATAATTTGCCTTTCCATGTCCCTTATGTTTTGGTGGGCCTATGCAAACATATGCCACTTTAATACCGTTTTTTACTATGTTCCCTTGATTCCAATCCTTAAGAAAAACAACCCATTAAAACTTTTGAGGCTAACTTAAACTAGTAAGCATGTGCATGGAACTAGAGAAATGTACTTTGCCCTCAATGTTTAAGGAGTTACATAATTCTAATGTCTTTAGATTATATTGTGTGCTGCTAAGAAATAGTATGTACTACAACTGGGGATTTGAGGGACAAAGTAATTGTATTGTACATGGGTTCAGTTTTGTTTTTCTTAATGTTCTTTGGCTGAAAGTTCAAGGCTGGGATATCATCGATGGGACTACCGAGAATTCTGTTTATGGGTGATTGGGCTTCCACTGTAACTTTACCCTGTCCTCTTTCTTTGCATCTTTGTTGTCATAATTAAAATAATAATTAAAAAAAGTGCTTGTACTGCAACCAAGTTGTGAAAATATCAAATGAAAAAAAAACTGAAAAGCTAAAGAAAGTAGATATTAAAAGATATTTAAACATAAATTATGTGAAAGAAAGAAGCATGTGAGTTTAAGAAATACCTCATAGCAACTTTTTGTTTTGTCTGAAACTTTAGAGGCCAACTGGGAATGGCATGACAAAGACAGTGGTTTAAAAGAATAGGGGCAGGTGGACTCCAAACAGAATTCTCTAGCTGATAAGTTAACACTCATAATTGTACAAAATGTTAAAATTAGAAAAAACTTTATTCATAATTACTTACAGTAATAACACAAAGTCAATAAAAAGAAATCTAAATACCCCACAAAACTCAACCACAAGAGTTAGTGCAGTGTGTCAGGTACGTCCTTGTGTGTTAGCTAATGAGTTTAATTGCTGGCCCTAAATGTAGTCTTCTAACAGTGTCACAAATTTTCCTTCGCAGAACCAGGAGCACATTCTTATGTGGTTTCAAAACAAGCAACATCAAAAAAAAAATACTTGTCAAGTCTCAAGAGAAGAGAGAATCTGCACCATTACTTATCACCAGGAAAATATACTCCTTTATTTTGAAATAACTTGGGGGTAGTATAATTAGAGAAAATAAATGTTAAATAAACAAACATATTGGTTAGCAAGTATATAAATACAATTATATATTATTATTTGTATTGTTATCGTACCACAAAACTAAAGGAAATATTATTTTAAAAAGTGAACTGGTTAAAGATTAAAGAGCTAATATTTTTGAAAAAAAATTTTTTTTGTTTTGCTCCACACTCAGTTGACCTCAAAGGTTACACATGGCTCTGCACTCAGATATCAATCCTGGCAGCGTTGTGGATCTGGGATGCTGAGAAATAAAACCTGGGTCTGTCCAGATTGGTCACATGTAAAGTAAACACCCTACAGCTGTGCTCTCTCTAGTCCTTACTTTTAAATTTTTCAGAGAAGGGGGATGGAGCGGTTGTGCTCGAGGTAAGGCATCTGCCTTGCAAGCTCTAGCATAGAACAAACCGCAGTTCGATCCCCTGGCGTCCTATATGGTCCCCCCACGCCAGGAGCGATTTCTGAGCTCATAGCCAGGAGTAACCCCTGAGCGTCAAACAGGTGTGCCCCCCCCAAAAAAAATGTTTTTCAAAGAAGACTGATTTTAAAAATATGAACTGGTGACATATTTTGACCATAGGATACATTATTTTATCTAAAATATTTTGCACACAACCAGAAAATCAGTTATATTTACTCTGAACTAACTTTGTAAAAACCTACTAAAATATTGTTTGTTACCTGTTTTTTAAAAATGTTTTTTTTGTTGTGTGAGGTATCACTTCTGGTGGGGAATCATATATACGTTGTCTGTGTGTAACTTAAATACCTTAGCTGCTGCACCATTTTTTGAGCACCATTATAATTTTTGCTATGCTTAATAGATAAACAACATGATATAATCTCTAAATGAATGTCCAATAAGGAATATCAGAATATCTGATAGCTTAACTATTTCAACAGTTTGACAATATATAGTTAACTTGGCAAAAGTGGGATGGTTAGTAATTTACTAATTGAGTAATTGAATGACTATATTTTACATGGGTATAATCAATATTTGTAATAGTTTGGTAAATGATATAGACTTCCTTTTCTGTGATATTTTAGTATGTATTTTTATTAATACTGTGTAGACTAATGCAATAAAAGACATTTGCAAAGTAAAAACCTAAATCAGATACTAAGTTTCACAAAATAATTTGTCATTGTTTAGCCCAGTAAAACACTTAGGACATCTATTATGAATAACAAAATGAATAGATTATTTCTACAATTAAATATTAGGTTAAATAATATTAGGTTGGAATTTGTAATAAAAATTAATGAAGAAAAAGATAAGAGCTTACAAATGAATGGTGGTAAGAGTGTAAATATTAATACACTTAATGAATAATAAGCTTTTATGCGTTATCAGTTAAATATGACTCAGGAATCACCTGTCCTTAACATACATGATAGTATGTACTGGGATAATACTGATGTACTTAAGTATACATTACAAATGACTTGAGCAAAAGCTCTACCATTATCCTTGCAAGTGAGATCATAACGTGAATTTTGTTAAGTTAAATATTCCATTCTTTATATTGGATTGGGTAATAAAATTATGCAGTACACCTAGGGTGGAAGGAAGATATGTAAAACAATATGTTGCAAAAATCTTTGCATATATATTTCTTCTAATTATAAATAAATAACATAATATGTATGCAATATTAGTACATCAAAATCTTTCTATTGAATTATCATATTTATTATTTCATGAATATTTTTGACATAGTCATGGTAGCTTATAATTAAATCACCTTAATATTGTAGAAAATTATCACTTTTTTATTTTTAATCTATTTGAACACTTTAAAACGTTTTCTTTAAGGGGCCAGAGTGATAGCACAGTGTTAGGGCATTTGCCTTGCAAGCGGCCAACTCAGGAACCCCAGATTGATTCCTGGCATCTCATAAGAACCCCAAAGCCTGCCAGGAGCGATTATTGAGCACAGCGCCAGGAGTAACACCTGAGAACCCCCAGGTGTGACCCAATCCCCCAAATAATAATAAAGGCTTTCTTTTTTTTGGGGGGGGGGCCACACCCAGCGATGCTCAGGGGTTACTCCTGGCAATAAAGGCTTTCTTAACCCTTCTCAATTGCCCCTGTCATAACTTTTTTTTAAAAAAAGTTTAAAAAAAATAAATTTTATTTACTCTATTTTGGGGGGTGGGCTACAACAGCCTTGCTCTAGGTTTACTTCTGGCTCTGCTCTCAGGAATCACTCTTGGCAGGGGAGAAAATGTGGGATGTTGAGGATTGAACCTGGGTTTGATTTATGCAAGGCAAACATCCTACCTGCTCTCCTATCACTCCAGTCACTAAAAATAAACCTCCCCATAATTTTTTTCTTTGATTTTTAGGACACCATGGTTTCCTAATGTTCTTTCGATTTTTGGTGCCTGGAACCTGTCATTAAAGACAGCTTTATTGGAGCTGGAGAGATAGTACAGTAGATAGGAGGCCCCCACCAGGGTTTGATCCCTATCATCTCAGAAAAAAAAAAAAAAAGCGAGAAAGGAAAAAATGACAGCTCTATTACCACCTTGTAGTACTGGCATTTTCCTTACTCTTGCCTTGTTTCTTTTCCTTAAATCATTTTCACTAGCTATGAGAAAGTTCCAACTCTGAATATCAGTACAAGATGTTTCTTCTGAATTCCATGTCCTTTAAGCTAAAGATTGGCTGGATATTTCCACTTGTATGGAGTTATATTTACATGAAAGGTATGTGGGGAGGAAACACTTCATTCCAGTTGTCAGGACAGTTACCCATATCTGGTTAGTTTGTTTCTGTAGGCATTTGTAGGTAAGCATATTTTAAGGCCTTCTTCACAGTAATCTATTGCGTGAGTGAGTAGCCACTTTATTAGCATTGGTTAAATGTCTAGTTGAATGAATTACTGAGGACTCATCAAGCTTACTTACCCACCATAAATAAATTTTTCAGTGTAATTACATATATCAAAGTCACCATCATTTCTGTCTTGAATACAGCAGTTGATATCTTTAAAAATGTCTTGCTTCTAGGAAGTTCTTTCTTTAAATAAATTTATGTTTAATAAAACTAATATCCTAAAACATACATATAATTTAGTCTATGGTCTTGTTTAATATTTTTCAATCAATTTAAACTCTTTCTGATCTTGATTTACAGATAGATTAAAATTTATTTTTTGCTTTCTTTTTTCTGATATTTCTCTATCACTTCTCCATTGCTCTGAAACTTGAATGTTTTTTCTTCTTAATTATGTTATAATTTATTGTACTTTATACTTATTATTGGCTAGTTGTTTTTAGGTCTGAGAATATATTTTTCCCGTAGAGAACTTTCCTGATTTTTCTTCTTACCTAACTTTCATTTATTTAACTTTCAAGGATATTCAGTGTTTCTTTCTTACAGACTAATTATTATAAATTTTCATATTAACTCAATATCTTATAAATTCTTTCATTAGATTATGGTCTGCATAAGGCAGCTCCAGGAAGATTTTTGTTCATTTGTCAGCACAGTTTGTATTACTTCATAGGTGTGTAATTGTTGGGTACATGAATAAAGCTTTTGCGACATATTCACACATTGCATCTATTGAAAAATGCTTTTCATTAAGACTTGATACAATTTAATGCATGATAATGAAAATCAAACATCAATTAAATCATTTGTTTTGAAGTTCAGGGGTATGTTTAAAAAATAGAGGCTTAATTACAGCTGAGTGACTTACAAAAGAAATATTACAATTTAATTCAAAAAACTTACTTGTGGTCTACTAACTCTGGCATTTGTAATATTGTGTTAAAATACTTTATCTAAAGAGACAGTATTTATATAGATTTAGTACTATTTAAGATTAATTGGGAACTCAATTTCAAAGGAATTAAATATAATTACATGTACCAACTTAAGTTTTATATACTAAACTCTGAATATGAATCCAGCCACAGCAGCTTGTGAGTTTGGATTTAAAAAGTTACCATGCAGTTTGGACCTAAATATTGCCAGTTTTAACTGAGCTGAGATCCACCAGAAGCTTGTCAGCTGTGGTTGGAGTTCGGACCTAAAATTTGCCAGTTTGAATTGAGCTGAGTTGTGTGAGAGCGCAAGAGTACAGCTGTTCTGCTGGCAGTCACAAATTTCTTCCCAGTTAAGGAGCCACACAAACACACATAAAAGCAGTATCACACAACAAAAGTCACAATAGAAAAACTACACAAAACTCACCACCACCACCGTGTGAACTGAAGATGATTGCCCTGACAACGCAACCAACACCAGCCACCTACACAACTTCTCTAATCAGGACTTTAGAGTAGAAAATGTTAAAAATGTTCAAGATCTAAAAAACAAACAAACAAACAAAAAAACAATAGAACAAACAGCCTAGAAGATTCAAGAATATATAAGAAAATTAAAATAGGGGGCCAGGAGAAATAGCATGGAGGTAAGGCATGCCTTGCATTGCAGAAGGACGGTGGTTTTGAATTCTGGCATTCCCCATATGGTCCCCAGAGCCCTGCTGGAACGATTTTTGAGCATAGAGCTAGGATTAATCCCCTGAGTGCTGCCAGATGTGACCCCAAAAATCATAAAAAAAAAGAAAATTAAAACAGAAATATCAAGGCTGAAAAACATGGTATTATAAAAATGAAAACTTTATTTCAGAGCCTTCGCCAATCAGACTAACAGCCACTGAGAATAGAATCAGAAAACTAGAAGATGAGCTGCATAATGGCCTTCCATATAATAAAAGAGGCTGGAAAAATTCTCAAAGAAAATAAACATATGACAAAGAATTCTGGAATAAACTCATTAAAAATAATGCAAAAAGCATTGGAATCCCAGATTCCCAGGAACAAAACCCCCATGAAGAATTAACAGTCAAGCACATCATTGCTGAGATTCCAAGAACTAAAGAGTTAATGCAACCACATTGGAGATGCCCAAAGAGTACCAGCTAAAATGAGATCCAAATAAAAGCATCATAAAGGGAAATTACATACAAAGAAACATCCTTAAGATTTACAACAGATTTATCACAGCAACTTTCAAGGCCTGAAGGCCAGTGGTGGATTATAGAGAAAAACTCAATGATGAATGCTCCACCAAGGAAATTTCACCAAGCCACCTTCCATTCAGATTTGAAGGAAGGATACACAAATATGTGAATAAAAAATAGCTCAGAAACTTTACAGTTTCAAAAACCAAACTCAAACGTAGAGCTAAAAGATCTACTTTAAGGCAAGAAAGATCCAACAAGCACAGTTAACTCCTACTTAAAGATGACAATCCCATGACAATAACCTCTTTCAATTTTAATGGACTATATGCATCAGTTAAAAGAAACAGCAAAACAAAATGGATAAAAATGAAGAATGCAACATTTTGCAACTTGCAAAAAACACACCTTAATAGTCAGAGCAAACAAACTCAGAATCAAAGGTTGGAGGACAATTATTCAAACAAACCACTCCCTTAAAAATGCTGCAGTGGGCATACTAATATAAGACAATACAAACTTTAGGCTTCAAAAGATTATAAGGGATAGATATGAACATTTATTTATAAACTTACTAAACTCTGTTTAGTATATGGATATATGGGAATCAAACTGAGGTCTACAGCATCAAGGCAAGCAGTAAGTTTCCTCCCTTCTATGCTGTCTCTCAGGCCTATATTAGTCTACTTTCAACTTTTGTTTTATATATAGAAAACATACATAAACAATATTTTAATTATATACTAAGTTCTTGACACTTTATATAATTTAATCTTATAAATATATGAATTTTGTGACTTTTTTGTTTTGTTTTTGGCCACACCCAGTGGCACACAGGGGTTATTTCTGGCTCTGCACTCAGAAATAGATCCTGGCAGGCTTGGGAGATCATATGGGATGCTGGGAATTGCACCTGGGGTGGTCATGTACAAGGCAAATGCCCTACCACTGTGCAATCGCTCTGGCCCATAGTTCTGTGACATCTTACCAGATAAATATTATATAGAGGAAGGTTAAATTATTCAAAATACATGTGTTCTGAGTATGAGGGTTGGGCTCAAACCTAA
The DNA here is from genome assembly GCF_024139225.1 of Suncus etruscus. Classification (NCBI taxonomy): domain Eukaryota; kingdom Metazoa; phylum Chordata; class Mammalia; order Eulipotyphla; family Soricidae; genus Suncus; species Suncus etruscus. Next base: position 66,671,051 of record NC_064851.1, read on the forward strand.
ATTCACAACTAATCACCCCATGTTTTATGCACGGAGTTAACTAGAGTATCTTGTAATCTACCTTACATAATTTTCTGGTCCATTTATTTACTTGTTTCAGTAAATGCACTCCACTATTAGTTTACTTACCACTGTAATTTGCCTCTTCTTGTATCTCAATTTTAGATCAGAGCAAAAGGTTTATTTTCAGCAAAAGTTTTGAAAGTAAATATTCTTTAAAGATCCAATCTTCAGGAAAAATATAGGTAAATAAGTCATTTAGAGGAGACAATCTTGTTTTATAATTAAACTCTTTAATTAATTGTTTTATTAAACACTGCAATGTACAAAGTTATTCATAGTAGAGTTTCAGGCATACAGTGTTCCAACACCAATCCCACCACCAATGTCACCTTCTTTCCGATCGTGTTCCCAAGTTATCTCCAAAAATCTCATCTGCTTCCTTGACAAGTACATTTTCAAGTTTGTTCATTGTAGTTTAGGTCTCATGATTGCAGTGTTTTTGTGGGCACTCTTTTTAAAAGTTAAGGTAACATAGGACTGGATAGATAGATATTACCTAACGGTGGGCACTTGGGTTGCATGCTGTAAACTCTGATTTAATTCAATGTTCCACACAGGATTCCTCAATGAGACAATAGAGAATAATAGAGCATAGTACCAGGATGGGGGATAGATAGATAGTTAGATAGATAAATAGATAGATAGATAGATAGATAGATAGAGAGAGAGAGAGAGGAAGAGAGAGGAAGAGAGAGGGAGAGAGAGAGAGAGAGGAAGAGAGAGAGAGAGAGAGAGAGAGAGAGAGAGAGAGAGAGAGAGAGAGAGAGAGAGAGAGAGAGAGAGAGAGAGAGAAAGAGAGGAAAAATGTCTACTATATAGGCAGGCCAGAGGAGGTTAAGGGAGGATGACAGGAGGGAAACTGGGGACAATGGTGGTGGGAAATGTACAAATGTACACTGGAGCAGGATTTTGTACATTGTATAATTGAAACTAAATCATGAACATCTTTGTAAAAAGAAAAAGCCTAACTGTATTTTAAGCAAACATTGTAAACTATAGTGTTTAAATAAAGTATTTTAAAAATAATATCTTTGAGGCCGGAGTGGTGGAGCAAATGGTAGGCTATTTGCCTTGCATGCACTAACCTAGGATGGACTGCTATTCAATCCCCCACATCCCATATGGTCCCCCCAAGCCAGGAGCAATTTCTGAGCATCACCTAACCCTTGAGCATCACCAGGTGTGGCCCAAAACCAAAACCAAAAATAATATCTTTATTTAAGCACCATTATTACAAAAATGTTTGTAGTTGGGTCTCAGTCATAAAAATAACAACCCCCTCGCCAGCACAATATTCCTATCACCATAATTTTTTTAACATAATTTTTATTTTGATCATAGTGGCTTACATATTGTTGACAATAATATTTTAGTACATATTTACATAAGATCAAAGGGGATTCCCATCACCGGTTTGTCTTCCCGACTCCTCCATTTTTGTCCTACCACCCATATCCTCTTCCCTCACCCCCAGGGCTGCTAGAATATGTGGTCCCCTCTGTACCTATCCTATTGCTTCGTAGTCTTACACCTGATTGGTCCTGATGCCTCCTTTATTTCCCCCTCTAGTTGGGAGGCAGGAGTAGGTAGTTCAATTTTTTTTAAAAAAAATAAAAATTAAACAATATGCTGTCTTGCTGCCTTGAGAAGATATATTTTTGTTTTGTTTTGTTTTGGGGCCACATCTAGTGGTGCTCAGGTCTTATTCCTGGATTTGTACTCAGAGGTGGCTCTTGGCTGACCGAGGGACCATATGAAATGCCTGGGGTGGAACCTGGGTCAGTTGCAAGCAAGGCAAGTAGGGTAACCTAATCACTGTATTATTGCACCAACCCCAGGTTATATTTTCAATGTAAACATAAGGATAACATTGTAGCCAATGGTTTATGGACAAGATTAGTATAAACATAAAAATATGTTGATTCATAGTTGTGCTCCTATGTAAGTAATATTGCATACATAGTGATAATGATCAGAATGAAAAATGGACTATATATTATTAAAGTACTATTTAAGTAGGTAAAGCATTTATTACTGGAATGTCCTCCTTTATTAACTGTCTTCCATTTCCTGACCATTCTAATTGCTTTTTTGGACTACTACTATCTTCTACTTCTCCCTTCTTGCTGGTAGTTTCTTGAGAGTAAGTTAAACTTGTTAGTGGAGGTAAGTGCAATATGCTGCAGGAACATTGTTCCAAATCACCAAATTTATCTAAAATTTTCTAAACCAATTTCCTTAGTATAAGCTTAACAATATTTATTACATTTTCAACTGTAACTATTAATATTTTATAAATTTATTAGTATGTCAATATCGCAATGATGTTAGAAAATTCTGGAGTGAGTCCAGAAAAAAAATAACAACTGAAAATGATACAGTAAAGGGAGGTGATTTATTGAGAAATAAAACTAAATCTATGTATATTTGATGTCCTGCACAAAATCCTACAATGAAAATGTATTTAATGAAATAAAAATATTTTAAGTATTCAGAAAATATTATTAATTTTAATATTTATACTAATATTAACCACAATTCATTATAAATGGCTAAGGTTATTTGTAACTAAATGAGTTTTTATGGTTTCTAGGTACTACTGTTACCTTTTTATCATTTATCTTTAATAAAAAAATTCTATTTGATGCTTAATTTAATAAACAATAAAAATAACCCAAATTTCACCAAGTTTTGATAAATTGCTTTATCAGTGTCTAAAGTATATTATGCTCTTTTAAATATTTTAAACATATAAATTAATAATAAGAAATCACACGGGGGGGGCGGAGAGGTGGTATTAGAAGTAAGGTGTCTGCCTTGCAAGCGCTAGTCAAGGAAGGACCGCGGTTCAATCCCCTGGCATCCCATATGATCCCCCAAAGCCAGGGGCAATTTCTGAGCACTTAGCCAGAAATAACCCCTGAGCATAAAATGGGTGTGCTCAAAAAATAAAAAAAAAGAAATCACACTTGAAAAATAATATGCTTATAATTTTAGGGAGTTTATATGGAGATGAGAGGCAGAAATTTATATTTATTGTAATTTAAACATTTTGTGAAGGATGCAAATCAACAAGAGTAGAATTCAAGAACAATTGGGAGCAAAATCCATTACTGCTTAAACGTAAATATTAGTGTCAGAATTATTATAGAAAACATGGGAAGTCATTTGATTCTAATGTTACCTGTGCTATTATTGGTATAAATTTCTTTTTAATTCTATATTTTATTTTCATACTGTGAATTTCAAAGGCAGGTTTCAAATGTGAAATATGCTATATTACCAATTATAAGTGAAATGTTAAAATTCCTAATACTAGAAATTACTTATATGGACTGGAGATATATTTACCTAAATTCAGATAACATGTCTAACAATCTCAGTATTATTTCTAGTACTACATGCACCTTCTAAGCACTGCTGGTGCAGGACAATAACAAAAATGTTTTTATAGCATTTGTTACAAACTATTTTTAAATCGCAAATCCACCTATAATTTTTATGATTATATATGGCTTCAGAGCCCAACATATTTTGATTAAAAGTTTTTAACAAAGTTTCTTAAGCCTTATTATTATTATTATTATTATTCAGTTATTAATTAGTTATAAATTAGTAAGCAATCTTAATGCTTATTTTGTTCATGCACTCATTTTGTTCATACTATATTTTAGGCTAAATATAAACAATAAGCAAGTTCTCTGAATTAGGCCTGAACGATAGCACAGCGGGTAGAGTGTTTGCCTTGCACGTAGCCAACACGGGTTGATTTCCAGCATTCCATATGGTCCCCTGAGCTTGCTAGAGCAATTTCTAAGTGCAGAGTCAGGAGTAACCCCTGAGCGCTGGTGGGTGTGGCCAAGATAAGAAAAGGAAGTTCTCTGAATTGTCACGTGCTCAAGAGTTAAAATCTTTAGCAAAAACTGTTATTTTTATATTTTAATTCTTTGCTATATTTAGATTTTATTTTTATATAAATGATGTGAAAATGTAATGCTCTAAACATAACACTTGTCTAACTTGCAATATGAAGGATTAAACCCAGTTTTCTTTTCTTTCATTTGCTAAAATTTTGTTTGTTTTAGGATCTTAATCTAGGACTCTATATCCATTGATTGTTTATTGATCTTACCACTGTAGTTCCATTAAACATTTTGATACCGGATGGAATAACTGTTTTCAATAAGTTTATTTTCCCCCAAATTTCGTTAGCTATCAAATCTCTGGATCTATCAATATACAACTTAAATTTATTATTAGATAATAAAGTGATTAGTTTATAAGTATATTTTTATTTTTAATGTATTCCAGCCTACAATTTGTTCTTAGTAATGCTGCCTTTCACAATTCAAGGTTTGATGTGTGTATTTGTTTTAAAGACTTATTTATAAGAAAACTACATATTTCCTTAATGTTTACTGCAGATTGCCTATCTATTTATGACTATTGAAAAGAGGTTTTCCTCGTATTTATATTCTGACTAGCTAAGTCAGAAGTATGGAAAAGATAGAAATTGTTTATTATATTATATCTATATTTAAACATATTCCTTTTACTTTCACATTTTAATAGAAATAATATTTTTATTTTTAAGTAATTGCTTATTTTTCATATATGATAGCCATGTTAAATACAGTCAAGATCAATGTTAGTAATGATGCTGAGGAACACAGACACTTCTTGACAATAAACATATAATGTACTGAAGTCTCTGTAACATCTCTTTACCAGTGATGTTATAGTGTAAAAACATTCACTGACAATATAGTTCATTAGTGCATTCCAATAAAGTTTTATTTATCAAATAAAGTTTTATTCTTGCTTTAATTATGAACTCATTTTAATTAAATATTTCATGTTATTTATTATTGACTACATGTAATTTAATTTTGTCTTTTTATATAATTAAATTTGTATTTACTAATCTTTAGTCAAGTTTATAGTAATAAAATTGTCAATTGAGTACCCAGAGAAAAAAAGCTTGATTTGGGGGCGAGAACAATATAGTACAGTGGTTTATTTACCTTGCAAGCCACCATCCCAGTATCAATACCTAGTCAGTACCTAGCATAATATATAGTTTCCCCAGCCTGTAAATAATTTCTGAGCACAGAGCCAGGAGTAATCCCTGATAAAAATGGGATTAGTTTTCAAATGAAAAATACAAATATTCAGTATACCTGAGCATCTGCTTAACATCACAAGGAATACAATAAATGAATACTTCAAAAGAAGAATATATATATTATATTTGTATATTCTAAATTTATCAAGCTTCTAAAAGTAAAATTTTTTAATTAGATCTCTGGCTGCCTATATGTATTTTGGGTGATACATAAAACGGAAACATTTATAATGAAAAGCTAAAGGGTGAATAGATTTATTTTGTATGGAAAATTTGGTGATACATATTAAAACTTGAAAATACATACTAACTAAATACAAAATTATTTGTAACATGAAGAAATAACTACAAGTACACAAAAGTATATTTTTATCTTATCTATTATTTTAATTAATTTATTTTTATGTAATTTTATCATTTTTTATTTAAAAACCATTATTACAAATATAATTGTAGTTGCAATGTACATGATCACACTATTTGTGATGGTAAAATTTAGAGAAACAAAATATGCAAAACTAGAAAATAGAAATAAGAAGACTTAAGTAGAAAAGTTAGTAGTTTAATTTAGTCATTAAAAAGGATAAGGAAAAACGTGCTGAGATAATTCTGAAGCAACCATGGATGAAAATGTCTAATAATTGTCCAAACCCATGAATCCACTAATTTAAAAATTCAAGATTCTTCAAAGAAAGGTAAATTTAAAATGCTTCATGATGGGGGTACAGAAGAGGAATACCTCATAACCTCCAAATTATATTTAAAAAATGCAGCGGGATGACAGTGTTCAAAGAAAATACTGCATGTATTTAGACAATAGAACTGAGGTTACACCCACCTAAGTTGATGGAGGAAAAAGGTCTCTGATAGCTAGAAGGGAATAAACAACAACTTTAGAAGATTTTTTGGCACTTGGTGTTGGTGATAGCACATTAACTTTATGCCTAAAACATAAACATGAACACCAAGATAAATGATGTTAATCTCAAACATAATTGAACAAAGAAACAGTAAATCTACACACATAATAGAGAAACTGCAGGAAAAATTAAGTAGAGTATATTTCTGTATTCTACTACTGGAATTCTATTCAACATACTTTTAGTAAGTCTATCCTAACTATTCTAAATATTACTTTTATTAAATAAAAGCTAAGCTTATTGACATACTTTATATATATGTTCATGAAAGAATCTCAGATTAGAACATAAAATTGTTTAAAGTTGTAATTTCTAGATCATGGAGGTTTTAAAGAAAAATTTTTGGAAGTTTAATAATTTTGTATGAATTTGTGATATAGATTTTTAATAATAAGTATTTTGAAAGTTGTTTTTAAAAGTTCACAGTGTGATACCGAGTGATAATAAAAGATTAACTTAATAGATACTTTCTTTTATATTTTCTGGTGGGATTATATTTTGAAATAAATACAGTTTCAAAAACTTTTTGTATGCATAAGAAAATTGTAAAAGGTGATCAATTCTATTAATCTGATGAGTTAAGGTCTGACAAATTATCCAGAGAAGATAGAGATGCAGAATTATAAATGCCAGGATCATTTATTCGTTGCCTTATACTAAATCTTCTGGTCTCAATTTAAAAGTTATCTCCTTTACATGATTTTCTCTTAATATCAAGTAGCAGGTTATAATTCTGACCAGTTATAATTCTATGACCACTGTATCACATTTATAATGTATGTTTTATTAAACATATTTATAATTGTCATCTTTCCTCTTTATATATTGGACATTCTGAAAGAGATATTTCAGAATTTACTCCTGGTTCTGAGCTCAAAGATTATAGGGATGCCAGTAATCCAAATAAGGTTGCCATAAGAAAGACAAATGTTCTGCCCTTTGTACTATCACTCTGGTTCCTTAGAGTCCCTCTTTATGCTTTTATAATCTGAATGTATTCATTTTGAGCTTCATTTCTTTAAACTATTTTTTAATAAGAAGAGGCATTTCTGTAGTAGGAATGAAAAAATCATTAAAAGATATGAATATGCTTGTTCTACCCCTACATCTCTACCTCACAAGAAACAATCCCTGTTAACTAGTTTTAAATATGCTTGCAGATATAATATGCTACAAAGCAGGTATTTTTATTCTTACTCATTTTAATCAGAATGTCTTTTGCTTTTCATGCATTTGAAAGTAGTTAGGAACACTTATTGTTTTTCCAAATGAGCATCACTTCATTTTGAAGTTTATAGAGTCTTCCTTGATTCAGACAATTGCTTTTAAATCTTTGATTTCATTATTATTTTTATTTTGTATTATTCTGATTATCATAGATATTGTTATTGATAAATTCTAAGACTTTGAATTAGAGAATTTTATTCAAACACCACTTAACAGAAAAATCTTATATTTTATATTTAGTCTTGTTTTTAGATACAAAAAAATTTAATTTTAAATTATATAATATGTATTTTTACACATAATTTTAAAGGAATACTCTCTCAATAGTGCTAAGCTCCAATAGAATCCCCACTAATTATTGCCTACCAATAATACTAGCAGTTCAGTGTAAAGACCCAAAGATGCCATGCTGCCCTGGCCCCAGGGTACCTCCAGGACTGTACCTAGAAATGCTCAGGAGGCCATATGATATTAAGAATTAACTCCTGTTGACTCTTGCTACGTACGCATCTTAACTATTGCATTAATTCTCTGTCCCTTAGTCTACAGATTTTGCTGCAAATTACAGTAAATTATTTTATAAAGAGAGGGTATAAATCAAATGATATATAATTAAAAAATTCTACAAAGAAGTTTATCTCACTAAATGTCAGTCCCAAGAAATTGGAAAGGTAAGTCTCGATACAAATGAATGCTATATAAAATAATACGATGTATTTTGCTGACTAGAAAATGTGTGTGACATTTTCTTAGTAAGAGAAAGAACAAGTTACGTGGTAGAGTGCATAGTAATGTAATTTTATGCAGAAGCTTATGTTGATTTGTGTATATCCATGCCTATATATACTTTAAATGTATATTTTATCATTTCCTCAATCTGCACATGATCAGTATATGCCCAAACTTTTATTATATATGAACAAATATCTATAGATTTATCTAATACATCTGTCTGTGGATACAAAATCTCTAGAGAGTTTCTCAAAACTGATTATTTATGGACTGTACATCTTATATTTAAAATATGAAATCTTTGATTTAAGCATTTGTTTAAAACTTTACACATGCCAATATAATTTCAACAAGTTTTATTTTCCTAAAAGAGACTAAAATTATTTATTTATATAATTATAAAATATAGAATGCCAAAGTTTTAAACTCAGGTAAATTTCTAATATGCAATTAATGTATTTTTGAAGCATTGCTTCAAATTCCAACATAGGGCAACACAGCATAATATTAAATACTATAAATTTGACCATGATTTTTGTCTGCAGATAATGCTTAAATGTTTCAAGTCAATTTTATGGATTTTATATATTTGTTGATGTTTCATTTTTATATTCTTATTGTGTTATATATATTTTAGTCAGAAAGTTTATAAGTAGTATAGAAATCATGCCTTTTCTTGTAACTATATTATATATTCAAATACTAACATCTCTACCCTAAAATGATAAAACCTTTTGTTTGTTCCTAGTACACATGTACTTATGCTGCTATGTTCAGCACAAAAATGTCATGAAGCTTTGACAAAGTTGTTTATTAAACATTCAGGCTCAGTTTACCAAGACCTTTATGATACTACCAGAACTATCCCATATTGAACAGCTACTTGTAACATCAAAGAACAAGAAATATTACCTCTTCCCTTTTCCCACTGCTAACCCATGACCTAAAAGCTTTTCTTCTTATCTTTATATAAAAGAAAAACATGCTTTCAAAAAGCTACAGTGTTTGTGGACAATGTGTGCATCATATAAAGTAGATTCTGGATGTAGTTTAGTGACTTTTGCCATTGTCCAAATTTTTGTTTCCTCAATATTACCCTTTTTATTATTCTTCAGAGGAAGAGAGGAAAACATTTTTATTTCAATGTAATTATGATAAAGAAAAGCATAAAGATCTGAAAAAGTTGCACTGTACTGATATCTTTGTTGCTTTGCTTTTACAATTTTCTTAGAAATTAGGTAACATATATTTTGGAAACTTTTATGAGTTAATTTTTGTGTAGACATTTTCAAAGAATAGATATTAAAATCAAGTATACAAAAAAAGCCAGAAGCACAATAGTTAGGATAGATTTCTGTGTGATTGCATCTCTATTTTCTATCAAATACAAAGTGTTAGAGCAAACTAAACATTGATTCTAGTATACAGTAGAAATATAGAAAAAGGGGACTTTCTCTAATAATTATCAACAATTTTTCTTTTCATTTGGTACTAATTTTATCTATGTAATATGTAGAGTCTTGTTTACTCATACTCATTCTATTTTTGTGAAGACATACAAAGAAAGTAATTTATAACTATTTTATAATCTCACATGGCTGTATGGAAAATGCTAGTTGTAAGGCTTGCATTTGGTATACATTTTATTTGGAATCAGTAGTAGTAGAGGAAAAGTAATTTTGTTGGTTACAGAAATATAACGGGAACATTCTCTTATTAGAATCATTAATGTTAAGATGTTACTTGAGAAAAGAGAATGACACTTTGGAAAGTTCATAAGTATTATATGCTTGTATAGCACGAGGTGTTTTTTTTTTTTTTAACATGTTAAAGATTTAGATGCTAAAGGCTGTTACCAGGGAAGGTTGGAATTTATATAATAGAATCATAAAAGCATTTGAATTGAACTATATCATTCAAAATATCTTCTCTCCTAAATAGCATATGGAACTAGGTAATGAAGAGGAATAACATTTCTTTTTTTTTTTTTTTAATTTTTATTTTGACCGTATTGGCTTACATATCTTTCACAGTAGAATTTTAGGTACATATTAACATTGAATCAGGGGAATACCCATCAACAAATTTGTCCTCCTCCTACCCCCGTTCCCTTCCTGCAACCCATATCGCCCACCATCATCCCCTGGGCTGCTAGAGTAAGTGGTCGCCTCTGTGTCTAGCTTACTATTAGTGATGATATATCTGTTTGGTCCTGGTACCCTCCCTTGTTTCCCCCTCTATTTGAGAGGTGGAGCTAGATAGTTTGAGTTATGTGGTTTTGTTTGAAGGAAAGAAAAGCAATTGAATGGGGTAAAAAAAAATAAAATAACATTTCTTTTATTTTCAGGTCACATTCGACAGTGCTCAAGGGTTACTCCTGTCTCTGTACTCAGAAATTGCTTCGAGCAGTCTCGGGGGACAGTATGGAATGCTGAGAATCCAACCAATCTTTGTCTTGGGTTGGCTGCGTGCAGTGGCAAAGGCAAAATAGAGAGAGAGAGAGATTGCATAGTGCCAACTGTTTTGCCAGTGAATGCAGTGTTAAATCACATAGAGAACAATTATCCTAGTGGCTTACTGAAGTTTTCTTCTTGGGTCATACTATGAGTGTTTTACTAAAATGGTTGAAAGGCAAATATCTGACATAATTCTCATGTTCTGTCTATGTTCATTTTATTTTCATCTTCAAAATGAAGGAGATAGACTGAAAAATAACTAAGCTTAGTTTAAACACTGCTTCTCAAATCCATGTTTCTTCAGTAACAAACACATAAACAAAGCTTAGATATTTGATTTAAGATTTTAGATATTTGATCTTAGAATTAAAATTAACTGGCCGTTAGTTTTATGTCTTAAAGTATATAGAAGAATAAAATTTAGAAATTCAGTAACTATTAAAGTATCAATATCTCTGAAATTCTAAAGCACTTTATAAATATTTGTAATATTGGAGGGTGGGCACATGTGGGCTAGGGTATATATATGTTAGTATATATGTTAATACATATATTTTAATGTCCTTCTACCTTTGTTTTCCTCTTGTAATTCACAATTTTGCTTTAATCTTAAAACTTGTTTCCATGAGTCATAAACAAGGACTGGTGATTAGAACAGAAAATGTAAAAACATTAGAAATTAATATTACTAGTATTATTTTAAGTAAAGTACAACTAAAAGTATGTTTTGAGGTTGGGAATTCTAGAAAATTTTATGTATCAATATTATATCTAAAAACTTGCTCTGATGAGATTACATTCACTCTCTAAGAGTTTAGTATGTCATTTCAGAAATTCCTCTTTATAATTATTTTATTGAGGATAGAAAATATTTTCCTTTCTTTCTAAATTTTCTATTGTAGCTGACACCCGAGGTACTACATGTTGTGTGATTATAAATTAGACTTACAAAGAAAACTTGTGTACAGTAAATGAATATCAGTAAAATAATTATCCACAAGAAATAAATGTAAAAACTTAATTTAACTGACTTTTGATAGCCTGTGAGTGTATATATAATTTATATTTTAATATTTATTGTAATTGGTGGAGTTTGATTCTACTCATTTGTAATTGTAGTATAGTAAAGAAGACAATTTAGTGACTTTTAGGTCAGGCTTTATATTCTAATTTATTTTTTTGATATTGGGATCACACCCAGTGATGCTCAGGTCACGCTCATATATTCCTGGTGGTGCTTATATATTCCTGGTTCTACACTTATGAATCACTTCTTGTGGTGCTTAGTGGACCATATGGTGGTTGGGGGACTCTATGGGATGATGAGCATCAAATATGTATCTAATAATGTAGGCCAAATGCCTTACCTGCTGCACTATCACTCCCACCACAAAGATTATATTTTAAAAGGTTAGGTATACTTTCTATTTTTCATCGATGTATGTAGCATATTTTCAAGTTCATACAGTGCTTACGTATTGCAAGGATTGGTAGAATGTGATTTTTTAAGTAATCTAAATCTAATTGCCAGAATTTCTTGCTATGTAGAACCAATTCTTTATAGTAATGGTATATATATTTTATAGCACATAATATTTTGTTGTTGACATTGTTGTTGTTTGTCTTTTGGGTCATACCTGGCTGCGCTCAAGGGTTACTCCTGGCTCTGTGCTTATAAATGGCTCCCAGGGGTGGGGGAAAAAACAGAAATTACTCCTGGCAGGCTCGTGGGACCATATTGGATGCCTGGGAAGAGAACTGGGGTTCGTCCTGGGCTGGCTGCGTGCAAGTCAAACACGATCGCTGTGCTATAGCTCCGACCCCTTAAATAGCATATATATATATATATTTTTTATGAATTCTTATTCCTGTTTGTTTTGTTTTGGGAGAGGCATACTGCCATGCTCAGTGGTTACTCTGGTTTGCACTCAGGAATCTTTCTTGGCAATGCTCTTGGGACAATATGGGATGCTAAGGATCAAACCTATATTGACTGTGTATAAACAAAGAAACCTACCTGTTGTACTTCTTAGTGTGTTGCTTAGTGCTGTACTACTTAGTTTATTAGTGTGACACATTATAAAACCTAGAAATTAATTAAATCATGTTTTAACTGAATATTTTGACACTATATAATCAAAATATATTTCTAAATTCCAATTACTGAAACAAAGTGATTTTCATTGATATGTAGAAACGTTAAAATAAAGATGGTTTTATTTAAACCAATTTATGTTGCTGGTTTTTTTTGGGGGGGCACACCCGGTGACGCTCATGGATACTCCTGGCTATGTGCTCAGAAACCGCTCCTGGCTTGGGGGACCATAAGGGACGCCGGGGATCAAACCATGGTCCGTCCTAGGCTAGTGCTGGCAAGGCTGACACCTTACTGTTCTGCGCCACTGCTCCAGCCCTATGCTGCTGTTTTTAATGTAATGTTTCTATGTCTTTTCATTAATATGGACCATTTTATCTATATCTATCTATCTATATATCAAAAATAAATTATAACATTTCCCTAAAATATTTTTTAGCTGTCTAGATGTTAAAAAAGTAGTTATTTTATTGTTTTTTTTTGGATCATAACCAGAAATGTTCAAGGTACCTAATCACTGTACAATTGCTCTTGTCCAAAATTGAAATTATTTTTTCATCCCTCCCCTCTCCAAGAAATTTTTAGTAGAACTTCCCAATATAAAGTTTTTTTTTATAGATTTAAGCCATTTAGTCATTTAGTCAATGATTTGTTACCTTCCTATCTTAGTTCCCTTTTTAATACATATAGTAACATATTGTAATTATGTAATTAGCACTTATTTTAATTTCAATAGTTTTAACTAGTTTTTTTTGTTTGTTTTTATTTTATGGGCCATACCCAATGGTGCTCTCTGCTCAGAAATCACTCCTGGCAGGCTCTTGGGACCATAGGGGATGCTCGGGATCAGGTCAGCCACATGCAAGGCCAAGTACTAGCTCTTAAGCCTTAAGCCTTAACATTTGATGAGCAAGTTGGTGAAAGACAGGAAAAAGATTCAAAGGAATCAATCACTTTGTGTGCATCTGAAAAATGAGTAATGATGCATTTCATTATTTTTTTTTTTTTTTGGTTTTTCGGGCCACACCCGTTTGATGCTCAGGGGTTACTCCTGGCTAAGCGCTCAGAAATTGCCCCTGGCTCAGGAGGCCCATATGAGATGCCAGGGGATAGAACAGCAGTTCGAATCTCGGTTCTTCCTTGGCTACCGCTTGCAAGGCAGACACCTTACCTCTAGTGCCACCTCACCGGCCCCGTATTTTATTTTCTTAATCCATACATTTATCAGGTTTCAAAACTGTGAGATAACCCTGATAAAATATTGCCCTAGAGAAAAACTTCAATTTACGAAAAACTTTAATGCATATTATTTTGGGTTAAAGTGAAAATGTAACTAAATTATATATGTTGCATTCTTGTTCAAGATTTTTGATTTTATCTCACTAATATACCAATATTTGGCTAGTTATATATCTTTGTATTTCTACAGGTAAACTGGATAGAAAATCAGACAGCTCATTATAGACAAGTATAGGCCATCACGAAAGTTGGATGGCAGAACGAGTCATGGTATATATTGCAATTTTAATTTTACAATATAGTTTCAAGTTGTCTGGAGTAAGATGCCTACTAAGCACAGTATTTGTCTGTCAGAATGCTTCATAGGATGATAAATAATAGAAGTGTTATGCCTTTTTGGAGCTAAGCCAGCATCTGATGTATCTAGAAATCTCTTCTAGAAAGCTCTGACTTTTCAGTTTTGAAAGCAGTATGTTTTATATTTATTGATTAATTTTCATTAATGGAAGAGTTTATAGGTATCCACTGAGTATATTCAATTATTTGTGATAAATAAATGCTCGGAAACCTAGCAGAGAATTCTATTTTAGTTGTATTGACTTAGAAATGTTAAATTTCCCTTTAACAAGTTGTATGATCAGTAATTTTTAAAACACAAGTTTTCAGAGTAATGAAAAAATTGTATTTAGTTGTTATCATTTCCACTTCTCTAAAATTTAATGTCGTAGTATAAAGGTGAATTTCCATGTATCTCTTTAGGAAATTCATAATTTTCCTTCATAATTACTTATATTGATACTTACTTTTGATACTGATATATTGATACTTATGAGCTTTCCAGTTAGTAAAAAATATATGCTAAAGACAACAATGCTGAAAAACTGACCCAAAGACTGAAGTTGAATATTGCATATTTTTGCAAATAAAAATTTTACTGAAATTGAGTTGATTTAGTGATGCATTATCTGTAACTGCTTTCTTGCGTCTGTAGCAGAATAGAAGTTGTGTAAGATCATAAAGTCCACAGAATTAAAATTACTTAGTATGTGATTCTTTGCAGAAAAAAATGTGTTTAATTTTGTTTGGTTTTTATTTATTTTCCATACTTTGGGCATTTTGTGGTATGCTCCCAGTTGTCTTCAGGGAATCATGCAGGGACAGCGATCATATCTAAGGTTTCCACATGTAATGCAATGGTCTAGTCTTTGAGCCATCTCTCCAGCAACCCAGAAATGTTCTTTGATTTCTCTAGCACAAGAATTTTCAAATATGTATGGATATGTCTGTGTTGTCTGGTGTATAGAGAATAATTTGGTATTTCTTTAAATATATATGCATTCATATATATAATTATATATATGTAGAATTCCTCTATTTCAATTTTTTTAGTACTAGGTAATGTACAAGTGTGACCCACGCTCAGGTGTTGAGATGGATTTCATCACAGGAAATGACCTAAGAGAGTAGCCTAATGAAGAGATAAACAGGTCTTTGCAGAGAGAAGCTGACAATATCACACTTCTATGAGCTGAGAAATAGATACAGGAGTTGTCAGTGTAGTGTAGGACATGCCTTCCTTTTGAAATAAATTTCATGGTAAAATATTTCTAAATAATACCATTAGACTAGAATAGAAAGGAAACTGAAATAAGCAGGTTCAGGTGAGTCACAAATGCTGTTATATATTTAAAAACTGTTCAAACTGGCATTAGTCTCCAGGTCCAACTACCTTGCTCTGTCTCCTAAACCTCTATCTATATTTAATAGCTATGGATCCATTTTTTAAAAGTAGATATTTTTTTAATATTTTTATTTTTAATTATGAGAACAAAGATGCAAAGAAAGAGGACAAGGTAAAGTTACAGTGGAAGGACAATCAGCCATAACATAATTCTCAGAAGAAGTCCCCTTGCTGATATCTTAACTTTGAACTTTCAGCCAAAGAAAATTAAGACAAAATAGAATCCATGTACAATTACTTTGTCCCTCAAGTCCCCAGATTGTAACACATTAAAATATTTCTTAATAGCACACAAGGCAATCTAAAGCCATAAAACTTATGTAACTCCTTAAACATTAGAGGCACAGTATTTTTTACATTTCCCTGTACATGCATATTAGCTTAAGTTAACCTCAAATTTTAAGTGGGCTTTTTTTTAAGGATTAGAGTCAAAGGAGCACAGTAAAAATGGTGTTAGAGTGGCAATTGTTGTTTGCATAGGCCCACCAAAATATGAGAGGCATGGAAAGGAATAACCTTGGCCTAAATACAAAGAGATCCTACCCCTGAAGTTTCCTGGCATAACTCTAGGCTCCAGGCAAGTTAGATCGTCCAATCCAAGATATTGTCCATATGCCAGCACACTTTTCATAACAGTCTCTGTTGTTGGTATCATGTTTCTGTATTAAAGATCCTGGAATCTGCATATCCTACATAGAAGTCAGGATGTGGAGCGTCCTCTCATTTCACCTCACCATTAAAGGGCAATGCAGGAAGCCCTGTCCTTACTCCTTAACTCTCTCACCCCCCAAAACATCACTAACCCACATTACTCTTTTTAACTTCAGTATTGCACAATCCTAATCACAGACCAAAGCCGTGCATTGTGTGTAACAACCCCAAACTGTTTCAAAAGACATAAAATGGACATGTATGTCTTTAGAATATTTTGTGTTTTTCCCTGACAACTATAAGTCTTACTAAATACTCTGTTATACAGTGACGATTCTAACCACTTTTTATCTTCTTTTTATGAGCTGTTCAAAAGGAATTTTGGTGAAAGAGTCCCCCAATTTAATGCTTATGATTGAACCATGTCATGGGGATTATTGGACTTGTTCTTATGGCCCCCATATGCACCAATAATGCCACGTGGCATTGCTCCTTTTTTGCATAGGCACATTAAAATGAGAAAATACTATACATACAAATAAGATCCTATCTAATAGAGATTGGAATACACAAATCTTGTAGTGCAAAGGGACCTTACACCCTGAACATTGACATAATGACCTGGCACAGGCCTCAGAAGAATGGGCATTCTTCATTCACCCCTGATCTAGAGAAGACATCCACGAAACATCCAGGTTTGTCTATAACATCACCTGGAAGCAATCCTCTACCACGGAAGACCCTACCACTGCTCAGACATCGACCTGCTCAAAAGAGACTTCCCTTAACACTGAAAAGACTTAACAACGACCTGCTTAAAAGTAGATATTACCACAAAGATTTCAAAGAGACACTTTCCTGTTTTCATTTAGGAAATAATTTGTCACATTTACTTTCCTTAAAAAAAAGTAGCTAAGGGCCCGGAGAGATAGCACAGTGGCATTTGCCTTGTGAGCAGCCGATCCAGGACCAAAGGTGGTTGGTTCGAATCCCGGTGTCCCATATGGTCCCCCCGTGCCTGCCAGGAGCTATTTCTGAGCAGACAGCCAGGAGTAACCCCTGAGCACCGCCGGGTGTGGCCCAAAAACCAAAAAAAAAAAAAAAAAAAAAAAGTAGCTAAGGAATAAAATAATATATATGTTTAGTTAAAAATACTTGTACAGTAATTTGGGGCCGGAGAGAGAGCACAGCGGTAAGGCGTTTGCCTTGCATGCAGTAGGATGGTGGTTCAGATTCCGGCATCCCATATGGTCCCTTGAGCCTGCTTGGGACGATTTCTGAGCATAGAGCCAGGAGTAACACCTGAGTACTGCCAGGCGTGACCCAAAAACCAAAAAAAAAAAATACTTGTACAGTAATTTAATAGTTAAATGGCAGTGTCTAGGTGTGAATGTGTATATATGTGACACATAAATGATTAAGAAAAGCTGGTGTGACCTTTAGGATTTTGCCACTTTCCAAACATCTTTTCTATGAAACATTCAACAGAGGGATAACAGATAAATGATTCAATGATTAACATTATTGTTTTAGAAATTTGAAAAGAAATTATCTCAGAGACATTTTGGCATTTTCCTACATGATAGGGTTCTGAATCTGAGCTAACATAGTTCTGTAAATTTAAATCCAACAGAGAAGATGCAGCTTTTACACAATTCTCTTCAGTTATAATAACCATTATCATTAAGCCCAAGTCACTTAAATCATCTCTAAAGACAAGTCCTCTTTATAGACATGCAAAATAAACAGAATAAATAATAAATAAACAGAAGTCTCATGATTTTTTTGTGTTACCTATGCACTCCCAGTGCAGGGAGGCATGTTCCCTAATTGGATATGGAAAATATGTCAAAGTTGCAAAGTAGTATTATGCCAAAATATAGGCATAGGTAAAATTGTTTTAAAAGGTTAAATGGTAAAACAACTTAGATGATATATCTATTTATGAAGTGTTATAAAAATTTATACATATTTTTATATATTTACACTATTCCTCTGTTAACATGAGAAAGTAACTATGTGGCATAGGGAAATAAAGATGTAAACTTTGGCATTGTTATGTGATTTTATGAAAAAAAATCCATTTATTTTCAATGAAACCAAATTGAGGCTGTTCTGATAGCAAAGTTGTTTGGGCACTTGCCACACACATAGCCAACTAGGTTCAATCCCTGGCATATCATATGGTTCATGAACACTATGAGGAGAAATTCCTAAGTGTAAAACTAAGATTACCATTTAGTATCACTTGGTGTGACCCCAAAATAAAAAATAAAATAAAACAGAAAAAAACAAATAAAAATTCAAAACAGTGTGTTTTCAAACTCAGTGCATCCTAGTCTGAACTTATATTGAAGGTAGGGAGACAGTAATTAATTTTATTTTTATTTGTTCGCTTAATATATAAGATAATTGCACTTCTGAATCTCAATGATATTCAGAAGAAAACTGAGGATATAGAACAGAGGTCATGGCTTGTGATAATGAGTTATAGTCTATTGACTTTTTGATAGATATAAGTATTTTTTCTTTTGTATTATAAAATTAAACTTTGACTCTGACATTTCTGATGAATAAAAGAGGAAGGAAGTATAATAGATATGGATAGAGATATCATACGGATTCTGGAACTTTGATGATGAGTCCAGTGAATATTTTTTGCACATTATTTTTGTTTTGTTTTGTTTTGTTGGCCACACCCAGTGACATTACCACTGTCTATGTGCTCATATATCTCTCCTGGCTCAGAGGGCATATGGGACGCTGGGGATTGAACTGAGGTTCATCCTGGGTCAGACACATGCAAGGTAAACACCCTACTGCTATCTCTCTGGCCCCTGTACATTATTTTTATATATGTACTAATGTAAGTAGTAAAATTTTTACTGTGATATTAATAAATGACAAAATAAATTAACTACACATATATTTTATTTAAAGAAGTCATAGTTACAAATACCATTGAAAATCTGGGACATTTGATATTTGTTTTGCATTTAAGATTTTTTAAATTGTAGGTTGAAAATATAGAACTCACTGTAGGACATTTACCTTGCACATGTTAAACCCATGTGATTCTCAACGTTATATTTGGTCTCTTTGGACCCACCAGTAGTAATACCTGAGGACAGAGTCAAGAGTACACATTGAAAATCACCAGCTGTGGCCCAATAGTAAAAAGAAAAAAATATAAACACTAAATATGCACAGTAAAAATAAATAAACAATGCAAATTTTTCCTAATTAATATTCTTGTAATAATAATTTTATCCATATGATCATTGAATATAAATAAACCAGTACAAAATAAACATTTTTCTGTGTATAGATCATTTTATTTCTTATTTTAACAAGTAGCTTGTTTTTATCATTTTCTTGTATGTGCTTCTTTATTTTTCTTTTTCTGGGGGTCACACCCGGCAGTACTCAGGGGTTATTCCTGACTCTATGCTCAGAAATTGCTCTTGGCAGGTTCAGGGGACCATTTGGGATGCCGGGATTAGAACCACTGTCCTTCTGCATGCAAGGCAAATGTCCTACCTCCATGCTATCTCTACCACATACCCAATATGCTTCTTTTTATTAATTTTGTCATTGATTTAATATTTTAAGTTAAATTATCTTTGAAAAAACACCTTTTTTAGTCATGTAATTGAATTTTCTGGTGATATGTGCCTTAAATGCTGATCCTTTACTGTTTCTCCAACTGTGATACTGTAAAGTTAGGAGATACCAGTGCAAGCAGAACTGGCTGGGAATTTCCCAGATGTCCTGTTGAATTCTGCATAAATAGTCTGCTGAAACTTTTCAAGGCCATCCATTAGTTTTTGGTATTTGTCACAGCTAACAGCCATCTTAAAGACTTGAAGAAATAAGAATACTTGATTTTATTTTAAATGAAAGAGAGGCATGTTTAGGTAAACTAACCTATTTCTCTTCTGATTATTGACAGAGCCAAAATGGAGTAATGAAACTGGAATTTTAATTTTTATGATTTTTATGATATGTTTTTCTATGTTATTTTTTTCTTGGGTGTATTGTGCTTCAAGGATTTGGGGTGGATTAAGAAAAAACAGGTATGATCAGAAGGTAACATTTCCACATAGTTTTATTTGAATCTTGTTGGATTTGTGTGAGAGTGAATGTTACCTTTTGGACAGAAAAAACATTTTCCAGATACAAAAGGTTGGAAATGAGATATAGAAAGAATAGGGGACAAAGGGAAATCTGGGAATGAGGATCAGAGGAAGCTACATGTTTAGATAATTTGATTAGTTGGAAGAAACTAAAATGACAGCGAAATGGTGGTAGCAGTAGCAGCTAGCAGTACAGCAGGGAGGAGGTTGAAAATGCTGAGAGCAGCTCATCTCTGCATGGCTCCCAGTATGAAATACCCAAACCTCCTGAGCCCAGCAGCAGAGAACTGGACTCCTGGAGAAGAAGCAAAAGCACTAAAAGAAGAATGTTGTCAACTCGATTTTCTCCTCAGCCTCACATTACTTCTAGGCAAGGAGTTTCACCACAACACATAAAACACGACCACACAGCAAAGGTCACAATGTGCAGAACCCCACCACACTTAGTGAAGTAAGATGATAGTTCTGAAGACGTAGCTATTAACATCAGTCAAGTTAGAATGGAACTTGGGTGATGTTCAAAGAACTCAAAGAAACTATAAAATGAAAGGAACAGATGCAAAGTGTGGACAGTGCAGTTAGAGCAGTAGAGTCTACTATGAAAGTGATAGATGTAACGGATCTCTTCGTATAAAAACTGGGTGTTGAAAGGGGATAAATTGACATGACATCACTCCATTAGTTAGTGCAAAACATGGCGGAGAGAGAGAGAGAAAGAGAGAGACAGAGAGACAGAGAGAGAGACAGAGAAAGAGACAGTGAATAAAGTAAAATTTTTGCCCCAGAAGCAGGTAAGGGAGTGTGGAAACAAGGGAAAAAGGACATCAGGGAGGGTAATAGGGAATTTGGGGTTATTGATGGCGGGAAATGCACTCTGGTGACAGTTGTTGTACATTGTATGATTGTAAATTATGAACAATTTTTATGTGGAAAAAAAACTTGCATTATAAATAGCCATGTAATATGATGCTAAAATAAAAAATTAGAAAAAAAGAAAAGAATAAACAGTCAATAAAACTTAACAGGGTATGAGAATAGGAAGAGAAAACATTAAACAGAAATAAGAAAAAGTTAGTAGGCACAATGAAAAATTCACCAGCAAAATGAGATGGAAGATGACCTGCATAACATCTCCGTAAAATAGAAGAAGCTAGAGAAGAACCTTAACATAAACAGAAAGTGGAAAAATAATCATGATAAGCAAGAGATGACAATAGGTCTTTGGGATAAATTAAACAGGAACACGTAAAAATCATTGGGGTCCCAGAGAGGCAGGAAGAAAACCCTTATAAAGAAGAAACAAAGACAGCATTACTGAGAAGTCCCCAAAACTGGAGTACCTGCCCCTGCACCCAGGTTGCCCAAAGAGTATCAGCTAAAAGCGATCCAAGTCAAAGTGCCTCAAGGCACATCCTAGTTAGAATGATGAAAACCACAGATAGAGATAGAATACTGAAAGCAACAAGCTCAAAAAGAGAAATTACATTCAAAGAAGTATCCTTAAGATTTATAGTTGATTTATCACAAGACACCTTCCAGATTCAAAGGCAGTGGTGGGATATAATGAAAACATTCAATGGAAACGAATGCCTTTACCCGGCCAGACTTTTATTCAGGTTTTAACAAAGTATATACTACTTCATGGATAAATTTGATTAGGAGCGTGATGGAGCATTTCTGGTTCATAGAATATTAAAGGGCACAAACACTAGCATTTAGATTCTTTTACAACTATAAAGTTTATTTTACCTATGATAAACAAATTCTGCTTCTGTAGGTATACAAAGCAGAGAGTCTATAAATGGCTATAAAATTTCTGACTTGGGCTAAATTAAAAAAGAATGTAAATTTTTGCTTTTTTATTTTAGTGGCTTTAATCTAACAGGCTCTAGCCTAAGTTTAGGGGACTGTTGTACCTTCTTTGATTCAAAAATATAACAACTAATCAAATTAGTTTTCTTTACTCCTGCTATAAAGAAAAATGTGCAGGATCATATGCATATAGGATATACCATCTATATTTTTCTTTTTCTTCTGGGTTTTCAGCCACATACAACCATACTCAGTGCCTACTCCAGTTCTTTGCTCAGGGATCAGTTTCTGGATTTAGGGGACCATATGCAGTGCAGAGGATCAGCATTATGCCAGGCAATATTTTGTATTATCTCTCCTGTCCTCATATATGTATTTATTTTTGTAAACTGACCATATTTTTTCTCATTATCATTTTAGATTTTAAAAGATTAACTGCTAGATTTGAATCATATTTTGTGCACTTCCAAGAGACTATTTCCAACTTGAATTCCTTAGAGGAATCTCCTAGATTATTAGATTTATATACTTTGTATATGTCTACATGTCTTTATGATAGGAGTATTTAAATAGATAAAAATAACATGTGAAAATTTTCAAGTTTAAGATTTTGTTTAAAAAAATTATATGACTTTGGGGGCCGAAGCAGTGGCTCAGTTGTAGGACATTTGCCTTGCATGTGGCTGAACTAGGATGGACCCGCAGTTATATCTCTCGAAGTCCCATATGGTCCCCCAAGCCAGATGCCAGAGTAACCCCTGAGCACAGAGCCAGGAGTAACCCTGAACATCACTAGTTGTGGCCAAAAAAAGTTATATTAATTTTGTCTTTGTGAAAATGATTGATATATTGACCCATATAAATCCAGTTGCAACCTGTATATCATTTTTTTCACTGTTAAATAGTATTTTATAGCATTAATACAACATAATTTTAATAATTTAATGTTAATGAGCATATAAATTATAAAAAACATTTTTCAAACAGTGTTAAAATATTTCTAAACTAATTTACATAAAGAATGTTACTTGGCAGCTACAAATCAAGATATGTATCCAGATATTATATGCACATGTCTGGGACTATTTGAAATTAGCCATTTTCAATTAATAAATATGAAATATTAATTTTATATTTTGGGAGCCACACCCAGTGACTGACAGGAGTTATCTTGGCTATCACAAATTGTTCCTGGCTTGGGGGGCCATATGGGATGCTGGGGGATTGAAACGTGGTCCATTCTAGGCTAGCGTAGGCAAGGCAGACGACATAACTTGAGCCTTCACTCTGGCCCCTTAATTTTATATTTTTGAAATAAAATTACAATAGAACTTGATGACGTTAATATATATCAGTAATTTTACTAAATTTACTTTATTTCTTGAGCAGGTATTGTCAATTACAATGCTCAATATTTTCTCCCAATATTTGGTTTTGATAATAACCCATATTT
Organism: Suncus etruscus; assembly: GCF_024139225.1. Lineage (NCBI taxonomy): Eukaryota > Metazoa > Chordata > Mammalia > Eulipotyphla > Soricidae > Suncus > Suncus etruscus. Next base: position 66,694,701 of record NC_064851.1, read on the forward strand.
ATAGGCAGATATGAATGATTGAGTTACAGTTTCTGTTTAGGAAAACATTGTGCTATAAAGCCTACCTGGATTTCTGGAACTACCAATTGCTCAGTTAATGATTTATTAAATACATAAAAACAATCAGAAAATAAGATTTTTGAAAATGTTTTTAATAACAGCTCAAGTAATTTAAATAAGTATTCTAAGTGATGTGTTTTGAAAAAAACCATAGGGGCAGGCAAATAACATAGGAAGAATAATAATCACTGTAAACTGATAACTACTGAGAAAAATAAACAGAACTTATGAATTTCATTTCAAATCACTTGTTTTGCCAGCATCTATTGTCTGAAACACATAGAAAGTGTTTAGCTAAGACAGGTAGTTTGAAAATATTTTAACATCTTTATCTAAACAAATGTCAGAATATTTTTTGAAAATGAAAAATGCTAAGTATAATAAAAGTGTATATTTAGGCTCTTGGCAGCCAAATGTGCTTTTTAATGGAATTTAAATAAATGGATTTTTTATGACAAAAAAGCAACAGTAAAGGCAGTGATTATATTTTTCATAGTTCATTTGCCTTCTTTGCCCTGCAGACCTTGTATGGAGGAAAATGAGATCCCAAGTGAAGTCTACAATGTCATTGACTCTGAAGAAGGACTCAGATATCCATTGGTGTTTAATGACCCTTACTGGCCTATGCAATGGAAACTGGTATGATCTTCAGAAATAGATAGTTCTTTGGCAATGTTAAGAAATATTATTTTCATCATGTTCTAATGCAGTAGGTAGGCACTTTCATGCACTGCCTGCTTTTATCTATTGGTTTTGCAGAGAGGATTAGTAAACTTTTGGGTAAATATTACTGACAACTTATTAATGAACACCAATTCTTTTAATATGATTACATCCTCAAGGTATGATTTAGTCTATAAAATATACCAGTAAAAATCTAAGGCTTAAGTTTTGTGTATGTAAAAGATTCAGAAGAGAAACATGTTGCTATTCAAGCTTGAAGTTCTTGTTCTTGAATAACCTGAATATATTCTTAGAACTCCTTTGTTATTGATTTTGTGGTAGTTAGAACATTATGTAACAACTTTTTCTAAAACATATTACGTTTGATTCTTTAGGATCATATTGTTCTGGTTTTTTGTTAATAGAAACATATGAAACTAGTGCACACATAGTATAGTATGTAAATAACTAAACAGCAATTTTTTTTTTCAGCAACACCTGCTTGATGCTCAGTGGTTACACCTGGCTAAGCACTCAGAAATTGCCCCTGGCTTGCGGGGGACCACATGGGACGCTGGGGAATTGAACCGCGGTCCTTCCTTGGCTAGTGCTTGCATGGCAGACACCTAACCTCTAGTGCCACCTCACCGGCCCATAGAGTAAATATTTTTAAAGATCTTAAGAGGAAGTCCTCAGATTGTGAAGACTAATTGGGGTAATACTGGAGAGAAGTTGAAAACCTTGTTTAGCTAGAGCTCCACATAGGTCTGTGTACTCTGATATAATGTAGAAGTTCTAAATAAACATAAAAAGGTTACAGTTTATCTAGTTCACTTTTCTATAGCTTTAGTTCACTTTATAAAAATAAAACATAATTTAAAAATGTTTATGGGTAGTATAAGACCACTTTGACATGTTAAACAAAAAATCAAGGATATAAATACGGAAATTATCTAAATAACTTGGAAACAAAATAATCAGTAACAGTATGTGGACAAGAAAGAGTCAAGAAAGTCAAATATATAGAGTCAGATAAATAGAAAAACATCAAAGGAAGTAGATTAAAACAAGAAGGAAGGCTTCAATATAAGATGGAATGATTATTAAAGGTTTTTTTTCCCTGTGGAGTAGGTTTTACCTTTGGAAGAAACAGCAAAGTTCAGCTGATATTAATAATGATATTTATGATATTTTTTATTTTGTGAACTGGCAGGAGTACATGTTTTGTTATACATTGTTGAATCCAAAGCTTCCTCTACATTAAAGTCAAAGATTTCAGAGGATACAGTAGGAAAAAGATAAAAGGCAAATGATATTAAAAAGATGAAAATAATTTAATCATAATCAATAAAACTATAATAGAAATAGAAACTTATCTTAAATATTATTAAGCAATGAATATTCTGAAGACAAGAGCACACGGATTATAAAAGGAAAAGGTAGTAGGTAGACAGAAGTAGTAAGATACCTACGTATTATTTGCTGATAGATCTTTCTGTAAAAGAATAGAGCAAATATATCTGGCAAAGGTAATAGTTTACTCGAAACTAACAGAATATGAGGAAGTATGATGAAGTTATTGTCATTAATTAAGATTCAATTGTTATTGAGTTCCTAAATGTTGTGTTGTGCTATTCATAACATGAAAATAACTAAATAATAAAATGTCAAGCTGGCTCAAAATCTTCTGATTATTGCATATTCTGTTTTTTTCTGCACATATCATGAGGCATAGCCAGTATTTTGGAAGATATTCTTTATACAACCATAAAACACATTCATAACAGTTGTCTAAGCTATGTTAAAAGATCATTCCTTGATAATAATACCAAAATATTTCATCAAAATATTTAGTGGCACGGGTAATTTTGTACCTTAAGTGGCTCCTTCATTTACCATATTCTCTCATTTCTAAGGAGCTAAATATAGAAACCCTGAGATGAGAGCCTTTTCTCATACTTCCATTTTGCCTATATACTTCTAAACTAACAAGCTGGAACTTTTTTGTTTTGTTTGATTTTTGGGTCACATCTGGCAGTGTTCGGGGGTTACCCTTGGCTCTGTGCTTAGAAATCACTTCTGCCAAGCTCAGGGGATCATATAGGATTCCAGGGATCGAACCCAGGTCAACCACATGCAAGGAAAATGCCCTACCCACCATGCTATTGCTTGGGCTCCAAAAGCAACTGTAATGCATCTTGAGTCGAGGTTCAGTGACACAAATTTCCTCACTTGCTTAATTGTTCTTCCATATTCCCATATACTCAGCCTTCCTATGTGGAGACACTTGTCAGTTCTTACTTGAATCATTAATTATAATCTTACCACTGTATAAAAAAAACCTTTTCTTCTTTTTTTTTAATGTAAACACCTTGATTACAAGTATGATTGTGATTCGGTTTCAGTCATGAAAGGAACACCCCCTTCACCAGTGCAACATTCCCACCACCAAAGTCCCAAATCTCCCTCCATCCCACCCCACCCCCACCTGTACTCTAGAAGGCTTTCCAGTTCCCTAATTCACTCACATGATTATAGTAGTTCTCAGTGTAGTTATTTCTGTAATTCCACTCACTACTCTTTGTGGTAGTTTTATGAAGTGAGCTGGAAGTTCCAGCCCTCCTCTCATTGTCTCTGAGGATTGTTGCAAAAATGACTTTTATTTTTCTTAAAACCCATAGATGAGTGAGATTATTCTGCATCTCTCTCCCTCTGACTTATTTCACTCAGCATGATAGGTTCCATGTACATCCATGTATAGGAAAATTTCATGACTTCATCTCTCCTGACGGCTGTATAATATTCCATTGTGTATATGTACCGCAGTTTCTTTAGTTATTCATCTGTTGAAGGGCATCTTGGTTGTTTCCAGAGCATGCCTATTGTGAATAGTGCTGCAATAAATATAGGTGTGAGGAAGGGGATTTTTGTATTGTATTCTTGTGTTCCTAGGGTATATCTCTAGTAGTGGAATAGCTAGGTCAAATGGGAGCTCAATTTCCAGTTTTTGGAGGAATCTCCATATCGCTTTCCATAGAGGTTGGACTAGATGGCATTCCCACCAGCAGTGGATAAGAATTCCTTACTCTCCACATCCCCACCAGCACTAATTGTTCTCATTCTTTGTGATGTGTGTCAATCTCTGTGGTGTGAGATGGTATCTCATCTTTGTTTTGATTTGCATTTCTCTGATGATCAGTGATGAGAAGTATTTTTTCATGTGCTTTTTGGCCATTTGTATTTCTTTTATATCGAAGAGTCAGTTCATTTCTTCTCCCAATTTTTTGATGGGATTAGATTTTTTTTCTTGTAAAGTTCTGTCAGTGCCCCATCTATTTTGGAGATTAGCCCCTTATCTGATGGGTATTGGGTGAATAGTTTCTACCACATGGTGGGTGGCTCTTGGATCCTGGGCACTATTTCTTTTGAGGTGCAGAAGCTTCTCAGCTTAATGTATTCCCATCTGTTGATCTCTGCTTTCACTTGTTTGGAAAGTGCAGTTTCCTCCTTGAAGATGTCTTTAGTCTCAAAGTCATGGAGTGTTTTACCTACGTGTTGTTCTATGTACCTTATCATATCGTGTGTGATATCAAGGCCTTTAATCCATTTGGATTTTACCTTTGTACATGATGTTAACAGATGGCCTATGTTCGCTTTTATTTGCAAGTGGCTAACCAGTTCTGCCAGCACCACTTGTTGAAGAGGTTTTCCATGCTCCATTTAGGATTTCTTGCTCCTTTGTCAATGATTAGGTGATTGTATGTCTGGGGAACATTGTCTGAGAACTCAAGCCTATTTCACGAATCTGAGGGTCTGTCTTTATTTCAATACCATGCTGTTTTGATAACTATTGCTTTGTAGTATAGTTTAAAGTTGGGAAAAGTGATGCCTCCCATTTTCCTTTTCCCTAGGAGTGCTTTAGCTATTATAGGGTGTTTATTGTTTCAGATGAACTTCATAAGTGTTGGATACACTTCTTTGAAGAATGTCATGGGTATTTTCGAGGGATCACGTTAAATCTGTACAATGCTTTGGGGAGTATTGCCATTTTAATGATGTTAATCCTGCCAATCTATGAGCATGGTATGTGTTTCCATTTTCATGTGTCCTCTCTTATTTCTTGGAGTAGGGCTTTATAGTGTTTTGTTTTTTTTTTGTTTTTGTTTTTGTTTTTTTTTTTTTGTTTTTGTTTTTTCTTTTTTTTGTATAGGTCCTTCACGTTGACTCCAAGATATTTGAGTTTGTGTGGCACTAATGTGAATAGGATTGCCTTTTGACATCCTTCTCTTCCCTATCATTATTGGTGTATAAAAAGGCCATTCATTTCTGTGTGTTAAATTTGTAGCCTGCCACCTTGCTATATGAGTCTATTGTTTCTAGAAGCTTTGTGGTAGAGTCTTTAGCGTTTTCTAAGTAGAGAATCATGTCATCTGCAAACAGTGAGAGCTTGACTTCTTCCTTTCCTATCTGGATTTTCTTGATACATTTTTCTTGCCTGATTACTATAGCAAGCACTTCCAGTACTATGTTGAAGAGGAGTGGTGAGAGCTGACAGCCTTGTCTTGTACCAGTATTTAGAATAAAAGCTTTTAGTTTTTCCCCATTGAGGATAATATTTGCCATTGGCTTGTTGTAGATGGCTTTAAATAGAATGAGAAAGGTTCCTTTCATTCCCATCTTGCTGAGAGTTTTGATCAAGAATGGGTGTTGGACCTTATCAAATGTTTTCTCTGTATCTATTGATATGATCATGTGATTTTTATTTTTATTGTTGTTGATGTTCTGTATTATGTTGATAGATTTACTGATGTTAAACCATCCTTGCATTCCTGGGATGAAACCTACTTGGTCATAGTGTAAGATCTTCTTGATGATGCTTTGGATCCTATTTGCCAGGATTTTGTTGAGGATCTTTGCATCTGAATTCATCAGAGATATTGGTCTGTAGTTTTCTTTTTTGGAAACATCTCTGTCTGGTTTTGGTATCAAGGCGATGTTGGCTTCATAAAAGCTGTTTGGGAGTGTTCCCGTTTTTTCAATTTCATGGAAGAGCCTGGCTAGAATTGGTAGTAGCTCTCTTGAAAGGTTTGAAAGAATTCATTAGTAAATCCATCTGGGCCTGGGCTTTTCTTTTTGGGCAGAATTTTAATTACAGTTTCAATTTCCTCAGTTGTGATGGGGGTGTTTAGATATGCTACATCCTCCTTACTTAACTGTGGAAGGTTATAAGTGTCCAAGAATTTATCCATTTCTTCTAGGTTTTCATGTTTAGTAACATAAAATTTCTCAAAGTAGTCTCCTATTACCCTTTGGATCTCTGCAATATCTCTCATGATCTCCCCCTTTTCATTTCTAATATGGGTTATCAGGTTTCTCTCTCTTTTTTTTTGTGAGTTTTGCCAATGGTCTATCAATATTGTTTATTTTTTCAAAGAACCAACTTCTGCTTTCGTTGATCTTTCGGATTGGTTTTTGGGTTTCCACCTCGTTGATTTCTGCTCTCAACTTTGTTATATCTGTCTCCCTAATTTTGGATCCTTTTGTTGAACACTTTCTAATTCTATGAGCTGCGTCATTAAGCTATTCAGGTAGGCCCCTTCTTCCTTCCTGATGTGTGCTTGTAGAGCTATAAATTTTCCTTTCAGGACCGCTTTTGCTGTGCCCCATAGATTCTGGCAGTTTGTGTCTTCATTATCATTTGTTTCCAGGAACCTTTTGATTTCCTCTTTGATTTCATCTCAAACCCATTGGTTGTTCAGTAGCAGGGTGTTTAATTTCCAATTGTTAAAGATTTTCTTCTGTGTGCCTTTGTAGTTCACATCTAGTTTCAGAGCCTTGTGGTCAGCAAAGGTAGATTGCAAGATTTCTATCCTCTTGATTTTATGGAGGTATGTTTTATGTGTCATCATGTAGTCTATCCTGGAGAATGACCCATGTACATTGGAGAAGAATGTATATCCAGGTTTTTTGGGTGTAGTGTCCTATATCTACTAGTCCTCTTTCTTCCATTACTCTTTTCAGGGTTATTATGTTTTTTTTTGTGTTTCAGTCTGGTAGACCTAACAAATATTGACAGGGCTGTGTTGAGGTCTCCCACAATTATTGTGTTATTATTGATGTCTTCTTTCAGATTTGTCAGTAATTGTATTAGATAATTTGCTGGTCTCTCATTGGGTGCATATATGTTTAATAGTCTGATTTCTTCCTGTTGCACATATATCTTGATTAGTACATAGTGTCCATCTTTGTCCCTTACCAATTTTCTGAGTATAAAGTTGGTGTCGTCAGATATTAATATGGCCACCCAACTTTTTTAAGTGGATTGGATGATTTTCCTCCAGCCTTTGATTTTCAGTCTATTTTTTTTCTCACTACTCAGGCGTGTTTTTTGTAGGCAGCAGAAGGTTGGATTCATCTTTTTGACCCATTTTGCCACTCTGTGTCTTTTAGTTGGTGAATTTAGTCCATTGACATTGAGGGAGATGATTGTCATAGGATTTAATGTCATCTTTGTAGATAAGAATGCTGTGTTTGTTGGTCTCTCTTGTCTTAAAGTAGTTCTTTCAGTTTTTCCTTTAAGGTTGGTTTTTCATCTGTAAAGTTTCTGAGCTGTTGTTTTTCCATGAAACTATTTATCTTTCCTTCAAATTTGAACGTGAGTCGGGCTGGGTGCAGTATTCTAGTGAGGTACTCATTTCATTCATTCTTGTCACATAATCCCACCATTGTCTTCTGGCCTTGAGAGTTTCTTGTGATATCTCTGCTGTAAGTCTTAGGGATGCTCCTTTGAATGTAATTTCCTTTTTTGTTGATCTTGCTGCTTTCAGTATTCTATCTCTCTCTGTGGGATTTGTTATTGTAATGAGGATGTGTCTTGGGGTGTTTTTCTTTAGGTTTCTTTTAGCTGGTACTTTCGGGCATGCAGGATTTGATTGCATGTAGTCTTTAACTCTGGGAGTATCTATTTGATGATGTCTTTGACAATTGATTCTTCCTGGAGATCTCCTACCTTGGCCTCTGGGACTCCAATGATTCTTATGTTGTTTCTATTGAGTTTATCATCTGTTCACATTCCTTGGTACATTTTCCACTGCCTGATCATTTGTCTTTCCAATTTCTTCTATTGTGTTGAGTTTTTCTGCATATCCTCTTCCAGCAAGCCAATTCTGTCCTCAGCTGCTGTTACCCTGCTGGCGAGGCCATCCACTGAGGTTTTCAGTTGAGCTACTGTGTTTTTCAGATTTGTTATTTCAGTTTGGAGTTTTCTGATTTCTGTCTTTACGTTCTGTTCAGATCGAGCTATGCTTTCTTTGAGTTCTACAAACATCTTCCATATTTCTCTTCTAAAATCTTTATTCAAGAGGTTAATCAAATGGTTGGAATTTTTTAGGTCATCCGCGCTATTGTCTTTATTCTCTGCATGGTGTTTGCCAGCGAGGTTTCCCCATTGTCACTCTGTAGTGTGATTTTTTTTCTGCGTGTTGTGGTGGGGTTCATTGGTTAGAAAGGGTGCACAGCTGAGAAACAGAGTGGCTCTGCTCTTCTGGAGCCTCTGGGAGAGCTATTTTTTTCTGGGTCGTTTTCGGCCCACTCCCAAGAGGTTCAGGAGACAGGACAGTGAAAAAACACGCACAGGCAACACTTACAGTATTTCTCAGTTGGAAACCACTGGGCGGGCGTAGATATTCCCAGCGTGATGTCACAAACTGGGACTTGTCTTTCTGCAGATTACTGCGGATAGCCGGTTTTCATGGTCGGACACAGTTCCTTGGCATTCCAGCCCTTGGATGAGCTATTTTTCTGGGCCCTTTTCAGCCCACTCCCAAGAGGTTCAGGAGACAGGAAAGTGGAAAAACACACACAGGCAACACTTACAGATCCTCACCATAAATAAAAACCTTTAATATTTAAAATAAGATATATAATATCATCCATTCACTCATATAATCTTTAATTATTATTTTCAATTTCGCTTCTAGAAATCAATATAGATGAACTAGAAATACAAACGACCATAATATTTTTACAACATGCTAGTTGCTTATGCTTTCTTTTAACATTCCTCTTTGAATAATTATTTCCTATAGAAATAATTAAAAAAGCTATGTATATAATCTTAACTAGCGTTTTTATATAAGAATCATGTTTGTTAGCTATATTTTAATTTTCATTATGAATATAGATATTCATTTTTTCTTTCTATTTTAGTGTGGAAAACGACCCTGCCCCACATCTATCATAAGATTATGTTCTAAGGAAACCGGTTTTAGTCGAAAGGTTAGCCTTTATTTCTACTAGTGCTTTAAGAGAAAAAATGGTAGTGGGAGAAAGAATGCCAAGATATTCTGTAACACTGAACCCCCATTCAAGTTGGTTTAAAAACTTTAAAAGGATGAGGCTTATTATTTCACATATGGAGAGATGCTGGTGTAGAAATACTATAAAGTCTAATTATATTAGAGTGAGAATTCCATCTGCAGCCAAATTTTTATGACCCTCCCACATGACTCACTATCTCTTGTACTTTTTTATGATGGGAAAAAAGAAAGGAAGTATATGGCACTTAAACTCTTATGAATACAGCCAGAAAGTTTTATTGGTTTCCCCACCTCAACTTAGTGAGTAAAAAGATTAAATTTGAGAAAACTAGAGTCTCTTAAAGTACCAATTTAAATGTAAAACATTTAAACCAAAAAGGCATATGTTCCATCCTGGATTTTTTTTTAAAAGTACATTAATGTATCTGAGTTTATTTGGTAGAAGCTATTCTTTATTTATTGAAAACATATTCTGTTATAAAATAACATGTTTCATGTTGCAACATTAGAAATTAACATCAGTGGGACCGGAGCGGTGGTGCAAGCAGTAGGGCATTTGCCTTGCACATGCTAACCTAGGACAGTCTGCAGTTCGATCCCTGCCATCCCATATGATCCCCCAAGCCAGGAGCAATCTCTGAGTTCATAGCCAGGAGTAATCCCTGAGCATCATCGGTGTGGCCCCCCAAAAAAACAACAACAACAAAAAACAAAAAAAAATTAGCATGAGTATATATTATATCAAATTTGCCACTTTTTAATTAGGAATTTTAATATATTAACAAAAGATAAATTAAATAATAAAACATGAGAAGTTCTGAATCAGAAACAGATTTTCTGAGAATCAGAGATATTGTATGAGAAGTAGCAATAGAAATTATGGAAACATACTCAATTTGTCATTGTTGCCAAAAGTTATTACAGCAAGTGTCATAGAATAAAACGCATTAGGCCAAGGGAATTTCCTTTCTAATTTCCCAATACTAACTGTGCCCATGCAAACAAACAAACAGACAAAACCTGGTCATATCTTTCCCTTTCAAAATTTATATTTATAGCTTTTGGACAGGGGCTCCCACCACTTTCCTTTTTTATTTTATAAATAGAACCTTAGAACATGAATCATCTGGTTCTACATCTTCCTACAAACTGAGTGGATGGTACCAGGGGCATAAACTGTCTCATGAGCATTGAGTAGAAATAAAAAATGATCAGTTCTAAATACCCAACCGAAATGTCTTGATAATTTAACTGATTACTGCATACTTGATTTAATTTTACCATTTTAATAAAATGTTAGAAATGAATACATAAAACAATAATACATTTTTCTTCTCTCAAAATCTAGCACTATTGTTATTTTCAGTAAAGCATGATTTTTATGTCATAAACTCATCTGAAGCAGCTGTACTAGACAATTCTGCTAAAATGAGGTGATATTAATTACTTTCTCATCATGAATTTTTTTCAAAATATATTTATTTTACTTTGCCTTTGGTCACACCCAGTGTTAATCAGGCCTGAATCCTGACTCTGTTCCAGATAATACTCCTGATAGGACTTGGGAAACGATACATAGTACCAAGGATAGAAACTGTCAGACTCACGCAAGGTGTAGACACAACCCATTGTATTTTCTTTTTGTCCCTCAAAATATGTATATGTATTATTGCTCTGGACCCTAAGATTTTTAAAATTTTAAATAAGAAGTTTTAACCAAAGTTAAACCAAAAGAATATACCAAAGTATAACCAAAGTGTTTTACAGCGATTGATATGGTCAACAAAAACTTACAAAGTGATGTCATGATGCATTTGTTGAGTATCTGCTATATGAATATTAATGAATTAATTTTGAAGGTGGATCAGTGTAAAATTTTACTTAAATTTTTCATAATATAAAAACATAATAACTTATATTAATAAATATCATTAAACAAAAAGCTATTATAGTAAAAAGAAAAATTAATTGCATTCTTATAGATTGGGGGAGTAATACCTAAACTGGGACTATCAGTTGGAACACTACAATAATCATAAGGATGGTTTTTTAATCTTATGGAATATTTTTTACATATTTGTTTAAGTACAACCTTTACTCTAATGTGAATTTAGTGAGATAGTCATATAAATATAATCAATAAAATTTAAGAACAACAAAGATTTTTAAATAACCAAAAAGAAAAATATACTGATGTAAACTCAGTTCAGAGATAACTTATTCTGTAAATCTGTTGGAAATATAGCATTAAGAACTAGGACAGTGGGGCCTGAGAGATAGCATGGAGGTAAGGCGTTTGCCTTTCATGCAGAAGGTCATTGGTTCGAATCCCAGCATTCCATATGGTCCCCAAGCCTGCCAGGAGCAATTTCTGAGTGTGGAGACAGGATTAACCCTGAGCGCTGCTGGGTGTGACGCCCCCCCCCCAAATAACAACAACAAAAAAATAAAACCCAAACAAAAAGAACTAGTACAGTGGAGGAGACTCACTAATAGGCAGCATATGTAACATATTTTTGTTTGTTCTTGTTTCACACCATGGTGTTCAGGGTGGACACTCCAGGTGGGCTTAGGGGACCTGATGGGATGCTGGAGATTGAACCCTGGTTAGCCAAAAGCAAGAAAAACTCCCTGCCCACTGTGTAAGCATTCCCCCCACTCAAATACAGATATTATGTTGATATTTTAAAGACTTTTAGACTTACAGGAAGTTTGGACTAAGAAGCCAGTGCCCACTGTCCTGTGGCTTCTTTGTTCCTAAAATCCTTCTATTTCTTCCTTACCAAGTGCTCAACAGCATGATTATCATACAGAATTTGCTGATGGGAATTTAGGTCTATTGCTATCTAAATATAGCATAAAGTTACAGGTGCCAGTTGAAGGGGTAAAAAGATAAAATAGATGATTATAGAGCTGAAATTTTGTTTGTTCTTGTTCTTTGGGCCATACCCTGTGGTGCTCGTGGGTTACTCTTGGCTCTGCACTCATACATCACTCCTTGCAGGCAAGGGGACCATATGAGATGCCGGGGATAGAACCCAGGTTTGTCTTGGGTTGTCCGCTTGCAAGGCAAACTCCTTATAGCTGTGCTGTCACTCTGGCCCAAGCACTGGAATTTTTTATTTTATCAAGTCTTGACCACTCACCACTGCCAACTTTGAGTTTGTTGAGATGGCCAAAAAGACACATAAAAAATGCTCCACATTATTAATCATCAGTGAGATGCAAATCAAAACAACGAGGACCACCTCATACCACAGAGACTGGCACACATCACAAAGAATAAGAACAATCAAACAATCAGTGCTGGTAAGGAAGTGGTGAGAAAGGAACTCTCATTCACTGCTGGTGGGAATGCTGTCTAGTCCAACCCTTATGGAAAACAATATGGAAATTTCTAAACAAAGACCCTGGAAATTAGCTCCCATATAACCCAGCTATATCAATCATAGGGATATGCTCTAGGAATACCAAAATACAATATGAAAATGCCTTCCACACAACCATATTTATTGCAGCATTATTTACAATAATCAGAATCTGGAAACAACCCAGATGCCCGACAACAGATGAGTGGCTAAAGAAACCATGATATATTACACAATGGAATACTATGCATCTGTCAGGAAAAATAAAGTCATGAATTTTTTCCTATACATGGATGGACTTGGAAACTATTATGCTGAGTGAAATGAGTCAGAGGGAGAAAAATAGATACAGAACAGTCTCATTCATATGTGGAATTTAAGAAAAATAAGACAGTATGTTAATAATATCCAGAGACAATAGAGATAAGGTTTTAAAGGACAAGCCTATAAAATGAAGTTTACCACATATATTGGTGGATGCAGTTACAGAAATAACTACAGCAACAGCCAGCATGATAATGGTAGTGAGAGAAATAGAATGCTTGTTTCAAACAGGGGAAGGGGTGGGGGAGGAAGGTGATGGGGGCATTGGTGGTGGGAAGGATACACCTTTTTATGTACTTTTGTGTTCTTTTTATAACTGAAACACACCTGAAAACATGTTTGTAATTATGGTGCTTAAATAAATATATAACTATATTAATTAAAAAAGAAGGGAATTTATGTATTAACTATCATCATTATTTCATGGATGAAGAAAATGATAAAACATTAGGTGAGATATTGCAAGTATTTCTCTACATTTTTATATCTAACTACTTTTGTTTTGTTTTGTTTTGTTTTGGGGGGGCACATCCTGTGACACTCAGGAGTTACTCCTGGCTATGCACTCAGAAATTGCTCCTGGCTTGGGGACCATATGGGACACCAGGGAATTGAACCATAGTCCGTCCTGTGGTTCATGCATAGGCAAATGCCTTACTACTGTGCCACTGTTTTGCCCCCTCACTATCTACTTTTTAAAAAGAATTCATGATACAATTGCAGTTTCACTTTGCACATGGTGTCTAAAGAATGAAAAACAGGTTGACCCATCTGGAAAGCAGACACAATGCTCCTACCTTTATGTTCTTCTGTGGAAAATGTGGGGATTTATTGAGTCCTGCTGGAAAAACCTAACCACTGAGTTTATATACTCTTGCCATTTGCCAGTATAGAGAAACAGGTTAATTAATCCTCACAAGCTTCTTTTTTAATATAAATACTTCTTTTACAACTAGAAAAATATCATTGGTTTTTGATCATTGCCAACATTTGTATTTGATCAACGCTGTTATTTTTTTTTATTGGGGGGTTGGGTCATACCCAGCGGTGCTCAGGGGTTACTTCTGTCTCTGTGCTCAGAAATTGCTCCTGGCAGGCACGGGGAACCATATAGGATGCCGCGATTCAAACCACCTTCCGTCCTGGATCGGCTGCATGCAAGGTAAATTCCCTATCGCTGTTCTATCTCTTCAGCCCCAAACTGTTTATTTTTAATATATTTTTTATCATGCTTGTGGGATTTTAAAAGGAGTATATATAACATAGACTCAAAAAAATTTTATCAAATCAAATAAAGCATCAAGTATTATAATGAATGATTTGGGATGTTGCCGAGGTGTTTGAAAAAAATCTCTTAAAAGGATCTCAGACAATAAGTCTAATTTAATAAACAGAATAGGCAGGGTGCGAAAAGTACACAAAGAAAAAGTAATTGATTATTTTACATTTTATAAATTTCAGTTTTGTAGAAGCAACTCAATATAGTGTTTTCTTGTTGATACTATTGATATTAAAATGTATTTTGGGGCCTTTGTGGTGATGCAGTGGTAGGGTGTTTGTCTTGCACGTGGCTGATCTAGAATGGACTCAGTCCCATCCTTCAGTATCCCATATGATTCCCCAAGCCAGGAGCAATTTTTGAGTGCAGAGCCAGGAGTAACCCCTGAGCATCACCAGGTGTGGCTCCCAAACCAAAAATAAATATAGCACTGGGGTGGGAATGCCCCTCATTCGTTGTCACTATGTACCATAAATAATGCTGTGAAAAATAAAAATAAAAAATATTTTAAAAGTGGGGCTGGAGAGATAGCATGGAGATAGGGCATTTGCCTTGCATGCAGAAGGATGGTGGTTAGAATCCCAGCATCCCATATGGTCCCCCGAGCCTGCCAGGAGCGATTTCTGAGCATTGAGTCAGGAGTAACCCCTGAGCACTGCCAGGTGTGACCCAAGAAACAAAACAAAAAATGGTAAAAATTAAATTAAAAATAAAAAAGAAAGAGTGATCTGGTATGATTCAAAATGAAGGCTTTCTTTTTTATACATATATAAATAAATAATAATAAAGATATTATTTATTAAAAATAAACCTTCCTTCTGCTGGAAGCCAAAGGAATCTTTCTCTGAAATTTGTTTGGAAATATAGAAATTCTGGAGAGAAATCAGAATATTATGGGAATGACTCATTTTCTTTATAATAAATAGAGTATTTTGCTTCTTTCTTTTTAATGGAGAACGGTTTGAGTCATACCTGCAATGCTTAGGGCTTACCCCTGGCTCTGTGCTCAAGAAATCACAACTGGCGAGACTTAGGGGACTATCTGCAGTACTGGGAATTACATCTCACATGAGCCCTTCTTTTCTGACTATTTTTAATATTGGAACAGTAACAGTTACACATGCAATACAATTTAAATATATTTTCATCCAAAGAAACCCCTAAAGATTTATTGTTTAATTTAAAAGATCATTTATGTCACTTATAATACTTAATTTTTAAGAGTTGTTTTTCTGAAACATTGTTTTTCATCTATGCTTGGGTAGAGTTTGGCTTGGTACTTACTGGCAGCCATATGCAGGGTAGATAATCAGAAAGTCATGTCAGCTGCCCAAAGAATTTTGGCCTGTTTGTCTTCTCCAGTTAAGGAGAAGACATAACTATATGCTATCTAACTCTAGTCTCAGTATAAAATCAGGTTATGAGTTTTTCTGTCATCATATACTATGATTTCTCCATTTAATGTGTAGCTTCTTTGTAGATGTTTTCCTGTGCTCAGGCTGATCATAAGAAGATTTATTAATTACTATATTGGTGATGGGAATGTTGCACTGGTGATGGGTGGTGTTCTTTACATGACTGAAACCCAAATAAAATCATGTATGTAATCAAGGTGTTGA
This sequence comes from Suncus etruscus, assembly GCF_024139225.1. Classification (NCBI taxonomy): domain Eukaryota; kingdom Metazoa; phylum Chordata; class Mammalia; order Eulipotyphla; family Soricidae; genus Suncus; species Suncus etruscus. Next base: position 66,710,332 of record NC_064851.1, read on the forward strand.
AATAAAAAATATATATAAAAAAGAAGATTTATTAATGACTAACCAAGTAAGCAACTAACTAAACTAGACTCGTTAATTGAACTCGTTAATTGAACTTCATGATCTCAGAGTAAGTTTTCTAGATTAAGTAGAAGCTGTGGTTATCTGCTTCAACCCTTGATCTGGTTTGTTAAATCCATACCCTGTCTTTTTGTGGTGTTTACTTTCCCATCTCACTTATGCCTAGAATATTTACTTTAAGAGATGAAGACACTGAAGGGGAATTCATATTCCACATTCCCTGCTATCTCTGTGGAGAAAGCTGTTGTTAGCTTTATCTGGGATCACACATTCTTTTTCATCATTAACTTCTAGTTTACTATACTTATCAAGCACCACTCCTGTAAATATTATTTAAGAGATATTTTACAATAAATCCTGGATTAGTATGTACTCTTTCTGAGGAAACTGACCTGAAGTAATATTGAAGTAGTCTTAGGAAGAAGACAACAGGATTATGATTCTGGGTTAGAAATTTGAGGACGAGCTTGCAGCAATAACTTTATCGATGCTGATAGGTGAAAATGGTACAACTATGTCCAGTAGCCAGAATGCAATTTCTAAGACTGTCACTGAAAATAAAAAGCTATGAAAGAAGAAAATGCACTAGATATGCAATATAGCTCTAGAACATGAAAAGCAGGAGAGGATTATGAATTCTAAAATTGTACAATTGAGGTACTATTTCTGTCCTTAGGGTTTTGAAAAAATGTTATAATAGGGTTTAGGATACCCAGTCACCAATTTAAAGCTTAGTATCAATATCTGATGGCCTATTGGGCAGATTTGGGGAGGTGACATACTCCACAATGCTCAGAAGCTATTTTTAAAAGTGCCACTTTCTAAAAAGGGCCACTTCTGGCTCTATCAAGGACTACTCTTGGTATTCATCATACTAGAGATCAGACTATTTTGACCTCATGCCAACAGAAATCTTAATCCTGATACTAGTATTTCAGCTCATTTTTCTCTTATTTTCTGTTTGGGTTTTGGGCCATGTCCAACAGGACTCAGAGATATTGAACTTTGTGCTTAGAAATAAGCACCTGGCAGTTCTTTGGGGGACCATATGTGGTGCTGGAGATTAGAACTGTGATCTTCAGAATGTAAAGCAAGTTGATTTGGTGTTAAATTTGCCTCGTAGGCAGATTTTATAGTCTTTCAGCTCCCAAAGATGAAGGATGAATATAATTTAAGAATAAGCATAGAACTTAGTTATAAAAGTCACAAAACCAGCTTACATTTTGAATTAGTCAAATCTTGTACCAAATCAAGAACTCCAAAGGAAGCTGATATCAAAATGCATTATAGTTAATAAGGTATATTTATGTATTAAAACTTTCTTAAATTTTTTAACTTCTAGGTTTTGTTGAAAGTTCTAGACATGCACAGTTAGTGTAAGCTCTTGTTGAAATAACTGTTGCTTGTTTTAAGTCTGTGCAGAAGTTTAGTCATGTATTTTACAGAATAATGCTGAATATCTCATAAATCTATGCTATTTTTTTCTGTTTGTCTTCTATCTAATGACAATAATATTATCTCAGTATAAATCAATTGCAAAAGTACTAATCCTGTTTTGGGAGGGGATGAATTATATTACCAAAGAGTCTTAGGAATAACCAACAATTATAGCAACAAATAAGAAACATTCCTGATTTTAAAATATAGGATTAGGATGATAATATAGATTATAAATATAAATGGAATATTTTAGTGGGGACATCATCTTGTAAACAGAACATAACACCCTGGAAATGATACTAATACACTATTCAGAACCTTCTAGAGGTTTAAAAATCAATGACTTATACTTACTATAGTAAAGATGCTAGACTCTTGCGTCTAATTGGTAGAAATGCTTGAGGTTCAAAAAAGAAAAAAATAGTTGTTTCAGTGGCTGGAGTTATATAATACAGTGTAAATAGTGCTGGTCTTGCATGCCCTTGGCCCTAGTTCAGTCTCTGGCATTCTATATGGTCCCCTGAGCATGTCAGGCTTTATCCTGAAGTTCAGAGCCAGAAATCAGTGAAGTGAGAGCAACACTATCTTAACATGTGTTCAAAAATATATTCTTCAAACCATGAAGTCTATCTAAATAATTGCTGTTTTCTAAACATGACCCATAAGCAGTAAATGCAAATGTGGAGTATATAGTATTATTTGATTTTGTGGGAAATATCCTAAATAAAAAAAATAAAGTAAGAATATGCCTCACCAAGATTGAAATGAGTTCATATTCGTTATCCAGGGGAATTTTTCCAAAATAATTATGTAGGAGTTCATGGAATAATAGTAAATCAGATTAAGGTGTGTATGTATGTGTGTGTATGTGTGTGTGTGTGTGTGTGTGTGTGTGTGAGCATACTATCATAGGGAATCACTGGTCTCAGCATCTGGTAACTATTCTGCAAGTGCTGCTCTGTTAGAATAACACAATGATCTTTAAAAGATAAAGATGAGTAACCAGTTTTAAAATGAAATCTTGAAAACACGAATTCCTAATATGTTATACTCTTTATACCAGAATGTGATATATTAATCTGTTTCCCAAAATGTTGTACAGTTGTGTTTTCCCAAATTCATGTCTGGAAGCTTTAAGTTCTAATATCATGACTTTTGAAGAGAAAACATTGATAGAGATAGTTAAGGTTAAGTGAGGCCATAAGAGAGAAGACTTAATCCAGTGAATTTGAAGTGCTTATAAGATAAAGAGATAGTTATATACACAGACAAAAGGTCATATGAGGAGACAATGAGGAGCCAGTTGTCTTCAAGCCAAGAAGAGAAGGTTGATTACCTTGCTCACATCTTGATCTGAAACTTTAAATTTCTGGAACTATAAGCAAATGCATTTTTCCTTTTTAAGGTTATGGTAAATTTATCTGGTGATGAGAATGTCTTTAGGACCTGTGGTGTGAGTAGCCGACTATCATTTTAATTGACTTAATTGGGAAAACATTGGCTCTATGAGTGTAGTGGTTCTGAACTTTTTAGAGGGGGTGTTTTTCATGCATAAACACAGTGAGATTATTTCTAAATCTAAAGAAAAGTGAGGCAACAGTGCCAGTAGATCAACAAACACAAGATTAACATAATTGACCTTTATTTTCTTTTGGAGTTGTGATTGCTAGGAGCAGGGAAGAACATGTTTACTGTTCAGTGTGTCCACTGTACTGGGGAAAGAGATATCTCTAGGTACTCTTTTACTTATAGAAACTAAAAGCAAGCAAACTTACTTAACAACTATGATTTTTTTAATAAGGGAATTTTCATGACTGAACTCTCAGAGTGAAGCTTTGTGTTATTCTATTGGCTAACCCACCTAGATTAGTAGATACGCTGAAAAGAGAAAACTAGGAATATAGTTTGGTGGAGGAGTGAATGTATACACCCACAGTTTGATCTCTGACACTGCAAAAAGAAACATCAAACACTTCAAAATATAGAGAAGAATGTGAAATAAGTTATAAGAGAGAGAAAGTAAGTTTTACTTTTTTGTTTGTTTTGTTTTTGAGCCACACCTGGTGACTCTCAGGGGTTACTCCTGGCTATGCGCTCAGAAATCGATCCTGGCTTGGGGACCATATGGGACGCCAGGGGATTGAACCCAGGCCTGTCCTTGGTCAGCTGCATGAAAGGCAAACAGCCTACCAAGCGCCAGTGCTCTGGCCCCACGTTTTTTGTTTTTTGTTTTATTGTTTTTGCCACAAAGTTTAGTAGCTCTTAAACCATTTGCTTTGTGATTTTTTAATTTTAGAGAGTCTGTACCTCTTCGGAGTAATTTTGTTTAAAATAAGGTTCATTCATGGAGATGCTATAATGTTCAATCTAGTTTTCCCTTACTGTTCCTTTTACTGTCATACATCTACTAGGAATATTGACTACACATTGGTCACATCTGCCCCTTTCTCTGGAGATTTGCCCACATCTGAAGTTGTTGTTTTACCTAGGAGTTTGTACACCTCCCTCCATGTAGGGATTGCCATAAGCAATGACTAAAAATAGAAGGCACATTGTCTTATGTCATATTCCCATAGGGATAAGACCAAGGCTAGCCATTACCTAAGAATATGTCTTTGTTCAGTCTTTCCAAACCTGTCTTTCTCACTCCTTTGCAGGATTTTTCTGAATATCTTTGCCCTAGCATATCTGTGTGCTTTTTTAGTTTTGCTTCCAGTGAGCTGAATCTCAAACAAACAGTAATAAACAAAAAGTCAAGAGAGAATAACTAAAATCTTGGATTGACAGCAGCTCTGATACCCATGTGAGTGTCCAGCAACATGAGACAGCTACTGCATTCATTGAACTCTCCACCTAGTTTGGAAGTAGAAACAATGCATGCCTAACTTAAAATTACAACCCAGTGCAACCTTTGCTGGTATCAAGTTGACAAGAGGTAAAGTTGGAGTTCAGAGAAAAAGGAGTGGCTTATTTTAGAGAACTCCATACTTGACAGTAACTGTCAAAACTCTTGTTATTTAAAGACATTTTCACTACTATAATTTGAGAGTTTGTGTAAGGTTGACAGTACATATTAAAGTGATAAACTAGGTAAGACACTCTTAATTCACTACATTAATAAGAGTTGGAACCAAGAACATATATATTTCTTGTATATTAGCATTTGAATCTATACTCTCATGCTAAATATCTCTTTAGAACTGAACCAAATCTCAAACCATAGTGTGACCTAATACTGCGGAACACAAACTGGAAAGAGCACACTGCTTCTTTCCCCAAGGAACAACTGTCAGATAGCAACCATAGGGGGCAATGCAAGCTCAGCAGTAGCATTCTTAGCTCCTTTATGTACCAGCTGAAACTATGCTTTCCTAGCATTGCTGTTTCATTACTTTTTTTTTTTAAACAGACTGAATCTTCATCTCTTGAAGTGAATAATTAATTCAATTTGGAGGGGAAACCATACATGTTAATGTTAGAGATTTAAAACCCAAAAGCAGCATTTTATAGAAATATAAAGTAAATAAGGTTTTAAGTTCAAGTTAGAATGTAAGTGGGGCTGAAGTTTGTACTTAGTTCACTAGAAATCTAACAATCGTGTGTGTGTGTGTGTGTGTGTGTGTGTGTGTGTGTGTGTGTGTGTTTTGAAGGGTAGGGAAATTTTTTTGTGTGTGTCACTTTTCTGAATTCTTAAAGGACAAGTCTAGACAGGCAAACTGGTATTTATTTGATTTTTAAACTATTTCTTAGTAAATTTGGTATCTGGATGTTGGGAATGAAAATAAAAGGATTGAAAAACAAATTAGTCTTAACTACTTATTTTACAAGGTATATGCATTTCATGAGATTCTGTGTCATTATTTGAAAGTTCTAGAGTTGGTACAGCAACATATGAATATGTATGTATATTGATGAATATGGTTTTCCTGTCCATCATTATAAAAATACTGTTCCTGCTTAAACTGTTAATGAAATGGTGAGAAAATCTGAGGTGAATATTAGTAGTCTATATTCATTTTGTTTCATCAGAAAGAATCTATTTTACAATTACAATTTACTTGCAGTAACCTGAAGCAAAAAAATGATTTAATGTTCAATATGTGCATTAAAATGCACTTGTTTTTTTAATATGTAAAAGCTGATGGAAATTTCATTTAAGCACAATTCCTATCACAGATTTTAAGCAAAATGAAAGGAAGTTAGGGTAACATTTAACATGGTGATAAAAATAATTTCTTTCAGTGGCTGGAGGGAAGAAAGGTTTGGTCTGAGTAATTTTTATCTTCAATGGGATTTCCCACTAGCCGGCTTTCTTATTTGGCTTAATTCAAGCCACAATAATCATGCTATTTCTTCCTAGCATATTTCTAGTTCAAGTAATAAGAGTAACTGTATGGTGTTTATATTCTAAAGTGCTTTTCTCACTGGACTCTGAAGTCCTTTCTGAGTACTAAATCACAAGATTTCTGTGTGACATAGAAATACCAAATACAAAAATCCTGTATGTATTATCTTGTTACTCCCTTTATAATAACAAAGATAGGCAGGTGCATATGTAAATGATACTCAATGCAGCTACAAGATGCAAGAAACATCAATAATTTTAATTACTAAAATTTACAAGGAATTTTTGTTTCATTTAACTGAATTCTGGAAAATAGAAGCTATGCTTTAAGTCTTAGTTTTTCTTACCTCAAACATTAGCATTGATAGGAATAAAAATGACTAAGTTGGAGTAAGTTAATTCTGTTGCATTCTGGGGAATGCATTAAACAAGTTAGTTATTGGTAACTGCATCAATGAGAAGATTTTTGACAATAATGTAACATGTGAAATTAATGACATAAATTTGTAAAAATGTAAAAAATACTTTTTAAAAACTAGATTAGAAGATGCTTTAGAAAATACTATGTGCAAGTTGAAAAAAATAACTAAAACTGTGAACTTCATTGGTTAGGGCTCAAAAATGTCCAGTAAGCCCTAGAATTGACACCTATTCAATGTTAAGAAAATACATTACTTAAATAGGTTAGGTATTAAATGTCATTCAAACATAACTATTTTAAATTCCTTATCTTTAAGAGAAAATATTTAGTTTTTTTTTTATTATCAGTGAAATTATTTAAAGCACGTGATTTGCTATAAAATAAACTAAAAAGTATCGGGAAGTATAAGAAACAGGATTAGTCAGACAAGATTTTATTATTATTGAGTCAATATGATAAATATATAGGGTCAAGTATATTTTCTACTACTCGTTAAAATTTTCTACCCCAAAAGTATTTAAAAATTTACACCTGGCATCAGAGCAATAGCACAGCAGGTATGGCATTTGCCTTGAATGGGATTGACCTATATTTGATCCCCAGTATCATACCATATGATCTGCCAAGTCTGCCAGGAATAATTTCTGAGCACAGAACTAAGAGTAGCCCCTGACAGCATGCTGCTGGGTGTGGCCGAAAATAATTAAATAAAAACCACAAAAATGAAATTTGAGTATATAACAATTTCTGTTCCTACCTCTACATATTAGCTGCAAAATATTTCATATATTAAGTAATATTTTTTCTCCTAAATCTGAAATTATTTCATATATTAAGTAATATTTTTTCTCCTAAATCTGCAATTATGTGCTTAGAATAATAATACTCTCACTTTCTTTGATGGTTTATTTTATGTCCTCATTAAAGAAATGAGTGCGATTTGATTTATCAATAAAAATATAAATGAAAGAAAAATATAAATGAAGGAAATGAGTATGATTTGATTTACCAATAAAAACATAAATCTTTAAGATTCTCACTAATAAATAAAATGTCATGAAAACAGATCACTATTATAGAAAGTGGGCATCCTTGCTTGGTGGTCAAGTAACAGAATCACTTAAAACACAATGACAAACTCTATAGCAGTTCATTGTTTGAAACTGAAACTTTTTTTTTTTGTTTTGATTTTTGGGCCACCTCTGGTGGTGTGGAGCCTTTACTCCTGGCTATGAGCTCAGAAATCGCTTCTGGCTTGGGGGGACCATATGGAACGCTGGTGACTCTAACCCGTAGTCCATTTTAGCCTATCGTGTGCAAGGCATATGCCTTACTGCTTGCACCACCACTCAGGCCTCTGAGACTGAAACTTTTATAAAAGACTAGAAAGGATGATTCATAAGGTTGATTTACAGTTAGTGCCAAATTCATTTCTAAGTATCAGGCATGGAAATAGTTCAGACGACTTGTGAGAGTTAGAGGTATTGACATAATTAAAAATATATTACAATGTTATGGGACCGGAGAGATAGCATGGAGGTAGGGCCAATGTTACTCAGTAGTAGGAAATATACCTTGGCTCTGGGTTCATACCCTAGCATTGCACAAAATGTATAAGTAATTATGTTTTATGTAAATAATTAATTTACATGTAATATAAATATTTATGTTAATCACTATAATTAAACTTTTAAGTAATTATATATTATAAGGAATAATAAATATATTTTTGTTAGTAAGAATGACTAAAAGATGTTTTATTAAATATATAAGTTCCTCAAAATATTTTGATCTCCATCTCTATCACTTGTCTATAAAGCAGAATTTACAAAAAACAAACTAAAATATTAAATGTAATCAAAATTGCTGAAAAAGATACTTATTTTGGTGTTTAAGTACAAGAATATCTGAACCTTCTTAGAATTGGGATATTAGTGGGTAAGTTCTATGAAACTGTATTGATATATTTAAAGTAATAAATAAAAATACAGGATTATTTAGAAGGTTTTTTTGTTTTGTTTTGTTTTGTTTTTGTTTTTGGACCACACCCGGCATTGCTCAAGGGTTACTCCTGGCTGTCTGCTCAGAAATAGCTCCTGGCAGGCACGGGGGACCATATGGGACATCGGGATTCGAACCAACCACCTTTGGTCCTGGATCGGCTGCTTGCAAGGCAAACGCTGCTGTGCTATCTCTCCAGGCCCTAGAAGGTTTTTTTAATGTAACCAATACCATTTTCTGAAAAGTTTAAATTCCAGAATTGTGTAATTTAAAGTTAGATGAAGTTAATGCAAAATTGTTTATTCCTAATAATAAACAAACAAAATAAAGATACAAAAATTCATAAAATTTAAATTAAAATTTATATGTGGGTCTTCTGGCTGAAAACTTCAGGGAACTCTCAGGAGGGTGGGCTGGCAGAGTTCCCATCCTTCCAAAGCCACAGAGTTGGACCCATATTCTACAGGTATAGCCATGCAAATGGTCAAACTCCCTACTGCCCAAAGTCCGGCAGCCACACATGCTATCTTATAGCCACCGATGAGTTATTGGCCAGTTCTGTAGATCCTGGAGTTTTAGAAGCTCAAGGCTGCTTATATGGTTGCATGGCATCTCTAAGTTCCTCAGTACTGAGATCCCAGTAGGAGCACAACTAGTTAGCTGGAAAGTAGCTAAAGACCAACTAAGCCCTATAGACAAAAAATACAACAGAGGTTCAACTAACGAATTCAGTAAAACCTCAGACAATGACTTAGTGATCCCTTTATATGATATAGTAATTCTTATAAATCTTCTTTTACTTGGGCCGGCGAGGTGACGCTAGAGGTAAGGTGTCTGCCTTGCAAGCGCTAGCCAAGGAAGAACCACAGTTGGATCCTCCGGCGTCCCATATGGTCCCCCCAAGCCAGGGACAATTTCTGAGCGCTTAGCCAGGAGTAACCCCTGAGCATCAAATGGGTGTGGCCCGGAAAAAAAAAGCCAAAAAAAAACTTCTTTTACTAAAGGTTTATTTATTTATTTATTTATTTATTTATTTATTTATTTATTTATGTATGTATTTATGTATTTATTTATTTATTTTTGGTTTTTGGTTTTTGAACCACGCTAAGTGACGCTCAGGGGTTACTCCTGGCTATGCACTCAGAAATTGCACCTGGCTTGGGAGACCATATGGGATGGCGGGGGATCGAACTGCTATCCTATGTTAGCACGGGCAAGGCAAGCACCCTACCACTTGTGCCACCTCACCGGCCCCATACTGAAGTATTTTTGATAAATTTATTAGCCATTTAATTATAAGAAGTAATATAAAATAAATTATTCTTTGCCTAATAAGTGTAAAAACGTGGGGATTGGGTTTTGAAACTGGCTACAATGGTGGAGGATTATACTGTTGGTGGATTTGATATTGGAAAACTGAATGCCCAAAACAACTTTATTACAAATAATTTTGTAAACTAAGGTACTTAAATAAGGTATTAAAATGAATTGTAATAGTTATTTTTTTTGGCATAAGAAATTGACTATTTACTCTCAAGTAATAGCATAAATGCTAAAATTTATGTAATGAAAAACATTGTTCACTTTATTTTATTCCAAATTTAAAATTTTGGTTGGGTTCAATGAAAATTATTTTCTTTACTTAACAGCAATAAATGAATGTCTGTTTTAAGTTTTCTTTATGTCTTTCATTACCTAAAATACATAATTAACTAAAATGCATGATTTCTCCTCTCTGTCTGTCTCTCTGTTTATTTTGAGTCAACTATAAACCTATGTATTGTTTTCTATTTTGTTTCATGAATAAAATTTTGTTAAGCTAAAGTGATGCTGCAAATTTACAGTATTCTTAAATCTCTGTTATTGTATTCTTTTGCCTAATGTACTAGTAAGGGAAGACCATTTGGCAGACATCACATATCACAAACGAACAAAAATGCACTAAAATCAAAATTGCATTGCTTTTGTCAATAATTTGTGTTGTAATTTTTATGGCGAATATTAATGGAAGCATCCTTTAAGTAAAAATGAGTTTGATGTTTTCCTTTTGTTATTACAGTCCTGATTGTTTTTACATCTAGTCATTTATTGCCCATTAAAGAAGTAATGCTATGTTAATGTAAGGGTGGAGGAAATCAATGCTACTAAGATCAGTAGCTGTGGGGAAACAGTGCAGCAGCTGGTTTGCAAACAGTGAGCCCACATAGATCAATGAAATTACAAGTTAAATCTGCTGATGCTCAGAAACTGTTCCAGCGGTATGCTCTCTAACCCTTTTCAAGTTCAAGAGCTCTAGAAAGTCAGTGATAACTAAGTAGAAAGCAGAACAGAGGCAACCAGAAGATAGTGACATACATCTGAAGTAATTTACTATGATATTTGATGTTCTACTTTTGCAACTCCCAGGATAATTTGACATTTCTTTACTTAAAGGAAAGCTCCATAGTCATGAATGGGCCAGCCTCACTGTCACCAGACCCTTCAGAAATCTCTCCCTTAAAAGGACCTAGTATACCAGAAAGGTACATGATAATTCACAAATACGTTTGAGGAATTCTAGAAAATATAAAACTACAGCTAATGTTGGGATTATAGAATAGACAGTATATTCAGTAGGTGATCTCTGCAAAATTATCTTTATTATAAAGATATCATATCCACATTTTATAAACAACAAATAGATGCATTAAGTATTTGAAATATTTATCATTTGAAACATTTAATATTTTAAAAAGATAACAGACCTATGTCAATATGTTTATTATCCATCTAAATGACATCAATTATTAGTATTTCTAACTCTAAATATTCAATGTCCTTTTAAAGTTATATTTTTAACTGGATGTTTATTTTGGCTTTATTCTTAAAATCTTAATATACAAGTATCAGTTGACACATTGGGAAGGATTTTGGTATTCACAAAGAAATCATTATCAGGGGTAAGAGAGATAATGGGTAAGGCTCTTGCCTTGCATATTGCCAGTATGGACTGGATCCACAGCATTCTATATCGTCCTGAACATTGCTAGTAGTGATTCCTGAGAGCAGTTGTAACCTCTAAGCCTCTCTGCATATAAAAAGATAATCACTCACTCTCCAAAATAATAATCATTATCACAATGTGGTGGATTAGAAAAATAATAGGTCGAAAGTAATACCATTAAACACATCTCAATTAAAATATGACAAATGTTATTTGATGCAAGTAAAATACTTCAGAATAATTGACTTCAAATAATTGACTATTTTTTACAGCCTTCACATTATTAAATTGAGATTTGAAGATAAAATTCTAAATCTAAACTATTATTTACTTTTATTTTATGGTACTTAGGACCACTAGCAAGAACTTAATTTTGTTAACTTCTCTCTGGCCCCATGATCAAAGCAATGATTGGAGGATAGTGAGTACTTAAGAAATATTTATGAAAAATATTTCTTTTGCTCACATGCTACTTAATATTTTGTTATCACATACCAAACATTTCCTTCTTCACTTTCAATCACCTTATGTTTGTTGCTTGAAATTAACAGCAATTTGATGATTTACCCCACAAAAATCAGTAAGTTACATGGGAGGAATTCAATTATTTGGCTGTCTACAGACATTTTTAGAAAAACAAATACCTCACCTTTTCCTAGGAAATCTGACTTTAAGCAAACAAAATAACCCTCGCTTCCATTATACCCAAAGCTGTCCATTTTATCATTCTAACACCCTCTGAGGGGATACAGTATGGGAAAGTTAGGCACAAAATGTTAATAAAAAAGATTATATTTGAATGTATATTTCAATCATAGCAATAGGGGTTGGAGAGCTAGTCTAGTAGATAGTAGACTCGCTCTCAATGTAACTAAACCCAGTATAACACCTAGTACCTTCAATATAGCCCTATAGCAAGTGGTTCTAACAGGGATCACTCATACCTGTTACAGAGCCAGTAGTAAAGCTTAAAAATAATGGGTTGAATCCAAAATACAAAGAAAAGGAGAAAAGTAATATAAAAGAAAATGAATAATAAGGTCTAACTTATCAGCTAAATTGACCACAGTCTAACTTTTCCTCAAGTTTGCCCTGAGCTATAAAATATCCTCAGAGGCATAAGACATTCTAAAAAAAAAAAAAAGAGTACAACTGGTAGGGCTCCTGCCCTGCATGCAGCCAACTGGGATTTGATCTTCAGCACCACCTGGAATTATTCCAAGTAAGATTTGAGAACTGCCAGATTTAGCCCCCACCAAAATTAAATACAATAATTCAGTGTAGTAATTCTATTGATGTAAGTAGTTCTGTCTCATTGTCTAAGTTTATGATATAACAGTGAAAGTGATGAGTTTTATAGAAAGAATTTAATACATAATATTAGAAATCTTAATCAAATAGAATAAATGGCAGCTTACATTGTTTGGGGTTTCTTAATTAAGTCATCTTTATTTGTCTACATTTATAAGTCTATATTCAGAATCTGTTTTTGATGTATGAGCTGTTGAAATATTTTTAAAGTGAGATAAACATGAGTTACTTATTACCCCCTATTTTAAGCATAAATTTTAAAATAGCATTAGCAATAATGGAGGATATAAATTTTATGTTAAAAGTAATTTTAGAATACAAAAGATATGATTGATACTCATAGTGTTTTAGGTAATGTGAACCTTGTCAAATAATCAAGTGTCAGATTAAATTTTATGTTTAAATGCTCTAAAATTAAGAAATACTTTATAAGAATGACTTTTTACATGGTTTTATCTTTGCATTTGTTTGGATGGATTTTTCTCAAGTGGCCCCTTTGACTCTGAGAATATTCTGATTTTTCTATCCTTGCTATGCTACTCTAAGTGAAGTCATGTGGCTTATTTCTGAAAGGTTAACACATAAAGCAACTTTAGAGAAAAATAAAAATAAAGGACAAAGGCATTTTAATGTATTCTTTGAATACATTAGTGATAGTGGTTTTATGTTATAGTTAATACTATGTATACTTTTAAAGGTAAATTGTTGATATTGGATCTTGGTAATGTACATTATTTATCTTGTGATATTTTTGTTGTTTTCAATATTCTATTTGTCAAATAATGAAAATCTGAATTAGTAGAATCAATTAACAATGGTTTAAAAAGAGAAATCAGAACTGGGCAGAGACTATTATATAATGGCATCACTATTCTGGTGTTGATCAGAAAAAGGGATGATAAGCTGCCCTCTCTCAGCATGTTGCCTTAATGAGACTTAATCTTGTCTGATTGTACTATTATTTGAAGTTCAGTATATAAGTAGTCAAGATTTTTTTCTTTTAATAATTTTAACGTTATTAGATTCATTTTCCCAATGAGTTCAATGAATGATGTAGTGTTAATCAGTGTGTGTATGTATATGTCTGTGTAAAAATATAAATATTGATAGAAACATATCTGAAGGCACATAGATTTACTGGTTTTCTTGCATTATTTTTAAATAAAAATACATTGTATACAATTGAATCAATTTTGACAGATGTTCACACACCTACATTTAACTACACAATTATATAGAGAACAAGTCCATTTTTCTCAAGTGGGATTTCTTTGTTGCAAACCATTTTTCCTGCTACCATAAATCTGGGCAAGAAATAATATTGTGTATATTCATTAAACAGTACAGAGTAGTTAATAGTTTTGAGAATTTTTATTAGTTTACCTTTAAAATATATATACCTTAAAATTATAAAATTAAAATTTAACTTGATTTACTGTATCAAGATTTAATTATAAAGATATAATTTATAAAGAGAAATGAGATTTTTCATGTCTTCTTTGCTCTAATCAATGGATATCTAAATGTATTTGTGTAAAAATGACTTGAATGATTTGTTTTTTCAAATATTAATCATGGAGATGCTACAAAAGTTTTTGCAGAAAAATTTTAAAAGAGATGTTACTTTTTTGTATTTTATTTAAAAACCATGGTTTACAAAATTGGTCATAATACAGTTGTCATGAGCATTCAATTTCCAACACCAAACCCACCAACATTGTAAACTTCCTTCCACCATTGTTTCCCATCCACCTTCCAAGACTGACAGCTTATTAGTTAAGGAATAATTGATTTTAATTTTCTTTTCATAAAAAAATACTTAAAGATTTATTTAAAATAATGCTATTTATTTTCAGTAAGAAAAATTTGAAAATCGATGTATCTCGTAATGTAGTCCATTAAGTCATATTGTGAGGATTTACTAAGCTGTTGGTTACTAATTGAGCCTTTTGAGGTTATTTCTGTTTATTGAGCTTAATTGGTTTCTATGCTATTTTCCCATCTAATTTTGTGTGCTCCCTCTAAGTTGTCAATATTGAGGAACTTGAAAGTGTTGTGCAGCCACATTTTGACCCAGTATTTTGAACTCCAAGATCTCTAGATGTTGGACAGTGAGCTTTCATGGCATTGTCTGTGAGATGTGTGTGTGTGTGTGTGTGTGTGTGTGTGTGTGTGTGTGATTGTCTGTCTGTCTGTCTGTCTGCTAGGACTTCGGGCAGTAGGGTGTGATGTGGGGAAACGGCTAATCACCACTAGAAAAAGAAGCCAAAAATTTTAACCCCAAAAGAAGTGTGCCTGTAATTTTAATTGGCTTTGTGTCTCTGCAGAGAATATTTGTGAAACAATAAAGTTTGATTGATCATTGACTTGATGAGCCTATAGCCTGTGGATGTAGCTGCTGCAGCTTTGGCTGGGCGGGATGGGTGGGGGTTAAGCCTGCTCCTCTCCTGAGGTTGGTTGCTCCAGAGGTTTTTTTCAGTCAGAATACTGGTGTACCCATGTCTTTTAGTGACTTGGCTTGTATGGAGATGTTACTTCATTGAGAAAAGACTTAGGAGAGGAATATTACAAAGGTACATCAAATAATATATTCCCATCAGTAATATTAGCACTCTAGTTGTTCCATATACCTACTAAGAAAGTAGTGTCTATCTCTTTGAATTTAATGATTTTATGAGTATAATGTCTTGTTTTCTTCAATCATCTGAGAGCTGTGTATATTTCTGAGCTTATCTGCCACTCATTTTATTATTTTTATTTTTTTGATTTATTTTTTGTACCACACCTAGTGATGCTTTTGGCTCTACACTCAGGGATGATTCCTAACAGTTTTTTTGGGGATTACATAGGCAACACAGGATCGAACCAGGTTGGCAAGGTGCAAAGCAAGTGCCCTATCTGCCCTATTTATCTCTGGTAGTAAATCATTTTACATTTTAATTATTTTAGTTGTTTTTCTCATTTTTATTGTTTTATTTAATTGAACAGTTTGTTTTTATAAATTATATACTAGTTCTGTGTATTTTTTTAAATTACTGATTCACTGTGAGAGTTAAAAGCTTGTTGATGGTTGAGATTCAGTCATACAATGTTTTAAACATCCATCACTTCACTAGTATTCATTTCCCACTATTATTTTCCTCAGTTTCCTCCTCCCAGCCTTTCTTTACATCAGACATCTCTCTCTCTTATTTTTCTTTTTAGGCATTGAGGTTTGCAACACTATTACTGAAGTGAGATATTAGTTCTGTCAATTGGAAATTTTAATCTTATTCATTGACTTGCTTTTATTTCTCTATTTTTTTAAATGTAAGTAATCTAATATTTATAAAGTAGAATTTATTCTGTGTTGTATTTTATAATTTTTCCAAGAAATCTTGGCATTTTCTAATATCACATTATTTTAAAATATTTTCTTTGTGCTAGAGAGCTAGTACAGTGAATAAGGTGTTTACCTTGCATGCAGTTAACCTGTATTTTCTGGGGGGGCAGTCACACCCGGCAGTGCTCAGGGGTTACTCCTGGCTCTAAGCTTAGGAGACCTGAGGGATTCAAAGCCATCGTCCTTCTACATGCAAGACAAATAGCATACCTCAAT
Source organism: Suncus etruscus (assembly GCF_024139225.1). NCBI lineage: Eukaryota > Metazoa > Chordata > Mammalia > Eulipotyphla > Soricidae > Suncus > Suncus etruscus. The sequence continues at coordinate 66,726,491 of NC_064851.1, forward strand.
GCTATCTCTCTGACCCCTCGTTAACCTAAGTTTGATACCTGGCACAAATGTCAAATGAGTAGTAAGTTGTGATCTGTGAATATAGTCAGGAATAATCCCTGAGCACAATTAAGTATAGCCCTCAAATTAAAGAAATTTGAAAAGTTAAATTATATATGTATATTTTTACAAATATGCTCTTGTTAATGCTTTTTATATTCTTGTCTGAGATTTATCAAAATACTGTTTTTATAATGAGAGATAGAATGATTATTCATAAATTGCCATACTGTTATCCAGTGGTTGTATATATTTGCTGGAAAAGGCTGATTTTTTTCCCATCAGTTTTATTGTCATCTTTATTTCAATTTTTCTTGTATTTTAGTTACTATTTTGATGTATTTAGGACTTTCAGTTTTCAGTTGGAGATACTACAGCATTCTTAAAATTATGAAGAGCTACAAATAGCTTTTGTTTGAATTGTATTTACCAATATTTACTGTTTTATACTCAAAAGTGAGAAATTTTGAAATAAATACTTAATTTTATCAAAACTGATAACCTGAAATAATTTTATAAAACTTTTATTTCTGGGGCCAGAGTGGTGGTGCAAGTGGTAAGGAGTCTGCCTTGCGCACAATAGCCTAGGATGGACTGCGGTTTGATCCCTTTCATCCCATATGGTCCCCAAGCCAGGGGCAATTTCTGAATGAATAGCCAGGAGTAACTCACTGAGCATCACAGGGGGTGGCCCAAACAACAAAAATGAAAGCACATTTATTTTTAAATGATATAATGTTTTTATTATTATTTTGTTTATTTTTACTTAAGTTATTGTGTTCTATACTAGGCATTGATAACTTACACCCAACTATGGTAATGCAAAATGCTTGGTGGTGACAGACACTGATTTACAGGTCAAACTCTACAAGTAATGTACCTTCAAGGAAATCGAGGGATTCTTTGAAGCACTGAGATGCTCTACTTCCTAATATATAAACACATTTATTTATATTAATATTATTAAATTATCTTGTCAGTGTGATTTATATTCATTTTACTTTAATAAGAGTATTCTACAAAATAAAGATCTAAGAAGAGAAATGTTGGAAAATTTTGGATTGAGTACATTATTTTGGCAGCCTAGAATATGAGGAAACTCATGACCAGTGAAAGGGGAGATAATATAATTCAGAACTTTGTTGCTGGAACATATTGATATAGTTTCTGATCATGTAGTTTCTAAACAGTACAGTTTTCTAGATTTTGTTTACTTATATAAACTGAACCCACTATATTATCCTTCCCATTCCAGAATATTAAGATGCTTTCTATGAGGACCAGAGAGTTAGTACAGTGGATAGGGTGCTTGTCTTACATGGGGTTGACCCAGGTTAAATGAGCCCATATAGTTCCTTGAGCCCACCAGGAGTGATCTCTGAAAGCAGAGCCAGGAATAAGCATTGAGCACTATCAATGTGGCCCAACAACCTAAGGGAAAAAAAAGCAAAATACTGCCAAAATAAAAACGGTGCTTTCTCTTAGTTAACAATATTTTGCTTTGTTTTGTTTTGTTTTTTGGTGGTGGGGGAGAACACCCAGCACCACTCAGGGGTTACTACTGGCTCTGTGCTCAGAAATCACTTCTGGCAGGCTTGGGGGACTACATGGGATGCAGGAGATCTAAACTGGATGCATCTCAGTTCTGCAGTGTTCAAGGCAAACGTGCTACCACTGTGCTATCATTCCAGCCCCATTAGTTAACAATATTAAGAAGAAAATACTGTGTGGTAGGTAAGACTTAGTTTTCATATTTAATTTATTTCTCTATAATTTATAGATTAAAAACTGTATAGATAAATTACTAATTCTTATAAATTAATGTAATTGTTTGTAAAATATACTTTAAAATAAAATCTTAATATTTAATCTTATTAATCAGAACAATCAAAATCAAAGATCAGATTTTTAATAAGGGGAATTATGTAAAAAATAAAAACAAGGGGGGCTGGAGAGATAGCATGGATGTAAGGTGTTTGCCTTTCATGCAGAAGGTCATTGGTTTGAATCCCAGCATCCCATATGGTTCCCCAAACCTGCCAGGAGCGATTTTTGAGCATGGAGCCAGGAGTAACCCCTGAGTGCTGCCGGGTGTGACCCAAAAAACAAAAATAAAATAAAAAAATAAAAAATAAAAACAAGGGGCTGGAGTGATAGCACAGAGGATAGGGCATTTGCCTCTATTATGCAGCCAATTCAGGTTTCATTCACAGCATCCCACATTGTTCCCTGATCCTGCCAGGAATGATTTCAGAGCACAGAGCCAGGAGTAACCCCTGAGTGCTATCAGGTATGGCACCAAAACCAAAAAAGAAAGCAAATTAAAATGATAGTATATTCATAATAAACTTTCATATTTTATATCTTGATGGGGATACATTCGTTATTATCTAAATTTAGGTTTAGTGTTTCTCTTTTTCTTTAAATTAATTTGCAAATTTTTCTTTTTCAAATGTTGATCTCTCTTAGCATTTTTCTGTTATTTTTGTTGTTGTTCTGTATGGAAAACTTCCTTGAGGTAAATATTTTTACAACAACTCTGCAACAATTCCTTGCCACATAGATCAAATGACCTCTAGAAAGCAAAATTATATGCGGAATGTAAAATCATTTTGAAATGAGTCAGATTTTGGGTATTGATTCTGTCAGAGTTTGAGTATTGCTTCTGTCATTTAAAATACATAGATTACTTCAACTCTTGAGTTTATTCTTATCTAAATATAAGGGAGAAGGCTGTCCATATAAATTTAATGTGGAAAAGATTAAATAAGTTACATATATGCATGCTTAATCAGGATCTGAAACAAGACTTACCCAATAACAGTGAATTATCTTTTCTCTTTTCCTTCTTCCTGATGCCTTTCTGAACACTGCTTGAGAAAGCACATCATTTTTCTCTTCCATTACGTCATTTAAAGTATTTGCTATATCCTGTACATTCTTCCCTGTTACTTTACTGCTTCTTGTGGGCAGAAATCGCAGTGGCTTATATCTATATGTACACCTAAAATAGCACCCAGGAAACTGTAATCTTTAAATGTTTGCTTGTTTAATGATTGAATAAACATTTGTTAGCTTGGATTTTAGATGAATCAATAACTGACTAATTAGAATAATCTGAGAGTAGATTAAAGGGCATTTAAATCAAACACAGTATTGTAAGAGAAAACATCTATGACAAGTTTTCTTTTGTCTTATTCTGACATTTTTTAAGGTAATGAAAACATCCCCATGGCCAGAAATCCTCAGGAATAATTCCTCTTGACTGCAGTAAGTACCTACTTTTGAGGAACAGAAAGCTGATGAGCTGCTGGCTTCCCTGCTGCTAAATTCATCTAACAAGGCACTCCTGATGTGTTCTGATTTTAAGGCCAATGGGAACTCTATAGATTAGTTTGCTGCTCTCTTTCCAGAAAAGAGAGGACTTTGAGCTGTGCATGTTTATGTTAGTAAATAAATTCCGCTGTGAAATGGGAGTCCAAGAATGAAGCCTAAGGCATCATCACCAGTAATAAAGTGAATTTGTAGGCATATTGCCTTTGGTACTTCTAGGACAAGCTTTGCATAGCTAAGGAAGGATTGAAAGAAAGCTCAGGAGTAATTTGTACCTCTGGACTTTGTAACAGAGACCTGAAATGACCTTTCCTGTGTTTTGAACAAGATAGTTGAAAGACATTGCATCCTTTGAATGGATTACGTTGTTTGAATATATTATGTGTAGTGAATTGAAACAAAGGTATCAGAAATGGCATAAACACATTGGGGAAAACCTTGCCAAATATTAATCACAACCAATTTTTTTTTAAATGTAGGAAAGTAGATGAACAGAAAAAAAAAAAAAAAAGATTAGACTTGCTCCAGAGGAAGCTGGACAAATGCTACCAGCTGAGAGAAAACAGCAGGATGAGTCAACTCCAATTGCTACATTCTACATCAAGGAAAGTGGTATGCAAATGGACAAGCTAGAAGTGACACAAAGGAAGGAAATGAAATTTAAGAATGGGACAAAGATGCAGCAGCATATCCAGTTATAGTATATGGTTTCATACTTTTATAAACCTAAATAAGATAAAGATATTTGCTGCTAGAATACTAATAATATAGCAACATATGATCACAGAAATATCATCATTACTCAAATGAGAATCATAAAAGTTTAAAGTATAATGGCCTTATTTAAAAAAGTATCAGGAAGGGTCTAAATATACTGTGAAAACTACAACTTGCAAAATTTGATGCTGGTCTTTGGTAGAATTTTAGTCTGTACTGTTATTCAGTTGGCTACTAATTTTTTCTGAAAAAGAAAGTTTAATTAGGAACTATTATGGGTATATTAAAACCTATAATGTTAGATCAAAATAATTCTGTTTGCATGAAATATTTGTTTGCATGCGATATGTATAGAAAGTTTTCTCCCTAATTAAGTAATGGACAAATTATGTTGAGGATAAGTGAAATTAATTTTCAGCCAGAATCTTAATACATTATATTTATGAATGCTTAGTAAGATCAAAGGGATATGAAAGGTTCATATCTAAAAAAATATCTTGAAAGCTATGGGTTTGATTTCTGAATCTGACCCATAATGCCCATGTGACCTTGTGGAAATATTTTTAAAGTTGCTAAATTTGAATATTAAAATAGCGACTGTAGCAATCTTTAATTGTTCAGTTTTAAAAATGAAAGGAACACTGTAAAAGCAAATTGCATACTGGCTTGAAAGTCCTGTGGTGATGATATAGGAAGGCTGCTAAGAAATCACACATGAGATTGGTCAGTGACAGTAGCCATTTCCCCTTCAAGTTGTGCTCTCTTCTCTCACTCTACCTGGGACTCTTATCTCTCAAGATTGCCCATGGCAGTCACCTTTATTATTTTTTTTTTATTTTGATCATGGCTTACATATCTTTCACATTAGTATTTTAGGTACATATTAACATTAAATCAGGGGAATACCCACCACCAAATTTGCCCTCCCCCTTCCCCGTTTTCTTTCTGCAACCCATATCTCCCACCATCACCTCCCAGATTGTTAGAGTAGGTGGTCCCCTCTTTGTCTAGCTTACTATCGGTGATCATACATCTGTTTGGTCCTGCTGCCCACCCTTGTTTCTCTCTCTATTTGAGAGGCTAACCTAGATAGAGTTATGTTTTGTTTTTGTTTTTGTTTTTTTGGGCCACACCTGTTTGATGCTCAGGGGTTACTCCTGGCTTAGCGCTAAGAAATCGCCCCTGGCTTGGGGGGACCATATGGGACGCTGGGGGATCTAACCGAGGTCCTTCCTTGGCTAGTGCTTGCAAGGCAGACACCTTACCACTAGCGCCACTTCGCTGACACGAGTTATGTGGTTTTGTTTGAGGGAAAGAAAGGCAATAGAATGGGATAAAGATTACGCAAAAGAAATAAACAAATAAATAAATATATAAATTAAAAAATATGCTGAAAATGGGCAGAGTCTTTCTAGTGGCTATCAGCCTCAATTTGAGAAAGGACATGAAAAAGGTAATAGAAACGCCATAGCAATACAAAAATAAATTTCAAATTAAATATCCAATGAGCCCTACAGCAATAAAGAGAAGCACCACATAATAGTCTTGGTTCTGAATTCAAATCATGCCGGATTGCAAAAAGAAAGAGAAAGATAAGATAAAATAATATAAAATAAAAAAGGAGACATCAACTTCAATATCTATACCAAAATAAAGACTTCAAGAAACAATAAATCTATATATATATAAATATATATATATATATGGAAAATGATTATTTTGTGCTTTTTTTTTCTTTTTTCCCTGCATAGACACAGTAATTATTGGGGATATTATATAGGGAATTTCCTTGACCTAGGAGATACAGCGTTTCTCCATCCCTGATGTATATATACTGTCATGGGATTAACTCTAGACTCCTTGCATGATCATTTACTCTCTCCTCGGTGCTTTTGTGGTGTATGGAAGACTTCTGCTTCGTCATGGATGGTAAAATCAGTCCTCTGTATCTAGAGATCTTGGTGACTGTGCAGCTCAAGGAATGGAGCTTATGATGAAGACTTTCTTTGTGGTTCTAGCAGTTCTGCTTCTTCAGTGTCGTTTTAATTCGTCTTCTGTAGTTGGTGTTCTTGGTTATTATGTTGCTCCTAGGATGGAGCCTGGGACAGTTTTTCATTATGTTTCTGGAAGACCCGTTCACTTACGGTTGTCTCAGTCAGACCTCTGGAATTGGAGATCTTGTTTGTTGAACAGATTGTAGACCAAAAGCTAGGTTAGAGCTTTTTGTTGTTGTTGTTGTTGGTCCCAGGATGCGTACTGTCTAGTCTTGGTTGTAACAGCCAGCCATCTGTATATAGCAATCTTGGTTTTTGCACAGATCAAGGGGTGACATGTCTTCTGATTTTGTCTTATCGTTGGCTGGTGAGGAAGGATAACTTGCTCTTAGATCTAGTTGTTCCCATTTCCTCGTTGTCAGGTTATCAATTTAGAACTGGCGTATGTTGGCGTCAGAGCAGTATTATGAATGCCCTGGAGGGGACTTGGTTCCTGGAGCTGTTGTGCAGAACTCTGTCGTTTCTATGTCTGGGATCCAGGAGTCAAGGCTGGACAGTTGGTGCCTATTTCCTGGAGTCTAGGTTGGTTCCCCATGACATATATTCAGGGTTGGAGATGTCCCTGTGTTGTAAAAAAGTATAAGTTCTTATCCTTAGTAGATAAAAGCTTGTTTTTACAGGTAAAATTTTCCCTATTTTTAATATGCCTTTGCAGGTAGAAGTGGTGCTACATTATATTGCTGTTTGATTTGGGGGTGAAGAGAGAAGAAAACAGACCCATGACAAAAACTAAAAATATATATGTTCGGACATATCTAAAGAAAAAAAGAGTTTCTTAAAAAAAAAGATTAAATAAAAGACATAATTAAAGGAATAAAGTGGGGCTGGGAGGGAAAGCATGGAGGCAAGGAGTTTGTCCTTCCTGCAGAAGGACGGTGGCTCACATGACAGCATCCCATATGGTCCCCCATGCCCACCAGGGGCAACTTCCGAGCACAGAGCCAGGAGCACCCTGAGTTCCGCCAGCTGTGACCCAAAAGAAGCACAAAACATATCAAATCAAAAAACCAAAAGTAGAAAAAAACAAAAAAAAAAAAGAAAAAAAAACAAACAAGGGGGGAAAAAGAAAAAAAAAAACAAAGAAAAGAGAGAAAGTGATACAGGAGATTACATTTGGGGAGAAACAATATAAGAGGTAGTGTTATATAGGTCTATTCTTATGATGATAGTATAGGCTTCCCCATTGTCTTTTGAGATTTCCTCGTGAGGTGTGGGTTCCACGCAGGGAGGTCTTGGGTAGAGTTCTTGCAGTGGGAGTCCTTTTGGAGCTAATCCAGTATTAAGCCACAGTCCACAATAGGGAGAGGTGATTAGGAGGGCCACACTGCATGAGTCAGTCAGGGTGATGGTTGTATTTTCTTGCAGGGAACGAGGTGTGAATTTGAGTGGGTGTCTCTTCAGGCAGTCACCTTTAATTGTCATTCTCAAGTTCCTTCCTCACAGTCCCTCCTTTGCTTGTTCACACTGGAGACCAGTTTTGAAAAGGTGTTTGTTTTCTGCTTTTTGTTCACAAAGAAAAGCCTTTCTGGGGTAAATGGCTATTTATTATACTCTACCACCTAACCAATGATTTATTTAAAGTAGATTGCAGTAGTACTTTGGCCCGTGAGAATGAATGTTTTGATGTGATGTTAAGAAAGGTATATCTTAAAAAGAGAAGAATGCTTGTTCCCTACTGCTAGCCCCCAAAACAAAATTGTTTTTGTTTGTTGCTGTCTGTTATTTGAAGGTCTAATCTTGAAACTACTGCAACTCTCTTGTAGTAGGAATGGAAGAACTGAGGATAATATATAAAATGTGAATGATAAGACTGAAAGATGGAAAGACCTGGGTTCTTGATTATTTGCTTGTTAGGAGAGGGTTGGGTCACACCCAACTATGGTCAGGCTTTCTTTAAGCTCTGTGCTCAAGGATCAATACTGGTTGTACATATGGAATCACAGAGTTGAAATATAGCTGTTTGCATGTAAGGCAAGTGTCTTACTCCCTGTATTATATCTCCACTCACCTTGATGATACTTTGAAACTAATTGCTGAACTAGACAATCCTGAATCTTCCCTACCTGACCCCATTCCCATGAATAGTGAGATAATTGCAGTATATTTAATAATTAGATATTTTTAAAAATTTAAAATGCATCATCTTGGTAAAATAGCTTATGAAACTATGCTCAGTAAGAAGACAGTAAATACAAAGTATAAAGTAAGTATAAGGAAGACAATAACAATAAGTAAGAATACAATAATAAATTACTGACAGCACTTAACAAGAAGAAAAACATCATGGGGCCAGAGCAGTGGCACAAGCAGTAGGGCATTTGCCTTGCATGCACTAACTTAGGACAGACTGCAGTTGGATTTTCCCTGAGTTCCATATGGTTCCCCAAGTCAGGAGTGATTTCTGAGTGCATAGCCAGGAGTAACCCCTCAGTGTCACTGGGTACCCCCCCAAAGAAAAAAAAACATCTAACTCCATCAAAAAATGGGGAGAAGAAATGAACAGACATTCCTCAAAGAAGAAAAGAAGATGGCCAAAACACATGTAAAAATGCTCCATGTCACTATCAGGGAGAAGCAAATTAAAACAATAAGTTATCATCTTATGTCACATAGACTGGTACACATCACAAAGATGAAGAACAATTTGTGTTGGCGTGGATTCTGGGAGAAAGGAATTCTCACTGCTAGTGGGAATGCCATCTGGTCCAGCTTTTCTGGAAAACAATATGAATATTCCTCATAAACCTGGAAATTGAGCACCCATATGATCTAGCAATACCACTCATAGGGTGTTGTTGGATCATCACAACACCTGGGATATCTCTCAGTAACACAAAACACAATACAAAAATGTTCTCTTCACTCCTATGTGCATCATAGCACTATTTACTATAGCCAGAATCTGGAAGCAACCCAGGTGCCTGCCAACAGATAGTGGCTAAAGAAACAGTGGTATGTCTACACAATGGAATACTATGCAGCTATTATGGAAAATAAAGTCATGAAGTTGGCTTAGACATGAATAGTAGGGGCCGGGTGGTGGCGCTAAAGGTAAGGTGCCTGCCTTGCCTGCGCTAGCCTCGGACGGACCGCGGTTCGATCCCCCGGAGTCCCATATGGTCCCCCAAGCCAGGAGCAACTTCTGAGCGCATAGCCAGGAGTAACCCCTGAGCGTCACCGGGTGTGGCCCAAAAAAACCAAAAAAAAAAAAAAAAAAAAAACCAAAAAAAAAAAAAAAGACATGAATAGTATTGTGCTGAGAGAAATGAGTCAGAGGGAGAGGGAGATAGAATAATATCTCTCATCTGTGGTATATAAGGAAAATAAAAGACAGTGAAAGGATGATATCCAGAGACAATAAAGGTGACAATTAGGAGGAGCAGTCTTTGGTAGGAAGCTACCACAAAGAGTGGAGAGTGCAGTTAGAGTAGAGAAGTATGTATTATAAAAGGGGAATGCAAGGTGTCTCTTCATTAACATTAGTGCAAACCACAATGTTGAAAAAGAAGAGATAGAGGGAGAGAGGGTGGGGGAAGGGAGGGATAGAGAAGTAAAAAGTAAAATGCTGCTCCAGAGGTAAGTGGGGGAGGTCTGGTGGGAAGGGAATTGCTAACATTGGTGGCAGGAAATGATCACTGATGAAGGTCATTATATGTTATATGACCATAACTCTATCAACCACTGAACTTTATGGAAAAAAACTAGTATGAGAAACCTTGTAACCATCGTGTTTAAATTAAAAAAAAAAAACAGAATAACAACAGACTAATCATTCAATTGACAGAACAAGTTGCAGTTCCTAATCCTTATCTAATTTGACCTCTCCATTTGTCCATTGACTTCTCCTAGGTGAAATGCTACTCTCTGTGATTTAATTAAATTACTCCTTCCTCCTACATTTCTGGTCACTGGGTTAAATTTTATTATTGTTGCTTTGGTGGCATTTCAAAGAAATAAAAATTTTAAAAATTATATAGGGCAGTTGTGTTCTCATTAGCAATATTTAACACAAATTAACCATGACTCTTATTTATTTGTTTTGGATCTTTTAAGAATTAAACTTTCCTTCTGATATCCTTAAATTATTTCTCTACAATCAACATTTGTTAATTGTTTTAAACAAATGCTTCCTTGGTAATTTGTCCAGACTCATGCTTTTACATAGATTTTTCTCTGTGAGCTCAAACATAATAGATCCTATGTGTTGCCACATTAATATTTCTTATCACTTTAGTGCTAAATATGCACTGAGCTTTAGCAGCATACAGAGAATATATAAGAGAGTGGCTTTGAAGGGTCTATGTCTTCATTCAAAACACCAGATTTACAGTGGTTCTTATTAGAAGGAAAATACCGATATGCTCTCCCAATATGGTTTCCCTCAAGAAACCGTGATGCAGAGAGGCTATAGGTATATTATCTTGGAATCTATATAAATTAAAGCTCTTAATCTAGATTTTTAATAAACCTGTATTTAAAGAGTAATTTATTGTCACAAAATAATTACCTCTTTTGAGTATGGCCATTTTTTTCTCTTAGAATCATTGTTTAGTTGCTATAGTGAACTTTGATTTATAGCTTATTAATTTTTTAAGTTTGTCATTTTAATTCATTTTTATGTTTTTATAGTTTAGGAAACATGGTTATGATCATGTTTATGGCTTAAAATTATTTATTTGAATCTCTGTGATTAATTATACTGTTAATGAAAAATTTGTACATACATTGTTCCAACAATATATATCTACTACGAAAGTATCCACTTCCCCCCACTTATTTCAAAGGCTCATTCTTGTACTCTATATATTCAGGTTAGCTCAGTTCTATGGATCATTTTTATAGTTATTTACTTTTAGGTTATTTGTTTCTCCCTTCCTATGTTTATTTTACCCCTCACATGAGAGAGATAAATCTTTATCTATCCTTTACTTTCTGATTGGCTTTACTCAATACTATACCCCAGTTCTGTTCAATCCACGTAAGCAGCAAATTGCATTCTTTTATTTTTCTGTAAAATTATTTCATTTTACCAACTCGATCACTTTTATATCAATTCTATTCTCTCTACCTTTAACCCTACTTCTCATCTACTCTTAGTAATTTTAGGTTTATAACCCAAGGGCAAGAGTTGTTATCATTTCATATCTCTACTTCCTTGTTTCTCTTTTATGTATGCTGTCAATAAGTGAGCTCACATGGCATTTTTCCTTCATTGCTTGATTTATTTCACTTAACACAATGTCCTTTATTTCTATCCAAATAAACTGTAATATTATACTTTTTCTTCTAGTTAAGAAATATTAAAATTGTATATGTACCATACCTTTTTATCCAGTTATTAAACATTGAACAAATAGTGAACTTTTGGTAGTGCAAGTTCGCAAGCTTCTGAAAAAGATAACAACACTCTTTTGCTTGGAAAATGTTTCAATCACACTATGTCAGTGTTTATTGAATGTTTACCATTTGCTATTATGTGTTATTCTGAACATAGAAATATAGTGATGATTCCAATGCAGTTATTTGAGGAAGATTATTTAATAAAATCACCACCTTGTGCTGAGATAATAGCAGGTGAGGTGCAGTTCTTTGCACTCAGCCAACTTGGGTTTGGTCTCAGGCAACACATAGCACCAACAGGAGTGATTTCTCAGCTAGGAGAAACCCCTGAGTGTTATTGGTTGTAGCACTCCTCACAAAAATCATCAACCAGATAAAAATTTAAAATATCAATATAAATCTGTGAACAATGATTTTTTGATATATAGAAAGGTGTTTAAAATTTGGGAATGATGGTGGAAAAGTATGTGAGCTATGAACTTGATAAATTAAGGTTAATAAGCATAATGAGGAAAAGATGCTTAGGTATCTGAGGATAAAAGAGGGAAAATTTATTCAAGATTTATTCAACAATTTATACAAATGCTTTATATAACAAGATATATTTCAGCTTTATAATTTCTTTTATTTTGCGTCTTCTAGATATAATTCTAGAAAATGTAACTTAGACCTAATACTTGATTTCCTAGAATTATCTAGGAAATTGAAAATTCAGGAGACTGAAAAAAATGTGTGGTATTTGGTTAAGTATGAATATACTTAGGCATTAAGACTTTCTCTCCTTTTGTGGACCACAAGTCATTTTGTCCCAAAAAAGACTGAAAACAAATCACAAATTAACTAGATTCTAACCAGAAGGGCTGGTCCCTCTGAGCCAGGTCAACATGACATAATAGCTCTAGAAAATGACATGGGCCTCTGTTTATCTATCTTTGTCTTATTTTCATTTGTGCCACCATCTTGGCTGTCATGTCAACCACTTCTGAGAAGTATTCAGAGGAAATGATTGGTCTGTATACCTTAATAGCAGGCCCATCCTCAATCTAAGGAGTTTTTGTCACAGCTTACGAGTTCTTGTATAAGTTTGTTTCATGTTGCTAGAAAAATAAGTTTTCATATAACGTCATAGGTGGAGAATATTTAAAATAATAAAATAAGCGATATGTTTTCACTCTCAATACTTCCAATTCTTCTCTTTTTGTTCCTTTTTCTTTGTTTTATTTTTAATCTGCATTATTTAAGGATTTATTTTTCTGGAAGGATTTATGTTAATTGAATGTGACCACTATCTGGTATAAATGGGGATGGAGTAATAGTATAGAATATAAGTCTTATGCTTTGCACACACTGATCTAGGTGTGATCACAAGTACTCATATGGTTCCCTTAAACTTGCCAAGTATGATCTCTTAGCACAAAGCCAAAAGTAAGTCTTGAGTATTGTCAGGTGTTTCCACCCAAACAAACAAAGAAACAGAAAAATAGGGTTGGAAATAGAAATTCTATATAATAGAAGTATATTCTTGAAAGTATATGACCTGACTAGTAGAAATACTAGTCATAAAACTGCTTTTTAAGAATTAAGTGTAATTAAGTGTAAGTGTTATTAATTGAATCTTGGCAACTTTTAGACCTTACCAACTAAAATAAAGAAATAGAATCAAAAAAGAAACGCTAAAGAAATGTGAAAACTGGAATCCGAGTGGTGTCTCAAGTGGTAAGATGTCTGCCTTTCCCGTGCTAGCCTAGGACTGCGGTTCTATCCCCTGGCATCTCAAATGGTTTCCCAAGCCAGGAGCGATTTCAGAGTGCTTTGCCCTGAGCGTGACCAGGTGAGGCCCAAAAACCAAAAAAAGATAAAAGAAAAAAAAAAGAAATGAGAAAACATAAAACTTCAAGGAAAATATAAATAATCCCAAGATGCAGGTGGCAGAAATATACTAATCACTAAATGTATTTATTTGGACACTGCAGAAATTGACATGTTGAAGATGTTTCTTTCTCCTCTTCTTTTTCTTTCCTCTTCCACACATTTTTTATTCTCAATTTTAGGGTTCTTTCCTTCTTAGTTTATAAAGAATTGCACTTCCAGGGTTTACCTTTGTCTCATATTGTCCCTGGGAATTATATACAATTATTTTTCATATAATGATAATTTTTCTGGTTATATATAATTATTTTCTGGCTGTATATATATTAAATATATCTTAGATAAATTTATCTGTTGATTGGCTTTACTATATGAATACAGAAATCTTTAACTCAATATAAGACACTCTAACAAAAACTGATTTCATTGTCTTTTCCATAAATCATTGGCTCTCTGGGGAGGATGATTTGGCCTTCAGTGCACATTAGTCAATGTCTAGACACAATGTCATTGCTATGGTGGAAATTAGGAAGTGTGGTTTTGGTGTCTCATGTTTAATGTCAGAAACGCTAAACATCCTGTAATTTAAAAAAATAATCTTCCACGATAAGAATTCATGTCTTAAAGTGTCAGTATTGACTAGATTGAGAAGCACTGCTATTACCTATTTTTGTATATTATGCACAAAATCTGTCTTACATGTTTTTATTATCTGTGTAGGAAGCATGTTTATCTGTCATGTCATATAAATTAGAAATCTACATGTATTTAAACACTAGTTAGAATGGAGACCTCTGAGGGAAGCTCATCATTGGAAGTTGTTAGAGCTGTGACTGGGCAACTTTTCTAAATGCTGAATTTTTTGTTTCTAAAAAAGAATAATTTTAATCCCCCCTCTGATAGAAATATGGTAAGGATTAAATGGGTTACTACATTCAAGTGCAATGGAGACTATTAGTTATGTATTAAAAATGTTCAGTAAGTATAATTTATTTAAATTATTATTCTACTAGCTATTCCTGATCTGTTCCTCATTTTAAATGGCTTTTACTTCTAATACTTTGTTATTTAGAACATTAATTCAGTGACAAATAAACTTTCTTGTGCTTTATAAATATAATAACTACAGATTATCTATTTTTTTGTTTGGACCACCCTGGTAGTATTAGAAAGTTACATTTTGGCTTTGAGCTCAGGGAGCACTCCTGATGTGCTTCAAGGGACCATGTTGGCATGATGGGGGTTGAACTCAGGTTGGGGCATGTAAGGGCAAATATCTTATCACCTGTATTCTCACTTTAGCCCCTGTAAGTGCCTTGTATAAAGTGTAATATTGATCATATTACCCTCCAATTCAAAATATTTCAGAGGCTTTTCTTGTTTAAAGAATTCTGAATTCCTTCCTTTACACAGCATGAAAATTTTAAGTGAGCAATTTTTCTTCAAAAAGTGAATAACTTAGCTGAAGATATGATTTTATTACTTATCCACACAATACCTGTAACTATGCTCCAGATTTGGTCAATTATTCTTCATTACCCGGATTGACCTGGTTTTCATTTTATTCACATAAAACTAGAATAAATAAAAAGCACCATTTTATTTAAAAATGCCTACAAAGGGTTAAATATAAAGTCAGTTGTTCTGTCCCATGATTCAAAAGACAAATAAAAGAGATATCTAACTCCTAAGAATTCAAACTCAAGTCTTTCCAGTTCCATTTTTATTATTTACTATTTGTCTTAAAATTGTTTTTCTAATTTTTCTTCTCAAATATGCTTTATAGACATAGTCATCTTTTTCTTAGGGTATTTCTGCTCTGATATTAATAACTTGGGAGATGAGAGTTAATCTTTTAAGATTAAAACACTCCAGGCATATGGCTGTAGCTTTGCAGGAGATTTCCCTGAAGGCTTCGTGGCTAATTATTAATACCCCATAATATATCCACTGATAGACAAGAAAAGTGGATACAAATTTTGGTCCTCATATTTATTGTCACCTGACAATAAATTACCAAATCTTCCCAGTACTACACATTTAATGATTTATCTAGCATCAATTGATGCTATCTATTGATTTGTAGCTTTGGGGCCATTTAATTTTTTCAGTGGGTCTAAAGTACATTGTCTTTTCTTTCCCTTACAACAATCTTTACTATGCTCTGTTAATATTTGAGACATTGTTAATATTTGATTTAGATACCTGATAGAGATACACCAAAGTATTGGTGTACTCAGAAGGTGAGCAGGGACCTGTTATTGATGCTATTTCATTGTATGAGAGCAAATGATCAATTTGTTATTTCTGAGCTGAGTATCTTATTGGTGCTAAAGGCCATCAGTAAGAGTTTCTATTTTCAACCTATATTGTTTAATATATTTAGCAGTAAAGCTATAGATTTAAATAAAATACATTTTGAAGTCATTGAAAAGTAAAATGTAATTAAAATTGTTATAAACTTTAAAATTTGTCTTGTAGATGATGTTTAAAATTTTCTTTTTAGATGATGAAACAAAATTTTCAAAGTTAAATAAATATGATGTTAAAAGGTACAAGCTAGTTTTAAGTTAACTTTATGTATCATGAACTTCAAAATCAAGGAATTTTGATAACTACTGAACATGTCTCAAGATTTTAGAAATGTAGTAGATCTATTTGACTTAGAACCCATTCTTTCTATTCCTTATATTTGATTCCTAAATATGATTCATTTATGTTTAAGTATTTAATAGTCACATAACAAATTCTATCATGTAGTATCTTTTATGCTTTTCTGTTTTTATTTTCTTTATGTGCCCTTTATGTGCAGAACTAAAGCTGACTTAATTTTTAACTGTTATCTGATTAAATGTATGCCATTAATAGTAGCCTTGGTATAAATATTTTTCTTGAGCTACACCTGGTGATACTCAGGGGCTACTCCTGGCTATGTGCTCAGAAATCAATCCTGGTTTGGGGGACCATACGAGACACCAAGGGATTGAATGGCAATCGATTCTAGATTAGTGCGTGCAAGGCAAATGCCCTACTGCTTGCCTGCACCATTCCTGCCCCAACAAATACGTTGAAGTAATTAGTTATGCTTGTATAACTAATAAGTAACTTGATGCAACCTCTTTTAGTATTTGGGAACACTTTAAAACCTTCAAAATCTTTTTCTGTCAAACTTCATAGGTCAAAACTATTTGTGATAACTAAAATTCAAATGAGATTAGTTCATTATTTATAAAAATTGTATGTCAATCTTCCAGTTGTGATATGGTATCTAACCTTTGGTGATCCCAAGCATCATTCAAATAGATGTGAAAGCAAATAGAAAAATTTGGCCAATTGCATCCACTGCTAATCTTCCGTTTAGATTTTTTTTTTCATGTTGTTTTTAGATTTTTTTTTTCTCTTCATTTTTTGGAAAACTTCTTTCTCCTAGCCTCCTAAGCCAAGTTGTATTCGTATTTAAAGCTTAGCTCACATGGTATGGACGTGGATCATTAAACCAAAGGACTTGTACAGTCATGATTTTTAATGAAGCATGTTGAATAATTATGTTAATTTACAGAGCACTAGAATCAAATCAAGTAAGTGATCAAAGTTTTCATGATTGCTATCGTGTTCCCTAATCCCCCCCCCTCTGCCAGTCTCACAATTTGTTGCATGTAAAAGTCTTGCTTAGGAATGTGTTTGGAAATAGATATTAATGCTGAGCATTAGAAAAATTTACTTGGAATGTAATTCATTTTATGTTATGCCTCTATAGTGAACTATATGTGTCTGGGAAAGTAATATTGTTCTGCCACTGTCTTGCCTAAATACTGCCTACAATCAATATTGCATTCTGCCTTGACAGAAAGTTGAATTTTTATCTGTTAAACGTGTGAGCTTGGGGCAGTGATGTGTCTGAAGTGGTTTAAATCTGAAATGTGATGTGCTGCAAAGAGAGTTGATTGACATCTTTGTTTATTGAAAAGTATTACATGAACAACAAAACACAGGCAGAGGCAGAACACTCCATCGCAAAATGCAGCTGTGTTATTTTTCAATTCTATGTGCTCTGCCCCTTTGAAGCTTGTCTGATGTAATAAAGTCAAAGGATATAAAACAAACAAGAATCTTCTTTGATTTAAGATTCAAAAATTTGGACAAGGATGCAACTTTTTTTAGCGGGAGAGAGGCAGGGAATTGGGGTTCAAGTTTTTCCCTAAAACCATAAAACTCGACCTGCCCTGTTATTCTATAAAAATCTGTTTCATTTTTAAGTTATATTGGTATGATCTTGAACTCAAATGTAAATTTAGAATTGTATATTGAAAGACAAATAGAAGAGAGTTGAGTAGTTTTATGTCTCCTCTGTAAATGAGAAAAGGGACATCAATGACACTAATCTGAAAGCACTAAACATGTAGACTAAGAAATTAAATTCCCTTTAAATTTTATGTTGGAATAATTATCTTCCTCAATGCAATTTGCCCATGTTTTATTAAAGCTTTATTATGTCAAGGTAAATAGAGGTTAATGTGGCTGTTTCTTTTTCCAATGAAGTATTATCTTTAATCTTGCTTTAATAAAATAGTGGTAAATTGCACAGTAGGGGTTATCACCATGGGCTAATTTAGAGAGTTGTAAAATCCTTTACCATGCATATGCTGTACTTAAAAATAGAAGTAGTCTTAAGAAAACACATATTGCAATGAAAATTGAAGGAAGTGAAAATAAGTTGCTATTCATAACTTGCATAGCCTAATTGAATAGCTATTTTGTTGTATACATACTATGTGTGATATACACTGCTGGCTATTCTTAATATATGAAAGTGTACATGGACTCTCTCAAGGAAGTTTAATTTTACTACTTGGAAAAATTCTTTAAAAGAATAAAAAGCCTGCTATTTTATTGTGATGCCTACCACAAGAGAGGTATAAACAGGCCTCTTGCATGTTCAGAGAAACGATAGTGAGATTGGTCTGGTATAAGTAAAAAGGAAAGAATATCTTGATTAGTGAACATAGTAAGAGCAAAGAATTGTGGTCAATGGGTCTCATGTTCCAATCAATAAAGCCTTATCTGGTTCAATTAGAACTGAGACTTGGGACTGCAAATCAGAGAGTTTGTGACAATATATGCGAAGAGCAGAGAAGGCTTATATCCTTATTTAGATACATTTTAAGTTAGAAATACTTAGCAGAAAAAAAGCTCACATATGTGGTATCTTTTAATATTTATATAATTATATGTGTTTATATATAATGTAGGTTTTGTATGTAGATAGAAAAGCATATAAAACATATAAGTAGAAAAATTGGCTTTTAAAAAGGCAGCTATCCTATGTTTCATTTCTTCCTTCAGTATATTATCTTGTCTTTTGAAGATCATTGTTATAGAAATCATTGTAAAACTATTTAAAAATTATATAAAATAAAAAGGGAGATTTATTGCATGATATTTATTTAAAGTAGAAGAATAAATAGAAATCCTAGGCAGTTAAGCCTAGAATATAAAAAGAATAAATATTATTAATAGAGATTAGAAGTAAGTATTTTGGTCATTGGTGAAGGGAATGCTGCGCTGGTGATGGGGGTATCATCTAATATGACTGAAACCCAACCAAAATCATGTTTGTAACCAAGGTGTTTAAATAAAAAATATTATAAAAAAAGAAGAAAGTAACCCAACAATTAAATTTTATTTACAATATATTGAGTTGTAGCTTATGGTGGTATAAAAGTCAACAAACATTATCTTGATGCTTGACATTTGGAAAATTGTGAATTTCTTAAGTTTGTAATAATTTTTTAGAAATCCCAACAAATACATAAATTCAGTTTGGTATTTATTTTTAAAAGAATACTGTTCAAGGACATGTGCGATTTAAAATGAATGACACCTATAGTAAGTTATTTTTTAACTCACCAAGTCAAACCAAATAAACAATGCTTTCAGAAACAGTGTTAATGCAGAGCCAAGTTCTTTAATGGATCATGGTGAGTGACATCTTGTGTATTTCATACCATCGCTTAGCTCAGAGCCAAGTACCATAATGTTGACCTCTTTCCTGTCTGGAGAGTGTATCAGAATGCGGTACCAGTTATAATTATATGTTTTATTTTTGTTTGTTTTAATTAGCAACTTTAAATTAAGCGAGAGAAAGAGACAAGTTTACTATCTTTCATAAATCACACTTTATTAGAATATGATAAAAAAAAACATGAAATACTGATTTTCTGGGGCTGGAGTGGTAGTGCAGCGGTTGGATATTTGCCTTGCACGTGGCTGACCAAGGACAGATACAGGTTCAATCCCCAGCATCCCGTATGGTTGTTCCCCCAAGCCAGGGGTATTTTCTGAGTGCAGAGCCAGGAGTAATCCCTGAATGCCACCGGGCATGACCCCACAAACAAACAAACAAACAAACAAAAATATTGCTTGCTGTATAACACTTTATCATACCTCCACAACCATTTCTTCTCTATGGTGTCCTATAACTCTAGAATTTACATTTATTTTCTTTTTCAGTTACTGCAATGCAATGTATCAATATAGGGCCTCATAGATGCAAGACAAGTGCTCTTCCTTCAAACTGATCTCTGATAGATACTAAAATCTTTATCTATACTATTCTGGTTTACATTTAGTTATCATTACCCTCTCTCTGAAATTACTGTTGTAAACTTTCCAGACTCTCTTATTGAACACTATCAAATGATATCCAAATTTTCACAAAATAGAAAATGATCATGATTATGATTACGTTCATATAATATAGAATAGCTATAACACTGTCAAAAAAGTTGTTTTTCTCCTTTTTTGGAGAAGTTTTCTTTATATCTGAGCTGGTATGCCACTGATTAGCAAGTCTAATGATAAGATTTTAAGCAATGAAGGTCTAAAATATACTTACCTTCTTCTCTTCATTTCTAAACTCTATGAGAAAGACTAGCTCTTTATCAAAGGACGATACTTACTCAAAATGAAAAAGAACTTAAACAGTCCTTACAGGGCCTTCGAAAATTCCTCTAGAATTATTCAACAATAAGGACAAAAGATAGAGAAAAATCAAATGTAAATGTTGTTCTCCTTTAATTTTCCTGTGGTTTGTATTCTAAAGCAAACAGCTGTACGATGGGCAACTTTTGTGGATGATGAGCTGTTTCCTTATGTCTTTCACAAGCCTCTGTGACAGTACAGGGTATATAAAGCTCTGAGTGAAGATCTGAAGCTGTTATTAAAATGGAAATATTCAAAGCAGGCAGGAGACTGTAAGAGACTTCTGGCGGCACATTAATGCATTCAGAGGATATTAGAGCTTAACATAGAGGGGAAATAGTTCTAATAGCAAAGTGTAAAGCTGCTTAATAGAATTACACCTAGAATTCTGTGTATTAGGTCTAAAACACCTCTACTCTTATATTGCTCAGAGTAAAGCTGTAGGTTGGTTGGAAAGCTTTTGCAGTTTTAGTTTTCTTATTTGAGGTTTAATGTTATGCAGAAATGCCTTTTCTCTGATTTGTGCTTTTTGTAGAGATAATTGACAGTTCTTTTGACCCTGTGTATGGGATTTAAACATGAGTCTAGTATTTCCACGTTTGAATTTAATGTATAAAGGTGAATTTTCTGCCAGAAGTGTTATTATTCTTCCACAGTCTCTTGGTATGACCTCCCAGGCAGCCTGGAGTTTGTGCCGTGCCCAAGTATAGGAGAGAAGAAGCATGGGAAATAGATGTTAGCACCAATAACAGTTTCATAGCTCTGCTTGCATGGTGAAAACTGACTCCATTCCTATGCAAAGATGAGGAAAATTCAATAAGAATTTCTCATCCAGCAACACAAATAAAAGAGGTTAGGCCAATTTGTGTGCAAAAATTCTTTTTGTAGTCTGGATAAATCAATATAAAAGTCTAAAATATTGTTAGCCAGCATAGACTTCTCATCCTTCTAGGAACTACCCCAATAAAATTTTATGGAGAAGGAAATAAACACAAAAGAGTAAGATATAGTGATATTATATTTCAATTAGTGTTTAAGATAATAATTAAGTTGAATTATATAAAATAATACTTTCTCATTTGACAAACTTGCAATTTACATTAAAATAAAATAAAATTATAAAATGATAAAGTGTATGATACAGTATAAGAACTTTTAAAATTTCACATTTGTTGATACATACACTTTAATAATACTGAAAATAAAAAGTCAAAAACAGACAAAAATGTGGAGTGGTCAAACTGGAACATTTATTAATTAAGTCTTCTGGGGATTCCATAGACATTATTTACTGGAAAGAGTATAGAGGGAAATTGCTTATACTACTAAATACAAAATTTGACACGGCTGGAGTACTTATAACAATTGGATAATTAATTTAAACTATTTTTTCATGGCAGAAAATTGTATTTATTTATTTTTAATATATGATTTTTATGTTGACCATATTGGCTTACATGTCTTTCACAGTAGTATTTTAGATACATATTAACATTGAATCAGGGAATTCACATCACCAAATTTGTCCTCCCTTCACCCCATTTCCATTTTGCATCCCAGGATGTTAATTTAGAATTGCTTTGATGTTGTGATTGTGGTGTTTTTTAATTTGTGACTTCAACTATAGTATTCCAAATATCACTGTTAACTATTTTTATTGCAAGGTGAGATATCAATTTCATTCTAAGTTGAGTGCCATTCATGTGCTTTTAAACTCCACATATGTTAGGCAGTTGAGCCCAGATATCAGCACCTAACAATATTATTGCATAAAATTATAGTGTACTTTGGAAAAGACTGAGTATAAAGCACAGATGCATATGTCATGCTTACCAAAATAATTTGGGGGAAAGCTAGGTTGGAATTAAATGAATTGTTTTTAAACAGTTTTCAAAATATTCCAAAATTAAGCTGAAATAAATATCACAATAGTTATTCTCTTTTTTAAAATAAAATCTTTATTTAAGCACCATAATTACAAGTATGGTTATAGTTGAACTTCAGTCATAAATAAAACACCCCCTTTCAACAGTGCAACATTCCCACCACCAATGCCCCTCTCTCTCCTTTCCATCTCCTGCCTCTATTCAAGACAGGTATTCTACATTTCTCACTCATTTGTCATGATAGTGTTAGTATAGTTATTTCCCTAACTGCACTCACCATTCTTTGTGGTGAGCTTCATATTGTGTGCCTCATCTTTATTGTCTCAGGGAATTATTACAATAATGTCCTTAATTATTCTTAAAACCCATAGATGAGAGATACTATTGTGTGTCTATCTCTCGCCCTCTGACTTATTTCACTCAGCATAATAGATTCCATGTATATCCATATATAGAAAAATTTCATGACTTTACCTCTCCTGACAGCTGCATAATATTCCATTATGTATATGTACCACAGTTTCTTTAGCCATCCATCTGTTAAAGTGCATCTTGGTTATTTCCAGAGTCTGGTTATTGTAAGTAGTACTGTAATAAATATAGGTGTGAGGAAGGGATTTTTGTATTGTATTGTATTTATGTGTTCGTTGGGCATATCTCTAGGAGTGGTATAACTGGATCATATGGAAGCTCAATTTCCAGGGTTTTTATTGGTATATCCATATTGTTTTCCATAAAGGCAGGACTAGATAGCATTCCCACCAGCAGTGAATAAGAGATCCTTCTCTCCACATCCCCAACAGAACTTATTGTTCTTGTTCTTTGTGATGTGTGCCAATCTCTGTGGCATGAGATGGTCCTCATCATCGTTTTGATTTGCATCTCCTCGATGGTTAGTGATGTGGAGCATTTATTCATGTGTCTTTTGCCATTTGTATTTCTTCTTTGGCAAAGTGTCTGTTCATTTCTTCTCCTCATTTTTGATGGGGTTAGATTTTTTCTCTTGTTCAGTTCTTGTATATTTTTGATATTAGCCCCTTATTTGATGGAAATTGGGTGAATAATTTCTCTCATTCCATGGGTGGCTTTTGTATCCTAGGAAATATTCCCTTTGAGGTGCACAGCTTCAGAGCTTAATATAGTCCCATCTATTTATCTCTGCTTTGACTTGTTTGGAGAGTGATATTTCCTCCTTGAAGATGCCTTTAGTTTCAATGTCATAGGATGTTTTACCTATGTGTTGTTCTATATATTTTATTGTTTCAAGCCTAATATCAAGGTCTTTAATCCATTTGAATTTGACCTTTGTGCATAGTGTTAGATGGGGGTCTGAGTTCACTTTTTTGCAAGTGGCAAACCACTTGTGCCAGCACCACTTGTTAAAAAGGCTTTCCTTGCTCCATTTTGTATTTCTTGCCCCTTTATCAGATATTAGTTGATTATAATGCCTGGGGAACATTCTATGAATACTCAAGTCTATTCCACTGATCTGAGGATCTGTCTTTATTCCAATACTATGCTATTTTAATAACCATTGCTTTGTAATAAATTTAAAATTGGGGAAAGTAATACTTTCCACATTCCTTTCCCCAAGGATTGCTTTAGCTATTTGTGGGTGTTTGTTGTTCCAAATACATTTCAGGAGGGAATGATCCACTTATTTGAAGAATGTCATGAGTATCTTTTGAGATGTTGCATTAAATCTGTACAATGCTTTGGGGAGTACAATGCTTTTGGCCATTTTAATGATATTAATTCTTCTATTTCATGAGTAGGTTATGCATCTCCATTTCCTTGTTTCTTCTCTAATTTTTTAAAGAAAGGGAGAAAGATAAACTTGATAAACTGGACTAGAAATAAAAAAGGGAAGATCACTACAGATATTGCAGAAATTCAAAGGGTAATCAGAGACTACTTTGAGAAACTCTATGTCACAAAACATGAGAACCTGGAAAAAATGGATAAATTCTAGGACTAATAACCTTCCACAATTGAATAAGTATAAGGTAAAATATCTAAAAAGCCCCATAATTATTGAGGATATTAATATGGCAATAAAAAGTCTTCCCAAAAACAAAAGCCCAGGCCCAGATGGATTCACTAATGAATTCTTTCAAACCTTTCAAGAGGAACTACTATTAATCCTTTTCAGGCTTTTAAAATAAATTAAAGAAACAGGAATACTTACAAATATTTTTATGAAGCTAACATTACCTTGATACCAAAACCAGACAGAGATACTGCCAAAAAAAGAAAATAACAAGACTAATATCCCTGATAAACACAGATGCTAAGATCCTCAACAAAATTCTGGCAAAATGATCCAATGAATCTTCAAGAAGTTTATACAATATGACCAAGTAGGTATCATCTCACAAATGCAAGCATGGTTTAACATACATAAATCAATCAACATAATACATCATATTAACAAAAAAAATTCATTTGATTATCTCAATAGATGCAGAGAAAGCTTTTGATAAGGTTGAACATCCATTCTTCATAAAAACTCTCATCAAGATGGGAATGTAAGGAACTTTTATCAATATAGTGAAGGCCATTTACTACAAGCCAGTAACAAATATTATTTTCAATGGAGATAAACTAAAAGCCTTTTCTCTAAAATCTGGTACAAGAAAAGGCTACCCTCTCTCACCACTCCTATTCAACATAGTACAGAAAGAACTTGCCTTGGTGATTAGGCAAGAAAAAGCTATCAAGGGAATCCAGATAGAAAAGGAAGAACACAGCTCTCACGTTTTGCAGATGACATGATACCAGAAAACCCTAAAGACTTTGCCAAAAAGCTTCTAGAAACAATAGATTCATATAGAAAAGTGGCAGGATACTAAATTAACACAAAAGTCAATGGCCTACTTATGCACCATTAATGATAGAGAATAAATGAACATCAAAATAACAATCCCATTCACATTAGTGCCCCACAAACTCAAATATCTTGGGGTCAACTTAACTAAAGAGGTGAAGGACCTATGCAAGGAAAATTACAAAACCCTGCTACAAGAAATAGTTATTTCTTAATCTACTTTTATCTTAGATGTAAATGTGTAATTTTTATTGTTGAATTTTTATTATTTTCTAAGAATTTTTTCTTAATGTGGAATAATATTTTGTTTTTAAATGTTCCATATAATGTATTTATCTAAACTTCTTAAATTATTTGTTGAGATATAATGAACAAAATTGAGTATTATTGATGTGATAGTTAAATTAATATTTGTATATGTCATAAAATTATAACTCTGACTTACTTTTTGGGGGGGCACGGTGTTATTCAGGAGTTACTCCTGCTTTGCGCTCAGAAATCGCTCCTGGCTTGGGGGACCATATGGGATACCAGGGATCGAATCCAAGTCCATCCTGGGTCAGCCATGTGCAAGGCAAACACCCTATTGCTGTACTATCATTTTGCCCCCACTGACTTATTTAAATAAGCCTAATGCATTTCAAGACACATCCATGTAGAAAGTGGAAGATTCCATTCTTTGTTGTGGACAAATAATATCCCATTTTAAACATGATTGTATAAAACTATTATTATTATTATTATTATTATTATTATTATTAGTTTTTGGGACACATCCAGTGATGCTCAGGAGTTACTCCTGGCT
The DNA here is from genome assembly GCF_024139225.1 of Suncus etruscus. Classification (NCBI taxonomy): domain Eukaryota; kingdom Metazoa; phylum Chordata; class Mammalia; order Eulipotyphla; family Soricidae; genus Suncus; species Suncus etruscus. The sequence continues at coordinate 66,752,342 of NC_064851.1, forward strand.
ATGTACTCAGAAATTGCTCCTTGTTTGGGGGACCATATGGGATGCCCGGGGATTGAACTGCTGTCCGTCCTAGGCTATCACGGGCAAGGCAGACACCTTACCACTTGCACTACTGCTCAGGCCCCTGTATAAACCTATTTTTCTCATGTTTTGTCTATCATAAATATTGTAAACATGATGGCTTATTTCTCACTTAAATCTAGTGATTTTTTTTGGCAGTGGTTTTGCTGAATCATATAGCTGTATAATTACAAATTTATCCATGATTAGGTTTCAGTCTTTTAATATTTAACATGATCCTTTTACTAGTATCCAATTCTCTCATAAAAATAAATAAATATCTTCTCTTATTCTGTAGTTTCTGTCAATAAGTTTTTTCTCTTTAAAATTTCTCATATCTTTTAAAACTATTTTTGTACTTTTAAAGTTTTCTTTTTCTTTCTTTTTTTTTTCTTTTTGGCTTTTGGACCACACCAGGCGATGCACAGGGTTTACTCCTGGCTGTCTGCTCAGAAATAGCTCCTGGTAGGCACGGGGGACCATATGGGGCACCAGGATTTGTACCAACCACCTTTGGTCCTGGATCGGCTGCTTGCAAGACTAACGCCGCTGTGCTATCTCTCCGGGCCCTATAGTTTTCTTAATGTAATGATTTTATGGTATATATGTCAGGTGGAACACACTGAATATTTTTAAGAGGAATTCTTGATTAATATACTCCATAGTGTATTTTAATAATATAACTTACTCTATTAATAAACTTTTGATTGAGTAGAGAGTTTACAAACTAGTATATTTTTTAAAAATAGAGATGTTATGTTTTTATTAAACCATTAAAGACCTACCAACTTCATTGTTGCTAGAACAATTACATAATGTAAACAGAAGACGATCTTGTGCAGATAATTCATAATGTCCTAACTTGCTGTCAAAGATGCAATGCAGGGAGCAGAGAGATAGCACAACAACTAAAGCACTTGCCTACATTACCTACCTAGGCTTGATACCTAGTATCTCATATGATTCTGCAAGTAACTCCTGGCCAGGAATGATCCCTGAGTGCAAGGCCAGGAATAATCCCTAAACACAGTTGTTTGTGTCTCCCACTCTTCCCTCATAAAACAGAGATTCAATACTAATGGAAAATAACTATGAAATCAGATCCTTCTAAAACTGTAAGGACTGAGAGGATGTACAGTAATGTTAATGTCCTGATCCTGGTTCAAATTCTCAGCATTGCTTATTATCTTCAGAGCACTTTCAGGAGTGATCCCTTAGCATAGTACCAGGAGTAATCCTGAACACTGACAGATGTGTTCCAAGACAGCAAAACCAAGTAAACAAGCAAGCAACAACCTCTAACACACAAGTAAAATTTTTATAGAATATTCTACTACCACATAATTAAGTAAGTGTACTGAAGTAAGCCTGAAGCTTGATTTATTTTCATATAGATTTCACTATTTTCTATGGGTAAAATCTGGGGTTAGTTAATGATATTGGGGTGTTATCTATAGGCCAATAACAAAAATTTTAATTAGTTCTGAGCTTACTAGAAATAAAATATAAGAAAGGTTGCTTAGGTATTTTATTTACCTGGTCAGATTTCTGTAACCTGCAGGAAAGCTATAAATCTAGTTTTTCAAAAAATTATTTTCAGAATTCTAATGAGCATCCACATCTAGTTTTAATGGGAAAATATATACCCTTCATGATTATTTTTACTCTAACTATTCCTTTGAAAATAGAAACCATGGAGTGGTCCTTGAACATAGAAGCAGGAGTAAGCTCTTCACAAAACCATGTGTGGCCCTTCCGAGCACTGCATCCTCAAAAGTACTGAAAACAAAGTCTCCTGAATTAGTCTTCTTCTAATCTTAGCTATTTCTTTTTTTTCCATGTATTTTTAGTTTAATTCTTGACTTCATCACTTGCCACCAGTGGGACCATATACATGTTTCTTAGTGATTCTCAATTTTTATCTTCATTTAAAAAATGGAGACAATAAAAAAAGGAGACTAAATATATACAGTGTTAAGAAATGAAATTTGAAGCTCACCAAAAAGAGTGGTGAATGCTGTTAGGGAAATAACTACACTTACAACTAGCATGACAATGTTAAAAAATGAGAGCAGTAGAATGCCTGTCACGAATACAGGCAGGTGTGGTGAATACAGGAGGAGGGGGGCATTGGTGGTGGGAATGTAGCCCTGATGAAGGGGGTATTCCATTTATGACCAAAACCCAACTACAAACATGCTTGTAATCATGGTGCTTAAAGATTTATATTAAAAAATAAAATAAAAATAAAGAAAATAAAGCAAAATATAAATCATGAATATACTCAGTAACAATATTGAGGTACAATAATCATTTTACAATGAGCTATTATTTTTCAAGAACCTGCTATTCTACAGCAGTGGAAAATACTTAAAAAACATATAAGGGATCTGATGAGATAGACACACATGCTTCTTTCTTATTGTGATATCCACTTCCTACTTTATATATTATTTGAATGTTGAAAATATCTAAATGTCTCATAGGAGAAAAATTCTCCCCACTTCATTATTTTTTTGGGTGGGGGTCATGAGTTACTCCTAGCTCTATGCTCAAAAATCGATCTGGAAGGCTCTAGGAACCATATGGCATGCTGGGATTTGAACCACTGACCTTCTTCATTCAAGGCTAATGCTTTACCTGTATGCTATCTCTCCAGCTCCACTTCCCACTTCTTATTTAGAAGGTAGGCAGGTATATATAGAAAAAAGTCCAGGAAATTAGATATTTATAGTTATTAAGCTTTTTTTTTTTTTTTGGATTTAGGGTCACACCCGGCAGCACTCTGGGGTTACTCCTGGCTCTAAGCTCAGAAATCACCCCTGGCAGGCTCAGGGGACCATATGGGATGCCGGGATTCGAACTACTGACCTTCTATATGCAAGGCAAACGCTTTACTTCCATGCTATTTCTTTGGCTTCAGTATTAAGCTTTTAATTTTATCCATTTATAAAATATTTTTCTGAAATATTTTAGCACCATGATTACAAGCACTATTGTAGTTGGGTTTCAGTCATAAACAGAACACCCTCTTCACCAGTACAACATTCCCGCCATCAGTGCCCCTATCCACTTTCCCCATCCCTGTCTTTATTCGTGACAGGCATTCTACTTCTCTCATTCTTTAATATTGTCATGCTAGTTGTTAGTGTAGTTATTTCCCTAACAGTGTTCACCACTATTTGTTGTGAGTTTCATATTGTGATTCATAAAATATTTTTAATTTAAATTTTGTTTAATTTAATTTTTTGTGTTACTAGGATATGAAATGATCCAGTTAATCAATGACAGATACATGGATACAAGTTGTGGCATATTCATTAGAATGTCAAACAATGTAAAGAAAAATGAAATCTTAAAATTTGCTGCAACCCAAATGGAGCTGTAGAGTTTCATGTTATAAAAATTCCTGGCTGAAAAGTCATAAATATTAAAAAATATTTGACTGTTTTAATATAATTATCAAGAAATTATATCAGAGTAATTGATTATCTTTTTAAATGTAGGTGTTGCTTTCTTACTTAAAAGAAGTTCTTACCAAAAGAAGTTTTGGTTCTCTGTAATCTGTGGAAACTCTCATACTCTTGCATCTAAAACTCTTTCTATCCCCCTCTTTATGTTTTTTTTATTGGGGGGGGGGGGTTCTACCCAGCAGCGCTCAGAGTTACTCCTGACTCTGCACTCAGAAATCGCTCCTGGCAGGCTCAGGGGACCATATGGGATGCCGGGATTTGAACCACCGACCTTCTGCATGCAAGGCAAATGCCTTACCTTCATGCTATCTCTCAGCCCCATCCCTCTTTATGTTTTATGAAATAAAAATTAATTTACTAAAATGAGTAAACATTGCTGGAGACTTAGTTTAGTGAGTAGGGTACTGAACTAGCAGGTCACCAACAGGCATTTCCTCTTTGTTACCACATATTGTTCCCTAAATCTTCCAGGAATGATTTGAGTACAGATCCAGAAGTAAGCTTTGAGAACTGCTCAGGTATGACATGAACATAAATATAGTGTTTATTTTTTGAGAATCAAGTGTTTGGGTCATACCCAGTGGTGCCTGTAGGGTTATTTTTCATGTGGTACAGTAGTGCACAAGGGATCATGAAGTTCTGGGATTAATCTTGAGACTTCTCCATGCAAATTGTGTGATCCAGTCCTCTGAACCATCTTTTCACACAAATAGTTATTTTATTTATTTATTTATTTTAATGTTTGGGGGGTCACACGCGGTAGTGCTCAGGGATTACTCCTGGCTCTACGCTCATAAATCACCCCTGGCAGGCTCGGGGGACCATAAGGGTTGCCGGAATTTGAACCACCGTCCTTCTGCATGCAAGTCAAACACCTCACCTCCATGCTATCTTCATGCTGCTTATTTATTTATTTATTTATTTATTTATTTATTTATTTATTTATTCCTTTGTGTTCGGAGATATTATTTGTGAATATATCCGGGATATCTCCTGAACATATGAGATACTGAGTGAACCACATAGAGATTTAGGAATCAAAGTCCCATTGTCCATACACAAGGTAAGTGTCCTATCCCTGTATTGTCTATACAGCCTGAGTTGTTATTTTGAAGACTTGTGAAAGGTTTGTTATATATATATATATATGCAACTAAAGTCATATGTACTTTTTATCATGAAAAGATATGAAAATAACTGAACAAATATATATTCTTACTCAACTCGGTGCCAAGCATAAATTAAATAAAAATTCAGCAATATATAAAATGTATAGGTGTCTAAAATACTGTGCTCACATTATTGATATATTTAAATCTGCACTACTATAATTTATCATTCTGTTGGAGGCCTGATTTTTACATTAGTCATTAAAATAGTTATAAGGAATGGCCTTTCTTGCTAGTCTAAAATTTTACTAAACTGTTAAGTACACTTTTGAGTTTTTTTTTTTGGGATAAAAATTTTTTTATTTTTTTTTTTTATTTTAATTATGACAACAAAGATGCAAAGAAAGAGGACAGGGTAAAGTTACAGTGGAAGCCCAATCACCCATAAACAGAATTCTCGGTAGTCCCATCGATGATATCCCAGCCTTGAACTTTCAGCCAAAGAACATTAAGAAAAACAAAACTGAACCCATGTACAATACAATTACTTTGTCCCTCAAATCCCCAGTTGTAGTACATACTATTTCTTAGCAGCACACAATATAATCTAAAGACATTAGACTTATGTAACTCCTTAAACATTGAGGGCAAAGTACATTTCTCTAGTTCCATGCACATGCTAACTAGTTTAAGTTAACCTCAAAAGTTTTAGTGGCTTGTTTTTCTTAAGGATTAGAGTCAAGGGAACATAGTAAAAATGGTATTAAAGTGGCATTTGTTTGCATAGGCCCACCAAAACATAAGGGACATGGAAAGACAAATTATGGTCTAAATACAAGGAGACCCTACCCCTGAAGTTTCCTGGCACAGGACTGACTCTAGGCTCCAGGCAAATTAGTTTGTCCAATTCAAGTCATCGTCTGTAGTGGCAATACACCTCCATTCCTCACATAGTCTCTGTTGTTGGTATCATGCTTCTGTATTAAAGATCCTGGAGTCTGCATATCCCATATTGCAGTCAGGATGGTGCAGAGCATCCTCTCGTTTCACCTCACACTTAAGGGGCACTAGAGAGAACCATGTCCTGTAGAGCAGGTCATTGTTGCTGTCAAGTCTTCTCAGTGTAAACGGAAGTCTCTTTTTAAGAGGTCGATGTCAGACCCTTGGTAGTGTCTTTCCTGGTAGAGGACTGCTTCCAGCTGTTGCTATAGAAGACCTTGGATGTTTTGTAGATAGCTTGCCTGGTTCGGCGTGAATGGAGGATGCCCATTCTTCTGAGGCCTGTGCCAGGTCATTATATCAATGTTCAGGGTGTAAGGTACATTGTACTGAGATTTATTAGATAAGAACTTATCTGTATGTATGGTGTTTTACCATTTTAATGTGTCTATGCAAACAAGGATCAATGCCATGGGGCGTTATTGGTGCATCTGGAGGCAATAGGAACAAGACCAGAAATTTCCATGACATAGTTCAATCATAGGCATCAAACTGAGGGACAGTTCCACCAACAATCCTTACTGAACAGCTTACAAAGAAAAGACAAGATGAAAAGTGAATAGAAACATCATGGTAGAAGAATATATAGAGTTACATCAGTTAAAGAAAATACCCATAAAATATTCAAAAGATATATGTGTTCAATTTGTGTCCTTCTAAATAGTTCTGGGATTTGTTAGATATACTGTATGTCTTAGATCAGAGATTAGAACTATGTGTTACTGAAGTTAAGAAGGGTAAATCTGGGGTACTGATGGTTGGAAGGAGCAAATGTTCGCGCGGGGGGCCCTAGCCCCCGCGCAGTTTGCAAAATGTAGACTGGTATGAAATTACCAGTGACAGACTGAGTATAGCTGAGCAGCTATCTGCCACCCACCAGATCAAACTCCACCCCCTAAGCCCCACCCTAGGCCAGTGTCCAGGCCCAGCCTGGGAGTGGGGAAAATCCAGGGTGCCCCGTCAGCTCCTCCCAGGAACCCACCTGGAGATCCGGAGGAATGGGAGAGAGGAGGGTCGGGTGACCCAGATCTGGGCCCCCCTACCCTAGGCCGGACCACGAGGCTGCTGGCACATGTGGGGGCCTGCCAGCTGCCCGTCCGTGCCGGCTAAAAATCCTGCTCCAGGAAGCCACTTTTGAGTTTTGTTATCCTCTATTTTAGAAATCTTTCAGGCCCATGTTTAATATAAAATGGTAATTTTGGGGACTTGAGAGAGAGTTCATTGGTCTGATTGCATATTTTACATGTATGATCCTGGCACATAGAATACAAATATTCTGAATATTAGGAATATCACAGAAGTGATCCTTCATCCTGAGCTAAGAGGAGAATCAGAGCATTTCAAGATGTGACCTAAAATACAACTAAGTCCAAAATCAATATTTTGTACATTTGGTCTTAGAATCCACTTTAACATTTAAAATGTAGTGAATATTCCAAAAGCCTTTTATAGTTAATTGCATCTAACAACATTTCATCAATTGCTAGCAATAACATTTTTAAAAATACAAAATATCTAGGGGCCAGAGTGGTGGCGCAAGTGGTAGGGCAATTTGCCTTGCACTTGGCTAGCCTAGGATGGACTGCTGTTTGATCCCCCGGTGTCCCATATGGTCCCCCAAGCCAGGAGCAATTTCTGAGTGCATAGCCAGGAGTAACCCCTGAATGTCACAGTGTGTGGCCCAGAAAAAAATCCAAATATCCTCTGTAAGCTAATAGAATGAGAGTGATGGCAACACATGATGGATAAAATCTGGAAAATTCACTTCTCTATGCCTATGAGATTAATAAAAGTACAAAGGTAAATAAGGTGCTAGTACTGGCAAAACTTTGATCCCCTAAATTCTCTAAACGGCTACCTTTAGAAGCCTAGGACTACATTAATGATATTTAGAGAACATCTGCTCTACTATATCACCTCTTGATAGTCTCCTCAGTAAGCATGAAATTTCTATAATTCTATTTTATTATGAAATGCAATTTGCTAGCAATAGATCAACAGGGTTATTATAAAAATATTGAATTCCAGTCATTGATGTTGAAGAAAAATCCAAACTAAATATTTAAAAGTACCTTTTGTATATAAGACTTCTCTGTCTTTCTTTTTCTTGGGGGAAGGGGCACATCCGGTGATGCTCAGGGGGTTATCCTGACTATTTGCTCAGAAATCGCGCCTGGCTTGGGGGACCATATGGGACACTGGGGATCGAACCATGGTCTGTCCTAGGCTAGCGCGAGCAACGTAGAAGCCTTACCGCTTGCACAACTGCTCTGGACCCACCTTTTCTTTTCTTTTTTTTTTTTTATTTGACGGGAGAGTATTTGAGTCAAAAAGCTGTCAGACTATGGGGCTGGAGAGATGGCACAAATGGTAAGCAGTCTGCTTTGTCCGCGCTAGCCTAAGGTGGACAGCTGTTCGTTCCCCTGGCGTCCCAATGGTTCCCTCAAGCCAGGAGCGACTTCTGAGTGCCAGGAGGAACCCCTGAGCCTAAGAGTTCTGGTCCAAAATCCAAAAAAAAAAAAAAAAAGAAAAAAGAAAAAAAAAGTCAAAATCTAACTAGGCTTGGCTGTGTTGCAAAACAAGTGCCATAACCTGTGCTCTGTCACTCAGGTGCTTAGTGTTCTTGAAATTGTCTTTATTTGAATTTCACAGAACACAATGCAATTATGATATAAAAGATGAGAAAAAGTCAATCTGTAATGTACAATTTGCCACTTTTACCTTTTAAAAATACCGTACATTAAAATGTTTAAATATCACTATGTGGATTAACTATTATAAATTATTGTAAATAATTTAAAATGTTGATGAGAAGCATTCATTTATGCTTTGTTTTGAAATCTCAACAGCAACTCATTTCATTATCTTTTCTAATCCATTTGTATAAGTCTGCAAACATTTCACTACTCCATACACCTACTAGCACTTGAAATGCTGGAGTCTTTTGATTAAAGGCTATAGTTCTTCTTTTCATCCATCATGCTTGAGTTTGCTTTTAATAACACTATCATTTGTAGGTAGAAAGAATGGAGTGGAGAGGGGTTAAATCCAGCCTTTGAAACAAGGAAGGCTTTTTATCCTCATCTTTGTTACTCTCCATCTTCTGAATATTTATTCAGAGAGAATATTTATTCAGAGAGACAGGACCTGGATATTAAACAAAATATAGGAGAAGTGTCACTTCCTCTTCTTTGTAGTTCCCTTCTTCAAGGTATAGAAGAAGACACTTAAGTTAAGGGAAAGTGAATAAGTGAGTTGAGTGTGTTGTAACATATAATTATAGTTTTTCTTCTTTGCTTTCTTTGGGGCCACACCTGGCTGCATTACTCTTGGTCGTCTGTGCAGGGATCTCTCATAGTAAGAATGGCGACCAAAGCAGAATTTTGTAAAAAACACCACAACCACCAAAAAACCTAAGAACTTTGTTATTTGTTTTATAAACACTTCTGATTTTAAAAGCTGTGTTTCAAAGAAGCCTACTTGCTGTGTGATTGCTTTGAAATGCTCATTTGGTGGTTTTAGAAGGGTAGAAAATGCAGGATGCCTAAATACAACCAATAATGTGAAGTTGAATGACATATTTCAAACCAATTGCTGAGTACACTGTAGCAATAAGTATTCTAGACTGAAGTTTGTGTTATAATTGAAAAAGTTTGGATATAATATGGGCATGTTTCTGTTTATTTTAATTAGCTATAGAGAGAAATATATATTGGGCAACAATGAGTGCTTATTACTGGCTTTGCACTCAGGGTACACTCTTGGCAGAGACTAGGAGACCATATGGGACTCCAAGGATCAAATCTAGGTCAGTGGCATGTATGGCAAGTGCCCTACCTGTACTATCTCTTGAGCTCCAGAGGGATATATTTATTATATGTTAAAGAAATTAGAAAAACTGTAATCTATTAGTTTCATTCAATTATCTTTTAACATATTATAAAATGAAAAGAGAGACAATGTTTCATTTTTGTGTGGTAATTATTTAAACTTAAAAATAATTTACATTTAAGCATCATTATTTACAAGTTTTTCATGATAGAGTTTCAGGCATAACATATTCCAAACATCAATTCCAGCACTAGTGTCAACTCCTCTACCCTTCCCTCATCCCAATTCCTTCTATTTCCTTAAAATTATGGCACATTTTTAAGTTTGTTTATTTTAGTTTGAGTGTCATGCTTAGAGAAAACATTTTAAATTTTCATTGTTATTTTTTGTCCTCTCCTACTTAAGTTCAGAGTTAACTCTTGGCTTTACACTCAAAGATCACTCTGAGTGGAGTTCAGAGACCACTGTGGTGCCTAGAATCTAACATGGGTCAGCAGTATGAAGGCAAATGCCCTTTCTAAGTTTTCATGACAAGTAATTATAATGCCACTTAATTTGAAAGCAATTAATTCCTCTATATTAGGCTTTAACTAAGGTCAATTTGATTAAAAGGCAATTACTACTATGAAATTCAGTTGATTTGTACTCTTTATTTTCACTGAACAGTTTGTATGCAGTCTGATTTCAGGTTTGTGAAAGGGATAGGTGTTTTTACTCAATATCTATAAACAAGGTCTAAATATAGCTGACTAGAGCCCAGAAACATTCTGGAGTGCTTCATATTCAATACAAAGCCCTATAAAGAGAAGAAAAATGAGTCTTGTCTAGAACTCTTACCTCAGCACCCACTGGCAAAAATAAAATGTAAGCTGGGGACCAGGTCTCTTGGAAGCTGATTTTTTAAAAAGTCTCTAACAGGCCTCTTGTGGTTACAGATATTGATCGCCAGAAAGTAATCTGTTCAGGTTTGGGGGCATGCCAGTACAAATTGTGGAATGCATTCCTTCCTCTCCAAGGATATGTTGAGTTTTTATATTGTCTATACTAGTTTACTTGTCAGCTGTCTGCCTTATTTGACATAAATTATACTCTACCTTTGGTCTTTGAGTAATTAAATAGATTTCAAAAATCAGAAATTTTATTAATATAAAATCTTTATAGTCAAAAATCTTTTCATCTTTTTTAACCCTCATTTTTCTTCCATAATCATTATTTGATTCCCTCTGGCTACCTGCTACTTATTTGTCGTAGTACCATTCATCCATTGAGACCTTTCCATCTGTTACGCAGCTTTGCTTTCTTTCCCCAGAAGCTGTACTGTGTACCATGTTTATCTTTTTTTTGTTTTTCTTTTCTTTTTCTTTTTTTTCTTTCTCTTTTGTTTACAAGTTAGATTGAACATTTTTTGTGAAGGTATTTTCATCTCTGTTTTGTCATTTAAAAATTTATGTCATGCAAATAATGGTGAATTATGTCAAAATAGCATTTATAAGTGCATGTTTCAGTCTTTAAAAACGGACTAATTAAAATTATTAAAAAGATAGTTTATCTTATCTGTAAAGCAGAATTGCAAAACATTTAGTATCATTCTAAAATTTGAGTTTAGTATTGAGTTACTTCAACTCGAATCTACATATGATCAATACTGTACTGAAGTTTAATTTTTATGAATCTATATATGTACTTATCAGGTTTAATTTTTGATTTAAAGTTTTATTTAATAAGTGCAAGTATAATTTTTTAGAAATACTTAAAAATGAAGATGGATATTTCTGTATATCTAGTAAACAGGAGGTTAGCTTCTGACTAAAGAAAAAAAATTACAAGAATAGTAAGATAAATACCATTAATTTATGAGATAGTAAGCTAATAGTTCGACTTCATTTGTTTAAATTATAGGAGAATTTTTTCATTCTAATATTATTAGAGCTTATTATGTTCATTCAATTAAAAACAATTTTGCCATATTTCTGAAATTTGATGGAGTTAACTAACACACATCAGCTACCAGTTTGTTATATAGTGTCCAAGACTTACTTGGTAAGAAGATATATGTTAAGGGGACAGATTTTTTTTTCTGTAAGTTTAGAATCAGTTTGAAGGAGAATGGATACAAAATTTTTACTTAAAGTCTCCAGTGTGACACATAATAAAGAAAATTAATGTTGAGTGATGCTAGATTATACTCTAATCACACATGATTAATGTTAGGATAGAAAAATATCCATGAAGTATTTTAAATCAGAAATTTAAAGAGATAAGGGCTCTTTCAAGAAGCAGGATGAAATAATGATACTAGGAAAGTAGTACGTACTAGAGAGATGCAGATAGGGAGTTAATAGTTCAGAATGTGAGCAGTATTTTTTTGGAACATAAAAGTTGAACTACATTTTGTGTTTGCTTTTGGGCCACATCAAAAAAACTAAAAGTGGGAGTTTCTCACAGGTAATTTCAGGCTAGGTTATTCCTGACACGGTTTGGGTGACCATATGGAATACTAGCGACTGAATGTAGGTTGGGTGCATGTAAGGCAAGTACCTACACACAGTGCTATCTTTCCAGCCCCAAGAAAAATAAAAGGTAAACTAAATTTTTATAATAATTTCCATCTAATTATTTTATAGTTCCTGAACAATGATGAGTCAAAGACCTTGTCTGTTAGAAACTCATAATCTGTCTGTATTGTGAATTGGGAGACAAAAAAAATAGAAACCCATAATCATGTCTGGAATAAAAACAATGATCTTTCTGTACTATACTGAAAAGTAGACTTATATATTGAGCTTTTTCTTTAGAACTATGATAAAATATCAAAGCAAATTTGTATGGAAAAAAGTATAAAATTGGGAAAAATATTTTAAAAGGGCCATATGAAGACATTATCAAAACTTGAGGAAATAAAATAAATGTATTTTCAGGGACTAGGTTTTTAAGTAAAATACAAATATATGGAGATAAAATTGTTTTTGTCAGATACGATATGCTCAAAGGCTTACTCCAGTGAATTTACACACAAGAATCACTCCTAGAAGTGCTCAGGAACACATGGGATGCCAGGGATCGAACCCAAGTTGGTATAAGGTAAAATTTGTGATATATGATAGTATTCTGTGGGATTTTCAGATTTTTTGAGCTTACTGAGATAGAAGTACAAGAAAGTAAGATGAACAAACAGGTTTTTATTTTGAAGTTTTATATTTTTATGACAAATCAGAAGATTAGATTTAAGATTCTTGGGGCTGGAGCAATGGCACAAGCAGTAGGACATCTGCCTTGCAAGTTCTAATCTAGGAAGGACCACAGTTAGATCCCCTGGCGTCCCATATGGTCTCCTAAGACAGGAGCAATTTCTGAGCGCATAGTCAGGTGTAACCCCTGAACGTCACTGGGTGTGGCTAAAATAAAAAAGAAAGATAAACACTTAATATATATAATATTCAATCAATAAGTGTTCGTTATAGAAATACATAGAATAATACTAGCTTCTCTAGGCAGCTGTAGAGCATACGTCATTTGCCAAAGGTATTTGCTCTTTGAAATGATGAGTTTTATTTTATTTCTTGGTTTAATCTAATTTTTCTTTTTAAAATACATTTAAAAATATTGAGGCACCATGACTTAAAAGTTATTCATGATTGACTCTCAAGAAAACAATGTTCCAATGACAAAACTGTCAGCAGTGTCCACTTCCCTCCATCAATATCTCCAGTTACCCTTATATCCTCCAGCCTGCCTCTATAAAGAATAGTTTTTTCCCTTTTCAGACTATGGTTTGTAATACGGTCATTGATATGGTTTGATGCAGAATGCTTTAGCACCTTCCATCACCACCTCATGCTCCAAAGTTATTTTGTGAAGATGATTATAATAATGCTAACATGAATGCTTTTTTGGTTAAAGTTACTGTACCATCACCTAAATAATTCAAAAGACGACATCAATATATATTTTGGTTCTATCCTGCCTCTTATTTCTTCATCCCATACTCTAGCTCCCTCCTTCACAAAACACATGTACTAACCATACAAGCACACATGCAAATACCACAAAGGCAAGTCACTAAATAACCTAAGATCCTCTAACAACATCAAAGAGTTTTTGTTCTTTTAATAGTTTTGGTTTACAAGATTGTTAATACAATTGATTTTATTTTACATAGTCACAAAGTTGTTCATGATTGCTTTTCAATTGTATAGTGTACAACATCCTTCACTTGTGTACATTTCCACCATTGATGCCCCCCTTTAACATAGCCCTGAACCCTGTCCTCTCCCCTGCCTGGTTCTGGGGCAGACATTTTTCACTGTCTCTGTCTTTATCTGTTGGTCTCTGTCTCTTACTCTTTGTTTCTCTATATTTTTTTCCTTTTAGAAACTGTGATTTGCAATATTGTTATCAAAAAGGTATCACCCCTGTCACTTTATCTCCTGTCAGCATTCAGTTCTTGTCCAGGGAGATCATGTCTGACAATAATTGTCATAGTGGTACTTTTATTGCCTTAACTACACTGCTCCACTATTTGTGGTAATCTTCCTACCATGGACTGGTTCTCCTGGCCCTCAACTCTATTCTCTGGATTTTATTACCACACTGTATTTTTGATATTCCACAAATGAGAGCAATCATCCTATGCCTATCCCTTTTCCTCTGACTCATTGTACTTAACAATACTCTCCATATTCATATATGTATAAGAAAATTTCAGGACTTCATTTTTTTTCTAACAGCTGCATAGTTCTCTATTGTGTAGATATGCCATGTTTTATTTCACAACTCATTTTTTCTCTGGGTTATTTCCAGATTCTTACTATTGTGAATAGCACTACAATGAACATAAGAATGCAGAGGGTTTTTCTATATTATTTTTGGGCTCTGAGGTTGTCTTCATAGGATTGATATTCCTGGGTTCATATAGAAACTCAATTTCTCTTTTTTTGAGGGAATGTCTGTTCATCTTCCCATTTTTTTGCTGGAGTGTTTTTTTGTTAAGCTCTATGAGTGTCTAATATATCTTAGATAATAATTATTTATCAAATGGATATTTGGTGAATAGTTTCTCCCATTCCAAGAATAGTCTTTGTATCCTAATCACCATTTATTTTGAGGTGCAGAAGCTTCTTGGTTTAATGTAGTTTCATTTATTTATCTTGGTTTCCACTTGCTTGATCAGGGATCATCTGATTTTTTGACTGGGTTGTTCTTTGGTTGTTGAATTGTATGAACTTTTTAGATTTCAGATATTAATCTATTATTAGTTCTAAGATGTGCCAATATGTTTGCACAGTTACAGGATTCTCTTATGTGATTTGTGGTACCTTTTTGCTCTCTACAGGCTTTTTACATTTGATGTACTTATATGTTATTTTTCTTTTGACTCCTTTGCTCCCTTGGAGTTGAGTTTCTAGACATAGCTCTAATATTTAGAATCAAGATTATATCCACTATATTTTTTCCATGAATCTTAGGACCACAAATATTTCTAAAATTCTGTCTTGCATAGCTCTTAACTCTGATATTTTTCCTTATAAATTCTAAAATTTTACTTACTTTCCCGACTCTCTAATTTCTTCACTTTCTTCAAAGATAGTAATAAATTATGTTTTATGCCACTCCTTTCTTTCTCAATGAATCATTACTGCTAATATGCAGAAATCTATAACAATTGTGAGGCTTTTCTAATTTATTTGCATCATCTCAGTGGTGTCAGTGCTGTTCTTATTTTCAATTCCTGAAAATAGTGGTTTCATATATTTTTCTCATTTAATATTGGGTTAAGGCAGGGTAGTAAACATGCATCCTATCACTCTATCATGAATGGTCAATCTTCCAGTTCATTAGTGATCTTTTAGTTGTATCTATAAACTACTAAAACAATCAGAGACTAACTAGCATTAGTAATGTTATTTAATATTTCTATTATATCATATTCATACTTTATTTATCAGCTCCATTTGGTGTGAAGTACTCCAAATGGTAGTGAAATGGCAGCTGACCAAAAACACGTTAAAGATGATTATTTTATTATGATTCATTTATTTCAAGTACATTTATATTTCTATCGTTTGAGGTTATACATCCAAAACATCAAAAGGGATCTCTGAGTATCTTTTTTGTCTCTCCTGTTTTGATTTTGTTCATTGTCTTCAGATTTTCTCGCATGCGCGTCATCTTTCCAGTTGAATTCCACATAAAGATTGCTGGTCTCTGAATGCTATTATATTATTTTCTTCAGGTAATAGCTTAAATGAGAGACATCATTTTGTCCTTATTAGCAATCAATGTTAGTTGAGACAAGTCTCAAACTTTCAGAGGCCTTCATCTATTTCTGATTTGTCCTTACTACTTGAAAGTTCTAAACTCATAGCACTTCAGAGTTCTTAACTCTAAACTCAGTTCTTAAAGAATCCTAATTTTGGGTTTTTGTTTTCTTTTTATTTTGGGGCCACACCCAATGACTGACACTCAAGGGTTATTCTGGCTATGCACTCAGATATAGCTCCTGACTCGGGGGACCACATGGGACACTGGACTGTCGAACCTCGGTCTGTCCTAGGTTATGTACTTAAGGCAGATGCCCTACAGCTTGAGACACCACTCTGGACCCTATGTGTTGTTTTTTTTATATGACCACTCATAGTTTGTCTCTTATATTAATTCTCTAAGGTTGTTTTCATTTTCTAAAACATAAGAAAATGAAACTTGGTTAAACAATTGTCCAGGAGCAGAGTGAACAGTAGTATTACCTTTTACAGTAATATGTATGTGACAGTGGTATTTGATTGATAGTGGTGTTTGATCACTGTTGGTGATTGCTGCTGTTGGAATCAAACCAGTCTGAGTCATAGCTCCAGGAAACAAAGAAAATAAAACCAACTCAAGACTTCCCGAGTGTCTTTTGGAAGGTTGGCACTAAATGTGGCACCAAACTTTGGATCTAATCAAATGTTTGGTAGTGTCCAACTTCCCATATGGTTGGGAGTCTGGCTCCATCACAGATGTCGCGAGCAGCTCCCCACATCACCTGCAAGACATGTGTGACATAAATGGGAAAGCAAAACTACATAAAGTGTTCTCCCAGCTGATTCAACTGGGAAGCAAGATCAGCACAGCAGCAAACTTATGAACTGGGTAAACATGAAGGGTGGAATGGGGAGGGATGGTTCACTGAAAAGGTCTCAATTAGGTACTCAACAGTATGCTGAAAAGGGGACACTCTAAGTAGGAAGGACTGGCAAAAGAAAAGCTCCAAGGACTCATTGATTCATAACTTCTAACAATGTGGCATGGCTGTGCAAACAACATTAGACAGGCCAAACTAACGTGCAAAAAATCAAAGACTGAATGACTCATTTTGGGCAAATGTGTCTGGCAGCCTAGGAGGAGGAAAGGCAGGGCTGCAAGTACAATATGCTCTACAGACAGAGGAGAGAGTCCCAGCCCAAAGACAGTTTCCATGTGTACAAAGTGTGGAAAATTTGAGATATGCACTGGGCTCTGTAGCCACATTCTCACCCTTGGAAAGTAATCAGCCAGCAGAAAAATCTCCAATTTAAATGACAGAAAAATGTATGCATGGAGTTATCTGACCAAATTAGCAACTGAGATATTCTAGAAACTTAATTTGCACATTGAGTTTTAATAGTATTATATTTGGATAGCAGATTATATAACCAAAAATGTTAATGGGAAAATGATTTTATTTTACTGGGAAATTGGCACTCTGACTAATTGTCTGAAAGAGAGCCAATTTTAAAATTCAGATGCTGTTTGAATGAACTGGTATTGGCTCAATTAGGATTTATTGTGTAAGATGCAATGTTTTTTTTTTAAATAGCCTAAGGACAAAAATAAAAGGACTCAATTAGTTAAGTTTGTGTCCTTCAGTGTGTTGGAGAAATCTCAGAATGAAATAAATAAAATTATTAGACACTTTGAGAAGGGCTGGTCAGAGGTAAATAACTGACTTCCGACTGCAATATGAATAAGTGAATGTGTATGTAATCAGGGTTAATAGGAGAGTGACTTGTCAATTATCTACCATTTTACCAGATAGTAAATATCTTTTAAAATATTTGGTCAACTTTTCATCGCCTTTTTTGTACTTGTTTTGGAGTCTTACGTATTTTGTATGTCACATGTATTCAGGAATGGTTATGTATTTGGCTTGATATTAAAAATGCTTAAAACATTAAATATACAAAAATTGTGGTTAATGCCAGTGAAATTTTCTTGTTAAATTTAAGTTATAATAGGTCAAAACTAAGTAAGAAAATATGGGTTGGATAAATTGGGTGCCTGCCTTGCACATGACTGACTTAGTTGGGTTTGATCACCAGGCTCCCATAATCCCATATGGTCCTTTGAGCCCAGCCAGGAGTGATCCTTTGACAACACACACACACACACACACACACACACACACACACACACACACACACACACACACGCCAACAACAACCAAAAAATTTCTAACCAATAAGATTTTGTGACAATTATTTTTATAGAACAAAGCATTAAAATCAAAGATTTTATTGTTTTAAAATATTTTAAAAATCCTCAAAGATAAAAAAAAATCCCCTAGCAGGTTCTTATCCCCTTTAATTAAAAATTAAAAAAAAAATCTCTTTTAGCCCAATGTGATTGTGCTGGCAAAATTACATCTCCTTAAGAACCATGAATCTTGTAAATAATGTTTGAGGTGGCTTTCTTCTTTTAGGAGTACTTTTCAGATTCTATGCCTTTGGGAAATGGAAAGCAGAAGGCTTCCCTAGAAAGTCAGTCCTTTTCTTCCCCACCCCCTACCAGTCCTACTTTTTAAGTTATCTTCAACTTGCCATAGACCAACTGTGAGTGTTAAATGAATATCTTTGACAGAAGCTAAGCCTTTTGGGCATTGAAATAAGGTTTTCCTCCTCTTTTGGCATGTAAAGATTGAAAGTGTGCTTTGACACTAGTAGCAGAGGATGTGAACAAAGCAACTTTCAAAGCATCAGAAATGTCAGCAGAAGGAAAAATCAGCACAAGTAAAAAGCATCAAGGTAATTTCTCCACCTACAGCATTCCGTGAAGTCAGTCAGTTCATTGCCACTCTTGGCTGAAGGGGTTTCCTTCTTTGTTGTTAAATGCCACATAAACTATGTGTCAGCCTCTAGATCTGTTCAGTTTATTTCTCAGGAAGAAACACAAAGGTAGAAACAAAAGCAGCAATATGTTAACTTTAAATAAAATTATTTAAAATACAATTTCATACTTTATTTAGAAATATACATATCTGGTGGATTTCCCTCTGGATAGCACATAGCCAACTACCAATTATGATCGATAGAATTCTTTGAAATAAAACAAATAAAGAAATAATTTTTGTGGTGAGAAGGTTTTTTTTTATTTATCTACTGTTTAAAATTTAGGGTTGTAACAGAAAATATAACAAAATTAATGTAAACTTTATGTTATTAACTATTATTAATAATGCTAAACTTTCTTAAAATCTTTGTAATAACAGATATAAACAAAATTATACTTATTTTTTGTTGTTGGTTTTTTTTGTTTGTTTGTTTTTGGGTCACACCCAACAGTGCTCAGGGGTTACTCCTGGCTCTAAGCTCAGAAATCACTTCTGGCAGGCTTGGGGACCATATGCGATGCCGGGATTTGAACCACTCTCCTTTTGCATGCAAAGCAAATGCTATCTCTCAGGCCCCAAAAATTATACTTGTTATAAAAGTAGAACACTAGATTATTTTCAAACTCCACATAACCATGACGTTCAGACCCATATTAAGTGACAGAAAAGAACTTGTACTGTTTCTAAATAGAAGTATTTTTCAAAGGTTTGCAATTTTGAGCTTTTCTAATCAAGGAAAAATCAAGTTACCTTCTTTGAATGGCAACTACACTCAAATATCTATTTTCTCAATATATTCCTTAATAGCACCATCAAATAATTTTCATTAATGTTTAATTCATTGCACACAGCAACCTGTATAACTATAGGAAAGGATATAAATTAGCATTGCAGAGTATGAATATTTGCTACATGCTAAAACTGTTCTTTTTTGGCAACCATTTTGGACGTTTAAAGCTACAAGCACCCTGTATAGCAAAACTTCAAGCAGAGGAAGCACAAAATAAGAGAAAGATTCTATTAGTAAATGAAAGAGGGCTGGCTGAGGGGTAAAATTCATTGCTGGATGATTTTACCAGTGCCCCATATTCATACTTTCCACAAATGACTGAGAAGAGCCCATGTGGGATTACAAACTTGTGGGAACTGGATGAGAAACCTTCTGCTCTGCTGGAGTTTGTAAGTAGTTTCTAAGAACTGATTTCTGCAGAAGTGAAATTGATTGGATTGTTTAATTTTTCTGCTGACAAGAAATGTTTTGATCTCTGCATACTTATCTCTGTTCTCTGTGGTTGGGCTGATGAGAACCTTCTCCAAGACTCAGACTTCTTCAAGACTATCTCCTAATTTCCCTGACTTGGCCCCTTCACTGATTTGGATCATGTGGCATTGTCCTCCTTAATGCTTTCCAAAATAGCTCAGAGCTTTCTTACTGTAAACTTGCTGAGTCTCTGTCACTCAGTCATTCGCTAGATTGTGAATTCCTAGAGAACAACAACATTAGCTTTCTCACTTTGAATGTTACTGTCACAATTTGTTGTACTCACACCTCCACTACTTTTGTTAAAATGAGACAGAAACTCAGTTCCAGGTGTCATAAGTCATAGGCTGAACCATGAGTGGGAGACTATCTTTATCAATGAATGCTCCATATTACTATTAGAATTCTTTCTTTGGTTGTCTTGTCAGTTTAGCAAAAGACTCTGCTACTTTGGGGTTGAGTAACTATACACTCAGATTATCTTGGTTAAACATCATAATAAAAATATGTAGAGAAAATTTTCTATTAACATGCATTCTAAAACTATTATATTCTAGAAAACATACACTCCTGCATAGAAAGTAAAATGAATGACCATGCCTCTTAATAGACAATAATTTTTTCTTATATTAAAAATGTAATCAACTAGAATAATACACTATACACCTATTTTATCATCAAAAATTGAATAGTGTGACATAGCTAAAATTTTGTTCATTTCCCCTAGGGGAATTGTAGGTGGCCTAAAAAGCCTACATTTTTTTCTTTTGAGGTCATTTATAGGAGTTTTGCCTGTTTTGTATATTTTCTAATATCTGAAAATTTGATCCTCAAGAGATGGATAATAAGCCTCTACATGATAATCATAGTGCATTCTATTAACCTTCATTGGTAAATCATGGATATTTTGTTTAGAAATGTTATAAAATTTATTTTCATTTGAATATATTAAAATGAATCTAGATATAATTAGAGATAGAAAGCCTTGGATATAAATACAAGAATCAGACTGCCTAGCTTTAATTCTGTCTTCTGCTAAATTACACTTGCTCCTAGGCAGTTTTAAAACTTTCATACATATAAAAGTAAAATACATTGTTACAGTTAAATACATTGCTCATCTTGCATTAGCATTAAATATATCTATATATTTATTAATATAAAGATTTTATAACAGCATTGAATATGGTAAATGTTTCATAAAGATAATCCATTATATAATTACAATTATATAATATGTTAGCACCAACAGTAAATTGTTGACAGGGATAAGAGACATTGAATACAACATTTCAATGTTGTTCAAAAAAATGAGCCAAAATTATTTATTTTCCAAAATACATTGACAGTGACAATCAGTAAGAACAGAAATTTTATATTATTCAGAGATAATTTTGTCACACAGCAAGCTATGTTTAGTAGTTAGATTTTATACATCTTAAAATTACATTATATATTATTAAAGTGGATTTTGTAAGTGCTATTCAATTATATTTGTGCCTTTTATTAAATATAGTGTATATTAGTTAAATATAGGTTACATATACCTACAAATTCTAGACTTAATCTTTGTAAGGTATATGTGAATTCTATGTATGTGTGTTTTTGAAAGAACCTTACATAATATAACATTCTTGTAATATTTTGTGAATTTACATAAAATTTTGGCATTTATTGTTGTCTACCAGTTTTCACATATTTTAACCTGAAAATATTTATTTAGAAATTTTTAGATATATTTCTTTCTAAACATATGAGAACCTTCCATATCAGCAGGTTTCAGTGTGACCTTATGAAGGGATAATTTTGCTCTATACAGGAAATTTTTTTATTCTATAATTTATAAAATTTATACCCAAATAAAGACATTTGCCAATCAACTTTACACAGCGCTGGATCATAGAAACTATGCTAGTTTTGAGTACGAAGATACATAATGCATATGTCAGGTGCAAAATTTCTTGTTAGAGAAATGATGGCTTAAGCACATAGAATTTCTCATTTCAGTTTTAAAAATAAATACTGTGATGAAAATTACCTAAGATTAAAAAATTCTACTTTTTAATATGCTGATTTGAGTGGGTGTTTCTAGAAAGTTCACGTAACACTGGTTTTCACCAGTTAACAAAAGTTTACATTAAGAACTAAAAGAATGTAAACTGTGATTATTGTTGACCATTTTAAAAGTCCAAATAGGGAGGTAATATATATATATATATATATATATATATATATATATATATATAGTTTAAATCTTTTAGAACTGCAATAACCAAGGTGAATTATCCTAATTAAGATATTTTTAAAAGCTTTTTTATCCTACAAGAGAGAAAAGTGGGAGAAATGCAAGAAGATACTAGCAATAAAAATGTATTTCCATAATTAGTGATGTTTCTAGTGTATATTATTCTTAATCAGAACCCATAAAGTCATCTTAAATAAGAGGAAATTAAATTGGACCCATGTAAGATTGTGGGCTAAATAACACTGTCTGAAGAACTAGACCACTATTGTTAAGTTGTTTTGACTGAGAATCATTGTATAATGTGTTACTTTAATTGTAAGGTATTTTTTAAACTTAAATCCATTTCAAACTTGGGGTTACTATTATGGCATTGGCTATTGCTAAAACTTACACTGTTTTTCTGTGAACCACATCCTCCTATTTTTTTTTCACTCTCCCCTCTTCTGCCTCCCCTTTCCTTGAAGTGTTTCTTTTGTTTGTCTCCATTACACCAGCGAGCAGGCACACAGTGTTTCTGCACAGTGGGAGTTGGCAATCTCCGAAGAGGCTTTCCAGCATTGCTTTTTAGACTGAAATCATTACAGTCTTCAATAGCTACTTGGATTAAAAAAGAAAGAAACTAGCACATTATTATTCTCAAAACCATCTCAATGTATAAAGAGGTTATTTTCTTGGTCCTCCCACAACTCCCCTTTTCCTCCCTCCTCCCCATACTCTGAACATCCTGATTCTTCTTACTCTGAATATGCTTCCTTTGCACTCAACTTTGGTTTGTATGGTCCTGATTCACTAATTCTATTCAAATTGAATATAAAAATGCATTTTCCCTGTTGGTTCAGAATATTTTACACTGCTTATGCAAAGGACTCCTGTCATATATATTACATGGACTGATATTTAAATTATTATTTTTGAAAATGTGAAATATATCATACTGACCCAAGGTAATGTTATCCGGCTCAAGAGTTATTTACATGAGTTAATGAGACAGTCGCTTTAGTAATAACCCTACAACTAATATTTAAATAGCTGTGAATTCTTGTTTATTGTTACTCTTGCTTGATTTTTACCACTATTAGCATTTGTTTATGCACATGCCCATGAGTGACCTTAAGTGCACAGTGGAAACTCAGGGCATGAAGAGCTGTTTGCAATGCTTTCACTCTGTGAAAGGGATTAGTGTATTCGAACACATAATATTTCCAACTGGGGTTTGTTTAGTGTCGTCATAGGATTTATTTGTTCTCTTTGGTGAACATAACTATAAATAATGAAAGGGAATGGCATGAATAAAAGGGAGAATAATTTATGCGTTTTATCAAAGCAGCACAACCAATTTATATCCTGTATCCCATCCAGATGAATGTATATTCAAATAAAATCTAGATGATATACTTTCTGTTGTTTTTCATTCTTAGACAAATGGGAAATGTGTTTTAAAAAGAAAATATAGAAACATAAAATTTGACATTGACTTTTCTTATTTTAATATCTTTTAAAATAAATATTTACTTAAATAGTATAGGACATACCAGTATATATTTTTAATTGACAGTAAAGTATGCCCTAGGCAAGCTGCAAAGTTTCCATTTAATTTCAGTAATGTTACTTCATCTTTCCATCTCTAGTTACCAGATCTCAAATGTATCAATTAGAGAATGCATTTATTTTTTGCTCTTACTATTTCACATCCATAGTGCTTTTTAATCTGTGCATCCGATTAGAAATAATGGATGATGCTTATGAGCCTAAAACAAAATGATTTTCTTGTTTTCATTATATTTTAATTTTACTTTTCCATTTTTATTTGATAACAAGTTATTTTAAGTAAATGCTTGGAGATCATGCCACTGACATTTTTTTTCCAAAATAATCTACCATTCAATGTCTACATAAAATGGGATTTTATACCAACCTATTGTAAGTTATCTTAGACATTCTTCTACATTCTTTCAAAACTTTATGTCCAGTGTGTAAATTCCTCATGGTGCAAGTTAAGGGCTTTTCAGCAGTATCAGATTTTGTTTAGCATATCTTCTTTCTGTTTTCTGTTTAAAGACTAATATGATGTGTCTTTTTTTTATTTTGAGCTTTTATAAACTTTTTATTCAGTTTTTACATACAGCTACTCACTGCTCAAATGACTATAAAGATAAAATTACTATGGCTTTTAGGGTATCTTCTATGTGTCACTTAATTTTCTATTCCCTTATGCCCGTTAGGTAAATACAGCTTCCATGGAATTTATCATGAATGATGGAGATGAAAATAAATCAGCAATTATTATTATCTCAGATGCTGAAGTACATATTAATATGAAAACATTAAAGGAGACATTTCATTATTAAAAATAGTTAAGATAATTTAGTGGTATCTGGCTTTTCTTATGTCCTTTCAATAGGATTGTTATATGATATTTCATATATCATGAATAGTTGAACTTTAGTATCATATCTGAAAATTATAGTTCTTCCAAATGTGCCAATTGCTCAAAAGGTTATGAATGATGTAATTTGCGCCCATATAGGGAAAGGCTCTTGCCTGACTTTTCAGATCTATTTACAGAGATCCAAGATTCTGTTCTGCCTATTTGTTTATCTAAAATATGTTTCTTCGTGAATGCCAGAAAGGAATTGCTACTATAATCCTAGGTATCAATTTGCTTCCTGTAGGATATTGCCTTATGATCCCTGCTTGGTCTCCTTTTATTTTTTTATAATCCCAAGCCCTAGAGGCATCATTTCAACCTAAGTCAGTGATTTAGAGGCTCTCATGCTTTTATTTATAAATGTGTATGCTATAAAAAGTTACATAGCCCAGAATATAATGAAAACTGATTACAAAATGTTGCTTTGAAAATTACAAACATGTCCAAGTAAATATAGCTTCTGCCCAGCCATTTATTTCCTTGATACTTGTATAGCAGCTTTCAGTGTGTGTCTGCTTGTATGGGTGACATCCATGTTAGCAAGCGAAAACCTGATTTTTGTGGTTCATTCCACACATTCAGCATGTTAGTTAACTGGCTTCCAACTTTATCATTCTTTCTGAGTGAAACTAGGGCCAAATTGAAGACCTAAAGTATTACCTCTGTGACAGAGCAACTCATGTGTAACATATGTGCCCCAAATATGTTCTTTTTACAAAAGAAACTGTATCAGGTTGTGAGAAAGACTGCAATGAACTAATATTTATTAAGAGTTCATATTCTTATTAGGTGTTTTGAAATTTAATTTTTTTGGAGGGGGGGGTCACAGCTGGTGGCGCTCAGGAATTACTCCACGCTCTTCACTCAGAAGTCGCTCCTGGCAGGCTCAGGGGACCAATATGGGATGCCGGGATTTGAACCAGGGTCAGTCCTGTACTGAGCATGTGCAAGGCAAACGCCTTACTGTTCTGCTATCACTCTGGCCATTGCAATTTTATTTAATTTATATTCTCATGTGACTCCTTTGGTTCAAGCATAATTTGGTGAGAATTGAATTGCTTGTGTGTCTGACTTTTTGCCTGGTTAGATGTTTTTATAAGAAGTAATTTTTGACCAGTTGCTTCTAGGAAATGGGATTTAGGGTTTGTCTGTTTAAAGTTAGCTTTACTGGGCAAAATGCACTTGAGATAGAAATGATTAATGGAGACTGCCCAAGATTCATAATCATACTTTAAAAGTAGAAGGAAAAGAAAGTATAAAGAAATCAAAATGGACAGGAAAGAATAAAGAAGAAAATAAAATATTGAAAAAAAACTGTTAAAAGGGTAAGATAAAAAGCACATCAGTAAATTCTTTAAAATGTAACTTTTGGCTACAGGTAGTTAAATAAGGCCTACTGTTTTTGATTTAAATATATTAGTTTCAATTGAAGCAGTCATGCTGACATAATGAAGGTGTTTTAAGGTAATGAATCATTATTTTAAAGGTCACCAATTAAATGCCTTCTCTGAATAATTTTCCACCTGCCATGCAGGTGGACAGACCCACATGCACAGCTTTATCAACATGGGCTACAGTCTCTAATGGTGCCAATTCTTTAGGTAGAAACAAATGTACTTTCATGTCTTCAGAACTGTGGTTAAACTTTGTCACTCTGAAATATTGACATATATATACCATTGAAAATATTTTTCTTCTGTTTCTCGATAATTATGAAATATGTCAAATTAAAATCAAACTTTGATTGTTATTTTAAGATTTTAATATTGAATTTTATATACATTATGCTTTTAGTCAAATATTTATTTCATACTACTTCTTAGTAGTTCATATATGTAGTCTCCTAGTTTGAGAAACAGACATTAGCCTAGTCTGTAGTGCACAGAACCTAGAAGAGTCTGGGCTAAATAGGAGTATATCCTTAAGCCTCAGGGAAGTAAAACTGAATGATTACACAAGGAGTACAAAAAACCCATTTTAATACTGACACTAGTGGTGGTTCTAGATTTTATGGGACTCAAAGTTTATATAAATATTGAAAGGAAGTCCTCTGAGAGACAGGAAAATTTTAACTTTTCAACATATATATATATAAAGAAATATTTATTGACAAAGAAATATTTATACACATCTGAAACATTTTATTTTTTAAGAATCATGGAAGGTACCTGTGCAAGTGAGTTTTCTTGAAGCTTTCACTTCGTATGAACTTGTCTCAGAAATAAAATATAGTTTTGTAGATTAGAGACATTGTATGAGACCTAGCTAAAAGCTAATTAATTTGAGGGAAAAAAAAGAAGTTTCAGAAAAGAGACTGAGAGTTAAAGATAAAATATCTAGTTCGCTAAAGCAATAGAAATCAAATATAATTTTCCCATGGTGTGTGTGTGTGTGTGTGTGTGTGTTGTGTGTGTGTTGGATAGCTATTTAATATGTCATTCTGGAATGAACAATAGGCATAAATGTAACCATTAAAATAAATATTTTATGATTGACCAGTGCTGGAAAATATGCTTTGAATTAGTATTTCATGACAGACATTTATCATTCAAAGTATATCCAAAGACTAAGGTTTGTATAAAAACGAAGAAATAAAGTTTTTTGTTACTGCCCCATAGGGGCTTAAAATATGTAGCAACACTGGGGGAAAAATGTTCTTGTAGTTTTCTAACAGCTTGTACCCTACCTAATATTAACCCGCTGGGCATATTGAAGCTGTAAGGAATCTGGAAGCAATAGTAAAAGCTGGTTGGAAAAAATGCACCGATCAATAGCTTGCATTACTATAAAAATCCTTCTGGGCTTAAAATTTTATTTTCTTGTATTATGGTAGAAACCCTGAAGAGCAAGAATGAGGGCTAATCAAAGAAATAGTAGAAAACAGCATATGTGTTCCAATACATGATGATCTCCATTAAGGACATTATGGGTTTCACACGAAAGTATATAGTAGTGGAATTTTTATTTTTGCCTTAAGTCTTCATAGTGCTGTTTCAGAGTAATTTTAATAAAGATTTTTCCAGTAACTAAGTCATTTCAGCAACATAGCTTATAATAGAAAAATAATGCTTTTATCGCTTAGTGAATATTCGTGTTTATATTCATATATATAGTTAGAGATTTGTCCCTTTAATGCTCCAATTGAAATACATGGAGAATTTTCCCTTGTAATATATATAATTTTATTATGTATTATTCTCATGGTTTGTGTTCCATCCATGTCTACTAACATTATTTTTGTAATTAAAATGTACATTTAATTGAATAGACATAAAATGTAAGGAAAACAATTACCAAGAACTATATTTTGTACTTAGGTTCATTTAAAAATTTTTTGGTATGTGAGATATATAAATACAATAATTTTTTAAATTTTTGATACCATTTTTTGGAGGAATAAAAGTTTTTTCAAGTGTTCTTATTCTTTATCTGAAGAAACAAGAGTATAAATGTTAAGTGAGGTCACAAAAATTTCGATTAAATAATTGAATTCAGGTTTTAAGGAAAGAGAAAGATGTATGAGGGTTTTATTTGGGTTTTTGTTTCTTTTTTTGGTTTGTGGGTCACATCTGGCAGCTCTCAGGGGTTACTCCTGGCTCTCTGTTCAGAAATCGCTCCTGACAGGCACAGAGGACCATGTGAGATGCTGAGATTTGAACCACTGTCCTTCTGCATGCAAGTCAAATGCTTTACCTCCATGCTTTCTCTTCAGCAACATGAGAAAGAAGTATGAGGTTTTAACTAAAAAATCTCACAGAAAATGTTCAGAATAGTGAATTTAGAGTTAGATATCAAAACCCTTAAAGATGTAAGTACCAGTTGGAGCTGTGATAGGGAGAACCTTTAAGGGGTGGGAAAAACAAACAAACAAAAATGTTGTTGTGTAGACTATATTTGTCTCATTATAGAGTATGGAGGATTCGTCTCTAATTTTCTTCTGTAGTCCTACAAAAGATTAAAATCAAAGCAATCACTCAAAAATGCAAATGTAGCATCTGATTCTTTCATTTTCCCTTTAATCCCCTTATTGGATTTTAAAATCTATGGTACATTCTGACCATCTTAAAGTAACCTGACATGACTGTACTCTCCAGTGACGGGTTCCAATAGTTTACCTCATATCTTATACCTGATCCTACTATCCTGATTATAGTTCCCTGTCCAGCTGAATATCTGTCCCATTGCTTTTCTTTATTCATGTGATTTTTCCCCAAAATTCTCTTCCCTCTTCAAATAATATTTAACTTGATAAATTTATTTTAATATCACCTACTCTGAGAAGTATTTAATGAAAATTTCCTGTTTCAGTAGCATATTTAAATCACAGTTTTCCCATGGGACTTAAAATGGCTTCAAAATTCTATCAGCAAATATATTTGTTCTCCTGTCTTTGCACAATACTGTCATCTTTAAGAGGCTAGAATGTATTAAGTTTCTCTGTATTATTCTTGCTAATAATGTTGTGCTCTGAATTTTAACTGAGAAAAAAGTGGCATATAGGGACCGGTGCAGTGGCTCAGTGGTAGAGCATTTGCTTTGCAAGCGGCTGACCTAGGACTGACCAAAGCTTGATTCCCCACCATCCCATATGGTTCCCTGAGCCAGGAGTGATTTCTGAGCACACATCCAGTAATAACCCCTGAGTGTCACCTGTGTGGCCTCTCAAAACAAAAGAAAAAAATTGCCATATAAAACAAAACTTGATATTCCACAAAAACTTGTACTTCCACTGTAGGTGAAACCACATATCACAAAGCATGGTGCATATTAGTGTTTCTAATAAGTGTTAGTTGTATTGATGGTTGCAATCATGGACCTACTGAAAATAATCCACTTTGGTGGGGTGTTTGCCACTCATATAACAATGTTCTGAAATAATTCCTACTCTGCTCAAGATTACTCCTGGAAGAGCTGGGGGTAAACTGAGGTATCTGCATGTAAAGCAAGTTCTTTAACACCTGTACTAGTTTTCCATTCTATTTATAAAATATCTTTAAAGGAGTTTTTTTAACATATATGTTAGTATTAGATATATGTGAATATAATATACCTTCACTAATCTCAAAAATGGTAAAGTTCCGATTTAAGAATAAAATTTTGATGAATCTCTCTGAAAAAAGACATTTAATAATAATGCCAAAACTTGAATGTTTTGGCAAATAAGTTGAAGCACATAAATCAGACTGGCTTAAGAGAGAGGGTATGATGATGTCTATGTATCACAATTTATAATGACTATAACAATGTATCAATTTATCTCTCTAAAATTTTACTTTCTCTTTTCATCAAGTAAATTTGATTTTATTTGCATAATATTCTTTACCAAAGTATAAGTAATTATAATATAATTTTAACACATTAAACTTAACCCCATAAAAATGGAGAGAAGAAATAAACAGACAATTCCTCAAAGAAGAAATACAGATGACAAAAAAGGCACTTGAAAAAATGCTCCATATCACTATTCATCAGAGAGATGAAATCAAAACAACAATGAGGTACCATCTCATGCCACAGAGATTGACATACATCAAAAAGAACGAGAACAATTGGTGCTGGCAGAGATGTGGGGAGAAAGGAACTCTAATTCACTGCTGGTGGGAATGCTGTCTAGTCCAGCTTTTATGAAAAACAATATGGAGATTCATCAAAAAACTGGAAATTGAGCTCCCATATGATCCAGCTACACCACTCCTAGGGATATATCATCTGAATATAAAAGCACAATACAAAAATCCCTTTCTCACACCTGTATTCATTGCAGCATTATTTACAATAGCCAGACTCTGGAAACAACCACGATGCCCTTCAACAGATGAAGGACTAAAGAAACTGTGGTACATATACACAATGAAATATTATGCAGCCATCAGGAGTGATGAAGTCATAATATTTTCCTATACATGGATGTATATGGAATCTATTATGCTGAGTGAAATGAGTCTAAGGGGGAGAGAGAGACACACACAGAATAGTCTCATTCATCTATGAGTTTTAATAAAAATAAAAGACATTGAAATAATTCCCATATATGAGGGCCAGAAGGACATCAAAGAGGTGGTGAGCACAATTAGAGTGGTGAGCGCAATTAGAGAAAATACTTCAGTGAGAACTATCATAACAATGTCAATGTGTGAGGGAAGTAGAAAGTCTGTCTCAAATACAGATAGGGGATGAAAGGGAGAAGGAGGCATTGATGATGGGAATGTTGCACTGGTGAAGGGGGGTATTTTTCTATGACTGAAACCCAACTACAATAATGCTTGTATACATGGTCTTTAAATAAAGGTAATATTTATTAAAATAAATAAATATTGATAATAAACTATATAAAATGTATAATTTTGAAGACAATATAGGATCAAGAAGAAAATAATCAATTTTCTTCACATGTATAATGATTTTGAAATGAATATAATATCCATGAAATTTCCATTTTATTTTATTTTAATTTTTATCCAAGAATAACATTTTATTATGATTATACAACAGAGGGAATTAATGAAAATAACTGTGGTCGGGGCCGGGCGATGGCGCTAGAGGTAAGGTGTCTGCCTTACCTGCGCTAGCCTTGGACGGACTGCGGTTCGATCCCCCGGCATCCCATATGGTCCCCCAAGCAAGGAGCGACTTCTGAGCACATAGCCAGGAGTAACCCCTGAGCATCACCGGGTGTGGCCCAAAAACCAAAAAAAAAAAAAAAAAAAAAGAAAATAACTGTGGTCAAATAAACCTAAGCCATTTGGTTCCAGCAATATACAGAAACTTATTGTGGATATCTTGCCACAAACTAATTATTTACCCACAAACTAATTAATTACCAGTAAGATAAGCGGCTAATATCCAAAATATACAAGACATCGACTGAACTTTACAAGAAAAAAACAACTAATCTCATCAAAAAATTGGAAGGGAGAAGAAATGAACAGACACTTAGTCAAAGAAGAAATACAGATGGCCAAAAGGCACATGAAAGAATGCTCCACATCACTAATCATCAGGGAATGCAAATCAAAACAACTATGAGTTATCAAAACATCCATTTTAAGTGAGTCAAATAACACATGGCAATCTTGAGTTCAGAGCAATACCACAGCAAGTGGGATGTTTGCCTTGCATACAACTGACCCAATTTATGTCCCTGGCATTTCATAAGGTCACTGTCAAGAATAATCTCTGAGTGTGGATCCAGGAAATACCTCTGTGCATTACTGGGTATGTCCTTCTCCCAAGAAATCAGAGCATGTAATTCTAGAATCAAAGTTTGATTTTATTGGATGAGAGCATTTTTTTGTTGTTGTTTTTGGGTCACATCCGGCAACGCTCAGGGGTTACTTTTGGCTATGCAATCAGAAGTCGCTCCTGGCTTGAGGGATCATATGAGATGCCGGGGATCGAGCCGCGGTACGTCCTAGGCTAGCACTGGCAAAGCAGACACCTTACCTCTAGCCCCACCATGCCGGCCCCTGGGTGAGAGCATTTTAATTTTCTTTTATAATATAATGATTTTGGGCTTGGAACGAATTCCAAATAGTCTTTGGAACCATCATTTAAAGGCATGTAGGTGGTATTTAAAATATCTAAGAATAAGACCCCTGAAAGGATGAGAACTTTGGGAAACAGTATATATATATATTCAGTTGGGTTGTTTTGGAGGCTGAGATATGTTAAGCTAAAGTCAACATACTTCTATTCAGTATCAAGTAATTCACTGACTTTTAGCATGTACTGGATGATTTCATTTACATGGGGTATATGAATAAACAAAGCAAAAGAATAGAAAATGAGGTGCCAGAGAGATAGCATGGAGGTAGGGCATTTGCCCTGCATGCAGAAGGATGGTGATTCTAATCCCAGCAGCCCAAATGGTCCCCCAGAGCCAGGAGTAACCCCTGATCACTGCCAGGTGTGTCCCCCTCCCCCGCAAAAAGAACAGAAAATAAAATTGAGAATTTTATCATTCAGGCTACCAAATGGGAGAGGCAGAAAACGTACAATAGATTGTGATGGAGAGATATGGAGAGTGACCCGATAAGGTAACAATACCCCAAAAGCATATGAACTTTTATACTCTTATAAACCAATCTTTATTTGTTTATTTGTATTTTGAAACACACCAGTGTTTTCAGGAGTTTACTCCTGGCCCTGAACTCAGATATTGCTCCTGGCAGGATTGGGGCAACATATGCGATGCTAAGAATCTAACTGGGTTACTGTGTACGATGCAAACACCCTATCTGCTGGGCTATTACTCTGACCCCAGTTCTAAACGAATGTTACCTCAATAAATCAATTAAGATACAAAGTGGAAATACAGAGGATAGGGTATTTTCCTTGTACGTTGCTGACTTGGTTCGATCCTAGAATTCCATGTGGTCCTTGAATACTGCCAGGAATATTTCCCAAGAGCAGAGCCAGGAATAATTCCTGAGCACTGCTACGTATAGTTAAAAAACAAATAAGCAAAAGCAACAAAAGTTCCAGTGCGAGTAGTACCATGAAATAGATATTTTCTGTCTGAGTTCTTCACTTTGCTTCAGAGAACCTTCTCAGTTGTGTCGCCTAAGTATATAAGAAAGAACTGTGCAAAGAAATTCTATGGTATGTATTCAGCATTTACCTAAACAGAATATGACTATAACCTAAGTTTTCTCATATTTTTCATTTTCCTAGAATATTATCTTGATTTTCAGCTTTCATAAAGTATCTTTATATC
Source organism: Suncus etruscus (assembly GCF_024139225.1). Taxonomy (NCBI): domain Eukaryota; kingdom Metazoa; phylum Chordata; class Mammalia; order Eulipotyphla; family Soricidae; genus Suncus; species Suncus etruscus. Next base: position 66,785,588 of record NC_064851.1, read on the forward strand.
TTAAAGTTTTAGAAATAATAGCAATTAAAAACATTGAAAGCAAGTTATTAAATTAGAAATAAAACTTCATTTACTATACTATAGATATACATTTATAATTCAATTAAATTTTCTAAAAAATTTGCTTCAATAAATTTGTACTACTGTATTGGATTCTTTTATTTTTATTTTTTATAGATGATAAATATGTCTTAAAATTTTCTTTCCTTCAAGAGTGTGTGCTTGATTGAATTTTAATGAGTGGGTATTAGCAGATTTATTGAAAGAGTATCAAAAAACTGAAGCTTTGAGATTAAGTCAGTCTGGTTTTGAATTTAGGCTCTAAAGACTAAGTAAGTTTAATTTTTTTTCATCTGCAAAATAGCACCAATAAATTCACTCATCTCATTTGGTAGTTGTGAGAATAAATTCAGAAAGTATGGTTTAGAGTGGTAGTATGAGATATTAGTCAAAGGAAGTTGATACTGTTGGTGGTGGGTATGGTCCTAGAAATTTATATACATGGAGTTATCTCTAGCAATATTTAATTTTTAAAATATGTAATAATAAAAATGGTTGTGGCAAACAAAAATTGGGAAACAAGTTCTTTGAATACTACAGAAAAGAAAATGTGGATGAAATCTTTTGAACTGTGTCTAACTTATACAAATTTTACATTAATATTATTTTTATTATTATTTTGATTTTTGGGCCACACCAGGAAGCGCTCAGAGGTTACTCCTGACTCTGTGCTCAGGGGACCATAAGGGATGCTGGGAATGGAACCCAAGTCCATCACCTATCTGCCACGTGCAAGGGAAACGCTTAAACATAGTGCTTCAGCCCCTTAATATTGTATTTTTAACATAACAAATATATCACATGTAATAAATTATTTAGGCTAAAGAAGGTATATAAACAGCTTAAGATTTGTAAAAGGAATATGTAACTTAAGGGTTTTTTGTTCTAAGAAAACACATCAAATCTAATACTAATTAAGTAAAATGGGACATTTTACAAGAAAACTATAGGCAGCGTTTATATTTAATTCCTTTTTGTTTTACCAATAATACAGTATAAACATAATGAAATGTCATATCAGCAAATATTTGGAAATTATAAAGAATTCTAACTGATGTGTTATTTTATTTTTGTTTGTTTTGGGGCCACACCTAGTGGCATTCAGGAGTTACTCCTAGCTCTATCTCTGCACTCAGAAATCGCTCCTGGCAGGCTCTGGGAACCATATAGGATTTAGGGAATCAAACCCTGGTCCATCCCATATCAGCCTTCTGCAAGGCCAACACCCTATTGCTGTGCTACCGCTCCAGCCCCTGATGTCTTATTTTTATACACTGTCATAAAATGAACGTCACAGTAAGTTTATTTAGATCTTTGAAATGTAGGTCACAATAGCCCTAGATCAGTAAAAATTGCACAGCTAAAAGTTATTGACCATATTGTGATGATAAAACCCTATAACTTGCTCAGCTATTTTAGAATTCTATCAGAATCAGTACAGTAATATGATTATTTTGTGAGCTAAACAGATTATTTAAGATTTTTTGTTAATTTTTTCCTGTTGTTTTTTTTGTTTTATTTGAGGGGTCACACCCAATGGTGCTCAGGTTTTATTTCTGGCTCTATAGTCATGGATTACTCCTGAGAGACTTGTAGGACCATAATGATATGCCAGGATGAAACCCGAGTTAGCACATTCAACTCTGTGATTTTACTTCAGGCAGACAATTTTCGCTTTTAGTTCCTTAAAAGCTGCCAGAATATCTTTATATTTTATTTATTATTTTTTGGTAAACTTTCTTCTATGTATATGTCCCTTGTTCTCATCATTTCCACTGCTTATCAAGAAATCTGAGTGCTCTGCCCAACAAGAAAGAGTTATCTAATTAGTCAAGCGGAAATATCCATTGGAGACATTTGGTGTTACTATTTTTTTTTAAATTATTTTTGGGCCATACTCTATTGATGCTCCCTCTGCACTCAGAAAACGCTCTTGGCTCGGGGAACCATAATGGACACAGAGAGATTGAACCTCTGATCTAGGTCAGCTGCGTGCAAGGCAAATGCCCTACCACTGCTCCAGTCCCTATTTGGTATTATTTTCTTTTTAAGTTATTATGAATGGTGCTGTTCTTTCCCTTTTCCTTTTACCTTGTATATTGTTCTTATCATTTGAAATACTGGCAGCAGCCTTATAATTAAGAGACAATAAATAAGCACAAAGGGTTAGAATCTCACAGCAGTTTTGCAGTATGATGGAAGAGCTTGGTTTCTCCTGCTCTGTAGAAAAGCTGTACCACATGGACCATTTCTCCAGACTCCTCCTTCTCATTTATCAGGCTCAAACAACTTTTATTTTATTATATTTAATTATTTATTTATTCATTCATTCATTTGTTTGCTTATTTATATGTATGTTTTGGGGCTATACATGATGGTGCTAAGGGGTTAATTATTTCCGACTATGCACTCAGGAATCACTCCTGGCAGGATGGGTCAATTATACGGGATTCTGAGGATCAAACCTGCTTGCCTCTCTCTGTACAAGACAACACCCATCCACAATGCTATGGCTCAGGCCTCTGTTTTTTTTTTTTTTATATTTCTTATTTATTACATTGTGATGTATACACTTATGCATAATTGAGTTTTAGACATGCATTGTTTAAGCACCAATTCTACATTCAGTGTCAACTTCCCTCCATCAATGTATTCAGAGTCCATCTCAGACACCAACCCCATCAGAACTCTCCCCGGAGCCTTCCATCAACTTCGATTTTGAGTTTGGCTGTTCAAGTTTCTGTCTGTTGATTTCAGTGTTGTTGACTTTGTGGTTGGGATATTTATTTCAGTAACTTAAGATGATGCATTCAGTTGTTTCATTTTATCTGCAGAATTTTTATAATCCAATAATGTTTAATATTTCTTTGATTATTTATGCCAAATTGTTATTTATTACTCTTGAGAGTGACTTAATGTTGCCTCAGGTTTTTGACAATTGTTTGTAATTAATGTGTGAAAATATTATTCCTATTTTTTGGGATAAGTGAGGCAAATATTTTTTGAAATATTATAATACAGTAAAATTACAAATAAAACTGATCAAATAATTTCTCTAAAACAGTATCAACAATAGTAAGTTATAATTGTTTCTCAGAGGAAACAGGTTTTTTATGAGAACTGATTGCTTATCAATATTTATTATGTAGATATTTATGTGGAACACTAAGTAGGGGAAAATTTTCTCTAAAATTTTGTTGCATGGACTAGACTTAATAATATTACATATACTTTATAAAAATAAGCCAGGATATCAATAAACAAATCACTAACATCAATTAGTTATGTAACAATTAGAAGTAGACTTGAGATTTTTTAGTGAAAATTGCTGAATTATGGCAGAATTTCTAGGTGAACATACATTTTAGGGAATAGCCTTTGGCTTTTCACCTCTCATTATTGTTTTCTGAGTTCAGTTTTTGATGGGTCTTTAAGAACCGGGTGATCAATATTCTTCTCTCTAATAAAGGCATAGGGAACACATGTTATATATTTCTGTTTTAAGGTATACCCATTAAGTTTAGGAAAGAGTAACAGCATGAATGCTCTAGTTGCAAAAACAAGGTATAAATATGGACTGCAAGATAGAAACCCACCACATTTTGCGTGAAGATAGCATCATATTTTTATATGATTTATATATTTATATAGTTACATATTTTTATATGAGGTGAAATTGGGTTCTACATAATACATAAATTATTGAGAAATAATCTTCAAAGTTCTGGCTCATAGAAAATAATCAAGAATTCTTTCTAAAAAGTGTTTTAATAAGGTACCAAGATATTCATCATTGCAATAAAGCAACCAAAAAAAAAATGAAATGATACACAGATGCCCACATACACAAAGTTTTATATATATACCCATACATATACAAAGTTACATATATATGTTTTGTTTTGGGGAATATTTTATTTTTTAGTTCACACTGGGGCTTATTCATGGCTCTTTGCGCAAGGAGAATTTCTGGTAGGTCTTAGGGGACTATATGCGATGCCGCAGGATCAAAAAGTAAGTGCCTTATTTGCTGTATTATCGCTTCAGCCACTAGTCTCATGTTTGATTTTCAGAAACATAGTTTATATCCAAATCAAGTAGGATTAACTCATTACAGAATAAGTTATCAAAATTTGCATTACTCTGACACATTTAATATTTTCATATGCAGTATTTAATATAATCTTATTTTTAGAGTGGTTTATTGATTAATTTTGTTTGTGACAATTAGCTTTTATAATTAGTCATTATTTGCATATCTTTTGTGGAGATGAAAGAGTATTTTCTTTATGAGGTACATAGTAAAACAAAAAACAATACTTTCTATTGCTTTCAGGATATGTACCTGACCTGAGAGAAATAAAATTATATTCTTTGGTTTTACTAAGGTTTAAGAATGAGTATATAAGGTAAATCAAACTTTCTTTGTTCATATGTGATGCTGATTATCCAATGCTGGCTGACTGCATATAACAAACATATCTCATTCTCTTTACTGTTTGTATTAATTTTTGTCTATTTGTTTTGGTAGTTAACCAGGTTATGTTTAGGTCCTACCTCTGGCTTTGCACTTAGGGATCAATCCTAGAAGTGCTGCAGGGATGATATGGGGTTCTGCCAATATAATCCAGATCAGTGACATGAAAAGCAAGTTCCTTACGCACTAAACAATCTCTCCAGCCCATGAAACTGCTATTTTCTTTGATTTTGGGCCACACCTAGAGACACTCAGGGATTACTCCTGACTATGCGCTCAGAAATCACTCCTGGCTTGGGGGAACATATGGGACGCAGGGGGGTCGAATCAAGGTCCTTCCTGAGTCAGCCACGTGCATGGCAAATGCCCTACCGATGCACCATTGCTTTGGCCCCAAGAAACTGCTATTCTTGAGTATTTCACCTCAGGGTAAGACTTAGCTCTCTGTAGATATTTAAAATTAATACATAACTAAAATAGTGTAGGAATTAGAGAGCAAAAAGAGAAAAACTTACTGAATTAAATAATTCCATCCTCCAATCTCTCTTACCAAGGTATAAGGAATATTAGTTACCTTGTCATTTTACCAAACACGTTAAAATACTTGATTTCTACTGAAAGTTAAATGAATCATTTTTTTTTATTTTCCAGACTTGTATAAAAAGAAAATTCATTTTTACATTTTCTGATATCTGTGTTTTCTGTTTCCTTTACTTAATTTTAAAAAAAAATCTTATTGTATGAAGTGATTTTTTTATTATTTTCTTTTAGTTTAGCCTCACAGAATTTGTTGTTTTAAAGCCAGGATAGCATGCCACATTCCACCTCTGCCTATGCTGCATAAGCACTTTGAATGATGACAGATCAGAGAAGATGGGCTTGAATACATAATTATTGCGACATATAGTTAATTCTAGTTGATAAAAATGGGCAGACACAATTAAGAGAACATGCTTTATAAAACTGGGCAGTTTATTAAGGACTTAGAACTGTAAGGAGGTACAGGTATTCATAAACTACATTTGCCGCATCCAATGTCACTGTCTCCGAGACTATCTTCACAATCCCTGTATAAGGTTTGCTTCATGCATAATAATTTCACTCTCCCCCATCCTATTCAAGAACAGTTTTGCCTTTTCAACTAGTTACTGTTACCACCATTTAATAAGAAGCTTTGCTGGCTTTCTAATCGAAAACTTGCTTTTATCTTTCTTCATGAAAGAATTGAAATGGCTTCTTTCAGGTTGCTGTAGCCTCTGGGGAGATAAGGACCCTGCGGTTAACAGGATGAGAGATTTTTGTTTAGAAATTTTTATTTAGACAATGAAAAATGACCTCTGTAAACTCAAAGCTATCTTATTTTGGGGCTTTAGGCTTCTGGCAGATAAATCAATTGGGCCCTTGGGACAGCAAAGGAAAAACCTTTGCAGTAACTATGTCAGGGCAACGCAATAGATTTGTCGTGAGTATGCAGTTGGGTTGAATGTAGAATGCACTTAAAAATAAATATCATTTTATTTTCTATTAAATATTCAGGATCTGGATTCTGCTCTTTTCAGCTTTTGCAGAGAAATATTTCTTTTTGTGATGCCAACTGGAGAAAGCAGATATTTTTCTATGTATAGAATATATAGCTAGTGTTGGTATTTTGATTTTGACTATTTAATTATTTACCTGTGCATTCTCTAATGGGGAAGTTGTTCAGATTTAGATTCTCGAAAGTGATACTTTTGTATTTAAGGAAAAATCAGTCTTAAAAATTGCTCTTTTGTGTCTGCATTCTTTCAGTTATCTAATTCATACAATAGTAGTTTCTATTAAATATGCTTACCAGATTGTTGTAACATTTTCCACACCTGTTCATAGGTTCAAGGAGCTTTGCAGATTCTTGCAGAATGAATTTGCACTGCATGTTCATTCTCTAAAGAAACGGTGTTGCATGTGGCTATGGGCTATTTTACCTATGTCATGTCGAATGCTGATTTAGGGTGAAAAGTTATGCAGAATAATCTGTAAATTTGACAAGGAAGCAAAACAGGAGACAGATGCTCAGCCATCATGCATGTTTGTGCAGTTGTTACAGATAAGAGTGTTGATCAACATAGTAAAGGGCAGTTTGCAAATGAGTTAATTATTCCCTATATTATGAAAATCCTACATACAAGTTTAGGTTCTGATGGAAATCAGTATAATGCATACATCAGAATTTTAGGTATACTATACAAACAGAAATTTAAAATATCTTCAAACAGCTCTTGTGAAATCGCAATAAAAATGAAAAGAAAAGCAGCGAGATTAGAGATAAACATAATAAAAAGTCAGAGTGGAATATTAGCTAGTAATCTATAAGCATTCATCCATGTCATATTTACATATATTCACATTTTAACTTTTATAAGAATCTTACGTGCTAGTAAATAGTAAACAAGTTATTGAGCCTAGAAAACTGCTCATCAGCTTGCGTGGTGATCCATAGGATCAAGGGCATGCGGTAAAGGAACTCCCTCTGATACTTCTCTACATTGAAGTACTGCCTAAAATATAAGTAGTCACCTTATGTACTACCTTATAAGTAGTCAGTACAAATCTTCATACATTAAAATGTTCACATTTTCAAAGAAATCTATGTTTTAATAAACAGTTTTTAAAAACAAAGTATTCTGATTTATTTCTCTCCTGTAAAAGCATAGATTGTATTAGATCAGTTTAATAAATCACTTACTGTATCCATACAATCATATTACATACCATGCCAGATCATGCCAGAATAATTTAGATACCTAACATTTCTTTCATTTCATGGTAACTTAAAAAAACACCGTTACTAAAACTATACTATAAAGCAGGGGTCCTCAAACTTTTTTAAACAGGGGGCCAGTTCACTGTCCTTCAGACTGTTGGAGGGCCAGATTATAGTAAAGACAAAAATTATGAACAAATTTCTATGCACACTGCATATATCTTATTTAGAAGTGAAGAAACAAAATGGGAATAAATACAATATGTGTCCCACGGGCCGTAGTTTGAGGACCATTGCAAAGGATATCTTATTATTCTCAATCGTTAATTTAATTTGAATATAACTATTATTGAACTATATATTGCCAGCAATAAATACCCTGAACTATCATATTGAAAGGCATTATATAGGGTTACAGTTATTAATAAATGCCTCATATAGAAATATTCGAGTTTACTAGACACTATCTGAAAATTTGCTTCTCCACACACACTAGAAATGACATAAATGATTAATTTTATTTATAAAGTATTCATGGAATCTATGCTTATGAATCTTCACTCATCCTAATATCTGACTGCTTGTTTTTCAACTTTTTGAAAAATAGTTGTAAATCTAGAAATGGGCAGCCCACAGCTATAATACTGTTGCAAACATCTGAATGTACCTTTATTAAAATTCTGTGCATGTTACTCTAACGTGGTGCCCAGACCAACACTCAGGACTGGTTATAATGAATATTTACTTAGTTTCCAATGTGACTGTAAAAGCAAGATGTCAAAGACAAAAGGAAAAAAGAGCACTCACAGATGACATCATAAAGTTCTGCACATCAGTAATAGTGCCTAGCTTAGTGTTACTGACTATAAGTTTATGTCCTGCGGATAGTTATTGAAGAAAGTGACAGGAAAGAAAAAGCAAACTCCAGAAGTAAGAAAGAAGTGTGACTGTTCACTAAAATTGATTATATTCTGTGGAAAAATGAAAGTTTTAAAAGTTCCTTAAACATACTTTATAATATTTTAAGATTATTATAGATTTCATTCTCAAACGAGACTCATGCTAGGAGACTGACTAAGTGATAGTATCTTGGATAAGGTGTTTGTCTTGCAAACATCCTTTTTAGGTTCAATTCTAAGATTCTTATCTGTTTGAGTCCTATCAGGAAACATCTTATCTATGTGCATAAAGCCAGGAGTATCCTGAGCATAGTTGGTTCTGGCTTTCAAACAAATAAACAAAAATAGTACTATACTAGTATAATTTGAAAAGAAGTCAGTTATTATTTTATTTTATTCATAAGTTTTAAAAGAAATCAGTGAAGGCTGGAGCGATGGCACAGCGGGCTTCATGTGGCCAACCCTGGTTCGTTCTTCTGCATTACATCCACCAATCCTGCCTGGAGTGATTTCTGAGATCAGTTCAGGGAATAACTTTGAGCACCACTGGATGTCTTCCCCACCACAAAAAAAAAAAAAAAAAAAATCAGTGATATCCATCTAACCAGTCTGAGGCTAATAATAAATATTTGCTGACTCAGTTATAAGAAGGATGATAAGAGGGATGTGTACCAAATATGGGAGAGCAGGTTTAAGAATGGAGAATCTATGTGAAGATGCCTGATATGAGCAAAAGTGAAAAGCATTCTCAAATCTCTCAGAACATTCTCAAATTAACAATATTAGAACTGATCATAAAACGTAAAACACTGTAAAGAGGAAAACTTGAGAAAAAATAATTGGCACTTTGGGAACCAAATAATCTACAGAATGTCAGAAGAAAATATAAAATGATTTGAGCAATAATAAAGAGCTTGTGGGAGCTGGAGAGATTGCATGGAGGTAGGGCGTTTGTCTTGCTCACAGACGGACGATGATTCGAATCCTGGCACCCCCATATGGTCCCGGAACCTGGCAGGAGCGATTTCTAAGTTAGAACTATCTCCTGAGCGCTGCCAGGTGTGACCCAAAAACCAAAAATAAATAAATAAATAAATAAAGAGCTTGAAGTATATAAAAACTGTTATTTTAGTTTTTATTGAAAACATTATGATTTACAAAGTTATTCATAGTTTGTTTTCAGACATACGATGTTTCAGGACCAATCCCAGCACCAATGTTGACCTCACTCCACCATTGTTCCTAGAGTGCATCACATGCCACCACCTTATAACTACCAGCCTGCAAGCATAACAGGCCCGTTTTAAAGTTTTGATTGTTAGATTTGGGCCTCATTTCACTGTTGTTAACTCTGGCTTGTATGTTTAGTTTTGTTCTTTTTTTTTGTTGGTTTTGTTATTGGGATGGTTGGTGGTGTTTACTACTGGCTATGAGCTCAGAAATCGCTCCTGGCTTGGGGGACCATATGGGACACTGGGAATCGAACCGAGGTCTGTTATGGTTATGCTGTGTGCAAGGCAAACGCCGTACTGCTGTGCTATAGCTCCGGCCACTACCCTAGTTCTGTTTTTTGTTTTTTGTTTTTTGGGTTTTTTTTTGGTTTAGTTTTTGGGCCACACCCGGTGATGCTCAGGAGTTACTCCTGGCTATACACTCAGTAATTGCTCCTGGCTTGGGGTGACCATATGGGACGCTGGGGATCAAACCACAGTAAGACCTAGGCTAGCATGGGCAAGGCAGACTTCTCACCCCTTTCACCACTACTCTGGCCCCTAGTTCTTTTCTTTTTAACACCAACAATGCACCTTAGACCTTTTGACCTCTGTCCCATCCTTCATATTTGTGCTTCATTTCCTTCACTCAATTTCTTTCCTTGTCCTCTCTATACTCTGGATCCTATAGTGTTTCAGACAACTCCCATTTAAACCATTGCATTTTTTCATGCAGTTATTCTAAATACCACATGTAGATAATATCATTCTACAATTATTGTTTTCTTTTGGCTCACTTTGTTTAACATAATATCTTCCAGTTCCACCCAAGTTGCTTCAAGTTGCATGATTGCATCATTTCTTACAACTATGTAGTATTCCATTGTATATATATATATATATATGTACCACATCTTCATGATCTGTTGTTTGAAATCTAGGTTGATTCTCAATCTTTGTTGTTATACTGAATGCTTTGAAGAACAGTGGTGTGCATATATCCTTTCAGGATGAGTATTTTTCTGTCCTGGGGATAGATATCCAAAATGTATTGCAGGGTCATATGTAAAATTGATTTTTAGTTTACTGATAAACTTCCATACTGTTGAAAAAAATTATGTGGAAAGAGACAAGTGAAAATAATATGGACTATAGGACTTGGAAACAAAATACACATAACATTTTTTTCTTTGAGAGCTGATACTCTCAAATACATATATTATATATATGACATATAATTGATATAAATCCAAAATAAGATTTAGAGTAAAATCATTGAGATGCAAAATGTAAATAATCAAGAAATGTTCAATGCTAAGTATGAATAAGTGAATGTAGTATTTTTAATTATATAAATTAAATACACTTAAAAGTATGATTTAGACTTGGGTTTTGTTCAGATTCTGGCTATTGTGAATAGTGGTGCAATGGTTATAGGAGTGCAGAAGACTTTTCTGCACTGTGTTTTTGGGCCCCAAGGTTATATAATTAGGAGTTGATTTGTTGGGTCATATAAAAACTCAATTTCTAGTATTTTGAGTAAAATTTATATTGTTTTCCAAAAAGACTTGTCCAGCTGAAATTCCACCACCTGTGAATGAAAATCCCAGATCAAAAATCTTTGGTCTATCTACACAATTTACTACTATGCAGATATTAGAAAAATGAAATTATAAAATTTCCTTATAAATGGACATATCTGGAAAATATTATGCTTAGTGAAATTAGTCAAAGGGAGAGGGATAGATAAAATGATTGTATTAATTTGTGGGATATAATGAAAAAGTTAATATGGTATTAATATAAAAAGACAAAAGAGAAGAAGGATGGGGAAATCTTCTGACAATGATAATTGGAAATTATTTATCTGGACAAAATCTTTGTGCTAAAAGGAGATAAAGTGATATGCATAATACATCTTTGCTATCAATATTGCAAACCAAAATGTCTAGAAGTAAAAAATATTGAGTGAAGAGAGGGAGAGAGAGAGAGAGACAAAGGAGAGAGGGGGGAAGAAGGAGAGAGAGAGAAATAGAGAGTAAAAAGAAAAATGGCTGCAAGGGGAAAGAAACTAGGTGCATTAGTGTTGGGAAATGTGCATTGGTGAAAGGTGTTTGTACATTGCTGAATTGAAAATAATGAACAACTTTGTAACTATATATATCATGGTTATTCTGTTAAATATTTTATTAAAAAAGAAATAAAAGAAATATGAATTATTAGTTTCTTTAGGTTTGGGAGACATACCTAACAGTATTCAGGGCTTAATATTGTTTTTGTACTTAGGGGCCACTCCTGTTGCAACTCATAAAACTTTAGAATATTGGGGGTCTAACTAGCTGGCTGCATACAAGGTAAGCACGTTTCCCACTCTTCTACATTTCCAGCCTCTGACAATATATACAATATATACAATATAATACAATATAATATAGTACAATATAATAATATATAATATGATATGATACAATATAATATAATACAATACAATATAATATAGTGTGGTACAGTACAGTACAATACAATATATATATATATATTAGGGAGATGACATTCTGTTGTCAGAGCTTAATCCTGACTCTGTGCTGTGGCCTCAGCTCAGCAGTGCTCAGGTGTGCCACGTTGTGTGCTATATTGATCACCAGAAATGCAAGAGCCTCAATGCCTATACTATTTCACTGACTCCAGCATTTAAAACTGCATTTTCGTTTTCTTTTATTCCTCGCTAAAGGTGTAGTTATTCTATCTGCAGGACACTCCAGACAGGTCAGTACTGTGATTCTCACCTATTATATTTATAAAAACTGAGAATAACTTTTAAATTATGTAATTTAAGGCTTTTAAATATATATATATATATATATATATATGATCTATTATTATTGTAGCAGTTTATTCCTTTATTCTCTTGTTTGAAATCTGAAGAAAATATTTGGTAAGTATAGAGAGAAGCACACAGTTTTTTTTGTTTTTGTTTTCTGTTTTTTTGTTTTGTTTTGTTTTGTTCTGGACTATAGCAAGACTCAGCTTAGAACTGCTGAAAACTCTAATATATAGCTTATTCATTTTTATTTATTGAATGAAGGAATGATTAAATGAGTTAATATGGTCAATTTCTTCTTCAAATCTGTATTGCTAAGATTCTGTATCCCTTCTATCATGTTTTTTCTTCTTGCTCAATTATTTATGGTCTTTTTCTGACACTCCTCAGTCACAGGGGCAGTTTTAGGGGCTAGGTTGGGAAAATACGATGCTGAAGGAAAACTTTTATAAAATTTTATGAATAAAGCATTAGTTGGGAGGTTTTATAATAACTATATAACATTGCCAAAGTTTTATTTTTCTATTTACCTTAGTAAAACAAATCTACAAATATTTATGTTTCTTCATTTTTATTGAAAGCATATTTTTCATAAGCAATTTAGTCATAAATAATTTTATTTAGTATTGAGAAACTTGATTTATTCTATTTTTATTATTATTTTCAAGTTTATTTTAACTTATTTTACATGCATTAATGCTTATATCTCTTTTATAAAGTACTTTAGACCTCTTAGAACTGTCTAAACTACCCAGAACATCATAAAATATTAATTCCTGATAATTGTTATAAGTGATATAACACTTTAACCTTCTCATTAACTTGATTGTGTACTCCTGAGACACTATGTAACATAACACTAGTCTTTTTTTTTTTTTACAGAAAACATCATTTCTTATTCTTGAAAGCCTTTTTTCCTGTTTCATCTTTACATACATTTTTTAATTTTTATGACATAGATATGTACAGAAAGATTCTGAATCATTTTTTTCATATATTTTTCATAACAAGTATATAAAAAGTGAAAATTTTAATGCATGAAACTTTTCTCTAAGAGCCAGCATATACAAATCATGTGCTTAGGATGGTATTCGGTTTTGGAAAATTTTCATGAAATGTAGATTCTTGTAAGATTATTGTAAGTTAATAACAAAATCCTTAAATATTATATATTTTTGAGGTTCTGATTTTAAAAATATTTTTACAAGAACTTTTACTTACATTTTAAAGCATTTATTTCTTCAGACCTGGTCCATATCAACATAACTCATGTTTTACCATCATAGACTGATGTGACACAATGTAATAGAAAATGATGCATTGCCTGAATTTAAAGGAACATGGACTATTTCTGGATCTGCCAAGGAGTATGAGATCTGTATCACATTTGAAACAAAGCTAACCAAGCAGACAGAGCAAAAAGAAACCTATAGTATCCATTACTCAAGATACATTAAATATATATATATATATATATATATATATACATACATACTTTTTTCAGCATCTTACTTTATTTGCCTGTTATATTTTAAACCTGAACTGCAGACCAAAAATAATGGACATTTGCATTGCTTCTTCTGATTTTCCTTAGAGAATTACTCCTAGGGAAAATAAAAATAAATTTAATTTAGCTGAAAAATTCTAAATAAAGTGCATGTCAAATATTTTTTTATTTTATTTTCTCACTAGGGACCATTAAGTTTGATGTAATATATGTTTTATTGATCTATATATAAATATATTAATATAATCATTGAGCTAGTAATAACTTCTGAGCTATTCATGGTTTTACCTAAATCTGTATCACCCCCTAAAAATAAAAATCTTTGTTGTATATGTTTTAAAGAAAGTAACATTTATTCATATCTGGTCTATAAAACATATCAAACAGTTTAAAATTACTTTCACATAGATTTATTCTTTCTTCAAGTAGGGTTTCAACATGGAAAATTCTTGAAGTTAGGACAATAAATTTTTACAAATTCAAATTAATAATTTACTCAGGTGCAGAGTTTAAAGTACATCACATAAGACTGGAACATGTTTTTCCCCATCTGAGACTCAATATATTAAAAGAAGAAAAATACCTGTAACTTTACTGGAATTAGGCATTACCAAATCCCATCATTATTTAAACTGACTTTTTTTCTATTTCTATTTTTTTAATTTTCTCCTCTCTTTCTCTCACCTTCCCTCACAATACACCTTTATTCCTCTGCAACCATTATTTCTAGATATGGTCAATGTCTCAATTACTTCTAAGGGTTTTACAGTGATTTCAACTGATCAGTACATATAGCTTACTCCTAACTCTATTTCCATTACTAGTGAAAGTTTAATTTACATTGATGCATTGAGACTGCCTTATCATAAAATCCATCAAATTAGTACATATACCTTTTTATCCATTTTATAGTCTATATAACCTTTCATTCAACATTCCTCACTATATTCTAAATAATAACATATAAGATTTTAACAGATGCCTGGAGATGGGGGAAATGAAAATATACTTAAAGGAATTCTATTCTATAATAAATGCATGAGTTTACACAATACAGTCATTACAGTACATTTACAAATAAAAATTAACTATTTTCCTTACATTTCTATATATAGTATTTATTTTCAAACTTAGACGCCCTTTCCTTCTATTTTTCTCTTTCTTTTGTTCAATACACTCTCCTTAATTTTTTTAATTTTTATTGTGACCAAAGAGCATTACAAATGTTTCACTGTATCATTTGTGTTACATAGTGACAATGAATGAGGGGCATTCCCATCACCAGTACTGTCTTCCCTCCACCCCTGTTCCCAGCATGTATCCCATATCTCCCTCTGTTACCCCCCAGATTGCTAGTGCAACTGGTCTCCACTTTAAAGCTTGTTGTAGATTGAGCATCCATTCCACCATCATTGGAGATAAAAAGGATAAGAAAAAGGGTAGAAAAAAATTTGGTAACAACTACCAAAAAAAGAAAGAGAGAAAAAAAAAGAAAAAAGAAAGAAAAATGGAAGAAAAAAGAAAAAAATGCACCCGGCAAATAAAAATAAATCCCCAAATAATAACCACAAGAGTGAAAAAGAAAGAGAAAAGTAAAAGAAAAAAATAGAAGGAAAATAAAGTAAAAAACTAACAAATCAAAACAAAACAAGACAAAATAGGGGTGCTGGAGTGGCAGGGTTTAACTTCCCCCCACTTTTTTTTCTTTTTTTTTTTTTTCTTTTTCTTTTTTTGCATAGGCACAGTAAGCATTGGGGAAGAAAGGAAATTCCCATGGCCTAAGAGATTCAGGGTTTCTCCATCCTTGAAGCATACCATCATGGGATCAAACCCTGGCTCCCTATATACTCATTACCGCATCCCAAAGGCTTTTTTTTTTTTTTTTTTTGGTGCCAGGAAACTTTTCTCTCAGTTGTTTGTGAGAAAATTAAGCCACTGTATCTGGCGATCTTGGTATTTGCACAGGTTATAGGTCAATGTCTAGGATAGAGTCTTTACGGTTCTAAAGTTTCCTATCCATCATCGTTGTGTTCAGTCTTCTGTAACACTTGCTCCCTGTTTTCGTTCAGTCCCTAAGCCGAAGCCTAGGATATTATGGATCCAAAGGTTCTGCTCAGTCTCTGTTGTCCAAGTTGGGCCTCTGTAATAAGATATCTTGTTGTTGTTGTTGTTGTTGTTGTTGTTGTTGTTGGAGTCCTGGGCTACAGCCTAGGGTAGGGTTTTCTTTATTGGTCCCAGTGTAGGTTCTGTTCAGTCATGGTTGTCAAAGTCAGTTTTCTGTTGTTGGTGTTTATTTTTCACAGTTCAAAGGACGATACCTCTTCTGATTTCCATTTAGTGTTAGGTGATGTGATAGGACAACCTGGTCTTAGGTCAAGTTGCCCTTTCCTCGTTGTCATATCAAAACTGGCACAAGTTGGTGCCAGAGCAGTGTTATAAATCTCCCAGTGGAGCTTAGTTCCTGGTGCTGTTGCCTGGAGCTGTATCTGTTCTACGTCTGGGATCTGGGGTTTGGGATTAGACTAAAACTGTCCAATCTCCTAGAGACTGCATTGTATCCACATGACACATGTTCAGGATGGGAGGCACCCTTCTATTATAAAAAGTGTGATTTCTTATCCCTAGAGGATAAGATCTTGTTTCTGTGTCTATGGTTTCCCCTTTTTTTTACTGTGCCCATACAAAAATATATGGTGTCATACTGTGTTGCTGGTGCTATTCTGGGTAAGGATTACAGGCTGCACACACAGTCTCTATGACCTGGTCTTGATCTGAGCTTTTATCCCAGTCAAGGCTTTTTGTACCAAGTAGCACCAAAAATGGTAAGGATAGAGAAAAAAATGTATATATTAAAATAGAACAAATAAATAAAATTGAGTTAAAAAGAAAAGGTATTCGAATAAAACAAGTGGTGGACGAGGCTACCTCCATATTTAGGAATACACATCTTAAGATGTATTATTATACAGGTATTGAGCTCCCATAGGCAATATAAGACTCACAATTAGGTCTTTTAATATATTCTTGTGAGAAATAAAAGCCAAGGTACTTTTCGTATCACAGGACTTGGAATTAAGTTTGAGACATGCTTTGTAGCATTATAGAACCCTGTAGTGTCCTTGAGCTGGGGGTTTTGCTGAAGCTGATTCCTGTATCATGCAACAGTCCACAATTTGGTGGGGATGAAAGGGGCCATCAAGCCTGAGTCAGCAGGCATGCTGGTTGTAGTTCTTTGCCGAGGCATAAGAATGGGGACCCAGAGGGTGTCTTTCACTGAGAAGCTGGAAGGTGGTCTGTTGGGGCAAGAGGTCAGTCTTGGTGCCTTCCAAGTTACAAACTAAGGGTAAAGAGGGTTAAATTAGGGGAAGATAACGGATCAGTATTGGGAGATGAGGGGGTAGAAGAGACATAGGGGTAGGGGAGAAGCAATACATGATAGGGGCTATATACTATATATATATATATATATATATATATATAAAATTGTTTATAGTTTTGGCTTAGAGTCAGTGCAGAAAGTCACATCCACATAAAGACTGACTTTAAAGATCTATTTGAGTGTCATCATCCAAATTTTTGGCATTCCATTTTCTTTCCTAGGAACCATCTAGAATAAAGAACATTTTTAGATAATGCTTTAAAAGTATATTTGTTGTGCAGGCACATTTGCACCCGCATGGTTTTGAAAATGAGTATTAGTAAGAAAAGACACCGCTGCAGGGGGTCCAGTATGCATAGGGAGGAGGTTCCCTCCTCTCCCTCCCCGCAGAGCCCAGTTGCCAGGCCTGATCCTGAAGGCCATTCTGACATGGGGGGATCTCGGTCTCCTGGACTAAGTGGTCAGCCCAGGAGGCCTTTGGCCAGCTGTCTGCCCAGATTTCCAGCCATACCAGTAGAAGAGGAGCAGGAGTCCTGGCATGTGGGGTCTTCTGGGTCTAGCTGCAGCCTCCTTCTCCAGTTTGAAAATACATGGGGGAGGAGTTTCCCTCCACCCCATCACCCCAGAACTCAGTTGCCAGACCTGGCCTTTAAGGCCAGTCTGGTGTGGGGGGATTTTGGTCTCCTGGACTAAGTGGTCAGTCCAGGAGGCTTTCTCCTTTTTTATCTATGAAATATTATAGTTATATTTGTAGCTTGAAGAAAAATCAGCATCATCACACATTAGATCAGTGAAGTAAGTAATATGGTGATCACAACATATGTTAGAGAAATATCTGATTTTACATAGGAAGATGATAATTTTGAGAAAATTAACTTAATCATACTAACTACAAAGCTTTGAATGCATATGTTTCCAGTCCAGATCTTTGTAATGAAGGATATCACATGTTCTCCTAAGAAGCAATCTGAAATAAATATGTAGGAAATCTGCAGTACTTGAGGAAGATAGATGGACACAATGTACCCAATATTACTAAATCCAACTCAATATATTTAGAAACAAGTAAGTGACACTGCATTTTATGGGAAAAAAAACAGAAGGGAGGTTTTAAGGAAATTGAATATTATGTCATGTTAACAATTTAGCTTATTTATTTAAAATTGGAAATCACTGAATTCTTTATTCGAAAGTAATAGAATGTCACTTGGAAAAGTATATAACTATCTGGTAGTATCTCGATTTTTGTTTATTTTTCAGATTAGAGTGATTATGAGTCAACAATTAAGGAAGTGGACTAAGGGGATGAAACCTAACACTCTAATATAGTAAATGACATATGGATTTAATATATGGGATAATGGATAGGAGGCTTTGATGTTACCAGGATCTGTCAGGTGTATAGTGTATAAACAATGCTGATCTGAGACGAGAGAGAATCATATGTTAATGTAAAAGCAAATGAGAAAAAACAAAGGAAAATATTAAACAATAAGCATAGGTCCAAGATATAAATGGCTGCAACTGTTAGCTGGATAGAGGCGAGTGATCTTGAAAAAAGAAGAGAAAATAGACAAAAACTCTGTCAAGAAAAACATGTATATATTAAGAGAGGCTTTTAGTAAGGAAGTGATTTAAATGACAACTGAATTCATACATAGATTGATTGATTAAAAGTCATTGCTGACTTTAGCAAGAGTTGTTTGCTCTGTGAGTCTCAGAATGGATGAGATTAATGAAAAGAAAATAGAGGTAGGTGAGATAGGACGGTGGGTAGATGTGGTGGTTGCCGCTTTCCTGAGAGATGCTGCCTGCAACCTTCACTTTACAGTATTCAGCATGTTTGTGTTTGTGCTGACTCTAATGGACAGATCATCTCACAATAAACAGATGTAGTTTGGAGGCATTTGTGGTGGGAATGTTCTACTGGTGAGGGGGGTGTTCTTTTTTATAACTAAAACTGAACTATCAACTTGTTTATAATCATCATGGTGCTTAAATAGAGATATTTAAAGAAAAGAAAGAAAGAAAAAAAAAACAGATGGAGCCTAGCTGAAAGTGCATTTCAGCCAGGGAGGTTGAGCAGCCTCTTAGATCTTACTGAGCCAGCAAATCTTCTAGTATCAGGCAGAATTTAACATAAATAACTTGAAGAGGAGGGTTGATGTAATTAAGGGTACTTATGCTAATTAACTTAGAAAAAGGAAAAGGAAAAATTAAAAAGTGATTTTACAGGTGTCTATAATTTTATAGATGACCCTGGCCTGGATAAAGGTGAGTGACCTCACCTTGCAAAAGACCCACCTGATTTGGTTCCTGATATCCCATCATGGATTTCTGAAGCCTTATCAGGTGTAGTTACTGATCATGACCAACTGTGGTCCAATGTCATCCTCTGCTCTTTCTAAAAAGAAAAGTAATAAAGAAGAGCAAGGTATATTACTATGAAGGAGTAATTCTGTCCAGCAAGAAATATTTCAGATGTCACAGCTTTTCCTTTTTATTTAATTTTTTTGAAAAAACAAAAACAAACAAACAAAACAAAACAAAACAAAAAACAAAGACTCCATGGGCCAGAGCAATAGCAGAGAAGGTAGAGCATTTGCCTTGTATATGGAGACTCAAATTCAATTCCTGGCACTTATGTTATAAGTGATTTCTGAGTGCAGAGTTTGGAGTAAACTTTAAGAGCTATCATGTGTGGCACCCAAACAAACAAAAACTTATGTTTAAAATAATTTGAAACTTAGAATTATATATTAATGTACATGTAATATTGGCAAGTTTTGCTATATATGTATATGCATATATACAGATACCTGTATATTATATATATATATATATATATATATATATATATATATATATGGTTTGGGGGCCACACTCATTGATAATTAATACATGTTTCTAGCTCTGTATTCAGGAATCAGTCTTGGCAGTGCTCTATGAGGTGCCAGGGATAAAACATGGTTTGGCTGTATGCAAGAAAAGTGAACTACTGAAATATCACTTTGTCCTATTTTTATGCTAAATTTACCACTAAATTTTATGCTTTTTAAAATGCATATTATAAAATATATAAGCATTTACAATCTTATTTCTACACTACATACTATGTTTTTACATACATATGTCAGTAAATTGGTCACTGCATGACTTATGCATAAAAGTTTGCTTTTGCATGTGGAGTATCAGAATTTCATCATGAACTTTTAATGTTTACACTTATTATATATGGAATAATGGTTTGTTTTATAAACCATTTTACACTTATTATATATAGAATATATAATAAGTTTACACTTATTATATATGGAATAATGGTTTGTTTTATAAACCATTTATTCATTAATTTAAATGGATAAATATTGGAAAAATCTAATATGCTCATAGAACATAAACCTTTGGATATGATAAAGGCACTCTTTTTAATAAGACCATCATTTAATAACAGAACACTGAGAAGTACTGTATAAAAGTATATCAAATTTTTAAAAGAGAAGATAGGGGCCTGGAGCGATTGCACAGTGGTAGGGCATTTGCCTTGCACACGGCTGACCCAGGATGGACCTGAGTTCGATTCTTGGTGTCTTATATACAGCCATGAACTATTTCTGAGTCCATAGCCAGGAGTAATCCCTGAGCATCACTGGGTGTGACCCAAAAACTAAAAAAATATTAAAAAATTTAAAACAAATAAAAAGAAGATATTTTTTTCAGAATGAAACTTTATTTTTAATTTGAATTTATTTATTTTTTTGGTTTTTGTGTCACACCCGAAAATGCTCAGGGGTTACTTCTGGCTCTACGCTCAGAAATCGTTCCTGGCAGGCTCAGGGAACCATATGGGATGCTGGGATTCGAACCACCGTCCTTCTGCATGCAAGGCAAATGCCTTACCTCCATGCTATCTCTCCGGCCCCTTTAATTTGAATTTATAGCAATTAAATTATATGAATATTTAATTTAGGGCTTAACAACCATATGAACATTTATCCAAAGGGGAAAATGAATCTTTTTTAAACTCTTAAAGCAATGTTAATTAGAATTGTTAGGATCATTACTAAAACTTGTTTCTCATGCACTAGTAAAACACAAAAGAAATAAATTTGTGGGGCCCGGGAGATAGCATGAATGTAGGGCATTTGTCTTGCAAGTAGAAGGATGTTGGATCAAATCCTGGCATCCCATATGGTCCCCTGAGCCTGCCAGAGCGATTGCTGAGCATAGAGCTAGAAGTAACCCTGAATCTGCCGGGTATGATCCAAAAACAACAAAACATAAAAAAAGAAAGAAAAGAAAAAAGAAAAAGAAATTAAGAAAAAAAGAAATTTGTATAACTTTGGCAACAAGAATTTTTTTGCATATGATTGTAAAATAAAAGTAAAGAAACATATAAAATGTAAAAGTGAACCTTTTCTTATCATTCTATAATTAGCTCAAACAAAGTAAGTTCTGAGGATTTGCAAGAACATATATTGTTTTGCCATTCAAAAAGATCAGAAGTTCAGTGGACTCAAATATCATTGACAAGGCGGTAGAGATTGGCTTTGTTTTTGCTATAAGTTAAAAGGTTGTGTACTATCCTGTCCACTTCATATGTCAAAACCTAATGCTCAAAGGTTTTGTGTGAGGAAGGGAGAAAGAACTTAGGTTTCTGAGAGTAGATTTCAAGGGAATTGAGTTAGTGTCCTATCCAAGAGACTTCAGAGATATATTTTTCCCTGCTGTCACATTAGAGGACTGAAGAAATGACATATATAAATGAGGAATTGTGCTTTCACCAATATCAAATGCTCTCACCAGACTCTCAACTGTTCTAGCACTTTTCAGAGTATAGGACTATCACAAATAAAGTCCTGTTCCTTGTAGATAACCAGTTTCTGAAAATTGTTATAAAAATCCTTAAAAAGTAAAGATAATTCCTGAAGCTGGGTTAGAATTACCTTTATATCTCAGAGAGGGAGACAAGATGAGAAAAAAATATATAAAAATATGTCTGTGCACTTAGGATTATTAAGGCTATAGTTTAGTTGGAAGTGAAGACAATTGATCAGAGGGGATAAAATTGCAGTCTGAGAAAAAATTATAACTTAAAAGTTTCATACATCAAGCAAAATTATTTATAATATTAAATTTTTTTCTCATAACTATTTTAATTTCACAAAATGTATGCAATGTTCTTAGGATATTTTATTGAGATTTTAAGTTGTATAAATAGTTTAAAATTAGATTATTACATAAATTATGGAAATCAGAAAGTAAGAAAATTTTTTTAAAAAATTATCAAAGGTGCATTTGTTTTTAATTCTGTTTATAGTCAAGCTATTTTTCTCATTTAGATTATTCCTTTTCTCCAATTATTTGGTATCCTTTCTTCATTGTGTTTTATATTCTAAAGAAAAGTTAGATTGATTTTATTTATTATTTTAACTTAATAAACACATTGGTTTTTCACATTTTCTGAGTTTCTAGTTCTACTTATGGATTCTTATAGACTTCTATAAGAAAATACTGATAGAAAAAAATCACATTTTTCTTTAATATTTTCCCAGTAAATTCATATTAAGCTACAGAACATCCTTGAAAACAACAGCCTGTTAAAATGTTAAAGAGAGCCTCCTTCTAGCAATGAGTTTCTTCAGAAGTAGAACCTTTTTCAAACATATTAATATTTTCAAAAAGATGATTATCTTGGTAGGGATTATACTGTCTCCAGGGTTAAAACTATAATCTGGTAAATAATTTCAACAAAGAACTTCCAGTCTCCCTGAATATGAAATTTTTTTTCATTAGGGAATTCCACAGATACTCATTTCTTCAAAGACGGAACCATTTAAACATGTCAAAATCTTCAAAGTAAGAAGGATGCCACCCTTTAGCTAAATGAAGCCCTTTCAAGTAGAAGCCCAATAGCATTGTAAAGGCTATGAAAGAATAGTCCCAAAGCTCTACAAAATATTACTTCCAGTACTAAACTCTCAGATTATAATTTTAAAATGTTATTCCGATAATATAGAATCCACTTTAACATATTTAATTTTTCATAAAAATATTTTAAATTCATAGCAAACCAACACAGAAGAGATTTCTTATATTTGTTACTCCTCCATTCCTAGGCTCCTTATCAACCTTTTTCACAAAAGTGATGCTTACAACTGATGAACCTGAATTAACCTACTAATATCACCCTCAAATCTTAGTTCACATAGTGCTGTGTTTTTATGGACTTCCGCAAATGTTAATAAAATCTATTTTTAATTGCAATCTTGCGTAGAGTCATTTCATGACTATGAATCTTTCCTAATTTACTTAGTTAATTCTAACTTTCTTCTACTGGTAAATGCTAATATTTTATTATCTTCTTATTTTTATCTTTTTTATTTCTTTCAAAATGCCATGTACTTGGAATGTTATAATATACATACTTTTCATGCTGACTTCTTTCACAAATACTGTGCATTTAAGTTCTTGCCTTTTCATGGATAAATGCCTTGTTTAAGTTTAGCACTGAGTATATCACTTATATAGACCAAGACTTTATTAACATTCTTCTTCTGAAGATCAATTAATTTCTTTCATGTCTTGGTGAATACAAATAACACTGTTGTAAATATATGTATACAGGACATGTGTATTTTTCCACAACAATTGATTTTTCAGGGGTTATTACTAGCTCTGCCCTCAGGAATTACTTCTAGAAATGTTTAGGGGACCATATGGAGGACAAGAATCCAGCCCAAGTTGGTTATGTGCAAGACACAGACCCTACTCTCTCCAGCCAAAGACTTAAGTTTTAAAACCCTTGGGCAGTACCAAGGAATTTACTTTCTGTATAATACTGAATTTTGTCTTAAGTCACATAACTAATTTGTAAAATGCTTCTATCGTTTTGTATTCTCAACAGGATTATGAATTTCTATTCTATATGTTCAACATCAGTTGATACTAGTAAGTTTCAGAATTTAACTAATTCTGAAAATGTGTCTTAGTTCTCTTTGTTTTAACTGAATTTCCTTTATGACCTATCATGTGGATCATGTTTTAATATACTTATAGGCATCTGTATATCTTTGATGTGTTATCTGTTCTGGTATCTGTTTTACTTTTCATTGAATTATTTATTTTTTAATGTTGCACTTAGTCCTAATATAAACATGTGTACATATTTGTATTAATTAATTCTTATATTTTGTTTTGTAAAAATTTCTCTCAATCTCTGGCCTTTAAATTTTCTTGACCAAATGATTGTATAGTAAACTTTTTATTTTATTTTTATTTTTGGGGGGTCAAATCCGGCACCTCTCAGGGGTTACTCCTGGCTCTAAGCTCAAAAATCACTCCTGGCAGGCTCGGGGGAGCATATGGGATGCCGGGATTTGAACCACTGTCCTTCTTCATGCAAGGCAAATGCCCTACCTCTATGCTATCTCTCTGGTCCCCAAATTTTTATTTTTATCTTTTCTTTCAGTAACATCAATTTACAATAATATATTTTAGTATTGAAACTCCAGGAACCATTTCAAATATACACACACCATTAACAGCTTCACTACCATACATTTGATTTCCTTTCCCTACTTATCCTCTTTATTCTTTCACCCTTTAGAAGAAATATATTTATATTTTTACATTCCTTTTTTAAAATTAAAACACTCTGATTCACATAGATAACCAAAGTTGAGCTTTGGGTAATATGATGTTCCAACTTTGATCCTACCCATCAGTATTTATTTTTCTCCACCTCCCTATATTCCCTCCCACCCCACCCCATCCCCCAGCTTGTCATCTTCACAGGCAGTATTTTAAGTTTGGTTGTTGTTTTTATCACATGCTTATAGTAAATTGTTGGCTAGTTTAACTATATAAACATTTCGCACCTCTCACCACTGATGTATGTGCTTGAGGCCCAGGCCCCTATTCCTGTAACTTCCCAGTCATTTCTTCTTACTCTCTCTTGATTTATTTCCTTCCTTATAATTCTCATTTCTATAATCGAGAGTTAAGAGTAAATTGATATGTTCCTTGTTACCTCTGCCTTTTTTATTATATATACCACAAATATGTGAGATCATCAGAAATTTGTCCTTCTTGTGACATTTTACTTAACATAATATTCTCCAGTTCCATCCAAGTTGTAGAAAATGTTCTTATTTTGTTTTTCTTTAGAGTTGTATATATCACCTTTTCATAATGCACTCATCTATTTGGCATATAAGTTGATTCCATATCCTCGATATTGTGCTGAGTGATTCAATGAATAATAATGGTGTGCATGTGTACTTTTGAATAAATGGTTTTATCCTGGGTGTAGATAACAAGACAAGGAATTGCTGAGTATAGAGCATCTCTATCCTTTTGTTTTTGGGAAACTTACATACTATTTTCAAAGGAGTCAAACCATAAAATATTCCCACCAGCAATGGATTAAAATTCCCTTTTTTTACAACATCCTATAAACAGATTTTCTCAATTTTAATACATGCCATTTGTACTTGTATGAGATGATATTTTATAATTATTTTGATTCTTTGTTTAGTCCAATCTTTATGGAAAGTGATATGAAGACTGTCCAAAAGCTGGAAATTGAACTCCCATACGATCCAGCTATACCACTTCTAGGGATTACCCTAGGAACACAAAAATACAATACAAAAATCCTTCCCTCACACCTATATTCATTGCTGCAATATTTACAATAGCCAGACTCTGGAAACAACCAAGATGTCCTTCAACAGATGAATGACTAAAGAAACTGGTACATATACACAATAAAATATCATGCAGCTGTCAGGAGCGATGAAATCATAAAATTTTCCTGTACACGGATGTATATGGAATCCATTATGCTGAGTGAAATAAGTCAAAGGGAGATAGACACTCACAAAATAGTCTCCCTCATCTATGGGTTTTAAGAAAAATAAAAGATATTTTTGCAATAATCCTCAGAGACAAAGAGAGGAGGACTGGAAGGTCCGGTTCACAACATGAAGCTTACCACAAACTATGGTGAGTGCAGTTAGAGAAATAACTACACTGAGAACTATCATAACAGTGTGAATGAATGAAGGAAGTAGAAAGCCTGTCTAGAGTACAGGTGGGGGTGGAATGGGGAGAAGGGAAGTTTGGGACATTGGTGATGGGAATGTTGCACTGGTGAAGGGAAGTGTTCTTCACATGACTGAAACCCAACAACAATTATATTTTTAATCAAGGTGTTTAAATAAAGATATTGATAAAATATAAAAATAATTTTAATTTATATTTTCCCTCTTAAATGATGATGATCACTTGTTAATATATCCACTTACTATCTGTCTTCTTCAGTGAAGTGTCTACTTATTTCTTCTCTCTGTTTTTATACTGTTTCTGAATTTTTTGTTTGAAATTTATAATTACTTCATATCTTGATATTGTATCATTCCTCTGATATGTTCAGTGCAAATACTTTTTACCAATCATGCGTACACTTTAATTTTAGATGTGTTTCTCTAGGCATGCAGAAGCTCTTTAATTTTATGTAGTCCCATTGTTTGGAACATTGATTAGTTCCATTTTGTTTCTTTTGCTATTGGAAATATTGCATTGAAAACATTCTTGAGATTAAAAACTTGCAGCATTCTATCAATATTTTCTTGATTCATATTTTATGGATTCTGATATGGTCTCATGGTCTTGATCTACTCTGAATTGACTTTTGTTTAAAGTGAGAGATTTGGATAGAGCTTCATTTTTTAACATGTGGTTATCCAGTTTCCCAGCACAGATTGTTGAAAAGACTATGTTTTCTTCACTTTATGTTCCTAAACCTTTGTAAAAAATATTAAATGAGCGTAGACCTGAAAGACTCTTTTTTGGATACTCAAATTTAATAGCCAGAGAGCCTATATTCCCAATTCTACTATATTCTTATTTTACTATAACTTTATAATATAATATCAAGTTAAGACATGAGAGATCTCCTGATTTCTTCTCAGTATAATTTATTTACTTGATATTTTTTATCATTCCATATAAACTTTATTATTGATTGTTCATGAAGAATGTCATTAGAATTTGGATTGAGTTTAAATTTATTTTATATCATAATAAAGTAGGGTGATCACAAATTTTCATAAAAGTTTTTATATAACTCATTAGTAATCTGATCTGGGCCAGGAATTTTGTTCTTAGGATATCTTTAATTACTGTTTCAATTTCTTTGCTTGTGATTAGCCTGTTCATGTTTTCTATTTTCTCTTAATTCAGTTTTGTGATATTACATGATTCTAATTTTTTTCTGTTCCTTCTAGGTGTCCAGTTTAACAGTATTGTTTATCAAAATATTCTCATAATATCTTGAATTTCTAAGGGTTTTGTTGTAATCATTTTCTTCCATCTCTGATCTACCTTGGATAATTTCTCCTTTTGCCCTTGTGTGTCTAGCTTCTCTTTAGTCTATTAATTTATCATATCCTGACTTTGTTGACTCTTTGTAGTGATTTTTTGATTTTTGTTTTGTTTTGTTTTTGTTTTTGGAGCACACCTGGTGACGCTCAGGGGTTACTCCTGGGTATGTGCTTAAAAAATCCATTCTGGCTTGGCTGACCATATGGGATGCTTGGGATCAAACTGAGATATGTCCTGGGTCAGCTGTGTGCAAGGCAAATGCCCCACCACTGTGCTATAGCTCTTCTTTCTTAATGTATTCTTGTATTTATATGAAAATTATATAATGTCATACAGATTCTGATAGTTTATTTTATAATATATTTTCTCCTTGATTTTCTTTTAATTCAATTATTTAGTGGTGTTTTTCCAACTTTCAATTGTTAGAATTTTTCCCATTTTATTTTTATGATTGATATCTGCCTTTATTGTATTGTAATAATGAGAGGATACTTGGTATGGTTTATTTATTATAAATATGTGAATTTGTAAATACATAATATACAAATTATTTAGTAATTTTACTTAGTACCTAGTTTTCATCAATTGTGGAGAACATTCTATATGCAAAAAAAGAATAATGTGTATTTGACATTTTGAGGATGGAGGGCCCTATATAATGTTAATTATTCTAAATCCTCCTTTAGGCTTCTTTTATCATTGCTGATATTCTATCTGCTTGACTTGTTTAATGGCAAAAATGCATTGTTAAAGTCTCCCACACTTATGTGTTTACTAAATGTGTTTCTTTAGATCTGTGTATAGTTTGATAAATTTTGATGATACCTTCATTTGGTACAAATATGTTTTTAAGAGTTATTATTTCCTAAAAAATAGAAGAGTTATTATTTC
The DNA here is from genome assembly GCF_024139225.1 of Suncus etruscus. Lineage (NCBI taxonomy): Eukaryota > Metazoa > Chordata > Mammalia > Eulipotyphla > Soricidae > Suncus > Suncus etruscus. Next base: position 66,813,962 of record NC_064851.1, read on the forward strand.
CTGACCCAATTTTTTAAATTAAAAACTAATATTTGTCCCTATGTATTTATTTAGTTGGAATAATATTTGTTCTGATATAAGTAAGCATAGTTGTACCCAGTATATTTTTTATTGAACTACCATTGACATCTAAGATTGTTTTCTGTACATTTACTGAGTTTATATTTATTCTATAAATTTGAATGTTTTCTACAAGAACAAATATAAATTTTGAAAGCTGATTTATCCACTCTAAAACCTTCTGGAAGTTAGTTTTTTTAAATAATGAAGAGGTTATTGATATAAAGTTTATGTTTCCATTTTTCTCTCTGATGAGCTGTAATTTTTTACAACATTCATTTTGATTTTTATAAGTAATTCTTGCAAGGTTAGTTTAATTTTTGTTTACTTGTTTTGGGGCCATCCCCCAGTGGTTCTCAGGGATTTCTGCTGGCTTTGCATTCAAGGATCACTGTGGTGCAAAGTATTAAACCTAGGCTGGCCAAATGCAAAGAAAGTACCCTTCATGGTAATATCATAAAGCCCAAGGGTTGTTTTAGTTATAGCATATGCCACCACCACTTGTTTGTCTGAATTTTTTTCACTCTCTCTCTTACAAATCTTAATGACAACTTTGCTGGTTAATGAACCTTGGATCAGAAGTTTTTGGGTTTTATTTCATTCAATACTTTGAATATGTCATTCTACTCTTTTCGTGCTTGTAGTTTATTTTATTTTATTTTTACTGAGCCATTTTGAGATATAGTTACAAAGTTGTTCATGACTAAATTTCACTCATACAATATTCAAGCATCATTCTCTTCACCAGTTTTCACTTTTCTTCACCAATGTTCTCAATTTTGTCATTCCACTGCTACCTAATTAGCCTTAGTCTGTTGCTTAGACTTCTCTTGCTTCTCTTTTAGGCAATGTGTTTTTTAATACTGTTACTGAAAGTGCATCATGTGTATCACTAGATCCTTTCAGCACTCTGTTATTGTCCAGAGAAGGGGTGGCGAACAAGTTGACACAAAGAGCCAAAATTTTAAACTGTGAAAGTAAGAGAGCCACACCACGCAGTAATTTGCCAAAACAGACGAATACTCACACAAAAGCATATAATTTAACAATAATCTATTAAACACATAATGCATTTTGCCATTTTGATCGGAGATCTTTCCTCAGAGGTCCCTCCTCAGAAGCAGCAGAACAAAATCCAAACTTGGCAAAGAGCCACAGTATACAAAATCATGATAAGAGGCAAAGAGCCACATTCATTTTGGCCTGGAGCCACATGCAGCTCAAGAGCTGAGTGTTCGCCACCCCTGGTCCAGAGCAATCACTTCTAACTATTACTGTCATATTGGTCCTTTCTCTGACCTAACTGTTATCTCCAAATTAGGGGAAACTTTCTACTAATGGCCAGTTCTGGCCTTCATTTTTATTGTTTTTTGGGTATTCTTTTACTCTGTTTATATCTTTCATTCTATGTCCAACCACTTCCTCTGACTCATTTCAATAAGCATGATTCTGTGTTCAGTTATGTATCAGCAAATTTCCACTGTGTAGATGTATAATATAATATTTATTCACTTGTCTGTTTTTGAATATTTTAATTTTTTCTGATTTTGATATTATGAATAGTACTGCAATGAATAGATGTGCAGACACCATTTCCTCTTTGGGCCCTTTAAGATATGTCCCTAGGAGCAGAATTGTTAGGTCTTATGGAAGCTCAATTTCTACTTTTATTGAGGAATATTATACTCTTTTTTTTTTAAGAAGGATGGGCCAAATGAAAGCAATGACATGAAAGCATTCATGACAAAAGTAGTTTTTTAGTTCCTTATGAATTGTGTGAGGTAGTCTCTCATGCTTTGATTCACATTTTCGTGATGATTAATAAATAGAGCAATTTTTTGTAGTACTGTTGACCATGTCTATCTCTTTTAGAAAGTTTATGCTTATTCTTCCCATCTTTTGAAAAACTGGATTTTCTATTTTTGGGGGGCTGAACTGTTAGAACCCGTCACCTAGACCTTAAAATATGGATTTTTTAAATTGTAGTTTACTACCAGTATCTTTTATATGTAAATACATATTTTATATATAATATTTATGTTATATAATATAGGATATATTATATGTAAATGTATATTGTTTTATATTTCTTTATATGTATATATAGGATATTAAACCTCTACTAGATGAATTGTAAGCAAACTATTTCTTCTACTCTGTGGCTTTTTTGTATTATAAAATCTTTTTAATTTTATGTTGTGCTATTTATTTATCTTTGCTTCCACTTAATTGGTCAGTGAGATTTAATCTTTAAAGATGCCTTTAATTTCAACATCATGGAGAGTTCTGCCTATATTTTTCTATATGTAACTTATTCTTTCAGGTCTGATATCAGGGTCTTTCATCTATTTTGGTGTGACATTTTTTATTATAATAATAATTTTATTTTAACCAAAGTAGATTACATATCTTTCACAGTAAAATTTTAGGTACATATTGACATTGAATCAGGGGAATTTCCACCACAAAAGTTGTCCTTCCACCCCTGTTCCCAGCATGCTTCCCATATCCCCCTCCCATAACACCCAGGCCGCTAGTATAAGTGGTCCCCTCTGTGTCTAGCTTATTGTAGATTGGATACCAATTCTGTTGTCATTGGCATTGAATTTGGTGTATAAGTCTGATCATTTTTATTACTACTTAGTGATCATACAACTGTTTGGTCTTGGTGCCCTCCATTATTTCTCCTTCAATTGGTGAGGCAGAAAAAGAAAAATATGGAACACTTTACGAATTTGCATTTCATTTTTGTGCCTGACATCAGAAAGAGGTCTTAGTTTATTTTTTATTTGTAGCCAACTAGTTTTCCCAGTACCATTTGTTGAAGAGGTTCTACTTGCTCCATTTTATATTTTTGCTCTTCTATTGAAGATTAACTGATCATAAACAAGAGTCTTAATTTCTAATTTTTTCTATTAATTAGAAGATTTGTTTGTATTTCAGTACCATGATGTTTTAATTATTACTACTTTGTAGTACAACTTGAAATTGGGAAAAATAATGCCTACCATCTTTTTTTCCCCTAGGATTGCTTTGGTTATTTGGGTTTTGTGTGTGTTGGGGTGGTAAATTTTGATATGATTTTCATAAGTGTTTAATCTATTTATTTGAAGAATGTCATGGGTATTTTTATAGGGACTGCATTAAATCTGTGAAATGCTTAAGAGTGTTGCTATTATAATGATGTTAGTACTCCCAATCAATGATCAAGGGATGCATTTTTTATTTCATCATGCCTTCTTTTATCTCTGAGTAGTGTTTTGTAGTTTTCTCTGCATAAGTTTTTCATTTCTTTGGTTAAACTAATTTCTAGTTATTTGATTTTCTAAGGCACAATTGTAAATAGAATTTTTTAAAATTTCATTCTTCTATTTCATTATTTCCATATGGGAAAGCCATGGACCTTTGCTGTGTTAATTTTGTAGCTTCTAACTTTATATACAAATCTATTGTCTCCAGGAACCTTCTGTAGAATATTTAGATTTTTCTATTTTTATTATCATGTTATCTGAAAATAGTAAGAGATTGACTTCCTTTCCAAACTTGTGTAGTTTACTATGAAAAATCTGTTGGAATATTGTGTTATTTCCTCTGTATTTAAGGTATTTCTTCTCTCTTAATGCTTTAAGTAGTCTTTTTGATTCTTGCAATTTGGGTTACAATGTTTCATAGTGTTGTTCTGTTTATTTTATTTGGCATCTTTTGGGACCCATAATTATTTACAGAAGCCTCATTCCAGATATTGGGAAAGTTCTGACCTAACATTTTTACAAGTCATTCTTCCTCTTTTACTTTTCCTCTCTTGATATTCATATAATTTAGAGACCTTTTCTCCTTCTTTTACCTATTAAGTACCTTATATTCTCCTCCATTCTTTTACTTTTCTTTTCCCACTTCATTGTTGATGAGCTGTATTTTGTCTTCAGGGTCCTTGATACAACATCTCTTAATGTTCAGAATTCTGTTTCTGTGGTTTCTATTGGATAATTTAGCTCCTTCATTTTCATTTGTATAGATTCTTTCATAGTTTGAATCAATTCTTTTTTGAGTTAATTTAATTTATCTTCAAGTTCTTGCTTAGTTTCTATTGCCAATTCCTAGGATGTTGATTTGAGGCCTTTCTTATCCAGCCTTGAGATTTTTAAAGTATCAAAGGACTTGTCTGCCAATGCAAATGAATCCCTTGATTTACCCATCATTCTTAGGTTGGTGGATGCGGATAGTGAAATTTTATATTCTTAACTCAATGAGTACTGACTTGATTCACTATTTTACACTAACAGACTACAGCTGATACCTCTGGTATTCATCTTATTTTCATTATACTGTAAAGGGATGTCAGTGGGTGTGCACTGAAATAAAACCCTGTAGTTTCCCACCTGCTTTTAGAGTGTGTAAAGTGGTTGAATTACAGCTGTCATCTGGACTTGTCTGAGCAGACTGGAGGAATTACTTTTGCTTGGTTGCAAGGGGCAAGAGTGAGATTCCTGATATAACCTGCAGAGGAGAAATTTAAACTAAGAGTGGATCGTGGGTCCCAGAGATTGTAAGTCTTGTGAAAGCCTGCTCAGAGAGGCTTCCAGGTGTTCATGCAGATCCTATGCCCTGGGACAGACTACAATATTTATTTATTTATTTATTTATTTATTTATTTATTTATTTATTTATTTATTTTGGGGGGGTTGGGTCACAGCTGGCATCATTCAGGGGTTACTCCTGGCTCCACGCTCAGAAATCACTCCTGGCAGGCTCGGGGACCATATAGGACACCGGGATTCGAACCACAGTCCTTCTGCATGCAAGGCAAAGACCCTACTTCCATGCTATCTCTCAGGCCCCAATTTTTTTTTTTTTTTTGGTTTTTGGACCACACCCGGCGGTGCTCACGGGTTACTCCTGGCTGTCTGCTCAGAAATAGCTCCTGGCAGGCACGGGGGACCATATGGGACACCGGGATTCGAACCAACCACCTTTGGTCCTGAATCTGCTGCTTGCAAGGCAAATGCCGCTGTGCTACCTCTCAGCCGGCCCCAATTTTTTAATTTAGTAAAATTTTTACTAACAGTTTTTGCCTTAGTGTTAGAAATTGTAAAAAGTCATTGTTCATATCTTTGATGTTATAAATTAAAAATCATCATATCCAATGCCATTTAGATTTTCTATTCATGAGTTTTAAGTTTTAACTTATACTTACTATTGTGATTCATTTTCAGTTAGATTTTGTGATGAATATTATCTGTATTTATATTAGTCCTGAATATATAATAGAATTTATAAACACCTGTATTTGACTCTGATTATTTCATGCTTTTCCATTTCCTCATCATAACCTTTTAGACTTGTAAAAACCCACCCAGGATTGATTAGTGGCCCACATAGTTTTAATTAAGATAAGTACCCTTCAGTATGTTAAGACATGTTCAAGTACTATCTATTGTCTAGGTTTTGTTCAATATTTAAGTGGACCTCTATCTGTGCTTTTTAGTATCTCAATAATATAATATTCTCCTACCATTATCAGACTTTTATTAGTTTGTTTTTACTTTATTATAAACCTTTAAATTAGGTAGGATGAAACATCAAACTAAGTTCTCTTTAATTTGACTGAGGATTTTATATTGTCTTTCATTTTTTTTGTTTGTTTGGAGATTTCTTTCTTTTTTATTAAACACACACTTAAATGTGTTTTCTAAAGTATATAAATGTTCTGCATTTTAATATGCATGTTATTCTAGGCAAAGTCTATCCTTTTCTTTTTTTATTATCTTTATTTAAACACCATGATTATAAACAAGATTATAGTTGTATGTTTACATTCATGTAAAGAACACCCCCCTTCACCAGTGCAACATTCCCACCACCAATTTCCCAGATATCCCTCCTCCCCACCCCCTACACCTGTACGCGAGACAGGCTTTCTACTTCCCTCATTCATTCACATTGTTATGATAGTTTTCAGTGTAGTCATCTCTCCAACTGCACTCATCAGTCTATGTGATGAGCTTCATGTCATGAGCTGCACCTACCAACCCTCATCTCTCTTGTCTCTGAGATACTGTTAAAAATGTCTTTCATTTTTCTTAAAGCGCATAGATGAGTGAAACCATTCTGTGTCTTTCTTTCTCCCTCTGACTTACTTCACTCAGCATAATAGATTCCATGTACATCCATGTATAGGAAAATTTCACGACTTCATCTCTCCTGATGGCTGCATAGTATTCCATTGTGTATATGTACCATGTTTCTTTACCCACTCATCTGTTGAAGGGCATCTTGGTTGTTTCAGAGTCTGGCTATTGTAAATAGCGCTGCAATGAATATAGGAGTAAAAAAGGGATTTTTGTATTGTATTTTTGTGTTCCTCGGGTATATTCCGAGGAGTGGTATAGATGGATCGTATGGAAGCTCAATTTCCAGTTTGTGAAGGAATCTCCATATAGCTTTCCATAAAGGTTGTATTAGACGGCATTCCCACCAGCAGTGAAAAAGAGTTCCTTTCTCTCCACATCCCCGCCAGCACTGCTTGTTTTCCTTTTTTGTGATGTGTGCCAATCTCAGTGGCATGAGGTGGTACCTCATAGTTCTTTTGATTTGCATCTCCCTGACGATTAGTGATGTTGAGCATCTTTTCATGTGCCTTTTGGCCATTTGCCTTTCTTCTTTTTCAAAGTGTCCATTTCTTCTCCCCATTTTTTGATGGGGTTAGTTGTTTTTTTCTTGTATAGTTCTGTCAGTACCTTGTAAATTTTGGATATTAGCCCTTTATCTGATGGGTATTGGGTGAATAATTTCTCCCACTCAGTGGGTGGCCTTTGTATTCTGGGCACTATTTCCTTTGAGATGCAGAAGCTTCTCAGCTTAATATAGTCCCATCTGTTTATCTCTGCTTCCACTTGTTTGGAAAGTGCTGTCTCCTCCTTAAAGATGCCTTTAGTCTCAATGTCCTGGAGTGTTTCACCTACATGTTGTTCTATATACCTTATAGTTTCAGATCTGATATCAAGGTCTTTAATCCATTTGGATTTTACCTTTGTACATGGTGTTAGCTGGGGGTCTGAGTTCGCTTTTTTACAAGTGGCTAACCAGTTGTGCCAACACCACTTGTTGAATAGGCTTTCCTTGCTCCATTTAGGATTTCTTGCTCCTCTATCAAAAACTAGGTGGTTATATGTCTGAGGAACCTTCTCTGAGTACTTAAGCCTATTCCACTGATCTGAGGGTCTGTCTTTATTTCAATATCATGCTGTTTTTATAACTATTGCTTTGTAATACAGCTTACAATTGGGGAAAGTAATGCCTCCCATATTCCTTTTCCCAAGGAGTGCTTTAGCTATTCGAGGTTGTTTATTGTTCCAGATAAATTTCAGAAGTATTTTATCCACTTCTTTGAAGAATGTCATGGGTATCTTCAGAGGAATCGCATTAAATCTGTACAATGCTTTTGGAAGTATTGCCATTTTAATGATGTTGATCCTGCCAATCCATGAGCAAGATACGTGTTTCCATTTCCGCGTGTCCTCTCTTATTTTTTGGAGCAGTGTTTTGTAGTTTTCTTTGTATAGATCCTTCACATCTTTAGTCAGGTTGACTCCAAGATATTTGAGTTTGTGTGGTACTAATGTGAATGGGATTGTTCTTTTAATGTCCATTTCTTCCCTATCATTATTAGTGTATAAAAAGGCCATTGATTTTTGTGTGTTAATTTTGTAGCCTGCCACTTTGCTATATGAATCTATTTCTAGAAGCTTTTTGGTAGAGTCTTTAGGGTTTTCTAAGTAGAGTATCATGTCATCTGCAAACAGTGAGAGCTTGACTTCTTCCTTTTCTTTCTGGATTCCCTTGATATCTTTTTCTTGCCTAATCGCTATAGCAAGTACTTCCAGTACTATGTTGAATAGGAGTGCTGAACAAAAGGACCCAAAAATAGAGAGACAGAAGGAAATAACAAAGCTGAGAGCAGAAATCAATGATATGGAAACCCAAAGAACAATCCAAAAGATCAACGAAAGCAGAAGTTGGTTCTTTGAAAAAATAAACAAGATTGATAGACCATTGGCAAAACTCACAAAGCAAAAGAGAGAGAGAAACTTGATAACGTGTATTAGAAATGAAAAGAGGGAGATCACTACAGATACTGCAGAGATTCAAAGGGTATTCAGAGAATACTTTGAGAAACTCTATGCCACTAAATATGAGAACCTGGACGAAATGGATAAATTTTTGAACTCATATAACCTTCCACGGTTGAATAAAGAATATGTAGCATATCTAAACACCCCCATCACTATTGAGTAAATTAAAACTGTAATAAAAAATTTGCCCAAAAACAAAAGTCATTTTTACTAAATATAGGATGTTTATAGATAGCCACACAATAACTTTGAAATGGTGAATAATTTTATATATCAAACTGGCAACTTTCTACATAATCTAATTTTGAATGTCTCCATTTGATCAGAGCTATATAAACTAAAAATATAATACCATATTATCAAGCAAATAATATTGGTTTCAAAGCCTATGATCTATAGCTCTTTCTAATATAGGCAGTTAAGGGAAAACTTATAAATGGTAAATAGACTGCATAGATGTGAATTCTAAAGGCCAATTTGTGTTCACTTTATAGTCAGTGAAATGTAGGGGGAATGTGATATTAAAGATAGCAAGACTTTGATGAATAGTACATTTGATTCCTATGATTTTCTATTTAGATAAATAAATAAAAATATTTTACTTCATGTCCAGACAAAGAAGTGAGACTAAGCTAATATTAGGTAAAATTATAAAAAGCAATGAGTAATCAACACCAGGTTTATAATAATTGTCAGTTATGTAAGTACCTTTGCCCTCCAGAAATTTGTTGCCCCCAAATTACAAAATAATTTGTAAATTTCAAATTTTATTAGGTTCTTACAATTGTTTGATGTAATCTGTTATTTTCTATGGTAAAAAATATAGTAAAAGCAACTGAAATCCATGTATATTAGAGGAGAGTATAGAAAAGATGTAAAAGAAGTCTTGCAGTTATTATTATTTACTATAATAGAATGTATTATTTTAATTTACTGTTTATTATTCATATAATGTAAGTCTGTTTCTTAGAAAATGTTATTTGAATTCTGATTTGTTTGGGGGTGGCACAACCATTGATGCTCAGGAGTTACACCTAGCTCTATGGTCAGAAATCACTCTTGGCTTGGGGGACCATATAGGACGTTGGATGATTGAACCGTCGTCCATCTTAGGTCAGTTGCGTGCAAGGCAAAGGCCCTAACTCTGCACCACTGCTCAGGCCCCTATAATTTGTATTGTATTGATAATATTCTATTTTTAAAAAGATAAGATAAGTTGAGTTCAATTTGTTAAGACCAAGATTATGGGGAGCAGGTAGTGGCTAATGTAAACCTTTTTGAAAACCTCAGTTATTATTTTTACAGTGTTACTGTCATTCTACATTTGAGGGAGGAATAAATTAAGGATTATATGTAGGTGCACACATGTCTGTATAATATTTCTATGTATGATAAATATCAATATAGAAATGGTTAAGGGTCATAATTTCAATTAAATATGCGTATGGTTATAAGGTATTATCCAGAAGATACAATAGTTTTAAAACTGAATTGAAATAACTGTTATAAAGTTTTATTAGTTTGCTCAGATAATACATGTTATTTCTATTAACTTTTTATATTTTGTATGAACAGCAGAAGGCACTCAGATGCCATTGTAGTTTCATAATTTAAGACAACTTTATACATTGCAGCAATGTTAAGTATTTGTTAATTTACTTTCACATTATTACCTTAAGCTCTATCGTTTTGAGTGATATGATTTTCTGAGCTCTGAAATATTTCAGCACAACATCTGTTTCAGTATCCTTAGCATGTCAATAATTGAATGGCATCATCCTTTGATTTGCACAGCTTCAGCCAAACACTGTGCCTGAGATAGACATTAAGTCAAAGGTCAAGTATCCTTAGTTGCAATGGTAAGAGTATTGAAGGTATTTGGCTATCTCAAGTGAATGAATCTACATTATCATTAAAGAAAACTTTAGGAAACTGAAGGTAGGATAATAAAAGCAGCAAGGAAAGCCAAAGGATGTTTTAAATTTTCTCCCTTATGTTTTATAATTGTTTTGTGTTATTATGGATATTGATATAATTTTAGTACAAGCATACATGTGCAATTTTAAAAATTCCCATTACTAAAGTTCCAGGGCTTTCTCAACAAATAAAGACTTCTCAATCCATTTACCTCCCCATTCCTTCACCTGGAAACCACCATAGCTTGCACTCATATAACTTTCTTTTATTTTTTTCCAATTCATTTGCGGTAGCTGTTGTTTATGAGCTAAACCATGTATTAGATAGTTGTCTTTTTACTTATTTATTTAGCATAATCACTTTTCATTCTATTTATTGTGGAATTTTGTAAAATTCGTAGATAATGTACAATTTTCTCCTTCTTGCTGGTAGAGTAGTATTTCATTTAGTATATATACTGTTGTGTATATACAAAATTCACTCATCGCCCATCATTCAAAGGCTATTTATGTTGACTCCATGTATTGGCTATGATAAATACTGCTGCTATTATCATAAGACTGTGTGTGTATATTAACTCTTGAATATCACACCAACAATAAGAAGTGTGTTTTATGACCTTCATACTGATTATATGAAAACTTTGAAATTTGGATGAATGAAAGCATCTAAGTTTTGAGTAATTTTTAAATTAAATGATGCTATATTAATTGAATAATTTTTGGTTGGGTTATAGAAAAATGTTTGACTAGAGAAAAATTATGAGAACTGGAAATAATAAGGTAATTCTTTTGTATTCATTTTAAGAAAAGATTGCAGAAGACATTCTGATTAGGAGGAATATCTTTTTTGTTGTTTTTATTTGTTTTTGGGCCACACCTGGTGATGCTCAGGGTTTTACCGGGATATGCACTCAGAAATTGCTCCTGGCTCGGGGTACCATATGGGATGCAAGGGATCGAACCCAGGTCCATCTGAAGTCAGCCGCATGCAAGGCAAAGGCCATACCACTGTGGTATTGCTCTGGCTCCTGTTGAGTAAGAATTTCTATAAAAAACTATATAGCGACTTTTAAAATAATTAGTCAAGGACATGCCTTATTTTTTATGTAGATTCCTTAAACAGGGACATTTTATCTTTTCTATAATCCCCCAGTGTTGGCATAATTGTAGGGTCAAAATCCACATTCTACTGAACTGTAATGTTCTTAATTCAAATAAGAGGAATCTGGTGTCTTTTCTGTGGTCATAAGTCAGGTCATAAAATTAACATTGACAGATTTCTTCTGCTATTGATTCTTTTTGGCTTAATGGAAGAGTTGAGGTAAGCAATGAGAAGTGCTGTGAGCGCCAAAGTAATATAATAACCAGTTTAAAAAGCCCTGGTTTTCTGCTTCAAAGGAAATTGCTTGCTATTAAAATTAGATCTCTTCCAGTGTCAGGATTAATGACCAACTAATGAAGACGAAGAACCTTGCACTAAGCCAGAGGTTTTTAAACTTTATGGTCTGATAATTTTTGTTCTTTTTTCTCTTTATATATTAGATATTAAAACTGAAAAAATAAAATATTTAAAAATTATTGAAATAAAATTCTAAGCCCAATAATATTAATAGATATAGCATTTAAGTAAAAAAATTTTCAAAGAATGAAGAATTGTATTGTAATTACTTTTATAAATCTATTTATCGTGTCTTAATAGGCAATGGTTACATTTACTTCTTTCTCTCCTACAATGCTTTCTAATAATTGAAATACAATAAAATGTAAAGTCAATACAGATATTTTATAAATGTAGGCAACTGTAGGCACTTTTTTTGGATAATACAGCAAAGTTTAGCAAATAGTTATTTTTTGATAGAATGTATCATATGGTATGAAATCAAATCAGTGACATTTTTACACATTGTTACATTAAAAGCTATTATCCTGATATATTCTCTACTGCTTTCATCAGATTCTGCAATGTATACTTCTGCTCTAACTTTCCTTATCATTCTAAAGTCATTTATTGTATTTCATGGAAATATACTAATTTACTAATCTATGTTGAGGTAATCATCTATGCATACATAATTGTTGACTCATAAAGTTAATTAACTGAGAAGATGAATTTTCTAAAAAAACACACTATCCCCAACTTCCTAAAAATTTTTAATATTGTTAGCTCAACTTTCAATTTCAAGCAAGTACTATTGTTTTCTTTCTAAGATACATTTTTTATCTTATTAATTTTTTTTTTGTTTTTGGGCCACACATAGTGATGCTCAGGGGGCTACTCTTGTCTATGTGCTCAAAAATCATCCTGGTTTGGGGGACCATATGGGATGCCAAGGTATCGAACTGCAGTCCGTCTTAGGTTAGCACATGCAAAGCAAACACCCTTCTGCTTGTGCCACCACTCCAGTCCTTTAAATTATTTTCTAAAAAGTTTCAAAAAATCTGTGTGTGAATAACCTAAACATAGTGGAAGTTATGCTTTTATCTAAAACTCTGACAGTCTAGTTAGTTCATTTTGTATTCTAGTCAGAATTGTTCTCATACACATATATAAAAATACATTTCTACATTAAAATGATATATAGCAGAATATGTGAAATAATATGTTTAAACATCAGAACATATGTATCAGAAGTACATTTGTATACTCCCCATTTTATCGCATGCCATATTCAGATGAGAGATGCTAAAATTTAAGTATTTACTGATATTTAAAATATCTACTGCTTCATCAAATATATTTCTTAGGGAAAGTTATTAATAAATTAGTCAAACTATTTATTAAACATACATTTGTGGTGATTAGAAATGCTATGTAATTTTTCTTCTATTGTCTTCTCTTTTTCCTCTCTACTGTTCTTTTCTTTTCCTTCTACTTTGGAAGGTGCATACCCAGATGTATTCAGGACATAGCCATGGCTCTATATTTAAAGATCACTCCCGGAAGGTTCTGAGGATTGATCTACTAATCTATTGAGGATTGATCCAAGGTAAGCCCTTTTTTGTTGTTTTTTTTTGTTTTGTTTTGTTTTGTGTTGTTGTTTTTTGGGGTTTTTTTGGGTGGGGGCACACCTGATGATGCTCAGAAGTTACTCCTGGCTATGAGCTCAGAAATTGCTCCTGGGTTGGGGGACCATATGGGACGCCGGGGAATCGAACTGCTGTCTGTCCAAAGCTAGCACCAGTAAGGCCTTACTGCTCTGTGCCAGTGCTCTGGCCCCCAAGGTAAGCCTTTAATGAGGAAAGTGCCCTGCCCCATTCTACTACCTCTTACCTACTATTCTTCACACACACACACACACACACACACACACACACACACACACGCACACACACACACACACACAATTTTTATTGAGAACAATATGAACTACAAGTCTTTTACAGTTCTATTTCAGGTATATAGTGAGAGTGAATTAGGGCTGTTCCTACCACCAGTGGTGACCTCCCTCTGCCATAGTTCCCAGCAGGCGTCCCATACCTCCACCATTAGCCCTCTGGACTGCTAGTATAACAGGTCCCTTTTGTATATGGCTTGCTGTAGTTTGGGTCTCTAGAGTCTATTGACATTGAATTTTGGTATGGTTATTTAGGGTTTGACAATTTTTTATTAACATTCAGTGCTTCTGAGACTGCTTGGACCCTGGGTCCCATACACTTTTTTTTTTCTCAGTTTGTAGGAAGACATAGTCATATGAATCAGAACAAGATGATTCATATTCTATGGTTCTAATAAAAACAAAAGTGGTGGGAGCTTCTGTTTAGATGCTATAAATATAAATAAAATTAAAAGAAGAAAGAAAAAAGAATAAATATAAATAAATAAAATGGGGTTGCAGATGTGGCAAGTTTGTTTGTTTGTTTTCCATAGGCACAGTAAATAGTGGGGAAATTAGAAAGGAAATTCCCTTGGCCTAAGAGATTCAGGGTGTCTCTACCCTTGAAGCTTACTGTCATGAGACTGTCTACAGATTTTGGGACATGTTAGTTGTCAAACTCCAATGTCTTGTCAAAGTCAGTCCTCTGTAATTAGAGATCTTGATTTTTGCACAAATTTCAGGATGAAGCCTAGGATAGATTCTTTCTTTGTGGTCCCAGGAAAAGTTCTGCTCAGTCAGGGATTTGTAGTCATCTTCTATAATTAGTGATCTTCGTTTTTGGCACAGATCCTATGATGGATAGTCTTTTGATTTCATCTCACCATTAGGTGATGAGGTAGGCAATCTGCTCTTAGATCAAGATTGTTGCCGTTTTCTTGTCATTAGGGTATCATATGAACCTGCCCTGGCTCAAGTTGGTGGCAGAGCAGAATTAGGGCCTCCCCCCAGTGGTGGGGGTAGTTTGATTCCTGGTGCTGGTGCAGGGAACTGTGTCAATTCTAAGGTTGGGATCCAGGGTTTGGAGTTGGATGGTCGATGTACAATCACTTGTGTACACTGTCTAAGTCTGGTCCTCATGAAAAATGTTCAAGATGGAAAGTGCCACTATATTAAAATATGTATGGGTTCTTATTCATATTAGATAAAAGTATTTCTATACATAAAATTTCTCCATTTTAGTCTGCCTGTGCATAAAGAATGATGCCATATTATATAGTTAGTGCTTTGGGGGTAATAATGACAAACTATACAAAATCTGTGCCTTGGTTTTGAACTGAGCTCTTATCCTAAGCAAGACTTTTCTACTAGAATTTTTTTACTAAGCAGAACCAAAACAAGTGAAGAACAAACATAAAAAACAACAACAAGCAAATAAAAATGAAAGATGGAGGAGGCTACCTATATAGATGAAAATAAAGACACTAAGAGTTATAACCATTAAAAATAAAGATACCAGAAAATATCGATATCCCCATTAAGTCTTTTGATATAGTCTGAGGGTGTATAAAATTCCAGGCCCATTTTTGTCACACACCATAGTTTTATGGAGTCTTAAAAATGGTTTACAGCAGAAAGGGATCAGGTAGTGTCCTCAAACTGGGGATCTTTCTGGAGATGAATCAGGTAGAAAGCGACGGTCCACATTGAGGGGAGATGGAAGAGCAGGGCCACATAGATGAGTCAGCAGGAGTGGTGGTTGAAGCTTCTTGCTAGGGCAAGATGGATTGGCTTAGAGGGTGTTTTTTTTATTTTAGAGCTGTTTGACATCTTACTGGGGCAGGGGAACGGTTCAGATTCTTGAGGATTTAAGAACTGAGAATAAAGAGGAAGAGATAATGGATAAGTATTGAGAAGGTGAGAGGCTAGAAGGAGTTTTGTAAGGTGGTGAAAGGTGGGTGTTAGGAATAATATAAAGGAGGAGCTATATACAATATAGGCAGGGATTATGTATAATCTAGATTAGACATAGAAGAGTCTACCACATACACAGTCTCATCCATTTATAGACAGACTTTAGAGATCTATTTATAGTGTAGTAGGAGGCCTGACCCTTACACAATGAATCAGTGTACTTGAAAAATAAATAAAATAAATTTTAAAATAAATAAAAGAAATAATTAAAAAAATAAAAATAAATGGAGTCGGCACATTGGAGAGAAGAGATTTTCCAATTTCTAAGCATTTTGTCAATGGCAGGTGTATTTTTTGTATCATTAGTGCAAGCATGAAAACAATACAAAAATCAAGAATTTATTTGAGTTTTTATGGAAATAGTTTTGACCTCCTGTACCAATTGAATGTATCAAGTCCCTGAGGTGCATATAGATGCCTCCTTATAAATCTCTCTGTTCTTTTATAGTTAAAAACTTTGAGTTAATCCTCAGATGTTTTATTCATGAGGCAAGGATCTTTTTGTTTGTTTGTTTCAAGTTTAGTTATGTCAAAATATTCAGATTAAGCAAGCACGGATTTTTTTCATTAAAGAAAAGTATGTTGATAGGATAAATTTTGTTACATCCTCATTCCCAATATATCCCCACCAGAAAATCCTGGGTGTCTTTTCTACCTAGTTTTCCCATCTTCAAAATCAAATACAGGTGTATTTTTAACTAAGAATTTTTATATGATGTATTTCTATCAGCATTGTGGAGACAGGAATGATGTTCATTTTTGGTAATGTTTATGTTTAGCACCCACTTGTATGCAAATTTCACCAGAGTTATACAGCTGGGTTGATACAGGTAATATCTCACATATTGTGATGGGATAGAACTAAGAACCTCACACAAGTGAGACAAGTTTCTCTATAATATTGAATCATATATATATGGGCTATTTTTATGGGTGTTGTGGGCCTCACCTTCAGGACTTATTCCTGGCTCTATATTCAGGGAACATTTCTGGCATGGTACAGACAACCATATAGAATGCTAGATATCATACCAGGGTCAGCAAAGTGCAAGGCAAATGCCAATAAAACCCTCTGTTTTATAGTCTCTAGAGCTCCTTTTCAAAAGATGACATGTGCTAATTTATTAAGATTTTCAAGAACTTGAAAAGTGACTAGTACAATGTAGCAGCAATATTTCATTATTTAAAAGTATTTTTAAAGATAATCAGATTCTAGTACTTATAGCAGTATATCAAGCAAAAAAGTAGTGTATCATACAAATAAAAACCTTAATTTAAAGTTTTAAAGCATTTTAAAGTTGAAATGGGACCTCCAAAATATCTTAAGGCATTCATGTTTATTTTTAACTAAATATTCTTCTACATGAGTTTTTATTATAAAGTTCAGTCCTCGTTCAATGTAGCAACCGAAGCTCAGTTTCCACTTGTGTATTGAAAGCCACACATAAGAACAAAGGCAGAATGGCTTTTTCTTCTCAATTCTTCCCAGTTGAGTTCACTTCCTAAAACAGATTTCATTGGCCACATGTTTTATTTTGGTTGCAGCAATTCACTTACAGAAGAGGTAAAGAAACCGACTTCTATATATCCATATGCCTAACTAAAGATTAGGCCCCCTTTATAATGAGAAAGAGTAAAACTATACTGGAACAATGAATTAGGTGCTAGGTAACATAAAATAGATATGTTTTATCATGCAAAATTCTGATGCAAATACTTTTTGCCCCTAAAAGAGTTAACAACTCTGATTTGGTACTGAAGTCAGCACCTCACTGAAGACCTTTATCTTCACGGAAGGGCAGAGTTGTGCATTAGACCCTATATAGTGCCTTTACATTCTCCCCAGGATTAAGTGATGGAAAATTATATGTACATTGTGTCAGATATGATTTATCTACACTGATGACTAACCATTTAAACTGAACTGAGAGCACTACAGCTTCTCAAAGTTTCCTGAATCTTATCCCAATTATATTTCATTTAATAACACTCAGTGAAATATCTGGTGGCAAGGGAAATGAAACTACATGCTTTTATGGGATCATTCATCAAGAACTAATTGAAGCTTTCATACAGTTTAGTGCTGATAAAACAGTGTAACAATAAACAATAACAAAATTCACTGGAGAAGGATTTGTTTTGCTGTGAGGAAAATGGTTCTGTTTCATCCTGGGACTCCTGGTTAAAAGAGTCTCCAATTTACAAAGGGATAAGCACAGGCTCCTCTGCATAATGACAGGGCGGTAGCTGTGTCAAATGTATTAGTGTTGCTCCACTGGAGCCATTTTCAGCCTAAGTATTTGCTATTGTGCTAGGAATCTGGCAGGAGGTTGCAGGACCAATAGGATTTTCAAAAGTTTCTTTTTGCTATTTATTGTCATTGTGCTTGAAGCAGCTCCTTCATGGTTGTATTAGAAAATATAGCAAAATCTTAACGTGTTACTTAATAAAGTTTAATTTAAAAAAAGTTTTGCTGTTGTTCTTATATAAGGAGTTAGCTCCTCTGTTATTAGAATACTCATACTTCTAAATCATGATGTTTGGGCATTTATTTGGCTGAACTAAAAAGAGCAAAAAAAAAAAAAAGAATATTAAAAAAATAATGAATACCTCAGCCATTTTATTGAGAAAATAGTACCAAAAATTGCATGAGAACTATGAATCAATTTGCTCAAAAATTAAGTATCCAATTGTTTTATTTCAAAGAATTGGTTGGCAGTATCAAAATTAATGTATAAAATGTATTTGGAAACTGATATTTCTTTTAAGTAATAACCACAGGTTATATAATTAAAACACTTAATCTAAATTTAACTAGACAGTAACACTGGACTCTTGGCCACCACCACTTAAATATTAAATCTACTAGGTGGGTACAGAGTTTAGATAAATTATCACTGTATATGAGGTTCATCAAATTATATGAAAGGTTATCTTTCAAAGACACTATTACTGCTGATTAGATGTTTTGAAAAACTACTAGTATTCCAGAAAACTTGGCCATGTGAATATGGTCAAATGTTCTCATTTTTAAATGCAGATTTTTGTTGAA
The DNA here is from genome assembly GCF_024139225.1 of Suncus etruscus. Classification (NCBI taxonomy): domain Eukaryota; kingdom Metazoa; phylum Chordata; class Mammalia; order Eulipotyphla; family Soricidae; genus Suncus; species Suncus etruscus. The sequence continues at coordinate 66,832,413 of NC_064851.1, forward strand.
ATCTGTTTTGCATTATAAAACGTAATTTCTCTTAAGGAGTTTTTGAATAGTGACTATCCAAGAGTTGTAATACATGTTAAACAAAGCACCGCCAGGCCTAAATTATTCCCTAGAATAAGGATTTTGTTAATTCACAATCACTTTTTTGGTGGGCTAAGGAACCAAATGAATGCATGTACTTAGTTGTAATTCATTTTGATTAATTTGTCACCTGATTAATGAATAATAAAAAAAATTTCTATCACAGCACATAAGAAGTAGCAATAGTATAGGTGTGTTTTGGGATAAAACTAACATTATAGATATTATAACTTTCATATTATAAACTACCTTTTATTTTCTATGTAGATTGCCAGACTTTTATTGCCGTGAATCTGAATATGGGAATTACAGATTAGCATAAATTAACTGAGCATAGTGCACTAATGTTCCCAATGTAGTAATTCTAAAACACACTAGGCACTTTCTACTGCAAGGCCTTACTTCTGCAGGACACCCTTTTTCTCTGTATTTTCATAGTGCTTGCTCACTCAACTCTGTTAGGCCTTGCATAATTCTCAGTGAGAACTTCAAGCCACCTTATCTTTTTATTGTAACTCACAAACCCCGATTGTATCTCTTGTTATTGGCACTATCTTTTTAAGAAGTTATTAACATCTAGATCATTCTTAATATCCATTTTTTTCAAACTAATTTTACTTTCTAGATTTCAGTTATAATAGTTAAATTTTTATTTTTGTTTTGTTTTGGGTTTTGATATTGCTTTCTTCATGATTGAATTTTAGTTCCTAAAGATAATGGACATTTAATGGTAAATGTTAAATAAATAAATTATATTCTAGAACCCCGTTTTCTCATGTACTAGCTTTTTGATATAAGGAAAATCAATTAAACTATAGTTTTTTAATAAGTTATAAGAAGTAATGGTTCCTATAATTAAATGAAATGCTGGACTAAAGCTTTTTCTAAAAGCAAATTATTGCTGTTGAAACAGCAAGAGGCTTTTAGAAAACTATAAGGAGTTAATATATTCTTGCCTTATTATAACTGGCTTAAAGTCATTTAGATTGGATTTATGTGTTATTACAAAGTTAAAAATGTCAAATCTCTTGTCTAATATAATTTGTTAGTAATACAACATTCAGTTAATCTTTTAATTTAAAGCAGATAGTAGTTTACATAAGAATAGTTATGATCAAGATGTGAGATAGGACTTGAAGGATGAAAATATAGATAGATATAGGTGGTAAGGTGCTAAAACTAATTGGTCTATGAGAAAAACTGTTGAGTGAGGTTTCATTGATGATATCTAATTGGCATAATGTGGTATAGTAATAGAAAGAGTACCATGTTAATTACAGGAGCCAAAACTTGGCTGGAGTTATGGTAACAAGAAGTTGGGTCAAATATTACTTTAGTTTTTACTATCAATAGTGTTTATGTATTACGAGCATTTGCAGCAAAACAACTTTAGATAGGAGAGTATCTTTGTTTTGTGGGTAATAGGATTCAATCAGGTGAAATCTTTTAAAGCAAAGAACCACTTTTTCCTGGAGAAGAAATTTTGTTCAAGACTACAACAAAGAATTTATGCCTTCGTTTTCAGTCTGGCTTCCTGATGTATTTGAGAGTTTCTAGTTTCCACATTACCATGAGCCAGTTTCTTCAAATCCTTAAAATAACTGCCCCCATTCCTGCTTCTCTGCTGTTTTTCTGGAGAATTTTGAGTAAAATCAAAGTATTTAGCTGCACTTTATATTTCTCAAATGGGGAATTGTCTTGAGTACTCAATACAACTAAATGCATTAATTTAATAATAGAAGTAATTAAAATGGTCATTCTCCTGATGGAGTAGTAGAGGTGATCAATGTAGGATTTTACAACTGGGATCTCAATTCATTTAGTCTATTAGAATATTCACTGAGCAACTGATTTGACACCTCAAATTTTTATTATAAGAAGAGTTTAGTTACTTAAAAATGTAGTTAAAGTATTAAATATTGAAATCAATGTTTATACATCTATAAGCAGAATGTTTAGATATATGTTTCTTTAGTAGATAGGTCAGTGGATTAAATTCCATCTTGCTTCTTTTCTACTGCATGTATTATCTGAGTATTTTAAGATAGTGGCTATCATAATGCTTTCTACAAAGACTTATGAATTTTTAGTAAAATAAATTATGTAAAATTCTCTAGACTGTACTTGTCATATTTTCTTTCCTATTACACTAAAGAATAATAGGTTAGGTTTAAATTTCTAATTTTTAAAATTTAGACACGAACCCTTTGTCTTCTAAATAAGAGGTCAATTTCAAATCTCACAATTGGAAACATAATATTTTTTTCCTCTTCAATGAAATGAGATGGGAACTTAGAAAAATAAGAGGTTAAACTCAAGTATACTTTAATGTCATGAGGATGATTTATAAAGACAAAATGAGTGATTTTATAGTATATAAAGGGGAATAGAAGGAAGACATCATTCCTTTTTGTATGTTTGTTTATATGTTTTGCGGCTACACCAGTGATGCTCAGGTGTCACTCCTGGCTCTTCACTCAGAAATCATTCCTGGCAAGCTGAAGGGACCACATGGGATGCTGGGGACCAAACCCGGTCAGCCTGCATGCAGTGCAAATGCCCTACCCGCTATGCTATTGCTCCGGCCCATGACTTCTCATTCCTATAGACAGGCAAGTAAGAGGTTAACCAAATATCAAATATGCTTGGGAAGTCCTCTTACTGCAGATTTATTTGGCTTATCACAGCAGGTTCAAGAGCATTAGACAGATTCATGGGGTTGCACTGTCACTATAGTCAACTACTTATACTGAAAATAAAATGAAGTTCTTTAGTGAATAAAGAGAAGCCAGAATCATTATCAGCTTTCTATATTTTATCAGATGTTCATATGGTTTGTATTCTGCTATCAGTAATGCTCCTCCATAAAGATTTATTTATTCTCAAGAATATTTACTTGAAATAAATTGTGATTCTACTGCGACAAAGGTATTTCATATAAAAAAGAGCAGAGTAATCTTGTTTAATTTTATTGTTTAATTGAATTAAACAATAAGAAAACATTGTTAATAACATGCCATAAAATACTCATGTTCTATTATTATGACACTGAATCAATGATTTTATTTACTATTCAAAGTAATAAAAACAATTGTTAAAGCAATGTGTATGTGGCTTGTTGTATAAAAATAGCAGGTAGAGAAATGTTTCTTTTGAGCACTAGCTTTAGAATTGTTAGAGTCTGGGTCAGGAAATTAGAAAAGTCTGGGGAATGGTCACAGAAGTGGAAGCAGGAATTCAAGCAGCAAATACTTTCTTGAGTGCATTTGAATTCAGAATCCAAAGTCTAAAGTAGTCTAGAATGTGAGTGATAGCATGTTTACTAAGACAAATTTGAAATTAGAGAGGTCATAGGTAAAGCAGCAATGTGATGATTTTTGATATACTGAAAATAACTTGAAGTTAAAAGTAGACATAGGCATAGTTGACCTCTCTCTCCCCTCATATTATTACTGGTAAATTTGAGTATTATATGTGGTGCTATGGATTGAAGCCTGGTCAGCCACGTAGAGTTAAAAATCAGCGTTCTGGAGGCTTGAGAGATAGCACAGTGGTAGGGTGTTTGCCTTGCACACACAGTTGCAGTTGATCCGGGATGGACCTGAGTTCGATTCCCAGCATCCCATATGGAACCATTAACCTGCAGGAGTGATTTCTGAGCTCTAATCAGGGGTAACCATTTAGTGCCACTGGTGTGGCCCAAAAACAACAACAAAACAAACAAACAATAAAGTTTTCTGCCTTCTATATTATTTCTCCAACATGGAAAATATTTCTAGTGGACATAGTAATGGTTTGATCTCATATTTTTTATTATATCAAATTCTACTTTTAGAACAGTTGGCACTTCCAAAGTTATGTCATACATATTAAAGAAGCAAAACAATATATTTTAATAAATTATTTAAACATTGTGGCTACAAGGTGCTCTTCCCCTCCTCAGATCCCCCCCCGCATATACAAAGTTTTTCACGATTAAATTTCAGTCATACAATACCCTTCACCAGTGCACATTTCCACCACCAAATTCCCCAGTTTCTTTCCTGTTCTTCTCCCCACCCCCTTCTGCTAAACTCTAGGGCAGATAATTTTCTACTCTCTTTTTCTTTCTCTCTATCCCTCACTCATTCACTATTCTTTCTCACTCACTTTACTTTTAAAGATTGTGATTTGCAATATTGTTATTGAGGGATATCGTGCCTATCTCTTTCTCTCCTTTCAGCACCCAGTTCTTGTCTAAAATGATCATTTCCAACTATCAACTGTCATAGTGCTCCTACTTTTGCCCTAACTACTCTCACCTGCTATTTTGAAAAACGTCCTACTACGGACCAGTCTTCTTCCTCTCTTCGATTTCTAGATATCATTACAATGCTATCATTTTTATTCTTTTATACCCACAAATGAGTATGATCATTCCATATCTATTTCTTTCCCTCTTAATGAGTTGTTTGATTCTAGTTTTTAGTTTTGGGGGATTTTTTTGGGGGGGAAAGGGGGGTTGTTTTTGGCCTCAGCAGTGACACTCAGGGGTTAATTCGGCTATGAACTCAGAAATCGCTCCTGGCTCAGGGGACCATAAGGGACGCAGGAGATCTAACTATGGGTCCATCCTAGATCAGCCTTGTGCATGGCAAACACTTTACCGCTGCGCTACCACTCTGACCTGTAGTTTTTAGTATTTTTGTTGAGGATATTTGCATATAAGTTCATATTGATATTAACATGTAATTCTTTCTCTCTTTCTCTCTCTCATAGTCTCTGCCTGATTTTGATATTGGGGTGTTGTCATCTTTATAACAACATAGTTTGGAAATGTTTTAGGTTCTTCAGTTTTTCTGGAAGAGTCCAAAAGGATTTGCTTTTGATGCTCCTTAAGGATTTGAAAGAATTAAATAATGAATCTAAATGGGCCTAGGTTTTTGTTTTAGGGAAACCTTTTGATTACCATTTTAGTTTCCTCAATAGTGTTCAGATAATTTTGGTTCAGTCTTGGTACATTAGAGGAATCCCAGAATTTATCAATTTCTTTCAATTTCTCTCATTTTGTGCATAAAGTTTCTCATAGTAATTTCTGATTATCTTTTGAACTTATGTATTATCTGAGGTGACATACTCCCTTTCATTTCTGATTTGACTTACTAAGTTTCTTTTTATCTCTTCCCTTATGATTCTTGCTAATGGTTTATTGGTCTTGTTTATTTTTTTCAAAGAAACAACTTTTCCTTTAATTGACTTTTGGTTTTTTGGGGGGTGTTCAGTTAATTAATTTCTGTTCAAAGTTTTATTTTTTCTTCCTTCTGACTGCTTTAGTTTAACTTGTTGGTCATTTTTTAAAATTTCTATGTGCCATTAATTTTTTATGTTGGCCTTTTCTTCCTTCCTGATAATTGCTTGCAAATCTATATATTTTCCTCTGAGTACTGCTTTTGATGTTCCAGAATTTCTGATAATTTGTTTCTTCATTCTCATCTGTCTGCAGAATATTTTAATTTCCTCTTGGATTTTCCCTCTCACCCACTGGTTATTCAATAGTGAGATGTTTTATTTACAGGTGTTAAATTTTTCTGTTTTTTTTTAGATTTGTTTTATTTTTGTAATTTACTTTTATTTTAGTACAGAATGGTCTGAGAAGATAGTTGAAACAATTTCTGTCTTCTTCACTTTATGGAGGTATGTTTTATTATCCATCAAATGGTCTTTTTCTGAAATGTCCCACATGAACCGGGTATGTATGTACATATATATGGCAACAACTATCTATCTATATCTATCTATCATCTATCTATCTATCATCTATCTATCTATCTATCTATCTATCTATCTATCTATCTATCTATCTATCTATCTATCTATCTATCTATCTATCTATCTATCTATCTATCTATCTATCTATCTATCTATCTATCTATCTATCTATCTATCTATCTATCTATCTATCTATCTATCTATCATCTATCTATCTATCTATCTATCATAAGGACCCTCGCTGTAAAAAACTGTCTTTGTTAGTTCTTTGTACTGTCTGTTTCATGGCCACGATTTACTTTGGGCATACTGCAGAATCAATCTTAGAACCATTTGACCTATTATTTTATTTGTATATATGAAACATAGATTCGTACAGACACAGAGCAGTGGCACAAGCTGTAGGGTGTTTTCCTTGCATGTGCTGACCTAGGATGGACCAAGGTTGGATCCCCGTGTGTCCCATATGGTACCCCATGCCATGAGCGAATCTGAACACATAGCCCAGGAGTAACCTCTGAGTGTCACTGGGTGTGACCCAATAACCAAAACAAAAAAAAAAAAGAAAGAAAAACAAACATTGAGTCTCTCTTTTAGAAATTCAAGACTTGGGGTCAAAAGTTTTATATTTTCAAACTGTATGCAAATTACTGTATATTTATATGTTCTAAAAAGTAGACAATAAAATGTGAAGAAATCATGGAATAAGAAACAACTTTAGAAACAAAGAATTGTCCTTTCCCCTGATAACATACCATTTTTATTTTAGGTTCAGTGAACCATCTTGTAGTTTTATAAAACTTTCTCTTTTGTCTTAAACAAAAAATAGTTTGTTGCTGTCATTTCAAAACACAAGGTTTCTAACTAATATAATTAGTATTAAACTAAGTTTGAAATTAAGAGAGCTAAAACTAAACAAAAGAAAATTTCCATAGTTGACATTCACTGAAGGATTATGAGTAACGGAAATAGAAACTTTTAGTATTTATTCTCAATTTAGAATGAAGTAATAGACACCATCGTAGACAGCTATATTAAAAAGAGTGACTTCTATTACATGAAGAAAATATGACATTTACCTAACAGAACCAAAGGCAACTGCTCACCTTTTGGAAAGGTCTTTTTTCTTTAATATTATTGTTAGAATAACATTTCTCAGTTTCTACTATTATAAAAAGATAATATGAATTACTTGACCAAAAGAACATTTAATTTCAAAATTAAATTTCAAAATGCTCAAAATAAAGAGCAGCCAAACAAAAAAATACAACCCTTTTCATTTTAATTTATTTTCTAAGGAAATATTTATTTAAATCTACTAAAGATACAAAATAACGTATCTGAAATATAGTACGAGATAAGGCACTTGCTGCATATGGCTTCCTTAGTATTCCTGACACCATATAAGTTCCCTGAAAATTTCCAGAAATGTTCCTGAGAACAAAATCAAGAATAAGCCCTGCACATTTCCAGGTGTGGTTTCAAATCAAACCAAACTTAAACCAAAATAAACGTAAGGATTTACTTAATTGTATGGAACACCTATTGGCATAATGTTTTATTATGTCATAAAGAAGATATAATGAGGGGCCGGGCGGTGGCGCTGGAGGTAAGGTGCCTGCCTTACCTGCGCTAGCCTAGGAGACGGACCGTGGTTCGATCCCCCGGCGTCCCATATGGTCCCCCAAGCCAGGAGCGACTTCTGAGCGCATAGCCAGGAGTAACCCCTGAGCGTTACCGGGTGTGGCCCAAAAACCAAAAAAAAAAAAAAAGAAGATATAATGAAGTATGTTTAATAATAACCATCATCAACATTAGACATTCTAAAATACTAGAATGGCATATACTCTCTTGATTTATATGTGTATTCATATATGTGTATAGTCTAACATTTGTATCTGATATTTTGCTGTGATTTCAAGAAAAATATGTCAATGACTTTCAGAAATATATTCAGGGTCATATTTTTCTTTCATTGACTATTCTTATTTTCAGATGATGTCAAAGAAAAATAATAAATATAGTATTTTATCTGACACCATAATATTTAAGACTCATGATTTTTTGAGCAGTATATATATATATATATATATATATATATATATATATATATATATATATATATATAGCACATATGCTATTTTAGCTAATAGATTTTTCAATGGTAACTTTTAAATCGAAATAGTATATTAAACATATTTGAAATTCTAATTTTATTTTTAATAAGTATTCTTGCTATTGTAAAGTTTGTTTTTTATCACAGTGGTCATGTGGAAACTATAATTAAACTAAAATCACATGAATTATGCAGGGGCCTCAAACTCAATTTACCTGGGGCCGCAGGGTGATCCTTGAGTGCAAAGTCAGTAGTAAGCCTTGAACATTGAAGGGTGTGACCCAAACAACTAAAACAAAACAAAACAAAACAAAATTCCTGTAGGGCAGGGCCACAAAATGTTGTACGGAGGGCCACAAACAGCCTGCGAGCCACGAGTTTGAGAGCCCTGATTATACAGTGATCCACTTTTAATGATTTTGTGCTGTTAACTCTTTTTTACATAAATTAAATATAGTAAATGTATACATGGAATAAAAATCAATGCAAAATTATCTACAGAGTATAGAACAGGAAAACTATTTCATTCCCCTCCCAAACAAATCAGTTTGCTTTAATATATTCTTAAGAATATGTATATTTTAGGGGCCAGAGAAATAGCACATCAGTAGGGTATTTGCCTTGCATACCCAGGACAGACCTGGGTTTGTTTCTTGACATCCTATTTGTACTCAAGCCTTCCAAGAGTGATTTCTGAGCACAGGATCAGGAGTAACCCCTGAGTGCCACTGGCACTCAAAAACCAAAAACCAAAGGGAAAAAATTCAGAGTAGTGAAGCTATTGCATCAAGACAAATGAGCATTTTAAATACCTTTTGTGAACTTTGGTTTAGGAAACAATTATTTGTAAAGTTTTTTTTTTTTTGTTTAAAACTTTTTTTTACCACATCCTTCTTCTCTATATCACAGTGTCCTTCCTGCTCTCTTTGACACACCTTCAATTTTTCCACCCTGAGATATGTTTACTACTAATGAGCTATTCTCAATGTCTGTTACCTTTTGGCCTTTGTTATCCAACTACTAAGTTAGTCTAGATTTGGGGCTGTATCAGAATGTGCACAAGATTCACTCTTGGCTCTGCACTCAGGATTCACTCCTGGCAATGCTTGAGAACCATACAAGATGTTGGGAAGTCAACCTGGATCTATGGTATGTAATGTGATAACCTTTCCCTCTGTACTCTCTGCCCCTACATTTGTTCTATGTCCTTAAAAAATGTGATTAAAATAGCATCTGTTCTATGTCCAAAAAGTAAATACTTGGAATTTTGATAAGACTTTAACTAAATATATAGTATTTATTATGCAGGACAATCATTTAAACAATTATTTTTCTTTGGAGATCAAACCTGGTGGTGCTCAGAGCTAAATCTTGGCTCTATGCTAGGGATCATTCCAGCAGGGGTTGGGAGGAGGCCATATGGTGTGTTAGAAATTGAACCCAGGACTGTCATATGCAAGGCAAATGACCTGGTGCCTGCTATAATATTGTTCCAGTCCTCAATATAACAAAGTTAATTGTTTCCATCTATGAGCATGTTTTATTTTCATTTTCATATATATTCTTGTTAATTTAATGATCACTTAGAGGCATTCATATTCTTTATTTTATTGACTTCTTGGTTATTGGAATAGCATTCTTACGATACTATTACATATGAGTTATTATTTATGTTAATTATTCATGATTTTTTCTATTCATTTAATCTATAAATGTAAAAAGGTTTTGTATATTGATTTTTATCCTACCATTTTACAGTATTGCTTTATGTTTCCAATAATTTTTAATAGTATCTTTGGACATTTCTGTGTAATAATATCATATTATATGCAAATGTCCATCGTTTAATTTTCTTTTCATAATACGATTAATAATAGAATATTCATATTCCAATAGTACACCTATCTCCAGTGTCCATATTCATCTTTTCACCAAAGACTTAAGATCCCTTCCCAAGATCCCACTCAATACCTCATGACAAATTAAGTTCTACAAGTTTTCTGCCATGTTTTTATGTTTCTCAGATAAATTTCATATCAAAATATAAATTTTGGGGCAGGAGTGATAGACAGCAAGTAGGAATTTAACTTACATATGGATGGCCCAATTTCAAATATTGTCATCCTATATGATCTCGACTGCCAATAATAATTACTGAGTGCAGAGCCAGGAGTAACCCTGAGCAATGATGGTTGTGCTCCACCACCCAAAAAAATTTTTGTTTACAATTTTAAAACTATTTTTGAGAAATATATTTGGAAATTTTGATCTTTAGAATTATGATTTGGACAATTCAAGTACTAAGGATATATTTTTGGAAATGTTTAAAGTTTAAATAGTTTTAACAATTGTATTTCTGGATTATGACATAAATTATTTTGATGTCTTGCAATAGGAAATAGGTACATGGTGTTAGATGGAGGTCCGAGCTTGCTTTTTTGCATATGACTGACTAGTTGTCCCAACAACACTTGTTGAAGAGGCTTTCTTTGCTTCATTTTGCATTTCTTGCCCTTTTATCTAAGATTAATTGAGTGTGTGTCTGGGGAACATTCTCTGAATACTTAGGATGCTTCCACTGATTTAAGGATCTGTCTTTATTCCAATACCATGCTGCCTTCATGACTAATGTAAAGTTGATGGATTGCATTAAATCTGTACAATGCTTTGAGGAGTATTGCCATTTAAATAATGCTTATCCTCCCAATCCATGAACTGGGTATGTGTCTCCCTTTCTTCATGTCCTCTTTTATTTCTTGAGGCAGAGTTTTGTACTTTTTTTTCTATAGGTCCTTCACATCTTAGTTAAGTTGACTACAAGGTATTTGAGTTTCTATGGCACTAATGTGAATGGAATTGTTTTGTTAATGTTCATTTCTTCTCTAGCTTTATTTTTGTATAAGAAGGCCATTGATTTTGTTTGTTACTTTTGTAGCCTGCCACATTGCTATATGAATCTATTGTTTTTAGAAGGTTTTGGTAGAGTTTTGGGGTTTTCTAAATATAGTATATGTCATCTGCAAACAGTATGAGCTTGACTTCTTCCTTTTATATCTGGGTGCCCTTGATAAATTTTTGTCTAATTAATATGGCAAGTACTTCCAATTCCATGTTCAATAGGAGTGGTGAGAGAGGACAGCCATGTCTTGTACTGGATTTTAGAAGAAAGGCTTTTGGTTTATCCTCATTGAGAATAATATTGGTCATTGGCTTGTGTAGATTGCCTTGACTATATTGAGAACAAGTTCCTTTTATTCCCATCTTGTTGTGAAATTTTAAATTTTTTATGATAAAAGGGTGTTGAATCTTGTCGAATGTTTTCTCTGCATCTATTGATATGATCAGATGGTTTTTATTTTCCTTTTGTTGATATGGTTTATTGTGTTGATTGATTTACATATGTCAAATCATCCTTGCATTCCTGGAATGAAACCTACTTGGTCATGGTGTATGACCTTGATGAGGCATTGTATCCTATTTGCCATCATTTTATTGAGGATCTTTGTATCTGCGTTCATCAGGGATATTAGTCTGTTGTTGGTGTATTGATCTTATTAATCAATATTGTATCCAACCCTATGGTCTGATTAGGTGATGAGATATTGGATTATTTTCTACTCAGTATTCAGTAAAAGCAGGAGTTTGAGAAAGGCAGAAGCTCATTCTTTGGTCTTCTTCCACTGAACTTCATTCCTTCTTAGGAGCATAAAGCTTAGGTGTTTTGAATTCCTCGCATTAGTGCTGGATTTCTTGAACTCATTCTTGTAACTCTTCACTGTGTGGAATATTTCCTGTGTCAACGTTTGCTTCTAGACCTGCATCTCAACAGATTTTGATCTGGAGCCTTAGGCTCCACTAGCACTTGGTGCCTGAACAGGGACCTAGGACCAAGTGACCAGAGAAGACTAAATGATTGAAAATGATTTGACCTTCTGGTGAATTCTCACTATAACGGTTCCCTTGAGCTGGACTGAATGTGCCATGCTTTTCTCTGGAATATTGGTGAACATGGCTACTTCTTTGAAAGGCTCCATGTTGCTCTGGTCCATCAACCTGCATTTCGCACTTTGGATTGTACGTGCCAGGATATTTAGAGATTCTCTTGTACACATTCCACAAAAGGGGAAAAGAGCCTTCCCATTAATGATTTGTTCTCAATATAAAGGCCTTCATAGGGATGATAATTTATCATTTACTACTGATACTAACCCAGAGAGACACTATCTCTCAAGAATAATGAACTAGCTACCATCTCTGCAGACTCAGAGTCTGAAAATGGCTCAACCAGAGATACACCTGAGCCTCAAGCACTGAATCAGTTAGATAAACGTGTACTGGTAATCAAGTCCTGGGCACTGTCAAATAGTTCAATGTCTGGAATGGCTATGGATTTAACATCATAAATGGCACCAAAGAAAATGTCTTTGTTCACTGGACAGCTATTAAGAGAAACAATCTCAGGAAGTTTCTGTGTAGCGTTGGTTACGGGGAGACTGTGGACTTTATTGTGCAGAAAGAATCGAGGGTACCAAAAGCTGCTATTATATAAGGACCTGGCGAATTCTTGTGAAAGGTAGAAATATGCTCTTAATCAACATAAGTTCTGTTGATTCATCCCCCAGCCTCATTAAGCTGCCCCACCCCTCAGGTGAGACAGAAGCGGGCAATTAAAGAGTAAGAGTTGAAGACTGGGCAGTGTCCCAGATGCCAACGTGTATCATTTTTCTTCTACTGGAGGCAATTTTTGTGAGGATCTTGGCCCCTCAACCTGCAACAGCTTATTGAGGAAACCCCAGCAGCCTTACAAAAAGGTGAAGATGGAGAAGATGGAGGATACAAGACCAAATGAAGAACACCTGAGGATAAGATGCTTTCAGAACTTCCTGCACTTGGGTTACCTCCAAAAAATTAAATTTCTTCTAGGCTAATCTCTTGAACTTATTTGTATCAGTTACTATCATGCTAGCTATAATGTGTTTTATTTGTAGAAATCTTATTTTTTATTCTAAGTCCCACTGCAAACAGAAAATTTTGCATCCAACTTTAGTGGTTTAATGTTAATTTGCAGAATTCTAGGGGAAATGCATGTTAGATTTTTAGAAGTTCTCGGTTATCTCGGTTTCTCAATTGCTAGGATGTTCTATTTGTATTATTATGTGGCAACTTATTCTCAAATTATGTCTGCAAAAATGTGTTTCTGTCCACAGAAGTCGACGGAAAAGAAACTTGGATATTACAGTCTCTTATTACAGTATTCATTATATATTTTAGCAAACTTATTTTCCAACTACACATATCTCAGAAATGTTCTTCTGATTTTGTTTAACAAAGTTTATGAAAAAAAACCTCAGATGTTCTAGACTTTTATTACTGTGCTAGGTGTAAGAATGTTTAAGAATTTTCTAATTATGTGTATCTGCAGAAATATTCTAATGTATATGTTCAGAGAAATCTATGAAAAAATGTTTTGAGATGTATAATACAAAGATATGAAGAAAGCTGGGTTTTTTGAGAATGATGTTTATAATTTAAACTTCAATGCTATTAATACCAACTTTTACTGTGCCTATGCAAAATAACCACTTTTGTAAATTCTGATCGGGGGTTCCTGCCTCTAGTAGAGAACAATAGAACATGGCTTATGTGTCCCTCAATTTCTTGAACAAAAAGGGGCAGTTCTTGGGTTATAACTTATTTTACTAAAAAACAGAAATTATCTCTGCTTTCTCTGTATCTGTTTGTGTTCAACTTGGTTTTATTCAAAATAAAGATTCTCTTATATGTAAACCTATGCTACAGGCTCATTTGAGGTGGTCTTTGTACTCAATAAAAATGGTAGGTCTAGCAGGCAGCAGGCTCTCTAGACTAGGTAGAAGACTGCCAGACTACACATGTTTCACCCTCAGCCTGGTTTGGATTATTTCATGCACACCCTGATTCAGGCTCATTTACCTGGGCTTGGAGCTATGGCAAGTGGGGTGATTTTACATTCTGTAGTTTTCTTATTTTGCAGCATATTTCTCTGGTTTTGGTGTTAAGATTATGTATGTTGGCTTCATAAAACAATTTGGGAGCACTTCTGTTTCTTCAATTTCCTGAAAGACCCTGAAGGTAAAAAGGTCAAATTTAAATAGATTAAAAACCTGAGACCATAAAGTATATAGAACAATAAAAAGGTAAAACATTCCATGACATTGAGACTAAAGGCATCTTCAAGGAGGAAACACCACTATTCAAACAAGTGGAAGCAGAGATAAACAAACTGGATTATATTAAACTGAGAAGCTTCTGAACCTCAAAGGAAATGTGACTAGAACACTAAGGCCACCTACAGAATGGGAGAAACTATTCACTCAATAACCATTAGATAAAGGGATTATATCTAAGATATAAAGGTACTGAAAGAACTTAACAAGAAACAAATATCTAACCCCATCAAAAAATGGGGACAAAAAAATAAACGGATAATTTCTTAAAGAAGAAATACAAATGGCCAAAAGGCACTTGAAAAAAATTCTCCACATCACTAATTATCAGGGAGATGAAATCAAAACATTGAGTTACCATCGCATGCCACAGAGACTGGCATACATCACAAAGAACAAGAACAATCAGTGCTGGTGGGGATGTTGGGAGAAAGGAACTTTCATTCACTGCTGGTGGGGATGCCGCTAGTCCAGTCTATAGAAAACAATATGAAGATTCCTCATAAAACTGGAAATTGGGGGGGCTGTAGAGATAGCACGGAGTTAAGGCGTTTGCCTTGCATGCAAAAGGAGGGTGGTTCAAACCCCAGCATCCTATATGGTCCCCCGATCAAGCTAGGAGCAATTTCTGAGCGTAGAGCCGGAAACAAAACAAACAAACAAACAAAAATCCCTGGAAACTGAGCTCCAATATGATCCAGCTATACCATTCCTAGGGATATATCCTACTAACACAAAAAGCACCACACAAAAAGGCCTTCTGATCACCTGTATTCATTGCAGCACTATTTACAATAGCCAGAATCTGGAAACAAACCAGATGCTCTTCAACAGATGAATGACTAAAGAAATTTTGGTACATATACACAATGTTATACTATGCAGCTGTCAAGGAAACATGATGTCATGAAATTTTCCTATACATGGATGGATATGGAAACTATTATGCTCAGTGAAATAAGTCAGAGAGAGACAGACACAGAATATCCCTACTAATCCATGGATTTTAAGAAATATAAAAGACAATTTTGTCATAATACAGAGGAATAATATAGATATGGGATGGAAGCTTACCACAAAGACTGGTGAATTCAGTTAGAGAAATAAGTACAGTGACAACTATCATGACAATGGTAGTGCATAAGAGAAATAGAATGCTTGTCTTGATTACAGGCAGAGGCTGGATGAGGAAGGAGATAGGGGCCTTGGTGGTGGGAATGTTGCACTGGTGAAGATGAGTGTTCTTCTTTTTAATAACTGAAACCCAACTATAAACATGTTTGTAATCAGATACATAAATAAAGTTATTAATTAAATATAAAATATACAAACTAACTTACACACAAAAAGGAAATAGATTACTCAAAATTTTCCTTCTATTTGGTTTATATCAGCTATTGTAATATAATCATTTTAATTTAGCTATCATAATTTATAATTTAATGTATTTGGTCCATTTAACTTTTTCTTGCATAATTTTGTGAGCATGACTTACAAAACTATCTTTAATAATAATATTAGTTTCAGCGATTATCCTTGGAACTGATATTAGAGAAAAAAGTCTTTTATTTCTCATCATTGCATATGAAATTGTCATTGTGCTATTTTTGTATATGACCTTTATTGTGTTGAGGTATAGTCCTTCATTTTTAAGTGTTTTTTTTCTCCACCAGTGGATGATCAATCTTATATAAAGCTTCATCTGCATCAATTTATATGATTATGTGATTATTATATTTTTGTTGAATTAATTGATTTGTCTATGTTGAATAACACTTTTATCATCCTGGAATAAATTCTATTTGGTCATGATGTATGAGACTTTTAATATATTACAGAGTTTTATTCAAGATTTTTGGATCTATTTTGATCAGGAAAACTAATCTACAGTATGTGTTTTTTGTGAGTGAGTGTGTGTGTGAGAGAGAGACAGAGAGAGAGAGTTTTCATTTTGCTTTGGGTACTGAGGTAAAGTTTATCTCATAAACTACATGGAAGAATTCACAATATAAGTTATAACCCTCTCTTGAAGGTTTGGTAGCTATCCAGCAAAGCATGTGTATTTTGAATATTTTAATAGACTTGATTTATGGGTTTTTTTCCATGCATATAATAGATTTGGGGGGGGGGGTTAAAACCATGTTTACCAGTGCTTATGGTTTATTCCTGGTTTTGTGCTTAAGAATTATTCTTGACAATGGGGGTATATGTGGTGATGCAGATAGGACATAGGTTAGCTTTATGCAAGGTCAACATGCTACGTACCTTAGAGTCCTTATATACCTATCTTGCTAGCTACTAGAGTTTTAAAATTTTAAAACACTTTTTAAGGTTTATATTGGGAGATTTAATTATTTCAAAAGTCCATTATTTTATATTCTCTGGCTCAGTACCATCCGTTGTGTATAGTAGCATTTTCTTAATCCTATGTATTCTTTTATCCTATGTATCTCTATGTTATCATTTCTTCCTTTTTGCATGTAATTCAAATTATTAGATTTTCTCTCTTTTTCTGAGCTTGAATAATGATTTGTAAATCTTGTTCTGTCAAAGAAATAGCTACTGGTTTCACTGATCAGGTTTTTTTTTTTCTACTCTGTTTCTGCACGCACTGATTTTTATTATGTATACCCCCTACTGTATTGGGTTTAATTTATTCTGTTCATTCTAGTCCCATAGGATGTGATATTAGATTATTCATTTAGTTTTATTTGTGTGTGTGTTTCCTGTGAGCCTGTAATACCATGAACCTTACTACTGTTTTACTATGATTATATGTTCCAATAGCTAATTTTTTAAATTCTTATTTGCATTCAGAAATTAATTTTTTTTACTTATAAGGGCTGTTGAGTTAGTACCGCTTATAGAGTGATTGTTTTGCACATAGTAAATTTATTTGATCCCTGATACCTCATATTGTCTTCTGAGTACAAATCTGAATAATCTGAGTACAGTCATAAGTAAGTCCAGTTCAGCCAGGTGTGGCTTCAAATCAAACAAAATTTATATTAATAACTATTTTATCTCCATACTTGCACAGTAATTATTAAATGATCATGGCATTAGTCTCTATATTTTTGTGCTTTTATAGATATATTTATATTATATATTAATGTTATTATTTCACTATGATTTAAGTCATATAGAATATTTCAGTTTTCATGATCTTAATGACATTTTTTTGGTTTTTAGTTTTTGGGCCACACTCGTTGATGCTCAGGGATTATTCCTCGCTATACACTCAGAAATCACTCCTTGATTGAGGGAACATATGGGACACCAGGATACAACCAGATTTGTCCTGGATTTGCCATGTGCAAGGCAAATGCCTACGCTGTGCTTTCTCGGCGGCCCCTTAATGACATTTTTTTTAATGATTCAGACTATATGATCTCTCCTTGAGAATGTTCACCTGAAAATGTTCCTAGAGAAGAATATTTATTTGCTTTATTTTAATGATGGAGAACAATTTAGAAATCTATAAGACTAGCTATTCTAAGTCTTCTAAATATTCTAAGTCTTCATTCAAAGCTGTTGTAATTTTCCCTTTTGATTTTTCTCTGATTGATCTTTACAAATGAAAGACTGGATTGTTAAAGTCAGCTACTATTATTGTTTTGCTATGGATGTCTTTCTAGAGGCCTATTAATAGTTGCTTTATAAATTTTGATGTCCTTTCATTTGATGCTTCATTTGGTTAATGAGTGTTAATTCTTCATGATGTATTGATTCCTTAATTATTGTATGATGCTATCCCTGTCTCTTATTATCTTTTTAGTGTGAAATATATATTGTTTACATAACTATGACTGTTGCTTTAATTTTATGCTATTGTTGATCATGCTTGTCTGATTGCTTTATTGACATTTACTTTTAGCCTGTGTTTATTACTGAGATTCAATGGGATGCACTGTAAACAACAGGAAGTTGAATTTTGTTTTCTCTGTGTTAGAGAAAAACATGGTCAAATGGTCACTATGACTACTGTTTTACTGAGTTCAGATTATTAACTTTCAATGACATTATTTATAAATAAAAATGTACTGTAATTTTATTCTAAATTAACCATGTATTTTTTTGGCATTTTACCTTTTATTTTCTCATTTCCTGAAGCCCTTTGTTTTGTTATCTGCCTTTTTAAATGATTGGCTTTGTTTACCTCTTGTTTGTTGCTCCTAAGTATTTTTGTTTTATAATAACCATGAAGTTTACATTTCCAGCTCTAAGCTCATGTCCCACTTTAAATTTGAAGCAAATAAAACTTAAATTGGTGGTGGTAATGTTTCTCTGGTGAAGGGGGGTATTCTGTTTATGACTGAAACCCAATTACAAACATGCTTGTAATCATGGTGCTTATATAAAGATTATATATTATATAAAGATTATATATAAAGATTTTATATATGTATATATATCCCATTCTTCTTTTTTCCATTTTTGAAGAAGAGATTAATACTTAAGGTTTTTTATTTAATAGGATATTTGTTACTAAACAAAAACTTTTATAACTGACATATAGGAAATCATATTTTGAATTTTGCACCATAGGTAAAAGCCATTCAAGTCAACTTTATGAAAAAAGTAAATGTCGAGAGCTAATATAAATAAGATTTCTGATTATTATCTGTCATCACTAAACCATTGATACCTAGATAAAATAAAGTAATAAGGTGAAATGAGCATTCAAGTGAAGAAACATCTATGTGCAAGTTGACAGTATCTTAAAAAAATGAAAGTATTTTTTTATTAATTTAGGTGAATTTTATAAGAGACTGAATAGACAGTATTGTATACTGTCCCTGCAATGCTAACCTTTGGAGAATTTAGTTATATTTGAGAATCAGGACTGAAACAAGGGTACTTGTTTCATTTTAAAACATAAATCAAATAATCCCTTGCCATTTTATACCTAATACCATGTAACTAACATTAAAATTTGTGGAAAAATAAACATCAGTGTGATTATTTGCATAACAAAATAATAGTTTATTATTAACAAGATTCTTTTATGAAATAACTTCCTCTTTCTAAGTTCACAAATTACTAATACATTTAAAGATGTTAAATGTTCATCTTCAGGGTCATAACTTATATTTTTTATTATTGAGTTTACATTAGAAAATGAATAGCTTCAATTCTTGGCATTTTTCCTAAAGAAAAATAGCAGTTAGTCTTAACAAGTCACTTAACTAAAGTTCAGAAACCTATCATGTTTTTATGGAATAAAGAATTACACAAAACCAAGATTTTCTAGAGGAAAGCATAATTTCTTCATTGCCAAAGTACTGTGATCAGATAATCTAGTTTTTGTGTGTTTTCACACATTACTAGAGCCTGTATTAGCCGGAAGCTGCTGAGTAGAGGTGACAAGTAAGGCAGAATATAATGTATTATGATAATCCTAGCAAGATGTAAAGGAAGCTCATTGAGAGTTCTTCTGTCCCTTGGAGACTAAGTCAGGTATATTCTAGAAAGGCTCCTAAGATGATAATAAGATGACTTTGCAACCTGATTAGTATGGACATCAAAAAACAAAGCTTGGAATCAAAAATCAGTTCAGTGTTCTGAGCCCTGAGACATTGAAGAGGATATACTATATGTCAGAGGAAAGAACTAAAAAGAAAAATAAAGATTGATGTTGTGGAGACCAATGAGTAATAATTTAGTCTTGTCTACATTAAGCTTTAAAAAGTTGGATGACATCCAAACCTGAATGTCACAGAAACCGTTATGTGGCTTGCAGAAAGCCATCATAAGACCCGTGGGGACGTGAAACAGACCAAAGTGTCATCTGTGCTTATTTGACACAGAAATGTATTGGTTCTAAAGCCAACATTCATTATAAATAAGTAGATATAAACAGGAAACTCTATGCTTATATTTCATTTATAAATAAGCTAACTAAGCAAAGAAACATAGTAAAATGATTATAGTTTTGTTTCATGTAAACATAAACAGTTTATTATTTAAATGACAAAGTATGTCCTTAAATAGGTTATATTTCAAAATAAGTTAAAATGTGAATGTTTTTCAATTATAGTTTGCTATTAAATTGCTCAAAATATTTTTTATACAGAATACTCCATGAACTTTTAGCTGTTCTTTATTCTGAAGTACTTTTTCAGACCAAGACACAAAATTAAGAGTATACTATTTTTAGAATAATGAAATCAGTAATATTGAGGATTATAGACGTCTAAATTCATGTTAGTAAAATTCAGATATGTTTGATATCATTCAGTTACATCAAAAATTAAAATATTCTTACATTAAACTTGAAGGACATAAAATTTGTAATGTGTGATTTTAATTTTCTTTAATACAAGGAAACCAATTTAAAGTGTCTTTTAATAGATGATGTATATAATATATTCAGGTCAGAAATATTCAGGTAATGCAAGTTTTGATCATTTTTCTGGAAGTTGTTTACTATATAATTTATTTGTATTGTGTGAACTTGTTTTTTATATAAAATATCCTAAATAATTTGTGTATTTATAGATAGTCCTTTTTAATTTTTTCCCTAAACAACTTATTTCACAGTTATATTTTATCTTGTTTTGTCTCATGTTGTAAATATATTCTCAGAAATAAGGGAACTTTGAGCTTTTTCAATGTAGTTTACATTACATATAAAGGAACTTGTTGTGAGTCAATCTCTCGAACTATTTTTTTTTATCAATATCCTTACTCAACATTACTTGGATTCTACAAAATAACCCAACTACAATTAATTCAATTTCCAGAAATATGTTCTTGATGAATTTTTATTGACTAGCACATTTTACTTTTTGATAATGGTAATGTTTAAGTAAGATGTTTTCCTACCATAGTTTCCCAAACTGGTAACATATGTACTAAGTAAGAATCAAACAAAGATATATCTGAAAGGAAATGAGTATGCAGTTTTAATTGATTTTAAACTTTTTAGAGTATATCTTAAAAAATTAAAATCTTAAAAATCTTAAAAAATTTTAAAGGGCCAATCTTAAACTGAAACTCTAAGTACAAATCTAGCTTCCAATTTTAACTTCAAAATTTCAGTTTACTACTCTATTATTTTATAACAAATGTTTTTCTATAACAATTTAGAAAATCACTAAGAGATATAATGCACTTTCTACTTGGCCTAAAAAATGACTCATGGTTTTTATTATTCAAGTAAATTAATTATTCTGAGAAAAATGTGGATTATAATTAAATCCATTGTTAATTGTATTGATAAGGTTATTCATGGTTCATATGATTGCAGTCAAATGTGAGTTTCTAAGTGCAATTATAAGAATATGATTTAATTCAGTTTCTAATACTTACTAATGTCTTCAAAATTGAGACAATTCAGCAATAAAATTGTTTTAAATAATTGTTCTGACAATTTTCATATAATAACAGCAATCAAACTATTTAACCTAACATTTACTAAGAATATTTTAAGGCACAGATACTTTAATTTTTTATCTTAGAAATTAAAAAACTTTGATTTTGGACCAAAATAGGCAATATAAAAATATGAAATATTTGATATAGAGGTGCACACTCTACGTAGTGTCTTCTTTAGTCTTAATTTTTATTCATTATCTATGTTGAGTAATTTTTTTCAACTGTTATATGACTATTTCAATACCAATATCTTAGGAATTGGGAGGTAGTTTAAGGGGTAGTCTCTCCACTAATGTTTCTTCTAGTCAATCAAATAATTTCCTTCTTCTTCCCTTTCTCCAAACATGCACTTTCAAGTCTGTAATCCAGTGTACAGGATGTATTATTATTTCACATTATGTGCATCATTGAATTGTTATTTCCACAAAAAATGAATGAGATCATTCTGTGGTTGTTTTCTGTGTATTTAACTCAGCAAGATATTTTTCAATTCAGTCTGTGCAATTTGCCACAAACAACTTGATATTATTATTTTTCTTGTGACTATATAGTATTCTATTGTGTATGTGTTTGTGTATTAATTTCAATATTTGGATATTATTTTAAAAGCTTAAATGATCACAGATGTGTGTAAATATTTTATTAGAGATTTTGAGTTTTGGAAGTAGGTTCTAAGGAGAGAAATAGCTAGGAGTGAGATAGCTAGAAGTGAGATAGATCAAATGGGAATTTAGTTTTTACTTTTTTACCCTAATTTCAAGATTTATTATAAGTTATAGTAAACAAAAACATATGGTTTAGGGACTAAAAATACAGACAAATGGAATAAAAACATAAAAATAAAGCAGTGTATATTTGAGAGGGGATCCCAAATCCTGAAGAAAAGAAACCATTCTTTCAATAAGTTGTGTTAGATATAGGACACTCACATGAAAAAGACTAAAAGAATATGACTATCACTATCATTTTACCATTCAAACAATTAAGTCAAAATGGAAAAAAATAGTAAATTTAAATATAATACGTAGAAGATAACATGGAGAAAAATTACTGTAACATTGATATTGGCAATTACTTATTTTCTCCTTAAAAGTTTGCATTTAGGGGGCTGGCGAGATGGCGCTAGAGGTAAGGTGTCTGCCTTGCAAGCGCTAGCCAAGGATCAGGACCGCGGTTTGATCCCCGGGGTCCCATATGGTTCCCACAAGCCAGGGGCAATTTCTGAGCACTTAGCCAGGAGTAACCCCTGAGCATCAAACAGGTGTGGCCCGAAGAACCAAAAAAAAAAAAAAAGTTTGCATTTAGGACTGGAGAAATAATATAGTTGGTAAGAAACTTACCTTGCTTGCAGCTGACAGCCTGTGAGCTTTCGATTAGTGATCCCAGAGTGCAGATCCAGTACAGACCCACCATCATCTCCCCCAAAAATATATAAATAGAAAACTATTTTAGAGAGCTTGTGACTCTTTTTAAATGTTTTTTATTTTATTCTTTTTTTAATTTTTTATTTATTTTTAATTTTGTGAACAATGATGCAAAAAAGAGGACAAGGTAAAGTTACAATGAAAGGATAGTCACCCAAAAACAGAGTTCTCAGAAGAAATCCCCCTGCTGATATTATAATTTTGAACTTACAATCAAAGAACGTTATGAAAAATAAAACTTGGGGCCAGAGAGGTGGCGTTAGAAGTAAGGTGTCTGCCTTGCAAGCGCTAGCCAAGGAAGGACCGCGGTTCGATCCCCTGGTGTCCCATATGGTACCCCCAAGCCAGGGGTGACTTCTGAGTGCTTAGCCAGGAGTAACTCCTGAGCATCAAATGGGTGTGCCCCCCCAAAAAAAAAGAAAGAAAGAAAAAAAGAAAAAGAAAACCAAACACATGTACAATTACTTTGTCCCTCAAGTCCCCAGATTGTTGTACATTATAACACTCCTTAGTGGTACACCAAGCAATCTAAAGCCATAAAATTTATGTAACTCCTTAAACCTGAAGGCATAGTAGATTTTTACATTTCCATGCACATGCATATTAGTTTAAGTTAACCTCAAAAGTTTAAGTGTTTTTTTTTTAAGGTTTAGAGTCAAAGGAGCACAGTAAAAATGGTGTTAGAGTGGCAATTGTTGTTTGCATAGGCCCACCAAAATATGGGGGACATGGAAAGGAAAAGACTTGGCCTAAATGCAAGGAGACCCTACCTCTGCAGTTTCCTGGTATAAGACAAACTCTAGGCTCCAGGCAAACTAGTTTATCCAATCCAGGTCATTGTTTGTAGTGCCACTAGTTTTATTTTTCACACAGTCTCTGTTGTTGGTATCATGTTTCTGTATTGAAGATCATGGAATCTGTATATCCTACATTGAAGTCAGGATGGTGCAGAGCATCCACTAATTTCCACTCCTGATTAAAGGGCAATGCAGAAAGCCCTGTTCAGTAAGCAGGTCACTGTTGTTTTTAAGTCTTCTCAGTGTTAAGAGAAGACTCTTTTGAGTAGATCAAAGTCAGAGCAGCAGTAGGATCTTCCTGGTAGAGGATTGCTTCCAAGTGATGTTTAGACAACTTTGGATGTTTCATAGATGGCTTCCCTGATTTTGGGGTGAGTGGAGAGCGCCCATTCTTCTGAGGCCTGTGCCAGGTTATTATGTCAATGTTCAGGGTGTAAGGTCTCAATGCACTCCAAGATTTGTGTGTTCCTATTTCTATTAGATAAGAACTTATTTATATGTATAGTATTTTCATTTTAATGTGCCTATGCAAACAAGGAATAATGCCATGTGGCATTATCAGCTCATATGAAGGCCACAAGAACAAGTCCAACAATCCCTGTGACTTGGTTCAGACATAAGCCTTAAACTGAGAGACTCTTTCACTAAAATTCCTTACTGAGTAGTTCACAAAGAGAAGAAAAGATAAAAAGTGGGGAAAATAAACAATCTGACATAAGACAGTGGGCACAATTATCACCATTTAAGGGGCTATTCAATAATAGGTATAGCGGTTGAGGGAATATATGTACAATATTCAAAGGAGATATGCATGTCCCTTTTATGTCATTAAAAATAGTCGGGAGGAGGGTGCTGAATCGTGGACACCCCTGTGGTCTGTGATTTAGCCTTCTGGAGTCTGCAAAATGACTCTCTGTAGTTCCATTGTAAGGAAATGCATTTGAGTGGGAACTAATCAGAAACCTAATACGGTAGTAACCAAAGTTACACAATGAAGAAAAGAAGAGGCCAAGAGGCCACTGAGAGTAAACAAGTAGGAAAAGAGTACTGGTCTCTTCCCAGCCTGAGAGTCCATACTCTCATTTTTCCTTTCAATATATAAGGTACGTGTGGGGGCTAGCGCCCCCGCATGGCTTTTAAAATGGAGACCAATGAGGAAAAAAAATTACCAGTGAATGTTCCAACATACACCAGTGCTGCATTGGCCCACCCACCTCCCCATGGGTCCCCCCCTTAGAGGAGGGAGAGAAAGCGGGAAAGCCTGAGGACCACTAGAGTCCACCTGGGCCGGCACCCAGGGAAGGCCTGGAGTCCAGGGTAAAAATAGGCGCACGGCTGGGGGCCTGCCAGGCCTCCCAGCACCCCCCAAGCTAGGGAGAAGGCCTCTGCATGGGGTGCCCCTAACCCCATACCTGGGAAGAGCTGGTCTCCCAGATCAGAGAGAACCAAAAGCCAGATTATCTGCCCAGCTCCTCCTCCCTAGATTTGGGAGGGGGGAAGCCTGAGGGCCCCTAAAAGGTCTCACCTGGAACCCACTTCGGGCCACCTGGGCCGGCACCCAGGGAAGGCCTGGAGTTCAGGGGAGAAATAGGGGCACAGCTGGGGGCCTGCCAGGCATCCCAGCCTCCCCCAAGCTAGGGAGAAGGCCTCCAGCATGGGGTGTCCCCTAAACCCATACCTGGGAAGAACAACATTTTTCTATCTCATTGTGATTTTTGAATTGAAAAAACATTTATTATTATTTATTTATTATTTGAGGAAAAATCTACTAATAATTGAGTTCCAATTCTAATAAATATAACTATTCTGGGTTGGAGTGATAGCACAGCGGTAGGACATTTGCCTTGCATGTGGCTGACCCAGGAGAGATCTGGGTTCAATCCCTGCATCCCACATGGTTTCCCAATCTAGGAGAGATTTCTGATAGCATAGCCAATAGTAACCCCTGAGAGTCACCGGGTATGGCCCAAAAACCAAAATAAAATAAAATAAAATAAAAATTACTCTTCTAAAACTTGCAAAAATTTTCTTTTATGTATTATTGTCACCATCTTACGTTTTTGGCAAATGAAGTCGAAAGATATTAAATTATATTGTTTTGTCTTCAATCTCTTATTGTCTCTAGAGCACATAAAAGTTTGCTTGTTTGTATGTTTCTGTGCATGTTTATTTCCTTTCTGGAAAATCTTGTGTTGTATCAAACACATTTCCCCTTTTTCTCTCATCATATTTTTGTAAGCAAGTTTTACACAATAAAAACTAGCTTGCTTTACTAAAGCACAAATATATAAAATTATTTAGGGGCCTGAGCGATAGATAGCACAGTAGTAGAGCATTTGCCTTGCACGAGACTGACCTAGGATGGATCTGGGTTCAATCCCCAGTGTCCCATATAGTTCCCCAAACCAGGAACAATTTCTGAACACATTGCCAGAAATAACCCGTAACCGTCACCAGATGTGACCCCAAAACAAAAACAAAAAACAAAAACCCATTTTTTTTTAGGTTTTTGGGCCACACCCGATGATGCTCAGGGGTTACTCCTGGCTATGCACTCAGAAATTGCTCCTGGCTTAGGGGCCCCTATGGGATGGCAGGGTAATTGAAAAGTGGTCTGTCCCAGGCTAGTGTGGGCAAGGCAGATGCCTTACTGCTTGCACCACTGCTGGGCCCCTGAAACTCAATTATTTAACACTTCTTAATTGCTTAAGTACCAGTTTTCTTTTTATTTTTTCCTTTTTTTTTTTGAGGGGAGGGGAGAAGGGCTTATGGCTACTCCTGTCTATGCACTCAGAAATAGCTTCTGGCTTGGGGGGAAACCATATGGGATGCCAGGAGATGAAACCATAGTCTGTCCTAAGCTAGCACTTGCAAGGCAGATATCTTACCTCTAGCATCACCACTCTGTTTTCTTAGTTTCCTAAGCTTGGCACAGCCCCATCATTTTTTTTTTAATTTTTATTGTAGCTTTTAGGCCATACCAAAAAGTACTCAGGTGTTACTAGCTGACTGTATAGGGTTACTCCTGTATCTACTCTCAGGAATTACTATTGGCAGTATTTTAAGGACCATATAGAACTCTGGCTTTTAAATCCACATTAGCCACGTGAAAGGAATACACTCTATTTCCTGTACTGTTGCTCTGGCCAAACCCCATTAACTTCGGAAGGAATGAACCAGAGGACTTGACATGGACTGTATCAGGACTGTAGTGATGTTATTGGATTGTTAGAGTTATCGTCCAGTAAAATCTGTAAATCTGCCATATTAAATATCTTATACCTAAGCACAGCACACAGAATGAATAGAACAAAGAAAGATAACCTTAATGTCATCCATAATATAGTAATTAATTTTGCAATTTTAATAACCATAATTTACATAAATTAAAATCTTTAAACTCTTCTAAAAGTTGACACATTATTAACTTTTATACTATGTAAAACTACCTTTTTAATTTGAACTTTTTCCTTGATAAAGAAGTATTTAATATTCTGAAAACAAGTAAAATTTGTGTTGGTGAGGATTTATCTTTAAAGTTCAATCATAGGAAGTAGAAAGTATATAGGAGCTAGAGAAGAATTCAGCATGAATGAGGTCTTGTATTCTATTCCTAACTTTAGAATAATCAAGAAAAGCCAACAAAAGCAGCCAAATTTAAGAAAAAACAGCACTAAATATACATTTACACCTCAACTCAATCATTAGTAATAACTCCTCCACCAAAAGAAATCTAGAAATAGCAATTAACAATATGTAGAATGCTTAAAGTCTGAAGATCATTGGAAAACGATAGCATAGAAAGTAATTTCATGGATCTAATGTCATATGTGTTTCCCTGTTTCACCTAGTAAAAGAAAAAAACACCAGCGAAATTAACACTGAGTTTCTAACAAAAATAAACTTTTCTCCCTGATTTTATGTTCTTGGATTTTTGTTGTTGTTGTTGTTGTTGTTTTTGGGTCACACCCAGTGGCGCTCAAGGTTTACTCCTGGCTCTATGCTCAGAAATTGCCCCTAGCATGCTCGGGGGACCATATGGGATGCCAGAATTTGAACCAACGTCCTTCTTCATACAAAGCAAACACCCTACCTCTATGCTATCTCTCTGGCCCCATGATCTTGATTTTTTTTAAACTATCCAAATTTTAGGATAACTTGACTTTACCACTTTGATTAGAAAACTGTTCACTTCTGAATATAATCAGTCCAACCAATATCTAAATATATAGAATCAAGGACCAGGAGGATCCATCCATGATCTACAGCTTACCACAAGTGGGGTGTGCAAAGGGCAGAGAAAGTACCATTATGATAATAATAGTTGAAAATGATTATTTTGAGCAACAACTGGGTGCTAAAAGTAAGTAAAGTGATATGAATTATACCCTTTCAGTAAAAATAAAAGAGAGAGAGAGAGAGAGAGAGAGAGAGAGAGAGAGAGAGAGAGAGAGAGAGAGAGAGAGAGAGAGAGAGAGAGAGAGAGAGAGAGAGAGAGAGAGAACAGAGAAGTTGGCTATGAGTGTGGAACAAGATGGGACTTCTGTGGCAGGAAATATGTTCTGGTAAATGTATTAAGGTTATAATAGTGTATGAGTGAAACAAAACTGACAACAACTGTTTTTATTCTGTACCCCCATGGTGACTCAATGAAAGTTTTTTAAAGAATAAAGGATTTGGGCCAGGAGCAATTTGTCTTGTACTTGTACATGGCTAACCCTGCTTAGACTTCCTGAATCTCATATGGTCACTCAACTTGGAGTTATCCCTGAGCACAGATGCAGGAGTAAGCCCTGAGCACCACCTATTGTTCCTCCCAATTAAAACTAAATATAGAGTTTTATCAGAACACAATAATTTCTTTATATGTTTTTATACATGGCTTATTTTCTTATGCCCCCTCAAAAATGTGATTGTTAGTACATGGTCATTCCAAGAATGTGTATCTATCTCCTCTTAACTAGATTAAAACACCACTAATAGTTTTTCTTGGCCATCCTCAATATATCTGAACACAATATATATTTTCACCAGTCATGTGTCATTTCACTATATGACATGAATTAAAGAATTTGCATCATCAGATCTCAAAATCACTTTCCCCAATCTTTTTCCCCTTTCTCTTCAATTCAGAATCTCTTTCTTTCTTACTTGTCTTTTTTTTGTCTTCCTTCTTTTGGTGTAATTTCTCAATTTCTATGTTGCATTTAAATGCTGTATTATTTATTGTAAGCCTAATGTATTGATCAGTTTCACAGGATAGTGTATGCTGTGGCATATTATCTTGTTAAACTATTTAATTAAATATGATAATACTGAACATATTGAATACTCAGGTAAATGAGCAATTTACTGTGAAGTGCAGAAATATTTGAAATTATCTGCATTTCTATAAACAATATATATTTTACTTGAATACTTCAAATTTCTGGAGATGGATACATATTCCAAAAAACTATCAATATAATAGAATATTTTGGAGACTTCAAAGACATAAAAATAGAGTTTTTATTTCCTGGCATGCAGAAAATATAAACTGCTTTTTAAAAACTACCATATTTCCAGCATATAAGAAGACTTTTGAAACAAAATAAAGTCAACCAAAAATCGAAGGTCGTCTTGTACGCCTAATATATCCCGAAAAATGTTTCAATATGCTGATAAACAAAAATTGTCTGAATATTGCCACAAAACGAATTTTCCAACTTGATCCTGCACCAATCACTGCCAGGCTGCTCGAACAGCCTCTCTAACTCAGCCAATCCAAGCAGGCTTTTTATGCATGCAAATTAGACAGTGTTCTGTACCCGAATCTACACTATAAAAAGCCTGCTTAGATTGGCCAGAGTCAGAGAGGACATCTATTACAGTATAACCTTTGTACTTTTGCTTGTTGTG
Organism: Suncus etruscus; assembly: GCF_024139225.1. Classification (NCBI taxonomy): domain Eukaryota; kingdom Metazoa; phylum Chordata; class Mammalia; order Eulipotyphla; family Soricidae; genus Suncus; species Suncus etruscus. The sequence continues at coordinate 66,862,063 of NC_064851.1, forward strand.
ATTGGCTCAATGTGGAAGATGCAGTTGCAGCACAGGAACATTCTGTCTTATACAGCATATATAGGCCTAAACCTATGTTTTAACTTTAAATTTGGGGGTCGCCTTATATGCCCGGTCGTCTTATACGCAGAAAAATATGGTATTTTTCTAATATAAATAAAGTCGTTTATTTTAAAATATGTTTTTCCAGCTGTACTATTATTAAAGTTCATAGTCTTTACCTTTTAAGATTTCTTTGTTGATTCACCATTACCTTACAAAATTATGGAATTTTAGGAGTAAAGCTATATATCTCTCATATAAATAGATTTTATCATACCCATCTTCCAAAGCAGTGTTATCCCCTATGTGATATTAAAAGTTGTATTGTTTTAAAATAAATAAAATAATTCATATTAGCATGCAAAATGTGTTGGAATGCTAGAGAATTTTCAGCTGTAAAAGTAACACATTAGAACATATGAGCAGGACCAAAGCAAGACTTTTCCAGTTCAGTAGTAGGTGAAAGGCAATGGGAGAAAATACATTCTCTTAATTTTGTGTTTAAACTTCAAATTAAAAGGGGTTAGTAGAGATAGTGAAATGGGCAAGAAATTGACTGGCAAATAAATAACCTGGGTTTGATCCCTAACACCCCAAGCCCACCAGTACCTCAGGGTGTATTATCCAGCACTCCCATCCTCAATTCAGTATAAAAGATTGCAGTCTGATCTTCAGGTCTTGGATTAATTAATTTGTTCCTTAAACCTTCTTTTGTTCCAAAAATATCTGTCATAGAGATAGGCAGGAGGGAAGGAGAGAAGGAAACTGGAGATATTGGTTGTAGAAAATTTACACTAGTGAAGGCATACGTTTTGGGCATTATATGATTGAAACCCAATCATGAACAACTTTGTAACTGTATCTCATGGTGATTTCATTAAGCACTATTTTAAAAAGAGAAGACCCTTTGTTATACTTAAAACGTTCTATTTCTAGAAACAAAATTATTTTTCTCTATTAACATAAAAATGAAAACTACATAACTATATCAAGTAGTTGTAACCATGTCAGGATTCTGATTCAGCTATTTTATTTATGTTAATATTACTTATATATATATATATATATATATATAGCGCAGAAAAAACTTTTATTAGACTCTATAGAATAAACATAATCAATTCACAATATCACACAAAAAATTACATAATTACTAATTAAAATAAATTAAACATTTTTAATATTATTCTTTCATTTGTTTGGTATTCACACTGGAGACTGTTTTTCTTTTATATATATATCTTTATTTAATCAGCTTGATTACAAATATGATTGTATTTCGGTTTCAGTCATGCAAAGAACACCACCCTTCACCAGTGCAACATTCCCACCACCGATGTCCCAAATTTCCCTCCTCCCCACCCCACCCCCACCTATACTCTAGACAGGCTTTCCACTTCCCTCATTCATTCACATGGTTATGGTAGTTCTCAGTGTAGTTATTTCTATAACTGCACTCACCACTCTTTGTGGTGAGCTTCATGTCGTGAACTGGACCTTCCAGCTCTCCTCTCTTTTGTCTCTGAGAATTACTGCAAAAATGTTTTAAAACCCATAGATGAATGAGACTATTCTGCATTTTTCTATCCCCCTCTGACTTATTTCTCTCAGCATAATAGATTCCATGTACATCCATGTATAGGAAAATTTTATGACTTCATCTCTCCTGATTTCTGCATAATATTCCATTGTGTATATGTACTACAGTTCCTTTAGCTATTCATATGTTAAAGGGCTTAATTCAAGTATTAAAAGAAGGTAGGAAAGAAAAAAGGGAGGTACAGATAAAGGTAGAAAGAGAGGGAAGAAGAAAAACAGGAAAGTTTCAAGAGCAGAAGAAAGATGAAGGAAAAGCAGGATAGAGAGAAGGATCTACTTCAGATGTGCATAGGTCTGGGTTCAATTCACAAAAACTCCTGAAAATATAATAATTATATTTTTGTACACATATTTTTTTTGTTTGGTGCCACACCCAACACACAGGGATCACTCTCGGGTCCCTGCTCAGGAATCATGATTGGTAGTACCTGGGGTAGTTTTTTGGGGGACCATATGGGATGCATATGTTATATCTCTGTATATGTCACTGTATATAGATACAGTGTTATATCTCTGGCCCCTAATCTGTAGCTATTTTATTGAAATCCAAGTAGTTGTCCTATAAAATATATTAAAATTTTGATTTCTCAGATTTAGCCCCCTCTCATATTGGTGTCATTGAACTATGTAGCTCTATAGAAATTACTCTCTGGTCTGAAAAAAATTAATAGTTGCTGCATGATCCAGGTAAAACTTGTTAAACCACAATAATTGCTTTTTAATTTCTTGTCTTGTTTCCCCCCTTGGTTTTGAGCCACATCTGACAGTGTTCAGGGATCAGTTCTGACCTTGCTCAAATGGCCTTATGTGGTACCAGGGATCCCATCAGGGCCATGTATGAGCAAGAAAGTTCCTTAACCCCATCATCATCTCTTCAGCTCCTAGCTGCTATATTGTTTTTTCACAGATTGACTGAAAAATTTTATGGACAAACCAGTGATTGAAAACCACTGAATGCTCTGCTGTTCTAATTTTACTGAAGTTTTATATGTTTGATTTAATTGGTTAATTTATTTTAATTAAATATTTTGGTCAAGAAAACTATTTAGTGGCCTGTGAAATAGTATTTTTGCACACATATTGTTAAATAAAAGAAAATTAAGCATTGAAATAGGTGAGAATTCAATATTTTATTATGAACAATGAAATAAAGTAAATATTAAGTTGAATCTAAACTGAAAATTAATATTCCTGGTTTAGAGTATAGACTAAAGATAATATTTGTTTTTGGTTTTTGGGTGAATCAATTAGAACTTTGTTACTTTTTATAAATTTCAGAATGTGTTTTCCTAAGTGGAGATTACATTGCTAGTATATTTCTTTCTTCTTGTCATATAATATTAAGTAACATCAAATTATAGTGATTGAATATACAGAGATTTAATCTTGAATAAAATAATTATATTATGAAAATAATAAGAAACATGCTAAGAAAAATTAGGTAAGAGGCAGGCAAAAGAACTTTAATATATATTAAATCCTTAAAAGTTAAAGTTTTAGAAATAAATATATTTAAAATCATCCTACATTGACCTCAGAGACATATATATCATCATTCATATCACAAAATATATGTAAATTTAGTATAAATGGTAAAGAAGAATTTATATAGTAATATGATTCTAAAATGAGTTAAAATTTATGGGACCAGAGTAGTGGCGTAAGCTGTAGGGCATCTGCCTTGCACACGCTAACCTAGGATGGACCATTGTTTGATCCCCCAATATCCCATATGCCCATATGGTCCCTCAAGCCAGAAGCAATTTCTGAGCACAGAGCCAGAAGTAACCCTTGAGTGTCACCGGGTGTGCCCCTCCCAAAAAAGTTAAATAACATGAAAGTATAGACATGTTTTTATTAAAATATTTGATTGTGGGGCTGGAGAGATAGCATGGAGGTAAGGCAGAAGGACAGTGGTTCGAATCCGGCATCCCATATGGTCCTCCGAGCCTGCAAGAAGCAGCTTCTGAGCATAGAGCCAGGAGTAACTCCTGAGCGCTGCTGGGTGTGACCCAAAAATCAAAAAAAAAAAAAAAGATATTTAATTGTAAATATTTACTTAAATATAGAACTTCAAACTTAATACTAAACAGTTATAAATGAGGCTTTCATATGAATATATAGGAAAATATAAAATGTATTTAAACTATTCACATCGTTAATAAAAGAACCAGGTCTGCATCTGCTGTGAGATTCACAACTGGGACAGTCTGAGGGGACCTGTTGGCTTTGTGTGTTTCTCTTCTCTTCTGTATCCTGACGGTCTCCTGAGAGGGCCAGTAAGGTCCCAGCAAAATCTGTCTCCTAGAGAGGCACTCAGGCCAAAAGACCAAGAAATTCTGAGTGAGTGAGTGAGTGAGTGAGTGAGTGAGTGAGTGAGTGAGTGAGTGAGTGAGTGAAAACCTGCTATCAGAAGTGCTGAGCAGAGAAAGGTGACTCCATTGTCTGTTAAAGTGGGAGAAGTCTGTCCCTACTGTGAGATTCACAACTGGGAGAGTCTGAGGGGACCTGTTCATTTTGTGTGTTTCTCTTCTCTTTCATCTCCTGAAGTTCTCCTGAGGGGCCAGGAAGGGCCCAGCAAAAACTGTCTCCTGCACAGCCGCTTGCTTCATTTCATGGCCATTTGCTATTTCTTTTCTTTTCTTTTCTTTTTCTTTTCTTTTTTTTCTTTTCTTTTCTTTTCTTTCTTTTCTTTTCTTTTCTTTTCTTTTCTTTTCTTTTCTTTTCTTTTTTCTTTTCTTTTCTTTTCTTTTCTTTCTTTTTTTTCTTTTTCTTTCTCTTTCTTTTCTTTCTTTCTTTCTTTCTTTTTTCTTTTCTTTCTTTCTTTTTCTTTTTCTTTTCTTTCTCTTTCTTTCTTTCTTTCTTCTTTCTTTCTTTCTTTCTCTTTCTTTCTTTCTTTTCTTTCTTTTCTTTCTTTCTTTCTTTCTTTTTCTTTCTTTCTTTCTTTCTTTCTTTTCTCTCTTTTCTTTCTTTCTTCTTTTCTTTCTTTCTTTCTTTCTTTCTTTCTTTCTTCTTTTCTTTCTTTCTTTCTTCTTTTCTTTCTTTCTTCTTTCTTTCTTTCTTTCTTTCTTTCTTTCTTTCTTTCTTTCTTTCTTTCTTTTCTTTCTTTCTTTCTTTCTTTCTTTCTTTCTTTCTTTCTTTTCTTCTTTCTTTCTTTCTTTCTTTCTTTCTTTCTTTCTTTCTTTCTTTCTTTTCTTTCTTTCGCCATACCTGGCGGTGCCCAGGGTTTACTCCTGGCTGTCTGCTCAGAAATAGCTCCTGGCAGGCACGGGAGACCATATGGGACACTGAGATTTGAACCAGCCACCTTAGGTCCTGGATCGGCTGCTTGCAAGGCAAACGCCGCTGTGCTATCTCTCCAGGCCCCCATTTGCTCTTTCTAACTAATGAACCCTACCATAACACACAGAAAAAAAATCACACTACAGGCTTGACAATGGAAAAAACTCACAGGCAAACACCATGCACAGAAAATGAAGATGAGAGTGTTGATGACCCAAAAAATACTAACCATTTGATTAATCTCTCAGATAAGGGTTTAGAATAGAAATATGGAGGATGCTCATGAAAAATCAAAGAAAATATAGCTCTCACTGAATAGAACAAAGAGACAGAAATCAGAAAACTCCAAACTAAAATAACAGATCTGAAAAACATGGTAGTTGAACTGAAAACCTCAATAGAAACCTCTCCACCAGGGTAACAGCAACCAAGGACAGAATCAGTGAACTGGAAGATGAAATGCAGAACAATTCCATACAGTAGAAGAGATTGGAAAGACCTTAAAGCAAATGATCAGACAATGGAAGAAGTACTAAAGGAATATGAACAGATGAAAAAAGAAGACTTTGATAAACTCAAAAGAAATAACATAAGAATCATTGGAGTCTCAGAGGTCCAGGAAGGAAATCTCTAAGAAAAATCAACAGTCAAATACATCATCACAGAGAAACTCCCAGAGCTAAAGACTGCACACAATCAAATCCTGCATGCCCAAAGTGTACCAGCTAAAAGAGACCAGAAGAAAAGCACCCCAAGCCACATCCTACTTACAATGAAGAATTCCACAGATAGAGATAGAATATGGAAAGCAGCACGATCAAAAAGAAAAATTACAGTCGAAGGAGCATCCTTAAGATTTACTGCAGGCATGTCACAAAAAACTCTCAAGGCCAAAAGACAGTGGTGGGATATTGTGATAAGAATGAATAAAATGGATGCTACCCAGAGTACTGTACCCAGCCCAACTCAAGTTCATGTTTGAAGGAAAGATACATAACTTCACAGATAAGCAACAACTCAGAAACTTTACAGATGTAAAACCAGCCTTAAAGGAAAAACTGAAAGGTCTACTTTAAAACAAGACAAACCAACAGACACACCAAACTTATACACAAAGAAGACATTAAATCCCATGACAATAATCTCCCTCAATGTCAGTGGACTGAATTTACCAATTAAGAGACATAGTGTGGTTAAATGGATCAAAAAGATAAATCCAGCATTCTGCTGCCTACAAGAAACACACCTGAAAAATCAGAATAAACAGAGTCAAAATCAAAGGCTGGAGGAAAATCATGCAAGCAATCAATACCCCTAAAAAAATTTGGGGTAGCCATATTAATATTAGATGACACAAACTTTAGACTCAGAAATTTTGTAAGAGATGAAGATAAACACTTTGTATTAATAAAGGGATATGTGTAACAAGAAGAAATTTTACTACTAAATATACATGTATCCAATGAGAGACAAGCAATAATATCTAATATAATTATTGACTAATTTGAAAGAGGACATAAATAATAACAATAATTGTGAGAGACCTCAACATAGACTTTTCAACACTTGATAGGTCAACCAGACTGAAATACAACAAAATTATACTAGACCTAAAAAGAGAAGTGAAAGATGCCTAGCATATATATATATATATATATATATATATATGAAACTTTATCCCCATTAACCTGGATACACATTCTTCTCCAGTTTATATGAATCTGTTCCATGCTGGCACATAAAACATACCTCCATAAAATCAAGAGGATAAAAATTTTGCAGGCTAACTTTGCTGACCACAAGTGTCTGAAATTAGAAGAGAACTACAAAGGGACCCAGAAGAAAAATTTTAACAACTGAAAATTAAACAGCCTACTACTGAACAAACAGTGGGTCCGAGATGGAATAAAACAGGAAATCAAAACTTGCCTGGAAACAAATGACAATGAAGACACAAACTGTCAGAATCTATGGGACACAGCAAAAGCAGTAGTGAGAGAAAAATTTATAGCATTGCAAAGACACATCAGGAAGGAAAAGGGGCATACCTGAATAGCTTAATGACAACAGCTTATAAAATTAGAACATGAACAAAAAAAAAGGAATCAAAAATAGGAAGACTGAAGGAAATAATAAAGCTTAGGGCAGAAATCAATGAAGTAGAAACCAAAAAAAAAAAAAATCCTAAAGATCAACAAAAGCAGAAGTTGGTTCTTTGAAAAAATAAACAAGATTGATAGACCATTAGCAAAACTCACAAAGAAAGATACTTGATAACCAATATTAGAAATGAGAAGGGGGAGATCACTACAGATATTGCAGAAATTCAAAAGGTAATCACAGATTACTTTGAGAAACTCTATGCCACTAAACATGATAACCTGGAATAAATGGAAAATTCTTGTACTCTTATAACCTTTCACGGTTAAATGAAGAGGATGTAGCATACCTAAAAACCCCTATCACAATTGAGGAAATTAAAACGATAATCAAATGTCTGCCCAAAAACAAAAGTCCTGGCCCAGATGGATTCACTAATGAATTCTTTCAAACCTTTCAAGAGGAGCTACTAGCAAATCTGGTTAGGCTCTTTCATGAAATTGAAAAAATAGGAGCATCTCCAAACAGCTTTTATGAAACCCATATCATCTTAATACCAAAACCAGATAGAGATGCTGCCAAAAAAGAATCTTACAGACCAATATCCCTGATAAACAAAAATTCAAACATCCTCAGCAAAATTATGGCAAACAGGATCCAATGCTCATCAAGAAGACCATTCACTTTGATCAAATAGTATTCATTCCAGGAATGCAGGGATGGTTTAACATCCATAAATCTATCAACATAATACACAACATCAACAAAAAGAAAGATAAAAGCCACAGATCATATTAAAAGATACAGAGAAAGCATTTGATAAGGCCCAATACCCATTCTTGATAAAATCTCTTAGCAAGATAGAATTAAAAAACCTTTCTCAATATAGTTAAGGCCATCTATCACAACTCAATGTCAAATATTATCCTAAATGGAGAAAAACTAAAAGCCTTCCCTCTAAATTCTGGTACAAGACAAGGCTATCCTCTCTCACAACTCCTGTTCAACAAGGTACTGGAAGTATGTGCTATAAGGATTAGGCAAGAAAATGTTATCAAGGGAATCCAGATAGGAAAGGAAGAAGTCAAGGTCTCAGTGTTTGCAGATGACATGATACTACACTTTAGAAAACTCTAAAGACTCTACCAAAAAAGCTTCTAGAAACAATAAATTCATATACCAAGATGACAGGCTACAAAATTAACACACAGAAATCAATATCCTTTTTATACACCAATAATGATATGGAAGAAATGGACATTAAGAAAACAACCCAATTCACATTAACTCAATACACAAACTCAAACATCTTGGAGTCAACTTGTCGAAAAACGTGAAGGACCTATACAAAAAAAACTATAAAACTCTGCTCCAAGAAGTAAGAGAGGACACACGAAAATGGAAACACATACCCTGCTTATATTTTGGCAGGACTAACATCATTTAAATGGCAATACTCCCCAAAGCATTGTACAAATTTAATGTGATCCCTCTAAAGATACCCATCTGGTTCCTAGCACAACATATGGATTTCCAAATCCTACCAGGGATGATCCCTGAGGGTAAAGCAAAGAGTAAGCCCTGAGTAAAACTAGCTGTGACCCCTAATCACCATTAAATTTTCTTAAAATTTGCATAGTTCCTAATGATATACATAACAATAGTATAAATATAATAATGTTTACAAACAATGGGACTTTTTATTATACTATATTGGTAAGTATGACAAAATTATGTATTGGGATTATGTTTATGATTAATAGTTGATATTAGAAGCTTTAAGATATAAAGTGTTATGAGTTATATATATAAAATAATTTAATTATATAAAGTGTAATTTTGAATAAAATAATTGTTAGTCTGATTCTAGATAAAAGTATTCACAAATTTACTGGTGTTTAGATGAAATTTCTGAATGTTGTTCATGAGGTAAAACTATTTTTGTTTCTAATTTGAAGATTATAATTTTTTTTTTTTTTTGGTTTTTGGGCCACACCTGGTAGTGCTCAGGTGTTACTCCTGGCTGTCTGCTCAGAAATAGCTCCTGGCAGGCACGGGGGACCATATGGGACACCGGGATTTGAATCAACCACCTTTGGTCCTGGATTGGCTGCTTGCAAGGCAAACGCCGCTGTGCTATCTCTCCGGGCCCGAAGATTATAATTTTTATTAAAGAAGTTAGAATTTTTTAAAATGGTTTACTATAATAATTATTCATTATACTTGAATAAAAAATAGCTTTTTTCTGTTTTATATCCTAGCTGACTCCCTATTTAAACATTATCTTAAATTTGCACTTCACATATTTAGTTTTAATCTACTTTACAATTGAAAGATTTCAATAAAGCAAATTTCTAAATACCATCTGTATGAATATGCCAAGAGCTATTGAAATTTAGATAGTCCAAAAGACATCAGCTATGTTTATTTTATAATTATATTTTTTTTTATTTGATATCTTTTTCTGTTTTAAAAATAAATATTTAATTTTTTCATTTGCAACTTATTACTTACAGTATTCACAGATATTATTTCCCATATCATACATTTTGGCTTGCATCTTTCTAAACTCACTTTTTTCTCTATTCCACATTTAGAGCTATAGAATGAAGTTATATGATTAATTTTACTATGATCTCATCTGATAAGTCTAAAATTGATTCTACATCACATTTTTATTTAATTAGTAAAAATCAATTAGTTGATTTTTCTTCATTCTGTCATATTGTACCATGTTATAAGTGGTAGGTTTTATGTTGTTGATGAAAATTTTCATATTTCTATAAAGATTGTTTAACTTGGATATAGAGTTTTCTTAAGTAATAAAAAATTTCCTTATGGTTGTTGGGGATTTTGTTTTCTTAAAAGGGAAAGAGTGGCTTCTATTAACATACTCCAGATTAAAGTTGTATAATTCCTTGTATGTATTCTGCCCCAATATCATAAATGGAACTTTTACATATTAATTATGTTGATAATTAAGTTTGATAATTAAGCATTATTTCTGCTTTGAATGATGAAGTTTATTCTATTATTTTAGTGTAATACACTAATATTAGTGTTCACCTCACTTTATATGCCTGAATACCTAATGAAGGTCTTTACAGGCATGTGGCTTAAACACTGCAACTTGTTTTTCCCATAAGACATTTAAATATGAATTTACTTCAAATGTACTCCATAATCTATTGGGATTTCTCCTTCATTTCCTGCCTACAAACCCTCTCCAGACAAGACTGGGTGTAATTATACATTTATTTAATTTGGTTTCTGTCTCATTGACAGTGTCCTTTACAGGAACATATAGTATTTATATTTGATTCTTATTTTTCTGATTTTAGAAAACATACGTAACTTTTTATTCCATTTTATGACTGTTCTCTCTCTCAAGCCTCTCTCTCATTTTATACCTTCTACTTAACTAATTGTATACTAAGAAACCTGGAGTAAAAACAGCATGAAAAATTAATAAAACTATATTTAGGATGTATTTTAGAATGATTTAATATTTATTATATATTATATTCTTTAACTATAAAGAAAAATATTGTTTCAAAAATCTATTTTACTCTGTTCAAACCTCAGTTTCCTCAAAAATTTAAAATCTATTATCAGCCTCATATTTTAATATTTTAAATTTTAAAAATTACTTTAAGCACTTTGGTTACATAATTGTTCATATTGAGTTTCAGTCATAGATGACACCACTACACACACAAGTGCACTTTCTCACCACCAGTATCACCAGTTTCCCTCCTACTCACACACACTCTCCTGTTCTGGGACAGGAAGTTTGCTTCTTTCTCTTTCCTCTTTTTTGTTTTATTAGAACCATGGTTTTTCCTATTATTAATGAAGGGGACAATGGATGTCACTTTATCCCCTTTCAGCACCCAGTTCTTGTTCAGAATGATCAGTTTCCAACTATCATTGTCATAGTGTACCCTTTTCTATTCTAACTGCTCCTCACCATTCTTTGTGGCAAGCTTCCTACAATGGACTGGTCCATCTGCCCTCAATGCTGTTGTCTCTAGATATTATTATCACACTGTATTTTATTTTTCTTATATACCACAAATTAATGAGATTATTCATGTCTATTCCTCTGACTCATTTTATTTGGCATAATAATCTTCATGCCTGTCCATATATAAGTAAATTTCATTATTTCATTTTTTCTATGAATACATATCATTCCATTGTGTAGATATATACAATAGTTTCTTTAGCTACTTACCTGTTCTTGATTATTTGCTTTGTTTCTAGCTTCTGATTATAGTAAATAGTAATGTACAGAGAAATACAGAGGGATTTTTTCCATTTAATTTTTATGAAACTATCAAATCAGTGCCACAATAATAATACATTGGGTAGTGGGCTTGCCTTGCACATGGTTCTCAGATTTGATCCCCAGTTCCATATATGGTCACTAGAACCCCACCAAAAAATGATCTCTGAGCATAGTGATAGAAGTAAGCACTGAGCACTGTTAGGTGGAGTTCAAATAGAAGTAAAACAAAGGTGAGGGGGATTGCATAGTGGGCAGAAGACTTGCCTAATCCATAACCCATCTGATTTGATCTTGAACATCCCAAGTTTCCAAAGGCATTTCCAGGATTAATTCCTGAGCAGGAGCAAACCAGGAGCACTGTTTGATGTGGCCCCCAAACTTATGAATCACCAACCTTTTTTTGCTTTTTCATTATTGTTTTGTTGTTTTGCTCCTTATAGGGTTTTGAATATAAAGAAAGTTTGGGCTATGGATCTAATCCCTGTCTGTCTCTTGAAAGGCAAGTGTCCTGTCTTCTATACTATCACCCCTGGCTGAGTGATATTTTGGTTTTTGTTTTTAACAAATGTTAGCCAATTTAAAAAGTAGTTAATGCAAAAGAATAAAGAAGCTTCCAGGTATTTTCTCCAGTGTCAAGTTTATGGTATTTACTAGTTACCAACAACTAGTGGTCAGAAAAATGTATATATTTTGTCTATGACTACTTTATGGTATTAATCATTTTGATTAAGACATTTTATCGTGATCTTTTAATAATTTTTGCATAAAAGAAAAATGGAATGTTTAAACCCAATAGTAGCTAATCAAGATGCTAACATAATAAAAATAAATTTATAATATTACATATTGTCCTTTTTAATGCAACTCACACTTAATTATTTGTCCTTAATTATTAAATACAGAGGGTGACACTGAAGCCCTTTCTGTATTTTATAATAGAGTAAATGATGTTTTGCAACAATTTGTGAGGTAGTAACTAAAAAGAATTACAAGTACCAGGAAGTAGTTTGGGAGACAGATACTTGAAAACACATAACATATCAAACTATGTGGTCGGAGATAATGATACATTCAAAGAAATTACTGAATTTTTTATTTATTCAAGAAGACAAAACAATTGAATATTTATCATTAAAAGCTAAAAACTAAAATGAAGAAAATAAAGACAAGTTTTTCTAACACAAATTGTGTTTCTTAATTAATTATTTATCTTGTTAATATGGTCATTACATATAATTTATATAAAAGTAAGGTTTATGCCAATTGTTTGATTTTTTTCTTTTGGGGGGGCTTTTGGGCCACACCTGGTGGCACTCAGGGGTTACTCCTGATCTCTGCTTAGAAATTGCTCCTGGCAGACACCTGGAACCATATGGGAATGCTGGGATTTGAACCACCATTGGTCCTAGGTCGGCCGCATTGTGAGGCAAATGCCCCTACCACTGTGCTATCTTTCTGGCCCCAATTATTTGATTTTTTAAAAGTAAATTATTTATTTAAACACCATGGGTTACAGAAATGTTTGTAGTTGGGTTTCACTCAGAGAATTATATCACCCTTCAACCAGTGTAATTATCCTGCCATTAATGTCCCCCATTTCACTTCCCCAACCCCAAACCTGCCTGGGTATAGGCATTCTGCCTCTCTCTCTCTCTTCAATGTCATTGAAGTTGTCAGTATGGTTAGTGCTCTTTCTTCACTCACCATTCTTTGTGGCAAGATTCATATCATGGACTGGTCCTCCTAGCCTGGTCCTCTTTTGTCTCTTAATATTATTATAATAATGTCTTTATTTTTCTTATATTAAACAAAGAAGTGAAAATATTTTATGTCTATCCCTCTCCCTCTGATTCATTTCACTCAGCATAATAGTCTCCAAGTTTATACATGTAAAGTAAATTCATGGCTTCATTTTTTTTCTATTGAATGCATAGTATTCCATGTGTAGACATACCACAGTTTCTTTAGCCACTCATCTATTGTTGGGCATCTGGGTAGTTTATCAGATTCTAGCTCTTATAAATAGTGCTAAGATTCACATAGGAGGCTAGAGGGCATTTTTATTTTGTGTTTCTGTGTTCCTAGGGTATATTCCTAGTAGTGATATGCTGAATCATAAATGAACTCAATCTCCAGATATTTTAGGAATATCCATATTGTCTTAGAGAAAGGCTGGATTAAACAACATTACCAGCAATGAGAGTTCATTTATCCCTGCATCCATGCCCACACTGGTTGTTCTTTGTGATGTATGCCAGTCTCCTGTGGTGTGAGATGTTACCTCACTGTTGTCTTCAATTTGTATTTTCCCTGATGATTTGTGATGTGGAATGTTTTTCATGTCCCTTTTGGCCATCTGTATTTCTTCTTTGAGGAAATACCTTTTCATATCTCTCCCAATTTTTTGATTGGGTTAGATGGTTTTTCTTGTTGAGTTTTGTCAGTATATCTTAGATGTTGCAAGTCAGCCCCTGAAGAGGTTGACTTATGGAGGGATGGAGGATGAGGCTTTTCTTCTCCAGCTTGGACCACATGTTAGTTACCCTGTTCAGTGTGGCGGTTTTGAGGTGAATGTAGGCGGAAAGAAAGCCAACAGGCAGTCAGGCTTGCGAAGGAAAACAGCTCTTTATTTCGTGAAGAGGCCGAAGCCAAAAGGCCTAAGAATAGGTCCAGGGAAAAATGCCTCTCGCCTTCACAGACCCTTGTTTTTTGTTTTTTTTTTAATATAAATTTTTATTTTGATCATAATGGCTTACATATTGTTGACAATAATATTTAGGTACATATTTACATAAAATCAGGGGGGATTCCCATCGCCAAATTGTCATCCCTACGCCTCCGTTTCTATGTCCTACCTCCCTTTTCCTTTTCCCTACCCACAGGGCGGCTAGAATATGTGGTCCCCTCTGTATCTAACCCACTACTTAGTAGTCTTGCACCTGTTTGGTCCTGATGCCTCCCCTTATTTCCCCCTCTATCTGGAGTCAGGACTAGCTAGTTCAAGTTGCGTGGTTTTGTTTGAAGGAGAAAAAAGCAATAAACTGGGGTAAGAGTCTAATACCCCGAAAATGGGGCGGAGTCCTTCTAAAGGCTCTCATCATCACTCTGTGAGATGGAGAAAAAGTAGGTGAAACACTCCACTAGTACCAAAAAGAAGTGTCAAATATCCAGTGAGGGCTCCAGCTATTTCGATAAGCACCACACAGAGCAGACAAAACAAACAAACAAGTAGAAAAAAAAAATAAAACAAAAACAGACAAACCAAAAAATCACGCCATGGTCTTGAATTAAGAAACATGGCATAGCACATAACGAAAGAGAAGAAAGGAAGAGAAAAAAAAAAATGTATAATTGGGGGACTACACTTTCTCAATAATCACACCCAAACAGAGAAATCGACCAAAATAGATTGGTAAATCAAAAATAAATAATAACAATAATAAATGAAGGTACTATATATATTTATATCAAAAAATAATCAAGGTTTTGTGCTTTTTGTATTTTTGTTTTTTTTCCCTCCTGCACTGGGCACAGTAAAATATGGGGTCATTCGAAAAAGAATTCACTTGGCCTAAGAGATATGGGATTTCTCCGTCCTTGGAGCATACTGTCATGGGATCAACTCTAGACATTGCTCAGGATCCTTTACTTTCCCGGTGGTGTTTTTTTTGTTTTTTTTGTTTTTGTTTTTTTTTTTTTTTTCTTTCTCTTTTTTTATTTTCCTTTGGTGTGTGGAAGACTTCTGCTCTGTGTTTAGAGGTCTCAGTATCTGTACAGATCCTGAGGTGGGACTTATGATGAAGTCAGTCTTTGTGGTTCTAGAGGTTCTGTTACCTCAGTGTCATTTTAACCCATCTTCTGTGGTGATGATCTTGGTCTTTGCACTGAGCCTAGGGTGGCACCTAGGATAGCGTCTTTCTTTGTGCCTCCAAAAGCCCCATTCCGTTACAATTGTCTCTGCCGGATCTTTGGGGCTGGGGATCATGATTCTTGTGCAGGTCATAGTTCAACCCTAAACTAGGGCTTATTTATTGGTCCCAAGATGTATACAGTCTGGTCGTGAATCAAGCAGCCAGTTCATCTGTAAATCCCGATCTTGGGTTTTTGTCCTACCAAAGGGAGCCAAGACCTTCTGGTTTGTCTTGTCGTTAGTTGGTAAGGTAGGCTAATCTGCTCTAAGGTCAAAATGATCGCATTTTCCCCGTTGTCAGGATATCATGTTAGAGGTGGGCCTTGTTGATGGTCTCGTCGTATTAAGGCCGTCCTGGATGGAGTTTGTTTCCTGCAGCTGTTGTGGAGAGCTGTGCCGTTCTATCTCGGAGATCCAGGGTTCATAGGCTGGATGAATTGTATCTAATCACCTGAGGTCTAATTTGATCCCACATTGACATATTTTCAAGGCAGGAGATATCCCTATATTTTAAATAACTATGAGTTTCCTATCTCTAGTAGATAAGAGCTCTCTTTTATTTTTTTTTAAATGTAAAATTTCCCCTTTACTTAGTGTGCCTTTGTAGGGGGAAGTGGTGCTACATTATAATGTCTGCGTATTCGTGGAGTGGACTGATGGGATAACAGCCACAGGTCACCTACCAAAAAACGAAGAAGAAAAAAAAAAAGGGGGGGGGATTGAAACTGTAAGTGCTCACAAATATATATGAAGGACAAACATTTAAAAAAAAAGATAAAATAAATAAATTAAAAAAAAAAAGAAATAAAATGAGTTAGCGAAATTTTTATGGGACCAAAGTGGTGCAAAAAGACTACCTTACATTTGGGGGAGGGCAGGTAAAGTAGGTGGTGTATTACAGGTCTTATGCCTATGTTGGAAGTACAGTTTTTCCCATTGTCTTTTGGGTTTTTCTTGTGGTGTGTGGGTTCCCAGGCGTCTCCTAACCCCACCCCCTGACCTTCTTCAGATTGGTAAATATTTGCGGCAGGGGGGTCTTGGAAGAGTTCTTGCATTGGCGATACTTTTGGATCTAGGCCCGGTTTCAAGGAGCAGTTCACGTTAGGGGGAGTTGGTCGGGGAGGGCCTCGCAGCATGAGTCCATAGGGGAGTTGGCTGTCTTTTCTTTCAGGAGACGAGGTGTGGTTTTTTCCTGGGTGTCCTCTCGCCTGGGTGCTGGGTACTGGTTCATTGGGTATGAGAGGTCGATCTTGATGCCTAATAGAATAAGGACTGGGGGAGAGGAGTTTTAATATGGTGGGAGATCTGGATGGGATTGAGGGGTGAGGGGATAGTTGGATTTTCCGGAGGGGGGAAAGGGGAAGGTGTATGGGAAGGGTTTTGAAGGGAGAGAAAAGAGAAAATACCTTAGAGAGAAAAGGGGGGGGGAGAAAGGGAGAAAAGTATATGAGCAGAATAGAAGAAGAAAAAGAAAAAAAAAAAGTAGTGAGGAGAGGGGGAGAGAATAGCAAGGGAATGCTGGTTTGATTGAATGTGTTCGAAGAATAGAGCCTGTAGTTTTAAGTCTGTACGTCTCAGGTACTGCTTCAGTGGTCCTGACTGGTCACGTGCTTCAATTCCTAAATGAAGGTATTACCTAAAGATAAAGTGTATGTTAAAGAGCTTTCTTGTGGCCATCTCGTAGTGCAAGCAAGGTATGGTATCCCGTGTGGTATCCCGAGTTGCCACCTTAGTTTGTCCGCCCTTTGTATCCAAGGGCACCTGTGGGCAGAAAAGCTGAGAGGTTATTTAAAGTATAGTAAGATAAAGGCATTAAAAGGTGTGTTATGGTATGTTGCCATTGTAGTCCGTGATTTCCCTTGGTGTTCTATACTTGTGTTCCTGTATATGAACTCTCAGGGATTATTGTGGACCTTTGTTGTAGAAGTCTGATTACATTACCTGTTCTCTCTATGCTGCCGATTCTGTGTTGCTGTTTTCTTTGTGGTATAATGTGTAGTCAAGAGTTTGCGTTGTTCCTTTTTCATGTATTTTGGACACTGCTCCCACGTCTATGCTGACTATTACAGTGTTCGGAGTTTCTACCCTGTTATTTGATAGGATTTAGTTGTGTATAAACTATGTGTTCTAGGTGTTTCAGAATAGTGCTACCATTCTGTGTTTATCTTTTGTCTTCTGACTTACTTCGTTTAACATAACATGATCTAGGTCCATCCATGCTGCTGCAAAGTCCTGTGATTGTATCGTTTACTGACTGCCATGTAATATTCCATTGTGTATAGTGTACCACATCTTAATGATCCATTCATCTGTTGTTGGACATCGAGGTTGGTTCCAAGATTTGGCTATTATACTGAGTGCTGCAATAAATAGTGGGGTGCATATATATTTTGGAATGAATGTCCTTCCATCTTGTGGTATATGCCTAGTAGAGCAATTGCTGGGTCAAATAGCAGATCAATTCTGAGTTCTTTGAGCACTCTCCAGACTATTTCTCCTTAGATGTTGGACTAGGGGGCATTCCCACCAGCAGGTGGATGAGAGTTCCTTTCATACCGCATCCTCGCCAACAAAGGTTGTTTCCATTATTTTTGATGTGAGCCAACCTCACTGGTGTAAGGTGGTATCTCATTGTTGTCTTGATTTGGATCTCCCTGATGATGAGTGAAGGTGAGCATGTTTTCATGTGTTTGTTGGCCATCCTTCTGTCTTCCTCAGAGAAGTGTCTATTCATTTCATCTCCCCATTTTTTATGGATTTATTTGGTTTTGATGGGGCTCAGCTTTCTGAGTGCTTTGTATGTTCTAGATATCAGCCCTTTATCTGATATGTCAAGTGAAAAGATTTTTTCCCCATTCTGTTAGCTGTCTTCTTGCATTAAGTAGGGTTTCTTTTGCCATGCAGAAGCTTTTTAGTTTGATGTAGTCCCATTTGTTTATATTTGATGCTAACGTTCTTGCCATTGGTGCTCCGTTCTCAAAGACCTTTTTTGATATATAGGTCTTCGAGTGTTCTGCCTATTTTATTCTCGATAAACTTTATAGATTCAGGTCTAGATTTCAAGGTCTTTGATCCATTTTGAGTTGGACTTTTGTATAAGGGGTGAGGTATGGGTCAATTTTCACTTTCGTACATGTGGTTTTCCAGTTGTACCAACCACCATTTGTTGAATAGGCTTTCTTTGTTCCATTTCATATTCTTGCCTCTTTATCAAATATTAGTTGGCTGTATATCTGGGGGTTTATGTCTGGAATTCTGTTCTGATCCACTGGTCTGAGGTCCTGTCTCTGTTCCAGTACCATGCTGTTTTTAATTACTATGGCTTTATAGTATAGTTTCAAGTTAGGTAAGGAGATGCCTCCCAGCTTCTTGTTTTTCAGTATGTGTTTGGCTATCCTGGATCTTTTGTGGTTCCAGATGAATTTTGTGAATGCTTGTTCTAATTCTTTAAAGAATTGTTTCTGAATTTGGATAGGTGATTGCATTAAATCTATATAGAAGTTTGGGTAAGATAGTCATTTTGACTATGTTAATTCTACCTATCCATGAGCATGGGATGTTCTTCCATTTCTTTAGATCTTCTTCAATTTCTTTCTGAAGTGTTTTGAAGTTTCCCTGGATAAAGGTCTTTTCACTTCTCTTGTAAGGTTTATTCCTAGATACCTGATATTTTTTTGATACTATCTTAAATGGGATTGTATTTTTAATCTCTCTCTCCTCAACTTCATTGTTTGTATATAGAAACGCTACTGTCTTTTGTGTATTGACTTTGTATCCAGCCACTTTGCTGTATTGGTTGATTGTTTCTAGGAGTTTTACTGTGGACTCTTTAGGGTTTTTGATGTATATCATCATATCGTCGGCAAATAGAGCTAGCTTGTGTTCATCTTTCCCTACTTGAATTCCTTTGATTCCTTCTCTTGTCGGATTGCTATTGCTAGCACTTCTAAGGTTATATTGAATAAGAGTGGGAGAGAGTGGACAAGCCTTGGCCTAGTTCCTGACCTTAGTGGGGAATGCTTCTAGTTTCTCGCCATTAAGTATAATGTTGGCTGTAGGCTTTTCATATATAGCTGTAACTATACTTGAGGAAGGTTCCTTCTAACCCTATTTTGCTGAGTGTCTTTAACATGAAAGGATGTTGGATTTTGTCAAATGCCATTCTCGGCATCAATTGATATGATCATGTGGGTTTTTGTCTTTCATGTTGTTGATGTGATTATCATGTTTATTGATTTGCGTATGTTGAACCAACCTTGCATTCTGGTATGAAACCCACTTGGTCGTGATGTATGATCTTTTTGATGAAGTGTTGGATTCGGATTTGCTAGGATTTTGGTTGAGTATCTTTGCATCTATGTTCATTAGTGAGATTGGTCTGTAGTTTTCTTTTTTGGGTGGTGTCTTTGCCTTCTTTGTGAATGAGTGTGATATTAGCCTCATAAAAGGGAGGTTGGGGAGGATTCCTGTTTTTTCTATGGTTGGAAAAGCCTTTGGAAACAGTGGTAATAGGATCTTCTTTAAATGTTTGATAGAATTCACCTGTAAATCCATCTGGCCTGGGCATTTGTTCTTAGGGAGTTTTTTAATTACTCTTCAATTTCCTCTGAAGTGATTGGTCTGTTTAGACTTTCTAGATCTTCCTTTTCCAGTCTTGGAGGAGGGTGTTTGTCCAAGAATCTGTCGATTTCTACTGGGTTCTCATAGGCCTACTTGGAGTATAGTTGTTCATAATATGATCTCATGATATGTTGTATTTCTTGGGGTTCTGTTGTATCTCTCCCCTTTCATTTGTGATCCTAGTGATTTGGGTGTTTTCCCTCTTTTTTTGGTGAGTCTCGCCAATGGTTGTCTATCTTGTTTATTTTTTCGAAAAAAACCAACTCCTGGTCTCATTGATTTTTTGTATTGTTTTCTTAGTTTCGATATTGTTTATTTCTGCTCTGGTTTTTTATTATTTCTTGCCTTCTGTTTGTGGTTGGATTTCTCTGTTGCTGTTGTTCCAATTCTTTGAGGTGATCTTTTAAACTGTTGGTTTTGTTTGTTTTCCTGTTTCTTGACATAGGCCTGTATTGCTATGAGTTTTCCCCCTAATTACTGACTTTTAGCTGTGTCCCATAGATTTTGACATGTTGTCTCTTCATTGTCATTTGTCTCAAGGAATCTTTTATTTCTTCCTTGAGTTGTTCTTTGATCCAGCTGTTGTTAAGCTAGCATGTTGTTTAGTCTCCAGGTATTAGTTTTCCTCCAATGCTTCTTCTTGACATCAATTTTAAGCTCTGTTGCATAGTTGATCTGAAATGGTACTTCTAATTAATCCTTACCATTGTGATTCTTACATAGGTGGCTTTGTATCCTAAGACATGGTCTATTCTGGAGAAGGTTCCATGTGGGTTTGAGAAGAATGTGTATTCTGCTTTTCTGGGGATGGAGGGCTCTATATAGTCTGTTAGCCCTAAATCTTCTAATTTTTCATCTTAGAGCTCTTATTTTCTTTGCTATTTTTCTGCTTGGAGGATCTGTCCAGTGGTGATAGTGGAGTATTGAGGTCCCCTACTATTATCACAATTCCCTTCATGTGTTTCTCCAGGTTTGCCAGTAGTTGCCTCACATATTTTGGTGACTCTACATTAGGTGCATAGATATTGACCAGGGTTAGTGTTTCTTGATCTAATGTTCCCCTGACCAGTAAGTACGTGACCCTCTTTGTCTCTGATCACTTTCTTGAGGTTGAATACAATTTGGTCTGATATAAGAATGGCTGTCCCTGCTCTTTTTTGTTTTCCATTGGCCTGAATAATTACTTTCCATCCTTTTATTCTAAGCCTGTGCTTATCCTGTAGCTGTAGGTGTGTTTCTTGCAGACAGCAGAAGTCCGGTTTATTTTTCCTAACCCAGTTCTCTACTATGTGTCTTTTAATTGGAGAGTTTAGTTCGTTTACATTTAGGGAAAATTATTGATAGAGAGGACTGTTGTGCAGTTGTATTGTGTGGAGTGGTTGTTGTTACAATCGGGGGTTTGGATTGTGTAATTCTTCTCTGAGTAAGTCGCTTAGGATCGGCTTAGTTTGCACAAATAGTTCAAGTTCATTTCATGTTTGAGAATGTTTTTAGTCTGCCCTCCCATATGAACGATAGTTTTGCTGGGTATTGGACCCTGGGTTGGAAATTTCTTTCATTCAGTCGTTTAAATATGTCATTCCACTGTCTTCTTGCTTGAATTATTTCAAATGGGAGATCTGGTTTGATTCTTATGTCCTTTCCTTTGTACTTGAGGTTTTTTTTTCTCCCTTATTGCTTTTCAGGAGTTCCTCTTTCTCTTTGTTTTTTGCCATTTGGATTATTATGTGTCTTGGTGTGGGTTTATTGGGGTCTACTTTATTAGGGACTCTCTTGACTTCTTGGATTTGTCCTGAATTGTCTTTCCAGAGGGTGGGAAAGTTCTCTGTTATTATCTCCCCGACTACCTGTTCTACCCCCTTCCCTATTTCCTCCCCTTCTGGTATACCCACAATTCTTAGATTGTTTCTTTTGTCCTTGTTGATTAGATATTGGATTTTTCCTTCCAGTGCTTTGCCTTTTATTTCTTTGTTGGTTTCTTGATCATTTTTTGATTGCAGTTTTCCTTCGAGTTCCTCTATGTGCTTCTCCAACTCTGTGTTTCTGCTCGTAAGGCTTGTTACCTTGTCTTTTAATTCCTTCACTTCTTTTTGTATGGACTCTCTCATGTTCTTTGACATTTCTTCTTTAATTTGGCTGATTCGTTCGTCCATGGATTTTTTATATTCGGTTGTTAGGGTTTCTTTTAATTCTTTTAGTAATTCTTGCATTTCCCTTCCCTCATGACTGCTTTTAGGTCTTCTTCCGTGGATCTGTGTGCTTTGGTGGACTTGGAAATTTGATAGGGTTTTGTCATGGTGTCTCCAGTTATTAGCGATTTCCTTGCTTAACGCATTGTTCTTTGTATTTAATGGTGTATTTTGGAGTGCTGTGGCTTCTAATTTGGCCTGCTTTTGGTCCCCTTCCTGAAGGTGTTTCTAGAGGGGCCTGTTGGGTGAGTTTGTTGGGCCTAGCCTTTTTCCTCCCCTTTGCTACCTAGAGTGCAGCCTTCCTGCTGTGGGTCTTGTCCCTTTCTGCTCCTTATTTCTGTCAGCGGTGCAGTTCCACTCCTGGCCACAATGGTTTACTGGCGCTGTTGAGCCTAGCTCTCAGTCCCCCCTCCTTTCTCTGGGAGTCAATGGAGCTCCGCCCCTCCACGCCTCCCTTGAAGGGTTCCCTCAGTTCAACCCTTCAGGCTCTGTCCTCACCCTTGGGGAGTCCTGGTCCACTCCAGGGTCCAGGGAGGTGGGACTGCTCTAGTTCCCCTGCGAGTCCAGATGGCTGGCCCTATCTCTCCCGTCTGTTCGGGTCGCTCAACTTGACTTTCTAGTCACCCCACCTGGGGGAAGGGAGTCACTCAACCCTCTCCGGCTGGCACGCAGGGGTTCCTTGGGAAGGGTCCGTCCCAAATGGCCGCGCGCAAAGAGACAGAAATTCCCTCACTCACTCCTCCAGCCGGCCCGCCAAAGGGTCCGACCCAGACACCGGCGCAAAGAGACAGAAATTCCCTCACTCACTCCTCCAGCCGGCCCGCCGGGGTCCCTGGGGAAAGGGTCCGACCCAGACACCGGCGCAAAGAGACAGAAATTCCCTCACTCACTCCTCCAGCCGGCCAGCCGGGGTCCCTGGGGAAAGGGTCCGACCCAGACACCGGCACAAAGAGACAGAAATTCCCTCACTCACATCCTCCAGCCGGCCAGCCGGGGTCCCTGGGGAAAAGGGTCGACCCAGACACCGGCGCAGAGAGACAGAAATTCCCTCACTCACTCCTCCAGCCGGCCAGCCGGGGTCCCTGGGGAAAGGGTCCGACCCAGACACCGGCGCAAAGAGACAGAAATTCCCTCACTCACTCCTCCAGCCGGCCCGCCGGGGTCCCTGGGGAAAGGGTCCGACCCAGACACCGGCGCTAAGAGACAGAAGTTCCCTCACTCACTCCTCCAGCCGGCCCGCCGGGGTCCCTGGGGAAAGGGTCCGACCCAGACACGGTGCAAAGAGACATAAATTCCCTCACTCACTCCTCCATCCGGCCCGCCAAAGGGTCCGACCCAAACACCGGCGCAAAGAGACAGAAATTCCCTCACTCACTCCTCCAGCCGGCCCGCGGGGGTCCCTGGGAAAAGGGTTCCGACCCAGACACCGGCGCTAAGAGACAGAAATTCCCTCACTCACTCCTCCAGCCGGCCCGCCGGGGTCCCTGGGGAAAGGCCCACAGACCCTTGTTTTTATTGCCCCGGGATCAGGCTACCAACCCCAATGGTGGGAGCAGAATCAAGTACCACCCTAGGGTGGGAGCAGAATGCCAGGTCACACCCTAGGGTAGGGCACAATCACCGATCAGGGTAGGATTAGTAATATAATAAATCCATTAAAATGTTTACATGCACAACAATTCCCCTGTTTGTTTTTAGTAAACAAACAATATTGTCTACAATTATTAAAGGAAAAACTAGTCAATAATAAAAGAGCGGCTGTTTGCATAGGTGTATCACAGGAAAATGTAAAAAAAAAAAAAAAAAAAAAAACAACTACAAACCTAAACACAGGGTGTTTAAAACCAGAAACATGTATCACGGAATCAACTAAGAAGATAAATCTATGACGTACTCCTTCGAAGAGACGCCAGAAAGGTTGTGTAGCAGGCGAGAAAAAGCACCTTTTCTTTTCTTTTTTTTTTTTTTTGGTTTTTGGGCCACACCCTGCATTGCTCAGGGGTTATTCCTGGCTGTCTGCTCAGAAATAGCTCCTGGCAGGCACGGGGGACCATATGGGACACCGGGATTTGAACCAACCACCTTAGGTCCTGGATGGGCTGCTTGCAAGGCAAACACCGCTATGCTATCTCTCCGGACCCGCACCTTTTCTTTATTTGTTGTTGTTGGTTTTTGGTATTTGGCTTTTGGGTCACACTTGGCAGCACTCAGGAGTTACTCCTGGCTCCATGCTCAGAAATCGCTCCTGGCAGGCATCGAGGGACCATATGGGATGCTGGGATTCGAACACCATCCTTGTGCGTCTAAGACAAATGCCTTAACTGCTGTGCTATATCTCAAGCTCCTTATCCATTCAAGTCCAGGTAGACCAGAAAGCCATCTTTGAGTGCATTCAACTAGCTTTTAATTTGGAGGAAGAGGCACATATACTCCCTGCACAGTGGGGAGCCACTGCAATGATGATCAATAGGTATCTGAACTTAATCGAGTTCTTAATCCAGGCTGAAGTCCATATGATGTCCGAAATTGATGTACCAATATGGTCGATTATTTATAGAGGAAGCTTAAGTCACAAACCAAAACAAAATGTTTAAGGCAGAGACTCTCCCTGTGTAAATAAACAACTCGAGGGCTCATCTAAAATGGATGGAACCTCCTATAAACCTAGTATTTTGCCTATCATGCACCCACGCAAAAAAACCCTGAGAACAGACAAAAATATAATTTAGGAAATTATAGACAACAATATCTAACCCACTAACCTAAAGTCAAGAAAGCAAAACCCTAATGTAATACAATATCAATTCCTAAGATTAAAAACTAAAATAGAAAAAACATTAATTACAATAGTCAAAAGAAGTGTAGTGCCAAATATATATTCAAAGGATTACCATTATAAGAAAAATACAAAAAGTGAAATCTCTACAGAGTCCAATACCAATCTGTAAAGATGAGGGGGTCTGGAACTTCTAAAAGACCAGCAAAAAACACTTGGTGGGTCTGAAAAGAGGGTTGAAGCCTGGGTACAGAAGATAACATCAAGCTGAATGAAGAAGGAAGGCCAGTACAGTCATCCAAGCTTTATATCATTAACATCATGAGTTGATTGGGCTTCAGTATTTCCTTTGGGATTGGTGCAATCTTGGGGTAGCCATTGTAGAAATGGTCAACAATAGCACTGTGTATGTGGATGGGGAAACCAGAAATTTAGATAGCACAGTTTAACAGGGATCCAGAGACTGGGATACTTCTCCATGGATCTTTTCTCTAGGGTTACATTGTGACACAAATTTCAGGTGGCTTCATTTCCAACAAGTTTGCAGCAAACATGGTACAAAACTTCAACAGTCACGTATTCTTCTCCTCAGACTGAGGTCAGGAGGCTTGTAGTTGTGGGTGAAGGAGATGAGTTGCACATGTGAAGGGAATCCTGAAAATTAAATGTTAAGGACTAGGAAGAGAGAAGGAAGGATAAGGAAGACTAAATTGGGGAAGATAAAGTTAGGAAAAAGGGAACTATGTACAAAATATGCAAAACAGACAGACACTGAACAAGACATACACATACAGACTTCACAAAAATATGGCCATAACACTCACTCATACCAAAAAATATTTGTTGGAAAGGATCCAAAATAGAGCAAAAGAAAAAAGAATTCAGCTGACTCAACTAAAAGCACTTTAAAATGTAATAGCTGGCAACTCTTTAGATGAATCATTTCAAATTAAAATAAATTTTAATGGCAAAGCAGAGCAGAACTGAAAGAAAATTTCATGTTTAATACACACATGGAAAACTCTACTATGAGTGTATAACAGTATATATATACATATATATATACACAAAGTTATTGTATAACAGTAACTCTATGCACTGTGAAGAAAGTCCACCTAAAAAGTATCATTATGTCAACGACTTAAAACCTAATTTGAGGGAAATAAAGCAATGATGTTAAAATAAAAAGAGTGAAAGTCATTGAATGAGTATACCTAGAAAGAAAAACAACATTAATATGATGAAAAATTTTTCTTTCAGGTGAACATTGACTAAATTATATTGTAAGATTTCATGATTAACTGAGATCTAGAACAATAATGAAATTAAGACATAAATTCACCATACAAAAAAACACATTAGGGGTCCATGATTTTCAATTTTATTCATTGATTATTCCTGTGGAAAGAATCCTAGAGCACTAATAGCAACCGATAGGAAGTGAAATGATATCTGGTGTTCATTGTAGATCTTTAAGAAGTATAAAACAGGATGTATGCTACTGTGGATTTCACCGATGTATTAGGGACTTTTTTGATCTTCTTGTCATCAAAATTGATCCTGTGTTGTTTTGCAGCAATTTTACAGTATGAAGTACAGTGTCCATAGTGAACTTTACCATAATGGTTTGACACTGATAATAAGTTGGCATTTCTTAATCTTGCTTTTATTCTCTGAAGTGAATTCTACTAAATTGAGGTCTTCTATAGAAAAATCCACATACGTGTGCAATTTTTTATTTTGTTTGCCATCAAAAGCAAACGATTCAAGTGTATTATAAGCACTGGTGGCAGTTTCCATAAGTACGTTTTCTTTGAAAAATTCCTTCTAGTTTTGCAGCTGTTTCACTGAACTTGGTTGTCATCCCTTAACTCTTCTTCTTTAAAAATTCAGAGAGGCATTCCTGTAATGTACATTTATCTATAGATGTAACAGCCAGAGACAAGTGAACAAATGTTTCATAAACCTCAGACTTTTGGTGGCATGTGAGACACTGTAGTATAGATTTGAATTGTCTTTGAAAGAGATCCTAAATAATAGATTTGTGAGTCTTTTGGTGTTCTGGACTAAATTGCTCAGAATTTTTATTTTCCATAAAATGTGTAGTTTTATCTGTCATGTAGATTTACAGTAAGCAAATCCTGATGTAGTCCCTCTATTAGAAACATCAGTAGTTCGTGTGGATCCTGCTGATTGTGTCCAGCAAACTGGTCATTAAGTAAACCAATTGTTACTTTGAAGCTTTCAGGATTAATATATTTATGAGATCCATTTCCCATGGTTTTGATGAGCCGACCAAATTCTTCAGCTAATTTACCTCATGCCCCATTGGATTTTTTCTTGTTTAATATCATTTTTATAATGATCTTGATGAAAATACTGAGTCAAGTCTGAAATATTATACAAGCATTACAATATTGTGTTCATGTAGCAAGAGTTTCTTATATTTTGGAGCCCAATTAAGACAAGTTCCTGTCTTTCCTTTTGCATCTCGGAGTGTAAGGGTTTATCACTACCATCAGTCTCACTCAATGTATGGTGTGTGACAGCTAAATCCTTGTTCCCTGCCCCAGAGACCTCAGCAATATTACTGCTGTTAGTGACTTGAGTATTCTTTTTTTTCTGAAGGAGAGTTTATAGTCTGAACTTGATCATTTGTGCTAGCCCTATCTAACAAAATTTCTTGGGAGGGTTGTCATTTGTAGAAACATAGGTATAACCCCTTCCTCTCAGAAGAAGATATCCAGCTATCCATTTTTCATCCTCCTTGATCCAAATAGGTATATGGGTTGTTTTTTGTCTCTGAATATCTTCTTTAAAATGTCTTTCCCCTGCAGTGTAACTTTCCCCTTGGGTTAAGAGTTAAGTAATTTAGTGTAACAAGAGTCAAACATAGCAAATCCATTGGTGGTAAACCTCTTTTTCTATTTTTTTGTATTGAGTTTTTAAGTTCTGTGAGTCCTTTCTACAATGGCCTACAATTGTAAGGAATTCCTTTCAGATGACTTATCTGCCATTCTTTACAAAAAATTCAAAAGTTTTGCTAAAATAAGCTGGCCCATTATCAGTTTTTATAGAATATGGAGGTACCCATCACAGAAAAACATTGTAAAAAAAAACTACAAACAGCCTTAGATTTTTGAGAAGACATAGAAATTGCCCACATAAACTGAGAATAAGTGTCCACCACAATATGAAGATAAGGTTTTCATGGAAATAAATCTGTTTGAGTTATATCCATTTGCCAAATTTCATTAGACTGTAAGCCTCTTAGGTTTGCTCCTGCTATGTGAGTCTTTTTTGTTAATGGTGCACATAGGTTGCAGTTTTTCTACAATTCTCTGCTTGCCTCCATGGAATTTGGTAATTCACATGTAAATGGTGAGCATTTGTCTGTAGGGCTGAATGTTCCTCTACAGGTGATTTAAATATAGGCATTGCTAGCAAGTCAGCAGTTTTATTTCCTTGAGCCATCAGTCCTGGAAGACCCGAGTGGGCTCTAATATGCATGATGAAGATGGGTTCAGTTTGTTTTTGAGAAGCTGCTGTAATCGTTTTAAGTAAGTTCTGTATGGTCAGGTTATTAGCATTAAGGGATACAGTGGCTATTACATGACATAAATTTACCACATACAAAGAATTAGAAACTACATGGCTTCAGATACATATTCTAATAAGTAAATTAATGTTGCTAATTCAACTTTCTGTGCAGATTTATATTTGGCATCTATGGTCATATTAATATTGTCTCCGGTTATTCCTCCTTTTCCATTTTGGAATCCATAGATGTAAAAAACCTTGGCATTGGGAATAGTGGAATCCCGAACAATTGTAGATATAACAAACTGAGTTTTCTTTTAAAAGTCCCAAGTTTTTCCTGCTGGATATTGGGAGGATATTTCTCCTGTGAAATCTGAGTGGGCCCTTTGTAGAGATTCATTACGAGGCAATATTGACTCAATTTCTTTTTTTGGTATTGGTAAAACTATTATATCTGGGTCAAAACCTAGTAAAGATATAGATCTGAGTCTTGCCTTGATAATAATCTCTGAAATCAGTTCCAAGTAGGAGACAACTGAGTGAGGCTGTTTTATGTAAATACACCCATTCCAAGG
This sequence comes from Suncus etruscus, assembly GCF_024139225.1. Taxonomy (NCBI): domain Eukaryota; kingdom Metazoa; phylum Chordata; class Mammalia; order Eulipotyphla; family Soricidae; genus Suncus; species Suncus etruscus. The sequence goes on from NC_064851.1 coordinate 66,890,987, forward strand.
GTCCTGTCTGTTGAATGAAGGCCCCCGTGGGGGTTTTTATAGTAGGAAAAGATTGACAGAAATACCTTTTCTCCTGGGATGAATATTAAGAGAAATGATTTTTTGTAATCTGCCCAAGAAAATGTCCAATTCATTTTTGGCAGCTGTTGTTAAATTTCTCGGGCTATGTAAGGCAGGGTCACCCTCCAACGTTTTAAACAGATAGACAACTCTGCATCAGGATTCCTAGTGCAGGGTGGAGCCAATTTACATAACCTAAAAGTCTTTGAAAATCATTAAGCATACTGAGGTTTTCTTTCTTGATAGAAATATTTTGTGGACGTATTGACATCCGCTCCAAAATAAAAGCCAAATATTGATACAGTGGCATTATTTGTATTTTTTCTAAAGCTATTATCAGTCCTGATGTTTGTAAACAGTCAATAACATAAGAGTATAAGTCCTGTAAATCTGTTTCATTGTTCATTGTGAGCAAGATATCATCTGTATAATGAAATATTATGGCTTGAGGAAATTTTCACGAGAAGGGTTCAAAACCTTACCTACAAAAAACTGACACATTGTTGGTGAGTTCAACATGCCCTGGGGGAGAACGGTCCATTGGCAACATCTGCAGGGATGGGTGTTATTGAGAAAAGGAACTGAGAATGCAAAGCGTTTTTTATCATCTGAGTGAATAGGAATATGGCAGAAGCAGTCCTTCAGATCAATTATAATTAGTTGCCATTCCTTTGAAATAACTACAGGTGATGGTAAACCAGTCTGCAATTTGCCCATAGGTATCATGGATAGATTTACAGCTCTAAGATCCATCAAAAGTCTCCATTTTCCAGATTTCTTTTTTTATAGTAAATATAGGCGAATTTCATTGAGAAAAAGATGGTTCAGTATGTTTAATTTTAGCTGTTCTTCCACTAATTATGTCAGCACCGTTAAATTTTTCAGTGTTAAGGGGACACTGACCTGTTCAAATTGGCTCATCAGATTTCCATTTTATTTTTATGGTGCTGGTGTATTTATGGCAGTGGCCCCTATGAAAAATTTTGAGTTTTAAATCGAGAGAAGATTCAGGCTCTTCTGAGCTAATGGAATGTGGAATTCTGCTTTCCACTGTTTGTGTAGGTCACGGCACCACAGGTATGGTAAAAATGGGCCCAACATTAGGTCTGATTATTGCTTTTTGATGTTCTGGAGCCGTAAAATATCATAATCCTCATACTCAACAGACAGGAGCTCCTTCTAGCGAATACAGAATTTCCTGAGGAGGCCAATTTTCTGGTCATTCTTTATCAGAAATATGGTAACCTGAGCACCCATATCTATCATGTCGTCAAAAGGTTGCCCTTCCAAGTGAAAATTTGATCATTGGGTGTTCATCTTTAAATTTAGTAACCAGAGCCACAATTGGGTTTTGAGCAGCACCGAATCTGTGCTTCCAAAACCTCCAATTCTAGTCTTATCTGAAGTCCCAAATTTGACATAAGACACTACTTATTGGGCAATCGCTTTTCCTTTTTCTAAAGGTTCATGTACTGGTAAGGTAATAACTACAATGATTTCTCCCATAGAATCTGAGTCAATGACACAGTGGTTACTGATATACCCTTTATGTTGAGGGAACTTTTGCCAAGAATTAAACACATAGTATCTGGGGATGGCGGGCCCACAATGCCAGTTTTTAACATGTAAGTGTATGCTCCTGGGTAAATTGTAATGTCCTCTGGGTTATAATATATCTAATCCGGTGCTCCCTGATTGCCATGAATTAATTCCCTTATAGTGATGAATTTTCTTGGGCTGGGCTTGGAAGGATTATTGTCTGTGAACTTTGCCCCTGATTTGGAAGGGCCTGGGGGGAAGCCCTGTGGGCATTTCCATGCATCTTGTATGTGTGCCCTTGGTCTGAGAGATTTCAGGTTTCTCCGCCCTTGAAACATACTGTCTACAGCATACCACTACAGTCTTCGAGCGACACTCTTTTTCACACCCTAAGGTCTTTTTATGGTGTCTGGTATCTTTATGCTCAGTTGTGGATGATATAATCAGGCCTCTCTAACTCGAGGTCTTGGTATCTTCACAGGTCATAGTAAGAAGCATAGGAACAGCCTTTCTTTATTGAAGATCTATGCTTTGTAGTACAATTTAAAGTTGTAGAAATAATGCCCATCTTTTTTCTAAAAATTTATTTATCTATTCATGACATTAATTGTTCTAGATAGATTCCAGGAATGTTTAAGGCACTTCTTTGAAAATATCATTGGTATATTAGAGGAATTTCATTCAATCTATACTGTGCTTTGGGGAGTATTGCCATTTTAATTATGTTAATCCTCCTGATCCATGAACAGTGTATATGTATCAATTTTCTTATAACTTCTTTTATTTATTAGAGCAGTGTTTTGTAGTTTTCTTTAAATAAGTATTTCACATCTTAAGTTCACTCCAAGGTACTTTAGTTTCTGTGGCACTATTGTAAATACACTATTGTGAATTGCTTTGTTGATGTCTATTTCTTCTCTCTCATTATTTGTATATAAGAAGACTACCTATTTTTGCATGCTAATTATGTAGCCTGCCATTTTCTACATAAATATATTGTTTCTAAAAGATTTTTGTATTTATAATTTCTAAATATATATTCATAACATCTGCAAACAGTGAGAGTTTGACCTCTTCCTTTCATATCTGGATGCCCTTGATATATTTTTCCTGCCTGATTGCTATTGCAGGTAAGTCCAGTACTGTATTATATAGGAGTGGTGAAGAGAGAGCAGCCATGTCTTATGACAGATTTTATATAAGAGGCTTTCAATTTTTCTCCATTGAGTATAATATTTGTAATGGTAAATGCTTTGACTATATTGAGATAAATTCCTTTATTCCCATCTTGTAGAAACTTTTTATCAATAACAAAAGGTTTGACTTATAAAATGTTTTCTCTGTATCTTTTGAAATTATCATATGATTTTTATTTTTGTTCATATAGTGTATTTTATTTGATTGACTTGTGTATGTTGTATTGTCCCTGAATTTCTACAATGAATCCTACTTGGTCATGCTGTATGACACCTTGAAATTTTGGATTTCTATTTGCTAGAATTTTTTGATGATATTGGCACATGTGTTTATCAATAATATTTTGATAAACAATAATAAGTTCTTGATTTATAAAATAAATAAACCAAATAAATTAAAAGTATTCTTTTTTGTAGTTTCTTTCTGCTTTTGGTCTTAGGGTGATGTTAGCTTCATATTCTGTTTCTTCGATTTCTTGGAAGAGCCTAAAAAGGATTTGCACTAGTTTCCATTGAAAGGTTTGAAAGAATTTGTTAGTGAATCCATCTGGATCATCTTTTCTTTTGGAGAAGACTTTGATTATCATTTTAATTTCCTCAATAGTGGTAGGTCTGTTTAGATATTGTAGATCATGTTGGCTCAACTTTGAGAGATTATAGGAGTACTAGAATTTATCATTTTCTTCCATGTTTACTTGGGGTTTTTTTTGGGAGGGCATAGAGTGTTGTGGCAGAGAGTAATCTCTGATTACCCTTACAATTTCTTTAGTATTTGTAGTATCATTTATATTTTTCATTTCTTATTGGATATTAAGTTTATTGATTTTGCTTTCTTTGTGTGCTTTTGATAATGATATATATTGATCTTGTTTATTTTTTCTAAGAAGCAACTCTTGTTTTCATTAGATTTTGGATGTTGTTTTTAGTTACAATTAATTAATTTTTGCTCAGAGCATTATTATTTCCTTCCATTTGCCCATCTTTTCTTCATTTTGTTGATCTTTTACCAATTGTTTAAGTTGTGCATTATAAATTATTCATGTAGGCCAACTTTGGATTTTACTGATGAGTTCTTGCAAAACTACAAATTTTCCTCTTAGTATAGCTTTTGATATGTTTCATAAATATTGATAATTTGTGTCTTCATTGTGTTTGTTTCCAGGAATCTTTTGATTTCCTCTTTGATTTTTGTCTCTGATCCACTGATTTTTCATAGTGAGCTGTTATGTTTAGTTGTTAAGGTTATTTATTCATTTCTGTCTATAATTTACTCCATTTTCTGTGCATTATGACTATCCTAAGCCACTCTCTTCCATTTCTTCCTTCAGAGCCAGTTACTTTTTGTTAGGTTTTTCACCTAGTTAATCTATCGAAGGATGACAGGGCATTGAAGAAGTCTCTTACTATTATTGTGTTGCTATTGATGTGATTCAAAATTGTGTTTAAATATTTTTTGAGCACCCTCATTGATTCCATCTATGTTTGTAGTTTGATTTCTTCCTGTACATCTATCAATTGATTATTAATAAATTTCATCATCTCTGTCTCTAATAATCTAAAGTCTGTGTGATTTGATATAAATATGGCCACCCCAGCCTTTAAGAATGTTTTTTCCTGAATGATTGTTCTCCAACCTCTGACTTTGAGTCTATGTTTATTCTAACTAGTCAAATGATTGTCAACAGCAAAACATTGTATTCAACATTTTGATTTTGTTTTGCCTCCGTGTCTCTTCTTTTTTTTGTTTGTTTGTTTGTGGTTTTTGGGTCACACCCGGCAGTGCTCAGGGGTTATTCCTGGCTCCAGGCTCAGAAATTGCTCCTGGCAGGCACGGGGGACCATATGGGGCGCCGGGATTCAAACCGATGACCTCCTGCATGAAAGGCAAACGCCTTACCTCCATGCTATCTCTCCGGCCTCTGTGTCTCTTAACTTGTATATTTATTGCATTGATTTTGAGAGAGATAATTATCATAGGATTTAGTGTCATCTTTTTGTAGGAGTTTCTTCAAACCTGAATGTGAGTCTGCCTGAGTGAAGTAGCCTTTGTGAAACATATCATTGAGTTGTGTCACTATATCCCACTACTATCTTTAGGTCTTCAGGGTTGCTTTTGACAAATCTGCCATAAATCTTAAGGATGCTTCTTTATATGTAATTTTTTTTGATCCTGTTGCATTTAGTATTCTATCACTATATGTTGTATTCATCATTATTACTAGGATATATTTTGGGGTGTGTTCCTTTGGCTTTCTTTGTTCTGATACTCTTCTGGCATACAGGGTTTGGTTACTTGCTCTAGGAGTTTCTCTGCAATGTTGTCCTTGAATATTGATTCTTAATGGGGATTCTCTTCCTAGGTCTCTGGGATTCCAGATTCATATGTTGTTTTTATGATCCTTATGTTGTTTCTAATGGATTTATCCTAGACTTCTATTTTCATCTGTTCACTCTTTGAGGATTTTTTCTCATCATAAGGTTATTTTTTAAAGGATCTTTTCCAGCCCCTTCTTTTGTATGCAGGTGTTATGCAGCTCATCTTCCAGTTCACTGATTTTGTCTGTAACAGTAACAGCATCTGTTACTCTATTGGTGAGGCTTTTCAGTGAAGTTTTCATTTCATATACCAAGTTTTATTAACCCTGATATTTCAGTTTGAAGTTTCTCATTTCTTTCATATCCTCTTATTTCTTATTTGTTGATGGTTCCATCCATAGATTTTTTGAGTTTTTTGAGCATTCTGCATGTATCCTCTACAAAGTTCTTCTCAGAGAGGCTATATAGGTAGCTGGCACTTGTTGGGTCCACAGAGCTGCCCTCAGCATTCTCTAAACATGGTGATGTTTTGTGTTATTCTCCCCTTGTATCCTTTGCAGTGTGGTGTTTTCTATGTGTTGTGTTTTTATACATTGACGAGAGGATAATTGCAGCCCTGAAGAGGAACAGAGTGGCCAGGCTTTTCTGCTTTTGTCCTTTAGGGTGGATGAGGCTCACCTGCTTGACACAGGTGGGAGGGTTTCCTGCTGCAACAGAGGTTGCTGTACCTCTATCAGGTTTTGTCTTTCTGAACTGTGGGTGGAGTGTGTTCCAGCTACTAAGGAGGGAACTGTGTCTCCACCCAGTTTTTGTCTTTTTCTTCACTAGGGCACTAACCTATTTGTGACTGAAGTGGTTCTGGTAGTCGTTCAATTAATTTTAATTTGACAAAAAAATCTCTAACTTTTTTTTTTTTGGGGCCACACCCAGTGGTGCTCAGGGGTTACTCCGGGCTGTCTGCTCAGAAATAGCTCCTGGCAGGTACGGGGGACCATATGGGACACCAGGATTCGAACCAACCACCTTAGGTCCTGGATCGGCTGCTTACAAGGCAAACACCGCTGTGCTATCTCTCCAGGCCCTAAAATCTCTAACTTTTAAATGATATATAAATAATATTGTGAAATTATTTTAAAATGCATTTAATTTACTTCTACCTAAATTACTTCATTTTCAAAAGGAAGCTGAATATAGGACAAGTTTAATGTTAAATAAGTGATCTAAGGAATTAATAGACTGTGATTTAATGTATAACTCTGCATTGAAGCACTTGATTTGCATATGTGTGAAGCAATGTGTGTGATCTCCAGTATTGCAAAACAAAAAAATACAAATATAAATTGTTTCCCTATTAAGCCACTTTGTGTTGATAAGAATTAACAGCAAACTATTTTTACTATTTATGTACATATAGGAAATGTGCTTTTAAAGTTAAAATAACTTCTGTAAAAATTTGTTGCATTTATTGAGTAGGTTGCAAACTTATTTGGCCATTATTTGCTTTTGATACATGTATATTATTTCAAGATGATAATGCATAAATTTGTTTCTATGTATACTGTGTCTGTGTATAATAGTCTAATCTCATCTTTAGGATACTGATATACAAAACACTAAAAACTTCTCACTAAGTGATTTTACTTCACAGTAGATCTGAAAGAAGTGCAGTATTAACATGAGAGCTTATTATTTTTAAGCTACCTTGAAGAAAAATCTGTCCTGTTGTCTATTGTTTTTATTTTTATGTTTCTTTGATGTATGCACCAGTGCTGTCTTTCTTAGAGTCAGACAAAATGAGAGTGACATGTCAAACACATGGATATCAAGGATGCGGTTACCTTAGCAACTGGAAGCCTATAAAAGCCCTTAGAACTTCCATTCCTACTCTTGGGACATTTCAGAGTTTCAGATTCTGTAAATACTCATGACTATGGCACTATAAGAGACAGCACAAATATTAAAGTATTATAATGTAAAAGTGACCCAAGTTTTTCCTCATAGGACCATCTGAGTATTGCATAATTTACTACCTACTGAAAATAGGTTTGATATATTCTAAAGTATCAATAGTTGTAGACTGTATGTTCTATAAAATTGAATATTATATTACATAATGTAAATTTCATAAAATTGGAAGTTATTATTTACAATTTTAGATTATTTTATAGATCGATTTTGATATATTTTGAGTGATAAGATGTATTAAAAATTCAAATTTCTATGAAGTGGCATTATATTCATCTTTCTTAGGAAATATTTTTAATAATAGAATAAAAGTAGATTTTTATAAATCATTAATATATGTATATTTGATAATAATGAACAATGCCTTTCTAAACTTTTTACAAAAATTCTTTAGAAAGAAAAGTATGTGTTTCTATATACTAACTTAAAATATTCTATTTGTGTTTGAATATTTGCAATGGAAACATTGAGAAATAATTCCAGGTGAGAGCAAGAAACTGTATAGAATTCTGGGGATAAAACCTGAGTTGGCTTTACATGAGGCAAACACCTTACACACTGCACCATCTCTTCTAGATACATTCTCCCATAGTATTTTTCTGTGGGAGAAATTGTTCCAGCTTTTCTCACTCTGAATTCCCTCACAAGTTATCTTTACCACCATTCTATTCAGCTAGGTTTATATCAAAGGACTAATGCTGCCATTTACATCATACATAGTAAGAGAATTGAGCCTTGTATTTTGCTTTAAAAAATAGTTGGTTTTGGGACCTGAGAGATAGCATAGCGGTAGGGCATTTGCCTAGCAAGCGGCTAACTCAGGACCTATGGTGGTTCAAATTCCAGCATCCCATATGGTCCCCCAAGCATGCCAGGAATGGTTTCTGAGTGTAGAGCCAGGAGTAACCCCTGAGTGCTATCAGGTATGACCCAAAAACCAAAAAAAAAAAAAAAAAAAAAAAAAAGTTGGTTTATAAATTCACTAAGTAGAACTTAAAATTTGAAACCCTAGTTCTTATACTACTCATATTTTAGTCATCATCTGTATTGTTATAGTGCTTAATGACCAATCAGCTATGATCTGGCTTTTGCTGATATGTTTGTATAATATATAACATCTAATATTTCAGACAAAGGCTTGAGAACATACACACACTACTTATCCAATGCTTTAGAGTTTGAACCTTATAGAAACTAAATCATCTTAAGCAAAGTGTCTAGAACCTCCTATCCCAACTTCTTCAGCATTTGTTGTCAGATTTATGATTTACTTCTATGCTATGCTAACATGATTTATGGAAGATCAATATAAGACTTACTCACTTAAAATATGGTTCATAGCTTAGTAATATTTAGTTTAATACTTTTAGGTATAGTTACACAAAAATTATATCACAGATTGTTTTCTTAATTTAGTTTTAGAAAATTGTAACTGTCAATATATTTGTGTCTTTTTTGGTCAGAAAATGACAGTTATATAAATCAATGTCTTAATAAGTTTAGCACTCTAGAATCTTAAGCAGATTGTTATCATAATAATTGTAACATTGAGTATATAGTATAGACCAAACTCAACTTTTTACCTCATGAATATTTTCTCTTTTATGTCTCTTAACTATTGTTTGCAGTCAAAATAATTTTTAGTTTTATCTGCAGTATTGGAGCATAAATGTTTATTCATGCTGCAGGTAGTACAGATAGAATTCAAATTAAGGCACTATAGGAACTTAGGCTTTCTTTTTTTTTTTTTTTTTTTTTTTTTTTTGTTTATTGTTTTTGGGTTTTTGGTCAAACCTGGCGGTGCTCAGGGGTTACTCCTGGCTGTCTGTTCAGAAATAGCTCCTGGCAGGCACAGGGGACCATATGGGACATGGGACACCGGGATTCGAACCAACCACCTTTGGTCCTGGATTGGCTGCTTGCAAGGCAAACGCCGCTGTGCTATCTCTCTGGGCCCGGAATTTAGTTTTTTAACTACCAGGAACCTTCTTTTAAGATGTTGTGAGGTGATTGTGCTGCTTATTTTCACATTTTCTCTATGTATCAGGGACTCCTTAATATAGAATTGTGGTTCTCAAAAACCTCTCTCTAAACAGTATGATCTAGGAATATAGTAGGATGTAAACACTCAGGATCCCACAAAGTTCTTCTGTATCAGAAACTGGGGCGGGGATCTCTATATAGGTTTCAAAAACTCTCACTAGAATTCTGAGGCATCTAAAAGTCTAGAATTTGTGAAATAGTATAAGAAAAGTTTGGTGCTTATGTCTACTAATTCAAATTGCCTTCACTGTTTAGGAGCTGTATTATTTTACACATGCAAATTAACTTCTTTGCTTTGTTTTTCTTTCCCATAAAATAAAGATAATGTATCACCTTTTATGATGACTTAGATACAACACTAATATTTAGTTTGTCATTGTAGACTTAAATTATAATTTATCACATAGCTTTAAAGGTTATAAAATTTAAATAAATAAAATATATAATAAACAACAATTATGGAGAAATTTATAAAGTTTTAATCACATGTTTATGCCATATAATTTTAAATTATTCCAACTTTAGATATGTTTTGTATCTAATATTTCAACACACTGAAATATTTTTGTTTTATCAAATTTTGGTATCGCTGTTATTCTTCAGAAGCAGTCACTTTTATAGTTCTACTAACAAACTTTTTTCTGTTCAGAATAAATGTAGACCATGTTATATGGATAGTATATACATTGAATGAAAAAGAAATAATTAAAATATAAATATAAAAATATTTTATTTATAGTGGTAAATAAAATCTTCTAAACTGACTAATCCTATCCTAGAAGGTTCTATCAAAATAAAATATCAGGCATGAATAAGTGAATCGGCAAGTTTAACAGTACTTGCTACTGGTGTAACAGAAAATCTTGGTAGGGTCTAAAAGTTATCATGAACCAATATCAGCTGCTACACAGGGAGAAAAGAAACATTTGTTCTCAATCCACTTCTTGAGGCATTAGTCCCTATCTCTAAAACTACGATAATCATAAATTTGCACCTTAGGTTGCATTCTGAGTCCAGAGGATAAAAAAAATAAGAGAAGAAATTTTTTCATGCCTGGCCCCAGGAATTTAATAACCCATGAATTATGCAGGGCAGAGCAATGGGACACAACATGTACAACAAGCCATGACTTTACATTAACTTTTTTTTTGGGGGGGGCACACCCGTTTGATGCTCAGGAGTTACTCCTGGCTAAGCACTCAGAAATTGCCCCAGGTTTGGGGGGACCATATGGGATGCCAGGGGATCGAACCACAGTCCTTCCTTGGCTAGCGCTTGCAAGATAGACACCTTACCTCTAGAGCCACCTCT